>NC_139479.1:58625890-59850312 GCF_008360975.1 Lichenostomus cassidix | reverse complement strand
TCTCCTTGTGGGACACAACGGGTTTCTCCATCTGCCTGCATCACCCACCAAGTATAACCAGGTCCTTGGGCAAAAACCACTCCACGGATGGGTTTGCCTTTCCCTGAGGTGGGAGTAATCCAAACAGTCTTTCCTAAAAAACCTCTTACGTGTACCACAGGGACTTTATCTCCATCCACTGTGTGCAAAGGTTCGGACTCGGCAGGACCGGCTCGATTGATAGAACCCCTTGTGTTAACCAGCCAGGTGGCCTTTGCTAAGTTCAGTTCCCAATTTTTGAAGGTTCCCCCGCCAAGTGCCTTCAAAGTTGTCTTAAGTAGTCCGTTGCACCGTTCAACTTTCCCGGCAGCTGGTGCGTGATAGGGGATGTGGTATATCCATTCAATTCCGTGTTCTCTAGCCCAGGTGCTTATGAGGCCATTCTTGAAATGGGTTCCATTGTCAGACTCGAGTCTCTCAGGGGTACCATGTCTCCACAGGACTTGCTTTTCCAGACCCAAGATGGTGTTCCGGGCAGTAGCATGAGGCACAGGGTAGGTCTCTAACCATCCCGTGGTTGCTTCCACCATGGTCAACACGTAGTGCTTTCCTTGGCGGGTTTGGGGAAGGGTGATGTAGTCAACTTGCCATACTTCCCCATACCTGTACTTTGACCATCGTCCACCATACCACAGAGGCTTCACCCGCTTGGCCTGTTTGATTGCAGCGCAAGTCTCACAGCTGTGGATGACCTGTGAGATGTTGTCCATGGTCAAGTCCACCCTCGGTCACGAGCCCACCTGTATGTCGCATCTCTCCCTTGATGACCAGAGGCATCATGGGCCCAACGAGCTAGAAATAATTCTCCTTTGTGCTGCCAGTCCAGATCCACCTGTGACACTTCCACCTTGGCAGCTCGGTCCACCTGCTCGTTGTTACGATGCTCTTCATTAGCCCGACTCTTAGGTATATGTGCATCCACATGTCGAACTTTCACAGTCAGCTTTTCTGCCCGGGCGGCGATGTCCTGCCAAATCTCAGCGGCCCAGATAGGTTTTCCTCTGCGCTGCCAGTTAGCCTTTCTCCAGCGATCTAACCATCCCCACAGTGCATTGGCTACCATCCAGGAGTCGGTGTAGAGATAGATCCTTGGCCATTTCTCTCGTTCAGCAATATCCAAAGCCAGCTGGATGGCTTTAAGCTCTGCAACCTGACTCGATCCACCTTGTCCCTCGGTAGCCTGTACAGCTTGTCGTGTGGGGCTCCATACTGCAGCTTTCCATTTCCGATCTGCGCCTACAATTCGGCAGGAACCATCGGTGAAGAGGGCATAGCATCTTTCACTCTCCGGCAGCTCGTTATACGGGGGTGCTTCCTCGGCACGTGCTACTTGCTCCTCTGCTTCTTCTGAAGATAATTTAAAAGTCTCACCTTCAGGCCAGTTTGTTATAATTTCCAGAATCCCAGGGCGATTCGGGTTTCCAATACGGGCGTGCTGCGTGATGAGGGCAATCCATTTGCTCCACGTGGCATCAGTGGCATGGTGGGTAGAGGGAACCCTTCCCTTGAACATCCACCCCAGCACTGGCAGTCGGGGTGCAAGGAGAAGTTGTGTTTCTGTGCCGATCACCTCTGAGGCGGCTTGGACTCCTTCGTAAGCTGCCAAGATTTCTTTCTCGGTGGGAGGGTAGTTGACTTCAGACCCTCTGTAACTTCGACTCCAGAATCCCAGTGGTCGACCTCGGGTCTCACCAGGCACCTTCTGCCAAAGGCTCCAGGACAGACCATGGCTCCCGGCTGCAGAGTAAAGCACATTCTTTACCTCTGGTCCTGTCCTGACTGGGCCAAGTGCTACCGCATGAGCGATCTCCTGTTTGATCTGGGTGAAGGCTTGCTGCTGTTCAGGGCCCCAGTGGAAATCGTTCTTCTTGCGGGTTATGAGGTAGAGAGGACTCACGATCTGGCTGTACTCAGGGATGTGCATTCTCCAAAAGCCTATGGCGCCTAGGAAGGCTTGTGTCTCCTTCTTGTTGGTTGGTGGAGACATCGCGATGATCTTATTGATGACCTCAGAAGGAATCTGACGCCGTCCATCTTGCCACTTTACTCCCAGGAACTGGATCTCTCTGGCGGGTCCCTTGACTTTACTCTTCTTGATGGCGAAACCGGCTTCCAGGAGAATTCTGATGATTTTCTCTCCTTTCCCAAATACTTCTGTGGCTGTGTCCCCCCACACAATGATGTCATCAATGTACTGCAGATGTTCTGGAGCCTCACCCTTTTCCAGTGCAGCCTGGATCAGTCCATGGCAGATGGTGGGACTGTGCTTCCACCCCTGGGGCAGTCGGTTCCACGGGTACTGCACACCTCTCCAGGTGAAAGCAAACTGAGGCCTGCACTCTGCTGCCAGAGGAATGGAGAAAAAGGCATTGGCAATATCACTGGTCGCATACCACTTTGCTGCCTTGGATTCCAGCTCATACTGAAGTTCCAACATGTCCGGTACAGCAGCACTCAGTGGTGGTGTGACTTCATTCAGGCCACGGTAATCTACTGTCAGTCTCCATTCTTCACTGGACTTACGCACCGGCCATATGGGGCTGTTAAAGGGTGAGTGAGCCTTGCTGACCACCCCTTGGCTCTCCAGTTCCCGAATCATCTTATGGATGGGGGCCACAGAGTCTCTGTCAGTGCGGTATTGCCGGCGGTGCACTGTAGCTGTAGCAATTGGTACACGCTGGTCTTCAATTCTCAGTAGTCCCACAGCAGATGGGTTGTCTGAGAGACCAGGCAGGGTATTCAGTTGTCTTATGTCTTCTGTCTCTACGGCTGCTATCCCAAAAGCCCAGCGATGTCCCTTCGGGTCCTTGAAATATCCACTCCTGAGATAGTCTATGCCGAGGATGCATGGGGCGTCTGGACCAGTCACAATGGGGTGTTTCTGCCACTCGTTCCCAGTTAAACTCACTTCAGCTTCCAGTACAGTCAGCTGCTGGGATCCTCCTGTCACCCCAGAAATAGAAATGGATTCGGTGCCCACATACCTGGATGGCATCAGGGTGCACTGAGCGCCGGTGTCAACCAAAGCCGTGTATCTTTGTGGGTCAGACGTGCCAGGCCATCGGATCCACACAGTCCAATAGATCCGATTATCCCTTTCCTCTACCTGGCTAGAGGCAGGGCTCCTCTAATCCTGTTTTTGGTGCACGATGTTCTTCTCCTGTAAATGTGTTCCTGAGGTCCCTTCAAGAGGATCAGTCAAATTATCACTTCCATTCTGTCGGGGGTTCTGTCCACAAGAGACTGGGGCAGTGTTGTACCTAGATGAGCCTCCTGACGTGGATGTTTCTGTTTTCAATTCACGTACCCGGGCTGCTAAGGAGGAGGTGGGTTTCCTATCCCACTTCCTCATGTCTTCCCCATGCTCCTGAAGGAAAAACCAGAGGTCACGTCGTGGAGTTTGTTTTCTTTCCCTGGCTGGAGTACGTCTGCTCCTGATGGCAGAGACTCTGGTTGGTTTCGGTGTGGCATGAAAAAATCCTTCTTTGAGCTCTTTCTTTAGTTTCTGGAGGCTCTCTTCAATTAAGCTCTGGACTTGCGCGGCCAGGTTTGTTTCTACCGATGAGACCTGGGTGCGTAGTGGAGCGGTGACAGTGTCCTCGTAAATTCTCAGTTTGTTTGTTAACACACCTACCTGGTCTTCACCTTCCCTCCACTGCAATGTTGCCAGGTAACGAGAGTATATCTCTGGTCCGAGCCGTGCGAATCTTAGCCACATTTGTGAAGTGCACCGGACATTATCTGGGCTCTTGGGGAATCTCTCGTTGTCTGAGAAAACGATCTCTAGCACGGCCAATTCCCTCAGGCATCGGATACCTTGTTCTATTGTGTTCCATTTTCTTTGGTGCATCTGGAGGTCTTCTTTGCAGAGGTATCTGTCCCGTACACTCGCCAGCAATCTCCGCCAGAGGCTGAGAGTTTCCTGGGTTTTCCCAATCCCCTGGTCAATGACCACATCCTGAGACAGGGATCCCAGTTGCCTGGCCTCACTTCCATCCAGAATGGTGTCATTAGCGGCGGCATCCCAGATGCGGAGCAGCCAGGTTAAGATGGACTCATTCGCCTGCCGGGTGAATTCCCTCCGTAGGTCCCGCAGCTCCCCCAGGGACAGAGAGCGAGTGATGATCTCCGGTTCTGTCTCTTCTGCTTGGTGAGATGGTCCTGCTGCATCCTCATCAGTCGCTGTGCGGACTGATTTGCTCTTGGATTTCTTTTTCTGGACGGGGGCAACCACTACTGGCTTTGGCTGCTCTGATTCAGTAATGGTCTGTGTTGAGACATTGACTGCTCCTTTGGTTCCTTTCCTCTTAGTGGCAGTTTGCGTGGACATGGTGCCTGCTGACTTGTTTCTTTTCTCCTCCTCTTCAAGAAGACGCTGTACCACACCAAGTATTGTTCTGATCTTCAGCAAGATGTACACGATGCTGATCAAAGAAAACAGAACTGACAAAAAGATTATGCCATCCTTAGCATCCAGAGGGAACTCAATATTTTCAAAAACGGCCGTGCCTGACCTGAAAGGCTGGAAGAAACCGCTCTCTCCTCCTAGCCCCAGAGGGTGGGTGCGATTGCTGAGCAGGTCCCAGACGAAGCAGCTCAGGTTAGGCCAGGCAGACAAAGTCGAGTATATATAACGAATGGTGTTCATCGCCTCACAGGTAACCATGCCATAGGCATAATAAACCAATAGAGCAATTCTCATGCCGTTCCCTGGTCGCAACAGGAGCAATACGACGGGCAGATAGTATCCCATTTGAGGAAAAATATAGAGAGCGAGGTACAGTACCCATATAGATAAGCCGAGCATCATGGTGCTAGGATTTCTGAGTTTCCCCAGGTCATGCCCCACGTTGGGCGCCAAAATATGTTTTGGTTTGAAAACAAACCAGTGGGAGATCACAAGTCAAGATTGAAATTAAAAATAAGTGAAATAATACAAGGAAAAGCACTGACAAAGTCAGATACAACCTAACACCCTGTTAGGGTGGTAGTAGCAGTCCAACTGAAGTAGTCCAGTTGAAGCGGTGATCCTGTGAAGGTCTAGTCTCCAGCTGAAGATCCAGTGTAGCTCTCGTCCTCTGGGAACCCAGTAGACAGGGCTAGCTCAGGCAGTTCCAAGGCCAGGTTATATCCACGTGGGAACACCTGGTTCCTCCCTCCTCGGCAGAGCATCCCACAATGGGATGAGATAAGTCCATGAGTCACACGGTGGGTCCCTGATGGCCCATTGCCTGTCATGCGGGGTGGGTCATTAGCAAGTGATAATAGCTAACGGATGGCCTATTGCCTGTCATCCGGAGTGGTTGATAGCAGCTAATGGCCCACAGCTGGTGGTAATAGAATACTTAACTACATCAATATTGCAACCTAGGACATGCTCTGGTACATGTGATGCTTCGGGTATGAGAAAGCAGCTTCCAGCTTGTCTGTTTATTCCACTGTGCTGGCAGGAGCTCTGGGCCAAGGATACAGGAGCAAGGTAGGACATGGTATTTCACTGAGGAGATGTGCAAAAGTGGGAAGGCTGGTAAGTTGGAAGCAATGTTTTTAGAGAGGTGTAGGGCACCAACTGTGAAGCTGAGGATATGTTCTTTGAGCTCCAACTATTTTACAATGGGTTTAGGGCCCACTGCTCAGATGAAATGTTAATGTAGGTGGTGTGGAGCCCAGCTGTCCTGCTAGCTTTATCACCCTAGGAGGTGTCTCTGTGTCAGGCTGCAGTGGCACCTGAGCTGTGTGAACACACCAGCCACAGTGCTGGGAGGCTGCTTTAGCCTGATATTCCACCTGGGCTGATTAGCCCTTCTCACATAGCCAAGCTGCTCCCAGTGTCAAGGCTGGCAGCTGTGGTCAGACCAACTTTGGATATCACAGCCAAGCATTGTAGGCTTAGACGATTGGCATATAAACAGCAGAAAAATCTCCCAGAGTCTGGAGTGTTTGTCAGGTACGTAAATATCTCAGATTATTTTTTCCCTAAATTATCCCTATGGGGATCGTTTATGCAGCAGTTTTATAACTAGTTTTTGCATAAAATATAGTCCTGGTACTCAGGTTATCTTTTATGTAGTCAAACATTTTATTGTTTGCATGCTAATCTAAACTCTTCATCACTGAATGCCTTCAGCAGCCGTAGTCTGGTTTTCCTATGGTGCTTTGCTTTGGAAAGGAAAATGAATGTGTCTGCTTTTCTTAATCATAAATTCAGTCTCCTGTTTCTTTGTTACAGTTCTTTTGATGTGAACAAAACTCCAAATCCATTTTTTGTGAAATTTAAATAGCTACTATATTTAAGAATGCATATGTGCTAACAATGAACCCTCTGCAGCTGGATGCTTAGTAGAAGCTGGGGCAACGTCTGTGTTTAAAGGGTTTTTTTTCAGTTTCCATACTTTATTCTCGATTGTGCCTGAGATACCATTTCCAGCCTCAAAATAAGTACGGCATCTGCTGTTCCAAAGTAGTACAGTGATCAATTCAGACCTCTAGTTTACTTTTTTCAGGAGCCTGTTTTTAATGTCTCATAGAAAAGTATAACCGTGGTAGAGGAGCCTGGATGACAAAGGGAGCCTGGGTAACATAGGATTTCCAGTTTGCCGAAGTATGTTGGGGTGTACCCACGTTTAGGATGTAAGTCTGTCTCACTGAAGAGTTAATGAAGTCATAGCAATGAAGAGGAACCACTCCTATGTAAGGCACACCTATCCATGTGAGGGCTGAAACAAATCTCTTTTTCTATCTTTTCCTCTTTTTATTTCTTCCTAGAAAGATTTAAATTCAAGATAAAAAAAAAAAAATTGAAATTCTCTGCTGTAAAATGGTACCTGGAACAATAATTGGATCAAATGAATAATGTGCATTTTTACTCATAGTCTGAAATGTCCTAGTTTGTGTGATGGATTAATCATCATTTCCTTGTGAATTATGTCATCACTTTCAAAATGATATCTTAGTTTCCATAGAGTGGCTGAAGACATAGACAGCTGCCTTATTAAGTGCTTGTTCATAACAGCTCTATGAAACTAGAGTTTTAGTTAGTGGTAATGGTTAAAGAAGGTGGGGAAAAAATCCCGGGAAGTCCCAGTGTACTTGAAATAACCACCTTCATCAAGATGCAGTCGTCAATTTTTAATTGTGTGTTGCTGGTTTATGTATGGGATTTGTTGAATAAAGTAATCATGGTCACAGTTAATCAGGACATACCTGATTCCCCCTCAAAATCAGGGAAGCCCAGTGGTGGCAGATACAGATCTTATTTCAACTGTGTCCTATATTTAAAGAAAATACATCTGGGAGCAGTATTTACTAGCATTAGTAACACTCAGCCAACGTATGGAGTGCTTTGGACTCCATTATAAACAGGAAAAAATCACAGTTCACAAAATGTAGGGACCAAATTTTTTTTGTAACAGCTCATCCATTTGTCATATTTTTTTTAAAGCTGTAAATGAGCACATTACAAAACTGGATAATTTTAGATCAAGATAATTACCATGTGGGTTTCAAGAGGTGGGGGAAAACCAGCACTTCTGCAAACTGTTCCCAAATAGACCTTTGGTTGGAGAAAGAAATAGGGAAACATCCAAAAGAGGGAAGAATTTGTAGAAGGAAGGAAGGAAGGAAGGAAATGGAGGAAATACTATTAAATGTTTGCTTTTCTAAAAGTGTTTGGTTGGTATCTCTGAGATATAATAAATATTGTCTAAGCTGCAAAATGTGCAATTCTGTAAGACAGACTAAAAACACTACAATCAAATCCTCCAGCCTGCTGAGAGCGTTCAGCCTACCATAATTTAGAGTTTGTCATTAATAACTGACATGCTTTGCTGACATATTTCTTTTCTATCATGTATTTGAAATCTTAATCAAATTGGTCTTTGCATGCTAAAAACGTGATCGTTTGCTAGGAAATTTCATTGGGCAGGAATAAATACATTGAGAAATAATAATTCTGAATGCTGAAAGTCAGCTTTAGACTTCCAGAAATGTATTTTCTCTTACATTTAGTTTTCTGTCATCTTTGTGTAGGACTGTGAGGTGTAAACTCTTTTCCCACCACAAATTTGGGTTATAAATCTAAGTCTCCGATATCATGTTCCAGAGCAAACAAAAAGAAATCAAATTTGTTGAGTCAGCTTTTTTTTTTTCCCCAGTTCAGAATCAACTTCTGATTTTTGATTTATTGGACTATTCCCATTGACTAGTGACTGAAAGGCTAATGCAGGAGCAGCCACACTGGGTCAGATCAAAAGTTGGTCTAACTCAATCCTCAGTCTTCAGGTCTGAAGTTAAAGCCTAGGAAAGAATACAAGAGGATAGGCAGGTATAGCTATTTCCAAAAAATACTTTCTATTGCTGCACTTCATTGCTCAAAGACTAGCTGAGCCAGAGGTGATAGTGCTTGACAGGTCATCATTCCTATGAATTGGTCCAGTCAGCTTTTCAGAGCATGTAAAATTCTAGCAGTTACAGCTTCCCATGGCGAGGACTTGCACACAATTTAATGATGGGCTGTGTGAAGAACCACATCCTGTTGCTGGTTCTGTAACATGCTAGTTTCATCTGATATGTCTGTGTTCTTCTCTGTATCTTCAGATAGGACAAACAGGTTCCTTTCCACCCTCTTCATTCCTCTGATGATTCTGTGAATGTCTGTCAAATCCCATCATTAGTCATTGCCTTCCCAGGCTGAAAATAACTCTGTGTAGCTGTTTTCACCTGGAAGATGCTCCATGCCATTGCATATACTTGCCACCCTCCTATTGGTCTATTCAATTTTTCCATGTCTTTTTGGGTAGAGAAACTAGGAGATAAGGCTGAAACTTTTGCAGTGAAAGACTGATATTTTTCTTTGTTTTCCCTTCCTTTGCTAGTAATTGATTTATTGTTCTGGTTTAACCCCAGCTAGCATCTAGGCACTACACAGCTGCTCACTCACTTTCCCCTGGTGGGATGGGAAAGAGAATTGGAAGAGTAAAGTGGGAAACCTCATGATTGAGTTTAACAGGTAAAGCCAAAGCCACACACAAAAGCAATGCAGAACAAAGATTTCATTCACCACTTCCCATGGGCAGGCAGGTGTTCAGTCATCTCCAGGAAAGCAGGGCTCCATCATGCCAAAATGTGACTTGCAAAAGCAAGCACCATAACTCCGAATGTCCTCCTTCTTCCTCCTTCTTCCTCCAGCTTTATATGCTGAGCATGATACCATATGGTCTGGGATATCCCTGTGATCACTTGGGGTCAGCTGTCCTGGCTGTGTCCCCTCCCAGCTCCTTGCACACCCCCAGCTCTCTCTCTGGTGGGGTGAGAGGTGGAAAAGGCCCTGAATTGGTGTCAGCACTGCTCAGCAGTAAAAAAACCATCTCTGTGTTATCAACACTGCTTTGGTCACAAATCCAAATCATAGCCCTATAGCAGCTACAGTGAAGAAAATTAACTCTATCCCAGAGAAACCCAGCACATTTACTTTCATGAGCCCTGAGGTGAGCAGTTTGAAGGGCTGACTGTTGTGACTCAGAAATCTCATTTGTGCCTGATAATAGCCTACCTCAGACTTCATCACACTGTGTACAAAATCATGATTGTTGGCTTTTTCCACATGTCCAGCACTTAAAAATTTTCTGTTTTCAATGTTGCCTGCTATTTAATTGCTTGAGTTCTGAGCTACAAAGAGTGCACCTGTACAGGTGGTGTAGGAACAGGAGGGTGCTTTTGAAGCAAATCTCCTGATTGTCTCTACTTACCATGCATTTGTACACACAGATGACTTCAATTCCTTTCAGATATCGTTAAACCAAAAGATAAGCTCCTGAAGTTCAGCTTGGGTGTACTGTCCTCAGACACTGAACCCATGGGAGTAGACTGGAATGAGTCCAAATTAAATTAAAAAAAAAAAAGAAAGGGAAAAAAATTATGGAATGTGGATCATGTGTGTTCTTCAGCAGCAACTATTTTACTGTACACATCTGCTCCTATTGATCCTTGGTTCTTCCTAGTTTTAACATGGCTTCAAGTCTTACTGCAGTGCCTCACCACTTGCTCTTATCTTTACCTTCCAGAGCAAATTAGTGTCAGCTATGGAGTGTTCAAAAATTATGCAGTTTGGGTTCAACCTGTTAGACCAATCTCATTGAGTAGGGATATGTTTTCCATCAATATCTTCTGATATGTACCATTTCTTACCAGCTCTTTTCTACTACTGTGCCTGATACTTTAAGTTTTTCTTAGAAACTAATTAAAAAATAATTTTAAAAAATTTTGGCTCTTTCCTGTAGTTGTTCTCTAAACCTTAATAGTCAGGATGAATATTTCACTGTCTGCTTTATATTATTATTTTTCAATGGAAAAGAAATTGCCGAAAGTAAGGAAGGGAAGCACATGAGTTTGAGGGAATGGTAAATTCTTTCAAATTGGCATAATTCATAACTGATCTTCAACATTTGATTTAATGGGAAACAAAACCAGGGGCTAGTCTTGAACAAATATGATGTTGAGGGGTGATGAACAAGCTGGTGTGGTTTATATAAATAGTCTGGCCAACCTTGTGGTGACAGCAGTGATTATGATATAAAGCCTTTTTAACTTGCAGGATTATCACATTTTGCAGTGCTCTTTCTTTCTGTTTCATTAGGCAAAATTTCACTTACTGGTGCATTTGATTGTGGGTCTGAAGGAACCAATTTTCTGCTCCTTTTGAGATGGAAACTCATCTTGCTGGACTTCTATTTACAACCTCTTGACAATGCTTATATTTTATTTAGGAAATTGTTTTCATTACTTCAGTTTGCTCAACCAAAAACCTCCAGGCACTTCATTCAACTTTAGATAGGCAGAGTAGGATAAATGCATAAATTGACAGAGTGCAATGATTTATGATTAATTTAACCTTCTGCTGTTTTGATGTTTAGTTTTTCCCATCTATCACACTTGGGATTGAAGTAGCAATGGTGGAGAAGTACAAAAAGGCATATGAAGTGCCCTAGTCATCCGTCTATGAAAGAGGGGTCTGAGAACTGCTTCTGTAAAAGTTTTGATCACTGTGAAGTCATAACTGGCCTTATAAATATAGCAGGATCTGTGATGCAGTACTTCTTTGTGTCTGGTCTCTTAATTATGGTGTGAAATCCACCATGAGATTAGAAGCAAAGAGTCTGAGAATTTTTCAGTCAGGTATTTTTTGAATACTTAAAAGAAATAAACCTCATATTGTTATTATATTGAGTAACAGCCTCCCCTTTGTCAAATGACAAACGTGCTTCACAACTGCAATCTTCTTTGCAGTTGTTCTGCCAAAACTGCTAATAAATTAAATCCTTATTGTTAGGCATATTTATGAAATATTTGTTTAATTCCTGAGCTACATGCCTTTTTTTTAGTACAGTTATAGAATTAACATTCTTGTGTTGCATATTTATAAATCTTAAATATCATTAACTTCGAATCACAGAATTAAGTGGTAACTCTGATTATTCTTTTATTGTGAGAATGGAATAGGCATCTGTTCATTGAGTTTACAAGATAACATCTGGTGCAGAGGGTGCCAAACAGCCAGCTATTCCGCAAACTGAGTGCCAGAAGATGACTTTTAAAGCAAAGTCTGTGCTGCAAAGACAATGCTGCAATGCTTGGACAGAATTCAGAGGATGTGTGCTGCAAGAGGATCTCAGCCATGCTGTCAGCAGGCAGCAGAAACGCTCCCCTCACATCTCTTGCTGTACAGGTAGGGTTGGGCACCTGCCATTCTCTCTGCTCTTCTTGTAGGTATTAACAGTGATTGAGACAGGACTGTGCTGAGACTCTGACTCCTTCAAGTGACTCCAACATCCACCCTGCTGCTGGGGCTATCAGTGAGAGAGACCTTGTCTGCTTACACCCTGCTTGCCTGAGGGTGTAACCTAGCTCAGTATGGCTGGGGAAACTGAGTCTTTGTGTCTGCTGTGCTCCCTTCTCAGTTCATCACAGGATGTGCTCTTCCTAGTGACTATGAAAGGATCTAGGTGTGTCCTGTCCTAACAGTTCTGTAGCAACAAAGCAGCATTCATCATTTACACATATTTATTTTATTAAAAAAGTACTTACGTAGCCAACTAAGAAATCTATGTGATCTGCTGATGAACAGTTTTCTTATAGGTATGACTATACCATGTAATGAAAACCATGTAAGAATTGAATCAACAGTAAATCAAAAAGCAATTACATGCAATCAAACAAGGAACCAGTTAAAAGCCAACAGAAGTGGAAACAGTGTAAACACAGATGAGACAGTGTAGACCTACTTTTTGCTTTGTTATGGCCCCATTAATACTAGTATAAACTTTAGTTTACTCTATCTTACTTGTCTTGAGATTATTTGAAATAATATCTTTTACTTAAAAATTTTCCCTCTCTCCTGCCACATCATTTATCTTTCTTTACCTAGTTAAGCTGTTCAGAAAAAAGACATCCTTTTGTTTCATTAATGATCTAAAGCAGAATTCTTGAGCTTGTACTGCTTATTCTTCAAGCACTCTTTTCTGGCCCAGAGAGGCTTTACGTAATTCATGTTGCCACAGTGTTGGAAAATATTATTGGGAAGAGAAGGAGAAGTTTTGGTTGTATTAGAGCATTAAAACATTGCTTTCACACTGCATCTTTGAAAAAACTAATGTATTTCTAACAGCGCTGCATGGAATCTCAGCTGGAGTTGACTGTATAGTAGTATGTACCTCATGTTAGATCTAAATTTAATCCTACTGTAGGCAACCAAAAGCAGATGCAGCATCAGTTGTATAAGCTGAATACAAAGGCTGTCACTTTGCCAAGACAATGTTTAACAAAACACTTCTTTCCTATTCAGTTTTCAGATTATTATGTTGTCCTAAGGGACTGATGACAAGTGATCATGCTGTTTTGATGGGGGTTTCTGATTGACATCAGATTTCATTAGTGGCATTAGTATTGGAGGGAAGGGTCACAGGTTGGTTATGGTTCATTCTACCTGCCTGTCTCACTCAGCAACAACCAGGAAATGTCCAGTAATTTTCTGGTTTTATGCTTCTCTTAACATTTTAATATTTCAGATGGGTAAAGTGCAAGTTAATCATGTTTATACATTAATAAAAGGTACATAAAGCGTTTCAGTTAGTCAGTTGAATGAAATTATTTCAGAGATGTGGTAATAACCCCAAGTGATGTTTTGAATACACTTCATGTAAATTAGATCCATTAAATGGGACAAAAGTGATGTTCTGTAGGCATCCACCACTAATTGGCATGTTTGCTAATTCCTGCAGCCACTCTGAGCAGATGCTGCTAGCTTTCCTTCATGGTCCGAATTTTTCCATGTGTGTATGTATTGCATCCCTGTGTTACGAGTAGCTCACCTACTCCCAATCTTCCCTTTCCAGTCAAGACCTCCATAGGTTGAAAAAACTATAATTTCAAGACCTCAAGGATCATTCAGCTCTTTTCAGAGGATGATGGTTTAATAGCCTGCATGGGTTTACAACTGGAGCCCATCAGGTGCCCAGAGACAGGAGGTACCTTCTCCCACTGCAGTTCCTACTTCCTCCGTGTCTATGCAGTGTGGTTCTCAGGCTTATAGGTGGTTGTGGGGATAAAACAGAACAAGGTAATTCTTTCTGCCCTTTTGACATGCCTCTAATGGTAGAGAAGAGGAAAGAATGTATTGCCTTGTCTTTTGTCATTTGCATCAGGATGACACATTGAATGGTGGACCACTCATTCAGGCATTGCATCCATGAAGGAAACAGGCAGAAGAAGGACTAAAGGGAAGGGGCTGGCTCTGGGGAAGAGCTGTTTCATTCTATGGTGGATTTTGAACTGTGTTTTTGTGGAAAATTAAGGGCATAATCAGTTTGAATAATGTAAACTAATCTTTTTACATAACATTGCAGTCCTCTTCCCCCAAATTAGTGTTAAACCCCATCTATAGTAACTAATGCTATCATCTGTCATAAATATTTGGACTCTTGTTCTTCCTCAATAAATGATGATTGCATTAACTAAATATTTAGCAATTATATAGCATATCTATTTTGGCTTTCTTCTCCACTTGTGTCTTTGAGAACACCACAAAAAGACTCATAACTCTTCATGGCTTTCCCATGCTTTCCACTTTTTTCTGCGTAAATATGCAGTTGAAATTTCCTGTTGTATGTTTCTGAACTCAGCAGTGAAAAGGCAGTTTAAAAGCCAGGCTATGCAGCTTAGAAAGGATGAAGTAAATGAGGAACAAAACCAGCATATAGCTGCAGTATAAATGTGGTTACACAGCAGAACAGCATACTTACACTTTGCAAGTCAGATTTTCTGCACTTCTGTAAGCAAACCTACGGGAAAAGAAAAATAAAAATCTAGTGGCCAGAGATCATAATTTGCTGGAATTTTAGATGGTCATTAAAGACTTCAGGGTCTGTTTTGAGAGGTGATAAACGCTTTGGCTTTCACTATTTATGTTCGTTGGTGCAGAACTCCTTGCAGAACTGAAGACACAAATGAAAAGATTCTGGCTTTATTCATGTGCATCTTCGGTGTGTCCATCATTGTAGGTAGAAAAACCTCCACCTTCCTGCATTTTATAAGCTTCAGGCATAGGGTGAATAAATATGTACTTGAAAGCATAATACAAAAGATCACAAATTTTGGTTTAAATGTAAAAAAAAAATGTATTCCCTCTTGTCATCTGAAGGCAACAAAGCTTACATACATAGCCATTGTTTTATTTAAATCTAGACTAGCAGCAGCACCATCCTATTTTAGCCTCTACCCTCAACAATATATCTTGTTCTCTGAAAGGTGTTTTCTCTCTCCAGTGAGAACTCTTTTTGTTCCTAAACAAAGCCCTGAAAAGGTCACATTGGAAATTTCAGTTCCAGGTAATTCAAATGTAAGCCTAAGTTAAAAAATGATGTGTCTGCAGCTTGCCAAGTGCTATTAGAATCTACAGTGTTAGTTTAGATTCAAGTCGAATAGAGCAGTATCCATTGGGAAATTTATGCTTTCCTGAGAAGCATGTATGGATTTTTTCTTTCTGTATACCTTTCCAATAAATATTATGATAGCAAGATTCTGTTTCCCATGAATTCTTTATTTAGGTTAAGTATTACGTGTGAACTCTGATTTCATGGTTTAGTCCTGATCAAAGTAGTTGATTTTCTTTTTTTTTTTATTTATCTGGTAGAGATTGTATTAAAACACTCTGCAAACTCACATGACAGTCCGAATAAATGTGATTTGTAATAACACAAGTCCAGTTTTATAGTAAGGAATAGAAATGAAAATACTTGAAACTGCAAGGGAAGAAGAATTTTGGTTTTACTGCTGTACTGCTGAGATCCACAGTTGAGAACTGGAGGCACAAAAGTGAAGTTCATGGGCTGAGACAAGAAAAATTTACTGGAAACAGCAGTGAGATAAGAAAATGAACAGTAACAGCAACCAAAGTGTAGAAAAGAGAGAATGATTCACATGCAAAATGCTCCTGCAGACCCCCGGTGACAATGAGCAAAGGTGGATGGCTTACCCCTCCTGCCACATTTCCTCCACCAAAACCCCTGCTCCGCTTCTGGGAAGCCAGAGAATCCTTTACTCCCACCCTGGCAATGATGTGAATTGGTACAGAATGACCTCCTGGCCATGCCCCTCAGCCCCACCCCTCTTTTTTGCAAGATTAAACTTCATGTTCCTTGTTGTGTTTCTGAAGTCTGGCATGCACCTGTTCATTCCTAAAAGACTTTGATCAGCATAGCTCTGCCTACTTCTGTGGGATATATGGATGCACAACTTCCCATAGGCTCTGGTTCATCCTGGTCTTTGTAAGTTGCTTGCCCATCCTTCTGTCTCTGGACAGAGCATAAGCTAACAGAGCACTGAAAAACACATCTAAATAAAGGTGACTGACATCAGTTGTGGGTTTGGGAGGCTTGGAGCTTCGCCTCAGAGTTTGAGTTGCAGAAGGGCTTCCTATGCCTTGTGCCATCCATCTGAATGTGCTGGCACTCAGAGCATGAATGAAATTCTTATTGAGTATTTTTCACTCAAAACTAAAAATAAACATGAAAGTGTTAAAACTAATAGAGTAGAATGGAGAATGCTGTTGCTAGGCATCACTTAAAAGGCCATTCTTCTCTGAAAAGTGTTGGTAAATACAGTGCTATTTGACTCAGGAGATCTAATCCCAGAGTGTATTCAGAATGCTATCTTCAAATGCTAACAATAAAAATAAAGGGTTTTTTCCCCTTTGTATCTTACTTGTGTTAGCACAGCAGTCAACATTGCTAAACATGAGCTCTCTATTCATTTTCACCTGTCAATGGGGTGGTTCTGAATGTTCTTCTTAAAAACCCAAAACCATCCTTTGTGTTGTGGGCCAAATCAATGGCCATTGCATGACCAAGGCAAGGTGAAGGATGAGGTTCTAAGGACACAAGTGGGCAAATTGGACTCACACCATTGCGATTTACTATTAGAACTTCTGGAAGTTTTTCAACCAGTTTAGAAAATTCCAATTTGATGAACTGAAAATGTTTCATCTATAAGACATGGGGTTTGGTCATCATTAGGAGCAGTGCTCCTCAGTCCAGCTGAGAACATCATTTCTGTCAGAAGCTGGGGCTATAGTGCCATGATCTGCAACAGGATTTCCACAGTTCTGGGACAAGAAGTGGAGAATCAAGGAACTCAGATATGTGTCATGCTTTTTTACTCCATTACAGAGACATGGAGACCAAGCAGAATGCACCTTGTTCCAAAGCTCTCCTGATAAGGTTAGACTCAATCACGTACATCCCAGGAAACTGAATATTTCTAGGGGCAGGCAAGGATAGAGGATTCCATTTTTGAGATGCAGCTGCCCAAATTCCTGAATTGCCCAGGGACGTTGTCCTAATCAAAACATGGTACATGCTATCACTAATACCAGAAGCATAAAAAGTTTCCAACCCAGTTTGCATTAATGGGGGTGAATAAAGGCTTCTTCAACAGAAAGAAAAACAATAGAAAAAGTAAAGAGACTTCTGAACTGAAGCCAGTTGGCAGGAAAAAAACAATTGCCCTGGAATCTTCAAATAAAGATATTGAACCAGGCTTAATGGTGAAATATGATTTTATTAATTGGGACTCTCTGTCAAAATCCACTGAAAAATTGCCTGAGTACTGAGAGAAAAGTTCATGTCCCTTGCTGCTAAGGTCACTTTGTAACTGGAACATCCCTGTGGGCATCCTGGAATAGAGCAGCACAGCCCCAGGCTTGAGCAGCATCCATTGCAATGCACAGATCATCTCAGCTTTACTCCTCTGAAACCCCTGAAGAACTGCACAACTGTCAATTTTTGGCCCTCCAGATTGTTCAGTGATTGGCAAGTGAGTGACTGAAAGACATCTCACTCATCTCAGGGCTGCCTTCAGGTTTTTGGGGATGTACCTGCTCTCGTGCAGAAACATTATACACTAGAACTAAAAAAAAATCACACAATAATTTTTGCAGGGCGGCAGACCTAATGTCATCCATCCCCTGTGGCTTCCAGGTATCAGATTTGACTGCTCATCTTAATACAAAGATGAGCTCTGCCATTTTATATTTGTCTCTTCCCCAACCTGTGTTGCCCTTTTACTCTGAATGTCAAATCTTTCTTGAAAATACGTCTGTCATTATGTGGTGCTTCTTGTTCATAAGCTTGCCTGGCACCTTGAAGTTTTGCAACATGTCCCAAATCTCTCTTAACAAATGGGTAAATATGGCAGCTGAAGAGCATAACACAAAGTGGCTTTTTTCACGATTCAAAATGCACTTTAAGGTGGCTGGTAAGACCCCAGAATCAAGGAGGAAGTTTGATAAGGTTTAAGCGTGCCTGAGCAGCTTCTCTCAGAAATGTGCCTGTCAGAAACAAATTTATTGAAGTAGTGGAGTTGTTCCATTTACCTGTTACTGTGTTACTGTATCAAAGAGAGAAGTGAAGTGGGGCCCAACTGCAGTGCTGACACCATTTAAATAGCATTTCCAGCAGGGATTTTCTGCTGGGAAGCTACAAGCTCTAGAGTGTGGATGTGAATGTACATGCACAGATGTGCAGAAGAGTGCCTTGTTTGCGGAGCAGGTGCAGTTCTTCTACCCATGATGGACATATGTGTCTTCTGTGGCCTCTTGGTTCAATTCTGCACCGAGCTGGAGCTGGATGACATCAGGATTTTGTGTGGATGGTGTGGTTAATCCAGCTTTGTGAACCATCAGTTTAGAAACATAAAAGCGTGAAGGACCCCACCACAGTGGGTGGTGCTCGTCCCGAGACTTCGGCACAGCAACTGTGGAGTGAGTCACACAATATTTCTTTAGGAAGTGCAGCCAATGAACAAGTAACTAACTAACTATTCTACTGTCCACTGTGTTAAGGAAATCACTTTTCTTACATTTTAAATCTTGTGTCCATGCTTTTCCTTAATAGTTTTAAAGAACTGTGATCCTTCTCAATTGGGGTAGCCTGACAAGGTGTGTATTAGTGAAAGGGCAAATGTGGAACACAATGCTGTGATGAATTTTATGTTTCAGCTGCTTTTCAGAAGGAACTTGTAAACCAGATAAATTTTGTCTGCAAACAAAGAAACTATAAAGCAGTCACAGATGTTGTTTCTTTTTAAGCACAGTGTAAATAAGAGTATTCATAAATTTTTTATGGACTGTAGCTGTACCTTTTTTTTCTGCAATGTTATAGAAAAAAATTAATAACTCCCTTCCATCATCAAAGAAAAAATAGAATTTTGCTCTACTTTCATGGTGAAAAAATAAATTCTAAGAGTATTTCTATGCATGCATCACTATATGACTTCTGGTAGCCTGTAAAAATGCGTGTTGACTCTTGTATCACCTGTGATTAGTTGGACTAGTCTCAGAGAAAATCTGAAAATCTTGGCCATGCATCACACATATAGTGACTGTAGTCACATATGTTCAGTGACAAAGAAGATCCTGTTCTCCTTTGAGTACCTTTTGTGTGGGTGCATCATGTTTGCATAGCAATAAATTAGCACAATGAAGCCTTATGGTAGTCAAATTTGTTTTTCACCCCAGGGACTAACATTTTTTAAAGTTTTGAATGTATTTCAGCTTTTACCCCAAAAGATTTTATGGAATCTCATTGAGTCTTTTGTAGTTAAGACTTTGATAGCAGTTAGGTTAGAACTTGACTTCTGCTAATTTGTAGCAATAATTTATGTACATGTAACAGAATATCAGACATTTGAAGTTACTGCTTCAATTATCGAGCACAGAAGTAAGAGCAGTTTCTAAGTGAATACAATACTTCTACCAAAATTAAATTCTTCTAACACTTCTAAGTGAATTGGATACTTCTATCAGAATTAAACAAATAATAGTAAACTGGAAAAAAGCATTTTCTACAATCTGGTGGAGGTATCTTTAGAAAATAAAACCCTTGGTGTTCGCAAGTAGTTGCTGAGTATATAGTTTAGCACCTGATTCATCTTCAGCTAAGCAGCAGATTTGCTGTAAACTAAAATTAAAGATATTATATCAGAAAATTAAAAGTATTTCAAGTTTGCTAGACTTCTTTCACTTCTTGTCTGAGCAGACTACTACCATGCAGCTTAAAAGCATACAATAAATACATGAAATAAAATTTCTATCAGTCAAACCAGCACCCTCTAAATATACTCTTATTGTGTGTAAACCATACACAGTTTTCAGGCTATCCTTTATGGCAGCTCTTTGCAAAGGTCACACAGCAAGAGAAGCCACAAGGGTGCTATTCAGCAGAAACAAAGGAATGTCTTTTCAGTTTTGCATTGTACAGAGTTCGCTGTTTGAAGTGGTAGGTCTCAATAAAACGTACAATGCAAAAGTAAATGGTGGGTGAAAAGCTCCTTCATAAGTCTGTCCGTAAGTGTCCCACCTGTAGCTCTCTCAGCAGATAACAGTGACTGAAAAAAGGAAGTAAGAGACCTTCCTCATTCAGAGGGTAAAGTGAAAGATTGAGAATATTCAGAGTTTGTGTGTCCTTGGAAGTTTAGTAAAATTGAGATACTACCAAATCAAAACAGCATCCTAGGGATACTCCTGTGCTTCTTTTGTTATTTTTGGCATTGAGTTAATGTTGAGGTTTTATACTTTTATCACCTTTCTTTCTTCCTTGCTTCCCTTCTTTCTTTTCCACCCCAGGCCCCCTTAAGAAGCAGAAAAACTATGAATGCTTTAGTGATGCCTTTGTGGTACTAAACCACTTTTGAAGCACCTTTAAAGCTGTTCCTAAATACCCGAGCCTTGCGAAATCACTTTAACAGTACATTCTTATCTGTGTATCTGTCAAAGTAGGTAGTCATGGAGGCTTATCTGTGCATGTTCAATAACCTAAATCTGTCTAAGATAAGGACAACAAGGAGAAAGGAATAGAAAATTGTAAGGTGTATAAAAATGTTAAAAATGTGGAGAGAAATTTGCTTTTATGTAAACCCATTTAATTTTAGTGATTTTGGCTTCTGTTTGAAAGGCTAAGTGACAGGTGGATTTTGTTTTGCCCGCATTTGAACCTCTCCAGAGCAGATGTCTACAGTGGTGGTACTTGCCTGAAGGTCTCAGCATAGCTAGACAAGAGAAACAGGCATGTCTAAAATAGGTCAGATGAACTGGCTGCCAAAACTCACCCATTTCTCTCTTGTGCCTCTAAAAAGAGCCTCAAATAATAAATATCTGCTTTGCAAATGTCCAGTGTTCAGCACAATGAACCACACTCACAGTCTCACAGATATTGATTAGCAAAATATATTCAGCAATGGGAGAGGTGTTAACTGCAGTTCAGATATAAAGGTCCTGCTTAAAAAAAAATCATTGTCAGATCAGACACAGAAGAAAAAGAATGGAATAAAGGCAAGATTTTATCTGTTTTTTGGGAAGTAGAGGCATGGTTAACAGGTTAAACAAATTTCAATCATCTGGAAATTAACCATACCTGAGGTTAATGGAAAAGCTGAATTTCCCAGGAGATGTTTGTCCCAGTTGAGCTTTATCAAATACATTGACCTATTTTTTGGTGCCCAGGCTGGGATATTGATTTTTCAGGGTATTTCATAGCATTTTATATGTTCCAGACACAATGGATAATGATTTCCATCTATAGCTGTGCTCTTGCCTTGTCACCTCCAACCCAGAATGAAGTTGTCTGATGCACATAGCTCATCCAGCACCCCCAAAATAATTTTTAACTGGCAAATGAAGAAACTGGCTCCCCCCACTGAAATTCTGCTGCCTTTACATATGGCCTTTTTTTATTTTTTGTAGTCCACCTCCTATTCCCAAAATACCTTCAGCCTTCTGCAACTAAGTAGCTGTGAGTCTTGCAAGGAAATAAAGTCTTCTTCACTTCTCACTCTAAATCTAGTCAATAAAAATAACCAGTACTGAACTGCTGAATGAACCAAACATTAACGTAGAGTCTCATGCCTAATCTGTACCCTATTTAAAGGGGATATAAAAAATGCCTAGATTGGAATATTGCTTGCCTCCTGAGAGTTTTAACTTAAGACTCCTATAGTGTCTCTTCTTTTAAAATGCAGACTAAGAAAAGGTATTTTACATCCTACCACTCACAGGCTCACTGTAGGTTAAGGTGTCTGGATTCATGGTTCATACCTCTCCCATTAGAGTTAGTTGAGAAATTAGTGATAATAATAAGCTGTCTGCCCTCTGTGGACACCAGAAATTAAAGGAGGACTAAGACAGTAATTTTGCTTGGGAATTTCAGAGGTATTTTGTTAAAACCAAGGAATGTGAGAAAGCAAGCTCTCTAGGATCAATTCCACATTCTAAAAAGACACACGTAACCATTACTTACAGACTGGTTTGACTTTTAATGCCTTCCAAGCTGATGAGAATTCTGCCACTCATATGTTTTCTCCCCATACCCTGTCCATATTTTTTTCCTCTTTTTTCTATCTGTCTCTTCCTACATCTCTTATTCACCTTGGTGTCTTTTCCATCCACTATTTACTTCTTTGCACACAGTCAGGATGAGTAAGTTTAGTCTGTCCTTTTTGAGTCATCTGAAACACAGACATTGACATTTGAGCCAGCCTCTCAGAGCTTCCTCTGTGTCCTTTGCAGAGAAATAAACCTTTCTAGGCACAGCTCATACCATCATCAAATACACAGGTAAGATCAGATATAGCTAAAATATAGTGTCTAAGATCAGTTAGCCCTTCTGAAAAACCTATTTTTTCTATTGACTGTAAAGAGTCTATTCCAGTTCATAATTGTCTCCTCTTCTAAGAGGCAAAAGGTAGGGCACGGGAATCCTCTGTGGAGATTTCTCTTCTCCTATGGCAACAGAACATTAGTTCAGGGGAAAAAGTGGTCACAAAGACAAGGATTCTTTGTAGTTTTAGAGGTAGTGCCCAGGGTCAACAGGAGTGGTCCTGGAATAAGGTCAGTTTATTATGTGGAGGTACAGCTGGGGGGCTGGAGCTTCATGGGCTGGGGTACACTCAAGTGCAGACATCATCTATGGAGAATTTGGTGCTACCAAAGTCTGATGTGTGAGGATGTATGAATTCTCTGCTGAGGACAGGCAAAAATAATTTCTCAGACCACAGCTCTATGCAGACAAATTTGAGTGGGCTCTCACAAACATAGCAAATGCAGCCTTGCTTGACCCTGTTCAATATGTGTGTGTTCCTGGAGACAGTGGAACATTTTAAAAAAAACAAAATACACAGAAAAAATATCTCTGTCAACTATGTTCTCAGAAACAACCCAGTTGTTTAAATGAACTAGCACAAGTTGATCTTCATTTTTGATCTTCTTGGAGCAGGATAACAGGAGAGGATAGGTGAGGGAGAAGAGCCTGAGGCAGATATCTCACATAGAAAACTTCAGCCTTTTACGGCTGGTGAAGCTCTAAACTACAATTACAGATCTACAGGATTATTCAATCTTAAATACGCATGTTGTTCAAGTGGTTTAAGGAGAATATTTTCTGTATAGTTTTCTTTCACTGTCATTGAAGGGAAAAGAATACAATCCATATTTTCAATTGGGATTGTTTTTATCAGTTTAAACCAGGCCAGTGTCATAACTTACTTTTCCTATATTCTTCATATCTCGATGTGCTGGAAGTTGTTTCTAAGGGGAGACAAGCAGAAATGTCAGGCTTTTCAACCTGCTTCCATTTTCAATCCAGCCTGCTTTGCTCTTAAAATACCAAACCTTCTGGGAGCCTCTCTACATGACATGGACTATAAAAGGTATCAATAACAACAGCAGTTCCTGCTGTGGTAGGGACTGCAATTGCAATTGCCTAGGATCTGGAGCTTCATTATAGAGAAAGCAAATATTCTGCAGTCTGGCTCTCTTGGGTATATTCTGTCTCTCCCTAACAAATCATCGCTTCTAGAGTGAGTTTTCTTTTTATTTATTTTCTTATTTATTTACTATAAAAAGTAATTGAGCACAAACCAGTGCACCTCTTCAAGTGGCAGAATATTGGAAGTGAAAAAAACCCCTGCTACTGAAAAATAATTTAAGAAATAATAGTAGTAATAATAGAAGAGTAAATGTTTTGCATACATCTTCATGTTAGTCTCTGATTTAGAGCTTGATGACCACACACTTGGACTGAATTCCCAACAAGACATATTTTTTCTTGAGTACATAAATAAGATGTGTTTGTATAGCTGTAAGTCCTGAGTTTGCAGGGTAGCTTGGTGCTTATAATAGAGAAATAAATATTAGTTTTATGCTAGATAATTTTAACAACATTTGAAAAACAGGACATAATAAAATATAAACATAATATTTTAAAATATGGGCATGTATTTTCTTTACTCACAGGTATATATTTCACCTCTGGATGCAGTGACAGCTTGCTAAGGAAAAGCACATTTGCAACGTAACTTGCCTGCAATCATTAACTTCTTTCTACTTTTTAAACTATTCCTTTTAAATTACTGCAAAGTAATCTCACCAGAAAAATGTTTCTGTCTCATTGTTTTTGGCACTGTGCCTTATTAAGATATTTTTAGTTGTCTGTTCTCATTTTGCAGTTCATATGAATATATGAACACCAAAACTAACTGCCCAAAGCAGTTTTCCTGCCTTCTGCAGGTGTTTAACTTCCACACATCAGCACTGAAGCATATGAGATTCGCAGGTAATGGGCACCTCTTTGAAGATTGTGCTACTCACTTATTATTCTACAAATTTAGATCAATTATTCCTACTAATTAATGCGTCTCTGAATATCCTGCACCAAATCAAACATTAATGATAGAAGCATAATGTTAGTGTGAAATTTTTTTTAAAAAATAGAGTAACTGTAGAACAAATTGTAGTCTCTGAAGGCTGTAAAGAGCCCATGTTTTACTGTTCACATGTAGACCTCTGTAATTCCATGCATTGCATGTGATTTCTCCTATGTTTGTACCATTTATCATAACAAAAGAACACATTTACAAATGAGACCCTTCTGTTACAAGTATTAAATAAAACTCAATACAGCCTAGCAATAAAATGTAACATTTAAATGCTTTTATTTTATATAGAATATTAAGAAAGATCTGTTCTTTAAGCTGTTTCTCCTAAAGCTTGGAAAAATTGTTACTGAAGTAACAAACCTCAGAATGCTGTTGGAGCTCCTGAATATCAGGACATTTTAATCCATTTCACTATAGCTGTGCTCTAGTTTATTCCCTCCTTGGCACTCGTTGCAAAAACATTCTTGCCAGCCCTGAACAAACCACCTAATCCAGTCCAACCTCCCCAGAGAGATTAATCCTTCATGTGACACTGAAAAGCAGTCAGCCACAGACGTCCTTTTAGAAGCCTAACTATTCCAAAGCATATGACTGCCAGCTCTTCCAAAATACTCCTCAGGCATCCCACTTCTGTAGAGAGACAGTTCTTACTCTTAAAAGCATCAGTGAGATATTCCACTAGCAGCCACCAGAGCACCCACCTGGACACGCAAACACCTTTTGTGCAGGGTGGTTTACCTTTAACTATGTGCATCTGTCCTTGCAGCCATTAAGGCTATCCCAGAACCCAAGAGCTGTTCCACAGACTCACAAAACTCCCATCCATCCATCCATCCATCCATCCATCCATCCATCTGTCCGCCTTTTGAAAACCTGCACTCTAGAGTCAAACAGATGGGATGATCTTAAGGACTGCAGGTATCTGGTGGTGGTTGTGGGTTCTCCAAGCTGCTAGAATCCTCTCTGGTGTCACATTTTCCTCTTGATGGCAAACAGCTGTGTACATGCCCTCCATCTACTTAAATGCAAACACAGGTGCAGCTGGATACTCTTTCCATAGCTCCAGGCTCATGCTGTCACAGCAGAATTACTATACTTTGTTAAAAGTCAGCCTTACAAAAGAGTTCAGAGTTTCAGCCTTGCAGAGAGGCTCTGCTCTTGGTATTTGCAAAAATATTGAATTATTGCTTGGTAATTCAATAATAATTTGCTGAGGTTGCTGCCTGAGAAGTGAAGAGTAGCACAAGAGGGATCATCTGCTTATACCTGGTAAGCCCCAGCACATAGGTTGGCATTTTAGCTTGAACCAACACAGGAGGTGGTTATGCGATATTCTGGGTAGGAAGGGTATTGAATAAATGGAATACAGACATCTGTCATCTTCTGCTACCTCTGCTACAGAGCCAGGGAGGGAAAAGGGACAGTTAACAGCACTGATATATATGGAATTGACTTACCTTTTGTATGCAAGAGCTGGAGGTATGAATAGCTGTTTGTGTTTTACATGCCAGACAGTAAAAGGGTGTATCTTTCAAGACGTTCTTTCCCTGTTTCTGAGTCACATCCACTCCACTTCAGTGTCTGCTGTAAATTCAGGCTTTTTGTTCTTACTGAGTGTGTAGGAGAGTGCAACAACAGGAAGGGAAACTGGGTTTTCTTTCCTTTTGCTGCAAGAGCAACAAAGTTGTTCTTTGTGTTTAAGTGATTGTCGTCTGTGCAAATGTGCTGAAGACACTAAGTCTGCACAGCTGTGGAAGAGACTAGAGGTTTTGAAATCAGCAGGGTATCTGAAGTATAAACAGTAGCCTAATATTATTTTCCAGTCTTTTGATACTAGTAATGATACAGCTAGAGGAATGTCCATCTCCTTTTCAGATCCCAGTCTGATTAGTGAGGGCTGGGAATTAATTCTCTCACCATTTTTTTTGCATTTAACATGAGACAATTCATGTGAAGCCACTGGTGGACGGCAGGGGTGAGCTGAACACAGACATTCAAGGGTCCTTTTCTTAGTATTAAAAATGTGTTAAAACTGGTTTGTCAATGCAGATTAGCAGAGAAATGGACTGAGATTATGAGGGATATTTTTCTCTGGTGTCATCTCTCCAATACACCTTTTCAATCTCTGAACTGTTAAAGGACTGTATGCTAAAGAGTGTGCTAAGATGGTCTTTAAATCTCTTTTGAACAACTGGGAAACAACTTTGGAAAGCCCTTCATATAAAAAGAACTGTAAATATTCTGTTAAAAAATTAGAAGTCAAACCCTTAGTTTATTTTTATTTATTTATTTTATTTTATTAGTCAAACCCTTTGTTTATTTTTAACTGAGTTTGCTTTCAGAATACCCCAAGTGATTTGACTGCACAATTCTATGGATTTATCACTTGCCAAGTTTCAAATTTTTAAAAATCAAAGCCCCTTTTTTTTGAGGACCACTAACAAGCATAGAAAATGTCCTTTGCAGTGCTAACTACATAAAAATGACCCAGATTTAATTTGTTTTGAAAATCATTTGTGGCAAGAAAATACTCCCAGGCTGAAGTGTTCTTTGCCAAATGTAGTCTGCAGTGAGAGTCTGCAGGCCAAATTGTGAAACCACTGAAAAACAGGGCTTGTTAGGGGAAATCCTGACATTACCTCTGCCTATCTACATGTTCACAGACAACGAGTAATCTTCACTCTTTCATTGCATTCAAAATCAATGTATTTACTTAGTAGATCCATCATTTTATGAGAGTTTTAAAAATTCTTCCTTAAACTCATTTTATGCCTCCCCAAATCCATATTTTTTATTGATAGTGAAAATGAGATAAATTCATTGGAAGCAGACAATAAAACCTGCATGCATAAGGCAGCTTACTTACTGCTTATGCAAAGAGAGCGTGTGTTTATTATACTTTTGATGAACTGTCCAGGCCCTGTTTATAAAGTTGATTTTTTTTTTTATTCTGCAGTGGTCTTAGAGTATTTCACTGAATGCTTCTTATCTGAACCCTGGGGTAGTCTATAGTTCTTGAATCTAAGAGTAGAGGCATATCAGACATAAAACAGGAAATGTGGAGGTTTTGAGGAGTATTTCAGGTGATTTTGAAAACCATATCATAGCTAATAACAAGAAATGCTGCTCTAGGGTAAAGAAAAAATTTCATGAGTGAGGAGTGAAGGTATTCATTCAAAGAGGTTTTAATTAGGAGATGAGAAAGAGGTGCAAAATGAAGCCAGTATTATGCTTGTGAATAATGAGGAGGTTACATTTGTGTAATGGGTGTTAAGAAATCTATGTTTCAGTAAGAATGGATTGAGAGAGATGACAGAAATCAAACTGAATAATGGAAATCAGCCTATCAGGTTTTCAATAGCTGTGTCAGAGAAGAATCTCTTCCTGGAAGTCTTACCCTGTGACTAAGGGTAGGAAAAGAGCAGAGAGTGCAGCAGAGTAATGGAAGAGGAGAATATCAAGTGCACATTCAGAGCTTTTTAATTTATTAATAGTTTTTCGGCTGTGATTGGGACATTAGAGCTGTGGTGGTGATGGGATGTGAGCTTCTGAATGCATTTTGAGGAACGAAATTTTCCTTTTCAGTGGTTAGATTTTTATTCATATTTTACTTAATGGAAACCACATGGCAGTAGTGGCTGAGAGGTTGTGTCTGTGTACTTGCAAAAATGCCCCTTTTTACAGATCTTTGAAAAGGATCGTTTAGGTTAGGTTAAACTTTGTACATCAAAATTTTGAGAATCTGGTGCATTTGACAGACCTTATGAAATTGCACCTCAGAATAGCCAACTCTTTGAAATGTGAATGCTCTAGAAAAGAGTGTGATAAAAGCTGGCCAGTCTTTCCTTACTTTATGTTTTTCTTTATGTAAGAGAGATGTCAGGTTGTATGTTTTACCTTTGAGTGTGGTATTTTCATGTTTTTCCCTTCACACCTACCTTCACTACCCTCTCCTTTTTGTTTTTTACCCTTCTTCTGTCACGTAGTTTTCTCCCTCTTTCGCTAAATGACTCAATCTTTCTTTTCTTTCATATATACATATAAACATTAATATATACACACACACACATACATATATATATATGTTATGTTATGTAAATGTCTGCACAAAATCCACAGGGGAGATGTAGGGTCAGCTACAGGACATTGTGCAGGACCATGTCCTCTGGAATGCTGAATATATCCAAGGGTGAAGACGCCACAGCCTCTCTGGGCCTGCCTTAGTGCTTGACCATGCTTACAGTAAAAAAACAAAAAAACAAAAAACACCTTATGTTTATGTGGAAATTTTTATATTGCAATCTGTCTTTTTTGTCTTGTCCTGTCAGTGGGTGCCACTGAGAAGAATATGGTTCAATCTTCTTTGTTTCCCACCCCATCAGGTATTTATATATATGAGTAAGATTCCCTAGGCCTCGTTTCCTCCAGGCTGAATAGTCCCAACTCTCTCAACCCCTTCTTATCTCATAGATAATCCTGACCCTTCAGCACCTTTATGACCTTTTGCTGGACTCACTCTACCTGTGCCTACGGCTGTCTTGTGCTGGAGATCCAGCACCAGACCCAGCACTTCACTTGTTCCTCACCAATGGTGACAGAAGGAAAGAATCACCTCCTTTGACCTGCTGGTGACCTTCTGCCTAGTGCAGTCCAGCAGGCTGTTGGTCTTCACCGAAGGGGGATATTACCTGTCCTACAGGTCCCCAGGCTCCTTTTCTGTAAAGCTGCTTTCCAGACATTTATGGCTCAGCATGCACTGGTACTTGAGGTTATTCCTCCCCAGGGGCAGAACTTGACATCTTCCTTAGCTGAACTGCATAAGGCTGCTATCAGCCCATTTCTCCAGCCTGTCCAAGACCCCCTGGATGGAAGACCAGCCTTTTGGTGTACCAGTCACTCCTTCCACTTCTCTATCTTCTGCAAATGTGCTGAGAATGCACCCTGCCCCATCCAGTGAAGATTCTGCACAGTACTCACTGCAGCATCTATAATAACAAGTGACCAATCCCCAGCTGGACGTTGTGCCACTGATCACAGCCCTTAGGTCCAGCCATTCAGCCAGTTTTCAGCCCACCACATGCTCATAAACTCTGTTCTCAGAATCCTTGGAAATCCTGTGCAAAGTTTCTCACAGAGGCTCAAGGTTTCCCCTCATACCTAATGGCATCTAAAATCACAAAGGGGTTTGTCTGTTTTACTTCAGAGATCGCCCAAGGTCATGCAGTAAATTCTTGGATGAGCTACAGAATTAAACCAGATTTCCTGTATTTTAGCTGTTAAAAACTTCCTGTCTCTGCTGCCTTTACTGACTAGAATTAGGATATAGACCTGTATCTGCAGAGACTTTTCTTTGTCACAGTCTCCTTTCCCAACTGCATTTTAAATGTGTCTATAAATTTTTAATAATACTTTATATTTTTCCATCGTGGGTAACTGAAAAGAACAGAAAATGTAATGTGTGAGATCATCCTGCCTTTGGACAGCTGCATCATCACAATTGTGTTTTCATCCAAAACACCATTCTAATGGAAATAGAAGTAAACAGACATGGAAATTCTGCTTGTCTGCTGCAAACCATTCTTACTGCTTTTCTTAAAAGCCTGGCCTGAAGAAGGCTTGTCTGGAACAGATTGAGCACTGTCTTGCTGAGAAACGATGGGGGAAAGTGTGTGGGGGATGAATGCAGAAATGGATACAGCTCCATGGGTAGCACAACTACATGTGTTCATACCCGATAAAGACACAACAGTTGGTTGCATTTCCAAGCTTCTGAATACATGTATAATTGAATAGTCATAACATACCCTGAATGCAGGGCTGGTCATTTGTATTTTAGATTGCCTTCAAAGTGGTGAAGCCTTTCTTCTTCTTCAAAACTTAACTGACACTCATTGCCTGTAGTGCTAACTCTCATTCCAGTGCAGCTTCCAATCATGTGACATGCTTTGACTTAAGAAATTCTGTGAAAATCCTGGGAGTCAGGATTCTCTTAATAAGATTCAGTAAATTCCATTTAAAAATAGATACTTTTCAATTTTTTTTTCTTGGGACTCAATTCTGATGTCCCAGAGGGCTGAAGGAATTTGTTGGTTTTTTTTTATCAGGACTTTAAAGAGGAGGATGAAACTCTGAAAAATTCACATTAATTTTTATATATATGTATATATGTGTGTGTGTATGTATATATGTGTGTGTATGTATATACACCATTTACTTTTCAAGGAGCATTTATTTAGCCTCACTCCCTCTTTCACATCTAAAAAATGGAGCCCCTGCTTTGTGCAGTTCAGAGCCATGGCAGTAGCCTCATCCATGATGGTGCACATTAGGACATCCTATAAATGACTGAGTAAATGGATTGGCCATGCCACTGATGGGTGTGATGGGAGCAGTGAAAAATAAAGGTACATTTTGAAACAACACTGCCACTAATTATTTTCTTAAGAAGTCTGTTGGGTGCTGCTATCACATAGCAGTTGAATCATTTTACTTTTACAGGTCATGTTAACATTTTCAGGTGAAGAGTGTGATGTTGAATGCCTCTGTCATGACTGATGTCCTCTGTACCAAAATTGTCACAGAAAATGGTTAGGCGAGGTGCAGCAAAGCACCTGTGTTTTCCACATCTGAGTTAAAGGAGCTTCCAGTTAAAACACTTTTTAACCAGTGAGTGCCTACAAGTTTCTTAGCAATCCATTCTTGGAAGCGGCAAGATTTAGAGAAAATAAATGAGAACTCTAGTGTTATTTTTTTTAGTCTGCAATTGTCTGAAGTTGTTGTCAATAGAAGTAGTTGCATACATTTGTCTTCATTAATCATTTCAAGGTGTTGCTTTTTGATGCAGCCAGCCCTAGCAGTTCACAGGCACTTTAATTTTCCAATTATTGTACCTGTGGCTCAGAACAGATACTGATTAGTTTCACATTTTGGTCTGTGGGCAGCTTAATGTTCTTGTCACCTTACATTGAGTTTTAAATGTGCAGAGTGTAAGAGAATGTCAGATATGCTCCCAAGTCTTTGGGTCAGGTTCAGCAAGTTATGATATTTCCAGGCACTGTACTGATGGGTTTCAGAAAGATGGATGAGAGAACAAAATATGGTTTTAGGATCCCATCACAAAAGTAATAATTCCTCATGTAAAGCACATGTGAGCGATTGTGTGTTGTATTCCTTTTCACAGAAATTTTTAGCTGGAGGTGAAGGTGATGCTGCTGGCTGCTATAATAGCAGTAGAAAAGGAAGTTATGATAGCAGCAAGGCAACAGCACTGCCTTTCAATATTTGCACACAATTACAAGACATTTTCAAACTGTAGTTGTGAAAACAAAGGAGAAAATAAATTTTGAAAAGCCCTAAACACAAAGATTAATTTTATAACAAATAGAAATGTTGCCTGTCTCCTCTTTATCAATTGTGTACCAGCTATGACTCATCCGTGCATGCTTTTTTCTTTTTGAAAACTGACATGGAAGAAATTCCCTCCAAAACAGAAAACCATGCTGAACATCTGCTGTCTAGGTATTCATTAGTTCTGTCTGCTCTGCTTTTGGCTAATTGCCTGGGAGTGAAGTTGAATCATTCGTGGGGACTTAACCTGGTGGCAGTTATAGTGGTAAAGATCGTGTAACATTTCAGTAAAACCTAGGAAATGTCAAACATGTAGCCTCCCAAACATAAAGTTTATTTACTGGTTTCCCTTGCACTTTGTTTGCTACAATACTGCCTGCACAACTGATAACAGAAAATGTATTTAATAACTACTCAGTGCTAATATGCTGTAGTATGCATGACTGACTAATTTAATTTATCTCTGATTAAGCCTATTATGTTTGAGATCACTTTACAGAAGAGACTTTTTTTGCCAGCTGTAAGCTTATTTGAATTGTAATATAAGTTAATAATGTGTGAAATAACTACTGGTGCCTGCTTCTAAATGTTAATTTTACCAAATCACTTCCTGAGTTAGTGCGTACACAGCTCATCCATTGCAGTGTAGTTAGTGGGATATTTGGATGTGAGATTGCACAGGTAAAAAGGCAGGTGCATGGCAAGGGGATCAATGGCTGTTGTTTCTGCTGAAAAAAAGCAAAATAAATACAATCCTAGCTCAGCCAGGGATGGCACACCATCCGTATAATGACAGCATCGCTGAGAAGGAGCCCTCAGGATGTTCTGTTTGTTTCCTACCAGGTGCAAAGAGGAATACAGACTCCTTGGGAAAACAGAGAAAGGAATACATTAAACAAAAACTTGTGAGAAAGGCTGTCATTACTATGTTTAAATAGGAAAGTAGCCATTTGGGTGGCATTCTAGATTTTTCTCAGACTGAGGTTAGAGCTGGAAAAGAAGTGGGGAAAAGAAACCAAACCAAACTGAACCCCAAACAATTAAAACCTGGGAAATGTAAGGGAAAAAAGTTCTGCCAAGGAAAGCAAAACATTTTTTCCTTAGAGAAAAGGCAGACTGTTTCCTGGTTTCCCTCCACTCTTTTCTGTGGTCTAATTTTTAGAGTAGGCAGACCCCTAATGGAGAAGGAAGCAAAGCTTTTTCTGTGCACAGGCTATATCCCAGAGATATTGATCCCTGGCAGATTAAACTCTGCAATGTCTGTGCTTCAGCTGCTTGTTTCTCTGAGAGACAGAAAAATGCTCTCAATTGCTGATTTGGAAAAAACTCTGTGTTCATCAGTTGTTGCTTTTATGAAAAAACATAATGATATATAGTCCTGCTTTCATATATGTTTTTTTAAAAATCTGAGAAAATTCAGGTGGAGAAATAAAGACTTCTACCTTGTTTAGAGAAACAAGTTTGATAGCCTGGGGTTTAGTCTATGAGATTATTTACAAGCAGTTGCCTAAATTATGTGTACTGTGCATTTAAATATATGCAACTTCAACCGGAATAAAAGGAAGTAAAATATTTTCTCTGTCAGATTAGTGTATCTCTTCAAAATGAAAAATATATAAGATACTGTACTTGCTGCATCAGACTGAACTGCCAAAACAATGTCACTTAACTAGCATGGAAAGAAAAGTATGCTGCACGTAATTTCTTTTCATGTCATTCTGTTCCACCCTCCGAACATTTCTGGCATGTGATAACATGTGGGATGTCAAGCATCATTGTTCACATTTTGTCATGCTGTCTCATATAGATCAATTATCAGCAAGTCGAGCTGCACAGCAGCTCTGATTTCAAGGTCTCTTTTCACAGCATGTCAGATTCTAGCTGGCAGGACAGGGCTTTGGCAGCCCCACTGCCAACGGTCGGGATGCACGAACACGTGCAACAGAATGTGTGATGGTTGTACTCTGCTGAGAAAATTCCCAGTGATCACAAAAAGAATGGTATTTCTGTAAAAAATTCTGATACGGTGGTTTCAAGATTTGCATTAGCATTGCCAAGACTTTTCCTCTTGTTGTTTGCTCAGAATAGTCAATCAATGAATGTTGGAGGGAAAGACGTGTCTGTTTTTCATATCAGACTGATACTGTTATAAACTGCTGGCAAGGTGAAATGTTTACGTAGTATTATGTGGAGGCTATGTAATACATTGGCTTCCCACCCTTTGTATAAACTTCCAGGTGTAGTCCAGGGCTGCATGTGATACACAGAGATCTGAAAATGTGATGCTGTATTTAATTTAGAGCTGGCTCTGCAGAAGTGCCAGTTGCACTCTTGCTGGACCTGGTTCTGCACAGCTCGGGTGTGGAGACAGAGTTACTGAGGAGGGCTTTCTGCTTTGAGAGTTGGCATCTTCACTGACCTGAAAGGGCTCAGGTTTGCCCCAGGTGTGAAGGCTTGTTCTATAGCCTCTACTTCTTGCCTGGGCAGCTATGGGTAAAGAGATTATTTCTTTTATTAACTTTTCTTTTATGAGGAGCAGGATTTTTAAAAAAATGATAAATTATTGCTTTTTTCCTTTTTTAAAAAATTTTTGCTAAGAGTAGCAGACTGAGCTTCTTCACCTGACAGGGAGGATCACAGTAATTAAATTCGTGGGTCAGTCAATGCTGAAAATATTTCCTCTTTCTACAAATCATACATATATAGGGATAGGAAAGTAGAACTTGATGCTTCATATTTCCTATCTGTAAGAGAGAAGTTTTGAAGAATAATTAAAGAAAGAAGGTGAAATATTTGTTTATAAATAATCTCAACTTTTAGTGCTTTCACAGTCATGAGGCAGTCTCCTGGATGCTTTGAATGTATGAATGTATTGCTCTATAACCTGCAAGTGTCTGTGACGTACGTGGTTAATCCCTCCCTGTTCAAACACTCCTCATGCAAGGTTCTTGGAATTCTCTGCAGCCCAGTTCAACACAGAAACTGTCAGTGGGCCAGGAATTGTGGTGCTTTACAGGGGGCCAAGTGAAGGCTAGGGCTGCCTTCTCTCCATCCTCTTTCATCTCTCTTTTCCCCCCAATGCCTAAATTGAGATTGATCATTTAGCAGAAAAAAAAGACACTATGAGCAGCGAAGCGTATCTCAGTACAATGCTGAAAGCTGCTTAGCTGTCGTATCAGACTCAACTTACTCTTAAGCAAAGATTAGCGAGGATAAGTTCTGTACAAGCCTGTAAATCTGCTTAGCGATCTGTGACTCTTATGGGCAAATAATGCTTCCTAAACACAGCCTTTGGACGTGTTGAGTCTCCTTTTTGAATGACTGATAAATAGAAGGCAGATTATTTCATCTGGGAAAGAAAATACTATTCAAGATACTACAACATAGGAAGCCAGAAGTTAATCCATACCATAGCTAATTGTGTTATGGTCTATCTTAATCTACAAATACGTTGCAAAAGCTTATGCTAACTGTGAGTAACACCCCATAAATATTTGTTGTTGGGAAATTTTCTTTCTTGCAACAGTGATTGTTTCACCTTTTCTTAAAAAAAATCACCAAAGAAATACTGAAGACCAAAGACCTTGAAACGTTTGGAACTTCAAAACTTCTTGAAAGTATACCATTTCTGTTTGCCTTGATTACACTGATATTTCTTTAGCTCCTTAGATGAATATGAACTATATATAAACAACACATAAAAGCAATCCACAAGGAAACATCAATGTCATTTTTTGTCTGCACCTACACTCAAAGATTCTGGACTTCACCGTCCAGAAGAATTAAGGTTGAATGAAAAACAGCATGTGTTTTCCCCATGTGTTTTCTAAATTTTACTTCTTGATCTGGGAAAAAAAAAAAAGGCACCCTTATACCAAGGATGTATAAGGAATCCAGAGCTGTTTTAAAAATAAAAACATAGTGTTCCATAAGATATCCTAATACATCAAATGGGACTTTCCTTTTTGCTGTGTAATTATTTGGCTTAAGCAGACAAAACAAAGAAGTTAAGTCTAAATGAAAACAGCCCTGTAAAACTGGGGGCACATACAAGACAACTGGTAAGGATTAACATTGTGGATTTTAAATTTTTTTTTAATTTTCTGATGATTGTTTTCTCCTTTTTTTTTTCAAATCAGTCCAAGTTCCAGGATGCTTTTTACTTCAGCCAAGTCCATTAGGGTTTTTCTGTGGTGTTTTTCAGGAAACCCCTGTCATCAGTGAAGCTTGTTTAGGCAAGATTAACAATAGCTTTATGGTATGAAATCTGATAGCAAGCACTCTGGGTTTTTTGTTTGGGATTGATGAGGGGTTTATAGGTCTGTTTAGACCTTGCTCATCCTATTCACCTTTTACAAAACTGTCATAGTTTTAGCGTTCTTCAACTGCTCTGGAATTTCTCTGTTTGTCCAAGATTAATTAAAAATCAATGCTGGTGGTTCAAAACCTCCTAATCTATCTTTTTATACAAAACTGCTGATACAGCTGTTGTTTAATATGCTTCCAAGCTACTTTACAAGCAAAGAAAGTATTTGTCATAGCTGGCTGTGAATGAAAACATCAAAGTAACCAAGTAAACTGTACTTATGTATCATGGCAGGGGTGGGTAGAGGACAGTGATGGAGGGATTGCAGGCATCTCCTGAGAATGTCACAGACTTTACTCCTTTGTAGAGTCATTTCAGGTTCACTTACCAAATGGTGGCACAGAGAAGGAAAGCTCAATCTAAGGAAGCACTGGAGAAGACAATAAAAGAGGAAACATTGACCATCAAAACACTTGAAAATCCAAATTAACCAGCACTAAACTAGAATAAAGAAGTGCATTTGACAGACAGATACACTTAGTGTGGACAGGTAAACTTCAGAGAAGCTTCTTCTCACCAACAAAAGGAGGAACAGTCTATTTATTGAGAATGTTTAATTTTCCTGCGTCTTTATTGGCATTTCCATAATTTCTGTCCAGAAAAGCACTAATGTCATTGCTGAGATTCCTCTTCTGCTTGTCATACTTGGAAAGTTGATAATGTCCTTTAGTCTACATAATATTGATTTTTCTTTCCTTCTTTCATTTTTTCTTAATCACCTAATGTATATTAATTGCAATCCATTTCCCTATGTTCTCTGATGTAGATTATTTTTATATCTATTTTTACTTCAATAAGCCAGCATGATGATTCAGGCAAGTGTTCCTTTTTTCTCTTTGTTAATGTTTTTTTTTAGTGTCTGATAAAATGTTCTTAAACAGGTCCCAGCTTTCATCTTTTTCCCAAATAAACTGTTTCTCCCAGCTGAATTTGCTCATAATTGTTCTCAGGATTGCAAAATGAATCCTTTTAACACATCAGGTATATTTGTTTTCGTGTTATCCTGTTTGTGAATAAGAAACATAATGAGCAAAAGGTGACATTCATAAAGAAGCAACTGCTAATTTTTAGTTCTGTGGCAAATTTTATGTTATCATTCAAGATTAGGTATAATATAAAATTCCCTCAAGCTAAATGCAGTTCTTACTGAGTTCAGAAAACATCCTTATGTAGAATTTTAAAAATCTTTTTATTTATTTCAAGGCAGCACAAAGCCTTCCAGCGTGTGCTATTAAGTCCTCTGTGGTAACTCAGATTTCTCTCCTCCACAGTATAAACAGATGCTTGGGGAATCCCTCGTCAGCATTTTCCTCAGTGTATTTGTGGTCTGGAACAAATATCACCCTGCTTGCCTAGCACAGCCTTACTTTCAAAAGCCATTCCAGCCTCCAAATCCCTCCTTCCATCGCACCAGGATGGGATGTAGGAAGATTCAGTTGCTTCTGTCCAGCAAACACTTCTCCGTCCTGAGTGCTACAGCTGCAGCCTGTCTTTATTGCTCAGCCAGCCTGGGGAAACCAAAGATTTCACTGGATTGTGGGCAGTGTGTAAAACAACTTAATTCAAGAGATAACATATTTTTCATAGAACCATAGACTTCTGAGTTGGAAGGGATCCCCTAGGGCCATTGAGTGCAGCTCCTGGCCCTGCACAGGGCATCCCCAAGAGTCACACCATGTGTCTGAGAGCATTGTGCAAATATTTCTTGAGCTCTGTCAGGCTGGTGCTGTGACCACTTCATGGGGAGCCTGTTCAGTGCCCAACCACCCACTGATGGAAGAACCTTTTCCTGATATCCAACTTAAACCTCCCTGACACAACCTCAGGCCATTCCCTCAGGTCCTGTCACTGTCACCACACAGAAGAGATCAGAGTCTGCCCCTCCTCTTCTCCTCACAAGGAAGTTGAAGACCACAATGAGGTCTCCCCATAGTCTCTTCTCCAGCCTGAACAAATCAGTCTTACAAGAAGTGCCAGTCTTACAGGAAATGTCAGGATGATAAAGCTCTGGCCTTTACCAAGGTGGCAGTGCTGGGTTAATGTTTAGTGGTTGAACTCCATGATCTTTAAGGTCTTTTCCAACTCCAATGGTTCTATGATTCTATTGAAAAAGAGTAGAATGCCTTTCTGAGGAGTTGTGGCAATGTGGGATAATATGGGAAATACAGGATGTCTCCACACATCCCTGTGTCAGGGCTGTTTCTAAGGGCTAGAGAAGCTGGGAGGGTGGCAGTGCAGGAGCAGTGGCCTTCCTGCCAAGGCTGGGACCAGGAAGACATGGAGAGAGATATGGCATGGCCACAACACAGTGTAGGCAGGGAGTGAGGGACAGACCTGAGCACAAACAGCTGCTGAGCTGTGGGGGAAGAGGGTCCCAGCAGGGCATCTCACAGCTCATCCCACACTGCAGCTGATCTACACCACATTCAGCTGGCATTGATCAAGCAGGACTAAAATGGCTGCTGATCATTCCCAAAGGCTTATTGCTTCTCATTACATCAATGAAATTAAAGCAATGCTCCAGGTTACACAGGTGGTATTTGCTGATATTAAACATGGCATCAACTTTCCATGCCCCTGGTGAGTTTAAAAAGACTATAATCTGAATTTAGTATGCTTTTCACTTGACTTTCACGCCAGACCTAAATACAAATTGTACAAGAATGTCTTCTAATGTAATTTCTACAGTGGTAAAAGACCCTCAGTACAGCCCTTCAGATCCCAGAGCAGAGAAAGCTATTAGGTATGTTATTGTTTTAAATTTTAATCTGTTCTGATGTTCCTGAAATGCTCTGTCTGTAATGTCTTTTGTATTAATCATCATGAATATTTTATCCTTTCTGGAGAGGCTGTGCTGACGTAATGTCTAAGTGAGTGAGGCAACTTATCTCAGCCACTTTATCATACTTGCTAGACTTAAAATGAATATCAAGAAGTTCCAACAAAGATGTTGTACAGATAATAAAGGCAAAAAAAATTGGATAAAGATACAAAATGATAACCACATGTAACTATTTCCTTGCTCACTGTTTTCTGATTTACAGCAACCAGAGGTCCTTTGTAGTGCAGCTGTACAAGTTCAGTAGGTACAGCAAAAGTAGTGGGCTTGGAGGGTGAAAAAGAAGCAAGAGCCCAAAATGTGCGATGATGGTTGCAAAAGCAGATGCTTGTTGACTTCTTGTATTATTTTCTTTTCTATGCTGCTCTGTAAAGAATGGTCAACCTTAACAAGACTAAGGCAGTAGCTTCATGCCTGTGCTTGGTCTCTGAAAAAAAAGTCAGGGACATGATGCTACAGAAATTGAAGCAGTGGCCTGAATGATGTGAACATCTCTTGTCTCACAGTTCATCTCATCTCACAGTTCATCTGGTGGTGAGCTTGGGTGTGTTGTTTATTCCTGTTTTCTACCTGCAAACAAGTGTATTTCAGGCTTTACCTCAGTTTTTTTCATCATATTCACTTTGCAATGAGGAGAACTATCTTGGATAAAACTGTGCTATGGTGGGTTTCTTCAACTGTTGGTGTCTTGTAGGGTAATGCACATCATTTATCTATTACCCTCCAAAATACCCAGATCAAAATTTCGTGCCATAAAACAGATCTGCGTTCAGAGCTTGACAAAGGCTTTGGTGTAGCCTTCAATGTTGACATTTAAGGCTCTTGCACACATCACTCTTTGGTCAAAATACTGAGCACTTCCCATCTAGAATAGTTCATGGAATATGTGCCCAGGCTCCTGTTTCAGAATCAGATGGATTGGGACTGGCATGCACACCCAAATAATTAATGGCTGTTTATCCAGGTACAAGCAATGCTTTCTGGTTTGTTTTTTAATTGCAGCATGCAAAGAATGTTCCTTGGAATACTTCTTGGCCAAGAGTAAAGTGTGATCAGAAAAAGACAGCCAGAGAAATGCATATTTTAGAGCATCAAGTGGATTTAAAAACAAAAAAATGCTCTTCTTCCTGACAGCTGAAAGCCACTCCTGTCCCCAAACTGTGGGCATGTTTGCTTCTCGTTATTAGCAGTCATTTGAAGGAGAAAATGAACAAGAGAGCTAAACATTTGGGGAGAGACTGCCAAACGCACAGAGGAGTCCTGGGGTAGGAGGATGTGGATATAATGCATTATGCTGGTTGTGAGAGCATTTGGTACATCTGGTTCAGTTTGTGGACTGAGTCCATTTGTGGAGGGGAGCCTTGGCTATTATTGTTTGATTCCTCTGTCTTATTTTAGCTTCACATTACTCAATGTCTGATTATGTTGGACAATACTCACTGTTGCTGCTGAGAGCATTTTGGACAGTAGTGACAAAATGCCAAGGATTATGTCCATATCATTCTATCACTGCTTAGGAAACCTGTGAGAGTGAGCCAAGGCAGGCACTGGATGCTTTGCAGAAGGAGGGGTGCCAGCCTAGGATAAATAAGTAAGTTTGTATCCCCTCTTTTCTCCCACGCTGAATGCCTGTATAGCAAGAAGATGAACTGGGAGTCCTCAAACCCATTGGGTGATGGTCCCAAGCCTAAAAAATTGTAAGACAGAAAAGGAAACCCACTTTGTTACAGCAGGGTGGGAATTTTACAGATCCTGTGAATTCTGTCATCATGTTAAGAGCTGAGATCATTACTGGGCATGCTGTTCAGCAAAGCAGGGTTTCTGTCCATATTTTCTTTTCAAGTTTATCCAGCCTGTTTTACAGCTGTGATAACTTGTAGCACAGCACAGTCCAAAAGGTGGTGTGTCTATGTATATATTTAGGTATAACATCAGTTATTCATGCTTGCTATCTGAAATTGTGAGTTGCTGCCTTGAGAAGAATGGATACCTGAATTTTGGGTTGTTATGTGAACCAAACAAAACCAGACAGAGTATTTGGCACATAAGGAAGTATTATAGTTCATTTCATTGTAATGTTTTCAGTGGATCCAAAATCCACTAACTATCCCAAATTCATAAGTTGCCTTCAGCGCTGCATATCATCCTTTTATCTTAGGTTTATCTGGAACGAGTATCGACATCAACCAAACAAGAGATTTCAGGAGTACTGATTATTTCACCAAGGTTAATATAAAATCTTACAATAAAACCTTTTCTTTATGGATTCCCTTACTTAGGGCAATACTGCTCACATATAGTACATGATACTAAAATCTCTACAAATGTTTTTGTAAGTAACTGAAATTACTGTGACATTTATGGTGTTCCCTTTTCTTAGATTAGGGAATGAAGCAGTTACTTAAATTACCTTCAAAGCAAAACTACGGAAATTTCTATTCAGGATTAACATTGAAAAAATGAAAGCATAAAGTGCCATTTCGGGTGGCATAACTACGCTTTAATATCCCCCATGCCCAGTGGTGTGTCACTGAAAGGGCTTGAAAACTGGATGTGAGGACACATTGCCTTCTCGTGTCTCTTTGCCCAGGTGAAGAGGTGACACATGTCACAAGAGGGATGCATGTGCCATTCAGATGTTCAACTCTGGGAGGGACCAGTGCAAGTTTTTCTCCCTCTGCAGACAGAGCCTGAGGCTCAGCAGTAGCAGGGTGAGCTTAGGATGCCGAGAATAAGGGGAAGGGGCTTGAGATAATAGCTGAGCTACAGGAGATTTCCTAGACAAACAAGAGGTCAGCTCTGTGTGGAGAAAGCCACCTTGCCCCATCTGTTCTCTACAAACAGCTGCCGAAAAGGAGTGAGGAGCTTGGCAGGAGAGGTGCAGGAGGCTGTAGCAAGCACTGGAACAGGTTGCCCAGAGAAGCTGTGGATTCCCTGTCCCTGGCAGTGTTCAAGGCCAGGCTGGGTGGGGCTTTGAACAACCTGATCTAGGGACCATGTCCCCACCCATGGCAGGGGGCTGGAACTAGGTGGTTTTTAGTGTACCTTCTAACCCAAGACATTCTATGATATGTGAGTGCTTGAGGCTTTCCTCTCTTTTCTCCCTAGAAAATCCCTTTCCCTCTGCATCCTCCTTTCTTTGGGATATCAGTCTCAGAGCTTCCATCTCCTGGAGCTTGCAGACTTGTCACCATCTAGCATCATACTCCAGCTCATAAAAGACAGTCTGCCCTCCCCATTCATCTCCAGTGATACCTCCTCACCTTGGTGCTCTGAAGGGGAAAGAGGAAAAAAGAAAATACAGAGGGCCCTCCTAGAGGAGGAGCTGCAGCCATTGCCAGAATTATGTTTGAAGGTGGTGGCTACTGAAATGTGACAAGTTTCCTACCCTTCTCCACCAGATTTGCAGCACCAAGAAATAGGGTGAGACTGCTTAGCTCGTCCCCACCTTTTCAGGCATCGACAGTGCTTATCAAGAGCTAATAAAGTAGACAAGGCCCCTTTCTGGGCAATGTCTGCATGACTGTGTCTGAAGTTTTGCCTTAAAAATGCTGCTTGGACCTTTCAATCTTTTTTTTGGGGGGGGGTTTGTTTTGTTTTGTTTTTTTCTTTCTGATAGCTTCATGAAGTTATGAAGAGTTTAAAAGAAAGAAAAAAAGAAAACTTATCTTTGGTACTTAGCAGCTGAACAAAAGTAGTGCAAAAATACTGCAATAGGTGTTGAGTAAAAATGTCTGTTGTGGTAACTATTCTGGGTATAGCTACTCTTTCATGACAACTCCTTTGAATTATTTCCATGTGGAACAGAGCAGCTCTGACAGCAGCTCTTTTTTAGAGGGAGGCAATTTCCCTCATATATGACTTGTCAGCTGCTAACTGTGGGTGTGTAAATATAGCTGAAATTTGGAAATAGTGCCGATCTGGCAGAGGTTTTGGGCAGCTATTTATGAGATGAGATTTACCAAGTTCAGATTGATGATCAATGTTGCAGGGCAGGTATATTACCCAAGCTTGTGTTTGTGGAGCACCTTGACAGTTTTATATTGATTTCAATAGTACAATTCTTCTTTAAACAGGTAAGTAGTGGATAAAATACTTAATTTATATAATAACTGTAAGAATATTCAGAAGCACCTTACTTTAATTGTACTCCAGTCTTATTGACCTTTTATCCTCCCTTTGCTTTTGCACTTGTGTCCTTCTCTAATCATTCTCACATCTCATTTGGGATTTCTCCTTCTCCCACTCCATCTTTCAGCTGAACTCCCGCAAGACATGGGAACCTCCCTCCATACCTCCAGCATCAGTGACCTCATTTGTTTGTGGAGCATCTGCTTTATCTCTGCAGTTGTATCTCATAAATTTATTTCTTCTTGCTTGATTTGTCTTGTGTCATCCAGTTCTATGTTTCTGGTTTGCATTCTGTCTCTGGTAAGCAAACTTTCTGAATGTATTCCCTTCCCTGACTTGCCTCGGTGTGCTCTCAGAGTGTCAGCTTTAAATTTTAAAGAACACAGACTGCTACAGGCAAGTTTCCAGGTCAGCTTTGCCATAAAGCTGCTTGTTTCAAAATAATTTCAAGTTCATGGCGCCTTAACTAAGAAAGACCTTAAGAGCTTTTAGAGGGCTAAGAATATGACTGTCATTTCAAGCCAACTGAAGATGCCAGTACTATAATTACATCTCTCAGCCTTCTGTAAACTTCGTCTTTGACTGGAAGCTCTCTTCCTGAGAAATCATGAAGACTTTTCCATCTTACTTTCAAGGTGTTATCTCCCCTTTGATATGGCTATTTATGCAATTTTCTCATCCACATAGTCCGGAGAGAGTGTTATAGAGCACAAAGCACCTTTTCTGTTGTCATCTCCATGGCTCAAGTGCCAGACCCTCTATTTCCTAGAACTCAAATAAATCCACTTTTTATCCCTCATTGTATCTAGATGTATCAAAATAACAGAAGATCAAAATAACTCCTCCTTTTTGCAGGAGATTTTAAAATGCTTTTATTAGTAAAAAAATTTACTCCATCACAGTATTTCAGAAGGTGCAACAAACTCAAGAAATAATTAGTAAAAGAAATAGAGAAATCAGCAGATGAAAACTTCCTCTTTCAAGAGCAGCAGCTTCTTATAGTTAGGTCTAATAGGATCTGTAGGACAGAGGATTGCCTTTATTTGTGCTGTGTCTTTGCTGTGTGCAGCAGCAAGCTTATATTGAAACTTCAAGTGAGTAATTTAGCTGGAGTTGTCTGAAAGCTGGAATTTTGTATGGGTTCGCATTTCTTGCAGATGTCTGTCACACAGCAAATGTTGCTGGCTGACTGCCCTCAAAAACTCTGGGGAAAAAATAAGACCCTTGAAAAAGTGAAATACTAATGGCTTACAGCCACTTCATATCTAATAGCTAGTAAATGCACTTCTTGCTTGAGAGGAATGGGAGCAGGGAAACTTGGAGTTTGCTTAGTCGTGGGAGGCTTTGTCTTGTTTTTGAAGGAATGCTTGCAAATTCTCTATTTGATAGGTGACTTTTTAAAATGCAGTCAAATCAGAATGTGATGATGAATGAAATAATCGTGTTATTCTGAGTTTGACTCAAAATATGTATTGCATTGGACAAAAAATAACAAATTATTCAGAAAATACACTCTAATGTGCTCTGCTGGGTTTCAGTGTCTCCGGGGAACTTCATTTTATGACTTTATCAGCTTGCCTTAAAGCCACAGAATATGTGATTCACAATTTCACCATCCTATTAGTTCATGTTTCTGTTTGGAAAGTGAATCAATTTCTGGATCTGATGTGTGTATAAACAGCTTCTTTTTCATTATAGTCTCAAGGGAAATCATGAAATGTCAGAGAATAAAGGTACACGGAGATATAGATGAATTCCAGTGCTGAAAGCTGAAAGTTAAGACATATCTAAACATTAGAACTTTAATAAGAATTCAATGATCAGTGCTTTGCCAGCAATGTGACAATGTGCTCTCTCTCACTTACCAGCTATTTGTACACATTGTACTTTGGTCACTGGGTGCAGTAACCAGGACAGAACAAAATACTTGGCAAATTAAATCTAAAGATTTCCACTCGTGCTGTAGAACAGATAGATGTAATGTACCATTTCATCTTAAACCAAATTATGTACCAGGACATTCAGATACTTATTTTTGAAAACATCAGTGTATTACCTCTGATATCATAAGGACTGAAATGCTTAAATTCCAATTATGAAAAAATCTTTAAACTGAAAGCAGAGATACCTGAACTAAACAGCTCTGTGATGTACCTAATCTTTCCCCTCCTGCTGCCTTTCTTATTGTTTATTCAAGTGCACATGTAAAACAAGGACTTGATCAAAATTCCTTTGAAGTCGGTCATAATCTGTCAGCTGGGTTGGCCACTGTGTGGACATCACCTGTATGTTTTATCTTTGTAATAAACATGTAAGAGATTTCTTGAATGTTGATAGAGCATATGATATGCACGATGGAGCTGAGACAACTGAGTCTGCTTGGCATTGTCTGTTCTCTTCAGCTGTTATCTGCTGCACCTTAGTGGAGGTATGTCTTTTGCACAGCATGCTGTTGCAATACCTTTGCCAGAAAAGGTTTTTGAGGAAAAGAATTTTGAGGGAAGACATAAATGTTATCTTCAGGATATAAATGTTGTCTTCAGCTGTCTAATGGGGATATAAGGAAGATGTAACCAGATGTTTCTTGCAAAGGGAAAGTGATTCGAGAGAGAATGGACACAAGTTGCAAGGTGGGAAATCCCACTTGGATATTAGGGGAAACCAAAAAACCAAACCACAGTAATGTAGTCAGGCATTAGAGCATGTTGCACTTGGAGATATTCAAACCTGACTGTCTTGAGCAACCAGATCTGACTTGGTCACACATAGAACAGGGGATTGCATCAAATGACTGCCAAAGATGCCCCCAGCCTATGTTTTTCTGTGCTTCTATGAATTCTGTTCTTTTTATTTAGTTTGCTGTTTTCATCTAACTCTTAAATAAAGGGATATTTATGTATTTTGTTCTTTTTATGCAGTTTGCTGTTTCCATCTAACTCTTAAATAAAGGGGAAATGTTCTGTCTGTTTTCAAAATCTACTGGGTTTGCTCTCATTTACTTAAACAAATGAGAAATAGAAAGGTTGCTAAAGAAAGGATTCAGTGAACTGCAAAATCATGTACTTCTCTCTGGAACCATGCATTTTATACATTTGGTTTATAATACCCAGCAGAAAACATGTGCTGAGAGCTCACTGCTTTTATGAGCTGAGCTATCTGTATCCATGAATAAGATTTATTTGCAGTGTTTTCCTCTCTTTTCTTTTTAATGAACAAAACAAATAAAAGTGTTCTGTGGTTGTTTGGAATATTAAAACATGCCTGTATTCATGCTGAAAATAAGCTCAGGTCTAATAAATGTAATTATTACCACAGATAGGTCTGCTTTTCCATATAAATATAAACATCTTTTCTTGCTGTTTCTAATAATCTACATCTTATTGGATGTATGTCTTTTGCACAATGTGGTTTTGCAATAGTTTTACCCCAGAAAATTTTCCTTGGGAAGTTATTAAAGTCAAGACTTCTAAAAACTCTTGTCAAAAACTGGGAATTAGAACTGGCTCTGTATGGAATCTAAAGATGTTTTAAACAATTTTTCAATTAAATAACCCAAGTGTGCTTTTGCAAATTAAGAAGTTAAACATTTCTCCTTGAAATACTTTTTTCCAATTTTATGTAGGGAATTTATAAACTTTTTTAAAAACTGCAACATGGAATATATTACAGGCTGAAATTCTGGTCAAGAAATTTGTTTAGATTTAGAGTGGTTAAACAGGTTTTGTATGTCAGAATTTCTTATACCGTGGAGAATGATCTCTTCTTTAACACACAATATATTTTATAGTCTATTGCAGCAAAAGATGGAATATGTTTATGGAATATGTACACATACAGTATGAACACTAGGTCTTACATGGATGCTGTGTTTTAACTGTGGCTGCTAAGCCCCACACATCCCCTCTCTCCCTCTCCCAGTGGGCTGAGGGAGAGAGTAAGAAGAGTTAAAATGTTAAATCCAGGGCTGAGATAATGACAGTTTAATAGGTAAAGCAAAAGCTGCACACAAAAGCAATGCAGAACATGAAATCCATTCAGCACTTCCCTTGGGCAGGCAGGTGTGCAGCCCTCCCCAGAACAGCAGGGCTCCATCACATGTAATGATGACTTGGGAAGATAAACACCATCAGTCCAAACATTCCCCACTTCCTTCCCCCAGCTTTATATGCTGAGTATGATGCCATGTATTATGGGATATCCCTGTGATCAGTTGGGGTCAGCTGTCCTGGCTGTGTCCCCTCCCAGCTCCTTGCACACCCCCAGCCCCTCTCTCTGCTGGGGTGAGAGGCAGAAAGGCCCTGACTCAGTGTCAGCACTGCTCAGCTGTAACAAACCATCCCTGTGTTATCAACACTGTTCTCAGCACAAATTCGCAACACAGCCCCATACCAGCTGATATGAAGAAAATTAACTCTATTGCAGCCAAAACCAGCTCAATGGACTACAATATATCTGTCCTATAATAAGAGTCTGGTAATGGGACAAACATGTCTCATCAGGAAAAATAAGAAAAAGATGAAATTTCCTTAATTCTGTGGATTCAGCTGGGTTGCAGTCATGACAGACACTGCAGTAGCACTGCTTTTAGACGTAAAACAACCTGGGAAGTGAATGAGGGTGAAAAACTCAAAGCTGCAAAGCAAGTCTACATTTTTTTCTGAAGCTAGTGACATCTGAATAAATGTTTCTGTACTCTGAAAAACAGAGTAGAGACTAGCACTGAACCAGAATAGTTTAGCATAAGTACTGTGTGTGGGTTTTTTCTGCCTACCACATCATCTTACGGTTATTGTTGAAACATCTGGCTTTATAACTAATGTTTTTTTCCCTTTTCATTCGGGATGGTTCTTGCACATTTCTGCCTTCCTGGGAGAAGGAAAAAAATCCTGTGGAAACTGATGTTTCTTGCAAGAAGCATGTACAGTAAAGGCCAGAAGGATTTCATTGGTCTTATTTACTTAGCCAGCAAGGGCTGTTTATCAGTACAATATACACATCAATGTAAGCTTATAAAAGACAATGAAATAATTGTGACCAGATCAGTTAGGTTTCACTCTTACTTTCTGACCATTGGCTTTCTTGGCTATTGAATAAAGCTTTTGAAGAATAAAGCTTTGGCTTCACAAAACAAAATGTATTGTATAATTTAATAGTAAGCAGCCAAGACTGTAATTTTGGAGAGACCCAAACAATTTGTCTTCCTTCATGAAAGTTTTCTGAAGCATTTTTATGACAAAAACATTGATGATTTACACACACAGGTTACTCTTGGGCAAGGACTGCTTTAAATTGTATTTAATTTTCAACATTTTTTTACTTCTTGAGCAAAAAATAGGCACAATTAATTATTTTGCTTAGAAATACCTAATACCCCCAGTGTCTATATGCTTTAATCTCCAGTAAACCATTGCAGAGAATTACAATATTCTCAAGATATTGCTGGTTAGGCTAGATGATGATTGACACTTATTCATTAAGAAATAATTGATTTCCAAAAGCAGCTTAGATTCCCTTTGAAAGGCTTTTTTGCCCCATATTAATTAGCAGCAAACTTCAGAAGAGATGCACTCATGCAAGCTTTTGCTTTTGCCCAAGCATATGCTATGTGTGTGTTTAAGTAGTGCTTATATAGATGTGTGTGCCTCCCAAAGAGGTGAGGGTTGCACAAAAGTCAGCAGAGAGAATCTTTACACATGAAGTGCAGACATAAAACAATACCTAGGAAAACACCATCTAATTTAACGCACAGTGTGGCTGGGAAATTACTGTCGAGTAAATGTTGAGTAAGCTTGTAATGCAGAGCTAAGCCTTGCAGAAATGTGTGAAGAGCACTCAGATACAAAATCAAGATAAATATCTCACTTCTTTCTGTGGTTTGCTTGTCAGGCTGTCCTCCTTTCCCTTTTCTTTCTGCTATTTTACAAGAAGCATCTGATTTCTGGAAGATAGGGGAAGTTCAGCTATACTGAGTGTGAGGCTTTTCCCACTTTTTTCTATTTGCTAATTCTGTGGATTTGCTAATCATCTCTCTATCGTCTGGTCATTGCTTTTCTATAGAATTAAAGTGGTTCCACTGCTTGTTCACCAGCTGCATTGCAGGATGGCAGTGTGTCCCCAGCACACACCTCAGCCCACCCATGGTTTAGGAGTACCCTTCCTAGATCACATGCATATAGGGTATTTATATGGCTTCTGGCACATGCTGTGGGATTCTTTTGGGGTCCAACACTGTGGCTTTCAGGAGGAAGACAGATACTGATTCTGTATTCTGGGGCCACAGTTTCACCATGGCAAATGGCTGCTGTGGTGGTAGAAGTACTCAGCACACCTTGACTTGTTAGAAATGAATGCTTTGTAACAAGAAATTACACTGCCGGAGAGCAAATTAGTGATTGATGTAAAATGGAGGCTTCTAGATTGTAATTGTGCTAGTGAGATATGAAACGAAGCCTAAAGTATAATTTTAACGGTGTTTAATTAAGTGTAACAGTAGATTAACCACCACAATCCTAACTAAACACATATAGAAGAATTGCAAAATATAAATACTCATTATTGCTAAGTTGCCTCTGCCATCAGTGACTGACTTGGAGATGAGATGATTGACTTGAAGCTGATTTAAATAGGCTCAATTTACAAACTAAATTTTAAATCTTTTCCAATTGTTCTCTTTTAATGCAGGCAGGGAAAGGTGACTCATCTGTTCAGCACTGCATGGTACACTGGATGGGGAGAAAATGACATATTTTATCTGGTCACCAAGATCTTACTGTGTCATTTTGCTTTCTGTGTAGCAATTAAAGCAAAGTGAATCACTTACTTGACAAATTCAGTCTCTTGTTCTTTCAATAGAAGTATTATTACCTCTAGTTTATATTTGTTTGAATTGCCTGATGGCAGATTTCTCTCATCACCTCAGTTGCTGACAAACTGTAATTAGGTATCCTTGTGCATGGTGCTAGATGAAGAAGTTGCAGGGAACCAGTGCAGTTCCATTACAGTTTGTTTAATTAACTTTGTGTGCTGGATCCAAAAGATTTTGGGAGTCTGGCCTCCCTTGCTTCGTCAAGCTGTGTAAATCCCATATCAATTATACCTCCTATTCTGGAAACAAATAGTGGAGCACACAAGCTTTGAATTTGCTTTGCATGACTCTTTGTAGGAAGCAAACATAAAAGGAGCTTGTGTTCAGCCACAATACATTCATTGTTAATTTGAAGTGAATATTTATAACTTTCTTTTTACTATTAGCCTGACACTATGAACAATTATAGCACTATTCAGCTAAATCTGCCCAGCCTGTGCCTGGTCAGAATTTTCTGTCGCTGCGTTTTCAATACGTTTCCTATGTACTATTTTGTCCTTAATGCTTTTATAGCTTGTTTATTGGAGACAGGTTTTTAATTATTTTTCAACAGTACTGGAGACCTGATTTAATGAGCAATTGTTAGATATACTAGGGAGACACATTCACCTGATTAATGTGATAGTTAACTGAGCAACGAAATTGCCTCATGAAGAAGCAGCTGTACACAGGCGAAGCAGTAAAAAAGTTTGAGGGAATGTGAAGAAAATATTTGAAGAGAGATAATTTAAAATAGGATACTGAGCAAGTTGGATGCTAAGTATAAATATATAGTGTTACCTTGCTGGTTGGTTGGTTGGTCTGTCAGAACATGCCTGTGTGCACACATGCCTGTATTTTATTAGGGGACAGTTCATATAGGCTTGACTGAAAGATACTGCATTGGAGAGCTGGGATATTCAAGGGCTGTAGGAAAAAAATGAGAAGGATGGGTCCTTCAGGTGTGTGTTGGAGATGAAACTGTGCTGTAGCAAATGCTTTAAATTCATGCAGTGTGGATGTCCAGCTTCAAGCCTTATAACACAGAATGTTTCAAAGTTATGGTATGGTGTAAACCATCCCACTCACAAACTCACTGGACCACTTATGGCCTAACATAACCCCTCAGGTTTTAAGTTAGGGCTGGTGGCTTTGTGTTCCTGCTCAGTCATAGACTAGTGAGGGCAGGAACTTTTCTTTCCGAAAGGAAAAGTGAGGTTTTTGTATGGGATGTTGTATTCTTGTTCACATCATTTAAACAGATGAGAGCTGTATAGATTACAAAGAACTCACTCTGGGATAACGAACTGACTTCCCATGCCATGCAATCACTTCGGGAGCACAGATTAGGGAGAAGAGTAATAAAATATTTTGTCAAGATCAAATCTAAGTGAAACTGGGCTGGACATATTACTGGGATTAAAAGAGATTTGAAGAAAATAGAGAAAAATGAGAAGGCAATTAATGTACACCTGTTTGGAGGAGGAAAATGCTCCAATGAGCATCAAACTCTCTGCCTCACCTTAACTGATTCAGCTGATCTCCATTGTGACAAGTAACTTGGACAATTCTTTGCAAAGCATTTTTGCTTCCTTGCCTTGCTAACATGATGGAAATATAAATTGCTTTAATTATTATTTGAATGCTTCTTTCAAAGCCAGGAAGGTTGCTGATCTGATGGTTGGAGAATCAGAGTAGGATTCAGCAGACCTGGATTCATTTCAAATTCCTGTCATAGTTATGCTTTAGCAGATCTTCAGCAGGTAACTTTTGGGGTTTTTATCTGTGCCTCATTTTATTTCTATTGTCTGCAAAAGGGAGAGAATGATCCTTATGTTCCACCCATGCTGTCATGCCTTAACAATTTAGCTGTATGTCTGTGCCTTGGGTCAGCAGCGCTCCAGCCCTCCCAGACCACATCAGCCCTCTGCTTCAAAAGTTTTTGTCTTTCCTGGCTTGAAAGCAAAGTTCCCAGTGATGCTTTGATTTGGGCTGTACTTGCCTTTTGTTATTTTCATACGGTGTGGTCTTTAGAGCTCTTTTGTGGAGGAGCTGTGGCTCTGGAGCCAGCGGGGTGGCTGTGCAGGGCAGCTGTGAGCATGGCAGAGAACCATGTGGGAGCCTAAAGCAGGACACAGCTCAACAGACAGACTGAGCACGTGCCTAATCTCTGCCTGTTCAGCAAATGCTTTAAACATAAACATGTTCCAAAGTGTTTTGCTATAGATGGATGATCTCCAAAATGTGCTGATGTGCTCTGCTAGATAAGGACCAGGATTTCTTTCTGGAAGAACTCATTACAGGACAGACACATTAGCGTTGCCTACATTTTTTTAGGTAACAGACTTGACACTTTGCCATTTATGTGGCAGCCAAAGTCAACAAAACCAGAGCATACTTTTTAAACTCTTTCCGGGCATATAAATAGAGATTATTTAGTGTTATAATTTGCACATGTATTATATTTTAATGCTATCAAACTATTAGCAACTCCTGCTAATCTTGTGTTCTTTCTTCTTCAAATCCAACAAAAGTCATCTACTGAACTCAACACTGAGTTGTTGAGTCCAAGATTTTTGGGAGGGAGATGCTGTTGATGTTTTTGTTTGTTTATTTAGGGTTTTTTGTTTTGTTTGGTTTTGGGGTCCTTTTTTGGTTTTATTGTTTTTGTTTAATTTTCCTTATTTAAAAAGCATATCATAAGAAATCTGAAGAGGTATAGATCATGTGCTCCAATGCAGAGTGTTCTCCTATTTTTATTAAGACCATCTTAAAAAACTGCTGATATTTTCAAAAATAGCAAATAATGTATTACACTGTTACCTTTGAAAACTTTGGGAGTTTAATTTATTTAAGAGCTGGTCATTTATATGTGACTGCAACTTGTCATAAATCTAACACTGTGCAGCTGATAAATAGTGGCAGGAATAGTGGTCAATCCAAGGTACGTGCAGTCAGAGCATCCTGGCCTGCATGTATCAACTTGTGTATAACCACATATGAAAGACCATCAAGACTGGACTTCTAAAATGCCTGAGACAGGACAGCTTTTGAAGCAAAAGCAGCAGCTGAAGTTTGTGAAAGCAACTATCTGAGTCACATATATTTATGCATATATTCATAGATATATTTATAAACTGTATTATATGTATTCATACCTGATACAGAAGTATGAATGGCAAAAGTGGTGTAGTTTCCTTCTGAAAAACTGCCTGCCATAACTGTTGAGCCCGCTTCCCTCACCTTTGTCCTCAGACTCACCAGGCACACTTGCAAATCTCAGCCCTGCACTAACTCATGCCAAAAGGAAAACTTGGCATAATTTCCTTCTTTGTAACTGGCATCCTTTCACTAACTTGCTTGACACAGATACAGTCCTGAGGAGTCCCTTAAAGGGATTTAGATCCCTCCCTACCATCATCATCCCTTGTGTTTTGTCCAGGTGCACACTCTGCAACTGTCTCAACAAAGTGGGTTCTTTTGTTTGTTATTTTTTTCTTCCCAGGACCCAAGTATTAACACTTCTGGTAGGAGGTGTGTAACAGAAATGTATTTGCCAAACGGTGCTGCCTCTTTTCATGGATATGGGAAAGCATTTTGTTGAAATGGGAAAACCAAATGAATAGAGGCCGCCAGTTCCACACGCCTCCTGTCTGCGAGCATCCCCACCCTGGGTACGTGGGCTGTGTTACTGACTCAGGGGAATGGCTTTAGAGGAGCCCTTTGTTGAAATGTTGGCAGCACATCACTGGACTTGCCGTTGTTGCAGATGGAGCAACTCGCCGAACAGATGGATTCTCAGTTTTCTGAAAGAAAGGGAAGGTACTTGATGTACCACGGTGGGAAAGTAGGGAGGGTATTCCAGGCAGATGGAAAGGCAGGAAAGAAGGCACGTTTTGTGTTTTTTTGGTGCACTTGGAGCCTAGCAATATCTTTCTGGCAAACTTGGGAAAGCATGAGCACAGCACTCTGTGAGAGGGCAAAGACTCTGTAACAGATGTGGAGGAAGTTATTTGCACAGAAGCCATGAAAATGAGGGCTGAGTCTAGGAAAAGCCAGAGTGTATAACTCGGTATTATGAGCTGGATGTGGGAAAGGGCTCCTGCCTGGGATCAGAGGTGCACTCTTTTATGGCACAGGACTAGTGCCAGAAGAGCATAACTGGAAGAGAGGGCTGATTAATATTTTAAGGTCTATTGTGTTGTGGAAGAGGCTAGAGATAAATGTTATCTGCCACTGTGAAGCCAGAAATCCCCATTTTCCTGCAGTGTGCACATTGGTTTTGTGATGGCACAGCTGGCACTGTGGCACTGCTCAGATACCCTGTTACTCCTTTTCTTGTGCCCTTCCTCCTCCCCTCCCCATCTTGGCATATGCCTCACTTCCATATTAATTGTTGATCAGCCCTGTGCAGCACTCAAGAGCCTGCAAATCTGACTTGAAATTATGTTACCTGATCCACGCTGCTAAAATCTTCATGTAATTGCCAAATGCAATGTGATAAGGAAATGGCATGAACTGAAAGAAGTGATCATATTTTGGTGCTATATGTTAACTCTCTCCAACTTTTCAGTCCCTTCACACACACCAGACTTAGCAGAAATATTCTTTATTGTAGTATCATTTAAAATTTAATAACAACAGTCTTCTATTTTTATTTTTATCCCTTAGATTAATTAGAAAATTTTATTACCTTAGAATGCAGGCATTAAAGCTGTTTAGCTACACTAAGGATGCCAAAAACCTTCGAAATCCAGATTTTCTTGGAAAACTAATGAGGTAAAGGGCAAAAATGTTATTTCCAAGTGTGATTCACTGCTGAAAGCAGCTATGCAAAATTATCACTTTCTTAAATAATGGCTTTGGCTTTTGTTCATACTCAGGGTTTTGTCTACAGCAACAGAGATGTTTAAAGTATTTTTCTGAAAAATAAAGTGACCTGGATTACGTACCCACTTTTGCATCAGTTGTGCTCCATTTTACAGGACTGAATTGTCAGGGAGGCTCTGAGATAAAATGAACAAGGAATCCCATCAATGAATTTTAGTATGAACATTTTTCAGTGTTGTGTCTGGATCTCTGCCAAGTTTCAGCCCTATAATAAATTAAGTCCAACCCACACAAAGTAAGTAGATTAAAAAAAATAAAAAATAGGGAAACAACTCAACAACTTCTACAAGGCAAAAACACTAGGCAATTTTTATGGGGAAACAAGTGGCCAAGAATAATTTATTGGAAAAGTAATTATCTAAAGAGAGAGTGGGCTCTTCTCTCTAATTGGACGTGATAACATTTTCCAGCCTTACTAAACACCATAGAAAATCATCATTTTGCTTCACCAACCTGGTTAGATTATAGAAAGTTAAGAAACTGCTTTCCTCTAGTTTTATTTCTCCTTACACCCAATACTGCAATTGAGCCCAGTTTCCTTTCTCAATGGCAAAATCTAATCTGGCTGCCACAGGACCTGTGACATTCATGGAGGTGATGAGCCAGGGTCTGCTTTCTGCATTGTATGTCTGGCTTATTTAATCTCTAGTCACCCTCGGATAATAAATATTTCATATGTTGGACAGGTGAAAGGTTTCATTCAGCTGCAGGTCTGCTTCCACGGCAACTGATTCTTGTCATTTGAACAGTTTAAATGTGTTGAAAACAAAGCTCGCTTTCTGTTTTTCTCCACTGTGGTTTTATGTGTAACGTATTATTTGTGTTCTCCTTCCTGTCCCTCCTACAAGCAGATACAGAAAAGCCGACAGCATTAACAAGTAATTCTAAACAATTTATAATCCAAACATATTCTCTCTTCCAGTCAAAATGGGATGAAAAATGCCATTTCATTTGACAAGCACAGAGTAAATATCTAGAGATATGAAATTGCCCAGGTTAGCATCTATAAATACTCTGTATGCAAAAAATGCATGCAGCCACAGTTCTGCTTTATGCTTTACAGGATGTTTCCCCATTACTACTGAGTGTTTCCCAGTACCATTGTCCACATATTCTACTAATAGAGTTGGGTTTGGTTTGGGGTTTTTTTGGGGGGAGGCAGTACCCTGTAACTTTCCTGTAAGAAAGGTTTCCTTCTCTAAGAAAAGCTGCTGGCAAAAAGCTGAAGAGAAATGTCTGCAACCACATCTGATTTCTGCCAATGTTTGTGCTTGTGACAGATCTTCTGGAACATCTCTGCTTCATCCTCTACATCTTGCAGTGGAATGAGCTCTTTGGAAGCATAGCTTAGCTCATTCTTCTCTGCACATTTCCAAGCGTAGTGGGCAGCTTCTGTCCCTCTTCCTCTCAAGCCATCCCCACATCTGCACTCTAACTCTGTGCTCCGTGCCCAACTCTATGCATCTGTCTGCACACATGGCTGGTGGCTTCACAAAGCACTTCTCTTGCCTGCCTGCTGAGTCAATTGTGACTGGTTGCAGTGGTGAAATTTTGGTAGACAGGCTACAAGTGGAGGGATTTTCCTTTTACCATCTCCTATTGGGCTCAGACACATTTTTACTCGCATCTGACCATCTGTGTGGATGTTCCCTTGATGCAGTTGTGGCAGAATGGGGGCATTATTTCATAAGGCACACAGCTGTCTTAGGAAATAAGTTGGAGAACACATCCTAGGGTGTGATTGAAGACTTCTAAATGTGATGGAGAACCATGCATAGGTGACTTGCTTAATTTCCCTCTCCTCTCCTCTCCTACTTACTGTATAGCTTTCTGGCGATGCTGTATTTGGGAATTAGGAGGATGTTCTAGATTGGTTCAGAAAAACTGATGTGACATGATACACAACTAGTATTTTGGGTTTAGGGGGAGATGGCAAGCAGGTACAGCCTGTGATGGGTGTCTGTGTCTGTGCCTGGTAGCTCTGTGGCTGATCTCTCTATTAGAAACAATTAAACTATATCTGACCTTGCAGCCCTTTCCCTTCTGTTTTCAGGCATATAGATTTTAGCCAGCAGGTCTCTGGTTAACCCCTCCTCACTGTTGTTTATTTCCTGCCACTCCGCAGACACACCACTGAGCATTAAGTATGTGAACTCAGACGCTCCCTCTCTCCTGTACAGTCTTAATAGCAAACAGTCACGAGCTGGGCTTCTCCAGGCAGAATTTCTACCTAAGAAACATAGGTTTCAGGAGTGTGCCCTTTCTCTCACCCTTTTCAGATTGCATTAAAAGCATCCACTTCAAGAAACTACAACTGTGTTTATTCAAGCTTTGAATTTGGAAGTCGTGCCGGGATCCCTGCCACGGCACGCTTGAACCGTGAAACCCGGGTCAGTTCCATTTTTTGGTTTTCATGTACTGGCAGAGTGCTGCAGCTGTTTGAGCTACCAGGTCTCTGTGGAAGCAACACTTATTTTAACATGCAGAAAGCATCATATTTGATTTTATAACCTTACCTCTTGTTTTGGGTTTTGGGTTTTTTTGTACTACTGAACTAAAATGTCAGGGTGGCATGTAAGTGAACGTAGTGCGTTCAAAAAGAATCATGCTGACACGCTCAAAAACTAAATGCTCTCTTTTAAACAGGCAGGAACAGCTCTGATTTTCTTTCCTGCCCACAAGGCTATACTTGGACTTGAGAGGACAGCTGTGCTTAATCTGCCTTTTGCTCTGTCACTGTGACTGCTGGCTATTGCACTATATAATGCGATCTTGGGCTGTGGGATATGACCAGTTTCAATCAATGTTCACTGAGGTTGACTTTGTGACTCAAAGGCTACTGACTCAATAGCCCATTAGTTTTGTCAGTGAATCAACCCTTTCTCACTCTTCGAGTCTTCTATGGAGTTGAGGATTTTGTTTTTATTTCATATTGCTAGAGAGAAAGATGCTGGGTTGGCTATTGCACTGAATGCAACTCTTACGAGGTTTGCGTGAGGCATTTTCTGAAAAGGCTCTTTTTGGTAATAATTCTGCTGTAGATCTCAGACTCCAAATTTCACCCAAACAGAGTTTGCGTTTGGAACTTAATGTGCCTAGTCTTTCACTGCAAGGTGGATTTGCAGAGAGAAAATCAAAGGTAACAAAATTTGGTACCTGCAATGTTTGTTCCCTCCAAATCTATGTTGGAAAACTCTGTTTGAAGGCACAGGACTGTTTGTCTGCTTATTGGGAAAGCATCTGGAGACAGCAGGTCTTTGTGCAAGGAAATTCATTGGCGTTTGACTCTGGTGTGGTTCTGCCTTCCCTTTAATTCCTGTGCCCTGATCCCTAGTGATTGTATGCTTTGATCTTGCTAGAGAGCTCTTGGAATAAGTGCTCTTCTCAGTGAAAGTTACACTGCTGTCATTTTTTGTTAATGTTTCATACAATGGGTGAAGAACAATCTGGAATACACCCAAATATGGGCTTTTTATCAACATGAAGCCCACAGTTAGAGCCATTATCCTATTCAGTCACCAAATTAGAGTCTGGAGAGCAAATACCATGTCCAGCTCCACAATCTTCTCTGGTTCCTCTGTGGCATGTTCAGTTACTCTGCTTCTAAGTACACTTCCCTTTTTCCAACTTTTTTTCTTTGTATATTTTTTCCTTGTCTAATTATTTTAGATCAAGTCTGCAAGAGCTGAACATGATTAAGTAAGGGTAAAGCTCTGTGATTTTCCTGTGGCAGGAAAAGTTGTATGAAAAGATAAATATGTTTTTGGGTGTTTGTCTAAGACAATGGGGATATAAGTTCTAAGTGGCTGAAGATGTTGTAACTGCACCATTAATGTTTAATTACTATTGGCAGCCAAGAAGTGCCTTTCTGGATTAACCAGACTTAGCTTCTGGGATGTGCATAGGTGGCAGAAAGTGATAAAGCTAGTGAAACCGCACCTCTGGGAACATGTAATGGGATCTTTCCTGTGATATGCAAATTATGCTGCCAAGTTGCTGTATAAACAATTCATGGGAGATGTAGTGAGAGGTAGTTAAATAACTGGATCACATATCAAAGATAAAATCCATCACTGGGAATGGAAAAATGTGTTAAAAGAGTGGTTTTGCTTTAAGAAAATAAATAAATAATGAACAAAAAAAAAGTCTTTGCCCAAAGCATGTAGTTACTCTGAAGAATAAATAACAAATGATTTATCACAATTGTTGCAGTTCAGAGTAAACAAGCATTTAGGAAACCAGTGTGCACAGAGGTTGTGAAAACCAAGGCTTTTTCTACTAGTACAAGTAATCTAGCCAATTATGCCCTTTTTTTTCTTTTTTTTTTTTTTTTTGGTAACTGAGAAAAAAGATTACGTCACAAATGTTATTTTGTGTTATTTTGGTTACTTTTCAGGCAGAAGAAATGCATTGCTTCACTGGTTACTTTTCAGTGATAAAACCAATCCTGTCATTTCTATTCCAAGCATGAGCAAAGATCTCAGGCAGCCCAGCAGAATGTATTTCAGGGTCACATACAACCATAGATCAATGAGTGTGAGCAAACCATGTTGACACCAGCAGAAGCTGAGCTCATGCCTTCAGCCTGAGTTTCTAATTTTTGTATTTTACGCTGTATGAGGAAAGGATTCCAGCTAATAGCACTCCTCCAATAAATCAAAGATTACTCTTTCACAAATGGTACTGAAGGCCTCATTGATTCTCTGTCCAACTTCACTGTTCTTCCGCAGAGGTCAATTCCTGTAGCACTTGTCTTCCCTCAGCCTTTTCGCATATCTGCTTTGTATTTAGGATCTGATGTGGCTCAGTTGAAGCCTAGTGAGAATCCTCTGTTTCCCTCCTCAGTGGGAGCTGTATCATGTGCTAGAGTCCTCAGGGGCCAGCAGCAGAAAATTTAAGAAGGCAGCAGGGAATATTAGAGCATCATGAGGGAAGGGAAATACATTTGACCCGTGACTTTCTTTTGTTTTGCTGTGTGGTAGGAAGGATAGTCTAGATAGAATGGCACACTCACAATAAACAGATCCTGCATTCAACAAATGCATTGAATTCTGTTCTATGTTTAATCACCCACAGAAACTATGTCAGATGATCTTCCACCAGGAACAATATCTCCTAATTAACTGTAATTAAGGTATATTATAACTACAGGATATGAAACTAGATGGATCTGTCTCTTGACATTTCATATTTGGATTTTTTTTTCTGCTAAGTCTCTTAATATGCTTCAATTAATGATAACAGAGGCCAGGCCATTCTCAGTGATGGATCTGCATATGTGAATCTTAGTACCACTGAGATGAGATGAAGCATGAATCTTTCCATCATTAAACTCCCCTTAGAAACATGAATGAATTCCAATTAAACTGAATTTACTGACCCAAATGTTGATTATTAGGAAGCTAAGGGTCAAAGTTTGATTGTCTTATCCTGTAAAGTACAAAAACCTGTGCCAGACATGACAGGAAAGTCAAGTAGTTTGCATAGTCTTCAGAAATTCTGTAGCCATTCATAGCAGGTATGGCATCTCTTTTCATTCACTGAGAAATCATACAAAGCTGTTTTGTTCATGCCCTATTTGAACAAGCAAGTTTTTAATTTCAGTGCCCCACAAAGGTTTTAGCATCTAGAAAATTATTGCTTCTGTCTCTGGGCTGTGGCAGATATCAAGTCTTCACCAACTGATAAGCATTTGGAGAGCTAATCAGTAGTAAACCTTAGGTATAGTTTTTGGATAGATAGCTTAACAATTAAGACTTTTTAACTATTCTTGAATGAAAGGAAATTGCCAGCTTTTAAGAGAGAATTTCCTAGCTCAGGCATTTCTGGCCATGTAATTAAACTAAATACGCTGCTTCCTTGCCCCTAGCCACAGTTGTCCTGAAGAAGATTAACGACACAGAATTTCTACCCAGGCTGAAATCTTGTTTGCACCCTGAAATATGGATCCTGAAATAAAAGAACAATGTGCTACGACTCCATCTGGTGACTCCTCCCAAACTCAGTGATGTTTCACTGTGTGCCAATGATGCACTTTGCAAAGTCACCAACCCACAGGACTCAGGGAGCTCACTATTTCAAAGATGAGCATAGATGAAACCAGTTTTCTGCAGAGTTTACTGTGGCATGTAGATATTTGCCTGAAGTAATCTATTAGATGTCGTAAAGCATATGCAATCAGAAGATCTTGCATAAGACACTGGGGAAAACAAGATGAAAAGCCTGTTTCCCATGCTATTCCACTGAGCAGCTCTATTATGATCAGGACTTAATTTAAGTGATCTACTATATCTGTGATTGCACAATATAATCATGTTCCTGGGATTATTATTTCTTTCTGTCATTTATTTTTAGCTACCTCAGTTCTCTGCAACATCTTAAAGAAAATATTTCTTAGATTTATTTGAATTGTGTTCCCAAGCACAATTGTAATTCACCTTATCTGATTGAGAAATGGCATGATTACAAATTTTAGTTTTCTTTTAAGATACCAGTAAACACTTTTTTTTAAAGTCTCATATTTTGCTTGCATCTTATGTGCCCACACTCACTTGATCACATGCAGGAAATATTTTTGTACGTTGGTGCTATGCATGACTATGAAAGGAGCTGTAGATGGAACAAGATGAGATACAGGCTGTAATTTACACCTGACAGGGTGTGAATTTCATTGCAAGTGCTTTTAAAGGAAACTTTCTATTTTCTCCACATTCAGATAAACAGTGATTCCATAGGAAATTATGATAATCGATTTTTTGGGGGGTGTTGTTTGTTTGTTTGGTTTTGTTTTTGTTTTTTCTACTCTGCTTTAGTTTTGATTTTTAGGGGGGAAAATATTTTTTAACCTAATGCAGTCCTGTGTTATCTATAGGTCCAGTTCATGGTCCTGTGATGCTGGACATACCCTGTAAGCAGAGAACAGCCGGACTAGGCAAGATTAATAAAGTCTGGGATAAAGAAAGTATAATTGCACCATTTCATGGGTGGGGGATCAAGGTGTAGACAGTTTAAATTACTTGCCAAGGGTGTGTTGCAGAGCTATATGAGGAACAGAAACCTCCTGGATCCCTGTCAAGTTTTTTTTCATTTTTAGAGAACTGAAGACCCCTTATTTGTTTTGGCTGAATTGCAATGTGGATAGTTTGGAAGACATTTGGAGGCAGAAGGGCTCTATTAAGTCTTTCGTACTGAAAGAAATATTAGTGGGCAATTAAAAGAATAACAAATGGGACCCATTCAAAATGCTCCACTTGCTGTTGGTCTGAGCTTCAGGCAAGAAAGTACATAGAGGTCATTTAACCTGACCACTTATATATCAGAGGCCGCTAGTGTCACTCGGGCACTCCTAAATTAAACCATATATTTTAGACAGAAATATAGTGGTCTCACAAAGCATTTTCCATGCAGGCCATAAATTCAAAGGACAGGGCTTTGTCCTCTACGTGTATCTGCTTTGCACTTCCTGTAGTATCACCTGGATAAACAAGGGCAGTTCATACTCCTGTCAGTTTAATCTCTTGCATCATCACCATTATTTTGATTAATTTGATACCTAGGAGCTTTAAAGAACAAAGAAACCATTAACAGCATGAGCGGAGATGGTGCCAAAGAGGCCTGGACACTGACCCTGGCGCCCATTCTGCTCCTGTGTGCCAGAAGGGCTCTGTGCTGCTGTAGGGAGGGTTTGAGTGGTGGCCACCAAGGTACACTGGGGAAGCTGATGGAAACTGCTGAGCCCCAGAGCTCTCCACAGGGGCCATGTCCTCTGCACCTTCTAGGGGTGAAGTCCAGATTGAGTCCAAGAGAGCATGGCACATAAATTTCCTGGATGACAATATAAACAAACAAGTCAAAAGCCGTCAGATACCATATTCATAGCTACAGGCCAAATGCTTTATTCATAGTGTTGCAGTGAAAGTATTAACATTGCATTTGTTTAAAAAGTAACTAGGAGGCCATTTGTGATCCTTATAATACACATGTGAAGCACTGCTCTGCTGGTTTATACTGGTTGTGTTCTGCTTTATATTTTCCAGAGGGTCAATTTGCAAGGATCTTCACTGCTATTTATGAATATAAGTAACTAATTTACCAAAGTTTCACAGAGTGGCTTCATGGCTTCCGCTTCATGGTTAAAGGTTCTGCAAATCTTTTGGTATGGTTGACTTTGGGTTGTTTCTGATTTTATCTTGAAGACTAGAAATACTGTATTAAAGAAAAGCAAATACATTATTCTTGTTATTGCCCTTGTTATTAGAAAATATTTATATAGTGCAGTACATTGACGTTGTACTTTACCAACATAGATAAAGGCAAATTCTCTGCCCTGAAGAGCTTATAATTCAAATAAGAAAAGACAAACAAATATACAACGCTTCAGAAAATGGTGGGTGAGAGGATTGTTAACTACATGAAAGAGGTGGAGGGGCTGCACGAAGAGAGAGGAGAATGCTATGATCATCAATATTCCTAGCCTTACAACACAGTGGCACCTTAAAAGCCTCAAATGTGATGAAAGCCTGGCTGCCCAAGGTGCAGTGCAGAAGCCTGCCAAGGGGGTGGCCTTGTCTCTGTAGCTCAGAGCAGTGCTGCCTTGCTGACATCCCTGCCTGGGGGGCTCCTGGCTAAAGCCAGCATCAGTCCAATTACAGCACAAGGAACACCACATTTCCAGTAGGTTTTACCCCTGCTTGAGGGAAAATCCACGTGATTTCCTGCCCAGAAGAATTATAACTGAAACTGAAGAAGAGAAGTGAACATACGAGAAGGTGTTTCAGGGAAAAGGGAGGGCAAGGATTGTTTTCTAGGTAAGGTACTGCAGGATCACCGGGAGGGAAGGAGGGCTTTTAACATCCTTATATTCACCATGATCTGCAACTCAAGCCTCCTCTGTACTGACCTCCTGGCAGCTAGTTACAAGGCAGAAGCATTGAAATAATTTTTGTTGCCTGATCATAGCCGATGTACACATAGTAGCTGCTGTTCTCCTGAGCTGACCTCATTTTAACTGTGGGATTGCTTCTCCCTCAGTGCCCACAGAGTATGTGATAATCTTAAATTTATGTAACTTGCTAGTGATCCCATAAACAACTGTTTAGAAAACAGGCAAAATTCCTGGCTCTGCTTAGCAACCTAATTCAACCTCTGAGGAAAGCTACTGGGTATGCAGGAGCACAAAGATGCTGGAAGCTCTGCTCCATCCTGGGAGGTGGGAAACATTCATTGTTTCCCTCATTTACCTACAGCAAACAGCCTCGGAAATCAGAAAGGACAGAGGAAAGCTCCCTGTAGCTGACTTCACTTCTAATTCAAAATCAGATGCTGCCCCCAAATACGGCATGAATGATGAAGAAAGCCAGCAGCAGCCTTGGCAAGGCTGGTGGGCAGAAACAGGGGACTGTGGTACCCAAGGTGTGTGTGATTTACACTGATCTTTAAAATGGGAATAGTAAGGTGCAAGGAAGTTAAATGTCTAGTAAAGAAATGGGGCTGAGGAGATGGGATTTATCATTTGGAAGTAGGAAGAAAAGGTCCAGGATGAATTTTCTCTCCAGAGAAAAGGCAGATGTAGGGCATCAGAGTTGTTGGAAATGTGTTAGAGTGGGCAGCTCCCGCTGTCAAACAGTAATAGTTATATGTTCGCATATTCACTGGGGATGGGCAGAAAAATAATCAGAAAGACAACCATCTCTTTCTAATAATTTGTATGTATCTATATCTGGAGACATTCTCATGAGTTAGTGCAGACTGAGTCGTGTTTTCTGTTCTCTTGCAGCTCCCTGTGCCAGAGCTATCAGGCAAAGGACAGGAATGGGAGCCAAGTCCCTCAGGACTGAGTGTCTTGCTGGGATTCATATGGCATGCAGGTAGCAGAGTGACAATTGAGCTCCCAAGGCACAGTTTGCTCAGCCCAGCTCATCTCATCCCATGGGTGTCTGACAAAACAGATGTTCATATCCAAAACTGCAGTGTAGACTTCCAGCCAGGGGAGTGAGATGTTCATCTCCAAGGTGAGCTTCACTGCCTGGCAAGGAAGGTGTCAGAAGCAGCCTGGCAGAGGTATCTGCTTCTCCCCACTGGCAATAACAGCAGGAAGATTCAAGCATAGGTGTCTGCATTGGCAGAAATTAGGTGAGGTGAATCCCTTCTTTCCCTAATACAACAGCACAGTGTAACAAACAATAATGTCTGGGCTGTGAAGAGATATTTGGGTGAGAAAATGGCCCATGGCAGATTAAGGCAAGAAATGTGCCTACGTTGTAGGGGAAGTGTGGAGTCAATGGATGGAAACAAAATAATGCAAAGAAAAGCAAGAAAGACTATTATGAGGTAAATGGAGAGCAGGAGTTATACTAAGAGGGATGGAAGGATTGCAAGATGAATGAGCCCATGGAGCACACTGGCAATTTAGAGCTTGTAGCTGGAGAAAATATCCTGAGTGTGATGTGCTAAAAGGGGATGGCAGCTTTCAGAGTGAGGACACATGTAAGCTGATAGAAGAGATAGTGAGTTTTTCTCTTAAGCAAAATTTATCACCAGAAACCTTGAATTAAAACAAACAAAACAAGCCTAAATCTATTTTCCAGATTTTCACTTAACAGCCGTCACTGAGAGAATACTTGATGGCATTGCATAAAATTTTGATCAATATGACTTTAGATTGCTTTAGTATTCTGCAAAAAGTGCTCTGCAGATCACCTTTGCATTTAACCGAGGCACTTAGATGTCACCTCTTGCCACAGTTTGACCCAGTGATAAAAGTGTATTTTAAAAATGTGAAAATAGTTTGATTGACAGGTTAGGGGTTTTTTTCCCCCATGAATCTCTGCCTGAAAAGACAGGCTGCCTTAACTCCAGGAGTTCAATTATACAGACTTTGAAGGAGAAGAAAAATGATAATGAATGCATTTTAGAAACTTCTAAAAGTTACTTAAAATAGACTTTCCATACATAATGTTGCCATGTGAAACTCAGCTGTATCCTGGTCTTCTGGGAGTAGGAGACAGCAGTCTGTGTTCATGTGGAAATTCAATAGCGAGGTACCCCTGCCTCTGATGGTCTGTATGATTTAGTCCCTGGGGCTCTGCCACAGGCAGGGCCTACCCGTCAAGCTGTTCATTTTTTCAGGAGGTGACATGGGAGTGATTTCACTTTAGGTTAGCCAGGAAGCTAAAATACTCTTTCTGGAAGTGTGTCCCAGCTTGCTTTGGTCTTTTTTTTTTCTTCTTTTGTCTTTGTTTTTCTTTAAAAAACTCAACCAAACAACCCTTTGTATTTTAGCTACTTGATGTAGGTCTAGTAAACATGAAGTAAGGACATTGTGTATGGTACAGTGAGAGATGATATTTGTTAAGTGTGGTGCTTTTATATAGGTATTCTTTCAAGCGCAGAAAGATGAGAAATAGCATGTACAGCCCATATATAAGGATTGGCCCAGGTATTTATGGCAATAAGAAGGTATTCCAGCATGTCTTGTTTCAGTATTCAGCCTTTCAATGAAGTTGCTGAAGTGTGTTTGTTCAAATTCTGCTTTGGATGCTTCCTCCTTTGTCTGAAATGAAGTGGTGTGAGATGTCATATTTCTAAAGTGGTCACTGGCCTTTAGCAGAAAGTAGTGTGAAAAAAGGCTTGCTATTAAAATAGTGCTGTAAATAATTAAAACATTTCACAATATTTTGTTGTTGTTAAACATAAATGAAGTTAAAATGCAGCATTTAAAGAAAGGATTGTCCTAATTTAGTCGTTAAGTCACTGTTCTTTTAAATGGGAAGCAAGTGAGTCACAATTGCAAGCCATCTTGGCAGGGTGAAAAACAGATGCAATCGTCAATTCACAACAGTGTTTTGTGTTCAAGGAATAATCAGACCAGTTTTTATCAAGGCTGCACTGCATTGCTAGCCAGCAACATGACTTTTTTTTTTCCTGTTCCAGATGATTTTGGAACTGTATATGCTTTTTCAGTAAGTAAGCTGGACTTCTATAATGCTTTGCTTAATGTGCCTCCAGATTCTGTTATTTATAGATTTCATCATAATCAGACTGCAGCTGCTAAAATATATGCAGAACAAAAAGCACATTTGTAACCTGTTAAGACTTTGCTCTGAGATGCCAGTGAAGTCTGAGATTTACCATGAAATATTACCGAGTGACCTTTCGAGGAGCATCGCAAGAGAATACCTGTTTATCTTGGAGACCTTTGTTTTATTTTTCTTTCTCCGTTGAAATCTCTCAGTGCTCTGCTTTCCAAGGGAAGTCTGGCCTTTGTGTGTACCATGTGTTATCTTCAAGAAGTGCTGGGACTGAGGATTTAAGTAATGCAGTGTCTCAAATGAGCAGTTCTTCCAGAAAATATGTTTTGATCAAATTTCCTTTGTTGAATATAGAGGGAAACTGTAAATATATTGTGATTTTCCTCTAAGTTGTCTTAGTCCTATCATTATGGACATGATTTACTCATTAACTGTTTTTCAGTGAAAATTGGTGGAAAGGATCCCTTACAGTTATGGAAAAATCTACATATTCAGTGTACATAGTTAAAAGTGAAAGCTCTTAATGCAGCAGCACATATTTTATGAGTTTATAAGATGACAATGGGGGTTTTTAGTGGCATAATATAGAATGAACAAAGGTGTTCTTAATCATTCATAAGACAAAAATTTGGAAAGGTTGTGTGAGTGAACACTTAACCAGAGCTCCCATTTAGGCTCTAAGGGATCTTATCTTCCCTAGCTTGTGCCTAATGGAGTTGTTTTCTTAAGAAAAGTGCTAGTTCCTGAAGAATTAATCTTTGCTTTCAAGGGCCTCCTGTAAGAGGGAGATGTGGCAGAAAAATCCATGTAAGCAGGGTGACTCTGGAGATGCTGGAAAGCAACTGGCTTCTCCAGTAGAGCTGCAGGGAGATGAAGCATACAGTTGATGCCTAAGTTAGGGTCCCCTCCAAAAATAAACTGCTCTCTTCCAAAAATGCTCTGGTACCTCATGTAGTTTTTTACTTGCTGTAGTAAATGCCTTTTGGCAAATTGTTGCAACAAATGTGTGTTTTCCTTAATTTGGAATTTCTGAATTTAGGTGAGGTTTTCTAGGTGTTACCATACCACTAACCATGCAAAAATATGAGACAATGCCTATTCTTTTAACACTGCATATGCAATATTATTAAAAATATTATATTCCATCTTCAGAATCACATTGGAGATGCTCTTTTTTTCATGTGCCCCACGTCGGATGCTATGGCACAAAAATAAAATTTTCGTTGTTGCCTCTCCCATCTTTCTTCTTCATCATAAGATGGTTCAAAAGAAATGGATAGTGACTTAGAGCATATCCCTGTCTAGCTTTTCTTTCTGTTTCTCCCTTCTTTACTGGGAATCCTGCATGCAGCTGGAGAAACAAAAACACTGGGAAGAACCAGTACAAAACACTTGATATATTTTAGAAGACAGCTGGAGCTAGCCTGATGAATGACCTGTACTTTGGCAGGTCAGGTGGAGTGTGACCAACCTAATGACCACTGTCCTATGAATCACAGTGAGCAGTAGCAAACACTTTGAAATTGCCATTCTTTTAAGAACTGGAAAACGCACCTAGATTTAACAGTTCACAAGATTCTACATTGCTCCTTTCCATCTGTGTTTCCTCAAGAATCAGCACCAACAGCATTTAATGACTTGAACTCCCAGGTTTCAAAAGGTGGATGGCAGCAGTCTTTTCCTGGAAGGATTTAGTGGTCACAAAAATTAGACAAAGAGGTGAAATGACTGAAGGTCACTCAGCAGGTCAGTGTCAGAGTTGGGCAGAGAACCTCCTCCTTGCATCCCAGGGCTGGCTGCTGACCTGGCCCTCCACAGAGCCTCGTTACAGTGGTGCATTTAATCAGCTTTGCTCTGTGTTGTAACTCATTGTCTGTGGTGTTATGGATATCTAAAGGGTAGGATTTTTAACTTCACAATCTGCTGTTATTGAATTAGTTTTATGTTGTGTTAATTTCTTTGTCTCATGGCATTCATTGCCTGTGATAATTGATGCACAATATATAACTGACTTCTGTATTCATTTGGGTAACTGCATTTAATTGCCTGGTATAAAATATGTGCACTAAGTACAATCTGCTATGACTGCTATGACTGAGAAGTGCTCATTGATATGGGCTTGAAGGTGCTTTATCTTCCTGACAACCTGTCTGAGGGAAGTCTAAATGTCTCGCAATTCACCATCCAAGGACTGGTACTTGCATCATGTCTGCAAAAAGAGAGACCACCAAAAAAAGTATGACATGAAATTGCTTTGCTTTGGCGCTAGAATTTTGTTAAGCAGAAGTTCTCAAATCAGGAAGTTTGTATTAATGTTCCTGCCTCTCCCAAACATCAAGGAATAGCAGGACACAGAATATTTTTGCATTTTCTCCTATAAATCAGGATTATGGCTTTATTTGCTTCTGAAGGTACTCCCCTGGAGTAGAGCTACCCCCATGCACAAGTGTTTATAAAACCAGATTTCTTTTACATATATCTTCAGGTCATTAATGCCCGGAGGAGTATTAGTGAATTGTAAATCAGGAATGCTCTCTAAAGGTGTGATGTCAGTGAAATGGTGTTGGTTAATGTCTGCTCAGGTTACACAAGATCCCTGCATAAGCTTACACTTTCTTCCTTGCTTAACCAGTAGCAAAGTGATTCAATTTATTATTAAGAAAGCAAGACTCTTTGCTAGTAGATGTATTTCTCATCAAACTTAGCATCTTGCTTTTTGTATGACTTAGGCAGTGGGTTTGTTTGTTTTCCTTGCTTGTTTTGTTTCCAGTGTCATGAAGTATGTAATAGTGCAGTGTCTGAGCTATACAAAGAAATACTGAAATTGGTCGAAAGCTGATCTTATTTTAAGCATTAATGAAACCTTTGCTATCCAAATTTTCAGAAGTTTTTAAACAAAAGCTAAAGTTTGAGTCTAAATCAGGTGTGAAATGCCTGTGAGACTATTTTAGCCATATTATGTTGCTCTGTGTTAATGTAACCACTGAGTTGTCACTAGAAGGGATGTTCACAATTAGTATTTTTCTTTTTAAAAGAGCTAGTTTCTACAATCTGTGTCCTTCAGGATGGAGCATTAGTTCTGCCTACAGCTTACTGCAAATTATTCAGTGTTCATAGGTTCGTTTATGCTTGTTATTCAGCTCTCTTCCACTGACAAAATAGCCTGCAGCAGTTCTTGGTTAGATAGAACTAGTTCCACTTTAGGCTCCTCACGTTCTCTTTTATGGCTTTTCCCCTGGTTCACCCTGCACTGCATCCAGGTACTTCTGATGAAACAGTATACTTGATGGTCAGAGAGAAAGCAAAGCTGCCCAGAGCCAGGGTGGGCTACAAGAGTGTGTTTGAAGCAAAGACTTCCACGGCATATCGGGCAGATCTGGTGGTATAGTATGACACAAGTTTCACCAGTTTAACCCACTGATTCTGCTTTCTTTCATAGTCATGCTGTTATGTTCTTCTTACTCTGTGTGGAGACAAATACTTGTCAACAATTCATGGAAGTATACAAAAATTTGAAATTTGTGAACAATATGTCAGAAGACAAACAACAAAAAGTCATTCCCAGTAGGCTGAGGTGCATTGGCCTCGCCCGGTGTCTGGGTATTTTTGGCAGAATGCTGTATTTTTGGGAGAACTGATGCAACTGCAATGTGGGTTTGAGCAGAAGAAAGTGTAGCATTCAGCAGCTGACCTGGTTATGTCCCCTGGTACCCACTTCACCAAGTAGTAAAATGTGGGCAAGGAGGATGGCAGAGAGAGTTCAACACCCATTTTGTACCTCTTATCCCAGCAATCTGTGCCTATCTGAGATGCCTTTGCCCCAAAACCATGGGGCAGTACATCCTTCCCCCCATTCCTCACCATCACCATTAGTTATGGTGATGCATTAGGGGGACAAGCAAGGTATGAAAAGTCATTTCATCACTGTTGGTTTTTAAGTGTTCCTTTCTTCATCAAGGCAACAAGGCTGCTGCTTAGGGGAAGAAGTGAACCACTCTCATCTTGGCTATTCAGCACATATTTGTGAATCGGGATTGATTTGGAAATGATTCATAAAGAGCAAGTGGGGCTGTACTGTGTGAGAAATAACTTATTTACAAGGAATAATTCAGCCAGCCCTAACCTTGAAATAGATGTTTGTGGTCAGAAGTTTATAGCCTCAGTGGAAAAGGCTAAGTACAACTTTAAGGACCTGTACTGGACAGACCCAGTTTTTAAAAACTTGACATAAATCTTGGATGCCTTGTATTATGTTAGTCACATTCCCTGCAGAGGACTTCCATTCAATGTTTGTTTGGTGTTTATAGATGTTATTTAAAAGCCAATTTTATGATAAAAATATTTTATGTTATGTATAATGAATACTGGAGATCAAATAAGAATTGGAATTGCAAATTCAAATATTAAGGGTTGATAAATATTGACTTTTAAGTAGACCCACTGTAGATTTGAACAAAATGCTTTTTAGCCTAGTATGGTGGTTATTTGTAAATTACAACATGCAAAAAAATGTAGCACATTGTCTGAGCCCTACTCTTTCTTCACTTTTACAGCCATTGATTTGGTCATGTTCCTATGAAATGATCTGTACAGTGTCATGGAACTAAAACATAAAACTTTCTGGCTTGTACTTTTTGCGCATGAAATGAAAAAAAGAAAAGTGTGGGAGGTACTAAGCTAAAATATAGTGTAATTATGTTAATTGTGTCTTTTCTAAAGATGAATCCTTAGGGTTTGCATGTTGGAAACCTCTTAATTAAGGTCTTTCAAGTAGTTTTTTAAAGTCAGCACAGCTATTCTTGGGCTGAACAAGTCACTGAAATTGACCTGCACAGCACTAATGACCTCCCTGAACACTCCTAAGCCTCTGGTCAGTTGCTGGCCCCTGGTACCCAACACTCTGGATCAGACCCCTTAGGCTACTGGACAGACAAAAAAAGTGACGTGGCCCCCCTTCACCCACAGTCCCATGTGCACAAAGACTCACATGGGCATGTGTATGTGATCATCGTCACCCAGCATTTTCTGCCCCTGCTGTAAGTGCTGGGAGCTCAGACTTTGCTCACACCTCTTGCCTGTCACCTGTTCAGCTGCCTCTCCAATGAGCTATGTGCTAACATGGTGAGCTTCCCAAACAGTAACAGCTACAGCAAGAAGTTGCCCTTATGTAAAATTCATGGTCTGACAGACACCTGATGAGAGCAATGTGTTTTAACTAGAAACAGATACTGCGCTTTTGCTTTGAGCTAGCCAACCTTTGTGAGCCAAGGGTGCAGTTTTAGTTAAGGAGCAGGCATCATCCTCAGCTTTGTTAAATTTTCTTTTCCATATCCCTGCAGGCTCCGTTCTGTAAGTCATTGCACAGTATTTTCTTTTCCCTTTCCATCTCAGAGCAGACAACTATTTCCTTGAAACTTGCAACATCAGTTAATTGTTAACAGTTTAAAAAAAAAAAAATCACATTCATCCCTTAATATGTTCTTTCAGCTGATGCCTTCGTGCCGAGGAGGCTGTGCAGCTCCTGATAAGACCTAATTTGTGAAGGGCTTTTCAGCAGTCTGACAGGTTCATACACAGTACTGTTTGTTCAGCAGGGACGGAGGAGAGTTTGCTGGGATGCCTTTACAGAGGCTGTGCAATGTGTGCAGAGGCTGGGGCTGGTGATCCAGGGGGAGTGGGCAGGAGCTTCCAGTGCCTTCAAAAGTGATCGGTCCATTGCTGCATTCTGACTGTGGCACTTGTGGTTGATTTCCAGCTTTTCTCTTTCAGAGCCTAATGAGCTGTGTGTGGGTCCTGTGCTTGGTGATATCCCATCTCAAGATGCTGCTAATACAGTAGCTAATTCTTCCTAGCTGAAGAAGTCTCACAGAAGAAAAAGGATCTGGGGAAAAGCAATGGCTGCCGGTAAATATCTCAGGTCTGCAAAGGCCGTAAGAAAATAGCTGGAAAGAGCTGATTTCAGGTGTGACTGGGGAGGGGAGAAGAAAAAATGTGTGATCACATCTTGTGTCTGGTGTTTCAGTATCAGAAAGGTACTATCCCTTAAATACCTGACCCACTCTTCCTTCCCCATCGAAGGAAGATCCATAACTGGGCTCAGTCTATTTTGACCATATTCATGATATTTCTCTTTTGATTTTAGAGCAAAACTTGGTATTTCCTATAGTGAATAGATTTTTTTAAATCTCTTTTTAGTTAGGGGATAATGTATTCTTAAATCTTTTACAAAACAAAAAAATTCACCTTATGGAAAACAGGTCTTTCCCTGGGGTGTGGTTTGGTTCTCACAGGTTTTAGTCAAGTTCCCCAGCTATTTATGTATCATTAAGTTATATCAGAGTGTTGCAGGGCAATTCATTGAGGTTGGGAGAGGCCTAGGAGGTCTCCAATCCAACCTCCCGTTTAAAGCAGGGCCAGAGATAGGGTCAGAGCAGCTGTTCAGGGCTTTATCAAGTTGAGTCTTGAAAGGTGCCAGGGATGGTGACTGCACAGCCTGTTCCACTGCTTGACTGTCCTAATGGTGGAAAAGTTTTCTTTCTTTCTTGTTTCATTTTATGTCTGTTGAATGTTTGCAATGTCTTTATGCCCTGTTATACAATACCAAGAACTATTACCAGTCAGCTAAAGGTGAATCATAATTAAAAAATAAACCCAAAATAAACAGTGGTTATGATACCTCATTTTCACTGAAGGTTTTGGTTTAAAATTGTGGTGCATTGACCTTTCTACTTACAGCTTGTTTATTTTCTTGCAGCAGCTGATGGTTTGGGAAGTATAGCTATAGATACCACACAGCTTAACATGTCAGTCACTGATCCCACGGCTTGGGCTACAGCTATGAATAATCTGGGGATGGTTCCAGTAGGACTAGCAGGACAACAGCTTGTGACAGGTAAGATTTTTCTTTTTTTAAAGAGATCTCTTGCACTGGTCATGAATTCTTTGTGTCCTTTTAAAAATATATGGGATGTTTTCTGAGGATATTATATTTTTATGTTCTGAAAACATCACCTGTGATTAATATTGCATACTGTGTATTAGTCTCTTCTTGTAGTGGGTATATAATCCATACTATATTTTAACCTTGTGAAAAACTAAAACTCTTGGGGGAAATTGAACAGCTAAACCATCAATCCTTATGCTGGGTCAAGACCGGGATTTAAGTCGTGTGAGAGGAACATTTGTTTTTGTTTTTCTGTTCAAGCAGGATGTCTTGAGGTTCTGCCAAGGAATACCCTGGGCTGAGAACTCTTGACTGGAGATTTTGGAGTTGTGTTAATTGGGCAGAAAATCATGAAACCTGTCCAATTCATATGCTCAGTTGATATTAGTGAAATGAAGCTTTCCAGTCAGGTGTGTGCTTATTTACTTTCTGACTGGCTCCATAAATAGAATGTCAAGAGATTGTTCTTGCTAGACTTTGCCATTTTACTTCCCAGTCATAGTTTGGGACAGCGTTGCAAGGGGTCACTTATTCTAACACCCACAAAAACAGTATTTTGAAATCAGCAATATTTTACAGACAAGGCTGGACATAGCAGACTTCGTTGTTGACGGTAGAAGCCAAATTAGTTGGAATTGTTAAAACTTCTTTGGTCCTGTGATGTAGAGAAGAATTATTTATATATGGGTGGGTGTCCTGTAGACACAAGCCACATGCTAGGCATATGACAGATTCCCTCTAGAAGCCACACTGCCACTTCAGCTTAAGAAGAGCTGTGTAATATCTGTATCAGAGCAGCATCCTGTCACGTCTGCACCTCTCCATGCAGACATGAATGCAGTGAGCCAGGTCATGATGTAAATCACTCTGCTTGCCTCACCAGGGATGCATGATGCTTAATTTTGGCCAAATATGCACGCTCCTGACACTGGGAATGGAGCAGAGCTGTGCCAGTTCACAGCTGACAGCCTGGCTCTGAATTACCTGTTTTACGGGCTGGTAAACTAAGCTGCAAGAAAGCTGATTTATAATGAATCAGTCTCAAGCAGAGAGCTGAGCTAGTGAAGGCTGTGAACTGATTGGTGATCTCTGGCTTCAACCCCATGCTCCTGATTAAAAGAAACAAGCAAAGCCATCCGCTCCTTGGGATCCAATTCTCTTCAATGCTTCTGTCAACGACCTGTATGTAGGAGCTGAGTCCACACCAAGTTTACTGATGACACTAAATAAAGAAAAGCTGTTGATTCTCCTGAGAGTAGGTTGGCCTAATAGGAAGTTTGGATAGAATACAGGGCTGGACAATCACCAACTGTATGATGTTTAATCAGGACAAATGCCAGATTCTGCACCTGGGACCATGTAATCCTGGATGTATGAGTGGACTGGGAGAGAATAGGCTGGAAAGTAGCCCTGCTGAAAAGAATCTGGTGGGTTTTGTTGATGGGAAGCTCCATATCAGTTAACAATGCATCCTGGTGGCCAAACGGGCCAACCTGGCTTGCTTTAGGCACAGTGTAACTAACCAGCCAAAAGATGTGTTTATCCCCCTATACTTAGCTTTGGTGCAGCCTCACCGTGAGTGCTGTGTGTAGTAAGAGTGATATGAAAAATATGAGAGTGTGTTCAAGGGAAGGCAACACAGATGATGAAAGGGACTAGAGGGAAAGGCTTGTGAGGAACAGCTGTGGATATTAGGTTTTTTCAGCTTGGAGAAGAGGAGGCTGAGGAGTTGCTGTCTACAACTTCCTTATGAAGGTGAGTGCAGAGGGTGGTGCTGATCTCTTCTCTTTGGTGTCCCGTGACAGGATGTGAGGGAATAACTTAAAGCTGCATCAGGGGATGTTCAGATTTGCTATTAGGAGAAAGGTCTTCTCTGTGAGTGTGGTCAAGCACTGGAACAAGCTATTCAGGGAAGTGGTCATAGCCTGTTGTTCAAGAAGTGTTTGGTTAACACTCTTCGATACTTGTTTTAACTTTTCATTTGTACCATGTGGAGTTAGGAGCTGGACTTGATGATCATTGTGAATCCCTTCCAACTCTGAACATTTAATGATTCTATGTGCTGATGGGGAAGTAACTTCTTCAATTATCCAGTGGGGATTTGCCTGCAGGTGTTGTGTTCAACTTCAACACGATTATCTCCAACCTGAAAATAGTACATGTCAAAATCACCTTCTGCTGCTTTCATTTATAAGCATCTTGGTTGCATGTGCTGTGAAGGCTTGCCTGCCTTTTTGTCTTGCTCTATTCTGTCTCTTCAGTTTTGGTGTAAATTTTGTCCTCAGATGTGCTGTGCAATCCCTACATGGCAGCCTCATCTCAGGTGCAGTGCTTTTCCCCACAAGGGAGGATCTCCAGGGTTTTATTCCATTGACAGCCCCCTACTGTAATTTCCATAATTATGTGTATCACGTATTGTAAAGATGTTGTACAAGTCAGTTCATATTTGTTCAGCATTTTCAATGTATGAAAGGTGCCATAAGTAATAAATATTAATTACTGGAGTGTTGCCTGATTTCTCTACAGGGGCAGAATAACTTTTTTTCTTTCCTTTTGTTTTTCTTTGTTTGAGACTCCTTTGTATTTTCAAGGTAAATAGGTGCTTTGACACTTCATTATATTTCCTTAAGATTCATAAGTTTCTGACACATTTTCTTTATGGCAGATCCATATTAGCAAAACTTCAGTTTGCCATGGAAATACTTATAGATTTATTTACTGTAATATATTTACTGTATCTGTGTTCAGTGAGGGTGTGCATCATTGTATTCAACCAAATATCTAACTAATCCCTAGCCATTTCTCACTTTTTTCATTTTTTTGCTATTAATCCTAGTAATGAATTCAGCTTTGTCAGTAGTCACATACTGCTTTTGCTACTGTCATCTGTTACATTTCTCTGAGATGAAAATGACCCAGCCATGTCCCAGTGCTAAAAAATCTGTCCATCTTTAAAATTTTCTGTTATTCTTTTTTTTTTTTTTTTCCCCCAGCCTTGTTGATAGCTAGGAAAGCAGTGAGTAGAGACTGTGATCTTTCCTGGATATCTTTACATAACCCGCCATAGTCTGAAATTTGGTGTATGGCATTCACCTGTATCGTGACATATCTCTTAGTCCTCTGGTCTGTCAGTGCTCAAAGGACTTATCCAGTCATGGACTTTCCTTCCCCAAACTGGTTGGTTCCTGATTGCTTTGCAGGGCATTTTTGTTCCCATATATATAGAGTCCCTATGAACTACTGAGTCTTTTTAGAGGTTTCTTGTGACTTTTTTTCCCCAGCAGTTCTTAACTTAGCTGCTGTGTAACATGCTGGGATGCCTGCCTTGTAGCAGTTGTGCTCCCCAGTTTGCAATCTGTGAAGCTCTTGTCTAGCTCGAGACTTTGCTAAAATGACAACTGAAGCTTCCACAACATCTGGCCAATACTCTTCTCACAGCCTGAGATGACGGCTGTCTGGTCTTAGTAACTAATCAATTTTAAGCATTGCTAACCTTTTAATACCAGTTTAGGTGATATCTGCACTCTATTTAATTCCCTATCTCCCAAGTGCTGTAAAATTGGATTTTTGATCTGGGCAAATGTCAGAACCTTTAATTTGTAAAGCTGGATTCCTCTTAATAGTTACATAATATCTCTGGTGTGTCTACATATATTTTGCTTACTCATTCTTATTCAGAAAGCTTACTTTTTTCCATATATTTGGCTGCTGCATTACATATACACTCCTATATGCATTTATATATTTTATATACATAATTCATACAATAAACTGTAGTTTAATAATACATTAGTTAAAGTGTTAAAGATTGATGTGGAATAGTTATGGCTGAAAAGTATTTTCAGTCTGAATTTACCCTTTCAGCAGGTTATAATTTCTTTAAAAAATTTACCTTTTAGGGTGAATTTTCTCATGGTTGCTTTTAGCCCAGAGGGAAAAAAGATCTGGAAAAGTTGGAGGAAATCTGTTTAACTGCTTTTGAATTATCCAGGCCTTAAAATTGCTGTTTTCTATGCTTTGAGACTTTGAGAAAAATAGTCAGGTGGGAGGGAAAGGTTAGTTTGTAGTTCATCTTTTTGAGCACTAAATCCTCTTTTTGCACTTGGCAATTCTGATTCAAGCACATCTTTCAAGTGCATTCAACTCTGCTGTTTTGTTAGATTTTAGGACTAAAAGAAATACTCAGTGACCTAAGCCAGCTGAGAATGTTCTATTTTGCTTTTGCACTGGTACTTTCACAGGCAGTTTTGACATTCCTGAATTTAGTGTTATTGCACTTTGATTTGTTTCAGCAAATGCCATCAGGTGACCTGCTTTCTAAAGGAAGATATTCTGCTGAGAAAATTATTTACTTCTCTGGTTCAGTTTGGTTCTCCTTTCACTAACTAACTAGTGCTCTGAGAAACATGAAGCAATTTTGAGGTGCTTTCCTCCAGATGACCTAAACATTTGTGAGTCAAAAATGGTATTATGTCAAAAAGTTCCCCACTACAAATGAACCTGAAGAGTGGTACACAGGTGGTAATTCATTTAGCCTTTATGTTAAGCTCATGCCCTGTGACGCATGTTTGTGCTCTTACAGAGTAAAATAACAAACCGCAAGGGCAGACATCCAAGATGAAAGTTACAGGTCTGCCTGGAAGTCAAGGGTATGTCTGAAAACTGATGCCTTCTGCTTATTTACAGAGTAATTATTAAGGCACAGGGTTCCATAGGAGTCTGGCCAATATGCCTCAAATTGTCAGTGACAACCAGTCTTTTATTTTTTTCTTTTTTTTTTTTTCTGAAGTTAGTCTTTGACCACTTGTACAAAAACCTAGTGAAATCAGAGATTAGGATCCTTTGAAGCCTAACATCTTGCTTACCAAAAGATATAGAAAAGAACACCATTTTTGTGGCTTCAGGAATGTATTTTTTAGACACTGGAGGTTGTGAAATATTAGACACTTACATCAACCTTTCTGTTTTTCTATTTGTCTCTGCTTTCCCCACACACTTGTCTTTTGACCTGATTTCAGTGGAACATAGGAACTGTCAGTTCCAATCAGGTCACCTCACTCAAGATTGTGCTTTTGACAGTGTTGGGCATCAGATACTTCATAGGAGAGATCCACAAGGCAAATCAGTGCTGAAGTGCTGCTCTCTCCAATGGGCTCTCTTCTTGATCACTAATAAATAGAATGAGCTTCCCCAAACTAGAAGTTATCTATCCAAATCATGTCATAACTCAGGAAAACTTCACTTTTGGAAGCAATACCTGCTGCAGCAAGTAGTTACAATCCTGGAACTGCAACCCCAGATGTCCCTTTTGATAACAGACGGATTTGTGAAATTTTGATCTAGAGATTCCTAAATCTCAAGACAAAAGGTTAAACGCCCCCCCAGAATTTTATTAGCTCAAGGCCTACAAGTGTTTGGAGTCATAATATTCACTCTATTTTTCTTCAGAATGCAGACTGTAACTAAAGGCAATCACTATATTCAGATTCCAGGCATGCTTTATTAATTATTGTTCACTGCAGGTCATCATATGCTGACTAAATTGTAAACATATCCCTCACAGTTCTGGTTGTGTACCATTTTTGTAACATTAATGAAGAAAAATCAAATCAAGTAGAAAATCAAGATATATTTGATTATATTCAGCAGCTCCCCAAAGAAAGACTGCACACGAAGCAATGCTGAAGACTTTAAGAAGTCAGCTGGCTGGAGGACTCTGCCAAAACTCTTATGTGTGTACCTCTTCTTCTGTGGCCCCTCCATTAATGAAGGCTTGGAGCCACTGGTAGCCATCTAGCAGTCTCATTTCACTCTACCCCTGCTATCCTGTTACCTATTTAAGCTTCCTTTTCCTACACTTCATTGCTTAGCCACTGATCCAATGTGCTGATGAGTCCATAACTGGAATCATCCAACACATGCCTAACAAAACACAGCTTCCTTTTCTGTAATCACTACTCAACTCCTGCTAATTCATTATAGTCTATCCACAAAAAAATTTTGAAGTAAGTCACTTGTAGTATGAGCTGAAGGTAGTCACTTTTTTTAGGAAAAAAAATGCTTGAGCATCTATAATTTGTGACTGAGTTTTAGCACACTCCAGCTGTAAGCTTTAGTGTGCACAGACAGCTGGCTGAGGCACTCCACACACTCAGGTTCCCCTGCCTGTGAAAGCTGAAGACCACAAGCCCTGAAGAGTTCAGCAGCCCTATGGCTCGGTAGTATTCTGTGTCTTTACCCCTGTTCTGAATGCTGCACTGGCTTGACATCTGGCAGTAAAAAAAGGTACCAAAAGTATTAATAGAATCCACATTTTCCCATAGGTTTTACAACCCTCTCAAGGTTACAAGGTATCTTCAGAAGGCATCTTTTCAGCTCTTATGGTTTCCCAACCTGTTTTATGCATTGTATTTTGTTAACAAAAGTCAGCCTATGAAGCAAGGGAAATGCAGTAAGATAGGCTCTGAAAAAATAATTTCTTAAATTTATTTTAGCTCCTTTCTATCTTATCATCTTCACTATAGAAATGTATTTTAGTCAAGAGGAAAAGGTATACCATGCAAATTATCTGAATGACCCATCAGAATAATTACAGTTGCATGAAACATACTCTAAAGGATTAGTGTTGCACTTATACCCAGATAAAGCTATGTATTTTTATTATCAAGATACAGGAGAGCAGCAAGGGTGAAAGAGAATAGGTACTGTGGGAATCCCAGGTTGCAGAGCCACTGGGAACATCTCTAAAGTATTATATACTAGTGTAACAAGTAGGTTTTTTTCATTGACCTGAAAAGCGCCTGCAGAGTTAATCACACTTTCTATCATGTGAGTGTTACTCAAGGAGACTTCACACCAGGGGACATTAAAGTGCTAGGAACAAACACAGTCAGTTTACAAGAGAAAAAGGAGAGAAAGATTTGACGGCCAGAGGAAATGTGGCAGAAACTCTGAGTGCCTTTTGACACGCTATCAGGGTTAAGTGTGCCTCTTAGGTCATTCAAGTGCCTCTTCTATATTAGACCTTAATTGAGGCCAGGGATGAAGATAATGATTAAAATCTGCTCGGTGCTTGAAGATAAATAGTACTTTTTAACATGGTGTGAAGGGCTGAATGTCCCAAATAAACATTTCACCTCTGTCCCAAGATTCAGAGGTGAGCAGGGCCACATAGAGGGAATCACTAAGTGCAAAGCTTGTGTTGTATGTGGAGCAGAGAATTTTTTAGGAATATAGTATCTCTCTTTCAGCTGTTATATCCAAGCCAGTTAACAGTTTAGGAAAACAGACTGATTACTATTTGGCATGCTCTTCTTAATGGTCTCAAAATACTGGAGTAAATTTATGATGCAAACCATATTGTTTGGATGTTTCGGCATTTTGGTTTGGGATTTTTTTTTTTTAATTCCTGGCTGTTGGTAATTACACCACCAACAATCTGTTTGGCATGTTCTTATTTGATGTTACAGTGAAGTAACATAAGGAAATATTTTATTTTTGCATAAGTTTTCCCCATCTTTTATCTTGCTTTGGAAAGCCTCCATTCCCATTATTTTCCATGTGTTTTTGTATTCTAGACAAGAAAGCCCATGAGTAATTATGAGCATCCCACTGCATACAGAAAGCCAAGAGGCTGTTGGGAACCATTGGCTACTGACTGTTTACTTCTGCTGGAGTACAGCTTTGTCTGAAGCACTTTCCCTTCACACATGACTCCCCCTCCAAGGATCCCAGGTTCCTTGGCCAAGTCAGCGAATGCAGTGCAACCTGGATGACATAGAGTTTGCTGACGGAAAAATTGAGTTATTGTGGATGGGAGTCAATAGAAAGAGCAGACTGACCATTTTAACTAATCAAAGGCAATGTGTGAATACCAGATTACATATTTTCAGGTGTGAAAAAGGCTCACTAATGGCAGACTGCTTGAAGCTGAGCTGCTGGGCACAGCTCTGGTGTCTAGGTGGCAAAGTGAAGACGATGCTACCTGAAGCCCTTAGGCCAGAGCTGTTCACAGGTTCTGTAGATGGTCCACAGGGAATGGACACAGCAGTCCCAGGAGAACTGTTAGCTCAGTCCATGCAAAATGTTTTCAGGAGGATGCAGATGGCACTGCCTGGGGCAGTCCCAGAGCAAAACTTCCTTTGGAGAGGAAAACTTGAATATGAATGAATTTCCAGGCAGCCACCCCAAATCAAGGCTAAAAAATCCTTTGTTCTTCCCTAGTCAGGGTTGGGTTGATGCTTAGAGCTTGGTTGGTGGAGAAGAAGCATGAGAAGCTTCATTTCTGTTTTACCTTGAGGAGATGGTCATAAGCATGATTTTCTTCCCTTTCTGCCACCTGTCTTTCAAATACCCTTTTCTTATTGCATCACAATAAGGTCTCACAAAGTGCATAACGATGCACATTCAGTTATAGGCAGGAGTCTGTCAGTGAAATATGAGCAGAACCAATCAGTGTGGAAAAATGTCTTTTGATGTCCCACTGAAGAAGAAAGTTGGGTTTCAGTGAGCCTAATCCCTGGGCATGTGAGGAAGCTTGTAACAGAATACTTCATTAATGTTGACTTGGGTCAGATAAACAATGGATTTGCCACACCTTCCCATGCTCTGGTGGTGACAAATGATGTGTGTGACAGCAGCTCTGAGTAATGTCTCTGTAATGGGAAGCAGCTGGTCACTGGAGAAGTTGTTAGTGGACATGGAGGTGAAAGATAATTAAACGTAATACATACAATATGCTCTAATATGCTGTGGCATAGATTTAGATTGTATTCTGCCCATATATAAAAGATATTCTGTTACTGTATCTTCAGAAATTTAATAGGTCCATTCGTGAACAAGAACAGCTTTACCTGTCTTTCCTGGTTTTACACATTTCTTATTCCAATTTTTCTTTTCCTAAAAAAATATTTTCTTGGCTCTAGCAGATTTTCCTTTATAAGTAATCTCCTCCTGACTACAATGCCTACATTATTTAGCAATTACTTGTTATTTCCATTCAGGAGAGGCTTAGAGATACAGAGCTCTAGTAAGTTAAACAATGGCTGAACACTTAAGAGTCAATCCTGGCCCAAATTGCACATGGTCTGTTTTCTTTCACTTAGATAAACCAGGTAGGTAAGGGAGTGCATGGAAACAATGGGATAATACTGATTGGCATGAAAAGCAGCAGTGATTTGGAGCTGCCTGTCTATTATGTAGCTTTTTTAATAGGTATCTTGGCACAGCAGTAACATGGTGCTAAGTGAAAAAGCAGTTTAACTCTTTTTATCTGATATTCTGAGTCAGGCACTGAAGAACAGGAAAACTATTGTGCACATTAGAAACAGACAGACAATTCCTACCTTCTCTTCCTCTTAGACTATGCTGCTGTGATATTTAGAGAAGGATTTGGAAAAGGGAAGGGAGAGAGCTTTGGTAGCATTTAGAGAAGGCAGCACCGTGGGAGAAGGTGCAAATGTGTTTAATGTCACCTTTTTCATAAAGATCTAGTAGCACAAGCTATGTTTCAGAAAAGACATGTCCAGACTGCAGTGAAGGGAGAAGGCAAGTTATTTGCTTCTCCAACATTTTTTCTTCTTTCTGACACAATTGTATTTCAAGTGCTTCATTTCCCTAGCAATAAATGTGGAATATTTTAACTGACTGCAGTGTTCAAGTTTTACCCTATTTGGAGCTGCATCTGTAAAATGTATTTAACCCTTCTGGAAATCTCCTCTTTCAGGTCTTGATCTATACATGGACTTACATGACTGACACCTTTCTAAGAATAGTTGTTGAAACCTTCTTTTCTGGCACCTTTTGATAACAATTTTGGCCCTTAAAGCATGCTTAGTTTAAGCATTTTTGAGACATTGCAGAATATCCTACAACTTTATCTGCTGTAATAGCCAGTACCATAAATAAATTAAATATTCATTAAAAATAGCAATAAACTCACCTAATACAAGAGGACAAGAAAAACTCACTAGATTTTGTTGTCTTTTTATTCACACTAAAGGTGTGTTTAAACCCAAACACAGTGCTGCTGCCCTTAAATGTAATAAATGTCACAGGATCCTTCTCTCTCTTTGTTGTGTATTTAATACTTTGGCAACCTCCTAGAACTTAGAGAAGGGCCATGGGTTATGGACAGAGAGAGCTCAGAAGCTGCACCTGGATTTCAGGACTGTGTGCAGGTAGCAGGGAATGGGAAGAATCTGCAGCTGAGGAGCTGAGTAGCTCATTTAATCAACTGCTTTTTATAAATATTGTCGGTCCCTTTATGTTATTAGCCAGAATTTAGTATATGAAAAAAAATCAAGTACCAGTTTGTTCTTGCTATTCACTAGCCTCTGTAAAGCAAGATTTCTCTTCCAGTTCTTGCTACATATGTTGCCTTTTAACTTTGTGTCCTTTTGTTCTGGTCTGTCTAATTACCTCAAGTAGATAATCAAGCTTGATTTTATAATAAACCATAGCCAGCTCAAGCTTGTCATGACTGATTTGTCGACTCCCAAGACTAAAGACTTTAAACCTCAAGACTAAGATCATTTCTGGCTGCAATTCAGGGTATTAATTCTGAACTTTCAAATCTAAATGTGGTTTGGAACATGTGTCCCATGTTTTCCCTTCAAAAAGAGAAAACTGACAGCACTGTTTTTTGTTGGTGGTGTTTGAGTGGAATTTAAGCTGGAATTAAGATGAAACAAACTCAAACAATCCAGTTCTGTAGAAGCAAGTTTGCATGTAACCATCGTTGCCAAGGTTGTAGTCAAGGGAGCTATCATGTATTGATGGGAGTCGCTAGTAGACTCAAACATTGATCTCCTTCAAAGCAAACACACATCTCCGTCAGGGATCCCAGGACATACTTCCCTATAACTTCAGCAACACCTGATGGAGTGGCATGTGTCTCTACACCTGTGCACGCCTTAGAAACGTGGAGGTGTGATGCTAAGCAAACAGATGATAGCTAATGACTCATATACACCATTTGGTGTCCCTCAGGAGCTGCCTCTCTTCCAGTGTTTTACTTCAGCAGTTGAGCTCATCGGGGACACGAGAGCTAACCATCCTTCCAACTATTCATCCAGGGATTTGAGGCCCCACGTTCTCAGCGGAAGGCTTTTTCACTGCAGCTCCTTTGACAGGCAGTTGTGTTCCCACCTCCCTGCTTTCTCATTCCCCCAGTCTCTGCTTTTCTGTCAACAAAGCAGTGTCATAGATTTGAATGCAATCTTTGTAATGCTACAGATGCCTACTAATGGCATGAAGGTCTCAGCTTCCTCAAGTAGTAATAGAGAGATTCTGCTATTCCAAGGATCACGTAACAGAAACATTATCACACATCTGCATGTTCTAGCCACTCTTCCTTGGTACTGTAATTCTTCCTTCCTAATGCTAACCCAGGTTATAGATCTAGTGGTATTTTTTCAGAGATTTCTTGTTAGAATTCAAAGACAGTTTGGGTTTTTAGACATTCCCTAGGGTGTTCGCCTTATTCTAGCTCAATTATTTCACATTTTCCAATGCAGAATAGCATCTGGCCTCTGTGGGCCGTGTTATGTGAGAGCTGCATCTCTCTAGACTTGATTACATGACCTGTTATTTGTGGTGCTTCCAAGACTTGTTTCATCTGTAGCCTTGAGATACTCTATTTAATGCCTCATCCACATATGTATATAGTAAGCATGAACTGATGATGTCCTCCAAGGCACTTTTTTTATTCCTCACCATGTTTTTATGATCAAAAAATGACAATCTGTCATAGTTTTCTTTTACAGCTGTGTTATAGATTGAAAATACCAGAAAAGTCCACATTACTTGATGGCTGCATAAAAATAGAGTTTACAGGTTTGAAAGTTCTTCCTGCTCTGCAAACTCATTTTGGGATTTAAAGGGTAACAAACCTGTTTTTCACTCTGGCATTAGTAAAAGACAGTCGTAAGATGTTGTTGGGCAAATATTGTTGTTGGAGCCTTGATTGTCCCCCCTGGAGTTTCAGAGATGAACACAGAGAAGAGAATCATCCCAGGGTGAAGTGGAGAGAGCCCCTCCATCAATAATACAGACCAGAATGGGACCCAGTTTCCCTATTCCATTTGTAGAGGTTTGCAGAGCTAGCAGGAATAAAAGGTTGTAATTTTTTTCCCCTTGTGTTAGTAAAATAAAGCAAAATGAATCTGACCCTACAAGACCAGGCTTCATCTGTCTTTTAGATTAGAAAACCTGGGAAACAAGCAAAAAAATAAAAGGTCTTTTCCATCACATATCATTAACCCCTTCATTTAAAGCCTAGGTCCACTCACAGGCTGTGCTGCCCTGACCTCAGAGACCATGCCAATAACAAATCAACCTTTGTGAGTACAAAGAGGAGGAGAAGACAGAGGCAGGGTCACAGCAGACTCCTCCAACACAGATTTGTTCCCAGAGCAAGGAAGCAAGTGGTGCACATTTTTAGGGGCAGGCACTACCCCTGCCTGCCTTTTGCATGAAGCAAGATTTGTGGGTAGAACTTACATTGCTTCTTGGACAAACTCATGTACCTGGAAAAATATGCACCAGCCCTCTGATTGTCTGGCAACCAGGGGACTAAAACTTTAATTATAGCAGACAGTAAAAAGGTGAGTTCAAATGAAGGAATAGTTTTTGCAGTACACTATAATTTTCCTCCCTTCATTAATCTTTTCATCTGCCATAGGCTTACCTATCTATGCCTTTGCAGAATAATCACACTGTCATTACTTTGCTTTTAATATTCCCTTTATTTTACAGGTGCCAACCAGTTTTTTTGTCTACCTGACTTATCACATCTAATTAAACTCAAAGGATGTGCTCCCTACTTGTACTTCACTTGGAAGTTCACTGCTTCTCAGACCTGAACATGGACTACTCTTTTTTTTTTTCTCATTTTACTGACCCATAAACCTTGTCCTGCTTATGCTTTTAGACCGTTACAGCTACAGCAATACTATTACAAATGTAGGATATTATTCTTAAGGTAGACCTCCAAATCCAGACCTACAGGATAATGGTCAATTTATGTCTGTAAGGAAAAGATCCCTTGTGTAAGAGGCATAGTCAATTTCGAAGGGCAAAGCAACAATTTGAGCTAGTTTTTATACACAGAAGACTTCTTTATTTCTTTATTCTTGTTCTGTGGCTCTTAGCCATTAATCTCTCCTATGGAAACTTGTCAAATACTTTTGGAAATTGAAACAAATATGCTGCTTCTATACTTATTTTTCTTATCATTTATAACCACAATGTCTAAAAAAAGCAGCCCCGGCTTCTCTTCCTGTGAATCATATCTTCTAAATCCCTTTTGCCTCGTTCAAAATGGACTACTGTTCCATTTCAGTCTGACACATTTTTCACCTTGTCCCTTTTGCAACAGTTTTCTAGTCAATGGCTTTTGTGAAATTTTCATGTGATGAAGCTCTTCAATGTTTTAAGCATGTCTGAAAAATGCCATCCTTGTCAGTAAATGTCTTGGCTGTTGCCTGTGTGCAGAACCAGTCAAGAATATAACTGCATCTTTTCTAACTTGGCTTAACCCAAACAAGACTGTTCTAAATTGCTTCTCTAGCTCACAGTAATTTTTCCACCAAGTCTGAGTTTGAGATGTAAGTCTTTTTTGTTGGTGGTGTTTAAAAAGGTACTGCAGTAATTTCCCAGTGGATTTTTTTTATAGCAAGGAGGTACATACATGGTTCTGCTTCCCTGTTACTGGATACCCAACAGGAGTGACAAAGAAAAGACTGTGATGACAGTAGGTTTCTGCCATAGCTTTTGAAAAGAGATAAAAATCTCCTTCAGGGGATGCAGAAATTGCTGCAGGTGGGCCAAACCACTCTACAAAATCTTCTCCTTTTCACCTTTTCTGGCTTTTCCATATGAGGACGTTATAGGCTCCAATCTGAGATGCCGTGGTTAGACGTTTTGGTGTGGGTGATACAAATTGTTCTGAATATATAGTCAGGGTCCAGATTGGTGTTATCTTCATTACATCTGAAAGAGATTTCTACAATAAAGCTGTTGCTTTTTTTTCTCAGGGAACAAAGAAATCCCTCACAAAAAACCTCATTATTCCCTGATATTAGATTAGACCCAAGATGAAAGTAGATTTTTGCTTCAGAACTAGAATTGAATTACAGAAAGGGTTCCTGGATTGTGTCATCTTTGAGTTGTCATGTTGTTGCAAAACAGGGGAATATGGAGAGAAAAATTCAATTTTCCTGGGATCAGCCTTGCTTTGTAGATTTTAGATGATATCAGCCTTTGAATTAGGAATGTTGCTGTGGCATTTATGCCCTTGCAAGCTGTTGTGTTCATGGGAAACTGCAGAAACTATACTGAGAAACAGGCAGAGGTGGGCAGAGGATGGGCGAGGCTCCTCTCTCCCAAGGAATCCTGCTGGACCTGTGTGACAAAGCCAGAGGGAACAGGTACAGGCATGTGGGAGAACGCTGGGCTACCAAATCCAGGCCACAGTGGCTGCTGAGAAGTTGTCAGGGAGGCCCACAAAGTTTATGGCTGTCATGAGAGACAGACCTGCACTTGCCTGTGCAGCTTGTAGGCAGCAACTTTCAGGTTCTGAAGCTGATATTTTGTATATTTTGTTAATTAAACAGTTGCAAATGATTGCACATTACATGTTAGCAGTGTTGTAGAATGAATGTTTTGTAAGCATGGATAAGCAGAATGTGACTTTAGACATACACTCTGATGCCACTTCTCCACTAATTACATTTACAATTTAGAGCTGTCTGTAAGGTAGAAGAGCCTACTGTGCTGATATTCACTGACAGAAAAGGTTTTCAAATCACCTTACCAGCCAGATGTTCTAAACAACAATTTGACAGTTGGTCCATAAATCAAGTCAAGCATTTCATCATTGTTCTCTTAGGTGCCTCTTGCATTTAAGCCTGTTTAGCTAAACACATACATTTACTTAAGATGAACTGTAAAAATAACATCTGGAGATCTTTTCTCTGAAAGAAAATGCCAAAGGGTCTTACACAAGGATCAAGTACATTTTATAAACTGTGGCTGGGATTTTGGAATTCAAGCTGAATAAACGTGCTTTCAGCTTTTGAGGGCATCAAGGGCCAGTATTATTTAAATGTTCTTTTTACTTTCATGGCACTCTGCAGGGAATGTGCTCTCACCAAAGCATTCTTACATTTCTTATTCCATAATGAGTTTCTGTTTTCTTCCTTGCCACCTGGGACCCTGGCACAGTCCTGCTAGTAGTGGTGGAGTCACGCCGGTGGAACTGGATGCAAAGTGCAGTCCCAAATATTTATTTTAGAGTATTCTGCTTTGTAGTAGATTGCCATCAAAGGAGAATGTCAAAGAAGAAGTTGCTGGGTGGTTTACCTTTTTATCTTTACTTGTATCAGTCATCTCTTTTTCACCCCTTTTTTAAAAAAAAATTTAAGAGCTATGAGATTCTTTCTCTCCTGAAGAGGCTTTTTTTTTTTTTCCACCTACTGTTTTTCTTAGAAAATCATTCTAATAAGTTGTGGTTTGCTGACCTTCAGAATCAGTGTTACTAGGGATTTCAGCTTTGCTGAGTATCAGTTTGGTCACTTTGCTTTTTCATATTCAGTTCACAACATGACACAGAATTCTGCTGAAATTTAACAAGCCCGAGGGAAAAAGATTCAGTCAAGTGCAGTCAGATTTATAAAGTGGCAGATGAAGTGGGAAGGGTTTTCCATTACTTCTGCCACATTGGGTGTTTTTTTGATGGATGGGCTATATCTCATCTGTGATTTGGAATGACGTCAGTTCATGTTTGCAGGGGTACCATGACTATGACTGTTCATGATAACATAAGGCCTATAATCTGGAAATGTTGGAAAAGGTGGGAGCAAAATTGTTATGTGTGCATTTCTGGCTTACTACCATAGTTATTTTGTGATTTAGTTCTCAGGAACACAACTTGTTTCATAATGTGAGACTGGCATTTAATCTGAGAAACCTGACTGTTTTGAGAATTATACAAGGCAGCATGGAGCTGTTTAATGTTTAAGTGACAACAAAACATAAAGATGCTGGCCATAATTCTATCTGAAGTAGTATACTTTCCTGTGAAGCTCAGACAAGTATGTTCTTGATTTAAATATCTGGAACTACAGTACATGGTGTGAAACATAAATCCTCTCCGTGCTGGAACCCAGAGACCAAAGGAGCCAGTGGGAAACCTCTCTGAACAGCAAATTTATCAGCTGAGTTAAAAGTCCTTATGCTAGGCTTAGAAAGGACCTTTCTCAACCTTGTCCTTCTGTCCCATTTCAGCAGTGCAAATAAGCTATAAAGCTGCCTAAAATGTCAAAGGCCAAAAATTCACTGGCGTGGCAAAGGTGGTTAAGAGCTGGCATTACGCAGAGCAGGGCACGGGGCACGTGGTCCATTAGCAGCTGTGTTAAGTACCACAGCCCCACAAAATTCAAAATTCAAACCTGCAGTCACTTCAGCACAAAGCAAAGGACAAAGCAGTCACTGGCAGCCCCAGGTGCTAAAAGCTCTTCTCTAAGCTCCCCTGAATACAGCTGTGGTACAGCTGAGAACCTAACCCACGCAGCTAATCAGTTCAGCTGGTGTGAAAAAAACCCAAGCAGTCTATTGACTCATCCAGCCAAACCACATGGGACACATCCAGGTTTTAAGCCATCCACCCCATGCTAACCAAGCTGATGGCATGGCTAGTCACTGTCCCTTCTCTCCTGCCCCACTGCTGTCTCCCTAAATGGGTCCTAATGGGCCTTTTCCTGTGCCCATTTTAGAACAACAGGGAGAGCTGAGCCTCTTCTGGTGGAGGGGAGGGCAAGGGAGGGTAGGTGAAATCATCAGCTTGACTCATTCTCTCTTTGGCCCTGGAGTAGATTCAAAAAGCTGCCACCCTCTGCCTGGCCCTCACTTACTGCTTGAAATGCTGCTTTCTGCCTCCCTGGCAAAACTGATGATAGGCGGTGAGCTGGTTCAGAGTGGATGAGATACATCCTGGTAATGATGTATCCTAATGCAGGTTATAGCCTGAAAAGTTGGTTTCTCTTCAAAGCCCCTGCAGTGGAGATGTTCCAAATGAAAGGGTCGGCAAGTGAACAAAGCCAAACTTTCAGAACTTTGCAAACCTCTCCTAGGATTGGCATGAAAGATATTTTTTCCCATAAATGAGGAGAGACAAGAATAGCAAGACTGGGGGAATATTATGCTTGCTGGCATTGTTGTTTTCTGTGTTCTGTTGCTGGAAAAATCACAGGCAGAACATACGAGGCAAGACCCAATTAGCTGCTCCAAACCTGACAGGCTTTTAGGCTGCTCACACAATCTTCTGATTTAACCACTATGATCTTTGCAAGTGTCACAAGGTTAGATTTGTCCTCACCAGCTAAGCTGGAAACCTTGCAGACTGAAGGTAAAAAGAGGAGAGAAAGTAGAAGGCAACTTTAGGTTTCAAGTTATAAAAAGCTGGAACAAATAATTTCAAATGTTAACAATAGCTGAGATGTTTCTGCTTTAACTCTTTCCTTGTTTTCTGACCAGAGGCACAAACATAATCCAGTACGTTCATGGAGTATGTAATCCTTTGTAATTTCAGCTGTTAAAGCCAAAAGTAGGCCTATTTTTCAGAGTATGAGAGAATGTAATTTTATTCAAAGGCATAATTTCCAGGATTTTCAGGTAGAGTTCAAAGAGAATGGCAAATGTTACTACTACAATGCAAAGGCTTTTCAGTTCTGAAATATTACATCTTCCCTCAGAAGTCTGGAGGGGCTACAACTGCCAAGACACAGCACCAATTTTTTAAAATAATGAAATAAAAAAAAACAAGGACTTTTCTCTGTCTCCATTTGTGCAGCAGTTGAATTGTTCAGACTAAAATTTTCCAGAGTATTTCAGCCTCAGGCAGATATTCGATGTGTAAAATTTCAGTCCATACTGTTAATGATTGGCAAAGCTAAAAGCAACTGACAACAGGGTGTTGTAATAGGAAGTGTCAGACGATTTTAATAATAGATGACCCTGCCTCCTGTTCTATCACTTTGAGCACTTTTGTTGTCTAAGGTGTATGATGTATTTCTCTGTGTGGTTTTGTCTGCATTTCTTTCTTTCTTTATATTTTAGTTCTCATAAGATCTTCATTCAGTTAAGTTTTACATAACATGTAGTTTCATGGGAGTAATTCTTGTTGCAATTAGGAATGGTTTCCACCTACCTGTTCTTCATTTATAACCTCTTTATTTATTTAATTAAATACTTCTCAGTTTTGTATCATGTAACAGAGTCCACAGTACCTGTCCACCTACCTCCTTTATAAAATTCATGAGCTTTGTAATGCTCCTACACAGCTGCCTCTTCTCCCCAGTGAGCAATCCGAGGCTTTTTCAGCCATGGTTCCTCTAAGCTAGTTTATAATGTTCCTGATTATACTCATTGTCCTGTTTTTTGTTGTGCTTTTATATTCCTTTGAGAGGATGGGGTGACTAATGCAGGACATGGTGTGTCAGGTGAGAGTCTGGGTTTTCGAAGAGGCTTGCAGTAATTTTCCCATGCCTTTTTCTCTTATCCCTTATCTAGGCTAACCTTTAATTGGCTCCCCTGACCCCTTCAATGCACAGTGCCACACTGCCAGGTCTTTATTGCACAAGCCATTCAGCCTGTCCTCTGCAAAGAGACTCATTTGGGATTTGTTAGCACTGACATCCTTGTGCTCTTCTGTTTTCCTTGTCTTCGGTTCCTCTAAAATGCCTTTTATATATATATTCTTTTTTTCAGGCAATCAGTTCTATGTCTGTTGGATGTTTTGATGTGACATTACTCTCTCTCTTTTCAATACAATTACTAACATTACCTCCAACCACACCACTCACCTCAGATGGAAAGTGTTTGTTAGTTCCTATTCTTGAATTTCCATTTCTGTGGCCAGCTTCTGACCTGTATCAATCATGACAAGACCTTGTCTCTCACTTTATGCTTGCACAGTTTCTTTGACAGCCTCTTGGGAAAGACTTTAGCCAAGATGTTGTTTCATTCTTAAACAAATTACACACTATTTATTGAGCGTTGCTCAATTACGCTGCATTTATTGTACAAAGCATTTCAAATACAACTATACCTTTATCAAGTTGTCTTTATGTTATTTTTATATTACCTCACTACTAGAGATTGTAGTTGTACACCTTGTAAAACAAGGCTTAACAAAGCCTGTGAAGGAGGTTTGGGTTGGGGTTTCTTTTTCATATTTGAAAATATATAAAAGAAATAATTGAGATATATTGAGAACAATACTATCATATATCCTTGAACTGACGACCAACCCCCTGCCAATTTTCATCTTGGAACTTACTTCTACAGTTGACATACAAACCTCTGATATTAAAAAAAAAAAAAGATTTTTAATAAAACTATTGACAGAACCCTAGCTGTGGAAACGTATATGGTGAGGCAAAAGAAGCATCTTAATGTGGATAACATATTCTAGCTCACAAATGTTACAAAGAAGCACATTTTCACTAAAAATGAGATAAAAAATCATTATAATCTGAAAGTCTGTGACATCGATTGGAATTATCTTTAATTTTTTAAAAAATAGATACTCCTTTAAACAATGAAATATCTTCTGCTCGTGATGTTTGAAAACGTGCATCTTGCTTGTAAGTATTGTTAAAGAGAGTCACAAGTAGGGTGTTCTGATGGTAAACTGTAAATACCAAAAAGGCCAATTTAATTTCTGAATGGTAGGGTTGATTGTGTGTGTGTGTGTGAAATTGCTATGCATTTAGTTCACTGCTCTGCAATATTAGCAGCTGAACCTTCGGTGCAGGCTGCCAGAAATTACAGATGAAATTTTCTAGCAGAAAGAATTTAAGTTACAAATTTTGCACACAACCACTAATATAATCTAAATTAAAATGTGTTATGCACAGGAGATACAAAACCTGGATTCTTCCTTAATTGGAATAAAAGTTGAACTAATTTTGTGCACACTGTGTCTCACTCTGCTTCTTGTAGCATGCTGTTCATTTAAAAAACCTCCTGATTTCTTTTCAGACAAGGTTTTTCAATGTTAAACTAAGTAATGAAATATGACATTGTAAGAACGTTGTCAAGATTGCTACTTCATAAGGTGAAATAAAGCCCTTTTTTTATTACCTACAATGAAAAACAGCCAAGAGCAATGCCTGTATTTTAAGCTATTTTGAAGGTACAGAGATACAAGTGTTCTTGGAGAGATTCCTTCTTCCTTCTGTAAGCAGTTCTTGTCTTTTTAGTCCCTTTTTTGGTGAAGAACATGATGAGAAGTTTGTGTCTGTTAGGAAATATAAGCTATGTCACAGTAAATTTTCTTGACAAGACAGAAGAGCTTTATACAAATGTTGTAAGATTTTTTATTTTTCTGGTAGATTTGAAAGTTTCTCATTTACTCATCTTATTTTTACCTTTTTTCTAGAAGGCTCCAGGCAATGTTGTGATTGAGCTAAGCTAATGGCTGGCCAGAGAGCCCCAGCTGTTTTATATTTGGCCTGGTGTTCTCCACATGCTCCGCTCTGGTTTATTATTAGTTGAGGCATCCATTTCCCCTTGCAGTGAGAGGCAGGAGAGATGGAAGGAGTCACTGGGGGCCAAAAGCATTAACCCAGTTCTATCCACTGCCCTGCACAGGTCCCAGAGTATCTTGAAAGAACCTCAGGATGATTTAGCCCATCCCAGCTGGCTGCCCCTGGGCTATTTGCCAAAATCAAGGTTTATTAGTCCGCACCGTTCCATTGATAATGGCTCTGGTACTGAGCCCCAGGGAGTGAGCCCTGCAGAGCAGCTGGCTACTCTGGCATCTCTAGCTGCTGCTGACCTTCCTTGTACTAGAGAAATGCCCAGATGGTGGAAAGAAGGGTTTTCTACTCTGTGGGATATACAGAAGGAATGGAGATGAGCTGAAAAATGTATTCATAATGTTGTAATTATTGTACTTGTGCTGGAAAACTTTATGGTTGTGACCCAGATGTCAAAAGATGCAGAAATTTCTGTCTAAGTCTGCTAAAAGGCTGAGGTAACAGCTTTCAGACATATGGACTACACTTACCTACCTTAGCATGATACACACTCTCCTGACACTGTTTTAATGTTAAGCCTCTTCTAAACTGGTCAATGGGATAATTACTGTACTCAAAAAGCATGAAGAGGAATTATTTTATTACAAAGTTGAGGGTATCCCATTTGGGATTTCTCTACCCACCATGAAGAGTTCTCCAGTTACCACCATTGCTGGCCATTTGGCCACTGAGCCTGGCTGCCTAAAACAGGCACTTCAGAGTGCTGAGATGGCCCTTGTGCTTATATCATCAAGACCTAAAAACAATCCATTGAATTCATAGATGGAAAAGGAATTAGAAACATTACCTTGAATTGCAATGAATGCATCAGAAAAAATTTCGAACCTTGTGAAATTTGAGAAGTGGGGAGGTGGTCAAAGGAAACCTTCACTAAGAGATGTTTCATGAAGTATCATTCTAAATATTTTTAATTCAAGCACAATACTACATTCACGAGTTACAAGCTGCAGATCAAGCAATATTAACCTGTGGAAGCTTATAGAGTTTATTAAATATTTTCTACTTATTTATTTGCATTTAAGAATACAGGTCAAATCCCAAGTTTAACAATGGATAAGACTAATAAAAACCCTCTCCTGTTTATTAGCCCACACACTCCATTTTTGTCTAGCACACTTTATTTCTTTCTCTTCTGGCCGGTCTCTAACTAAAAGATGAGGGTGTTGAAAATTATCCAAAGTTGAGGGTGTTGTGGGTTATCCAAAGCTGGAGAAGAGAAGGTTGAGTGAGCACTGTGACTAAAATCCATGGTCTTTTTTACCCTTCTTCCTCTGTTAAATGTAGAAGGAATAGTCCTTTGGACAGTACTTTCCATTCTCTTGGTTTGTGCAACTTCCATCCCATCCTCCTCAATGCAAAGTTCTTGTTCTTTAAGTTGCTCCATGTGTCTGATTTTACACCCTTTGCCATCTTTACCTCCATGCAAGCTCTCATCACTGCAGATCACTCTCTTCCTCCCCACATGGCTCCCCAGTCCTCAGGCCATACCTGGCTGTGACCCCTGAGAACTCACAAACCTTCTGGTTTGGATGGAGCCTTGCTGCCCACTGCCTGAGGCTACCCTTTAGTAAGGTACCTGCTTACATGCACTGAAATAATGTAAAGTAAGGTAACTTTTTATGTAAAGCTAAATGGTTTCTCGTGTTCCTGAAGAGCTGTAGTTACCAACACTCTGTGTTTGCAGTGAGAGTTAAGCATGTAGTAGTGTTTTCGGGTCACCGAGGTGCTAGATCGCTTTTATAGCAAAAATCTAGCCGAAATTGCTTTGTCATAGTGGATTGGAGTTTAATTAAGATAGCTCTTTCTACAGACACTCAGGAGCATTATGTGCTGCTATCAACTCCAGATTCTTTTCAGATCATGTTTTATGAAGCATAGTATTCTCAAGATAGGATTCTTGGTTAATTCTTAACCAATAAACAGTTTATTAATTCACCAAGTACCACTCTATTACTTACTCAACAGTTAGTTAATCAAATTCAAATCCAACATGTATTCTGCTCATGCACAAAGCATTCAAATATTGTCCTACAAGTTACTGCCATAAACTGTATGGAGGTCACACAGTTCTAGTGGAGGATAATACAAAATACGAAGATTTCTTACTACATTCATATACAGATAGCAAATCTTTACTACATCGAGTATACTTAGCCTTCTTCTAGTACTCCGTGGGTTAAAGATACTGTGGATTTAGGAGTTTGGGCACTGTTATTTAAATGATTTAATATGAAAGAGACTAGGAAAACAGTACCAGGAACAAACATTTAAAGTTATAGCTTAAGTCTTTTTTATGGCTGTTTGCTCAGGCTTTTGAAAGAGAAGCATGCATGTAGAATAACTTGGTTAAATTTTGAAATATCGTCACTCAAGATTTTCCAGCTTGTCTCACAGGACAACTTTCTGTCATCTCTTGTAATGGCACCAAGAGAAATACATCTGATGCAATAAAGTTCATTGGTATTTTCATCTAAAAATAAACCTGAAAGAGGCACCAAACTTTCGCTGGCTTAGGAAGCCCCTGAGCAGTAGAGTGAGTGTTGGAGATTGGGACAATATTACACGGAGGTGTTACTTCAGAATTGTTCTGTTCTGGTACTAAACAAAATTAGGGATTTGCTGTTAGAGGCACATTTCTGGGCTAGAGGGCTTGAAGCATCCTGTCAGAGCACAGTTTTTGTTGAGTTTCTGAGAGAACTTGACTGTGCAGCCAATACACCTTTCTGGGTTGTACAGCTTCTTTCCAGTTTTGGCAAGGCTGTTGTTACTCCTGTGACCCTGGAAGGGCAAGAAGGGTGTTTGTATGCATTCCACAGATTCAAGGATCCACACAGTAACTCCAGCTAAATAGCCAGAATTTCTTTCATGATTCATGAGAAAAATGAGCCCCTTTTGTTTTCATTTGGAAAATGTCCAATGGAATGTCTGAATTTCTTTTTTTTTCACCCATTTTCTCTGAGGTCACATTAATATCCAGAAGATGGTGTTTTACCATCTTTTACACACTGAAGGCTTTTATGTTTCATTTATTATAAGGGTTATATTTCAGTATTAGCCTAGCCTGGGAATTGAATTTTTTCCTATTTCTCCAATTTCTTTTCAGTATTCATTTACATCTTAGGAGCTTATATCTTCCAATAACCTTTTTTTTTTTTTCTTTTTGTGCCGCTACAAATGCCTCTCAAATTTCTGGAATACAGCACTTTCCTAGATACCAAGCAAAGAAAAATCCATTAACAGTTCCTAGGCTGTGTAATCATGTTTTATTTATTTCTTTCCTCATCTTCTAGAGCTTTGAAGTGAAAGGTGATCTTGTTTTCAAGGAATATGGCAAAATTTTATTCTAGGAAGAGGTTCATTTGGCTAACAGTTTGAACAACTTCCAGTGGAACTTAGAGAGGCTACTTGGTTTGGCTAAGGCTAGCCTTACTAAATAGCCCACTGTGATGAGCTCAAAATTCAAGAAACGGAAGGAAGAACCTCAGAACAGGAGAGGATTGTCCCAAGCAGCAAATAAAGAGGGCACAAAGGCTTTTTAAAGTCAGGAAATAACAGCTGTGCACATTTTACAGCATGTAGGCAATGTATTACATTGCATCTTGCATACTGACCGTCCCCATATTTTTACAAACTATCCCAGGAGCCATTAAATGGGGACCAGGTGGCACTGTGCAGAATTTGCATTTTTGTTATTTTCTTCACAATGAACTTGTGACTGACCCCATGAGAGGAAGTGATTTATTGGCGTAAAGATGGAAGAAGGCCATTGTTCCTGATGTGTGGAATGGTTCTTAAGCAGCAGAGACTTTGGGTAGGTCAGTACTTTGGATCTTGTGAGGTGCTATAAACTCACGAATCCTTCAAAATCCTGGCACAGGTCAGAACAGCCTGTGGATATGGCATGGACACACAGAGTCCAGCCAATATTGTTGTCTTTTCTTCTTTCCTTCTCCTTCACAGCTTTCTCTGGCTTTACTTTGATTTTTCTCTTCACATTTTTTCTTCTTTGCTATTTTCCTGCTTTCTACCACTTCAGTTTTCATCTCCACAAGTTTCTGCTGCAATGGCAACAGTTTTCCACATGGAAGAGCAGCTGATTATGGATGGAGACTAAGATTAGTCACTTTTTTCTGGCTTAGCTTCTTACACATGCAGCTGTCAGCCATTAAAAACTGACAAGCCATCATCAGATTGCCTCAACATTAGGTCCCGAGATTTCCAGATCATTCTCAGTCTTGTCTGTCAGGTACTTTTTTGCAGAGCTGTTCTAAGAGGAAACTAAACAGATTTACCCTGGGCAGGTAGTCCTTGAGCCCTCTTTTAGGTGAAAATGGCACTGATGGCTATCCGTAAGCAGAAACAGTGATAGAAATAACATTTACATTGTAGATTTCTTTACACAACAGTGTTGAAATTGCATCTTTGGAGGAGAGTGGCATCCATTGTGGTACTGCTTTGTTGTATTATTATTTGTTATTCTCTCCTATTATTTGCATTGCATTAGGAGCTCTAAACAAGATTGAGGTCCTGTTGTGCCAAGCACTGCAGCAATAAAGGATGAACCAGGATTCACCCCATGATTTGCTTGTAAAAAGAGAAGGTGGTGTTCTTTAATTTAGTCTTTGTCATGTATATTGCTCTAAATATAGTGTTTGTCAAGTGATTTTGTGGGCAGGGATCAAGAGGAGGCCAGATTTGCTTTTAGTGTTTTCAGCTACAGCATAACTAGCTCTGAAGAATGGCATCTAAAGTTTTGGGATTGTCTGCTGTAAACTATTCCTCTGTGCAGCACCGTGCTTTCTTCAAAAAAGCAAGTACAATAATACAGCCCTACAGCTTTGTCAGTGATGTATGTCTCATAGAAGTAATTTTCAAGTGGCAAGTGTTTTGATGATGCTACAAGGGCTTTGTTTATGAAGTGGGTCTGGCAGACACTGTAGAGTTCACATAAATTATTGCTTCATTGATTATTAATGAGAAGCATTCATCTGGATTCCCCCTCACCCTCTGTTTATGTCAAAACTCCCTTAGAGACTTGTATTTGCTGCAGATCAGGCTCTGTTTCACAAAATATTGCTCTTGCTGAATGGTGTTTATAAGGATCCCCTGGCCAGCTGAGAAAGCCGGAAGTCAGGGAGGTGATTCCCTTAAAAGGGGCCAAAGTCAGAGGTTCCATATCCATATTCCTTCGTGGCAGTTCTGCAGAGACAAAAGTCACTTTGCCAAACAGATGGCAAAATATAAATGCAGAAGTGAAATCTGGAATCTTGTGGGTAAGGTGAATAAGGAATTAATGATTTGTCAGAATGAAAGAGCTGGAAGGTGTACCTGGAACTGCCCAATACCTTGTCTTAGCAAAGAAAAGGGAGTACAATTTCCAACTCAGTTGCTGCTCACTATCACACCATGAAAGCCGGTGACACAAACAGGTTCCAATGGATTCAAAACATAAGTAGGTACGTTGTAGGATTTAGTAAAAAGGTATAAATCAAGTTACATGGAATAGCTGCCTGCTAGAAAGGATTGTTCAATTATGATGTCTCACTGAAAATTTGTAGGCATTCAGTGTATATGATCTAAGAATTTTTTGCTCTTTACCTCCTTATTTCTAATTCTGATGCCCGAGGTATCTGCTGCTGGCCATAGTCGGATGGTCCTTGCTCTGAGACAGGATGTTAGTGGTTATGCTGGTCAAATGGAGGAGCTGCCAGACATTTTTTATCCTGCCTTTGTTCATTGCTATGTGCCTAGAAGTTTACCACACAATCCAACATCTATTTTAGAGACAGACAAATCTAGAAGTTTAATGATGTCTAACCTGATCAAGGAAATGTACTCAGAGATGCTGATGAGAGAAGGCCTAAATACTGACCAAATGAGTCACTGCCACCAAAAGCTTCATGAAAACCAGAAGATGGTAGGAGTGGAATGACCAGGGAGAACAATGGTCCAGCCTTGATCTCTAGCTTGCAGCTGAATTTTCATTCCTAATTGCTGATAGAGAACAATGAGATTGTCATGATAATAAAGGCACTGGCAGACTGCAGAGTTTTGAGGGAGAATTTTACATAAATATACAAGAAGTTTTCAGAATAACTTTTCCTTACTCTAATAAGGTATTTTTTTTCAAAGAAAAAATATAGCAACCATTTCTTTACTAAGTGACAATTATATATATATGTATAAATACACACATATATGTATTTGTTATAAGGGATGCAGACTTTTAGATTTGGTTTTTTTCAGGAAAATTTAAATTTCAACTTTTAGAAGTCAACTCTATGTTCAATCTCAAAATACTCAGCAATGGTGTTTCTGAAGTACACTATCAAATCTCTAGTCTTCAGAATATTGTTTTTCCTCCACAGAAAACAAAGTTTAACAAGCACCTTAGTACATTCACTGCCAGCTGCTGCTTGGACTGTCATAGTCCTTTCAGTGCATGTTGGCAGGCAACTCCACTCCCTAGCAGAAAATAGACTATTTTTGTAGGTGTAAAATTTTCACTCCCAGGCCATGGGAACGTTTTCAATGTTTTTTGTTTTTGTTAGTTGTTTTGTGCTCAGATCATTGTTTTCACTGGTGACCATCTCTCTGTGTGTTCAACCAGCAGGTCTGAGCCACATGGATGATGATGTCCATGGTGGAAACCTTCCATGTGTGAGAGCAGGGGCTCACAAACAAAGCCCTGTTTGCACACATGGATGTTCTTATGCATCCCAAAGAAGTACAACTTTGCAGCTGTCATAAAACACCACAGAAACAATTGGCAGTTGCAGGCAAAAAGAAAATCAAATAAGACACATCCAAGGGCTAATACTGTGAATCATAGAGGGGATTCTACACTTAAAAAGTGATTTTGAGCAGATAAATGCCGTGTGGTATGAGCTCATGGAAATTTGGTTATTTAGTATTGTTGATGCAGTGCAATACCCAAAAGCACAGCTGGCAGGAGTAAACATCTTTGTTACCTGGGAAGAGCAATAATGTAGCAAAAACAAAAGGCGATTCAAACAGCAGCCGTTGCCAAAGAAGGAAAGGAGGATGGTTCTACAAGATTGTGTGGCTATTTTTATGTAAGACAAAGTTGTTCCTGCCCTCCCAAAATGGGCCCTAATAAAAGCAATTATTTTACACTACTAACATTTACTGTGTTAGAATGTAGTTTTCATCAAACATTTCATCAAATGTTGTTCTTCCGGGTTTTCAGTCATAGATTCCATGTGAAATGTTTTGTTCTTCTTTTATTCCACTTGAAAGAAAAAGATGCTTTAAAAACTACTCCACGTGTTCAAGAAGACTTTTTTTGTTGCCTCTCTGACTGCCAATTCCAAGTATTTGCTTTCCACAGGTTTTCATTGTTCTCCTCCACCATGCCAATTTCTTATCAGATGAAACAGGAATTAACTTGTTTTTCCAAATTTAGGCAGAACATGGACTTGAAAATATTGTTCAGTACTCTTACTTTCTTATACAAATGTGAATATTCAAACTTTTGTACAGTATCTTTAGGGACTCTAACTTGATTAGCATGTGCTTTTCCATTCTGAAAGTTCTTTATTATGTCTGGTCACTTTCTGTTTTAATGATTTGTTGTAGTAATCCTTTATTAACATTTTAAAATGAAATTTTTCCCCTTTCTGCCATGTTTTAATAATTTATAAACCCTTACCTAGCTGCATAAATATATATAGATCCCTTTAAAAAGAATGCCATGATCATTGAAAGCATAAAATATTACTTGTTGAACTATTCAGGTGTGTAGCATATAAATGTAATGTGTTTCTGTGTTTAGTGTCACATATTCATGTCTACCTTATCTTTATAATCATGTCTCTGAGGGGATCTGTTAAAAACCCATACATGGGCAGGGTTGGTTCCAATTTTTTTAAGTCCTTGCATAACTCTTAGCAGTTTCTTTGATTCCAAAGACCAACAGTCTTACCAGTTAGTTCAATAGGAGTTGCCTCCAGTGCTAACTTTGGTGTCCTGGCCCTGCTCCAAATAGGCATTTTGCCAGGACTTGGAGCAGACTGCAGTGGTGGTGCTGATGGATGATCATCCCTTGTTTCTAGACAAGAGCTATATATCCAACTTCTATTATTGCACCACTCGATAGCATTAATATAGTTAAACTTGGGATTCTTCTAGATCCTATCACAGATGTGGCAAATTTATTGACTTTCCTTTCCAGTGACTTTATCAGTTCTTTTTTTCTCTGCACCTGAGTCTGGACCAGTATTTCCTTTGGACACCCCATCTATAGTCTCTTGTCATGGTTTGTCAGCAATATGCAGGTGGCATGCATCAGCTTCTCTGGAGATGCAAGCACCACCAATCTCTTCAGGGATCCAAACATGAGCTTCACTCTTCAGAAATTCATCTGAATTTTTCATCCCTGCAATGCATAATAATAGTTTTTAGTTTTCAGAGAATGATTTTCCAGGATGCTTGACAGTTGGTACCTCTGCATTCTCTCAGTGCTCATGCTATGTATGAAAGCATTTCATTCTCAGTTTGACATACTGGGAAACCAAAGCAACTTATTCAAGAGGACAGAGAAAGTAAACCTGGTCAGGGTTAAAAGCTATTCGTGCCTTCAGTAGTCTTGCTATTGACCTCAGCAGGGCTTGGATTAATGCCTGCAAGATATGGAATTAGATTTCAAGAATATTGACCGAGTCCTCTTTAGAATACCTCAGCACAGTCACCTTCTGAAGGCATGGAGTCCTGGCACTCCTAGAAGGACATTCCATGCATGTTGGACTGGACCCCAGCACTTTGCTTGTGCTCTTGTAGATTGATTCCAGTTGTAAAAGAAACTGATGACAAAGCCATGCACTTATTTGACACAGGCAAAGTTACTTATAAAGTAACATTTCCTTGGATGTGCCAGGAATTAGTGGCAAATAAATTTTGTTCCAGGAATTAGTGGCAAATAAATTTTGTTCCACTTAAATCACAAACCTGTTCTGATTAGCATGCAGCCTAAAAGGCTCTCCCTCCCCATGGCCAGATTCTGTGTTTGTGGGCATGAGTTTCCCTGTTGCCATCTCCCTTAGATTTGTATTTCTCTGTGTCTGCATCACTGCTAAAGGAAAATTCTGTACCTTATCAAAACCTGCCATCTGGGTGAAAACATGTCCCTGTGATTCGTGCAGAGTGCGCTGTCATTTCATTTCACTAGCCCTGGAGAGAAGCTGAAATGTATCTTGTGGTTGTCTTAAGGACAGAACAGCAATAGTTAAATATACCTTGTGGTAGCACTTGCCAGATGATGATCTTTTTCCTTGGCTGTGACATGAGGCCTGGAAGGTATTTATGGGACAGGGAGAACTTGGTCTTCTGTCCATCACCTTGTACCCCTGCTTCAGAATGCTGCAGGTCTGCTGTGGATATTGGATTCAATATGAGATTTCATACCTGGCTTGCACTGTAGCGGACCCTGAACTTGTCCAGAGGGATGGACAAAATGCCTCATTTGGCATCTCCTGATTCCAGGAGAGGACTGGTGTGGCACAGTGTGTTGAGTGCTCATGTGGTGCCCTGCTTGGCATACCACTGAGCTCTGTGGGACACGTTAGCAGTGAGAAGCAATGACGGAGTTCCACCCACAGCCAGAGAGTGCTGCACAGGGTGGTCTTCTGTGACTGTCAGAAGTCTGACTTGAGAAAATGAGATTAAGATTATTAGCATAGCCTAAGGACTCCTTTGAATTATGTGTTGCCCTTTCACCTCTGACTTTATCTTCCAGCATTCACCATGAATATTTAATATATGGCCACCACTGCATCTCACAGAATAAATGGCAGGCTCCAAGCTTCAAAGCTAAATCTGAAAAGCAATGCATATACATTGATACTGAAAAAAAGCATCACGCCCAGAGCAAATCCTTTTTCATAAACCCACTTATTAAAAAAAAGTAATGTAATATCATGACTTTTCATTAATACTAGTCTTCAATAAGCCTAAAGCAAATCCTTGCTTACTGTGCACTTGCTACGCTTGTTGTACAGGACTGCCTGAAGGTGGTAAAGGCTCACAGTCAGTGCGTGAAGAACAGGGAGCGTGCGGTTGAGAGAGATATGAGCTCTCTTAGAGCAGTTCTCAATCCTCCGTTGTCCTTCCCGGAGAAGCCGATTATGGATGTTTCACAGGAATAATAATGCTAATTTTCAGCCCCCACAGAGTGCTTTACACCTGCAAAGTGCTATAAAAATGTGAGCTAATGCTCACCGGTAAGTGAGTGTTGCTGTGCCTGTTTTGTGGATGCAGATGAAGATACAGAAAGGTCAGAGGGCTGACCCAGGGCCACATAGCTTCTCAGCAGCAGATTTAGGATGAAGAAATTGGTCTCTCTCTGGTCACATTTCATTCATCATGCTGCCTTGTAACAAGTTAGCTCTAATCTCATCTATCTATCTATCTATCTATCTATCTCTAAAATGCGTGAGAAGGAGTTGTTTCCCTCTTCCCTCTTTGCTTCTTCAAAATAAACAAGCACCTGAGCTACCAAACCCCATGTTTACATGTATCATTAAATACTTTCCAGTTGCTAGCCAGAAAACTCAGCAGAAAATCTGTAGAACACCGAAGTAACTCTCTTCTTTTAAATAATTGATGATGCCAAATAGCAGCAGTGTTATGCCAACAAAGAGATCGGTCTCTCAAAATATTTTATTCATTATGCCTCAAGAAACCCAAAGCCTTGTTTTTAACGAAAGCAAATTTCAGAAGTTGGCTCTCAGTTCCTCTGAAACATCTGCTTATTACAATTCTTGGTGTTAAAGCACTGGTGCTCCCCGGTAAATCTTTCAGCTTTAAGTAATACGTATGGAAGTCTTGGCAAAGAGATCAGGAAGGAGAAAGAGTAACGCTTGCCAAATATTCATTTTACTTTATGAGGCTGTAGTGGTATATGTTAATAGTACATGCATTGAAGAGAATCTACTAATCCGATTAAATAACAGGACAAGATGGAATTAATTCCAAGGTTCAAAAAGAGCCCATTCTGTGCAGCTGAAAATTTATATTCCAGGGTAAAATGGTTAGAAGTCTTGGCTAACTAGACTTCTATAAAGCAGCCAGAAATGGATCTTTTTCTGTATTGTTTGTAAATCAAGGTCACTTATATGAGAAGGCTATGTTGTGATAAATCTGTCTGACAATTAGATGGAGAGGGCATATCAAAGTTAAATTATATTCTTTGTACGCTTTGGGCAGAAAGCAATGTAAACACCGCAGTAGCATTATGAACAGAAAATTGCATTCCAGATAATAATGGATATTCATGGTGCATGGTTTTACACTTCAATGTGCTATGTTTTACTCAGTCATGTTAATATTTTAGATTATGTAACATTCCCTTTTTATGCATAGTTTATTTTTTTTTCACTGTGAATGCAGCTCCCTCCTCCTCATGCCCCTCCCCCTCTTCCTATCCCCTTCTCTGTCCTTCTCCCTCTCTCCTCCCTATTCTCTGCCTTTTCTTTTTCTCCATTTTTTGTTTTTCCCTTCTCTTAATTCTAACAGTGATGCTTGTGGAAACAAGCAAGGAAAACAAACTTAAAGTGAAATTGTCTGTACAAGAAAATTGTAACAAGTAGTTTCAAGATTTATAAGCCAGGATTTTATGTTCTATACTTACAGATTCAATCTGTGTACCAGGCTTTGATCCAAGCCTTAGCATGATGACTGGAATCACTCCAATTAACCCAATGATACCAGGCATGGGGTTAGTGCCTCCACCACCACCAACAGATGTGCCTGTAGTCAAAGAAATAATTCACTGCAAAAGCTGCACGCTCTTCCCTCCAAACCCAAGTAAGTGGATCTACCTTCCTAAATACATTGCATGATTTTTTTAAATCTAATAAGAGTGATGTTTTTTAAATAGATTACAGGTGAGTACAGTCTTTCCTTCTAAGGTCTTTCCTATGTGTAAAGCATGTTATGGTATAAGATGTAGGGTCACATAAAAAAAACTATGCAGCTTCTACAAAAAAGAAAAATACTTAAAGCAAAGTAACACAACATAAAGATCTACACTGCTCATAGTAGACATCTGTCTTTCTTGTAGATCAGAATGTCACAAAACATAAAGCTGTTTATCTCCAAGCTCCCCTTCAGGTGCCTGTAGTTAAATGGGACCAATCTGGGCTCATGCCCCTGAACACAATACCTTGCGCCCCAAAACTGACTCACTACAGTCCCTTTTGGGGGGAGATGGAGGCAGAGGGGGCTTCGACTTCTCTCTTGCCATTTTTCAGGGGGTTCAACATGGCAGATGAGTTTTTTTTTCTTTTTGAAAGCAGGGACCAGGTTCCCTCCTGTTCCTTCTGTGACTGTGCAAATGGAAAACTCTTCCCACTGAGATACCAGCTCAGGCACAAACCCTGATTTTGTCTGTGTTGGCCCCATGAGTTTACTTTCAGAGCCATCATACCAGTGACTTTCACTATCAGTGTGAAATGAGAACATTAAATATTCAGGTGCTCTGGATTTGCAGTGTACCCAGATCATAGTTTAATCAAACTGGTTATGTGTGTGAGTACCTATGTATATATATGTACACTTTAAGGTTGTAACCTCCTTTACTGCATTAAAGGGCAAAAAAACTAAGTCATATTAGTCAGATTCCTTCTTAGAGAATTACTTTTACTGCATATAAACAGAGTGAAGTGTTATGACAGATTATATTTTTTAGACAGCTTTCAAAAATTTAATAGTTTTCCAATTTAAGTGTGTATACATGCTCTCTGTATATACATGAAAATAACATTCCTAGCTACTCCACCTCATGAGCACTTGTAAACAGTGAGGTTATCCTTCCCCCGTGCTGGCGTCTGCTCCCTTATCTGGCAACAAGACAAAACAGATAACAGGCGGAGTGTTTTCATCATGCTGTCACTTTGTTGTGTTTCCCACTTTGTTTTTCTGCTTGCCGTGCTCCTGTTCTCTGAGACAGAAATGAAATTATGCTAATACCAGGGAAAGGTGTCCAGCCCAAGTGCGCAGGATGTACCCAGCATGGGCTTTGCTCACAGCCCACACACTTGGTGAGCGTGGCGAGCGATGGGTATGAGCCAGAGATGGTGAAGTTCAGGCTTTGAATGCACTGCTCTAGAGCTTGAGATCTGTGCTCAGGGTCAAATCAGTTGCTGAAGCTCCCCTGCTTTGAAACAGAATGTTTTTCTATTTTTCATATGGCTGTACAGGGAAAAAAAGACCCTTTTAGACCTCACTGTCTGTCCTAAAGGAGAACCTGCAGTGGCAGGAATTAATGTCTGAAACACCACCTAAAGCTTGAAAAGGTTTAGATTCAAGTAATCAATTTTATGTAATCTCTGCAATATTCAATTATTTCGCTTGTCCCTCTCTTCTGCCTCTATACTATGTAAAGTAACTGTTGCTGCCCAGAACTGATTAAAGGGGTGAATAGAGCCAATGGATCAAAAGACAAATTTTGTATTCCAATGTGATTTCTGTTTTGACTTAGATCTTCCACCACCTTCAACAAGAGAGAGACCTCCTGGGTGTAAAACAGTGTTTGTTGGAGGATTACCAGAAAACGCAACGGAGGAAATTATTCAGGAAGTCTTTGAGCAGTGTGGAGATATAACAGCAATTCGGAAAAGCAAGAAGAATTTTTGTCACATTCGTTTTGCAGAGGAGTTCATGGTTGATAAAGCCATTTACCTTTCTGGTACTTCACATTCTTTAATGGATTTTCCTTGCTTCTCATTTGTATTTTGTGATGCTAATGCTTGCTTATTTTCTTAGCTTTTATCTCAGCAAGTCTTTCTTGATCTCAGTGGCTGTAGCATGGAGTGGCAAGGGGCAATTCTGTTATTTCTCTGTGTCTGCCAAGACTCATGCATGGTGCTGTATGTTACCTATCCAGGAGCAATTTCCTGCCATCCCACAACAATGCAGTGGATCCTAAAATTCACTACAGAACAACCTTATTTTCGATTTACACAGGTTTATATAGTTTTGCTCACAGGTTGTGGAAAGAGGAGGGCACCAGGCCAGGAACTCTGCTGTTTTCCAGTGCCAATTTTTCTGATAGGCTGGCAATTTCCCTGGCATATTTTTATAGATTTGTGGTGCAGCCTGAATAAAGTCTGTCTTTATGCATGCATGTATTCAGCTACTGCATGGGTTAGATTCTGAGCCCCATCTGCAGGCTACGTCTGTTGCCTCCCATGACAACGAGTGTTACAGAAACTGGGGTGTAAAATTTCAGATTCTCTTTATTTTCCAACAAAAGATCAGACATAAAATCCAAAATAAAAAACAAGCAAACAAATACTGCCATTCCCCAGCCTCTAATTCATGGGGGGGGGGAAATTTAAAAAGAAGAAAGGAGATGAAAAACAACTCTGCTTTCACATTGTAGGCTTTATGACTGTCAGTGTCCTCTTCAGGTCACAGTCTCCTTCATTTGAGGATTGACTTGCTATCTGAGTCCTTTTTCACCTTTCTGAGGTGGAGTTGCCCTGTGTGTATTTGTCCCCATTCCACAGTCTGGTTAATCCATCCTTGTGGGTCGTGGAGAGACTCAAAAGCACTGTTTTGCCCCACAATTATAGTGTAACGCTTTCAATCCATATGCAAGGTATTCTTGAATAAGCAAACTCCAGGGTCTGCTCCTTGGCCAAGGCAAGCTGACACAGACTGGCTTACATCCACCCACCCTGTGTAGGGTGACCCCAAAGCACCCACTGGGATTATCCATTTGAGCCTGGGAGGGAATTAATGATCCAGGATACCTTCTTTGAGCTCCCACACAGACCATCTTCTGTTTAGCAGTAAGGACAGGATCTCAACATCCTGTCGGTGTCCATAGGAAGCTCACACAGCTAGAAACAAGCTGTCTCTCAAATCACCATTGATTATCTCTTAAAATGAAAGAAAGAAAGAAAAGAAGCTGCCACCTAAACTTTTGAAATATGTCATCAGGAAAAACCTAACTTTTTTGTTTCACAAAGGTTTTCTTTAGGATTTCTAGGTTGGTTCTTTTTTTCTTTTTTTTCCAACTTGGCTGCTTGCTTTAAATATCTGTTTGAAGAGCTACAGAAAATCATGTTTTATGAGATCTATGTAAAGGTTTCTTTGAAATGTTGCTATATTTTCAGATTTTTTCCAGATCTTTATTCCACCTGGAATTTTTCTTTTTTGGTTTTTTTTAGGTTGTTTGTTTGTTTATTTTCTTTAATTTTCACTTCATTTTTTCTCCCTTCACCCCCATCCTCTGTTCCTGATTTTCGTCCTTCTTATTTGTTTGTTTATTCATGTTACTTCTAAAATGCTGTAGATCACTGCAGCAGATAGAGGCATCACAAGCAGCAGCACATTTACCAGCTTCTGTCTAGGGGGCCCCAGCAACAGAACAAAAGAGGAGCACACCAGATTCAGTAGGAGCTGGTATTACTGTATTATGATAAACAAAACAGGGGCACAAAAGAAAGCAAAGAAAAGCTTAGAAATGCACAGTCTGCTGTATCCTGGGCCAGAACCAGTATTCCTCTAGCTCAGTTTCCTGCTTCTCAGCCGTTGTCTGCATCCTTTGCTTTGCTCCAAGTCAAGTTTTATTTTAATTTCATATCCCTTGAATCCTGAAGGGCCATAAAGGTAGGAAATTCCCTGTGCTGCCATGTACCCTCATTCATAATGCACTAGAGTGCACATTCAGAAGAAGGGAAATTAGTAGAAATGGAGATGAGAGATTCTCTTCCTCATTCTGAATTTTCTGCAAATTTATTTCCAAGTTTCTAATCCATCCGTCCTTCTGTTTCCTTTCCCCACAGTCACACTGCTGACTGTGCTTCCTCTCATGCCTGCTCTGCAGCCTCCCTTCCCATCCATTTTTTCCTCCACACCTTTTCATTCTTCCAAAGTCCTGTATCTAGTGTCTCTGACCAGACCAGGGAAAGAACCTGTGGAACTGACAGAGATGAGGAAGAAATGCAGGAGCACTCTGTAGCCAGGTTTCACTTCTTTTTACCAAGACTGCTGAATTCTGCAGATGAAACAAGAAGCACTGACTGTCCCCCGCTACTGCAGAGCAGGGAGGTCTGGCACTAGACAGGGGCATGTTTTATTTGTATTGAAATAGTGGGGGAGTTTGCCAGTCTTTATTCCATTCTCAAACATAATATATTCTGAAATGGTGAGAATAAAGCATATTTTTAAGGCATTTTATTTTCCCTATAAGAGACAAAAGAGATGTACAAGTTTAGTATGTGTGTTGTATTAGGGAAAGTCATGCCTTTGATATTTCTGATATAATGATAATTTTGTCTACCTAATCAGTTTTATCTGTCTACCCCATCTAATCTCATCAAGCTTTGCATTTATCCCCTGCTTATCATCAGAACAGAGCAAGTGATTACAAAATTCATCAACTTGTTTAATCACTGATTTTTTTTTTCCTTTGTATTCCCAAGGAAACGTGTATGAAAAGGGAGACTGGAAGATGGGTAGAAAACTATGATAAAAATGTCAACTTGAGGAAGGCTAGGTTCCGTTTAGCCTTTAAAGTTGTATTTTGATCTCACAAGAAAAAAACTTCCTAAAATAATCATGTCAGCCCATGAGAAAACTCCTTCTGAAAACTGTGTGTACTTTACCCGTTTGGCTGACAATTCAGAAACTCCTGCAAATGTTGATCGCCTCGGACTTGAAAATATGGGACAAACAGGTGTCTTGAGACAGACCTGTTTATACCCCAACAGCCCATGCATGCATTTTTCCTGTGCTGATATTTCCCCCTGTGGGTTTCCTTCAGTGCCATTTACTTGTTTTATTTTAAGTTCTCTCTGATCATCATTAACACTCTGATCTAGATACCTAGTTAGAGAGCAGCTATTGGCCAGTTCCCAATATAGCAACACTCAAAGGTAAGTCAAGCCATGGAGTTTGCACTAGACCTGTGATATGAAAATACTGTTTGATTTTTATTTAGCACCTTCATTAACTTCTGTTTCTGCTCCTTTAAAGTAAGGATCTTGGCAAGTTCCCAACGTCTTTTCCTCTTCCATTGTGTGCCAACCTGAAATTAAAAATGACAAGCCGGGCACGAAGTTAATGCTAGCTGCAGCCCTGAGCAAAGAGATGGGGGAAAAAAATTCATTGCCCATGCATGAAGGGGAGGCAGTGCCAGGTGTTTCTCTCTTACATTCTGACACCCTCAAACATCAACAGGGAGACAAGGTATTGAAAAAGAGTGAGCTTCCCAGCTGCCTTGGGGCTCAAAGTTTCCAGCACAGATGGGGTCTGGGGATCCCCTGTACAAAACAGAACCTTCCAGTTGTGCATGCAGAGTCTTTCTGGTTATCAACCCATAGAGGAGTATGTTCTACACTGGCCGGAACATTGGTCCTGTAGTGTCTGCAAAGCCTAATTTATGAGGGTACAAAAAACCATCCTGAAGGCATTTGTTGTTTTTGTTAAAGGAAAGATGCCAAGCCATGAGCAATCTGATGTGATTAGGAAGCTAACCCTGCTCTGGACGAGGTGATATCCAAGGTCTCTTCTTAGCTAGGTTATTCTAAGTTTCTGTGCTGGTGGAAATCACCTGGCTGGCTGACCCCCTTCAGTCTTTAGAGTTAATAAAGCAGTCACATTTTTTTAATGTGATTCATGGTAAATTTCCAAAATCTGTTAATTTAGAGGCACTTAAAGTGGTTTCCTAAAGGGAAGCATTTGACCAGTGCTATTGCAATGTACACTGTTCAGGTTTTTTTTCCCATTTAGTTCAAAAGTGAGGGCTGCTTTAATACAACTCAGCTTTGCCAGTGCACACAACCTATACATGCACAGTCCTTTTCATTAGTTCTTTATTCAGCTTGTGTGAAAGGCCTTGAAGTCCACAAGCCTCCTTGCCTCCTGTGCTGTGTTTCTGTCTCTGCCCAAACCTAGCCTGCTCCTGCCAATGGAGGTGAAAGACAAGGCGGGGACAGGAAGAGCGATTGAGTCTTCCTGGAAAGTGCAGCCCAGCTGGGAGATCTAATTTTAGGTTCACGAGACCTGGCACCTTGGCAGTGTCCTTTACATTGCTGATAATGTTGTTCTGGCACAGAGCAATCGCTGTGTGAGGAATGCAGCTGGCACGCCAAACTGGCGGGGAGCAGGGGGCTAACATTTGTCACAGTTATCAGGGTAGCTGCACCATTGACCCCTTTTGGCTGACTCCTTTGTGCCCACACCTCTGTGGGTAAAACCATTTAATTACACCCTCATTAGTGCAGGGCCCAGTTCTCAAAGGTCAGCCACGCTCTTCTTCTGTTGTGTCACACTGAATATGGCATATCTGTAACTCTTCCCTTCAACACCTTGGGACTAAGAGCTACATGTGTGGTCACTAAAAGCCTTTTTGGGGAAGGAGTGGTGTTTACTTCTCTGAGCTAGTGAAAGCAAAGCAGACTTTAAAATAATAAACAGTCCCCTCCTTTGCTGCTCCTGCAATATCCAGTTTTACTTCACCCCAAGCTCCTGAACCTTAGAGACCCAATTTGGTAGGTTCAGTTGGTAGGAACCTACCAAAACCATTCCCTGGTAAGGCAGTTTTTTATGCCTTCTGGTTTTGAAGGACCTCTGAAACATTTAGCTCAAGTTTTTCCTCTGGGTTTGGGCTTCTTGCTGGACAATGAAAGTCATACCTTTTCCTCACTTGCAGAATCCTTAGCTGAAATTCACAAGAGGCTTGAAAGGAAAATGTCAAAACAAAAGTCACCCAGATTATTTTTTATTTGAAGGATCACTACATATATGGATATTTAATGCCTTTGAACCTATTGTTGCACATGTGCTGTAGTACAGACAGTCCCTTCTATTCATACAGCAGAGTGTTTTTCCAGCAGTAAAACAAGCAGACTATACCTAGATGTGCATTTCTGCAAGGATGTGTTTAATCTACTACACAATTCTTAGCTTTTCTGTTCCTGGAGGGAGCTCAGCACTGGGTTTTAACTGTGGTGGTGAGGTGCTGAAGCTCTTCAAACCACAGGCAAACCACAAGACTGGCAGGTAGGTTCTCTTGGATTGCTGTTCAAAAGCAGCAAACACCGTTTTTCCTGACATTTTGAACAGGAATTTCCTCTCCCTGGAGTTATTATGCAGTGGTTGCAGTAGTGTGTGTTTCTGAAGAGCTTCCTGTGTGCCAGCTCAGCGCAGATTTCATCTCTGCAGCATCCTCTCACTTGAGAAATCTCTGCTGGGCTGTTGCAGGTTGGCATGGAGAAATTAGAGCTATCCTGTGTAGACTGATTAATTTTACCTACATTTGAAGGCTCCATTTGCAGCTTTCTACATAGTATTTTCTCACACTTTCTCTGAGTTGGCATTTTAAAATTTAGACAAACTGCTCTGTGTATACGTTTCTGTCCTCGAAATAAAACTTGGAAAAAGACAGGTGCCCAAGTATGGTTACAAAAAGCTCCTTTACTAACTTTGGCACGATTTGTTTGTCCTCTGACAGTAGTCAAGAGTTTTAGCTCGGAGCAGAGCCTTTTTGTACTGCTGTGTAGACTTTGACTTAAAGCCTTTGCAGTCTGCTAACTTTAGCATATTATGCATTGACCAAATTTTTAATATGCTATTAGTATTCCTAATCTGTCCCTACTTTAGAAGTTACTTTAAGGAATTATGAACTCAATTAATTTGTAGGTGATTTATATTTGCTGCTAGTTTATTTTCACTGGGGAATTTGAAGATAGTGGTTGCAATTGTAAAGTCTCAAAATTTGAGATCTAGCACCACTGTAGTTATGAAACCACCCTCTTTGTGACACTAGAATTTATGTAGCACAATTTCCATGTTCACCTCTAGTCATGGTTTTTGTGAAATTCAGCTTTTCCCCATAATTCCAGGTCCTTTGGCAAGCTGGAGAAAAACACTAGACTGAACATGATCTCAGCAGGAGCAGGAGACTAAACCAGATCCATTTTTAAGTAGTTGTATTTTTGTTTATCTGGCTTTTGTGCTTTTAAGAGTTAGGAACACCAAGTAAAAACTACATATTTTGAGAGACTTCTAAACAGAAATGTAGTTTCTATACCTTGGGGTTGACTTTTCAGTTCATCTACTGTGTTGATAGGTGGTGCAGGAAATTGTGAAGAAAAATGAGTGGATGAATGTTTATCTTCTTGTGAAAACATGATGATTGATAGATCCTGCAGAGATATGTGGGAATCTCTTAATGTACATTTTTGCCTGGCTGCACTTGTAAAAGGGGAAAAGAAATGAAGAGAAATTTAAGCAAATAAATCCTGCAACAGTTAGTTCTACTTGTTGATTTCAGGTTACCGCATGAGATTAGGATCTAGCACAGACAAAAAGGATTCAGGTCGCCTTCATGTTGATTTTGCTCAGGCAAGAGATGACTTTTATGAATGGGAATGCAAACAAAGAATGCTGGCCAGAGAAGAACGCCACAGACGCAAAATGGAAGAAGACAGACTGCGCCCTCCTTCACCTCCGGCAATAATGCATTATTCTGAACACGAAGCTGCTTTGCTGGCTGAAAAATTGAAAGGTAAGCAGCATTTGCTACTTCTCAGTTTATTATTCCTTAAGAGCAGGAGCCATGCAGAAGTCAGAGCAGAGAAGCCAATTTCTCTCTGATGTGTTTCATTACTTGCCCTGTTAGCTTTCCCCATTGAAATGGCTTTCTCCACCATTTCTATGCCAATGGTAATGATACTCACCCACCTGCTAGAAATGCATTACATCTGTCCATCTACCTGTGCTTTAACAGCTAAAACACAGCCTGCAGAATGCTGCAGCAGGGTTTGTTCTGTGAAGTTGCTGCCATCATATATCTTGGAAAAACTCTCACTGTAAGACAACCTGTTGCAAGCATCCTGCTTAAAAGTCTGATTCTTAAAATTACTTTAATCCTTGACATGTACGTTGCCACATCACATGCATTTGACTGTCCCTGGCATTTAAATTGCCCTCATGATCTGTGTTTTAATGTGCCCCTCAGATGCAATGGTACAACTTATCTCTGACACACGCCACCCATTCCTTCACTCCCTGTTTAGGGTCAGAATTACTTGTGCAGGATAGTGTCATGTTTTGGTATGTGTTTGCTTCCTTCTTTGTTTTTTTCTAGGTACATTTACTGAGTTAATATTTTTCAAGGGTGCACTTTGAGGATTCATTTTAATTTTAATAGCTAACATAAACAGTGAGAAGCAAGGAAATAAAGTTTCTCATGGTAATGAAATTTAAAAGAAATATCTAGCAAACAACTCTTCATACCGCTTAGAGCTGTATTTGTTTTCATTAAGTGTTTTGCAGCTGTGTTTGGCATTCCTTTCCCCATGATGGCCAAGCACATTACTTTACTGTGTGCCAGGTCACAAGAAGCTGTGATTCTTGCCACTGTTTCAGAATAATCTAGATTAGACTTAGACTAGCTAGCTGTCATCACACTGGTCTCTGTTGTAACTATGAAACACGTTTGGGCAGCCGAAGAAGGACAGTGCAAAGTGTTTCATCCTTGGAGCAGAGGATGGCGCAGAGATGCACCCTGCTGTCTCTCTGAGTACTGCATTGGTTGCTGTTAGCTGTCGCTGCTACCTCAGTCTGTTACTAGTTTGGCTGACTCTCATCCCCACCATATACACTCCTCCATAAAATAATTCAGTAATAACTGATAGATTGGTAAAATAACCCAGATGGATTGGTAGACCAAGAGAAAAGAGGCCCTAATATGAGAAATTATAATTCATACCTAGCTTCCAGTCCAGTTTTAAATCCATCTGGTTATAGATGAATATTTTAGGAGTTAATCTTGTGTAGGGAAGTTTTTCTTTATGTAGTAAGGCCTACAGGTTTCCTGAACTAAACCAGAAAATGCAAGAAGTCTGGACAATTTCTTCCATATGGCTAGTCATTGCTTGGGGCAACTGAATGTGGGTTTTTGCAAGATGTTTAAGATGACTATATTTAGAAGAATTTTTCTTTTCATTATGGGAAGTTTCCATACTTAATTAAAATCTACCCCAAGCATTTATATCTTTGGTTCTCCTAAGGGAAATTTAGCAAGAGCTTGACATATATGCTCAAGTTTAATATAAATTTTTTTTAGCATGATATAGACCAACACTATGTGCATGACTGTTTCTCCTGAAATAAACTTTCAGAAAATACGTCATTAAAAAAAAAGAAAAAGAAAAAAATGGTAAGTTTATTTTTTTATTGGTTGAAAATTATTAAAATGCAGCAAAAGAATATATTGCAATTTTTAAAGCTTTGCTAATTAACAGTTGCCTTGTTATGAGATTAATGACACCAGCCCTGGATCTGTACAGATAGCTGGGGGTGAGGAATGCAGAAAAAAGCCCTTTCTTAGTGGGCATGAGCTGTGCCCTGTGCTCAGTAGTACATAAAGCAGAGGTGGAGCTCAAAAATTGTACTGGTCTACTTTAACTTTCCTATGGCATCATAGCCACTATCTATAAAATAGTGGCATTAAACATTATGGGCTCCCTTGGGCAACATGGATTCACCACATGAGCTCTTTGTGACATCCTAAAAAAAGAAGTAAAGCAACAATAAAGAAAATTCTTCAACTCTGGTAAAGGGCAGTTCATGTAACAGAATCATAGGATCATTAAGGTTGAAAAAGATCTTTAAGAACAAGTTCAAACATCATCATACATTCACAATTTAAATGTGGACTTCAGCGAAGCTAGCAGAATATATATATGTGTGTATATATATATATATATATATGCATACACACACACACACACAAAGGTATGTTAAACTTAAAATCTGAGGTCTCTGTATATAACCACATTTGCACTGCTGCAAAAGCCTGGGCAATTCATCCTAAAGTAAAGAAGGATCACAATATATCTGCACTTGGCAGGATTTAACTTGAAAGATTGGGTTTTGAGCAGATGCTTTGCAGTTGTTTTGAAAGGAAAGTCATGACCTTGCTGCAGTGCCCACTTGAAAAGGCTCCTGAGCTCTGTTGCCAGCTCATGAGACAGAGCTGCAGGTGCCCAACATGCAGGTTTCAGCTCCTGCAGTGCCTCCAGAAGTTCACAGAGCAGCGCTAGCTAAAAAGCAAGCCAAAATAACTAAACATATCTCATCCCAAGATACTACTTTGCAATCACAGATGTAGATAACTTGGTCTTGAATCCAAACAACTTTTGTTGTCAAAATAACCTTGGAAATTCCTGATGGTAAGGAAATCTTATGGTGAGCAGATATGAAGCAGGCTTATCGGCCACTCCCCTTATGTGGTCCAGATATTTTCAGAGTCTATAAGACAGATGGCAATATCTTTTTTTCATCTTCTGCAAGCTGCAGCATAAGACTAAGAAATCATTGTTTTTGTGTAACAGACTTGTTTGGAAACTCTTGTCCCAGTGTTGTCAGCATATCCCTGTTCCTCTGGTGTGCTGAAGTCACCTGGTACAGCAGTAACAGTGGGTGAGAGAGTACAGAGGAACTTTTGTGCCTGTTGGAAACAAAAATTCATTGTAAAATTTCAGCCAGGTAGTCTCTACTGGTGTAGAACACCAGTTCATAGAACAGAGGAACCAGTTCTTCAGTGCCTGGTGACTGGGGCTGAGAACCCCCTGCATGTGAGGCCTTGTATACCTGCAAAAGCATGAGGATTTATGACATACTCTCCATTTCCTGTGGACTACCCCAAATCCCTTCATATCTGCAAAGAGCTTGGTTTGAGCACTTGATTCTTGCAGATATTAGAAAAACCCATCAAACCAGTGCAATTTTTCACTGTTTTCCAATTCAGAGTGCAGCAAACACTGCTGGTATATGTGTACCTCCCTTTTCTTTTTTTCCTTTTTCCTTTTGTTTTATCCTTTAAGATCTTCAATAGTCCTGCAAATGAAGTCCCTCTTAACACTCTCCTTGTTGGCAGTATGGACATTTTTTTCAGCACCATTCGTGTCATTAGCCTGAGCCTCGATTATCAGAATGAAATGAGCTCCAGCATTCCAACAAGATGAGCAACATGAAGAAGAGCATGAGCTCCTTCTCATCTGTGTTTCCTTGAGGAAATACCTCAATAAATACACAGATGTGAATTCTGGGAATCCAAGGTCATTTACAATGAAGTGTAAATGTTATTTGCCTCCTTTAATAGCCTTTAAATATAGCCCCTGAGTTCTTGTTTTGACAAAACCAGCAGAATATTGTGTCTTCTGCTATTACATTAGAAAAAAGAGATTTTCTCTTCTTCTGGTTCATTGCAGCATTTGTGTGTGTCTTTGAGATTTTAATTCCTCAGTGTTAAATCAGATGCGTTATTACTGCACAGTGAAATGTGTCAGCAGATATTTAGGTTCAAATTTGCATGCTCTGACATCTGTTTTCCTGGGTGCTTTATAAACAGTTGAGTCATGTGTTGCCCAGAACATCACATAACTAGAGATAGGCTGAACCTTTTAAGTGGAATGCTGCTCTGTCAGGTGCATTGGAACAAAACATTTTAATCTGTGCTTATGACATTTGTGTTTCAAAGCCGAATTTTGAACATTATGGTTTTCTTAATCAAGCATATCTGTACCTAATGGTATCATCTTCAGAAATCACGTCTTGCAAATAAGCTCCTTTAAAATGCTACATCTGTCTTACTTGCTATGGGTAACTAAATAGTTCCATCACCTAACAAAGACATCTCTTTATATCTGAATATCTGTGTTTTTAAATATTTTGAGCAAAGGAGACATAAATATCTGAAAGTTATATACAATACCCTGAAATTTACCTCCCTTTTTAATATAGTGTTTCTTTAGGAGCACGGGGAAGTTATCCGTGTGGTTTTTCATTTTAAAAAACATAATTTAAAAATCGAGAAGCTGCTTCTTTGCCAGGCACTGTATTATCCCCTGAAGAGAGCACAGATTGGAAATTTAAATAAATAGATGGCAGTTACAGTAGAATGAACTAACCAGGTATGTGCCTTGTACAAGACTCAGGTAACATCAAGCCTGACAATCTCAACTCTTGCACATCGTTTGAAATACAAACAACATTTAATTGCTTGGGAGATAGGATATTTCACTAAGAAGAAAACCACACTGCTTTCATTATCACCTTGCACTTGAGAGCCAGACTGGTGGAGCACTGCAGAAACAGTGCAGATATGCAGAGAGACAAGTCTCACCCAGAAAGGATCGAATTCAGTGCAGGGCTACGTCAGAAGGGGAGGCAAAGTGAGATCCCATGAGCAAATCCAGTGAATGCTGGGTTTAAATGCTGCTGAGAGACTCCAGACCTTTTTTAGCACAATCTTTTTTTATTAGTGGTATATCAGGACAGAGCCCTAAAACAGACATGTTTCGATGCTTTAGCATCAAATCTGTTCACTCACCCTTCCTGGTTTTAGATTATCATTTTCTCCTTCGTTCTTCCATATGCTGCTGACATCTGCTGTGGCACAATACATCTGGCTCCGAGAGCCTCGCACAGGGGCTGTGAGCAGGCACACTGCGAGGGCACTTTTGTCTGCTGGCAGAAAAACATAAGGTGGGCTCAGATATTAGCAGCCTGGTAACCCAATTCCCTGGGCACCTCCCTCCCAAAGCCTGCAAGAAGTACACTCACTGCTAAGTGCATCACTAAACGCATCCTCCCTCACCTAAGGTGTATTGTATCAATGCAGATTTTGAGGTTTTAATATAAACCCACTGGATTAAATGCACCACAGTGCAAAATGGCTCAAGCTAATTACCAAGAACTGGGAAATGGCAGTTTGCTGATCTGAAAGTTTGTGGTGTGATTTTGAGAAATAGGGAGGAAACTCAATACCCTCATAATTACTTTTCTTTGGAAATAATGGCATCAGCAGGAGAAGATAATGGATTTCTGTGTCTCACATGAAACACCCACCCCTGGAAGAATCTTGTGTGATTTAATTTGAAAGAGTGATTATGTAGGGGGAAGAGACTACTTTTTAATATATCCTTTAGTGAACATGTGTATGTTTTTTTATCAAATCTAGTGTCAGCTAGACATTTGTTACATAACTGAAAAGTTTCTTGGTTATAGCATGGCGTTAAGGTTATTTAAAAAATAGCAAGGTGGATATTAATCATTCTTTAAAAGAACCCTTTGGCAGTAAGAATTTGTATTTCTTGATTATCACTTGTTATGCAATGCCACTGGGTTAAAAAAATGTTATTAATCCCAAAAGTACCAGACTGATGTGTATGTTGCATGGCACAATTATATAAGGGATTTGAGCAGGAAAAAAGAAGGTGAGGGTAGTAGACTGAAGAGTTGTGTTTCTAGGTCAGTGGCAGGCACTCTGTGCAGAAGAAGCTCTTAAGCCAAGAGAAAAATAGGTTGTCATTTTGGCACCAGAAGTGGTGTGTGCTGGGAAGCAAATTGTTCCTGATGCACAGGGGAGCTGGGCTGAGCCTGCTGATGAGAGAGGTTAGTGAACCTTTTCCCTGACCTGATTACCCCACAGCAGTCACCTGCTTTGTTTTTGTTCTTTTTTTAAAATTGAATTCAGTCTTTTCAGTTTAGAAATCTTAGTTATAGTTTAATAAATTATCAAATCAGAAGACAGATTAACATTAACCTTGGCCGCACATCCTCCCCTGGCTGCAGTTATATGTAATGAAGAAGTTTGCATCCTGAGCTGGCCTGTGCCACCTTCCTGCAATAACTGAACTGGGCCCAGTTTGACCAACTGGAAGTGGAGTATGAGCAGCTAAGCAGCTCCAGGCAGAGCTGAGGGCAGTGTAACCATGAGCAAAGGGGTAGTGCTGAGCAGGTGGGCATGAGGCAGGGAACACATCTTCCCGTGGCACTGCTGCAGCTGACAGAGGACAGGTAGTTAACAGAGGCAAAAGAGGAGGGGTGCATCCCTCCACTCTTGTCCTCTCTCTGCCTGCCCTGCAGCACAGTCACACTCAGTGCTCACAAGAACACCTTCCAGGGGTGTTTGTTTGCTGGGTTTCTGCTGGTCAGGGCAGAACTTGGCATAAAGGTATACCTGCCCCTTCCCATCTTACTGAAAGGCCCGAGAACAATGAGATCATTAATGCAACCCAAAACATAGGCAAACAGCACAGGGGCTTTCTAGGCGGTCAGTGGAGTAAAGACCAATAGCTCTGTCTTTTCAGCATCTCCCTGCAAGCCTGGAAGGTTGCATTAGGGGAGCAAGATTAGGGGCAAGAGATAATATGTGCTGACTCTGGACAATACCATAGCCCATAGGACAATGTAGAAGGGTTGGTGTGATTTAGAGAGGCTCCAAGTGTTGTGTGAATTATCTCAGATACTTTTCAAACATCTGAGAAAGGCCAGGGTTGAAAAGATAATAGCAAGGCTAAATCTCTAGCCCAGTGTTTGATCTTGTCCTAGCTAGAAGTCCAGCATGAAATGTCACTCCTGAAATACAGAAATATAAAGTTAGCTATATTTCCAATATATCTATAAATGTAAAAATTACAGAAATAAGATTGTTTAAATGTCTGGCTTCAGGGTGCTGAATTAGTCTATATCGTTTCTAATGGCTAAGGCCTTAGACACCATCACCCAAGTTGTGAAAACACCTTATAGAGGTGCTGAACATTGAGAGATAAATAGTGACATTTCAGGATACTCTGAGCTGAATTCTGCCTTGTGTTACACAAGAAAACTCCATAATCTCTGTCTCCAACACCTTTTCCCAGTGTACCATTTTGTAACAGTTCTTGTCATAGCTTTTTCAATAAAAAGTTTATTCCAGTTGGGGTTGCTTAGAGGTGGTCAAATTACAAGCAGAAAAATGCAAAATATTTGTCAACAATCATTCTCTTTTTTCATAGAAATAGCCCTGCTAAAAATTTTCTGGGCAGCTCTAGGGACGCATTTTCTGTCCTTTATATTTCATTTCGTCTAAGTTGTGAGCTAGGATTTAAATGTCAAATACCTTTAGTTGATACAAGAGGAATTTGAAATACCTTATCTCTAGAGCCCTGTGATTGAGTCTGGCAGCACCTGGAAGTCTCTATCGACAGACTCCCAGCAAGCCATCCTCGGTGGATGGGTAATCTTCAAACGACACAACGTGGTCACAGCTGGTGTTAGAGCTGAGCACCCTTGCATGGGGACACACATGGGGACACACATGGGGACACACAGGTGTGCAGATTCTGGGTGGGTGTTTGCAGCAGGTGCATCGTGGAATGGTTGGGATTACTCCAACCAAATGTGCGTCTGTTTGGAGATTGGAGTCTGTTTTTGTTGCAGAAATGTTGATACAGGAACAGGCCAGCCCAGGCTCCCTTTGCAGCCAGTTGAGGGAAGCAGGCACTTCTGGAGCACAGTTCGCCTCACTGCTACACAGGCAACAAAAACAATGCCTACCTTATTTGCTTAAAATATGCTGTAACTTGGAGGAGAAAAAAGCTCTAGGAGTAAGAAATAATTTGCCGCATGCTTATTTTAAAAGAACAATTACATATGGGAACATGTCTTATATAAAGGAATTTATTTCAAGAGTGTGTTTTTAAACAGTGTATAATTATGTGCATCCTACCATGAGGGAATAATTTTGAACAGAATTAGGAGTTTTGTTTTATTTTTTTTTAATGAATGGCTGCAATCATGAGGCAGTTCATGCTCTGTTTAAATTAGATTCCATTGCTGCATTTCTTCTACTATCTATCTACTAACTAAGAAATAAATGAACAATCTCGTATAAAAATCTGATTTTCTAAGGCAATCTCTCATTGCTCAGAAAGAGTCACTGTATTCTGAATGAGGAAAATGAATTCAGGTAAGTTACCTCATGCCAGTCACTGAATTCAAGGATGTAAAAGTTAGAAATTAAGGTGAAATAAATTGTAAAACTGTAGAGAAAAGATTTTATTAACTAATGTGTTCCTGTTGTGCATGTATTACCCTCTAGCATTTTTGAATGTATCTTCTAATTATGTAATCAATGAAGATGCTGATGTTTACCAATGAAAATATTTTTTCCTGCTAGTACAGAGCTGTGAATTAACTATAACTGTCCCACAGACATCTGCAGCTCCCTGGAAGTACAGTGTGATGAAAACAGGTTTTCAGCATGTCCTTTTAAATGGGTAGAATCTATGTGGCAGAAGGATGATATGTTTACGAACATCCCTGACAGACACCTACTGTGCCTGATAAAAACAAAACTAGGGGAGGGTGTTTTTATTTCATAGCGACTCTATAGCAGAACAACACATAAACAAGTACTGGGGAGAGATTAAAGCAAGAAAAAGGGAGAATGTTTCTGTGCTCTTGATTTTCCTCATGCATGAAAACATGCTAACATTGTCAGAAACCATTGCAGGTTATTCTTATTTACTAGTGTGATTATAATAAACATGTTCCAGGGATGATTTCTTGCCTGTGTTGGATCTTTGGCATCCAATTCCCATGCAAATCAGCAGGCTGAAGATTTTACCTGAGTCTTTTAGAGAGCCTTGTCCTTGTGTTTCCTTGCAGTGAAGAGGCTTTGCATGAATCTTGTTTACATTTGGCTTTTCTGGGGTCTATATTCAGCCAACCTCACTCATCAGAGCCACTTAATACATTCCTGCTGCATATGTATCCAGCAAGGCTCAGAAGTGGAGTGTAATCCAAGGGGACAATATAGAATGAAAAGATGCCCAGCTGACTCTTCCTGCCCAGCAAAAATTAATGAATGGTGATAATGAATCACATGATAATGTTTTACAGCAGATACGTCATTGTACACAAGGGAGGGTGTTATGATGCTGTTATTTTGCAATTTTTTTTTCAGGGATCTTGGGTGAACATGCCTATTCAGCTGTGGAGAGCAAATCTTATTGCTGTAGCTGCAAGCATGTTTCAGTTAATAAGATGCTAAAGATCAGGCAATGTAAAAATCTCTTCTTTGGAGGCTCTGGGCACAGAGCATGTCACTAGTCCTCTCTGTATTTTAGGCTCCTCACCTTTTAGGGAAGTGATTATTGATTCACAATAAAAGACAAAATCATCACTTAAGAATTAGTATTTCATTATTCTTTGTGCATGGAAAGCATATTCTTACAAACTGTGTCACTTGTTTCTGTATCCTCTAACACAGTTGGCTGGGTTTAGAATTTTCCAATTTTTGTTTTAAGTGTCTGTGGGTTATGACTACATTACTTCTTCCCACCATAACCATATACCTTCTCCTACAGAAAGGTATGCATACCATCTAAAATATATATAAAGAAATATAACCAAAAAGGACTAGATGAGATGTTTAAAATGAGTTGTTAGGAAATTGAAGTTTTATAGAATAAAATCCTGGTGAAAAAATGATATTGAATTGCACAAAAATGGTTCCACAGGAAGACACTGTTGTAATAATATTTTCTTGCAGTTCAGTCTAAATGGGACTTAAAAAGAAATGTTTTCTCTTAATCCTGATGAAGCCTGAAGTGTAATGGATGCTGCGCTTAGAGTCTTCTGAGGAAGCTGAGAGCACTGTCAGAGGAAAGAAGATTACCTGGGGAGGGAGTGTACAAAATCTAGCCTGCAGTTTTGGCAATCTTTCTCCAGAGAAATACAACTTTCGTTACCTGAATGGTAAACATGAAGCTGTAATCCAGGTGTTTTCCTGGATTGATCTGGAATCCTTTAAAAAATATATACTGCAAAACATAAAACAAATAGTACAAAACAAATAATACAAAACAAATGCAGGCACATCATCTGTTCAAAACAGTTCCTTGTAATTAATCAGTGTTTTGAGGAGGAATTGTTCAGCCTCAACATTGTTTGTTAATTAAGAACATGATGTTAGTGAAATCTGTTGACAGAAGTATGGCTGAGCCCAAGCTCCCAGACTGAGCTTTTGGCTGAGCAGATTAACACAGACACATTTCATTTCCTCAGTGAGTCCAGTACCACAGAGGTCTCCTCGCTCCCGCTGTAAGGTCATTCCATATCACTGAATGGCTTAAGGGAGACATTGTGAAAGCAAAGACTCAGGCCACAGAGAAAGGGGGGAGGGTGCTTTTTGTTGTGAGAAAGCTATTAAAATAAGGAGAAGACAAGTCTTGAAGGAAGATTTATGTAGTTTCACATGGCTGCATTGGCTTCTTACATCTGATAGAACAAAGGACACAAAAGTTTCCCAAAATGATATACTGCAAGCAGGATTTATGGTGATTTTAATGTGACACGGATCAGAAAATGTGTTCTCAGCAGGATATTTATGCCTGCAATTTGAAACCTGTGCTTTGATTGTTCTAGATGATAGCAAGTTTTCGGAGGCCATCACGGTGCTGCTCACCTGGATTGAGCGAGGCGAGGTGAATCGGCGCTCTGCAAACCAGTTCTACTCCATGGTGCAGTCGGCCAACAGCCACGTCCGCCGGCTCATGAACGAGAAGGCAGCTCACGAGCAGGAAATGGAGCAAGCCAAGGAGACTTTCAAAAATGCCTTAACAGGGATCCTCACTCAATGTAAGTAACTCCCTTTTTGTCGGTGGTGTTGTAGTGATGGTGGTGGTGGTGGTAGTTTTTTTTTTTTTTTGCTTGTTTGTTTGTTTGGGGGTAAGTAGTTGCAATGCAGTCATGCTCTACTTCATATCCTATTCCATACTCTATGGCAATTTGGAGGATCAAGGACCATTCCTAAGAACTTATTATTCAAGGTGAGCAAAGTTTCAGTAGTTTTTTTATTGATAGACAAAGACGTGCTCTATTCACAATGTCCACTGTTGTGTAGAAAAAGCTTCAAGAATGGACAAGACTGAAGCCTCACTGTTCTGAGGAAAGATCACGTGTTTTTTGAGAGAAGGGATTTGTAGCCTGTGTGTGGCAGCCAGTTAACTAGGTCCATTACAGAATAAAGCACAATTAGGTAATATTTTTAGCCTGGGTTTAGGTAAAAGGCAGTAGAATCCAGTAACTTTCAGGGATATATTCACAATATACAGGCCACCTCCACAGTAGAAGAGTATGCTGCACTGCTGCTGCTGCTGTCAGGACTGCTTGGCTGATATAATGCCAGTATTAATTGGGCAGATAAACTGTCTTAAATATCTAGTGCTGGCAGCTATTTCCTTAGTGCAGAAATATAATCAATGAACTTATCCTAATGAGGTTCCCTCATAAAACAATGAACAGGATACTTGCCTAGAAGTTTTCTTCAAAGGCAGGGGAGACAAAGAGAAGAGAGAAGGAAGAAAAAAAAGGAGGAGAGGAGAGGAGAGGAGAGGAGAGGAGAGGAGAGGAGAGGAGAGGAGAGGAGAGGAGAGGAGAGGAGAGGAGAGGAGAGAAGAGAAGAGAAGAGAAGAGAAGAGAAGAGAAGAGAAGAGAAGAGAAGAGAAGAGAAGAGAAGAGAAGAGAAGAGAAGAGAAGAGAAGAGAAGAGAAGAGAAGAAAAAAAAAAAAAAAAAAAAAAACAAAAAAAAAAAAAAAAAACAACACCCACCAACAAACAAACCAAAAAAACCACCACCAAACACAACAAACCAAAAAACCAAACACAACAAAAGAAGAGAGAAGAGAAGGAAAAAAAAAGAAAAGTCAAGGAAAAAAGGAGAAAGAAAAATTATTTAATTTTTGCTGGTTTTTAACATGTCTGCTCATGGGTTCTCAAGCAAGAGGCTTTATGATACTCAGAAAAGTGAAGCCTGGAGCCAGCTCATATATGTCAGCTGAGAGCAAAACCCAAGATAATTTACCAGATAGAGGACAATGCAGTTGTTACATTGTAATTTCTGGATCATACCCGTAATCTCTAAATTAAAAAATAAAAGCCCTAGAGGCTTTTGTGCAATGTGTTTTTGGTCCCCCAGTGGACATCCTTTAAAAGTTAGGGTTGAAGGCATAAGCTTGGATAGACTTGTGTGGCACAGAAGACCAGCCACTGAAGCTTCCTGCATAAGTGATGGAGAGCTCAGCACCTCAGAAGACCAATTCACCCTGGGGCACATGTCCTAATTTAAGAGCTTAGATGTCAGAACTTAGAAACAAAGATTCTGGGCCAAAGACATTTGATTTCTGTGGACATATGTTCAGAGAGAAAATTTAAAAGACCAGCTAATTCCCTTGGTAATTTTCTAGGCAATATTGCCTTTCGTGTCAGCATCTAAAAGGCAGTGTGAGGCACAGAGATGCAGGCACCACACATGGCGTGCTGTTCAGTTCACACCAGGGCCTCTCTAGTTTTGTGTGCAACAGCCAGCTCTAGCATTCAGAAATGCCTTCTTCAGCTGCATTAGAAAAAGTCCCCCATTGTCAGCAGGCTGAACTTTAGTTAAATCAGTCTAAATTAGCCCATTTGTCACCAACTGTTGTAGAACATCTGTCACTTGGAAATAGAGATCCCTGTAGTTTCAGGTGGAAATTTGCCGTTTTGGCTATCTGTTTTGCTCCTGTAATGTGCTGAATGCTGAACTTACAAAAAAAGAAATAGGTCTGGCTTCAAAATGTGAGTTTCATAGTGCCTCAATAACAGCAGTGTCTGGAAGAAGAAGGTTTCTGACAGATCTAGCCTAGGAGGACAAGGTCAGCGAAAAGCAGCCTCAGGAAAAGGTGTTACACGCTGTGTATTTTACATGAATAAATTTTACAAGATTTCCAGATGTTCCCCACTGGTTATTTTATAAACATCATAAACATTGGCCATTATTAGCATTAATATGTCTTATTAAAATTCCTTGCAAACTTGCTGTGAACAGATGGATGATGTTTTTCCCTTACACATGTATATGCCTCAGATTGCTAAGCATGGAGACTCTGAAATGAGCTTCCTTTTTCAAGGAAATTTGAATTGATCTGTATTTGAATGCATCTGAGGAATGTTTTTCATGCATCTTTTTCCGTTGTTTTTCCACAGTCCTGCATAATTGGTTACAATATGTCAGTTGCTTTATGAAGAAGAATTTGAAAATACTAGATGTCCAAAATATGTGTTTGTGGCCTATTAAATTCTGCAGAGTGACAAAAATCCACTTCTGCTGTTCTGCAGTAAGGATCCAAAAGTCTAGTGTAATGCTGCAGCTGTGTGGCCATTTGACATAAATATAACAGTATTTTAAAAATGTTATGTGGCATTCCTCTGTCGTGAACTAGGTCAGATGCCCAGCTTGGAGCTGACCTTTCTGGGCTTTCTTTGCAGTCAGAAGAGAAAAATAAGGAGCTCCATGGAATGAGTCATCAAACCGACCTCATGGTGCTCTTCCAATGAGATGAATCATCCCTTGGATATGCCATTTTTTCTCTGCTGCCCATAGAGGATTTGCAGGGGGCCTAGCTTTGAATGAGGTGTCCAACTTTTTACATGCCCTGTTCAGAGCAGATTAATCCCACTTACTGTGTATAGTCTTGATACAGATGGAAGTAGCACAAGGGAAGAACTTGGAGTTAGATAAAAATGCCAGCAATGAATGTTATAGGGAGTGAAAAAGAAATAAAATGGGCTTCAAGTGCACTCACCTGGAACACACACACACCTACACATACACTGTCTTAGTGGGTCTCAGCAGAAAATGCTTTCTTACTAATGAGGATTACTGTGACCAGAACATTTCAGCTTATGGGCCAACTACTAAAGAAGTACAGGCATTGAAATCCCTGCTGCAAATTTATGCCTGGAGGTATTTAGGAGATTACCAAGTAGATTACCCCTAAAAATTTGGGTCAATTGCTCAGCACGTGAATTAATTACCTGACGAAGGTACTTGTGCCAGGATAATCTGTGAAATAAAGTGTATTACTGCTGTCACACCACCAATTTATAACACCTGATTTAAGGAGTCTTAGCTTTTTATGGTGCTTCTTCAGTTATTTAAGGCATAAAGAGTGAAGAACACCTACTTCCTTCTTTTCATTAAATTACTTAACTTTTCTGGATTTGAATCTTAAAGAACAGTATGTTTTCAAGGATTTTGGATAGGTCTGTCTTTGTGGTTTGACATCCTCTACTTTGCTTCCACAGTTTAGTTACAGGTGACACTGCTCCCTGACTTTCCATTCATCCTCATTTTGTTTCCTTCCAAACCTCCTTTTCAGCCTAAGGTTTACAGATGTTGATCCTCATGTTTAAGGAAAATGGAGGCCCTAGAGATATCCCTGTTGGGCTCTTGGTGGTTTTTTAGACTACACCACAGCTGCAATTATCTCCTCTGACTCTCTTCTCCATGCACTGTAAACTTTGCCTACCTCTTACTGAGCTTTCAGGCTATTTAATGCAGTCTCCCTTGACAACACTGTCAAAAATACCTATAGGTGGATGAGGATTCCATATTCAAAAATTAATTTGATATCTGAAGAGTAAGGCACACAAGGTGGTGTCCCAGTATAGAAGTTCATAAATTACACGCACAGCATAATGAAGAGAAGTGCTTCATGGCTGGTTACCAAGCAGATTATGACACACACTTACTTGGTCATTTTTGTCCATATTACTAATGAATTAATGGACTTAATGGACTCTGAAACCAGGTCCCCATCAGAGTCTGTGAATCAGTCTCTTGTGTGTCTGTGGGGGAGCAGTGGGAGTGTGGTTTTTATCATGGAGCCTGCTGGACAGATTACTTGTCAGAGAATCACAGAATCAGTGAGCTTGGAAAAGACCTCCAAGATCATTTGAGCCCAGCCTTTGAATGAACACCTCCATGCCAGTGAAACCATTGCACTAAGTGCCATGTCTGGTCATTTCTTAAACACTTCCAGGGATAGTGACTCCACCACTGCCCTGTGCAGCATGTTCTAGTGGTTTACCACCCTTTCAGTGAAAAAATTCTTCCTGATGTCCAGCATGAACATGAACAAGGGGGAATGGCTTTAAACTGAAAGGGGGTTGGTTTCAATTAGATATCAAGAAGAAATTCTGTACTGTGAGGGTGATGAGGAGCTGGAACAGGTTTCCCAGAGAAGCTGTGGGTTCCCCGTCCCTGGAAATGCTCAAGGCCAGGTTGGATAGGGCTTTGAGCAACCTGGTCTAGTGGAAGGTATCCCTGCCTGTGGCAGGCAGGTTGGAACGAGATGATCTTTAAGATCCATTCCAAGCCAAACCATTCTGTGGTTCTATGGATTATGAGATTATGCAGATGCTTTGCTTGTTGCTAAGCATCTTCAGCCCTTATTTGTGAAACAGGATGTGAAGCTAGATTCAAATTTGAGCTCATTCAGTAGGCCTGTCCATTTAGAATGAATCAAAGGTTTGCAGAGAAGGCTGTGTGTCATGTGCCTCTCTTTGGGAATCTCACAATCATCACCTTGAGTTTTCCTTGCCTTTCTACTAAAGGACTTCAGTGGTGTATTAGGTTACACTGCTTTTTATCAAATAGCTGGTAGGTATCTGATATGAATTATACCACCCCCCATAAAAAAAAAATTGTAGTTAAATAATTCTGAAGGGAAAAGCATGCTCAATATACTGAATAAAATTCTCCTCCTTTCAGGTGTCTTCATTTTTCATTCTCTGATCTCCCAGGATATGATTTAATCTGTTTTAACATTATCAGTGCCTTCAGAGATAGAATCTACATTTTTTATATCAAAAAAGTAAGAAAAATGTTAAAAATCCTTTTGGAGCTCTCTTTAAGGAATGATTGGCATCAGTTTTGTTTTCCTCCTTACAGGTTCACTTCAGAAGTTGCTCTCTTGCTTTAGAAAGGATAGAATTTACATTGATATGATGGTGATTACTAAAATCACTGTCTTATCTGGTTTGCTTTAAATTCCATACTTCAGTCCTTTCTCAAAAAAGTCCTTCCACTTTTTAGTATTCTCATAGCACTAAAAATGGAACCAGTTTCATTACAGATACTGAATGCATGCTGGTTAAAATTCTCTTAGCAGTCAGACCTTTTATATACAATCACGCTTTCCCAAGTATTCTTTGATTTACTCCACATTAATAACAACTTCTAAAAAGATTTTCCTGCTCTTTTATTGTCCAGTCTTACAGCCTTTATTTCCTTTGCCATTGACTAATTCAAAAATATGAGCTTACTTTATGTGCAATTTTTAGGTCATCATTAAGCTCTTTGTGAAAGAGATTGAGTCATATAATGTGTTTTTACAGTGCAGCCCAGTTCTCAGTTGGTGTCATAGAACGCCACTATAATACAAATAAAAACATTCATCATTCATGTCATTAGTTGCCATTATTACTTTCTACCTTGATGCATTTCTGAAAAAGAAAAAAAATTAAATACAAAATAACCTCTACAATCCATCCAGTCCCTTTTGTTAGCTCATTTAGTCAGTGTGCTCATGGCTTATTTCTATGCTGGTAATTTGTCTAGTAAAGATCAGCTGGATCTCTCCATTCTTTTTTTCAGTTGTCCTTCTATTTTCTCTCTCACATACACATGTTCTCAAAAGCATTTCTTTACAGGATGCTGTGGCAGTGGCAGAGAATAGAGATGAAAGACTCCATTTTTATTTTACCTTGAATTCTTATATTTCCTCCCCCTTTTTTGGCAGTATAACCCTTTGTGGTTGCAGCTTGTAGTGTTTCACATAACTTGTTCCTCTCTGTTTCATTTTCTTTGAATTTCAGCATTCCTTCCATTGTCTGTAGTTTTCACTCCACCTAAAGTCAATATGAATCTTGGTATTGATTTAAGCATGGCCAGAATTTCAACAGAAGCTCTTCTGTTATTTTTAAGACTTTTTTTTTTTTAATGTGGGCCATTAAATATACATGGTATTTTGTAGAAAATAAAAGCACTACCTTCCAAGAGATTTCAGTCTATTTTGACAACTCATGCCACTTGCCTGGAATCTGCAGTTCTCCTAGATGGTGACACAAGGTTCCAGGCAAAGAAACATGTGCTTTAATCACATGGAAATCTGTGCTTGGCTTTGACCTGCCTTTCTGAGTAGAGACAGGGGTAGAGGACTGATGAGTCACAGAACTGAGCTGTAAATGTTCTATGGAAATAAGGAACATGGGAAGAGAGTAAGACATTGGACAAGGAAGGAAAGGTGGCGGTTTCACCCAAAAGGATTCCTGAGCTGGCTGAGCATACCATGTTGTCTGCACATTTATAACTAGTCAGACTGCTTATAAGTGGTTGAATAAACCTTATAAATGTGAATAATCCCATGCAACTGTGAGGGACTGAAATACTTGCTCCCTTCGGTGTGCACTAGTCATGCTTCATGTCAAATCACTGGATTTGCCACAAATGGTGCAGTTTGCAATGATGACAGAGATGTTATGGGACAAGAAAAGAGTTTTGGAAAGGGAGAGACTGTGTGGGAGAGAAAGATGGACACACAGAGAAGGAAGAAACAAAAATACAGAAGGAGGAAGTCATGGCAGGCAAGGGAACATAAGGTATGGCAACAAATGGAGAAGTAAATCTTCACACATAAGGTGTGTGAGATAGTTTCTTTTTTTGATTGTCAGAAGAGGCTATGGCTGTTGAAACCTCCCCATCCACTTCTTCATCCACTTTCTTCAGCAAAGGAAACCATATTATGCCCCAAACAAATATAGCACTCCAGATCTCTTAGGAACATTCTAATCTGTGAGATCCCTGCATAATTACTACTTCGCATAATGGGACTTGTGATGGCTTAGACCCATTTTTGATGTTCCTACATCACAGAGTTCCCTTGGAGTTCTCTTTCTTGGACAGCCTTACAAAAATGGTTGTTCCCACTTTTGCTATTTTTAAATCTGAGAATTGAAAAGAAAGGTGTGCCTAACCATAAATAACAAAAAGAACTAATTAAGCTAATTAACGACAGTACATTGGGGATAGCTTATAATCTTGTCAAGCTGATCAAGAAAGCAGCATTCACTTCATTTCCTTTGAGTTGGTGGGGGTAGGTTGAGGTTTTTCTAGGGCTTTTTTCTGGTTGTCAACACAAAGTCCATAGAGTCCATTCTGTAATGTAAGATGGTGGTGTTGAAAGAGCAGGTACTGTACATTTGTATTTGCCCTGCTGTGTTGTGCTGCTCTGATGTCAGGCTCCTGTTTGCTGAGAAATGACATGAAGGTGAAGTGGTCTTGTTGAGTCCGAGTGATTTATCACATGGCACAGTGCCAGCTCTTGCGGTTACACCAAGCTGTCAGTTTCTCTGTTGTAAATTAAACCACGTTTCACAACCTGAAAGATTTTCAAATCTTAAATTGTAGACGGATTTTCTAGCAAGACCTTTCAGGGCAAACTGGGCTCTCTTTAATTAAATTGTATTTTTTTTTATTTCAAAATTTTACAGGGCATGTTCTTCTATTCCTAGAACTATTAATTGTTGATATACATCCCTCAGACAAGTTGCTGCTCAGGTTTCAGTATGAATCCTGAAAACTGGGCACTTTTGGTATCCCTGTAATGCTCCTTCTTCCACTGTTCCCCACTGGGTTTCTTAGCTGAAAGAAGAAAAGGACACAATGACTGCTGACACAGAGGTTTGATATCTTACAAGACCAGGGGTTAAGAGTAAGTCTTGTGGTATAAGTACTTCTTTTGCTCTTTGTCTATGTGGAAGAATCTGCATATTGTATTAGTAAGAACTATTTCTTGCTGCATCACTCAGGCATAGACCACTGACTGTCACTCAGCCTCTGAATAACCCACACAAGCAGATTGACTAGGACCAGTCTGAGTCAGACAGAATAGGAAGATGGACCAAGCATGAAGCCAGGAACATCCTCCTTGTCTCAAATGCTCTAGGCCTAGTCAAAGGGAAATGTAGAAATAATTTAGAGAGAGGGCATTCTTTCTAGTATTCAGGTAGGTGAGATGGGTAGGTGGAAGAGGAAAACATCCTTCTTCCTCTGGTAAGTCTTGTAATTGCTCTCTGTGCTGCTGAGACCTCTGCACCAGGAGGAGAGCAGAAAAGGTGAGACTGCTAGTAAAGGATGACCCCACTGACTCTGTCTGCAGGATTAAATTAAGCTGAGCTAGAGCAGGCTGGCCCATACTGTTCAGCTGTAAAAAATTTGCTGCTCTGGCTCAGCTAGTGTTTTCCCCACAAAATGTGGTACAGTTTACAGTTTGATGCAGGCCAAGTAGTTGCCCAGAAAAGCATCTTTTTGGGGAGAGAGAAGCGTTGCTGCTGCAGGGACACTCAGCATGTTGTGCCTATTGGTTTCAGGGAGCAGGAATGGTCCCTGGCTGGCTTTGATCACTAGTACAGATGTAGTTATTGGTCGCAGGGCAGGTTGAGGAATGGCATCCTTGCAAGCTGACCGCCCACACAGCAAAACCATTTGGGAGATAAATCACTGCAGGCACCATTCTCTCGGTCTGTCCAGAAAGGTGGAATTTGGGGATATAATAGTGAAGTCCTGTGGTTTTCTCCTTTATCATGCTGTGTCTCAAGGAACCTACAGGCTTCTGGGCAGCATGCAGACCAAATTTCTCTGATGGAGCTGTAGATAACTGTGGATTTAAAGAAAATTTAAAACCACAGCCAAACACAAAACCCCAACAAAACCAAAACCAAAGTGAAACAATTTTGGAATTTATTTGTGGCAGATGAGATGTTTTGCATAGCTGTCGAAACATGTATCTTCATTATACAAATCTATAATGGTCTTTGCTTATGTATCCAGCTGATGACCTGTGATATGCTTTAATTTAGGACCCATCCCTTGCATTATCTGCAGTCTTCTTCAGGGTGATATTTCCAACTTTTATGTTTTCCTCTGCTAATCAGATGCAATCACATCTATTTCTTCCTCTGTGGCATGTGAATTGAGAAACAGAGAGAGACTACAGGTTTTCAGCTCTAAAAGTGAGAAAGGCAAATTCTTTTTTGAAAGTAAACAGTGCCATAACCAAAAGACTGTTCAGCTCAAATTAATTAAAATAATATTTGTTTCATCACTCTGCAATCTGCTTACCGTTTCTCTTACTAATGCCACATGTCATTTACCTATGCACAATTTTAGCCTTGGACGTAATGCTAAGTTCTGTTCAGTTCATTACCAAATGCCTTTCAGGACTGTTGCCAAAAATATTCTCTTCCCTGTCCGAAACTGACCTGGAGACTCTAATTCATTCACTACAGCATCTAGCCTTGACTACTGTAATTCCTTGATTTGCTGGGCTTGAAGCCAAATCGATTGGCAGACTGCAGCTTAGTCAGAATTCAGCAACAAGGCTTCTGACCCAAACCACGCCAACTCTATATCCTCCCTGTGCTGCAGCTCTATATTTGAAAAGCATGTTATACATTTACTGTAACAGTTTCCTTTACACTGTAATTTTATGGGTGGAATTTTTCTTTACCCTTCATGTCAACTGTCGCACTCTTACAGAATTTTTCTGAGCTAAATTGCCATATATTCTACTCTGACACTTGCAGTAATTTAGTGCAAAGCCCTTTTCATCCTGTATCCCTAATTGGTGGAATTTGGAATAAAATTCTACATAAAATCCGATTATTTTATCTGCCAGCCAAGACTTTTGTTTTTATTCTAACACATTATTTTTCAGTTTCTATTTTGTTTTTTTTTCTATTATAAATTATACGTATTATAATATATGTAGTATAAAATAATATGCCTGGCAGCTTATAATGTAATAAGCAAAGGAAAAATTGAGTACTCCTTGACTCCTGAACCAGGGGATAAATTTCAGCCTTCACTTGAACAAGTATTTAAAATAGACTTCTTGATAAATGTAATGCAGGGTAAAAGTGTTCTCTCTACCTCTTAATCTACAGATGAGGCTACACTTTGGTTCTCATTGATTTCCATTTTTCTTTGGTAGTATAATTTTTCAAATATCCCATATCAAATATTCTCTTGCCCTGGAGATGTTGTAGTTTTCCATTTAGTACAATCTTCTATGCTATTTCTGCAGATGTTGTTTAATGCATTTGTGCTGTTATTCTTAGCTTTTCTGGTTGCATTTACATTTATACTTGATAACAACACCTTTTCCAGGTAGCAACCCTTACAGCAGAAGAAACAGAGGCTTCAACTTTCTATTAATATATTTACTATGAGCTGGCACCTCTAATAAAGTGTGTTGTAGTTGCACTACATTTGAGCATTGAACATTGGCACTTGCATATCACTCTAGGCTTAGTTGTTTGGGTCTTTCTGGTTATTTATAACACAGCAGGGAAACAATTAGATAATAATCCTTTGTCTGAAACATGCCACGTAAATTAACCAGCCATAGAAAAAGTCATTAGGAAAGATGCAATTACTTACATCCTGTAAGTCATATTGATAGGAAAAACAATGACATGTTACAGACCCTTCCAGAACAATGTGGTTTTTTAAATCCTAATTTAGTAAGGAAACAGCTTTGCATATGGTCAATGAAAATTTGATATAGCATAGAACTCGCTAACAGATGTTTGACAATGAATATTTCATGTTACTTAATAATTCTACTTACCAGTCACAATTGACAGTACAGTGCATCCTGGAGTTCAAGGTGCCTTAGAGAGATAGATATGACCTGTTTTTTTTAGTTTTGGAAATTTCTTCCTGGAGATCAGAAAATAATGTGAAAACCATGGTTCTCAGCAGCAAGACTCTCTCACTCACATTCTGGAGATATCAGCCCAAAATCTGGGGCCTCTCTTTGTCCAAGTCTTACCCAGACAAAGACAAAAATTAACTTAACTGGAGAGCTTCTCAGCTAATATAAATCTCTCATGGCTTCTTCTTAGGGGTAAATCTACCATCCTTATGGGCCATGTGCTGCTGGCTCACTTAGCTGTACAAATTTGATCCTGATCGGGAGTGGGTACAGTATGCCTTGTCTTCCAGTCTACAAAAGCACAGGCATTATGCCAGCTTTAGGGTTCCAGGGTATCTATGGGAAAACAAAGGAGTTGGTGCAACAAGAACAAATGTGGTAGAGCAGGTTTATATTGAATTGCCATCTCATAGCATGTGAATGCAGAATTTTGGTGCAGTACAAAAAGATGGGAAGGCACTTCCCCGTACTGTCAAACCATGGCCTTGGCTGCTTTTTAGCTCTATTGTAATGCTTGGAGACCTTTTATGTTGAGTGTCACCTGTGGCAATTTGCAATACTTCACCGCCTAAATTGCTGTGGATATTGAAATTGCTGTACATACATTGACACTTTCTTTGAATAGAGCACTGGTATGTTGGTCCTTGATACACACTAGTTTGGTATTCTTCTCTATATTTTCCTTTTTATTATCCCTCGTTGCCTGTTTCATAAAGGTTTTTTTAAATGCCTTGATTTTTAGCATGTTTTACTCATACTATCCTACCTCTTACAGTTTTTTTAATTGCTAAAGGTTGCGTAAGTGAAGGAGATCTTTTTAATGTTCACGTTTTCTGCTACAGTTAGTCAAGAAAAATCTATGGCATCTCCTAGCTTGTGTTTCCATTGAGGAGAGTTTCTGAAATGATCAGATAATGACTTTTGATAAATCTTAGCACCTGTTCACATAATGGAAATTAAACACTTTAAAGTTCAAATGTTTTTCAAAATTCAGATGATCTTATTAATACTTATTAGTGGAAAATGGCAAATCAGCTTTTCCTCATATCTTTGTGACTCTTTTCTACTTGAATTTCCACTTGCAAACTGAAAACAGATTGTTAATTAAGCAAAATTTTCTGAGCACCTGGGTCATCAACACAATGATAGTAATTAAATTCTAGCCTCAATTTCTATACACATAGTAATAGAGTGCTTTACCATTTTCATTCTTTTCAAATTAATTGAACAAATGTACACAGCATCACTTCCTTGATACATCCACTCTTCAGTCTAAGCAAGTTCTAACAGGCTGAAACTACGACCTCTACCTTTAAAACTTGAATGATTACAAACGGATAGGTAGGTCTGAGGCACTTTCTGTATTGTAAACTATATACACATATTGATTTTAATAGAAAATGAACTACAATTATTTTCTATGACTTTAGCAGGTCATTAATCATCCCTGAAAGAAAACCTTCCATATGTGATTCAAAATGTTGTAATCTTCTGGAATCTGAAAACAGCCTACAAAAGTGATGAAAAAACAGAGAACAGAAGAAATATGCTCCTATTCAAATGAGTGAGGTTAACATTCCGTTCTAGAGGTGAAAGATACATAACTGCTTTAGTAGGTGAGCTCACACTTTAGGAAGATTAGATTGCAATGTATAATAAGATTCTCTACATCTCTGACTTAAGGGAAGAAGGAGAGCAGCTCTCAATCAGTAAGATGAGGGACCAGGGCAGAGGGTATTTCAGCACTCGTGCCACCACTTTTCAGTGAGAGGAGAGGGAAGTGCTGCAAGCTGCAACTTGATAAAAAAAATGACATTGTTTCTACCCAGGAATCTAAAGAGATAGATAGCAAAGAACCTTGTCAAAGAGTTGAAGCATTTTTCAGTTTAACTTCATAGGTTGGCGCAGTTGCTTCTTCAGGAGCACAGCCAAGGTCGTTTATAGAAAAACTAGATTTGTGTTTTCTTCAGGTAATTGTGCTGGGATCAAGGCAACTTACATCTTGGCAAAACCATTTTTAGGCAGGTCACTGTTGTGGAAGGACAGTGTTGCTTGTAACTGAAGAGAACGAGTGTTGAGAGAAAAGTTCTCTCAAATGAGATGGACAAATAGCTAAAAACTTAAGAACTTTAATTGTCCTAGGTAATTGGTCTAAATATTGATGTTTGGCTTCAGAACAAATTCATTAGAGTTGAATGAGGGAAGCCCATTTCACATCCGTTTTTCGTCTTATATGAGATAAAAAATTGTCTGTTCACGAGTGTAACCATACATAGGCCATGGAGACAGCACAGAATGATGTACCACAGGTGAGCCCTTTGATACTGAATAGAGGAGAAGCAGCAGCTGCAGCCACAGAGCGCAGGGTTGATGTACGGTTTAGCCCTTCCCATCTGCTGGGGAGTTCCCCTATCAGGTCGTCACCCTTCAGGGCAGAGCCCTCCTGCCTTCCACACTTCTGTTTGTGCTCATCTGCACACCGCTGCCGTGGGGAACACGTGCCAGGTGGATGTCTCGAGGGTCATCCCTGGAGTCACACACCTATTGCCACACAGGCAAAGGCGTGTGCCAGCACAGGGAGTGGGAGCAGACATCACGGGGAAGCAGCTGCATGCCTGGTTCTTGGTGCATAGTTAAAAGTTGTGTAGACTAAAGTTATGGAGACAGACTTGAAAGGAGACATCTCCAACATTGATACAATGTAAGTACAAAAGACACGTCATTGGATGGATATTGATGATGTTGTTTCAGTAATGACATCATCCATAGACTCCTAGTGTCTTTGCTTTGCTTCTCTATAGTGATCACAACATAAATTGCTTGTCTTGTTTGACTTCCTTGTTCACCAAAGTTGAGCAGATTGTCGCCGTTTTCAACGCTTCTACCAGACAAAAAGCTTGGGACCATTTCTCGAAAGCCCAGCGAAAGAACATAGACATTTGGCGAAAGCATTCTGAGGTTGGTGATTTTATTTTTACTTTCTATCCATCATCTCACAGCTGGATTGACACAGAACGAGTGTGCTTGTAGCTGGACATAGTGTATTTGGCAATATTTACAGCTACCATTTTAGCTGTTAATCAACTGGCCGTTTACAGTCTTGTCTACAGTATGAATTGGTCCCATTGCTCTCATTATGCTAATAGTCATTAAATAACATGAAGACGGGGAGCAATGTGTTTTTATTTTTCATGCAAAATTTGGGAAATTATTAGAAGATTATGTTTACTATTTCAAATAATGAACTGAAGTGAAATTGGGAACAATATTTTCAAAAAAGAAATTTAGGAGTCATTATGATCTGTCTTTAAAAGAATTCTGTAGCACAGATTTTTTTTTTCACTGTGCCATCCTATGGTCATTATAAGATGACTTTGAGAGAGAATAAAATAAAAAATTTCTTTCCTAACTAATGACTTAAGCATATTAAGTCCGGAACTGTGAGTTATTCCTTCCCATTTGTTTTATGTTTATCTTTTAAAAAGTAGTTACATATCTTGTATTGATTCTAAGTATAATGCTTGCAAAGAAACCAGTATAAATGTAATCATACAACCACACAGAGTCAGCAATGTGGGACCATGCATGTGTGCCTGTCATAAGCATGAGCAGAGGAAATAGGATTCTAACTCCCCTTGCTGTGAATGGCAGCAAAGGAAGTGCTAGACCTCATCCTGTGTTTTGGTCATCCAGCTTTCGATTTTAATTCAGTATATACGCTATGAGCCTGTATTTTAAAAAGTAAGTATCGCTGTCTTTGTTTTCTTTCTTTCTTCTTCCTTTTATTTTAATAAGAGCAATTTACATACACTTGGTCTACCTTCATGTAGTACAGTGTGTTGATTGTTACTAGCACAGTCCTCTAAATGATTTTTCTCTGTCTCAGAATAAAAACTTTAGAAGGTAAGGTGCACTTATTTAATTATTTTGTAGTACACTTGTAAAATAAGTGTTGTACACTTAGTTTGAGAAACACTGAAGTGCTGTGATATAAATCATTTGGATAACATTTTAAGTGTCCATTAACTAATGCTAAATTACAGTTGAATACCAATGGCACTAAATGTAACATCCACATGAATACAAAATGAATACTTTATTATCAGTGCTATTATGGTGAATACCAAATGACTTCAATAATGGGACACTTAAAATAAAATGTTAGCATAATTTATTGGTACAAACTGTATTTTGCATTTTGTTCACAAATATTTCACATACATAGTGGGTAATGCCTTTTTTCATTTAAAAGTTGGAAAGTTGAGGATTGATGTTTGTCTTATCTTTTAGAGAAATATGAAAACATGATTTACTAGTAGATTATTTTAACTATATTAAGATCATCCCTTCTTAAACTAACTTTCAGTAAAGGGATGTGGTGTGTCATTCATTTGCTGGTTTCTAAATATTTAATAAACTGAAGTGTATATGAGTTGGACTTTCCAGAAATGTTAATTCTCTACTCATTTTTTTTAAACATTACTGCCTTTTGTTTTTCTAAGAAGAGAAAAACTAAGACAATTCAAAATGATGCAAAGCATCTAGCTAAACCAACATATTTTTGAAATGCCTGTCTTTCAGGCATAAAATATGATGAAAATATACCAACTGGTATATTTGATTTAAATTGTATCTTCTAACCATGATATTATCTGCTGATTTGTTTAATTACTTGATCACTTTCCATTTTTTCCTGAATTTAGAAAAGCTTTGCTAGAAACCCCAGACCCAAAAAAGCTGCTCATACACATAGACATTCTCCATAGAAAATTTTTGACTTTGCTGATAATGTAGACATTGATGCATCAAGGACATTTGTCCACTAGTGAGGGAGTAAATGTAAAAAGATGTCTGCTCATGTATGCAGTATACTTCCAGAGGAAAAAGTGCAGGTGGCCTTTTCCAATAAGAAATTCAGAATGGCTTGCCAGTTTCTTCCAGAGGTGCTTCTGATTTCATTTGACACTGGTTGACAACTTACCTTTTTAATAACTGGTTTTTTTTTTTTTAAATTTGAAATTATTCTCCTGTAAAACACCCACTAATTAGCTTCTTTGCCTTTGCTGGGATAAATGGGCACAGATATGTTTTTCAGAATATTTGAGATCTGCCGATGAACCGAGGGTACAGCCCAAGAGAAACGCCTTCCCTTTTTTCCCGCAGCCCCTCTCTGACAGATTATTGTTAATTGCACAGAGCTGTTGTCGGACTCCTCAATGCTGTCTCCTCCTTCCACACGACTCTCCCTTGTTTCAAAGATTTCAAACCACCTCTTTGGGAATTAAGCTCTTTGTTGGCAGAAAAATTAGCTGTCTGCAGGTGGACAAAGCCTACACTAATCACAGTGCAGCATCCCCATGTTACACCTGACAGGATTATTAGGACAAAATAGAGTCCTCTCAATCTTCTCGGTGCTGCCATTAAGAAGGCAGTCGCTACACCCGCGCCGGCTTTTCTACCCAGAACAAAGAACGTCTAGACTCCCACAAAGCCCGCATGCCTGCTGATCCTTTTCCTGGTGACATGTGCAGGGAATGCCTGCCTGCCCTTGCAGCGGTCACACGGAGACCAAGCTGTCCCTGCTGCCACTCCTTTTGGATTAACATGCACAGATTTTCAGGCCAGTGTTATGGGACTGGGTCTTTTAAATACGAGGCAATCTGGACATAAGGACAGAGGGTGAGATTCCTTTGACCAGCATTAGGCTCTTACAATGCAGAGCTCTTTATCTGCACTGGCTGCTTTTGGCTCTCTTTGCAGTCAGCAGAGAAAAGGAGGCACTTTTAGGGTGCCTTTTAGTTAGTACAACTTTATGTGTTGGAGACACTTACATTTGGCCAAATGAATCATACCCTAAGTGGCAGAGGGAAGCTTATACCTTAAGCAGGCTGACAATGTCTTTACCAATCTGCTTTATACAACAATTTTAAGAATCATCCTTGCTGTTAAAACATTCTCCTATGTTTAGCAGACGTAAAGATCACTCAGTGTGGAAAGTCATTTTCTCTCTTGTTTTCCCCAAGTGTTACCTTTGATAAACTCAGTTCTTTCATGGGAAGAATTCTCTGTGCTTCTGTTGTTATAAATATTCATACAGAAATAAATAGATTACAATGATAAATGATGTATAATTAAAATCAGATCAGTATTAAAAACAGATACTAAATAATGCAAAATGACTTTATGGAAGTTAATACTGACAAAACATAATTTTGGATTTTAGGAGCTACGAAATGCTCACAGTGAACAGCTCATGGGAATCCGCCGGGAAGAGGAGATGGAAATGTCCGATGATGACAGTGGTGACAATCCCAGTAAAAAGCTGAGAGTAGATGATTCAGGTAAATATATACAAGTGTTGTTTTATTAAAAGCAAACAAAAACATATGAGAAGTGACATGTTAATACCTGATTATATAACAGAGTGTCTTATTTTAAACCCTCATAAATTAGTTATTTGAAAGATGCAAGCTGTCTCTAGGAGATGTCTGTCACCTGCTATGTTCCATAATGATGAAAATTTTCCAGTTCTGCCTTGGCTGGAAGCATTATGTTTCTTTACTGCACTCTGCAGTTTTGCATGACAGTATTTCATTCCATGGTTGCAACAATGTTGTATTATGAGAACAGTTCAAGTTATGCTTTGGTCAGTATTCTCTAAGCCTTACCTTCCTTTCCAACAAAGACATAATAATCTGTAATCTCTGTAACAAATACCATTATCACTGTGGAGTTTTTTTTGTTGCATACCGCTTTTCTAAGGATACCCATTTCACAGTATGGTACTGCACTCTGCACGAATTAGACACTCATTAGGTGGCTATCATGAGTGTAAGAACAAGAGTGCATGTGATGTGAATAAAGAGAAGCAGCTTTTTCCGCCTTCTGTAAATACTCTGCTATCCAGGATGGACACCGAGAGGTGGCTCAGAAGCTGCCAGAATTACTAACTGGTAACATGATCTGGATGTATGCTTTGCTCTATTTCTTGGCATTGGCTAATAATTTGTGAGTTGCTAACAAGGGTTTGCTTCTTTAGACATTCATATAAGGAACATAATTTTCAGGAGCTGAAGCCAAAGCATTACTGGAAACTGCCAGGCAGCAGTGAAATTTCAGGAAAATAAAAAAGGAAGGAATAATATGGAAAGAAACTGGGGGTCTCCATTAGGGCAATCCTGATCTAGTCCTTTTCAGGCAAGCACCATAGTAAGAAAGGAAAGATTGTCATCCTTTAAATGACTTCAAGTCCATGTATGCCCATCGGAAAGTGTGGATTTAAACTTACAGAGAGAACCCTTTGTGTCCTCCTGTGACAAGATACTGTGTGAGGTCAAAGGTCTCCAGAAGTAAAGACCAAAGGAAGGAGTGTCATTCTAGCAAAGAAATTTTTATTATGACATCTCTCTTGAGGGGAGATTTAATATTTTTCCTGGAAGAAAAATGCAATAACAAAACCTGTAAAAGGCAGCCTTAATTTTTGCTGGGCTAATTGTGTGGATATGTTATTTTCTAGGTACCATTAGCAGAGTGTTTGAGGCTGAGACAGTGGGTCATTGTACACAAGGAACTCCTAGGAATCAGCAATTTTTATGACTATCTAATCATTTTATATTGACTATGTGTACTCTCATGGAGAAAAGTCATTAGAACTAACAACAGGAAGGTAGAGCAAGAAATACATGTGGCTTGCATGCCAGAGGAGGAGCAGAAGTGTTTTGAACTGTAATACTTATCAATTTAGTCAGGTGTTACATATGCATGCTCAGGGCAGAGCTGTGCTGGTCATTAATTTTGTAACATCACAGAGAAGAAAGCCTGTTTTTGGTTTTCATGCATGAAAAAGGACATTACTGTCAAAGGTTTTGATGTCTGAGATTTCTACAGCGTTCTATCCCAAACAATTTCAGGTTGTTTGTATTGTTACAATGTGAGCACTTAAGCAAGCCCAGTACTGTTGCATTCTAAATCAAAATTTAGCAATATGAATCCACTTGAGTACATGTCCATCATTGTTTGTTGTACCATTCATCATCCTCTTAAACTCAGTGGAGTTGATCCATCCTGCTACATACATAGTTATCCAGTTCTGAAATTAATGTTATGTCTTTCTTCTTTCAACACTACACTCTCAACTAAAGCAAATGCATTTGGTTCTTCTGTCAATGACAACAGAGGGAACTTGGAGTTAAACCAAAAGAGCTGTTTGGTATAAAACATTGGTAAATTAAAATAACCTGAGATAAGGACTTTTTTTATTATTATTTTTATGTATAGAAATGTGATTCTTCTTTCCTTCTTCTGGCATTTTTTAAAATTACTATTTGTGTTAGCTGCCTTCTCTTTTTCTTTTTTTTTCCCTGTCTTTCTGAGTATGTCATTCCAGAACCACCACTTTATCTCACTGGAGTGGCTATTTTTATTTACAGTAACTTCAGTTCTATGAAGAATGTCTTTTAAAGAGTCTTTAATCACAAAGAAACCATCCTGCACAGTAAGAAAACATTGTCACTTTCTTTATTTTTAAGATCTTTTCTTAAAAATTTTGTCTAAATACTTAACCATGGGAAGAACAAAGCTTGAATAACATGAAGATATTGTGCCTCCTCAGTTCAAGGATGGCATGCACACATAAAGGTTTAAAAGTCTAAATCCAAAAGTGACTGAAGCAATGACACATGATGCATTGATTCGGGTGGTTCCAGAGCTCCTGGACTGCATATTCTGCCATTCCAACAATTTTCTTAAGGACATTATTTTTCAGCCTACCCTTTTTGACAGTGTGAGCAACACTTCTGGGAAGTTACCACCCCAAAGCTATGAGTGATAGAGATTCCCTCAGGCTTCAACACCTGTGTCAGGTCTTTTTTTCAGTAGTTCACCTGGTTAAGTCACCACTAGTACAAGAAGGCTAAATTAATTGAACAATTTAGAATGGGTTCTAAGACCTCATTCTGTCTCAGTAAAGTGTAATTTCAGGAGTCTTCCACCATAATTTCTTCTTTCCAGGAAGAAAACACACTGAGTGTATCACATCTCACAGCTAGATAGTTAGAAAGAAAACTTCCCTCTAGGATATCTGCAGTGGAACCTATTAATCACCCTGAGAAAAAGAAGGTGGATCCCAGCCCCAGCATTTGAAAACATAGTGCAACACATCTAAGCCCTGAGACTCTGAAAAAGTATTTCAGTGCCTGAATCCTTGTCCAGAGTTTCTGGACTTTGGGTTTCAGAGTATTGTGATTTAACCCAGCTGGCAACTACGTATGATTTAGCTGCTTGTTCACTCCCCCAGCCCAGTGCAATGGGGAGGAGAATCAGAAAAAAAAGGAATAAGTTGTGGGTTGTGATAAGAACAGCTTAATAATTGAACAAAATACAATGGTGATGATAATGGTAATAATAATAATAGTAGTAGTAGTAGTAATAATGATGATGAAAAGGAGAGAGAGATGAAATAAAAAGGAGAGGAGAAAGAGGTAATGCACAATTACTCACCACGCTCTGACCAATGCCCAGCTTATCCCCCAGCAGCAATTTGCCCCTCCTGGCCAACTCCTCCCAGCTTATATACTGAGCATACTAGCAGCTCTGTGGTATGGAATATCCCTCTGGCTCATTTGGGTCACCTGTCCCAGCCAGGCTCCCTCCAGGCTTCTTGTGCACCTCCTCACTGGCAGAGCATGGGGAACTGAAGAATCCTTGGTTTAGAGAAAGCACTACTTAGCAGCTAAAACAGCACTGTGTAACGAAAACATCAGTGTGTTATCAACAATCTTCTCATGTTAAATCCAAAATACAGCACTGAGCCAGCTCAGCTATTAGGAGGAAAATTAACTCTATCCCAGCTGCAAGCAGGACACAGAGGAATGTTACAGGTAGCTGACACCCTAGTACACAATAGCATCTGGGGATTTGGGGTAGATGATGAATAAGCTGTTCCTAAGAATAGTTTGCATTTTTCTTCAGGTCATGCTACATATTAAGTCATGCAAGAGATCAAATCCTGGTGCAAGGTAGAAATCGACCTTTCTTTGGAAAGATTTGGTCTTGCAAGAATCAGAACAGGTCCATAGGGACTTGCTGCAAAGTGTGTCCATTCTAGACTCAAATCCTCTTCTTTCATCTACAAATTTTGCTGCTAGCAGCTATTCATGAACTCGATTTACTGGTATCAGTGACTCAGTGGCAGAGCTGGGATGAGAGCTGGCATCTCCAATCTCCTAAGCCTGTCTTCCACCCGCTAGTCCACACTGCAGGCCTGGGTTGCTGCCTCCTGCATGCAGACCTGCTAATCCAGGTATTTTACAGATCATTCTCCCCAGGCTTAGTCAGTACCCTACTCTATTCTGCGTGCTGAATATTCAAGGAAAAGGAAGGCTTCACTACTTGTTTGTTATGTTGGAGATCATCTCAAACTGCTGCAAGGATACCCTGAAGAACCCCCTAGGGAATCCAATAAGTTGGTTCAGCTGTCATATGTGTCTGGTTTATAGGAAATCCTCCCAGTTTCACAGACTAAAAATCATTTGCATTCCAGGGAAAGCTGGCAAAAGGCTGACCTGAGACGGAGTGAATCTCACCTGTGGGACCAGCTATTACTTTAGAATTTTTAATTTTATTTTCCCCAAAATTCAGGCTTTAAACAGTGAATTTTTTGCAGTGTGGACTTTGGAGTTTGAAAGTGACAAGAGGATTGCTGAAGTAAAGCTGTAAGATTGCTAAGAAAAAAATAATAATGATGATTGGCAACTCAGTTAATATATTTGAAAGTCAAGACGCAAGTACTGAAGCATTAGCTCAAGGGAGAAGAAAGAGATTCAGTGCCGGATTCTAGAGGATATACAAAAATCTTCTGAATGATCAGGATTTATGGATGATGCTTCTCCCACCTGCTGGCATGGGGAGTAACAAACCACATGTAAAAGCCTTGAAAGTGATTTTAAGAATTAGTGAAGATGTGGGCTGTAGAGAAGAGCTGACTTGGTTTATGCCTACAAGGCACCTGTAATTTTACTGTAAGGGGAGGTGGGTTAATCTTTTGCTTTTGCAGTACACAGCGACATGCCATTAATTCTAGCAACTCCAACTTCAGCCAGAGACTGGAGCTGGTGCAGCAGGAAAGAATGAAATGTCCTGTGCTTGCAGAGGGGTGCAGGAATGATAGTTGTGTGATTGAAGTGTTTGACTGGGATCCCAGAGCTCTGGGAATCAGCCAAATCCCAGCTCTGCTACATATCCCCTGCCTGGACTAATCAGTGAATTTGTATTATCTCAATTCTCTAATATCAAATGGAGGCAATGATTCTTCCTTTCATGCAGACACTGTCTGTTCTGTCCACGTGGATGATAAATTTCTGGGTAGAGGCCTCTCTCCAGCTTGACAGACTTGCAATAGCTTACACATTGGGCCCCTGGAGCTTTTCACCACTGTTTTACTACCTGTGATGAAGTAGCTTAATAACATGTCAGGGACCTTGTGCAAGTAATAAATTGCAAGTTACATAATGCAAGCCCAGTTTGAACATGTAAGATTGGTGGTGCTTTGCAAGTTAGGGAGGACATCCTCTATGGCAACATTTCCAAACGTATCTAAAGTAGGTGCCAAACTTAAACACTGAATCTGGATTTTTCATGCTGTCCTGAAGTGACATTTCCTGTTTGCAGCATCAGCTAAGTCTCTTGCTGTAAGACACAGGCTGAATAGTGGGCAGAAGAGTATAACTCCATCTCACAGAAAAGTATAAATCCTTGTGAAAGTCGGTATTTCAAAATCACACCCTGCTCCACGCAGCATAAAAGAGGCTTTGGGGTATTGTTTGCAGGTCTGTCTTGAAAGTTGCAAGCCTGGCAAGTCTTCAAGGAAAGCCTGAAACAACACCAAAGTCATCTGCGTGATGCTTATTCATCTTTTCTCTGCAATTCAATCCTCTTTTTGCTTTCTCTAAGGCTTTTGTGAATGCAGTGGTACACACGTGGAATGGAAACTGTTTTATTGGTGGATTAAACTGGTAGGAAAGCTTTATACTGCTTGTTAAAACATTGACTAGAAATCGCTGAGCCCCAGCTGTGGAGCTGAGCTTTGGTCTTCCTTTTTTTCCAACTGAACAAGTGTCACAGCAGATCTCATGCCAGATCTTCTTCTTCTTCCTGATCTCAGATATCAGATAATTCTCTCTTCCTTTCTTGTAAGTCTAACCTTTTTAGTTTATGGGAGATTTTGTTTCAAACAAAAGTCTGATTTATTTTTCAGTCATTACCTCTCTATCAATAGCTTTTTGGCATCAGATTTTGTTGGTATTTAACAAACCTATTATTTGCCTCTTGTCCTTTTAAACACTTATTGATAAACATAATGCAAAATAACAAAATGTATTTGTTTTAAATATTAATGGACTAGCATTGTTTTTTTTCCTGAAATAAAGTGGTGCCATTTCAAAGCCATCAGCAGCTGGTGTCATAAGCAGCCCTGCAGTGATGAATGAATAAACCCTGTCAACGGAAGCCACCAGACAGGTTTTAGAAGCAATCTCAAAGAAAAGAATGTATGTAAAATGTGAGGCTCTGAATTGTCTCTGTAGTCACACAGTCTCCTCTCTGGCCAGAGAAGACAGCTGAACAACCCTTTTGAGCTCTGTGAGCAGAGTAACTTCCCTTTGAATGGAAATGCTCTGGACATAGAAGACAATCAGCTTTGCTCCCTGGAACCATCAGGGGTGATCACTAGAAAGCAGCACAAGATGATTACTCCCTCTATGCTGGGAAAAGTCTGCTCTAGTGTCTTTCACAGCATGCCAGTTCAGAGCTGTTATCATCAGGCAGGCACCAATTTTGTGCCATAAAATGTATTCCATTTTTCCCACAGCTTTTATAAAAATAGGCTGAAGTTCAGGAAGCGTGTAGGCAGGGCCCTAATTTTATGCCCCTGGTTTTAAGTCCATTTGCCTCTAATAATGCTTCTTGTGCAACTGAATTTAGCAGAGAAGTCTTGGTGAATCAGGGCTGACTGCAGTTCCCTGGGGAATAAAGACAGCCTTGTCCTGTCCCAGGTACTGGGACAGTTCCTCTGGATCATGTAGAACACATAGACTCCAGGAAAGAGCTCTCTGCTGGTTCTGTGGGTGCAGCAGTGAAGGGGTTAATCTAACTTCCAAATTCTAGAGGAAACAGGCACTTCAAAGGCATTTTCCTAATATGGGGGGTAGGAGGACGTCCTGTTTACTACAAAACAAGTCTGTTGGGCTTTGATGCTTTTCCACTGCCAGAAATACTATTATCTAGATTACAATTTATCAAGTTTTCAGGGTATTTCATACTGATAAGGTTTTATGCAGGATCATTACATATGAGAATAGATTTAATCCTGTTTTTAGTAAGCTTTAAGGACACTGAGGGATTATTTATGTAATAAGATGCAAAGTTGCTATGGAAAATGCTATAGCAACCTAACATCTTCACAAAACCAAGCAGCCACTTGTGACAGCAGTCTAAATTTACATTTATTTTAGTGTTATTTTATTGACATTCTTAGTGTCTCATTTTGACAGCATGTTAAAATATGTTTTGCATTCATGCTAGAACAAAATTAACAGCATGTTGTTGGAATGAAGATGATGCTTATAATTCTTGGAGATAATTTAAGCATATTTCATTTTGTGTAAATAGCATTAAAATAATAGCAAAAAGTTCAGGTGTATCCCGTCTATTTGCAATAGAGAAAACAATATACATTGAAAGCAATATTTTACAAGTCAGTGAAAACTAAACTGCTTTTATTTGCTTCATATTGGAATGAAAATATTTTTAAGGAAAAAATGATTTTGTTATTAGAATTTATTTCAAATCCTATATCTTTTATTATAACTTTCCCAATTCAGGATGCAGGCTATAATTTTTCATTAGGTTTCATAAAGCAGGGCATCATTTTCAACATGTAAACTTACAGTTTGATAGGGGATTGTCCTATTTAAATGGGACTTTTCTAAAGGATAGGATAAAAATACACATTGCCCCTTAGGAGGTTAAATAAAAAGGGAAAGAATAAACAAACACCAAGTGATGAAACAGTCTGAACTCTGTCCCCTGCTCATTGCAGTTAATAATGAAACTCACATTGAATTCAATGGGAGCAGAAGCAAGCTCTGTATATTGATTTTCTCCATCCCCCTCCATTAAGAGTCCTGAAGTGCAGCTGTAACATTGTTGAAGTGGGATGTTGGCAGCAAAATCAATAAAAGACAATATTAGAACATATGCTGTTTTCAGCTTCCTCACAATCTGATATAGCTGGTATTAGCATTCTTCTCCGAATTACATTTCATGCTTTCTATAAAGTGACCTTCCTTACACTGCCCTCTCCAATATAAAACTTCTGTGCTTTTTCTTTCATATTTAGCCTTCAAGAGAATGAGCCCTATTTATAACAGTGAAGATGGTTGAGTCTGAGTGGAGCACAAAGAACAGATTCCTTCAAGAGTGGCTTTAGCCTAAATGTTATTTCTGACCTCCAATCAAAGATAATTTCTATTAGTGTTTAAGCTAAAATCTTGGGGTTACATTCTCTTAATCATTCTGCCCTTCTTTCCTTGTTGTTTTTAGAAGTCCTTCTCAAGCTGGCACATTAGAGCAGTTTGCAGATATTGCTTGAGGTGGACATTTAAGTGCCTCCTTATCCACCATTATTTCCAAGAATCATCAGCCATTGCCAACATGTCAGAGGAGATAATGATCAGAAAGCAGAGTCTTTTCTGATGTCTGTACAAGCTCCTAAGCTCATAATTGCAGGTTTGGGGAGTCTCCTTGTGTCATGAGACATGCAAGGCTGGCTGAAGCTTCTAAAGCATTAAAAGCTTCCTTTTCAAACCATGAATCTTCTTGCTTGTGTGTCCATCTGACTGGCAGTCTGTGATGTGGAGATGTCAGGAGTGAAAAACACACCCAGCAGAGTTCATGCTTGAAGCTTTGTGGTTACAGAAATCCCCGAACTACTTCTGGTTAGTGATGCTGTTTTACTTTTGTGAATGAATCCTAGATTCAGAGGAGTTTCATGACGTCCTGTTCTTGTTTTGGCTAAAGGCCATCTCAAGAAAATAAGCTTCTTACTAATGACACATATGCATAGTATAGCATTTTCATAAGTATATTGTGGGATTTGATTCATAAGTTTGAAAGCCAAGCGGAATCAGAGCTTCTTGGAGGTGAGTGATCTTTTAGTCTTATTTGGGTTTAGATTCATGGCAGAGAGAAAACAAAGAACTGTCCTCCAGGATGTGAAATGACAGACCGAAGAGCTAGATACCACACCATTTTATTCCAGTTCTGCAGTAGTTCCAGCACGTGATTCCTTGAACACCAGCATATAGAAAGGTGGTTTGTTTTGTTGTTGGTGGTGTTTTTTGGTTTTGTTTTGTTTTTAAATTAGGATTTTTATTGATTTTTTGTTGTTGCTTGTTTGCCTTTCAAAGGGCAAAACAGTTTGCAACCTTTTGTTTATTTATCCAGCCCTCCAAATATTTGATGCATTGCAAGTTGTATTGGTTGCAAGGACTGTGCAAGCATGTCTTCACAGCACTTGTATCCAGTGATTGCTGGGCTGCTTCTACAGCTGCCAAGTGCCCACCTCACGTGTCAGCCAGGTATCTCTCTGAAGGTACTTGGGTGTTGCTAGTTCATAACACCACTTTCTCCATTTCTTGTCACATGTCAGATACAGACTATCTTCCCTCTTAAATTTGTCTGATGACTAGTGAGCATTTTGAACAGCTGAGAAATAATATGATAAAAAACAGTAACTCTATGTTGTTCTATTATGAGATAGTCACCTGTCTCATAATGTTTTGTTGAAGGATTTTAAGATGTCTGTGCTGTAAAACCTTGATCCTACAAGCTACTCCCTGCTGGCTGGAGAGTTTGCCCTCCTGTTCCGCTCAACACCCACGGATGAAGTGTCCTAAGTCATGCCTTACTCAGAAAATCTGGTACAAGGACTATTTCACACTTATCTCTTCAAAGCTACACACTTTTTGCAAATTTCAATAAAATGTCTTGTTTCTGAAAGGCCTGGAAGTACCTGACTAAGCTCTGTAGAACCCTGTTATATGCAAGTTTGCAACACATTTTTATTTTTCAGAAGCTGAGAAAATACCTGCTAAACACATTAAATCATGGAAAAGCACAGTGGCCTCTATTTGCATACACTGAATATTCTGGAGGCCGAATGGAGGGGAGAAAAGGAGCTTTTGGCTTGCAGATACAGTTCTTCTGAACACCCTTCTATTCACATAAGGGATAAATTGCTCAAGAAATTCTGTCTCTGAATGTAGGGGTCAAAAATTACAAGCTTCATGTCATCATTTGCTTATGCCTTCTAAGGCATAAAGGGGTAAAATGTATTCTCATTTAAAATCCATTTTTATCTAAAGCAAAAGTAACTGAACAACTATTTTAGTATTATGCACATTTTTAAAAGAAAAATTAACTCAGCCCTCTAATCCTCTACAAGGTCAGAGAGATAGCTGGATAAATGCTTTCCTGCAATTGAAGGTGCCATAGAATTTTGTTTGAAAGTGGTTTATCCTCACATTTATAGAAAGCACTTTTCATTTATGAACAAAATTTGCCTATTATAAATTGGAACAATTCAAAACACCACAGTCATTTAAACCACTCAGATCAGCCCTTTTTCCCTAATGAATGTGACAAGTTGAGGGATTCACATGTACACTGTCAAGTTGGTTTCCAAGTAGCAATGGTATTTTCTTCATAAATCCTACAGACTATTTTTTTCAAGTTATTGCAGTGGTGCTGAGCCAGAATGTAGTTCCTAGTTCAAATGCCAACAGCAGTGATGCAGACACATGTCTTGTAAATGCCAGTGTTTATTGCTTAAGTCTGAGTAAAAATATGAGGCATTTTGACTCCTAAGAAGCAACCATTAGTGACCCACCTACGTGGAGGTTTAGCTGTATACAATAATGCTTGAATATGCTGAGTGATTTGTGTATCACATGTGCATTTATGCAATATATATAAGATTATGTAACACATATGAAACACTCAGCATTCATCAGTGTCTCTTCTGCTGGTCAGAGTTCAAATGTCTGTACCCTCAGCTGCAAAGCACCAGTAGTACAAGCAGAGTTTTTCATTACTAGTGTGGGATTCAGTCATCAATGCCACGTGGTATCTCCTCAGTAAGCAGCACTTTTCTTATTTTCTTATTTCCTTCACCCTTGAGACTAAAATCTCCTCTGCTGATTTTTAGAGTTGCATGAATACAGTAATTTTAAAATATTGATTAGAGGAAAAAGCCACTTCTTTGCTAGCATCTTTAAAGAACAGTCTGTCTAACTATTGTAAAAGTCCTATTTCTCAATTAGGGAAAAAGGCAGGCAGAACCTCTAAAAGAAATTTCTTACTTGATTGGTCATATTTAACTGAGGCAGCAGTTATCAGTAAACATAAAGTATCAGAAAAATTCACTTCATCACAAACCAAATACACTACTACAAAGTGAAAAGAAGTGGTTTTATATGAGTTTATATGAGTTTTGTATGAATTTTGTAAATACCTGATAATTGCAACTATTTTTGATCAAAGTTATACTCCTGCATTTTACTATGGTGGCTTTCTTCTTTACCAGCTGAACTAAAGTCCACCCATCACAGATGTGCAGAGCCACATCTTCTCTTTCCTGTCTCCCCTTATACCTGTGCCAAGTCAGCTGGTCTCATATCATATCATATCATGCATATCATATCATGGGTGGTGGTAGAAGAAATGCAACCCAAAACATACAGGAGGAAAGGTCCCTTTGCTTTAAAGAGGTGACCTGCAGAAACTGGTCTCCGTGGGGCAGATTAACTAGCAACTGTCAAAATATCATTTAGAGGCTATATAGATTCCTATTCTCCAAAGAGATGCTGTCAAGTAAAATAGACCTAAAATGTGTCAGGCTTTGATATTATTGTAACAAGGTGGTCTCTTCCAAATTCCAAAAATTCGTTTCAGTAATGTGATGTGACATCTTTGTAGGGAAAGTCCAAAACACTTAATGCTGCAATTTACCTGGGACAGAACTGGGTAACAGGGGACTAGAGAATGTACTGCAAAATAAGTATGAGTGAGGGAAGAGAGAGACATCTGGCAATGTCAGGCAAGTGGGAATTACAAATGAGGAAATAGATGGATTCATGCATTTAGAGCTGGAGATGAACTGAACGTTACCAGTGCAAAGGTAAAAGAGAGGAAGGTGCAAAGAGAGGGCTAGGAAGATTAGCTTAAAGTGGAAAATTAGTCTTGCATCTTTGCAGCCCTTTGGAGAAAGTTGGATCACCGTTCAAGTGGGTTTTCTGCAGCCACAAGGTATAGATCAATGATCCCAACCTGATCACTGGAGTCAATGATCACTTGGAAGACTGTAGCAAGTAATCTACATCTTTATTCCTTGGACTGGATAAAACAGCAAGATTAAATGGCCTTGTTAGTATTTTAAATTAAAAGTCAGTTTGTGAGAGCATGATGAAAAAGGAAGAGCCAATACTGATCCACCATCCAGAAAGTTTGGAAGGCACTGTTCCTGAAACTTAAACTAGAGGTTTTCAGCTAATGATCTCTCTAGGCCTTTAAATAAAATGTGAGATACCATGGAACTCATCATAATGCCACAGGAGTTGGCAGCACTGCTCTCTGGGGCGTTCTTAGTCCCCTGCAGAGCCAGCATTTGCCTATGACTTTTTGTTATTAATCCTGGCTGAACAATAATTGGTCCTCCCTTTCCCTGCACCTTCTCTGCTATTTGCAAAGAGATATGCTTCTTTACACAAGAAATAATAAGCCTTCATAAAGTACTGGTGAGCCACATGTGTAGTAAACATAGGAAAGACCAGTGATATTGCTGATGTCTGCTAAGCAGGGAAAAGTTTTGTAAACTGAGAAAATCTCTCATCAGAGAAATGTTTCCATTTCTCAAATGGCTGTGTTGGATGGGATGGATAAAATTGCAGTTAAATGGTGATGTAACTTTGCATGGAATCATAGAATGGCTTGTGTTGGAAGGGACCTTGAATATCCTCTAGTTCCAACCCCCTGCCATGGGCAGGAACACCTTCCACTAGACCAGGTTGCTCAAAACTCCATCCAACCTGGCCTTGAACACATTGAACACTGACAGGGATGAGGCATCCACAACTTCTCTGAGCAATCTGTTCCAGTGCCTCACCACCCTCATGGGAAAGAATTTCTTCCTAATATCTAGAACTGCTCTCAATTTGAAGCTGATCTCTTTTGTCCTGTCACAATATGCCATGAAAATAGTCATTCTTCAGCTTTCTTAGAGGTTTCCTTCATTATTTGCTTTGCTTTCTTTCTTTCCTTATTTTTTTTTTTAGCATCCTTCCATTTACTAATTGTTCACCACCAAGTTTTATGTGAATAGGAAGCCTGAAAATAATTCTCATGAGTATTCAATTTGAACATCTGGTATCATCATGAGTGTAACTGGTATAATGAGCTTCTCTGCATTGAACATAGGCTGCATGGTAAGGAAGGGACTTTGAGGCAACTGCACCTGAATAAAACAGGTTTTACAAAAGAGTAAATCTCCCTCCCAGTGTGCAGGGCCTAACTCCCACTAGCATTAATGACAATAAAGCCTTCTCATATAGGATAATTAGTGCCCTCAGAGTTTAAATTTGCAGTTGCTGAGACATTCAAATGAAGTGTGCTTAGCATTTGAAAATAATGTGGAAATTTCTTTGTTTAGTTGCATTATGTCTGAAGGGGGAAAGAAAAAACTGTTCATGGCTAGGTTAGCTTGTAATTGCCCCAAATTATTTATTTTTATACCATTTTAATTCTGTTTCTAGAGTTTATTCAGGATACTTAGCTAGCTGTTTTCAAGCTTTAAGCAAAGGGTGTTTAAAAAAAAAAAGTGACATAACCTATTTTTGCAGGAATGAAGGAGAACAATGGAACAAGTATTTGTTGCAGAATGCATTATAGGAACAAGGTTGCTTTTAACTGCTAATATCAGACATATTTGTATGCATTTGTCATTGACATCTGAGCACTGTTTATGCTGGTGATCAGGTATTTGGTAACTGTCTGTAAAGCAAAGCAAGTGTCCTCTAGGAGCTCAAGGCAATGGATCAAAACCACTTTAGATATTGAATGACTCAGGATCCTGACATTGTAAAGTGAGCTCAAGAAGATACCTCAAGGTGACCAAGGTGTACTTTCAAGTCTTCCTCTTCCAGAAAGCTCTTGGAGAATGCAGAGAAGGATCAGCTTTGACACTTGGTGATGGAGATGTTGGCTAACATCTCTCAAGTTTCTCAGTGTGCCCCTTCACCTAAGAGGTACTCCAGCTTGCCATCTGCAATGACGGCTGTGCCTTCCTTCCCCCCACCTTGCCCACCTCCTGCAAACACAACCTTCCCACACATCCCAAAGGGTGGGGTTACCGATTGGCATCCCATCACTCACACCCTGCCCCTGAGTGATCATCATGTGACCCTCAGACTCTAGCACAAAGTTAAATTTCCAGTGGGCTGGAGCACTAAGCAGAGCCTTAGAGGGTAAAAGTGAATGAGAATCCAGTGGTCTCATCTACTTATAATCACAGAATTACAGAATGGTTTGGGTTTGAAGGGACCTTAAAGATGCTCTAGTTCCAACCCTCCTGCCATGAGCAGGGATGTCACCACTCTATCTGCTAAAACCATCTACAATATACTTCTGCAAAGACCATCTTCCTTACTAATGACAAATGCCATTATTGTATAACTTATCCTGTTTTCTACAGTATCAAAACACAGTTCATGCCCTTCCAGATACTCCAGAAACACTTTTCCTTGCTGATTTTTTCCTACTTGTACTGCTTCACAGTTCACCTATTTGAAAAACAAGAAGGCTAGCTAGAGGCCAGGGATAACTTTTATTGTTTGTATTTATAGTTGTGAACTTTGTGTCATTATTTCTCTCCACTCACATTTGTTCAGTCCCTCAAGCTGAAAACTCTTTGAAGAAGTAGCTGTGTCTTGAAAGATGGCTTTTTTGCCATTGAAAATGCTCTGCAATGGGAGTGATGAAAAAAATTACCATAATATCCATTATTTTGACATGTTTTGACTCTTTTTGCTGTTGCCAAAAGGATCATTATATCATTTAAACCCTTATTTTCAAGCCAGGAAATCAGGTTAATGGCATTAGTAGGACTCAGGTGGCAGGAAGGTTTGGGAGTGGGCTCTTTCTCTGTTTTCATCTGCCTTGCTATATCAAAACAGCAACTAAAGTTCAAAAACACTGAAAAATTCTGCTGAATAGGCCAGACCAAAAGTCTGGACAAACATCACAGACATTCTCAGTTTTATGATTTCTATACAAATACAGAAGAATTTATAGGAAATAAAAACAATAGGAAAAGTTCTGCTAGGAGGACCTATGGAAAATCTACCTAGGTCCTGATTTTCCTGGGCAGAAAATCAGGTTTTCTGTTATTGCTTTTAGTGTTTGTCATTTGTTTTTCAGATAATATTTTCAGATTCCTCCAGGCTCTCGAGATAACCTACTGCTAATGCTTTTCAACTCAGTGTGTCCTCAGTATGCAAATTAGGAGACTGTCATTAACATTAACTGTAATGTTATTAGGGCATCATCTGATGAGAAATGAGCAGTGCAGGTGTGCATTAGTAGAAATGGTAGAAAATTTTGAATTCTCCCTAATGTCCTCAATAAATAAATACATTCAGAGATGTAGGATGTCAGCTAGGATGTCATCCTGGCCTCTATGATGTGATGTGGGCCATAAGAGACTACAATTACCCCATGTCACCTGTGAAGACTTGCTCTGCTTTGATCCAGAGGGTGTTACTATGTATTAGGTTAAATGTAGTCACTGAGTACCAGCTGAAAATAAAGAGGTACAGATCAATGCTAGTCACAAAGAGCACACTCTCCTAACTATCCAAGGTAGATGCTCTAGAGAAATAAAGTTAACTGCTTGTTTCTTCTGAGACATCCATTGATGAATATGTCCTTAGATTTCAGTGGATTTCCAATGAAGCAGTCCTTTCTTGTATTAAAGAGGGTGTATTTTTGATTTGGATCTAGTCTGGTTCCACTAAATGGAGTCTATCTTGCCACTGAGGCTGTTGCCAAATTGAATATAGCACTTCTGCCTCAGCACAAAGAAATCACACTAACCTCTTGGAAGTCTCTGAAATATCAATGCAAAGGTTTCCCTCACTTATATATGTCTAATCTTCTTTCAGCTGCTTCTCTGAGGCTGGCAGGTATCATTTTGCATCCCTCAGTGAGAATGCTGTAAAGTGAATATTGAGCTGTTTTCCAGCTGTGTTTGTTTAGGTAGGAGTATTTTCTTCTTCTTGCAGCACAGGCAGCTATTTGGGATTGTTGTCAGAGCTTTCTTTTGATAAAGATTCCTTGTACATAGTTCTTCTGTAAATGCTTTCAGCATTCATTGTCTTCTTATCCAAAGATGCTTTTTAGAGTGCCTCAGAGAGGGATTTTGTAGATGAGTATCTGAACTACCAAATGTAAAATGGCTTGAGATGAGACGAGCAAACTTGTTTTTTTCCAACTAAAACTACATTCATCAGCTTTGTCAGTGAACTCCTAGCAAAAGTTTATGCAAATTTTGAAAAAAATTACTTTTAAAAATGCTGATTCTCTTTCTCCCAAAATTTCCCTCTATTTTTAATTAAATATTCAATGAAGTTTCTTTCTCTATGTCCAATATAGTAAATCCCATATCATTATATATTTGTTGTAAATTAAATGTATTTTTAAATAAATTACAGTATGTTTTTATAGAATAGATATTTTGCTTGGAATCAAAAGTGACATTGATCTGAATTCAGAGTTATTTTAATCTTGGCCTACTAACACATAAATATCTTAAAATTATAGTTATGTTAGGTCAACACGAAGAATATGTCTGATTTTGTTTAAAACAGTTACCCAATGTTGAATAAGCTGGAAACCCCAGGGTCTGTCAGATATCTTTCTTTGACTTATTCTCCTTTTCTGTTAACCATTCTGTCCACACATGTTAGGAATTGATTATTTGTAGCTTTAAATTAAATAGCAAAGGATATAACCTGTAATTTATGTCATGTCGTTTGTGGGCTCTTATCTATAATTAATTCATTTAAAAGCTTGTGGCCATTTAATACTCTGTTACACTGTTACTATATGTGTTGCATCTTCCTCATTTTAGAGCATATTTCTGCCTTGGACGCTGTTGTTATTTGCTCTATTCTGAGTGGTTAAGATGATCACCCAAGTGTATAATAATGTTGATAAGGCACTGTACACCTAAGGGAATCCTGCCTATCAGAAACATATCTCTCCTGTATTCTTATTCTCTCACTTTAGGTGGTTTGGGATGTTTTCATTTTATCTTAAAATAGATTGTCACATCTGCCAGACACAGACTTTGTCTTCTGCTGTCTGCAGAAAAGAACAGGGCACCAACGTTGGATGGAACTTCATTGTATCACTGCAATGTAGTTATTGTTACACAGGTTTTAATATTATATAATACATATAATTTTTTTAAGTAATGACATAACATAATCGCAGTCAGAAGTGCATCTCTGGAGCTTTTTAACAGTAAAAATGCTGCTTTGCATTCCTATAGGGTAAATGAACAATTCCCTTCACTGCTCCTAGATATTGTGACTTGTTGCATTTGGATTAGTTATTTTTTAAACTCTAATAGGTTCATCATGTACAGGTTACTTACTTTTGTGAGATGTTGTGGCCCTTTTCATTTCTCCTATTTTGCTGACCCGGTAGCAGACATCTCTTGCTGTCTGTAGCTCCACTTAATAGCCTGGACTCACCTAGGAGTACAAAAAAGAGAAGGAGTTCTCCAGTTAGGCTGCAGTGAGATACAGAAAATAGTCAAGCAGCCTTTCCAGATAAGGCAATGTGAACCTCAGGTGAATCTGGGTCAGAACCCGCATTTCAGTGGGGAAATACACAGCCCTCATGCCCTCCACTTGTCCAGCAGTTCCCAGAAGGTTTTTAAGAGCTGGAATGGATGATGAGCAGCAGGTGATCTACAGCTCTTGAGCCACTGTAGAAATTTGAGTGCATCCATGACAGTCTCTATTCCTGTTGTCAGGGAGCAGAATGATAGGCAGTTTCTGGCTAGAATTTAGTGTTACATTAAAAAAACCAAAAAGCTATAAATTTTGTGAGAGTCTAATTGGTAGAAGTAAAAGAGTACAAATGAAAGAGACTTTTCACTAGGGGCTGTAGTGACAGGACAAGGGGAAAAAGTTATAAACTGAAAGAGGGCAGGTCTAGATTGGACGTAAGGAATAAATATTTTAGGATAAGGATGGTGAGACACAGGCACAACTTGTACTAAATCATCTTTAGAAGTCCATTTCAACACAAGCTGTTTAATTTTGACTTGAGGTTTTTTTGGTCTGATGTTTCTGTTTGCTTGGCCTCTTTTTTTTTAATCCTTTTTTTAATTATAGCTTGTTGGCTCTTACAAAAATAAAAACTAAAAAATATTTCATCCTCTTATTTGCCCATTGGACTCATCAGTGCAATTTCTTGAGGGTAAATTTTGATATGGAAGGATGATTACATGCTTTTCAGAACAATTTAATTTGATGTAACAATACTGTAACTCTTGCTAAATCTTGCAGAGAGAGTCTGTAAAATGTCCAAATTAAGCACAATAACCAACCTATGTCTGTATTTGAATAGTAGCAGACTATACTTTATTTTGAATAATGCATTTGTACTACTTTAAAATTAGTAAAAATTGTGTGAGTTCAAGGTTGATTTGTCCTACCCAAAATAAAACATTTTTATTGCTAATGAAATATTGTGTGATTCTACCTAAGTGCCGGTATAATTTCACAAATGTGCTGAATCATGTTATCATGGGGAACAGGGGACTCTTTATCTGTGGAAGGTCTAGTCGAGAGGTGCCTAGTATTAAATGGAGTTAATATACAATTTCATGTAATTTGCAGTTTAACCATATTGCTGTTGTAGGTGGGCAAAAAAGAACTCTGTGATACCAAGCCTGAAATCATTTAATCAGGAATGTAAATCAGTTATGTGCTTCAGTTACCAAATGCTGATGGAACTGGCTATAGTAGATTGTTGTTTTTTAATTACAGCTGCTCTGTAATGTTGTTGTGTTACCAGGTTCCAAGAAGGAAAATAGCATAGTATGGCAGTTTCCTAGGCCAAATGACCACTGCTACTGCCAAATATAAATATTACCAGCAGTGAGTTCTTCTATAGGATGATAGCCACATCCCTAATTAACGAATGCCACCCGTCCCTATATGTATTTATGTTCAGATAATTTATATAAATAATGTTCCTACTACATGCTTTATAGCCTTCTGCCTTTTGCTACACAAATTTTAGCTTATATTGCAGACTGTGCAAGTCATTTGGCAAATGTAATTTCCATCCCTGCATACTAATCGATTTCTTCACAAACACCTGCTATCATTTATGATAATAAAAATGCCATTCTAAATTGAAAAGGGGCCAAATGGAGCTTCCTAAGGAAATGACTTAAGTGTCTTTCAATGCCTTTAATGTAGTAATGTTCTTGTAGTGCCAACACTTTTTTTCATCATTTGCATTTTATATAATTTTATTCTATTACATCATTTTTCTGTCTAAATGGTTCCTCATAACTGTTGCTATGAAGGCTGGAGAGAAATTTCTGTGTTTCCTCTCTCGTGGGACTAAATCCAGCAACTTTGCATTGGGAAAATTCCTTAGCACAGACCTGATTGGAACATCTGGCCACCGTGCTAGCATAAATACTAAATGGCCGTATCAGTTCCTATAACATCACTGGGAAAACGTTGTAAAGTTGGTGAGTGCCTTGCCCTTGAACTGCATGCCAGTTTCTTCCTAAAATACATGCCTAAATTTAGCAGCCAGATTGCAAGTAGCATTTGAATTATCCAGGGTCACTTTATGGCTTCTTCCATCCCAGGAAATAACCTCCCAGCAACAATCTTTGCCAGAACCTAATCATTTTCAGCTCTGCTGGGTCTTGTCTCAGCTCCGAAATGTCTCACTGGCTTTCAGCTGTATTGTCATCTCTCCAGACAATGTCCTCTGTGTTATTTGAAAAGAAACAATCCATTTCACCAATTTTTTCACATTTTCATTTTCTCTTAGCTCTAGCCGCCCAAGCATATGCGCTAAAGGAAGAGAACGATAGTCTTCGGTGGCAGCTGGATGCTTACAGGAATGAAGTGGAGCTCCTGAAGCAGGAGAAAGGACAGCTCTTTAGAACAGAAGAAAGCCTTACGAAGGACCAGCAGCTGCAGTTCCTACAGCAGACAATGCAAGGCATGCAGCAGGTATTGCTAAGGAAGAAAATAACAGGTCTTCTATTTCAGGAAAGTGGTGCCATGGGGCTGTGCTGTACTCAAGACTATTATTCATTAAGGTCATGATTCCTTTTCAGAAAATCATAGGGACTTCAGATGGGGGAAAAGGGAGGAGAATTTGGAGATATATTTAGGGATAGTGATTTTAGGAATTAATAAACTGCAAACCCATTGATCATTCAAGAAAACTCCTTATGCATTTGATAGTTAGGAGCAAATTACTGTTTTCCTCTCCTCACTTAATTCAACTGGCGCCGGTACTGCACAAAAGTTAAAAAAAAAATTGTCTAATGTATCATAGTCAATGTTCTGCGGTGTCTTCATTTGCATTCATCTGCATCTTTTTTTCTGCTTTTGTTTGAGGATGACTGAGACATCTCCAGCATGTCCAGACTACCCTCCCTAACTTGCAGATGGTTAGCAATATCAGTGTTATTTCCTGAGCTTTTATCATTTATGCTGACCCATGGATGTAACCTTTTCATTTAGACAGTTTTTAAGTGGTTTAGTGCAGCAAAAAAGCTTTTTCCCTGACACCAGTCAATGAGAAACTGCAATGTGTCCCTGAGGGGGCAAGGGGTTTCAGTTTATCATAATTATTATCCCTTATTTTTTAGTGTGCTCCTGACATTGTGCTGGGTGAGTCTTGGCAAGCACATCCAGAGTGCTCCCACTGCTTTGTCTGACATGTACACTGACACACAAGCAGCCCTCACCCAGCATGCATGTGTGCAGCATCTTCCCTGCCCAGGCACTTGTGTTCAGCTGGCATGTGACAGAACATAAGGCCAGTGGCTCACCAGAGCACAGGGTTGTGGTCCCAGCTAGAGTGGAGCTTCCCAAGATGGCACTGCAGGGGTTAATTTGGCTTCCTTCATCTATGCCCTGATGCAGCACATGCACTCTTCTGTCACCCCTGGTTTTTAGATTCCACAAGGAGACAAGTTGTACTTCCAGACTGCACTAAGCTGCTTTTGTATGGCAAAACCCAGGAGATACTCATTTACATGTGAGCTGCCTTGTTGGGTTAGGGATTGCATGGCTGTCCTGGCAGCCACTGAATCCAGCAAGTCTGCAAATCCCAATTGGCACCCAATAACAGAGCACAAGACAGCCTTATGCATATAGTGGTATCAGCATAAGGCCCTGTAAGCTGCAGTTTTACAAAATCAGGGTGATTTATTGTATAGTGGAAGAATCCTGACCAAAATACTTTAAAGATTGAAAATAGGTAATTGATAATTCAGGAATAAAATCTTTCCCAGACTTGAGAATTAAGTAATTAATCAGAAATACTTGAGGTTTCTGTATGCTTTAGATAAGCTTGAGGTCTGTTCATGATGTTATCCTTGTATAAATGGATACTTAAATATCACTGGTTTTATTAAATTTAACACCATATGTAAAGATTGTGCTATATTTCATCTTGGCCCTAATTTTCCATTAAAATTAGTGAAAAGTAGGCATAAAATACTACTAAATAAAAATTCTGAAGCCCTAGCACCCATTTGGCATTATTATAATTTTCTGTCTGGGGTCTGGATGAAGCATGATCAAGTCTGTAGAATATAAATAGATTTTTATTGAACTTCAAGCAAATGTTAATAATGCAAATCAATAACACAGAGTGAGTGACTTATCTCTCTGTTCAGCTGGCCATGGACACTGTAGTCCCTATTCCTCTGAGAGTTTCTGTGTTCGTGACAGTTTTGCTCTGAGGTTCTCAATTTTTCTAGTTTGCCATCTCGGGGTCAGACCTACTTGCTCCCAATGGGATATAATTAGAGATGGCCCAAGGAGCTGGAGAAGACACTGCAGATAATCCAGTCTGACAATATGCTGAGGAGAGCAGCAACACAGAAGCACGGGAGGTGAAGTTCAGAATATTTGGTGGGAAATTATCAGTCAGTTAAGTAGCTGGATGATGGTTTTGGATTTCAGTAATTAGCCATAGTCATGACATCCCATAACCTTTGTGATTTTCATGCAGTTAATGCATGAATATGTAGAAATAAACCTTTGATTTAGGTAGACACGGTTTTATCTCAGCTTGGTTTTGTGAATTTTGAGAGATGACAACCTTAGCTGAAATCCATCAGTGTAGCAGGTGCTCAGCATCTATGGAAATCAGTCTCACTATGAAATATTTAATATATATCCAGGACTTGGGTATAAATAATTTAACAAGAAGACCTGTATTCCCTTTTATCCTTTTGTATAAATTAAATTTAATTTCAGACAAGGTAAACTGAATGCCACTGAATTCCTGAACCCTTCATATATGTCAGCATTAAAAAACATATTTTTCCTTCTTCTTTTCTCTTCATTCTCCCCCACCTTTTCATATACTTCTTCTAACTCTGAAAACTACAGAACAAGTGATTTGAGCTGCAGCCTGAAAAGCGGACATATCTGAGAAAAATTGGATGCATTTTCAGAATCAAGACATTCTTTTGTAAACATATTTGGTGCCAAACAATAGCAAATAACACAACACCAATGTATTTTTAATATACTTCTACCATCTGGATGTTTTTCATGATTTTTCCCTATATTTGCAGGACTGATGAAATGAATGTTTATTTTCTCTTTCATCACTCCCACTGATCCAAAGTAGCATCAGGAAAATCACACAGATGTTCCTTATGAAGTGTACCTTATGGGCAGTAGTAGCAACCTCCTTATTTGCTGTGTCTAAAAAAAGAAAATCCTTTGGACTAATGACATTGAACTTATGGGGGTTTTAGTCAACTTCCTCCGTAAAACTGTGTCACAGTTTAATTTCATACCCACTGTGAGATCTCAAACAAATGGAAATAATGTCTTGTATCCATGGTAACAAATGAGATACACTTTACCTGATTTTGAGATGGAAATTGAATTAACTTGTCACTGCTGCATAGGTGGTATTGCCTTCAATTTATTTCTATATGAGAATGCACGTACCAAGAAGATCACTTTTTGAATGGCTCTTTTTCCAGCCGTGTTTGGCACTCTCTAAAAAAGTCTGCGATCAAAAGAAAGGATGTTTTAGTTGTAACTATTTTTGCAACACTTCACAGCCCAGCTGTAAGAATTTTTTTTAATCTTGTCTCTCTGTCTGAAATGTTTTACCAGATACATAACTATAGATAATACAGAAAATATCACCTAGTAGTGTTGCTTAATGCTTGAAATTTTAAGGCTCAATTTTCAGTGGGTATGTAATTTTTCCAAATTTTAACCATTTAGTTTAGCACAGTCCACATGGAATAGCAAGCAGAATTCTTTTGAAAAAAAATCCTCCACAAAATCTTGCAGTCATTTCAAGAACAAAGCATGAAAAATATACTTTTATTGTACATTGTCCATCAAATATAATTCCTGAAGAAATGCACTTGCCACCTTTATGCTTTGAAACAAAGGCTCAGAATTTGACAGTGAGTCTGTCTCTGTGGAATTAATATGTTTTCCAGATCTTTTATACAATCTGTCTGAAATTGGAAGTGTGAGCAGCCCTTTGAAAAAAATGTCACTTTGCCACACAGGAGATGGCACTCATTAGCATGTGTTCGAGTAAATGTTAGGTTTTCACTGGTCATCCAGGTTTGTTCACGAACCACTTCCATAGCACAGCCAGTGAAATGTTTTAAGCCTCAAGTTAGTCCTGAGTCTACAGAGCACACCTCCTTTAGCATGGCTGTAATTTAACTAGTTAGCTCTACCTTTTTTCTCAGGCTTAACTGGCCAAGGTATGGGTTGTGCTTGTATAGCTGTGCTGATTCCTGAGCTGATGCATTTGCCAGTGGGCTGGTCATTCTGCATGGTGCTTCACTGCATCATGTACATGTAGGATAATGTTCTTTCCTCTCATAACTCCCCAAGCATGAGGGGCTGAATTTAAGCTCCTGGAGGCGAGGGTGTCGTCCGCAAATCCCCATATAAATCATGCTTCCATCTATACGTCCAGAAAGTGTATACAAGTGCCTACAGTTCTGCTACTGCACATTCTGGGGTGTATCTGAGACATTTAAGAGGCACTCATTGCCCCCATGCCCTGAGGGGCCTGATTCTCTGTCTGGGCTTAGGATCATGCTCCTGACACACAGTGACAGCACAGGCTCCCCTCACTGGCAGTGGTGCATCAAAGGCCAGCCATAGGGTTATTGCATCAGCAGGGGATGCACCGCAGTGCCGCTGGAAATTAGTCCTGGAGCTGGAAAGCAACAACAGAAGGAACAGGCGTGTGTGGTGGGTGTAGGGCTGACATAAAGGCTGATACACTGCTGTGGGTGTCACCAGCTCAGCTCGGCATGCCTCAGGAGGAGACTGAACATATTCTGGCCCTGCTGATGACCCACATGGGTGTCGCTCCGATGCTGTGTGATGAAAGTCCACTTTCTTCTTGTCTTCTTTTTCTCCCCAGACAATACCAGTTTAATGTGAATTGCAATGCAGATTGTGATCCTGAACACTCAAAAACCAGGAGCTGCCAGAACCACTGCCTGTGCATTTTGCTTTGTATACCTCAGAGACCCTTCCCCATTCAGTGCTGCAGGCAGAGAGCACACAGTTAATCACCACCTATTCAATACCTTCCTGTCCTTGCTGTTCAATATGCAACTCAAGGTCTTTCTGCAAAGGCCGCATTGCTCCTGACATTTTCTACCTACTGAGGACTGTCTTTTGCAGTTTACTAATCATTTAGCATGTAAAATAAATAGCACACGCATCTGAGACTGATACACCCTGTCTAAAGGGCTCTGATAAATGCCAGATGACTAGCAACCATAAAATCAGAGAATCATTTCGGTTGGAAAGGACCTTTGAGAACATCAAATCCAGCAATTAGCCCAGTATTGCCCAGCCCACCACTAAGCCATGTCCTTAAGCGCCGCATCTACAAACCTTTTAAATCCCTCCAGGGATGGTGACCCCACCACTTCCCTGGGCATCTCGTTCCAATTCTTGACAACCCTTTTGGTGGAGGAACTTTTCGTAATATCCAGCCTAAACCTCATTCCAGGCTTTCAATGTTCATCCAGGGTAGGACTGTTTGGTGTGTCATGTGCCTCACTTTTGTGGTTGGGAGGCTAGGAATGCTGGAGTGCACTGCAGCTCCCTCCTTACACTCTTTGCTCCCTCCAAGAAGGGTGGTTGGGGTACATATTTGGTGGTGCGGACTGTGGGGAGCACACCTTTTCCACAGTACCATCACTGGGAGACAGATTACAACCCTTTTGTCTAACTGAGGTGTCACAAGAGGCATCTATCAGCTTTTTCAGCAAGACCATGTAGCACTAAAATATAGTAACTCTTCTGAGTAGAAAAGCCAGAGGTAACTAGTGCTGGCCTCACTATGCTGCCTTTGGAATTAATTGGATTTCTACCATTCCCAGCCATTGGAGCAGAGCCAATCAATTTTCAGGTGGAGCCAGCAGATTTTATTTTCTACAAGCAAAGATGGCACTACTCAGGTCTTTCCTTCCCTTTTTTCATAGTTTTTTCTCATACAAGTAGTAAAAGAACTGACTATTCCCATCATCCACACTCTTTCAGTGGGAGCAGGGACAAAAAGAACATTTCTGTGCAGGAGGTTGCAACAGACAGCAGGGTAGGGCATCGTGAGGCTTTTTTTCCTCATCAATCTTTTAACCAATCTACCACCTATTAAGTTCCAATAAGCCTCAGCTGGCATTGAGGTCTGCAGCTCTCAGATCCCTCACACGTGTTGTTAACTGTCACAGCCATTCCTTTCTGTCACATACAAACTTTCTGAAATGTCAGAAGTCACAGACAGAGGTACTGGTGGCTGAAAATTGCTGAAATCTGGTGCTGTGAGTGCCATGGCCATTATAACAATGATATACCTTTAAAGATACAGGTTCTAGTAGCAGTTTAGTGCTGAAATTAAGATCACTGTTGAATAGATGGAGCATGCTATGGCTGTATTTATTAACACAGCCTAAGTGCAGAGGAGATTTGTAGTCTTTTTTTTATTCCATCTACCTCTTGCTCACCAAGCATCTATTCAGCATACAACCCACCCAATGTACTTATGCACAAATACAAACTGATTCTTCTCCAAAGCAGCAATAAAGAAGAGTAAATATACGACATAAAAAAATATATCCCTTTTATTTGCTTTTTACCTTGTGAGTAAACAGGCCAGAATAATTACGTTGGAAATGTTTTTAATTGCTACGCTTGCAGTATGAATTCCAGTTAGATCTTTCTTTTTTTCTGTGAAAGTGACACTGGAGTAGTAATTGCAAAATTGATAACCTTCAAGGAATGGATAAAAGTTAAGTGTGAGAGACTGAACCCAATATCAAGATGTTCACTTCCAGGCCTCTCCCTTCTCTCTCCCAGTGGCTGACATTTAAAAACTGGCCAAGAAATATGGCATGTCCCAAGAGAGAGACAAACATTCCCATAAGTGTTATCTTTGTTCTCTTCTTCTTGCCGGGGCTCTGTACAGTTCTACTGTGTTTAAATTTCCAGAAAACAGTTACTCTTTCTGATTATATTAAAAAAAAAAGGAGCAGCTGGCAATTAAGTGCTATTTATTTACCAGATCTCAGACAAGCCAAATGGGTTCTCTTCTCTGTTTAACAACCTTTCTTTATTGAAAGTAGTCTTTGATTTCCCACTTCTGCAACCACCACTTCAATAATATTAGGGGAGTGTAAATAAGCCCCACAGATACTTTAAGCACCATATTCCTGACAGCTGTTCTAGTGGTAAGATGGAGGAGGGTAGCATCTTTTTGCCTGCTAGTGCTGGTAAGGCTAGACTGAGATTGGCAGCAAGAATAAACCCTTCATAGAGAAATAATTGGGTGCACACATTTTATTTAAAGTATGAAATAAATCAACTAATATCTTCATTAACATGCCTGTGTAGTGGTGGTGAAGGACAAATCTTACATGTTTTACAGTCCAGTGATCTTACATGAATTTTTAAAAGATCCTAAATACTAGCATTGGTTTGCTGATTAGAGTTTCCAAATGTGTTTGATACTATCAGTGCTAGGAACTCTGTTTCTATTACTAGGAATGTGTTTCAGTGGAAATTACACTGGGTAAATTGATTCTCTTCCATAATATCGTTCTCCTAATTAAATTTTTATTCTAATTCAAAATAAATAAAATATTTTTTCTTGAATAGAAAATCAAAATTTAAGAGATCTAATTTGGTTTGTCAAGAAAAGGCATGCTGTATCGTGCTCATTTTCAGTCCCATGAAAGAAGAGATGGGATCACACTGCTCAAGTGCCATTAACTGGTGAGGAGTTATCAATGGACAGTACAGGTAAATGGACAATGGACAGTACAGGTAAAAAGCTGGAGAAGATGAAGATGTTATGACTTGATGACCATGAATTCTTTTGACTGTGCATCATGCAAGGTGCCAACTTGATGCCTTGTAGGACAGATCTGATACTGCTGTCAGTAAAGTCGAGGGCTATATAATATTCCAGTCACCTCATTTAGCAAAGGTAGGAGGGAGCTTTTTTGATGAGATGCAATGGGCTTTGGTCAGACTTCTCCCCTTTGCAGGCCTTGTGTAATTTTCTGTAAAACTCAGATCCCGGAGAGGGATCCCTGATGCTATAGTGCTAAGTGTCTTATTAGTAAATTTAAAGATTCTGAGAGAAATCTCAGAATTCTGAGAGGAGGGATTGATTCTGTAAGGTTCCTAAGGACTTGGTCTTTTCTTCATTTGCTGCAAAAGTCCATAGCTGACTGAAAATTACTTGGCAGAGGAGCTGTAGACTGTTTCTTAAAACCATTCATTGCACCACCCATGTTCTCCTTTCCTCTGCTGTCCAACCCTTAACACTGCCTCTTGTAGCTGCTAAGGCTGAATTGCTAAGCCTCTTATAAACAAAAGAAATTGAGAGCTAATTGTCTCATATATATCAGCTATTCTCTAGAATCCTAGAAAAACTGAAGTCAAAAGGTACATCTGGAGGTCCTGTACATCTCTGCGCAAAACAGGCATCTCTGGAGTTGTCTCAGTTTTGTTCAGGATCTTGTCCAGCTATGGTCTCCCAAGGGTGGAGAATCCACAGCTTCTCTTATTCAAGAGGGTGGTCACCCTCACTGTGGAATATCTTCCTTACATGTAATAAAAATGTTTCTTGCTGAATGTGTCTATTTGTCCTCAATCCTTTCTCAAGAAAAGCCTGCCTCAACCTCCTCTGTAACCTCCCCATAGGCAGTTTCAGTGTGTCTGTGTCCATCTGTCTGTTTTCTCTTTTGGCTTATTTCTTAAGATACAGGCTTGCCTGCAACTACTCTGCGCCTTGTAGAGCTGTAGGACCTCTGGAGTCAGTCTAATAGCAGGGGAAGGGAAGCATGGCAAACACATGCCTAAGGAAGCAGCTGGACAGATTTCTTCTTTAGTGCCATGCCAGCACTCACCCATCAGGTGTGTGTCCAGCTCCATGGCCCCTCCAAGGTGGTTGGCCTGTGGAGCAAACATGTCCAGCATGGTGTTTGCCTCTGGGCAGAGAACCAGGAAAACTCACTTTGGTGTTGAATGCCCATCAAGCAGGAGGTGGGCTGTTCCTCCACGTGCAGCTCTTCACCAGTCCTCTTTCATCACTGCAAACCCCTTGATCCATCCAAATAATGCCATCCATACAGCCAGAGACACAGCCATCCCTGAGAGCTGGCAGGGATGAAAAACACCGCATTATTACAATGTATTTCTTTTTAATCCCTTAAAAAAAACCAAGCCCACAGTCATACTCTTTATTTTAATAATGCCTTGCTGCAACATGGCTAACTTCCTTGAGGGCTCATTTCTAAAGCTTCTTTGACTTGTCTTTCACATTCTTCTGTTTCCTTGGTGATTTGTCAGGCCTCATCAGCGTCTTGTTACTAATGCATATTTGCTCAGCTGGGAAGTCACTTTCTCATTATTCAAGCCTGCCATGTGCTGGCCATTTGTGATATGAAATCTTGTCTGTCTTGCAGAAAGAGAAAGACACTCTTCCAGACAGTCCATGGGAGTACTGGGAGAGGGATTTGTATTTTCATTTTGCAATTGATTGATTTCATTTTAATTCATTCTTCCTTTTCCTCCTACCTAAGGAAGATTCTGAAAGGAAATATTTACTGTCCTTCCCCTCTGTATTTGTGAACTGCTTCTAAGAATTTTGAAGTGTTCATTTCCTTGAGATTTTTGTCATTTTCCATTTGGCAAACTCTTAACTTCTTTTTCTCTATATAAAATAAAGTTAGAAAAGAAAGAACAGGGTTAAAATTTGGGGGAAAGAAAAAATTTAATAAAATCTTGGAAATTGCTATCTTAATTGAGTGCTTTATTTTTTAGGTGAACTCTGCAGTCATTTGAATGTTTGTGATTTCATACTTTCCAGATCTCTCATTCTAGTGTAGTCTAGGGGAAAGGGCTTCACTTTTGAACAAGTGAGAACTGCTTCCCAGGGCTACCGTTTTACATGCATGCCTTGGTTTCATTGGGACTGAAAAAATTTGCAATCGTTGGGATGCAGCCTGTCTATTTGAGATACATGAGTTTCACCTTCCTTTTAGACACCTAATGAATCCATTTTTCCTGTATGGGGATGTATTTCCTATAGGTAGTCAGTGGAGAGTAGCATAAATACGTTTCTCCTACACATTATATGGGCAGGAGAATTCAGTTTGCCTGAGTTCACAGGATGTTGAAGCCAAACATTCATCTGTGTTGGCTCAGTTAAGCTGTGTAAGAGCATCCCTCTTTGACTGATGGACTAATTTCAGAGATGTTTGCCACAGATCATTTCTGGACACTCTGCAGCTACTCCATAAATAGGGGAATCTGTGCCTCCTTCCTGTTGCTGAACAGGCTGGGTTTGCTGAAACTGCACAACCTGTGATTGACATCAGCACTGCCATCCCAGAGGTGTTCTTTTGTCTGCTCCTCTTTATTGCCCTTTCTTTAAGGTCTTCATAACTTTTTCATACTTCATTCTAAGCAGCTGTAGAGAAAATCATAAACAAAATAGCAGGGGCAGGACCATTCAGCAATATAACTGCTAAACTTGTGGCAAATGCTGGTTTTCCTTTTTCATTATTCTCTCAGCCTTATAGCATCCTAAGTACAGCCTCAAGCCCTGCAGTCACCTGTGATCTGCCTCCCTTTTCTTAGCATGCAAAGTTGATGGTTTCATGCTGGAAATCATGCTTTCCTTATGGGATCGTTGTCTGTCCTACTGGGCTTGGGATGCAACCACATTTCTAGATATGTCCATAATTCACATTAGAATGCACACTGCCTTTTGGGGAGCAATGAAGAACTGTGGGCAAGGAGGAGGAGAGTAAAGAAAAGGAGTTATTTCATGGCTGCACAGTGCTAAACAACAGCTAGCCATTACTTTCCCTTTAGGACTTCTCATATATTCCAAGGCTGTGTGCTGTTCAGCTGTTAGCATTCTTGGCCACACTGGCACTGCATTGTACACAGCCTGAGTAATTCAGCTGGCTTCAATAATGCCATCTATATTTAATGTTTCAGAAGCTGTGAAGATTGGTTTAAGATGGTAATTTTCTGTCTGCGCTTTTGAGATCTGTGCAATATGGGTGGTACTGAACTGTCTCTGGCAGGGATTCAGCATTGGAGGTGGGAATGTGTGAAAAAAAATCAAAATAAAACACACACCCTCTTCCGCCCCACATAATGAAATTAGCTACCCGCTTCTTATGTACAGGGAGGATCTGTTCCTCATGAATGAAGGAAGCTTAACACAGGAGAGTGATATCTACCATTTCTACACAGAGCAGTTCCATAGTTGCCACTGGAAACTCTGTCTTGCGTTTTTTTTGGGGGGGTCTACCAAAATCAGTGATGCCAACCACTCTGATTCAGTCCTACTGCACAGCTTCATCTCCCAGGGTCAAGCTGGCAGCCATGGTGACAAATACTTTTGGTTGCACACAGACCAGCTGGGCTTCCAGACTGCTCCTGGTGGAGCTCTGCAGGTGTCTCTCTCCAGGATCATCAGAGCTGTGATGAGCTCTGTGACGTGCTTTCCTGCTTCCTGCCACTTGGATTTTGGCTCAGGGAAAAGACGCTTGCATAACATGCAGGGCACCTCACAGACCCAAAGAACTTCACAGTGAGGACATGGAAGAAAACAGAAATAGGAGCCAGCTATTTCCTGGCTGTTTAGCCAGGAAATCAGTCCTTTGCCTGATAAAACAGGGGATCTGCTGTCTGAATGCCATGGCTGTGTCACAAAGCTGGGGATGGCCAGAGATGTGAGACAAGATTGAAAGAACTGACACTTGTATAGCTGTGGTGGCCATAGCTGTGTGTGGTAGGTGGGTTTCCTATGCAGAGTAATTCTGGCAGAAAGGCTGTGTGAGATGCAAAGCAGGTGGAACAGTATCAGAGAGCATAATCATTAAAACCAAGAATATTATTTTATTTTGATTGATTGTAGTATATACTTGCAAGAAATTTGAAGGGCAGAAGAAATATCTATAGGATCAATTTTTAATAAGCACATATATGTGTGAAAACCAAAGTAATTCTGAATAATTAATACCTTCATCTTGGCATCATTCATTATAATCTTTATGGAAAGACTGTCTGTTTATAAGCAGGCATGACAGCAGTCCCTGTTATGAAACTTGTCTCATTCCTGCCAGTGTAAGATACGTTTCCCATTTGCTTCTAACTTTGCCAAACATCATGTGTTTGTGCTAAATTTTTCAGGCTGTTCATCTGTCTTAGGCTGATTTTTTTTTTCAGTCAGATTTATTTCTTCATTTTCCAAAATGAGACTAGAAGTGAAAAATACAGTTTTTGGCAGGTATAACTCCTTGTTACAACTTCTTGGTGGACGCATCAACCACTCAGGACAAAGAAATATCTAAACCTGACCCATGCAAAATTAGCAGGTTCTGGAGCTTTTAGAAATGAATATGAGGGAGAGAAAAAGAAAGTTAAACCCCCAAGGGATGGTTCCAAATTTTAAATAATTTTGACATCTTTGGAGGTTGAATGGCAAGGTCCCATTCCTGTGAATGAAAAACCCTATGTATGACTGGGAATGGGATATTTAGTTACAGTTACTCTGCTTTCCACCCCTGTGAAAATAGGACACATTTACTGTCTTTGAAAGTCTGAGCCTATGCACACACAGTAAGCCTTCAGTAGTTGACAGTTTAACCACTAAGACTGCTGGAAGGTTTTATCTCATATCAAGTGCTTTGTAGCTCATACTCTGATGAGAATGCACACTCTTTTACCCCAGGGAAACTGAGAATGTTGGATATTTTCCTGGGAGTCCTGTTCCCTGCTGGTCCAGAGCCAAGTACAAAGATGCAGAGCATCACATCTCCCTCCCTCTCTCTCTTGCTCTCAGTGTCTTCCACACCAATTCCTCCCATGCTCGGACAGTTTTGGAAAAATTGCCTTAAACGCAAAACAGGAAAAGTCGGGATCAAAGGAAGAGGTATATAATTAGACTAAATCACAGAGGGAAATCACAGTGGGAGATGTGAAAATAAAACAGCGGAAGTTTGTGAGCTGATCCACAATATGTAAAACGTGGCCATGGAAGAACCATGGCGAGGGGGTGGGTGGGATGGGGAAGGAGGTTTCAGTTCAGTTGTGTAAACAAGTTCAACCCAAGAGTCAATCTTGGTTTCCTCTTTGTAACAGTCATTCAGTAGTGAAAGATTTTTTTAAGGGCAGGATGAACTGAAAACTCACTTGGGATCTTCCAGATTTGAGCTTATGTTGTTCAGAAGGACAGCCTGTGGAGTTTCTCCCAGAAGGTGGAGTAAAAGTCTCTGAACCAGGATGAAGGTAGAGTCTGGCCACACTGGTGAGATATAACTGCTCCAAGAAGACTCTGAAGTGGGGGCAAAGATTCGTTTCTCATAGCATGTTCACTTGTGTGAGGTCGAACAAGTTGTAGCTGCAAAGAAGAGGACATCTCACCAGCTGCTATTAGGTGACAGTCTGCTTGTCAAACCTTGGGTGTTTCAGCTAGTGACCTTGAGAGGACTTATGGCATCTTTCTGTGTATTTTGTGTTGTCTGCTTCTCTTCTGAGAACTGGAGTCCATTCTTTTTAAATTGCAGACATCAGCTAGAGCTGTCCTAGCGGAAACTTTATGATATGTTATAATATAAGCTTAGATGGGATGACTAAATGCTCCTTTCTGCACAGGAACCTGCAAGTGTGTCAGTGTGTGACCTATGGCAGTGTACACAAATCCAGTGTATCTTCTGAAAATGTAGGAAGTAGTACCCAACAGGCAAGATGAACACATCCCTGGTCAAGAAATGCCAAAGCAGAGCTTCCCACAGAGAAGCTGGTTGGGCATGAGCCTCAGTGGAAGAGACCTAGCTATTTCATGGAAAAATCTTGAGATTTGAAATGTTCTTGTGCTGTGGTAGAGTGAAAACACATACCAGAATGTCTCTTGAAGGCTCCCAGGGAACACTCCAGGCGGCATGATCCATCAAAAAGCTAACCAACCCAGCTGGACTGTAGAGTGTGTGAGATATAATCAGACATATACCCACGTGTATTTTTACTTCAGTGGCTGAATTAATCCATCATGCTGATGTTCACTTACAACAGAAATACACTACCAATAACTCCACCAGTCCCTGAAATGTCATCTGTTTCCAACTCACTCTGAAAACAATGCTGACACCATGTCCTTTGATGCCTGGGACTTCCGGTGCAGTGGAACAAGGCCAAGACTTTTTCTAGGTTTGTTCTCTGTGACTTACCAAGATGCTGAACACCTGCAACATCAATTTGAGTCAGTCACCAGCCCTAAGCACAGCCATAAACTAAGCTTTAGATACAGGTACATGGTTAGATCAGTAATGCATGTTAGTAAAGCAATTAGTAGTTCAATTAGTCCTTAAAATGGAATGTGCTTAAAAGCAATATGTTGCCCCAGAAAATCATAGTTTCCTTTCTTGTTCACTAGGGGAAAACACCATAAAGTCTTTTCTTAGCCTGTTTGTCTGCTCTTGCTCTTCATCAGTGTCTAACATTCTCCACATCAATACAAAAATATATGACTATTTCAGAATTAATTAAATCTACTGACCTACTCTTAACAGTCACAATAAATCTATGCAGAATCTAAAGCTAGCCAAGACCAGGGGATGTGGGCTTTCAAATATGCTCCTTCATCCCAGAATTCTCTTCATAAAAATAGATTTTCGTCATAGCTTTTTGTTTTGACAGTAGATCAGCAGACTTCCTGGCTGATATATTGATTGGAGGGCATCAGTCTTCCTGATCTAATAAAATACTGCAGCACAAGACAAAAAAAAAAAAAAAAAAAAAGGAAAAAGCTTTTGTCTTCTTGGCAAGTCAGTCTGAAAGCTTTCCAGAATATTGCTTTGCATAGAATGAAAATGGCTGTGGGCCAGTGACTAATTACATTAAAGGGCTGTGCTTTTAAATTATTTATGTACCATAATGTTTACCCCAGTATTATTAAAACCGTCGCATATACTTCTACAAATAAGATTTTTGTTCAGATGAATGTGACAGTCACTCTGTGGGTGATATACTGTACCAGGAGTTTCTACTTTAATGTAACAAATAGCTTAATGCACATTAACAAATGCATTACTTGTGGAGCACTGCTGCAGAAGGAGATGCAGATGAAAATAATTTACCCCTGGTCCATTTAGACACAGCAGATTATGCAGCAATAATAAAAGTAGGAGCAGACTGCAAAACATTGTTTGAAATGAGGATTTATCAAACTGGGGATTTTAAACTGCTTTGGATCCAGACAATGCTAACCAGAAACTTCTTTTGTTTGTGCAGCAATTGCTGAGCATACAGGAAGAATTAAATAACAAAAAATCTGAACTGGAGCAAGCGAAGGAAGAGCAAACGCATACACAAGCAATGCTTAAAGTCCTGCAGGAACAGGTGAGTGATTTTGGCAGGAGAAAAATGCTGGCTTAGGCGTGCAAAGGGGAAGGAAGGCAAAACCATTAGCTCTGGAAGTCTCAGGGCTTCACCTCCAAAATTCACAAGAGTCTGACCACAGAATATGCTGTGAGCAAGACATAACCTTATGTGGCCTCTCTGTCTGCTCTGATTAGGCTAACAGAGTTTGAGAAAACAGAGTGAAAAGGGATCCTTATTTTATTCTAGCCAGTATTGGATTTCATGTCTTGAGTAACATTTCCTCTTATGTATTCTACATAGATATCGGTGATTGGTGTTTTTGCTCTGAATTTTTAAAAAAATGTTGGGGGAGTTAAATATAACAAAACAGCTCTTCCTTTAAAGATTAGTATTTATAAAAAACATTTTGGTATCTCCTGTAATTCACGCAGGTATAAGTATATAAAAAAAGTAGAGAGGTATTATCATAATAGCATTAAAAAAAGTTATTAATGCACTTATTTAAGCAGTGAGAAGCAAATCTCTGTAAATCTGATTATCCCACCTTCTTTGGTACTAAGGTGTACTATGACACTGAGAAGTATATTTGCTAGTATTGTTTTATAAGGCTGGTAAGACGGATAGTTACACAGCAAAAAGAAAGTCTGGTCCTAAATCTGTAAATCTAGAGAGGAATCGGTGCATTGTGTTCAAGCCCAGTGTGCACAAATACATGTTGTCTGTATAGACCAAGAGGCTTGGACACTGAAATTGCAAATCCTCACCTGTGCTGCACAGGCACAGTCTCTGCTTTGAGACCTTATTTTAATCCTTTCTATATAAACCTTTAGCTAAAATACTTGATGGCTTGGTAAGTATTTGCAGTTTAAGGTCTATGGGATCTGGATTGCTTAGGTAGCAGAGATTCAAAATGCTGATGATTCTTATGTTCAAGATTTTTCATGATCTATGTCTGAATATGTCTGCAGACAGATGTTTACTTTTAATGTACCCATTAGGAAAAGTAAATTATGCTTAATTCATATTTTTAATGTTCATTAACAAAGCTGGGGCATTGTTGCGCATTTAACATTTATCTTCAAACATATCTGATGACAAATATATTCTACAGACTAGTATTGAGATTCTGGAAGCTTTTATGTTCAGATACATGTTCTTAGCACTTGTGGTCACAGAGATAACCTAAATGAAAGCTGAGGCAAGACTGTGATACAGAAAATGCCATGAGGAAGAGTGGTATTTGGTAATGACAGAATCTTTATAAACACAGATTACACCAGGTCTCTTAATTGCATCTCATTTCCATTTTCACATGGCATTCAAGGTACAGCATTATAAAGCACTTTAAAAAAAAAAGAAAAAAGAAATTTCATGAAGTTATTTTACATCCTTGTAGCAATTATATGCTGCAAAAACATATAGGAAGATCTTGCAATGTGAGGCACAGTAGGGACCACCAGGGCAGACTTCTGAATCTCTGCAGACTCTTGCTAATTGCGAATCAAATGTGCACTCATGCTAGGCAGACAGGCGAAACAGTAGCTGGAAGAAAGGCAGGATGGATCTGCATTTCTCTTGAGAATTAGCTCTGAAACACGCCTAAGGCCAAGACTGTAAGTAGCCAGAATTCCTAAAGAGTGCTAGGGAGCCAGTGTGCTCCTCCAAGAACCCTGAACAAGTTCCAAAAGTTTCCAGAGCAGCAGAAGCCCTAGCAGTAATGACCCCCACTTGCCAAGACTCACAGCTTTCCTTTACAAGCACCACAGCTTATCTGTGTGTTTTATCCACAATGGGTATTGAAAATCATCCAGCCGAGCCAAGTAAATAGAGCGTTTCTTTCAAAAATAAATAGCACAGGACTCCCGCCTTGACTTTATGGCTTGTTTTTGTGATAGGTTTGCTAAAAACTGCCTTTTCATCCCAAGCTGGCAGACAGATCCTGCCCTGCCTCACTGAGGAAGTGTTTGCATGGAGAGGTGCAGCTGTGTCCGAGCATGGCTGCTCCATGCACCTCCATGCTGCATCCAGGCTGGGATGTCCTGCTGGGAGAGGTCCCACTTGCTGGTGCAGCTGGTGTGAGTCAGGCCTACCCCACCATGGCTTTAGATGTGTCAGATCCTTCTGAGTCCTCATCCCTTCCCCTTCAGGCACTAGTGTTACTGGCACTAGCGTTACTGGCACTAGCTCTGTATGTTTCCCCAGCACACTCTCCACTGTTAACATCCCACTTGCCCCAAACCTGCCCTGGAGTCAGACTAGGGGACCAGGCAAGTTCTGCTTTTCCAATATTGTATGGTTTTCTGAAATTGTTATTTCAACATTTCTCTATTTAGCATGTGAGAGAGGAATATAATTTAAATATTAATTGAGGAAAAAAACAGTATTGGGAAAAAAGGGATTTCACCCCTTTAGCCTATGGGAATGCAGTTGCACACTTTCTACCCTTAAGTTTTCCCCCAGTATCTCCACTGGTTCACCTCCATCTCTTCCTGCAGAGGTCCTGGTCTTGGCATGGATGCAACCACTTTCTTGCCTGAGCTCTGGCATCCTTTTCAGAGCATGATGTGCAATACAAGAGATGGAAAGGCTCAAGCATCCTCTCTGCATTATATTAACTGACAAAGCAGTGCCAGGGGGATAATGGTGGGAAACCATGGAGGGGTGAAAGCCTGCAAGACCAAAGTAGGCTACAGGCTGAGCCCAGTCTCCCATCAAACCCACATGTTGCTAATGGGGACATGGCATGGCACCAGAACAACACATTGCCAAGGAGCCACCGTCACCAAGGGGCAACAGCACTTTATCAAAAGAAAAAGGAAAAGCAAAGCGTGAGCAATGAACAGCATTCCTTGAGCACTCAGGATATTAGCATGCAGAGCAGCTTTACAAAACTGAGCATGCTCTCCTGACCTCATATTCAGATGAGTAATTCAGCTGAAACCAACAGGACTGCTCATGATGGATGAATTTCTATAATGAAGAATTGGCAGAATGAGGAAACAGCTCTTTCAGTTGCACTGTGATGCATAAATGCCTAATTCTGGTGCTTGGCTGGAAGGAGTCATCTCAGCTCATTCCTACCAGCTATCCTCACAGTGAGGTGGTTTCACAGGATGGTTATTTTTTCAGTGTAGGGAAAACATGTAGCATTCATTGGTAATGCACCACCCTGCTGTCAGTATAAATTGCAGACTTCTCGAGGCTTTTGAAACATGAGCTTCAGTGAATTGAACCAGTAGACCTGATGATTTTGCAGTCCCTAGATATCCTTTGTACTGCTTTATCAGGAAGTGTTGCCCTCTTCCTTCTCCATCAGCACTGGTTTAGTGGCTTGAGCAGCAGTTCCTGACCTGGTGCAGTTCACAGCACTGCATAATAAGGTACAGACCATGGCCTTATACAGATCACGCTTGCCTTAATTGTCAGATAGGAAACTGAAAAGCTGAGAGCTGAATCACACTCAGTTCAGCTGTTGCTGCCACGTAGCAAAAATATGATGGAGATAACCAACCCCCCTAGGATGGTAGTCCACCAATGCTTCTGAGTCAGACACTAATCAATACATATTAGTGTTCCATTTCACCAGGATTTTAGGACTGTTGCAAATCAGAGCCACAGCTGCAGAATCAACAGTTCCATCAAGCCCAGCTTCTTTGGCAAAAAAACAAGGAATTCGGAGGAAAAGTTCTGTTTATTGGTCCCCATCCCCCCCCCTCCATCTCCCTCCTCCTGACGATATCTATTGTGAATTAAATTAGAATAAAAGCATGGCTCTTTTGAGTTTTACCTAAAAAGCAAATGGTTCTGGGAGTTTCATTTAAGAGTACAAACCTCCATGGCTTATAGGCTCAGGAGAGCTGCAGTATCTCCTCCTTGCTCTGTTTGCTCAATCACAGGATGAACGACAGAATATTTCACTGCGGTTCAAGATGTGAGCTGGGACTTTCCTTAAATCTCCTGAGAGTGATCTTTACAATCCCTAATGTAATCCTGGATTTTCCCCAAAAAGCTAATTCAGGAGGGAAAAAAAAGTTTTTGTTCAGGTCATATATTTGCAGTGTTTCCTCAGTTCTTCCTGCCACCGGTTCAATAAAAGAGCTGTTCTTCACTTCCCCTCCTTTTCCATCATAGCCAGGAGCCATGCCAGTTATTTAGATGCGTTGTCAGGAAGACAATGTATAGTAGCACTTTGGCATCTTAGCTCAAAATACATCATTCAGAAGTAATCATTAAAATACCACAATTTTGCTAGTGGCAACTTGCAAATATTGTGAAGTTTAAATTAATAGCAACAGCAGTGTGAAATTAAATTGTTTATTATTCTTGAGAGTGAAATCTGTGTACCTTTTATGCCTTGAAACTACTTTCTAATCTTATTATTTTAAAAATAATGACCCAGTCTTATTATTTTTCTTCTTTTTTCTTTTTTTCTTTCTTTCTTTTTTTTTTTTTTTTTTTTTGCCAACCTATCAAGCCTTAAGTATGTTGGTTTCAAAATGGTTGGAGCAAAAACTCATTAGAATTATATGCTCCATCTGTTTTTCTCATTGGAAGCTTTATAAAATGCTCCTCCAAATAAATCAAAGATAACTGTGTGAAATACTGAAGTAATGTGGTTGTTTTGTTCTGTTTTGTTTTTTTTTCATTCTTTGCAGTTAAAAAGCGCCAAGGAATTAGCAGAAATCAATGGGCATGATGAATCTCAAGCAAATGTAGGTACATCTGTCTATGTATGGATTTAGTACATGTATGTGTATGGTTTCAAATTACTATGTATGTCTTAAAGCTGACAGAATGGCTGAATGATTTGCCCATCAGGTTTGAAGTGTCTGTGTTTTTTTTCTTGAAGCCACAGGTTCAAATCCCAGCAAACTTCATTCGAGGTAGATAAATTGGGTTCCATGCAATTTACTTTGTAGTATTTATTTGGATGAGACTTTAACAACCACTGTCCTACTTGCTATATGTGGGTGTTAAAGATACCATGGAAACGACTGCAAAAGAAATGCTTTTCCTTAGTGTCCTGTCCAGGATTATTCAAGCTACAAAGTTACACCATTTGTCTCTGTGGCTGCCACCTTGCAGCTGGGCAAGCCTGGCCATATTTCAGTTCTGAGAGAAGTGATTCATATATGTGTATAATTTTGAAACAGTTAATATGCACAAGAGGACTAAATTAATTCATTGAATCATTATTTTGCCCAACAACATTAAAGGACTCTTAAGGTTGTGTTTTTTAAAACCTGCTGCCAAAAGAAAAAAAATGCTTCTGTTATTCCCTTAATGATTGCAGTCAAAACAGCAATTTCCATCAGGGGGGAAGAGAATAAAAAGGGAAAGTTTCCTGCTATGTTTGTCATCCAAACCGTGCAGTCTTGTGCTTTGTCATAAACATATGAATATTAAAACTGATTATATATGATATCTTCCTCCTAGCCCCAAGAACTAGCAACAGTTTGAACACTAATGTATTTTAACATCTATTTTAGTCGATGTGTTGTCTAATGGCTCAGTCAGGAAAACAGTTTTATTTTAAACCTGAATGGAAGGCTCAAATTTTGTGAACTGCTTTGTGATAAGGAAATGTTGTCCTGGTTTTTTTAATCCTTTCCAGAATCTCATTCATTGTGATCCATTTCCGCAGTGAAGTCGATAGAGCCTCGTAGCTCTCAGCATTTGGACAGGAGACATTCAATATTGTCTGATAGCTCCAACAAATCTGCAGCTGCAGTCTGTCTGCAGAGCGTCCTATTGCCCCTTTGAAATATTCTGTTTGCAAACCAAAAATACATTAGTCCAATGACGATCTTGAAATACTCACATACGCTACCTAAAAACTTGTCATTGTACAATAGCTGGTTGCAGGTTTCCTAAAGGAGTAGCTAAATGTAAGGCTTAGAAACTCCCCAAAAGAACTTGCTTCCTCACCAAAAATGTGTGTGAGAAAATGTTTCACACTATTGAAATGTTTTAAAGGGAAATTACCTGAATGCTTCAACTTTTAGCATTTCAGCTCATATGTAACTGGATAAACAGAAGTGCTTGAAAGGTTTATTTTTATAAAAGATAAAGGTTGAAATATTATTTAAATGAAACATTTTAATTGTGTAAAGAGGGTGTTTCAGTACATCATTCCCATATATGTAAACCAAAATATTTGAGAATCTTTGGTTAATAGTAAATTTTTCAAAATGTAATATTTTGATCCAGTTTGTAACTGTACAAGTTCCTCAAATGCCTGAATTTTCCATAGGATAGAAGCTCTATTTTCTGCCCCTCTTTTCCATGACCTCTTCCCAAGCTGACCTCATAGCAATATATGACTCTTAAGAGAAGAAGTCAATACCTAATGGCAAACAGGGAAACCAGATAGTTACAATTATTGAGTCACAGTCACAGCCATGTATTCAACAATAATACCACCATGAAATCAGAAAAAGCACAGCAGTACAAGTGGAAATAGAGAAATAGAGGGAAAGAACTGATGTAAAAACATTTGCTACAATAATGAACTTTGTAAAATGGAAGCTGAGGTGCTTTTTAAACAATTGTCATTTATATCAAATATGTAGCTCTTAGGTGTTGTGCCTTGCAGGTTGTCTCCATCTATGTTCTCAGCAGAGTCCATGGTTTTTGCCCCTGGCCACTGTGCAAATCAGGGATGATCAAAGGGAAGAAGGCTTGGTGACTCCTACGTGCTTCTTAGTGAACTGTGATGCATATAATTGGATTAGAACATATTTGTTACAGTTGACAGGTTGAATTCAGCAAATGAAATACCTCTTCATGCCGAGCAATAGTGGGAGGTGTTGGTAAGGAAAAATGGCAATGTATGCCTGTACACTGAACACACAATCTTATCTTCACACTGTGGCATATTTAGATTCCTTTGCAGAAAACCAGGCTCCTAGAAAGGACAGGAGAAACTTTAGGCACAGTGCATACATATCAAGAAAGCCCATACTGTAATCTTAAAAAGATTACTTTCTTCACTCAGGATTTCTCCTGGTGGCACTAGTCTGCATCATCTTTTACATTAGAAAGTGGTGTTATTTAAAATAAAACATGGAAATATTTTTCTTAGCAAAAGCATGTACAGATGAAAATATTTACTTAGACCTATCCTGGCTTGTCTTCTACTTATCCATTATGTGAGACCATCCTGAAAGGCAGACAAGGATCTGGACACATTTGGAAAAAGAAAAACATCCCTCCTGAAGTAATTTGTAGGTGCTCAACCTACAAATTGACCTTAATTTTTTTTTTCTCTTGTTTTTGCATGAGAATTAACTAAGTTGAGTAACAGGATGCAATGTCACATTCCCTGCATGGCAGTTCACACACAAATCTGTGGGGGTTGGGGAGACCAAAATTTTAGTGTATTGCCAGTACAGCTGTTATTTCCAGAAAGCAAAACCATCTTACAAGGCTCTGTACAGAGTCATAAGGGTGTTTCATGAGTGATTTGCCAGGTACATGCAGTAATATTTGTTATGGCTGTTGACATTTCCCAGCTATACTCTGTGTCAGGAAAGGCCAAATGTCGGGCTCAGGCAGTACATAGAGCCCGAGATCCTGGCCTGATGTTAACAGAGACTTCAACAGCCAGGACTGCCCGAGGTGCTGTCACTGAATGCTCATTTCCATCAGTCCTGTGCTTAGGAAGAGATTGCTCCTTGCTTCTAACCTGACCCCCTTTTCATTTCCTCTTCATCGCTGCATATAATTATATTTCATTCATGTCTCTGTCTTAACCAAAGTGAAAATAATGACCAGTGGCCAATCATAATTTCAGATATAATCCTCTTCAAGGATGTTCCCAGACTCTTGGGACCTGAATACTCCCAACATGAAAAAAATAATGTTGCTTGGGAGCTGTGCTCGAGTAGAGACCATTTTGCAAACTGAAAATGCTAATCACATGTTTTGTGACTAACTCTACAAAGACAATTTATTCTTCTACTGTTTCTGTAAGTTCAGTGGCTTTCTGTGAAGGCTCTAGTACATAAATTAATTCTGTGTTTTGATCAAAGATCTCCTTTTGCTCACTGCTGAATTCAGTACAGATATGGCACTGCATGCAAATACAGCGAATACATCCCTGGTTTGGGGGTCACAAGGTTAACATCCCTGGTATCACTCTATTGTAAATGGAGAAAGGCAGATTCTTTTTTTTATATAAGTCTCATTTTTGAAGTACTCAGTGATCTTCCAGGAGTTTGTTGCTCTCCCTTGACAGCTATCTGCCTTCCTTAGATGGCTGCTGTAAATAACTCCCACCCTTTGCAAAAGAGCTGTAAAATTGTAAGAGTATCAGTCTTCCACATGCAAACCAAAGCACGAGATGGGTCATGGTCACAGAAGCATTTTAAATGCCTAGACTGCAATTGCATGGCAAAGTCCTGACATTGTTTAAGTCAATCATTAAATCTCCATCAGGTTAAAAAGTCACAATTTCACCAAAAGACTTTTAGGGTTACCTCATTATCACCAAGACATAATAAAATGGATCTATTTCAGAGAGTGAAACTGATTTTGCTGCAAGAATTTTTTGACCAGCTTTTTGTTCTGTTTGGGTTTCATTATTTGAACAAAGTACTGACTTTGACCGCATTCGTCTGTCTGCCTTCGGTTAGTGTCTCCTGCAGCTTAGCTAGAATGTTCTGTGGGTTTTTCTCCAGACATGAAATCAATAATATTAACTAGGGATGCATTTTTCCATTTGAATGCTTGAAGCTGTTGTCAGGGCATTTCTCGAGTTCAACCAACCATCTTACATTTCATGTTCATTCTTCCTGTAATTTTTGTCCTCTGTGTCTTCCTTTTAAGCAGTTACCATATAATCCCTGACTCTGAGGAGGGGTATATCCAGGTTGAAATATTTCAACCATTTCACTACATTGCTCACTGAATGCTGCACTGAAAGTGATGATATTCCTAACTATACCCTTGATTTCTCTTTTCACAGAGTAGGTTAATCATTGATGATCTTCATCAAATAAAAGACAGTTCTTAAGTGAGGCTTATTTTGCGACATGTTGGGCAAAGATTTAAAAAAGCTAACCCCCTTGGAATTTGGGAAAAGTCTGTAATTCCATCAAACTCATCAGAGTTCAGGTCCTGTACTTCACTATGCAAATTTTAATTTAGGCACCCAAAGGTGCCTGCTGTGATTGTCCCATATTAGTGTGTGTGTTAGTACACACATGCCCTTGGACAGCATCACATTGAGCCAGGTGAGATGGAAAGGGCCCTGAACACAGGGAGAGGAGTAGGAGCTAGAAGAGTGCAAAATCATCCCGATAGTTTGGGACTGTGGGACAAAAGTTGGTCATCTTTAGTGATGAAGACCCCAAGTGATTGCTGATTCTTCTGCTTCACTTCCTTGTGCATGCAACAGCCATTTCCTGGTTATCACACTGTTCAAAGGCTTGCTCTTCCCAAAACAGCACAGGCTTGCGATAAAACTTGTGCTCAATGTAGCTTTTATAAGAGCAATTTGGGTCTAAAACTACAGGCCAGAAAACCCCAGTGTAGGCCTTTCACATGTCAGGAATTGAGTGCTTCTTTCCTATCTGAGCTTCCCAGGCTTGTAAGCTGTTACCCTTTTCCTCAGCAAACTGATGTGAGTCACTGAGTGCCTTCCTTGGCTCCCTGCAATGGAGTCCTCTGACCTTGCAGCCAGCATTTCTGGAGCACATGGGAGTGCTTGGGCACTGCAGAAACTGAGGCAATAGCACCAGGGGACATCCGAGGATGAGGGCAAGGTCCTGGTGGCCTTTCCATACCCATGAGCTCAAGGCTGACATTCCCTGTGGGGAATGCCAGAAGTTGGGGTTTGTCTCTCTGCCCTACCTGAGAAGAAAAGAGCACAGACTATGGGCATCTCCATCTGCTTTTGTTGTAACTGCTGCCCTCTGCAAGTGTATAAAGAGAGCGAGCAGGAGTAACGGGCAGTGCAGGGGAGTCTACTTGAGGAGACAGAAGTGGGGTTTGGTTTCTCATCATGGATGTGTTGTGTCATTAGAGGAAGGTGCAAAGACCCTTACCTTGATTGGATTGGAGCCTTCAGGGAGGCTTTAGTGAGACACTTTTACTTCCCTTTTACTTCCTGTATTCAAGTTCTTCTGTGCTGGTGCCAGGAGCAGGGTGTGAGGAGTGGCTGTGCCTCTTTCTGCTCCCTGCCTTTTCTATTTAAGACATTTATTTGTAGCCCTTCCATCACTCATTCCTTCTCATTTCCTTCAATTTAAGGAACATGGAGCATGATAAATTCAAGCAGCTCTGACCGTTCTCAGATCAGCAGCTTTCCTACTTACTGCGACAGGCATGAGGAATGACCACCTCCTGAATTCAATACCATGAGGCCTGAAAAGTAGCAGGAGTTTAACAGGCTGTTTAGGATGTTATCAAAGAGCCTGCTCAACCTTCAGAAGTTCTTACACACTGGTAGATCAAGTCTCCCTGAGTTCCCCCTTTACCACCCCAGCCCTGGTTTGGCATTTTAGAAGACAGCAAGAGTTTCATTCTTATGGTACAAATGTCTCTGCTGGCTAAATCACAGTCTCTGAGATTCCAGCCATGACTGAACCCTACAAGGAGCAAATGGAGAGCAGATCAAGGTATATTCTGACACAAAATGTGCTGCCTGAAGTGGATCTAGGCTGTAGCAATAACCCCTTTGTTAATGTGCAGCGAGAAATCACACCACTTCCCTTGTCCCTAATTAAGAGTGTCAGAGTGACTTGGCTTTTGATTGCAGTGAATTCTGATCATCTGAGGGAGGAGAAAGAGAACTCTGAGGCACAATGATAAAACCCATTCAGCCACCCACTCAGCAAATCACAAAAGTTTTTTTACTTTAAATTTCATATGAGCTCCACGGGGAGACAAATCTTCAATGCCCAGAGCTACCTGACATTTTAATAATATCTGATCATTATGTGGAGCCTTTCATCCCAAAGCATTTTCCCTGAGTATTTATACTGCACACGTATACAGGAGTCATCCTGTCATTTCTAGTGAGGAATAACATTCAGCCTTATACATATGCAGCTGTGTGCTTAACCCACACAGTGTGCAAGGCAGATTGGCTTGTCAGAGCACTCAGGCTCCCCCGCAACCACCTGAAGGATGATGGGCCACCTCTGCTTCAGCCACAAGCCTGCTACTGCCATCCTGGGGGTTGTACACCACACTCACACTCCTTCCAACTGGCTTCAAGGAATAGGCCGAAAAATGTGACAGAAGCGAGAAAGGGACTTCAATATTCCTAAGAGCCACTCTTCATAGAATGGTTTTCATTGGGAAGGGCTTTAAAGAGCATCTAGTTCCCTGCCATGGGCAGAGACACCCTCCACTAGACTGCATTGCTCAAAGCCCCATCCAGCATGGCCTAGAACATCCACTGCCCCACAGGATGGGGCATCCACAGCTTCTCTGGGCAACCTGTGCCAGCTTCTCACCACCCTCACAGTAAAGAACTTCTTCCTTGTATCTGAGCTAAACATACCCTCTCAGTGTAAAGCCATTCCCCCTTATCCTATTCCAACATGGCTCTGTAAGAAGTCCCTCTCCAGCTCTCCTGTAGTCCCCTTTAGGTGTGTGAAGATACTCTAAGGTCTCCCCAGAGCCTTCTTGTCTCCAGGCTGAACAACCCCAATTCTCCTGTCTTCACAGGACAGGTCCTTGAGTCCTCTGATCATCTTCATGACCTTCCTTTGAAATTGTTCCAACAGATCCCTGTCCTTCCTATGCTGGAAGCTGCAGAGCTGGATGCAGCACTGCAGGTGGGATCTCACCAGAGCAAAGCAGAGGGGCAGAATCACCTCTCTCACCCTGCTGGCCATGCTGCTTTTGATGCAGCTCAGGATACACTTGGCTTTCTGGGCTGCAAGCTCACATTGCTGAGTTGTGTTGAGCTTCTCGTCAAACAATCTTCCCAAGTACCTCCAAGGAACCTCAGAAAAAAACCTCAGGATCCTCATCCTGATCAAGATCCACTCCAAAGAAATAAGAACTCCAAAGTGTTTAAGAAATTTTTGCATAATCAGATGTGGACATTCCTGAAGTTAATATCTTTGAAATACAAAACCATGATGAAAACCATTCAGTCTCATCAAAGATTTAAGATTGGTTTTCCCAGCCTGTTACTTCTTTTTATTTCAACAAAGACATTTTCAAAACTTCTACAAATCCCAGAAGGGAAACAAAGTGCTTTTTTTTTTTCTCTCTCTCTCTCTTTAACTTTTTTTTAGAAGTGCATTATTCTAGAGGAGATTGCAAGAGCAATATTTGTGCTAAAGACCATTTGAAAGGGTTTTCACAAATTCTCAGTCTCAAGTAAACACGAAGTATCTCCTCCTACAATGACTTCATCAGAGCTGGTGGGCAAGTGATGCTTTCATTCAGCCTGCCATTGGTTTGCTGCAATTCCCTAAAACAAAGTGTGCAAAATGACAATTACCTTTTGTCTTGCAAAGCAACCACTTTCACATCACATCAAACATCTGTGTTAAGTCATCAAGAACCTACACATAAATCTAGCTTCAGAAAATGAAGCAACCTGATCATACTTTTGAAAATGAGCATGAAGTAACTTTCATATTAGTCATCCGTATTTTGCATATGTACATTCCCATAAAATAAATGTGCTCAAATACAATGAGAAAAATATAAAGAGATAGTTTCAATGAGAAAAGCATTTTCAGATTATTGCTAGTTGCCTAAACTCAGCAGGTGAAAGTTATAATAGTAAAAGCTTTGTAATGAAAAAGTTAAAAGCATCTCTCTGGCAAATGGATCAGAAAAATAGGATGTCAAGAGCACCATAATACAATTAATCTTCACTCCTGAAAATGCCTCTATTATGTAGGATAAATCAGATAAACAAACCTAAGATCCATCCATTTGAATGGTCTTGTGCGAGGTCTTATATTCACAGTTCTAATTATTCTACAATGCTCTTCCTATAATTTTAATGCCAGATAATTTTTCAAGTTGTCAACTGTTCATTTGTTAATACCAGTGCACTCTTAAATATACAATAATGGTAAATCCTATGTTAGTGTATTTTAGAAGTAAATTTCTGAATGATTGTCCTTTAAAATAATTACAATGTGCTGTTGCTGACAAAACTGACACTAGCTTCTTGCACTGAACAAAATAAGTTACCATGTTTAGGCTTGATTTGAATGAAAAGTTGACACCTGGTGTCTATCATTTCTAATGATAGACCAGTCATATTCACCGGCAGTGCAGCATATGGCAAACATGTCCTTCTGGATCACTAGGTACATAGTAGAAGGAGAAGGATCTCATGAGACCTGGAAAAAGTATTGGAAAGCAAAGGCTTTTTTTAATGAACTGTTGACCTGATGCTAACTCTGACAGTAGCACTAGCTACTTGTGAGAGCTCTGGTTTTGGGCAGATGGTTGGATGCCCCCTTCCTTGCCTTATTCTTTCCATGTGTGATGCAACACTGCAAATTTTTACTGTAAACTGAGTTATCCCAGTACAAACAGAAAAGGCCAAGAAACCTCTCTGCATATAAACAATGTGTCATAAGGGCATTTAATTTAGTGCTAGCCACTTTTTTAGAACTAAAATCAGTTCTTGGGCTGTGAGGAGCCAGGACCATGCAAAAGATAATCTTTCTAGGAAGTAGTTAATTCACTAGCACAAGATAATTAATGTGAAGCAACAAAAGAATGATATTATTCAAAAATTATGAGCAATTTTCTAGTCAGAGTATTTTTAGAAGAGTAGTCAGCAGAGAGTCAGAAACAGTCACTGAAGAGGACAGACTGAGAGAAGAGCTGTGTAACACACGTGATGTTTATGGAGAATTTTAAGTTACTTTTAGAGTTCAGTCACTCAACCAAATTTTCACACAACACATCACAACTGTGTGTAGCCAAGAAGGGGACCAAGCTCCATTTAAGAAAGAACTAGAGACATTTGGCCCAAACCAAATATTGCTGCTTTTGGGAGACACTGAATCCTGCAGCCTGACAGAGACCAGGTGGTCGTAGCTCCATGGAATCAATATGCAACTACACTGAGCACATATTCCTCACAGAACAGAGAGTCCCTCCCCCAGGAAAAGAGAAACTGAGTTTAATGAGTGTTATACACTGACCAGGGCCTGGCATGGCCAGACAAGAGCACAGACCAGCAATCTGTTCACATGCAATCACTCCCCTTTATCCCCTCCCAAACTGCTGTGATCCCTCCCTTTTCCTGCCTTTTCTTACCCTGCTGAGGACACAACTAAGTTTTGTACAATCCCATGATTCTCTGCTCCTACATTCCATTAAAAAGTCCTGTATTCCTACAGGCAGTGCTCCCTCAGTCTGTAAGATGTTTCAGAGAGGTGGACTGACATTGATAGGTGTCACATTTGACCCCTGGATTGGATGCTTTCCTGTGACAGCCCTGGGAGGGGCTGGGTCAGGGGACTCTGCTTTCTCTGATTAGGTTATCACATTTTCCTCATCTGTAATGGTGCCTTTGTACTCCTTCGTGCTTGTGGAAATTAGATTTGAATCACAAGTTTCACAAGAATGGAGCAAGTGATGGTGGTTGGAAAATCCCTTCTGCAGGGCACGGAGGCAGCCCTCTGTTGATAAGGGTGCAGGACTGGGATGTTGCAGAGAAACTGTTGAGCCATTGGACTGCTACCTTTTTTTTGTGCATCTGTGTGCTCTGCCACTTCAGCTGATCCAGCTTTGAGTGGAAGGTTGGACTAGAGATCTCCCAAGGTCATCTGCATGATTTTGTGGTGCTGTGATCATCTGAGTCACAATCACTGCCTGTGAGTGTACTCATACATTGCCACATTTGCAAGGAAATTTTATTTAAGTTAAATTTAAATAAGCTCTTTCACTGTAGTTTAGCTCAACTTGGATTGAATAATTTTGAATTCACTGTGGATAAAAACACAGACAAGGACAGCAGCCCATTCTCAACTGATAGCTATGCCAAGCTGTCAGAAGTTGTCCTGTACCTCAACCTTGCATGTCTCCATAAATTTAAGATGCCTGACTTGATGTACATTGAAACTATTGCAAGACTTCCATTCACTTGATTGGAAATTGAATTATGCTCCACTCAGGTTAAAATGGCAAGATTAAATTTTCAGATGTGGGTCAGAAGTACATTTAAAGAAAGACTAGCAAAGCAAAGCCAACTATACCAGACTTCAGGAGGTTCACAGATAAATGAAAATAAATTAAATACATACAGTTCTTCATGTTGCAGACCAGTTTCTACCTAAGTTTGCAGTCAAACCTGTCTGGTCCCCAGTAAGCACTTTGGGCAAACTCACTTGAAGTCCAAGTCCAGTTCTGTCGGCGCAGAGGAGGTACATCTATGCCTCTCAATACCTTATAGGCTGCAGATTTGGTATCATGTGTGCATGGCTCTTTCTTCCATCAGAATTTTAAAATTACCTTTTATTTCCAAGCTTACAGCATCTCTCTGGCCTGCTGTTAATAGCCTGTAAGATTTTTACTTATGTTTCAGATATATAGTTTTTTCTCCTCCTACTCATTTTCTCTCGTAAATCCCCTGGCTGATGAGAAAGTGTGGCATATCCCTTACATCTAACAACATTCAGCAGTTGTTCTGTCATATGCCTGCTGTGACAAACATCTAGTCTTTCCTTATTCTGCTGCTGTTTTAATGCCTCAGACAATTGGCTTTGTACATAGAGTAAAAATGCAGACTTTTCCAGAGGCTGCCAGGTCTATGGGATTTTTACTGGGTCTTTCAGAAGACACAATATTATTTTTACCATCTCACCACACAATTCTGCAGAATTCCATAAACTGCACTAAAGAAAATGAAGTCTTTGAAGACAGTATGCAAGCAGTCATCAATCCCCCTAGATTCAAAGATAATTATCAAATACTTGGATTACCCAGAGAGTGGAGGGAATATTTCATCTCTTTGGATGTCATTGCATCCTGGTCACATACTAGGTATCTTCAATGTCATATTCATTAAATCCTATATTCTGCCTTTTGAGCAGAGTCCTGAGCAATAGATGCCGTAGAACTGCACTCTGGCAGGAGGAGTTTTCCGGCAGGGCAGCTACTGTGCAAGCCCTGTTCAACACTTATTTGTGGAGAATATCAAGTCCTCACTCCCCCATTTTTAGGGATGCTAGCTAGCATATGTTTTCAGGCAAGAGCAAATTTTTTATATTTAGTCTGCCTTTTTTGGACTGGTTCAAGACTAACTTGAAGGGGATTAATGCTATCTAGATTGGGAACTTTTTATTTAATATCTTACTTTCCCATAGGGGAAAGAAGAAACCAATAAAGCAGAGAAATTATCCAGCCTAAGTATCTGGAGCTTTCTGATATGTTAGAGCCCTGGAGTGCAGAGCTAACCTTTTGTTCTTACAGGATCTGTGACTATCTTCTGTAGAAAGTCACCACATCTCTTCTACTCCTCAGGACCTCTGTCTCTCCCTATGGAGAGTGCATTTCTCACAGGAATCACTCTCTCATTTGCTGTGTCTTTAGTGTCTGACCCAGCTGCTCTCTGGACAATGAGACCTGGCAACTTTTGCTGCAATATACTTGCCCATACCTCTTCCAAAAGAATTTTCCTCCAAAAGAAGCCAAGATACTTGAGTGAGTGATGCAAACCAAATTTCTCTCCCACCTTACAGCCAGGCTTTTTACATACACGTGCAAAACTGCCATGTGTGGCTCTCCACAGCTATCAGCTCTGTGTCAGTGGTGATGCCAGAGATCTGTTTGTGGAGGTGAATAGTCCATGGGATAAAATTATTTGCTGTCTTCTGTTTCATCCAGCAAGTTCTCCTGACAGTTTTCCAGAAAGACTCTCTGTCTCTTTCTCCCTCCCTGGTTCAAATGCAGGGAGCCCTGAATCAAAATGCTGCTCCCAAGGGATATCTGTGGTACCAGAGGGTTTTCAATCCCATGAGGGAAATTCGTGTCTTTTCATCATCTGCTGATAGATGAAAGCGTCATTTTCAAGAAAAAAATCTAAGCTGGCAATGATGAGAGCATCACACAGAATGGTTGCATTCATACTGAGCAGCTCTGGAGCTGTCATCATCAAATTGGTCCTCCATGTTTTCCAATACCTGACATAATTTGTGAATAATAAATAGGCCAGGTTCCTAATGATCTCCAGGTGTGATTTAACCTGGATTAAGCCTTTCACATACTGCATTTAGTTCTTGCAAGGTCATTTCATTTCTAATAAGTACCAGTTTGCACATGCTCAGCTGTGTTCTTGTCCCTTACTGCAGTAACTGACAGATGGTAGCAAAATATTCCTTTTATAATGAAACCTGCTGAAGGAGACTGCTTAGGGCCTCAGAAAATATAATATGCCAAATAAAGAATGGTCTCCAGGAAAGAAAGGAAATAGTTTAATGTAGTATATATTAAATAATTTTCCTCAGGCATCTGATGATCTGATGATCAGTGGCTTTTTCTCATGTCAGAGAGGTGACCTAACTGGCTTTTTTTCCAATTATTTATTGCCTCATTCACCCTTGTACTCTTAAAAGTCTTGTTTCTGTGGGTTGACATAAGTAGTGCCTCAAAAAATGTGTAAATTAACTTCATGAGGATTTGTTGTAGAGGCTTCATAGGTACCAGATTTGTATCTGCAGTATGTTGTCAGCTTATTAAGGTTTTTACTTACACTATAATTAGCCCAGTTTCTGGGTGAATTTCACACCCATTCCTTAGACCCAATTATGCCATTTCTCTTAAACCGCTATTAATTCCTAGCAGCATTGCTACTGAATTCTGATGTACTTTATGTGGCTGTGCACACCCTGTATTTTCTCATGGCCTGTGCAAACTTCTTCTGGTAGCTGAATACATCAGAGTGGTTTAATTTATCATCTTCTGTGAGGCAGGTAGTTTTGGATGGCAGAAACCTCTCCTTTTCAAGCCTCCAAGAACCTGCAACTTTCTTCTAAAGCCAGTGGTTTGCTCAGTATCTATCTTTGCCACTCGTTTCCTCAGGCTTTCCCATAACATTTTTTTTACTCTTTTATCATCTGTACCAACACACAGCTAAGGAAGACTTGATGTGACTTCCTTTAGCATCCATTTACACTGTCCTATAAATCATACAAGAAGTTCTGCACAGGCTCAAATCTAGGCATTAAATGAGAATCCATCTGTTTGTTGCTCCCAATGGGATTATAGTTTCTTTCTCTGCATCACTGCTTGACAAAACTTCTAATCCCACCTGAAACTGCAAGTGTGCTGTGTTTGGGGCCTGTTATATCAAATGCACATCTCTCTGCTCTCTCCTTCCCCTCTCAGGAATTACTATTTTTAGACTGCTTTTTTATCTCTGATGAAGTCAAAGTTACATCTTAACCTGTACAAGTTCTGGTGGCGTTACGCTGCTGTGCTTTTCTGCTGCACTATCATGAAATCTGTCATCCAGCAATGTTCTGATCTGTAACCCCCTTGTCATTACTGTGCTCTTGGAGAAACTCATGTAAACACCTCTCTTATTTCAATTTCTTGCCTGAGTTTCCTTTCACTGTTTTTGGATGTCACGGCCAGCAGTAGATCAGAATTTGCATTAGCCTTTGGCTCTGTCAGGAGGGGAATCAACAGTGCTGTACAATTTAGAGCATGCTGCTGCTGCTATAATGTGCCCTGTGCATTACAACACTACAGCAGTGTTGGTGTCAGGGTGATGTAGCTTCCAGAGCAGCCAGAAACACCATTATTTTAAGAAGGGATCACTGCCATCTCTTGAGCTGCAGACTCCCTAAACTAAAATACACAACTAAAAAGTTATTTCATTTCTGCTAACTAAAAAGGCAGGAAAGGCTGTCATGTGCACAACTACACATAGATCTCTGGCCAGGAAAAATGCCTCAGCTGGCCACTACACCTGCAACAAACCCCAGAGGAGTCAGTGGATCTCCCCCCTCCTTTAGTATGGGTCAGGATCTGTCAGAGCCCCTTGTTGCTGGGGGCTAAGGATGCATGGATATCACTCACGTGCACATAGAGGTCCTCAGGTGGCACATGGCAACTTGTTCCTGCTTGCAAAACAAAGGAACACTTGAAGCCACGATGCATCTGAGCCATCAGGTGCTGCCTATCCCACAGCTGCCCCTTGGAGCAAGCCTATAAAGAGCACAGGCCACATCACTGGAGGTTTTGGGGTGATGTTTGTTGCTTCTTTTTCGTTTGCAATTGAGAATGAGGAAGTGCATGACTCTTTTTACTAGTCTCACTGACTGTGGAGTCTTTAGTCATTCATTTGACATATTTTGGAGTTTATGCCTTTTTTTAGCATGGATTATTCACACGTTCAGAAATGCCTTAGAGCAGCCCAAGCCCCGTGTCCCTCTTTTATTGCCAAAACTGCTTGCCAAGAATTTTGGAGCAAGGAACCACCCCAAGGGCATGTCCCAAAGGAGCCAAATCATTACAGCAAATAGTACATATTTGCTTGCATTTAAGGCTGCCCAGTCCCACGCAAGGTCCAGCAGCTTACCTTGACTCCCTCAAACAGAACAAGAGCACCATTCCTTCACAGTCCCACCTCACACCATCAAATCTCCAGCGCCATGCTCTCTGCCTCCAAGGTTTTGCATGGAGCTGCTGAGCATTTCACAGAGCAGATGCAGCAGTGTGAGTCACTGCCTCACCAAGGAACGAGTTACTGCACATTGGCTGCTCCATGGAAACAGCCCATGGATATGCTTGGATATTGTGCAATACACTCTGAGGCTACTTATGTGCCTCGGAAATAATTTATTTACTTCACATATACCCAGTCACACAACTGCCTGGGTACTTCTGATGGAGCATCTATGTGATCTCTTGGATGAAATTTGGGTGATTCAGGCCACCTGGTTCCAGAAAAGAGGAGCTGAGAGTAGCAGCCTTGACTTGTTTGCCCTTCAGGTTGGTACTCTTTTAGTCCTTAAAACAAGGTAGCCTTATGCAAACCACCTGTTAGGAATGGTCTTCCTAGAATGTGTCAACCCCCAAAACATGCCTGAGAATTGTTTGGGATCGGCCAATGCCATGGCAGGCACTGGTTGAAGAGTGTAACAGGGCAGAGGGTTGTGGTCTAGTAGCTAGAAATGTTGTTAGTGACTGCTGAATTTACTCTTATGGCTGTAGCTGAATGTTTCCATCCATGTTCCCTGGAAGCAGTCTTGGTTTACAGCTTTAATAGCTAAAAAATGTGAGTTTTCTGACCATCCCCACACTTTATGGCGCAATCTCTCTAGCTCTTATAATGAAGAAGCACTAACAACAAAGTCACTACTTACTACTTACTCCACAAGCAAAATTTCTCTTCTTGGCAGCACTTGGCATAAAGGTAGTTCAAAATGTGTCTTAATATTCTGCAAACAAATCAATTATTTATAATTGTCTTGTCTATAGGTGTGAATTAAAGTAATGATTTTTTTATAGAGTTGAAAGGAAGCAGACAAGTTTAATTGAGGTAAATGAAATTTACATGACCACCTGTTTGTTTTTTTAAACTTTATAGGAAATCAATGTATTGACAGTAGCATTGGTCAACCAAGACAGAGAAAAAAACTCAGAGAAACGAAGCCCGGGTCTAAAATCAGAGAAAGAGGCACTATTAATAGGTAAGATAACGCCAAAGAAGATTTTTGAGAACAAAATGCCTTTTAACAGGTTTCTGTTTTGCATATGTGTTTACATACATTGTTGTGCTAATAAAAGTAAAAAAGAAAAAAAAAAAATTTTTTTTTTTAAATCTGTGTTTAGAAAGGCTTTTAGTAACAAAAATCCTAAAATACGAGTGAACTTTGCCTTTCTGGAAAATTCTGCAGTTTAATGAAATAATTTTAGGTATGAAGAAAATTGCAGGATCTGCGTTTAAATTTGAAGTGTGAATGTATGATGACTTTATTTACATCAAGATTTTGCAGGCCAGAGTTGTACAGCTTGTTATATGATTATTAGACAAAGTGGTAAAGGAGAAGGGATGGAAATAATATTAGTAAATTACCAAGCAAAAAATATGTATACGGCATGTATTAAGCAAGCCAGATTTATGCCTTTGACATTAGGTGAGGGAATTAGCAATATGAATATTTATAAAGAATACCACAAGGACCATCATATCCTTTACCTAGAATAAAATCTTTAAAATAAACTGTTAAAGAGTGCCTAAAGCTAAAGTTTATAGGCAGTGGGCCAGCTAACTGGTATCAGGCATTTAGCCACACAGAACTGGCTGTACCAATGCTACCCTGGGAGGGAACATGCCCCATTTATACCATGCATATTTTGCATTTGGGTTCAATGGGGCAGTTTTCAAGGAGCATGAAGGCCCACAGTCCAAAGTGTACCCTGTGGCATGGCAGTAGTAACGTTGACCTGAAAGAACCGGTTTAATTTCTTTGGTTTGGTCTTTTCACAAGTCAGTGACATCCTGCTAAGTGATAGTTCCAAAACTACCTTAATTTGTTTAAGTGCAACTCATTTGCATCACCTAGGCACCAGGAAAATTGCTGGTTTATTGCTGAGGCACAAATTCAGCAATTCACAGCTTCAGTTCAGACCAAAGAGGTCATTTGAAAGTGAAGAATGTATTTAAATGTTTAAAGTGCTTGGTACACAAACTCCCTGTGACTGGTGAGACGCAGAACAGTGGAATGTACATAAATGTATGAGTTGATTGGATTCTGCTTGTTGTAATAAAACCTGGAACTTTTCATTGCAGGGGATAGTACTTGGTCTGCATGTAGTTCATTCTGTGAGAAGTTCATTCTGTGAGAAGGACAGCAAGCTTGGGATTTTAAGAACAGAATAACAAACTCTTTTTTTCTAGGTCATTCACTATTTGACTGTAACAAATGGTGGCAGTGTCCCAAAGTGGGTCCTGTGCATCTGCTGTTCAGTGCCACAGTCAGATAAACAGAATAATCTCAGTTCAGATATTACCAGTCATAATACCCCCACAACTGACTCATTGTTACAGTTCAAGTATAAAAGATTCCTCAAGATGAATTTCACGTTATCTCTCCCTGTGAGGCATGATCAGGTGTGGCAAGGGAAAAATGGGCCTTGCCTCTATCCATTCACTAAGTTTTTCTATATTTTAAAAAATACAGTGTTGTCTTGGAGGAGAAGAGCATAAAAGAAAAAAAAAAATACTAAAAAGTTATCATGGAACTCCAGTCAATAACTACAAAATATTGACAAATTACTTCTTACTTACATTATATGAAAGAGCTGGCTTTGAATGTCCTGAATTAAAAAGCCTTGGGAACCACATAACAGATGCAATGACACTGGTAAAGTGTGATTTGGGTACAAATTGGATTTCCAGTCATCCCATCCAAGTATGATGGTCTTGGCTATTGTTTCTAGAGCTCTTGTGTGGTTGCTTGTAGTTACCACAGCACAAAGAAGGTCACTGCTGCTAGGACTTGCCATAGTATAAAATTAAATACACCCCACTCCTTATGCAGGACCAGAAGTCTGTAAATGCTGTTTGAAAAGTGGGGGAGGAAAAAAGGTGTTCTTTGCAAAGCCAGTCTAAAATGCGTTAAATATTGCTTATCAGTTTCAACCATGGGCAGTACTTGGGGAAAAATGAAATCCAAGATTATCCTAATTCATTCAGCATCAAGAAAGCAGTATGGCCTGCAGTACACAAGATACGGTGACCCATTTTTGTCATTTGTAAGCATTTTTAATCCTGGTGTTTATGATTTAAAGTATAAGAAACTTCCCTGAGGGTGGTTCAGCTAAGAAACCCATCCAAAGAGAGTTGAAAATATTTGTTCTGATTCTTACAGTTCAGCTCTGCCCAAACAGCAAGTAACACACATGCCATTTTGTATTTTCACTGTTTGCTTAGAAGAGGAGGAATTGGGTAGTGCTTTTAATAGCAATGCCCCAAATCTTGTTTTCTCTGGTCATCGTTATTAATGCTGTCACTTGATTTTCACTGCAGAAAAAATCTCTAGACTTAGATCCTGACTCCTTCTAAGCCACTTTTATTCCCATACCTTTTATAATCATCCTGAAAACAACATGAAGATAGACAGAACATGCTCTCTCTTAAGAAAAAGTAAATAAGCAAATGTGTCATAAAGGATTTGTGTTTTCTTCAGCAGCAGTTAGGGGTAATATGGATTAAACACTTTTCATAACCACCATCTGCATAATTACTAGAAAAATTTGAGGGAGTGAAGGTTCTGACACAATTGTATGAAACATTTTCACAACAGAGAATCCAGTGAAGGGGAAAAAAACAATAATTTTACCATTACAATATCCACAATTTTATATTGGTAAATCAAGCATAAAATTAGTAGTTGAAATGCTCCAAGCAAGGCTTTGTTTAGAAATTCCTTTATTCATCAGTATATTATCTTGGTCACTTACTTGCTAACTGCTGTCATTCCTGAAGATGAGCTATTGTATTAGCATGCTACTTTGACTGTATTAAAAATATGCTGTTTTGTTATGTTTATTGGGTTGTGCAAGAAAAATAAGAATTATAATTCATACTGAAAAACTTGCGAGAACAGACTCTTCAGAATTATTTTGCCTATTTTAATGATACAGTGTCTGAGGTAATTTCAACACTTTTACTGTATTTGTTTTTAATACAGGTATCATATCCACATTTCTTCACGTCCACCCTTTCGGAGCCAATATAGAGTATCTTTGGTCTTATATGCAGCAGTTGGACTCTAGGGTAAAAAAAATTTAATCAAAATCTGCTTTCTCTTTAGAAATATTGTATTATTCTTTACTGCAGGTTAAACTCTTCATGCATTTCCATTAGAAAGATAATGGGATATGGGGCTTGGGGGTTTGCAGTCTTTATTCATTTGCAAATTACAGTGCACGTGCTTGTGTTGAGGTCTTTGCCTCGTGCTGCTTAGCTATTCTTTGTGGCACGGAAGAGCAGAGCTCTAAATGGCAAAGACTAGAAGCTGTTTTTATGACACATGATTCTGAAATATAGCTGAGGAGAAAAAAATCCATGGCCATCAAACTGCAGTTTCTGGAAGTGGCTCTTTATTCTTTGAAAAGTTGTTGGTTGTGTTTCACACCAAACTGAACCTTCATGAACACAGGAATGGACCATGTAGCACATCCTTTGTCTCCATGTGGAAGCAGAGATGACCTTCTAAAGGAATTGGGTGACCCTACTGCTAATTTCTGTGAAGCTGTGGCCAAGACTAAAGTGAGGCCAACACAAAACAGTGTGCAAAGTGTTTAATGCATCAGTTCGTACATTCCGTAGTCAACACATACCTGTAGGATAGGATTCTTTGACTTACTTTTTAATACCTGCTATTGGCTGAGATGAAACCAAGCCCCAAAATGGGCCTATTCCTCTGCACTGAATATTAAGCAAGTCAAGGGTGAGAAGCTCAAGTGTGAAATAGCCACCTTTGATCAGGTGAATGGTACTCCAAGTGCTAAACAGGCTGCCAGGCTGCAAGAGACACTTAGCAGCTGCAGGGGTCATCCTGCGGGCAGCCACAGCTCTGTCCCACATCTGCCAATACCTGCATGATGGTCTATTCCCAGATCTTCTTGTGGCACAACTCCTTTGATGCTGGTCATGTTTTGTTCCTGAACAGCCCCCTCAGCCCATAGCTAAGATCAGCTTCCCACTGCTCTGATGGGCTGGTTCATGCTTCTGGACAATCCTGCATCCTTCCTCTGTTTCTATGAATTAGTGTAGAGCTGAAAGCAGAGGAGATCCTGAACCAGAAGCTCACTGGAATTAAAACAGGCTGCTTTGATGAGTGAGGAAAGATAATGAATTTGTTAGGCACTGCCTTCAGCCATGGCAACTCAGGTTTGTTAGTGCTTTTACAGCCCACTGCCACCCATGATGAAAAGAGAGTAGGGGACAAGGATGGTAGAAAGAGGTGAGAAACTGGTAAATTTGAAATCTTTTTTAAATGTCCAGTTTTATCAAGAAATGATGCATCCAGAGCTTCACACATCCAGCCATTCCTCTTCTGCTTCTCTATGCCTCTACACTTTCCTTTATCATGTCCCAAATTCCTGCAGCACCCAGTCTGCCCAGTCTCCTCAGTTACCTTTCAAGTCCTTCCTTACCACAGCATTTGGCTAAGTTTCAACTGCTTTTCCCCTGGATGACCCCTCCAGTTCTGTATCTCTTGATTGATAACAGCAATCATCCAAAATATGGACTCCTGGGGCTCCAAGCCCTGCTGCTCATTGGTTCTGCCCACAGAGCTCTTCAACTTTCTCCCCTTGCACTGCTGTGCTCCCTTCGTGTGTGTGACTGTGAGCTCTGTCCTTGAATTTCTGCTCACATGAGTAGCATACTGGCTTCTGTGAGGCTGCCCAGACCAAGCTCTTGACTTGCAAACAGAGCCCTGAAGGAAGGAGCATTGTCTCCATCTCTGCAGCTACCACTGGACCTACCTACCACATAATAAACACAGGCTGCAGAATTTGACCTCGTTGGTTTATTTTGGAAGCAACTGCTTGTAGAAACAAATTACTTTTTAATAGCGTGATCCAGAGATGCAATCTCAGAGATGAATTTCAATTACTTTCCATGGTTAGCCTGTCATTCCTCGCCTGAACAGGAATGATAAGGTCAGCATACCCATGTGGGCTGAGGGCTCAGTACAGAGCTCAGATGCATTGCACAAACATAACCAGATACCCACTGCTACCATGTGAGTACTTAACAGATGGATTGGATCACTCTGGGGCTGTAGACAGCCTCCAACACTGAGTTTTGGTGCCACCTTGAACAAATCCTTTAATCTTTCTGCTGCACTAACCTCTACAGAAAAATAAGAGGCAGTAGATATTTTCTCACCCCCCTTGGATGTACTGAGGTATAATTAGCATATTTTATGTTTATATACTGTTTTAAAAAGACAAGTTTTCACCATGGAAGTTTTCTACTAATATGAATAAGCAGAAATATCATTATTTCAAGAGAAGCCTTTCAAACCATGGAGATACCTGTGGATAACAGGCAGCACCCATAGATTTCTTTGCTGTTCCTTTATTGACCATCACTTTAGAAGCAGTAGAATAAAATGGTTCATGTTCCATGACTGTTCATTTCTTGTCTTCCCTGCTAATTATACCAGGAAGGTCGCCTTTGTGGAAGTGTTTTCTGTAATGAGAGCATCTTTCCCATTAGGAAGGTGACCAGTCATTAAAGTTTAAAAATGATAAAAACATCCTGACCAGTGCAAAATTGGGAACTTCACTGCTTAATTATCTGAGGCTGCTGAACCGGGTGAGACTGAGGGAAGATGGCTGCATGGATAGTCTGCCTTAAGTAACAAAAGGAACTGATTAAAGTGTGAAAGAGAAAAACTGATGGAGCTGGGAGAAGAATTCAAGAGCTCGTAGGCTGAGAAGAAGAGTAAGGTCCCATCTGCTTCCTCCTCCTCACAAGAACACCCATGACTGTAGTTTTTAGATGGACTTCATACCACACTGTGGCCACAGCCCCGACACGGCAGTTGTCATTGCTTTGCAGTGGGATGCCACCTACAAGGGCAAAATCATTCCTGCGAGGAATCTGCACTTGCTTTGGAGTCTGGAAAGTCATGTCAGGCTAAGGTTAAAAAAAAATTAAAATAAAAGGTTGACTGTTTTCACATGGCCTGGATTCCTTTCCCCCGCACCCCTATTATATCTGTTCTTAATGTTTCCTCTTTACAAGCTACAGGGAATCTTTCTCACTTTAATTTTACCTTTGTTTCTTTCTCAGATCTCTGCCAATGAGATAGAAATGCTTTTGATGAGACTGCCACGCATGTTTAAACAAGAATTCACTGGTGTAGGAGCAACACTGGAAAAGAGGTGGAAGTTTTGTGCCTTTGAAGGAATTAAAACTGTCTGACTGTGACTAGTAATGAAGCTATGCAGAAGAAGAATTCCTAGAGCATGGCAGGGTTATAAAGTATTAAAGTAAGAAATTTGGGTTTGGGCACATAGTAGTATGTTTTCAAAGTTATCCAAGCCTAATTTTAGTTACATTTGTGACGTTTTCTTGTGAGTGGAAATGTAGTTGTGCACCAGTTCCTAAAATAAAATAAAAAATTTTTTAAAAGTTTCAAAATGTGACAGATTGTTTCCTATGAAAACTGAAGAAAGATACCACAGTCATAATGATTTCAAAATACTACATGTCCTACATCTAAGAAAAGCTCATTGAGCAAACAGTTAAGGAGAAAGATTGCCCATTTATGGTCGCTAAGCTACAGCGATTTATATGTAATATGTAGTAGAACTCATTAAGTTTTGTTATAGAAAGTTCTTTCTGTTTAGTAAGAGAATTGAGTAATTTTACAGTGAGGAAAAGCATACCAAAAGAAAACTTGAAGATGTGTCTGAAGTTATTGTATTTTGTAAATTAAGTTATATGCTGTACCAGGGATTTTTGCCTTATTGAAAGAGGCCTGAAAATGTGATTGGAGTCCTCAAGAATGCTTTATCAAGAATATTATTTTTCTAATGTAACTATTCTCCATTACAAGTTCTTTTAACATGGATTGCATATCAATTTTCATAAACATGTAAATAAGGAGGAAACCAGTGTTACTGTATTGTATTTGGTATGTAACATTCAGGTTTATGCATCAAAATAATATTCAGTTGCATTACTGTTACAAATTTTATAGCAGATATATTAATTTTTATCAATAAATATGACTTCTACCATATTGTTTGTGTAAGTTTTTCTTTTGATGTTTTTGAATTTTAATCAATCCAGCAAGAGTCTCCTGAAACTTATCTTTCCCCTACCTGAACTATTAATTGCAGATAACTTGGCTAAATGAATTATAAATCAAAAAAGAGCTCTCAATATTAGCTAAGATTAAAATAATTTAAAATATTGGTAGAGGAAGTACCAGCGTGGACCTTTGATATTTTTCTGCAACAAGAAGGCTGATGAAAAATGAACACCTTCAAATTTCTCATTCTAATCTCTCACCAAGGTACTTTAAGACCTATTTCTCTTCTGGCATCTACCTGGAATATAGAAATATTAAACTAAATGCTAATTGTGTACAAAAGTGGAAAAGAAAGAGGGTTAGCAGGTCTATTATGGGAGAAAATTATGCTTTCAGGCTGTACACACGAAATTTAAAAATATAAAGTACATCTCAATTATGGTTGCTGTAGAGCCTGTGATAAGTTACTCAGGTGAAACTAGTAATTATATGCCAGTTATGTTAATGAAAATTAACTAGTTTAATCCAAGTAACGACTCTTTCGTCTCTTGAGATCATACATTTTCATGAACAATTCTGGCAAAAATGTGTTAGGTCTGACAGCTTGTATTTAAGCACTGTAACATAAATGTGTATGGATGCCACTCAGGCTGGGGAAACTTGATGTGAGAAAACTTTCACCTCAGCTTACTCCATGTCATACTTATTTATTATATTCTGTCCTCCCTTTTTTTGTGTCCTCCTTTTTTCCCTTTTGATCATTGTCTCTCTCAGAAAACAACTTCAAATCCAGATAGTCAGAAAACATTTCATTTTTTGACAGAACCTTGTAACCTAATCACTATATTTTCTCTGCATGTATTTTCTCCTCTTTTTTTCTTCATGGGTTTTTCGTGTGTCTAGACCATCAGAGTTTTAGAAGGGTACTTTTTTAGTCCTTGTATAGTACCAGCTAAAATGGAACCTCCTTCAGACACTGCCAAAGAAGATCTAAACTTTGAGTATGAATAGCATATAGGCATCCTGTAATAGTGTAATATATCAGCTGAGAGCTTGAAACTCAGGGAGATCCTCAATGAGGATCAAGCTGGGCCCAAGAACTGGCTTTAACTTTTTGTGCTTTGGGGGAAACTGGATTAAAATGTTGAACTCCATCATTTATGTGCTGAAATGTCCTTATGATGACTCTTGAGGTATCCAGCTGTTTATACAATGGGATTAATAACAAGAAAGCCATCTTTGAAAGACATCTAGACTGGACATTAAGGAGCATTTCTTTGCTGAGATGGTGGTCAAACACTGGAATGGGCTTCCAGGGAGGTGATTGATGCCCCAAGGTGGTCACTGTTTAAGGGCATTTGCACAATGCCTTTTAATGACACGATTTAATGGTCAGCCCTGAAGTGGTCAGGAAATTGAATTAGATGATCCTCATAGGATCCCACAAGACCTAAAGCAAGTTTCTGCAGCTCAGTCAGGTTGAAAGAAGATGCATATTTGACAAAGGCTCAAAGCCAGTTACAGTTAGCAGGATCTTCACAAAAGTAGCAGGAAAAAACAAACAAGGAAAAGCAAAAGAGGCTAACCATGAGCTCAAGAGATGAGACTGAACAGCAGCCTGGCATCCAACTGCAAGTGATGGAAGAGAGTTACAGCAGTGTCCCCTCTTCTCAAATAAGGACTAGTGGAGCAGAAGAAGATTTGGTTTCTAACTGCCCAAACATGCTGAGACCATTTTGCAGGGAGTTGTACGTTAGGTTGGCCTGAACTGCTGTTCTCCCAGGAGAGCTTTTCAGACCATGCCCAGCTTTGAACTGTTTTGTACTGATGGCAGGGATGTCTTTCATCAGCTTAGAGGGCCCAGCCTCGTACTGCACAGTATGTGTTTCCCACATGAAGGATTAAGAGATACACTGTGCAAAACCTCCTGGACAAATGTGCATTTCACCCTGCACATTCAAGGGACATAAGTAACCTCTCTGTTAAACTGCATTTTATGTCCACAAGAGATGTTTTATGTTTTATCATGTTTAATGAAGACTGCATTATCCCCATCACTGAAAAGGAAATTCTTAATATCTTTTCATACATAGTGGGGTCAATTGTTTATTGAAGTGTGTGTGTTTAGGGCAAAACTTGCATGTTCAGGACTGCCAGAGCATCACATTCACTTAAGGAACAGCTATACTGAGATTTAGAGAAAATCCTGTATCCAGCTATGCTACATTTAGCTACACATGATGTGCAGCAAATGCTGTGGAATCTAAAGCTAGAAAATTGGTTGTAAGAGCATTCTGGGTGGTTTGCTTAAGTCAAAATTCTGGTCTTGCAAGCATTGTTTTATTTAAATTCAGAATGGCTTTGACAGTCAGTGTTAGTATTACAAAAATGTTCTGGGCTGATGTGAGTTGATTTGGGGAGAGAAGGAGGGAAAGAGTTGGTTTTGGACATTCTTTTTGTGCCTCTGGCACTAGTAAGTAGCCAGGTCTGATGTAGAACTGATGTCCATTTTGTCCATTTAACAAATGCATCTCAGTGTTCAGCATTGGAAGTGTGAGGCTTTTATCATTTTCCTTTTTTTTTTTCTGTGAAAGCGTACGAGTTTTCCCTTAACTTGTCACTCTGGTTATCCTGCTAAGATCTGCAGCTCTTTCAATCTAACTTTTCCCTCATAAGGAAAATAGAAACAGCATCGAATTCCTTCCGGTTCTGTGTGTGGCTGCTTGGACTGCAAAAAGTGACTAATGTATTTCCTGAGTTAAAACTGAATGTTTCAAGAACAAGTCAAGTGATAAAGCAGCCAAATCAGGAAATTATGTTTACGAGATACAGATCCTGTAACTATATAAACCCATTACATAGAATTCATGGAAATCATAATTTGTAAGCAAAATCAAATAGATATGGTCAGGAGTATCTTTGATGAAGTGTTTTGCCTCACACTGGGTAACATTGTGCCTGTTCAGATTTAATAGGCTGACTCAAATGTCAGACACTTTCTCAGTAGGCATATTTGGGGGGCAGCAAGAGGAAAAAAGTATATATTCCTTTAAACATAGCAGACAGCATTCCTGCAATCCTACCACAGACATATTACAACCATTTGCTCAGACTTCTGGCTGGTAAGTACTTCTTGCCAATTTATATACTTTTATACTCATAACATTGAAGCCTAAAAAACCCCATTGACTTGGACTGCTTGTATCTTAGCCATGTCACTGTTAATTCTGTAGTGATCCCAGCAGCATATGGTGGATTGAAATACAGCTCCCATAAAAGCATCCAGCCACGATCAAGGTATCAACTGATGAAAAATATATTTTTTTGCTTGATAGTTTCTCAGAAGAGATTAGTGTTGCCAAAATTGGGACTTCCTAACTTCATTTTCTCTTGCTTCCTTTAGCCAGTTTTGCTTTTTTCTGCAAGATTAAACAATCCTTTAGTACTGCATATTTTTCCCTATGAAGATATTTATATATTGTAGTCTATTTACTTCTCAGTATTCTTTCTCATAAACTAAACAGATTGAGTTTTTAAGTGTTTTGCTATAAAGCATTTATCTTCTCTTCCTCAAATAATTGCATCCTTTTTTTTTAATATCCTTTCCAATTTTACAAAACTTGCTTTAGAATGTATGGAGAAATGCTGTTATTTGAATTAAACTGATCAGTTTACAGCATACAGATACACAGTCATATCTCTGCTCCAATCCAACTCTTTGCCTCCTATTCCTGTCAGACTATGAGTTGATCACCAATGTCACAGCAGTAACACAAGTGAATTGCTGTTGTGTCATTTTCTTCATCCGGGTGTAAGAGATTCCTCTGCACAGATGTGTTTCTGTCTGCTAAAGCCTGGCTTTTTTATCCCCACTGACAGGCTTGCTTGTGCAAGGGCAAAGGTCTCACCCCACGAGGATATTTTGATTTTTGATATTTAGAACCCATGCACAGCCCTGTTCTTTGCCGTGGGGTAGTTTTGGATAATTCTAGGATGTTTATAGCCTTTCATGATTAAAATGGGGTAATCAGATCTGCTGTCAGGGTGTTGGCTGATCGCATCAAGCATTCAGAGGGCAATCGCACAGGCTTTGTCTAGACTAGGGTTTAAATGTGTGTCATTAGCACATATTAGCTGATACATTTTAAAAGTCTGATGCAGACTAGGCATAATGCCTTTAATGTGAAAAGCTGGCTGAGTTAGGCCCTTGGGCATTGGTGTTGACTCTGGTTTGTCTATTTTAGAATTTTAGAATAAGTTAGCTGAGGGCTTGTCTGCAAAGACCAGTTAATTTGGAAGGAGATAGGCTATGAATTTAAAGGGATGCTCCAGGACTTAAGACCAGAAAAAGATTCATTTTCAAGTAGTTTCTCTGAAATAGCTCAGTATAATAGTAATATACACTTAACTAGGTAAGTTTTCTCCCTTTCTTTTTTCTTTGCTTTTTTAACTTTCCCCAGAACAAAAACAGTTTCCATATTAGAGTTGTTGTATTTAAAAATTAACCCTCTGGTGCATTTCTGTTTTTATCAGTGCTCCTTACTGAATACAGCTGATTAGCCTGGTTGTGTCTGGGGAGGAGGCTGGAAAACTTGTACACTCTGCAGATCTGGTTGCTGACGTTAAAAGCTGACTTGCATTTCACAGGGGGAAGACATGGTACGCTTGTGAGAGGAATGGGAGTGAAGCAACAGAAGACCATAAAATAGGATTAAAAATAGAGACTGCAGGGATTTTGTTAGAACCTGGCGTTCCATCAAAAGAACCCACGCAAATCCCAGGACATCCCAGAAGCCTCTTATAAACTAAGAGGGGGAACAGGAAAGAAGAAGAAATAAAATTTCATAGTAGAAATCATTGTAAACTATGGTGATATTGAATTTATGAGAGTTTGTGCATTTCCTTTGCTGGTTCTGCCCATGGATTCAGCTGCATCAGGTGTTGTGACTGAGACTCTGTAAAGAGGAATGCTCCAAAATTACTCTGCAGTTGGCTCTATCCCAAAAATAAGCTCAGATAATACTAACTTCCAATTGCAGAGGAGCCACTCACTGCAAGAAAAATCTGCATCTCTAGCTCTACACTTCACTGGTTGATGGTGATGTTAGCAAAAATACTTTCCTTGTCCATGAAGGCTAGTGATAATATATATTACTCATGAAAAGCAAATATTTGCTTGGTAATCAAAACTCATTTCATGGTGTCACTTCTACCTCTCCACTCTGACTGGCTGACCAATGTCACCTTGGTTGAACTTGTCACCTTGCTTGGTTAGATGGAAACAAAAAAAGGTAAATTCCCTTCAGGGTGGAAAAAACACTTTTGTCTTGAGAAGAAGAACAGCCATGGATAAACATCATGCCACCTGTTCAAGGCTGATTTGTCTAATAAAGAATTGCAAGGCAGGAGCTGCTTTGCAGGATGATACTGGAAGCTGGTTTTGCGCAATAAAACATACTGACAGAGAAAGAAGCCAGATGGTGTCTCAACAGCCCAAGTTTTCTAAAACACATTTCCTACCCTGAGAAGTCCTTGATTGACAGCTCTGGAATCAGGTGGTTTTTTTGTCCACAGGGCAGGACAGGGAAGGCATCCAATATTGTCCTAGCAGAGGTCTGCAAAAATCACCTGCCATTTCATTTCCATCCCTGTGAAGCCCTTGCTTCATCTGTCCAAACTGCAGAGAAAGAGGACATCTGCAGAAGGCACATTTGACCTTGATTTGAGTCCACAGAACTTCTGCTACTTAAAACTTTAGTTTCAGGGCTGCATTTGAATCTCTAATCTGTTAAACTGATAAACTTCTGTCTTAAGGAAATTATCCAATGACAGAGGCAGCCTTTCTTGAAGGACAAACATACCCTGGTGACCCCATTCTTCCCCCTCAGTCTGCACAGTGAGCAAGAAGATTTGGAACCATGTAGCTGGCAAAGAGGTTCATCCTATTAGAAAACAGAGAAGAGCTCATGTTATATTTACATAGAATGTTTTGAGATGGGTTCTTTAAGTATAAAGAAAACCCTTTGCAGTTTATAGCCATGAAATGCTCTTAAAACAAAGGTTTGTGCAGGGAAATGGAGAAGCAATGAAAAAAAGAGTATTATCTTTTATGAGTATTTTATAACTCTTCTTCTTTGAAGAAATTTCAACATGGAGGCTGAAATCCCTCTTGTTTCAAAGGTTTATAGTCAAGACCCGGAATAAAGCAAGATTTGCAGCCTTTGTCTGATTTTTGTCATCTATGCAGTTCAAATGTCCAGTGAAAATCTTGAAAGCGTGTGCCCAGGTGAAATGGAACTGAGCAGTCATTGATGTACTACAGAACTGTTGCTTTTCTGCAGTGCAGAGCTCTTTAGAAGTTGAATTATGTACATTGGTCATGCAATTAGGAAATCTGTACATGTTTAGGATTGAGACCTTAATTTTTTGTCCTTCTTTCAAGAATGATGAGATTTCTGTCATACGCAGCATTGAGAAAGACATCAGAGGTGATCTGGATGGATCTGAGGAAAGAGGCCCAATCAAAGGCCATCTAGAGATGTGACTGTCACACAGTACAAATCCCCACCAGCAGTGAACAGGTTCATTTGGCCACAGGAGACATCACAGCTGTGACTGTACAGCCTCTGCCCAGCTCAATCCACTCTACTTACTGCTCCCAGGTTAAGCAATATGATGCTGTTTGGGCTGTCTGACTTCTTCTTTCTGTATGGTTTCTTCTTCTGGAAAGTTAACTGAGAAGTAGTTCAAGTCTTTTTTCAGGCAGTTAACAAGCTGTACCATCAACAGGAAACTATGGATGATCTGCAGCAAGAGTGGGTGGATCCTAAGTGGAGAAAGAACCTGGACAACTTCTTCCTAAATTTTCTACAAGCCTTGAAATTACTTTATTTGTAATTTCCAAAGGAGGAGGAGCAGCAGAAACATTTCCAGAAATAACCAGAAGAAGATTTCTTCTCCCAGACCCATTTGGCCCACACCTGTCTCATGCTCCCCAATCCACACATGCAACAATGTTCAGAAGAAAGCAAAAGGTGTTCCAGAGATTAAGTCATGTGAGGAATTCAAGGCTTTGGGAAGGTTATAAAATGATCCCTTGCGGGAAATCCCACGATCAGTGCTACTGTTCTTCTGTGTAACTAATCTAAAGTAAGGTTTTCATTAACTCTCTTTATTTGATGCATTGTGAAACAAACAGAATGAGAATGTTTAGGCTGGCAAAAAAAATCAACACAAAATCCCACAAGAGCCCAGTGTAACAGCACACATCAGGAGTTAAGTAACAAAGAAAATAGCTCTGGATACACAAAGTCTCAGTTTTGCAGCTAGGCAGGAGGTGCACAAGTTTAAAGCTATGCATGAGTACCAAGGCTCTTCTCCCAGCAGAGATGTTGAGAAATTACCAGTTTGTGCCACGACATAGAGTATAACTCACTGCTAAAAAGTTCTTGCAAATCACAGGTATAGTGCATGATAACATACAGACTTGGGCTACGACCTTCATTTTCTGAACTACTGGGCGTCTGAGAGCTGTCACCAAACACATGAGAAAGAGAGTCTGTGACCAAACCCAATATTAAAGCTACTCAGCAACACTCCAAAAGCCACTCAAATAATGCATGTTTCCTACCAAGGATTTGCTTTTAAAAGCCATCAGTACCAGGATTTTCACTGGAGTGTGGACACAGAGCCAAAGATGTGAGAGATGTCAGCCACTCAACTAACTTTGCAGAATATCCTGTCACTGGAGGCATTCACCACTTCATACTGTGGTCCAGAGTGCAGAGCCTAATTTTTCCTTGTCTGGGTGAGTACTTTATCTGCTGAACTGTTGAATTGGCAAGATGTCCCACTGCCCCAGTTGCCATCACTTCATGCAAGGTTGTATTCATCCAATATGTTCTGAGGACACCTGCCAGATTAATCCCCTACCTGCAGCTGTAGGTGCAAACCTTGCTTCTCAGCACTCTCAGCTCTGGGGTTTCTGAGAGTCCTCAGATGTCTTCACTGCATACTTTTGTGTAGCTGTGATTGAGAACCAGGGTCCTCCGAATTCGAAGTCTGGGAGTCACTCGCATTCTGAGTAACATAAGGAAACACAAGAAATACAGGCCTTGAAGTGTAGCACATGGGTGGGTAGGATATTCTTCTTGGGCTTTTAAGGAAACCTTTCTTCAGGTCTTCTTAATCCAGCCTTTATCCCTTCTCATCCTGTCCACAGGTTGGTGTGGGTTTGTGTACATGTGTATGAGAGGTCTCCAGACCATTCAATTTTGTTTCCTCAGGATATGGGGTCTTTTATTTTGTTCATTATGTGATTTCTCTTTATTTTACTGCAAGTCATATGGGTAGAGGTGAATTGTAAAGGAAAAATATCTACCAAGCCACATAATAAAATACATCTATCGACAATCTCATATATAGGGAAAAATCTACATGTAAATGGCAATCTGTGCAGCTTACAAAGAAGAAAAGAATGAGCAATTGCAACTGAGAATCCATAAAGATTTATATAAATGTATAATATTAATTGGTCTTGAAAGATGAAAGGCTGCCTACTTAGAGTAATTTTGTCCTGATGGACCAAAAGCTACAACTTACTTAAATTTTCATTCAAATATGAGAAACAAGAAGTCCAAACTATAGTGTCTAATGAGACCACGGATTACCAGTACCTAGCTTCAGGCACTGACACTACTCCTACAGCATCTAAATTCAAGAGAGCAAGCATGACTCAAGGCTTGTGCCATATGACTGCAAAAGCAGCTGCAAATCCTCTGTCTGACATTTGGCAGGTAGAGGCAGAATCCAGCCTACACTCAACAGGACCCATGCCAACAGGACTGGACCTTGCTTTCTCAGCCCAGTCATGCTGGTAAACAAGAACCAGCTTCCACCTTACACTCTGGACGCTGTTTTTCAGGCATCATGGCAAGAGATGTGATAGTGCAGTCAGCTGAGGAGGAAGAACCATGGGGAAAGTGCACTTTGTCTTCACTGCAGGTAGCTGCTTCACTGCAGGAGAGCCAAGGGTGACAACATCCAGCCAGTGATGACTTTACTCAAAACACAGAGAGATGGAGCATGTCTGTGGCAGTGACTTTATCTCATGCCAGTTTAGCTCTCAAGCAAACAGATCTAGTGCTCAGTCACATCCACAATACTGCACTGACACCTCGTTAAGGGGGTGCTGAATTTACAAAGCCATCTTCAGCTGTGGCTTGCTGAACGTGACAGACCACAGCCTCCCACCAGCCTTCTGATTTCAGTGAAACAAGAGAACAGCTGATAAATGTTACTACTTGAGGAGGGTTTCCATTGGTAGGGACTGTGATTGCTTTTTTCTGGGGTGCTCCAAAATCTGCAGAGCACCTCCTTGGTGTTGCTACCTTCAAAAGCCATGCTACTCCTTGAAGGTATCAGTCAGCAGAGAGCACTGCCAGTGCTGACACACACAGGCAGTGACTTATTCACATCATCTCCAAAGGAGGCAAGTCACACAAAGGTCGTGGTGCTGCAGACAAAGAAAATAGTTTACTATAATGTATGTAATGAATAATAATGCCAAGCATAAGAACATCATCATAGAACAGAGGAGAGGATGCGGAAATGTACATTTCCCCTAGCTCGAAATTTATTGAATGATCAGAATCAGGGAAAAATGAAGTTAAGAGGATGTGGGTAGGAGAGGAGTTCCCTGAATCAATTTTTTTTCTCCTTCCCTATCCCAGCTTTATATACAAAATGCAACATATCTAATCTGTGTATAAATGAGCAAAACTTCTAGTGCATACCAAATCTGCAATCCAATAATTTGTATTTGAATGTTTTAGCAAAAACTGACTGTGACTACAAACACTTCACAGACTAATTTTCAGTTTCGTGAGTTTTTGCTTGGTTTGCCTACGTGTTCTCTGAGCGCTCTGCCAAAAAAATATTTCCTTTCTTGCACTGAAACATAACACTGACGTGTGTCAAACTACTTCTTTTGTATGGGCTTAAGCACACTTCTTCCTCTTTCTGCGTTTTGTAGATTCATACATATTAGACACACATCTTTGGGTTTTAATTATAAAATTAATGTAGACAGCAACCAGAAATAAAGCTGACAAATCTAATTTCCCAAGTAACTCAATATCATCTCAGGATCTCTGAGGAGGAAAACAAAAAATTATGTCCAAGGGGTTACAAGAACATTTCTAAAATGTCAAACATTAAAAAAAAAATTTAAAAATTTAAAAGCTGATCAGATTAATAGAGGAACACTTCCCAAACATCAAAATCCATATTTATCACCAGCTAGAAGAATGTGATGGTACTTTAAACATTACATTATTTCATACTGCTTCAAATCCCAGACATTTAGGGGAAAAAAGTATCTATCTATCTGTCTATCTATTTATCTATCTGTCTATCTATCTATCATCTATCTATCATCTATCCACCCCACGAATGCTTCTTAAAAGAAATTTCTACAATAGTTGTTTAATGACCCTGAAGTACCCACATGCAATCAATTGTAAAAAAACAGCTCTGTAAGGATTCAGTATATCCACAAATGAGAGTCAGACCTTTCACTCCAGAGAAGCTGGTATTCTTCTCCACTGCCATCAAAACGGAAGCAAATTTCTCAGTTCAGCAATGAAATTTGAAAGGGTAGGCTGAGAGCACTATGGAGGAAACTCATGAAGTCTTTCCCAGGACTACAGAGCAACTCAGTAATATCTTCATGCCACAGTGAGCTCTCCAACAGCTCTCTTATAAGGACAGAGTTGGAGCCACTCTATGGAATGCCCATTGGTGCAGCTCAGCAATGTGCACCAAGAAGCTTGTCCTGCCTAAACCAAACTGCAACAGAAACATAGAGATTCTTGAGACAAAGGCTGGATGCTTGCAGGTCTGCATGTTCCTTCCTCCTTGGAAAGAAATCTGGGGACCTGAACCTCAAAGTCCAGTGCTCCCTAGTGCAGAAGCAGCCACGCCACAGGAACTGCACAGCACAGCATCCAGTTTCCCTCACACTGCAACATCCTTCAGGTGATGTCCAAACCCATCCACATCTACAAGGAGGGAGTCACAGAGGCACAACAGTGGCCTTTGCCTGCCTGGCTCAGAGACATGTATGTCCTGCAAAGGATGAAGCCTGAGAACTCCCAAAGACTGGTGTATGAGCAGAGTGCTTATGTTCCCATTGCTCCCATTACAGGCAGTGGAAAAGCAAGTCATTAACCTAGGCTGAGAGTCTGCAAGGCTATTCAGCTTCCCTGATGTAGATCTCTGTTTTAGGGAGAGGTACTCATATGCAGCCAGCTGAGTGGCTCCCCAAACTCCACTCACCACATGCATGATAGCATCTTAGTCATCTCTGTACAGACTCTTTAAAGTTCATCTGTGTGGGATTTAGCTTAGGCTAACATGGATCGCATCTGCCTGCCTGAGCCAAGGTGAATGTTGAGACCCACAATTCCCACTTAATTCTCCAGTCTACTAAAAAACCTAATTCCATCCATAGCCAAAAACTTGCTTTGAGGAATTTGCAGCTTTTGGCCTGTGGGTCTTTTCAATCACTTTTTTATTTTATACAGTATCACTCTGAGCTGTGCATGAATGCATTTGGATTCTAGCATGTAAAATTTTCAGAATCTCATAAAAGGTTTCATTTGGAAGTGGAATTTATGGAAGTGTGTATTAATGATTTGGCATCTTCAAGGGGTTATTTTGAGTGCTATCTTTAACTTCATTACCATTAAATTATTCCTTAAATTATTCCGAAGAGATTGTGGCCTAATGCTTTGAACCAATTTAAAAATTCATATGGAGAGTTTGTGATAGTCCACAGTCAAGAGTACATTTAAACAGTGGAAACCAGTTAAGCCACTTTTAGGAGATAAAGAGATGTTTACCTCAGTTTCACAATGTTGACACTTTTCTATATTTTTTTCTGCATAGAGTGATTTTGCAATCAAAACTTGAACAGGTGGAAATCCATCACAAATACCTAAATCATTTGATAAGACACAATCCACACAGACTTTATTTTGCAAGTAATTATTGCCACATGCATACAGGAAAGCTGAAAAGCTCCTAGAAATCAAGTTCCTTTTGAACAGTCAATCCCAGATGGTTTCCACTCCTAAAGAAGAACATAATAGAAAACAGCATCTTGAGAGAAACATTCATCCCCAATAATTTGGCTTTGCCCTGTAAGGTCAGCATGCAGACAGCCCAAAACTCAAGATTGTAACCCATTTCCCTTACAGATGTAATACAAAAGGACAAAACCAAGGAATTATGGGCTCTTTTAATCTTTTATGTGATCCTAGGACTGGCTGTAGGAACTACTGGTGCTTGGAGTTTTTAACTGTGGAAAATTTTACTAATATAGCTATTTCATATAAACTGCTCTAATGAGTGTTGTTTATCCTTAGCCAATGCTACACTGAATCACTGCAAGGGAAGAGGAAATACAGACAACTGAATGTACACTTAGATTCATCCTTATGTTAATGTGGTCAGAGCAAAATCTTTTAGCTACTGACCAAGAGGTCAATGACTTATTATGATCAATGACCAGTGAGAATATATTTTCAGTATCTTTTCAAAGTGAAACCCTTACCTTGTGAGGTGTTTTCTTAATTGGAAGACACTTTGGCTTTGTGAACGTGACTTTTGGGGGTTAAGGGAAATGTAAGGGACAATTCTGTTACTTACATGAACACTTTATTTTCCTGTCATTCCTTTCCACACCCCCTGAGGTTTTGCTAAGTACTTTAAAGTTACTGTGGGATAGAGGACAATTGGTATTACCACTATAAAATCTTCCCCTCAGTCCGCCACAGCATGAATCAGAAGTATAAATTGCTGTGCCTAAGTGGGTGAAGTAAGAAATAGACTGTTCCCACTGGAAAGATAAGTGACTGGAAATGAGCCCAAAAATTTTTGCTTAGGAGTCTCAAAGCTGGAATACTGCTAGAGTGGATTACCAGGGAAACCAGGAATGAGTAGGAACCAGAGCCTAAACATCTGACTCTGTTTTCCTGGTATACATTTTGGAGAGATGCAGTGTGCATAAAGAACTTGGATATACTTCACTGCCCATCTCAATAAAGAGACTTTTCTACTAAATTGATGTAGAAAATCATATCTCACTGGTTTAACCTTTGATTTCTTAGTGTTCTCCTCTCTACATCCAATGACCCTGGGTTACAGCAAACAGCATCTTCTTTTGCCTACCTGAAGGCACTGGTATGGCAAAAGAGGAAGGATGAAGCTGTGCAACTCCTACTCCTTATTGTCAGTGGCACAGGACCCTCTACATGGTCTCCTTTGCCCAGAGATGGAGGTGGAATGTGCACCCACCCTACATTTCCTCTTCTAATAAACACTGCCAGCATCTTTCCAGGAGGCAATTACAGCAACAGTCCCTTCCTTGCCATCTCCCCCTCGCCATCTTTCTACTTTCTGAGAAAAGAAAGAGTCTTGCTGCTTTTATGTATTTTCCACATCACTGGTATATCTTCTGAGTGTTGCATTTTCAGATGGCCTTCAATCCCACCTTCAAGGCTTTTTTCCCTACACTTGCAAGAACTGGAAATATATTCCAGAGAAGTGACTTAAAAAACACTAATGACCCCGAGATGAACAAGCCCAAACCTGTACATGTGTATACACATGCACACATGTAGTTTCTCTGCAAGGTCTACTGCAAATGCAGAATTTGCCCTAATTCTGAGAAACTCCTAACCCTCCTCCACACTCACACATACTCTAATGCACTCCCTCTTGTACAAATCCACCCTCTCCCACACTGACACATATATTCTCTCTCTCCTTCACCAATCTCTTTGCCTCTGAGCTAAATTACTCTACTGTGGAAATTGCCATCAGCAATTTTCACCCTTTGCTGCTCTTTCAAGGAGTTTATGCAGTGGTGCAGTTATGATGCTCAATTAGTTACTTGATATCTTTTGAGCTATTTCCCAACTATTTGCACGCATGTGTTACAGGACAGCAATGTTTCTCAAAACACCTCCAAGGGCTTAGGGCGTGGGCTGAGCTGGATGAGGTTGAATCTTTGTGGTGATTACTTAAAATCAAATGGGTGTTTTGGGGGGGACGTTGCTCACGCTGCAAGGTCTCTGCCCAGCTACAAAGCACCTGTGTATTAGCTGTATTTTATGGGAGGAAGGTTAGTTCAGAGGCTGAAGCAGTGTCCTAGGAATTGGAGTTACCTCTCAGACCCTGGTGCAATCACTGAAGGGATTGATGTCCTGGTTTTTCTGCTCAAGTGTGCAGCACCACCCAGCTGCTTGTTCCCATCCTCACAGCTCGTGTTGAAGACTGTGATGAACAGGCTGTTCATTCTGGGGCTGTTTCAGTGTACAGTCAGACAGGTTGTCTTAGATCCAGACATAGCCCATGAGGACACTGCATTTTTCCCACATCATAGATGTGACTGTGAACCATTTTTCTTAAATGAAAACTTGAAAGGAAGTGAGAAGGTTCAGGCTGAATTCATGGCTTGAGCTCTTGATCCCTTTTGACTTTCCCTGGTGGCCATGAGAAAAGTCCTCCAACTTTTCTGCACTTCAGTTTCTCAGTTATAACAAAACAGAAATTTCTACCTCAAGTGAAAATTTTGAGGAAAAAACTATGAAATACTGTGGGCATTATCATGCTAGAGTAACAAAGAATACAAGTGCCCAAGAATTTTTTTGCTTTTCATATGTGAGAACAAAAAAAACAAATAAACCAAGTTAAAATGCAATTTGGGATGGATGGGGGATTGTTATAAGGCTTGCTTATTACTTGTCTACAGAGCTCTACAATGCTGTAGAACCAGTTGATATTAGAATTACACCATAATCTGCACAGTTTGATGAGCTGAACAAGCCATGGCAGGTGATTTTTTTTTAACTCTTCCTTTAGATTTATTCTTTGTGAATCTCAAAATATAACCAAATGAATGTATATGAGTGGGTTTAAGGGAGAGTAAGTGGACCAACAAAGTAGACTAATCTTTATCTCACATTAAAATGGTGGGTCCTCAATATTGATTATTCCCAGACAATGACCTTGATGGTTACATCTAAAAAGCTGGGTTGAAGCACTCAGTTGCTGAAGGAAGAATAGTAGGAACTCATTTCTCACCCACAGCCATGTCAAAGAAGTGGGAATTGAAGGAAACTACAGCTTGAAATCTAGGTTAGTATCTAGCGATCTCCTTGGAAAGTTTTCACTGACAGTACCTGTTTCTCCCTACCCCCATGAAAATCTCATGCTGCCAAGAACAGCTTTTTGTTCAAGAGAAATGCTGATTTTGTGGGAAGTGCAGGGAACCTTTACTCAGCTATTCTGATCTTTTAAGTAAATATTTATTTATTTTCTGCATGAAGTTATAAAGTTTCTTGGGAATACAGATAATGTAGCAGGAGGAAAAGTAATTACTGTAATTTTGCCTCTGCTTTCAGAAAATAATCCATCTGATAAGCACCCCATTTACATTTTGTGCATTGCACAGCTCAGCATAGAGGAATCTCAGCTAGATGCATGCAGTCCATGTTTATTAAATGCTATGATTCTCCTGCTAACAGAAGTACTTGTCTTGGCCTTTTCACTTTTCAAAGACCAGATGATTAAGATGTCATTGACATTAAGCATGCCTTGCATCCATTTCTAGAGGAATTATGTGGTCAGAGGTACTCCCTGAGGGTTAGAAATCCTCTGAAATGACAAAGGAGAACTGCAGCTCCTGAGGACAGTCAGACACCAAACAGCCACCCTTTCTTTTCACAGACCCAAAGTAGGTCCAAGGCCCCTCTGTATCTCTGGGAAAGGTATGCTACCAGCTCTTTTCTGTCATCTTCCCAGAGGTTTACTTTCTAGCTGAGAAAAACACCTGTCCCTCTGATTTTCTGGAGATAAATGAGAAGGGCCTGAAAGAAAACCTCATTAATTCCCTGTGCTACAGATGACATCAACTAAGACATTCTTTAGGAAGTGAAGTGACAGGCGGAGGGGGAGAGGGGAATGAGAACTGACCTAGCAGCCGTGCCTGCCAGGTAGCATGAGGACAGTCAGTTCCTATCAACCTGAATGAGGACTGAAGGCACTCTGCACCTTGCATGATTAAGCCCAAACTGAAAGCAGCCTTTCTCATCAAAATTGCACTGCCTTCCTCCTTCCCAAAAAGCACACTAATTTGTAAGAATTTGCTATCCTTGGCAGTTGTTTCCAACTGAGCTCTTTTGACCTCCCTTCCCATCATTCGATGGGAGAGATGTGTGCACACCAGCTGAGAGATTCAGGGCACTTCAAAGGCAGCCCAGGTCTACTTCTATTGGCCACACCACGTTTTCTTTCCTATCATCCCACCTCACTTCAACCTCAGCTGCATCTCCTTTTTCCAAGCAAAGCCTGGGAAAGGGACAGGCAGGTGCATGTCCATCACAGCTTGCTGCATCATTGTAGACTGGGTTCAGAGTTTGCAGAGATACCCATGGTATATTCGGGTCACACACTGTCTGAGCATGTGAACGACAAAGGCAGGGTCTGAGGGCTCCTCTCTTTCTCCCCTTCTCCTGACCCATTTCTACCAAACCTCAATCCAAGTGGAAGCTGAGCTATTTCTTCTTATGTAGGTTGCCAGCAGGAGCGGTATTTATTGTTTTGTGATTTTTTGTGCAGGAATTTGTAGATCTCAAGTAGTATTCATGTGACATACAGTAATACATTTTTTCCACAGAATACTTTCCCCTGTATTTTTACACTTTCTATCCTCTGCAGAGGAATACACAAAATATTTCTAACGCTTCAGCTTGTCACACAGATTTTTCCTCACTGCCTGTGTGCCAAAGCATTTCCCAGTAAAACTGATGAGGCTGAGTACAGGGAAATGCAGGGAAAGCTGTTGCAGAATGACGCCACGCAGTGTGAGTGGGAGATGGAAGGAGGAGTCAGTCATGAGACCAACAGCTGAAGGAGAAATAAATTAAGAGTCATAAAGCAAACTGCCATTCAAAACTCCCTTTCCACAGCAAGGCCATTACTGAGGTTTCTGTTGGCTTCACAAAATGAGAATAATTGGGGAATGGTCCTGAGTATACATTTCAGTTCCTGTCCTGTGTGTCAGAGTTACCCTCTTTCATTGTCTAGCTCCAAATAGAGAGGAAAATATGCTTGGCTCAGCTGCTTCACCTTTTAACATTTTCCTCCTTCAAAGTGTATGGAGAAACAGGGGTCAGAAAAAAGGTATCGTTACCACCTGTCCAGGGCTTTCCTCCCAGAGAGCCCCCACTTCGTACTGCCTGAAATCATGCACAATATAATTCTGTAGACTACACTTCTTGTGATTTTGGGTTTTTGTCTTGATTGCACTTGCATTTAAAGAAACACCTGACCCAAGCAGTGATTGCTTTGCATGAAGAAACTGTCAGTGCAAAATATAAAACAGAAAAAACTTGTCACTGGATAACATAAATAAGTTGTTTCTAAACAAAAGGAGCCTGCATTTGTTTAGTGGGCTTTAACCATAGTCTTAGAACAGCTCTTGAGAAACTGAGCAAACAAAATCAAAGCTCACTTCTTTTGCTAGATTTCACAATGAATCTCTGCTCTACTATGCTCAGCAAAAAGAATAACACCAAAAGGAAAACTCTGTAATAAAGGCTAGATAAACTTCTTCCTCCTTTAGGAAAAGTGTCTTCTCTCTGGCTTCACACTGCTCACTTTTAACACACACACACAAGCACACCCCTTGCTTGCCATGCATCGTCCCAACCTGTGTCTGGTTTTGTGGACTCACCATTTCCCTTGGCTTGTGAACAACAACATGGTCTGGTCCAAAAGCACTGTAAATGCCAACAGTGCTGTGAAAACAATACTCTGTTTAATGCCTTACCAGTACCTATGCCAGATACAACTAGAGTTCAAAAATTACATGGATAGTGGAAGTATCTGTATACAAACTGCACATTGTCAAGATGAGGGAGAAAAAACTAGATCACTGAATCCAGTGCTACTTTTGAGTACTTTCTGTGTCCCTCCATCTGTGCCACTTAGCAGAAATGTTTTAGGAATGTCTTTCCATCCCCATATGTCCATAACTGTAAGATATTCTTCAGCATTCAAGATCCTTATGCACCCTCTGGCATAGTATCCAGACTTTTATCCATTTCTTTGATACATTAAAATATAAAACCATATTAAAACCATATTACATTAAAATATAAAAGCTTGGATCTTGAAGCAGATAACACACAAAATCAGATGCTGTATTCTATCAGTTTTCATGCCACTGCTGAAGCTGTCAGCAAGACGGTAATTCACCTGATTTTGAGTGTGCAAAATGTTAAAAGCTGTTTGTGCTTGCATTGGTGTCAAAGCAGATGTGGCCTCCTGCTTCCTGTGAATTGTATTTATCCCACCTCATTGAATACACACAAATGTATTGCATGTACTATAACACCCTTCCTATTCATCTGACTTATCTGGGAGGGAAGAGCTCTCCTTTTGAGCATGATATAACCTGACCTTTCCCAACAGCTACTGATTATGTTTTCATCTTCCTTCAAACATCTGTATGTCTGCTGGTCTCTATGTTCTGACAATTAAGTACCGTCAGGCTCTGTTGTCAGTTTGGTGATCTGAGAATATTAAAATACTTATTGGCAATGGGTAAATTGCAATATTTTGCCACCAAGAGTTTTATGATACCTATTTCCAGAGAGTAACTAGACTCCAATGGCCTTTACCAACACTTGTTTTTTATATGTGTAAAGCTGTCTTAATGTGTACTCACAGCTTCCCTATCTTTGCAAGATAGTGTATCTAGAAGTCATGCCACACAAGGAAATTAGAAGTTTACAACAGGACTTCCAGCCTGTTTCTAATCCAAGACTGTCTATAGTACCTTAGTCTCTTAACAGAAAACACCTTTTTTACCTTTGTCTTTAGCTTGCCAGGTAGAGCAAGCATTTGAATTCAGAGCTGCTGCCTTTCCCCCTCACACACTGCTGCTCTGGATTCCTCAACCTTGCAAATAAAGAGTCACAGTTTTCTTCTTCGTCTGAGCAGTTCTGTAGGAAAGGATAAGGATGTTAAAATTCACAAGATAACCATTTCATAACTGAGGCCTTGAAAAAAATGCAACATGGGGTCTGGAGAGCAGGGAAAAGAAGGCCCCAGAGAATGATATTTCCTAAAGATTCATCTTAGCAGTTGCAATTAACTTCCTCAATACCTTTTGGATAAAAGTTATCAGATAAGAGATCAAGAGAGAGAACATGATTTAGCTCTAGCAAGTCTCGATTTACAATCTGTCTTCCCTGATCTGAGCTCATTTTGTGCAACTCCTGTGTCATGTTCCTCTCTTGCAGAGATGGAAGAAAGAGTTTAAGTCAAAATAGATAAGTGTAGAGCCCCCAGAAGCCAAAATGAAATGTCTCTTAATGGCATTTTTATGGCACTCTCAGGATATCACCATATCCTACAGGGCTATTATAAGAGGAATTTCATCTCCTTTACTCAAAAAAGCTGTGGTGACATTCTCAAAAAATGCATAATGCAGCAATTTAAAATAGCTAAAATATTTGGTTCCAGTTTCCTGGATTTCAACATTGCCTGAGAAAAAAAGTGTGCAGAAAGAGAAGTGCAGAAGGGAAAGGAGAGACATAGAAATAACCCTCTCTACCTTCATTCTTCTGCTCTCTTCTCCCACCTTTCCCTGACTGACTCAAAATCAAACTGCAGATTGAGGGGGAGGTTGCCACTGCTGAAGAGCACTCTCTGCCAGGCTTCTCTGTGGAAAGGTCTGATTTTCATGAACATGAACAGGAGACCTCTCCCTGATCATGTTTCCAGGACTGGATTATTAATGGTTACATTTCCATCCCTTTAATTGCTTCCCCGTTCTGGCAATGTCTTTTTTCATTTAACTGCAGCTCATACACACCCAGAACGTATTAAGTAATGAAAATGCACAATGGAGGCACACATGCCTTGCAACTGCTGTTTATACTCCAGGATTTAAAACCAGTAACAAGGGAGGTTAATGTTATTCTTAGGAGATAACACTCGTTGCTATGGTGAAGACGTCTTCTGTCACTCACTGTTGGGAAGATGGCACCTGAGCTATGAATGTTTGATGGTATTTTAGCTTTTGAGATGAGCAGTAGTAATTACTCCAAAGCAGATACTAACCCCTCTGATTCTGTGCAGAGATCTCATGTAGGTGCTTTGTATTTGAGCAGGCTCCTCTCTGCCTTCTCAATGGGCTTAACGTGCTGGCAGGGATTGGGTTTTTAAATACCTGACAAAACAATGGAAAACAGCAATAGCTGGTGTCAGAAAATAAAAATAGTCTCAAAAAAAATCTCAAAACTACCAGGGGATTTAATTTTTTTGTTGTTTAATGGGTGTTACAGTTTGCATCACATTCTGAGGATCCTTCCGCTTTTTAAAACATAAAATTTCATTAGACCTGATCTGCTGATCACAGCTTCATGATCTGCACTTCCTACTAAAATTTATTCAGGCAATAATCCACAAGAAATTGGTTGTTTTCAGCAGTTTATGACTTGTTATTTAACATTTAACAGAATGGCAATTTATTTTGGTAACAACCAATACTGAGAGGTTTATTGCCATTGTAAACCATAATCAACTGTTTGTATCATTACTAGTTTTTCAAGATATAAAAATGGCCAGCTGCATTGGAAAATTGCTTAACAGCTATAAAAATTTGCTCTGAAGATTATGTATGGGGTTATTTCACCTTAAAGGTCAAAAGTTTTTAGAGAAACCACTCACTCCAGCATACACTCTCAGCAGATTGGTAAAACCCAACCCCAGAAGGACAATACTGAAGCAATCCCCAGCAATTTTTTTCAATTCTGAATATGAAAAAGGAATCTGTAGAAGATTGCATTTCTTTATCACAGCATCAGGCCAGAAACTAAATCTTGTTCCTTTTATAGATGTTGCAACTGTTTTGCTGAGCTGTACTGTACTCATAAAATAGCTTAATCATTGAGGTTTCCCACTGGTCTTTTGGGATCAGACAACTGGACACAGATTTCATAAGTGATACGCTTAGAAAAATAAAAAATATTTTAATTTGGATTCAAGTAAGTTCCAAATGAGAGCATACGTTTTACAACAGCATATCAGTTCTTCCTCTTAAACCATTATAGTGGGCCAAATCTCAGTGAGTAATTTACAGTGAGTAAATCAAGGGTACAAATTACTTTCTATTTGTGCACTCAAAAATAGATTTACAAACAGTCTGCAATTTCTTCTTTTCCCTACTTGTTTTGTGAATATTTCTTTTTGCTCCATAGTTGTTGTAGCAGTTACTGTAGAATACCTGAGCTGACTTTAATCACAAGAACTCTTCTATTTCCACTGCATCAGTTCATGCAAATGTTCACTTGAGAATAAAACCAACGTTTTCCTCTTAATTATTGTGCCTACCTCAAAAGTTCATTTGTCTAATCTATTTGTGCAGGTAGAACTTTCACTGAGCAAAGCTACTCACAGAGAGGAAAAATGGATGAAAAACATCCATTTCAACCTTTTAGCAGGTAAGAGCAGGTTTGGTTTGGGGTTTTTTAAATTTATGTTTAGTGGGATTCATTCAACTCTTTAATGCTGATTGGAATTTCTGGTAGAAAGATCTAACTCATTTTTTCTCCAGCTTTCAAACATCATGAAGCAAGTTAATCCCTACTATAACTCCAGAGAATTTGAGGATATTGTAGCAGAGATTACTTTGGCACTTCATTTCTTGTTTAAAGTGCCTACCTGCTCACATACACTTTTAAAACATCAAGAGTGATGGTTGCTGGATTTCATTATTCACATTCAAATGATGTGAAATATAGGAAATGCCATGGACTTAATTCTCCAATAATTTTTTGGTTTCCAATTCCTGTAACTTGAAGTGGGTTATTAGGATTTCCAGATACATACAGCTGTTGCTAATCTGCTTTACTGGAAACAGAAGTTTTCTGAACCTCCACAAAGGTGTCCAACAGGCTTCTAAGGAAAAGAAAACTGAAGAGACATCCTCCTTGGAAGCACAGTCCACCATGCCAATCACCTTAGAAGCTAGAAGATAATTTCTCTTTAAAAGAAAAATCAAAATAATGACAAACACTTATTTTTAACTCATCCACAAGCCTAAAAATAATAAATGACATGAAAAAACTGAAACAAGGTCCTCAGGGAAAAAAAAAACCCCAAACTCATATCCACTGCCTCATCATATTCAGCCTGTCTTTCATGCTGTTAAAAATTCTCTTCAGCCCTGGGCATTGGTAGCAGAACTGCAGCAATGAGGATCAGGCAATCTTGCCTGCCAGTCAGAGGCATTAGCAATTTGCTGGTTGCAGGAAAACTAAAAATAAAAGGGGAGTATTTCATAAAGCAACAAAAGCAAGGCTGCCTCGTTTCTACCAGGCTGCCTCAGGATGGCTATAGGCTACCAGGTACCAGATATGAAAAGAATTTAGAGCTGTTCAATCCTTTTCCACAAGTGCAAGAAGGGATACAAAAGCAGCCACAAAGGTCAATGGAAAAAAACCTGTATTCTTCAGTTTACTTCTGCAGACTGAAATAACTTGTTATCAGAATCATTACCAACCTCTGCTGGACAGACACAATGGAGGAAAATGTGAATCAGAGGGTGGCATTTCCAGGCATGGATGAGTTATTTAATTGAAACAGTGCCTTTGTCTTTTTTGAAATAATTTTCCCCTCAACATTTTTATGAAACACTGAGTCATTAAAAAATTTGAAACCATTTATATTCATTCTTTTTGCTGAATTTTGGGAAATGTTATTGTGTCCCCCAGCCCCTCACCTCCAGTCCTTTTGCAAGGGCACACTTCCTATGGATTTTCTTCTTTGATCTGGAATCACACAGCATAGCCATTGGTATCATTAATAGCTTAGTTGTTATGTTTTCATAACAACTATCAAACAACTATCAAACTGGCCTTTAAAAGACTACACTTCCATATTTATCAGGGGCTATCAGTAACATAAGCTTGTATGAGTAGACTCACTTTCAGGGCTGTAATGTCATTTGCTCCTGAGTTCAGCATCCTCACGCAGGGACATCCCAAACCATCAGCAAGGACATCTCAGCTCTCTGCTTTTTCTTGTCATCCATGGACAGGCTTATGAAAGAGTACTTTTCAAAACATAGAACCAACTTATGAGCACTCCCCATCTCCACTCTCAGTCCAGCAAAACCTGGCTGTTTTTTCAACTAAGCTTCAAGGCAGCCTGAGTAAACAGGTCAACTTTCCCATGCAGTGGCTGCTCAGCAGCAAATGCTGAAGCAGCACAAGCTGATTTATATTCTGTAGGGTCACTTAAACTCTCAAGTGTTAAGCTAAAGTGTCAGACAGGTCCCCATGGGGCGAATCTCTGCAGCTCTTTGAGTGCTGTTTCTTAGGAGGAGAGTTTCATCCCTCATTAGAATTCATTTTGTATTATGGATTTCTTCCTTCCTTCCTCACAGAATTGGAAGAACTAATTAGAAATAGTTATCACTGCTGACATTCAAAGCATTATTAGAATGGCAGCCCACTGGAAAAAAGGAAATTCATTCTATTGTAGGAGATCCTGGTAATTCAGGTGTTGTTAGACTCCAATAGGGTCACTTTTAAAGCTTTCCTCAGCTTCAGCTCCAGCAACCTGGCTTTCATGACAAACCAGTGAGACTGGAGTATAGCTGGTGCTGCCTAAACCTCTGGGCTGCTTACTTTTTGTTTTTGTTTTGGATTGTTGGGGTTTTTTTGTGGTCTTGTTGCAAGGGAAAAGCTGCCTAAATGAGTAGAAAAAGCCCAGCAAGCTTCTGTGTTTCAGAACTTAAGCTCTCGCTGCTCTGTGACTTTGCTTTGGTTACATGGATTCTGTAAAGTGCTATCTCTAGTTTAGTCAGAGAATTTCAGCTGAACATATACAGGCATAAATAAATCCATTCCTCTGGTGAGGAGAGGAGGGAGACAAGAGGAGAAGAGTTGGGCTTAGGATAGTCTGCAGTTCCATTCTGTGATTCTGGCCAGCCAGAGCTGAAGCACACGGAGGATGCTCGTGTGTGCCCAGCATGAGCAGATCTAAGGTGCCAAAGCAGCTGCTCTGCAGCACCTCTGTGTGCACCTATGCATTCACAGCAGGGCAAGTGCAGTGCAGCTGATGCCATTTCAGTTCACTGAAATTACAGCCCCATCACAAGCACTGCTGCAAGGGGAAACCATGTGCAAGCCACAAGGGTCTTCAGTAGCTATATGCTGTAAAGTTGGTCACATTGCTGCTACCTATATCCACCAAAAATCTGACAGAGACCCAGAGTCTTTTAGGAAGATGTGTGACATTCTCATTCTTCCTTCATACTCTGATAGAACCAAAATAGTCTAGCTTCACACCTTTTAAACCATATCCCTTTTGGGGATGGCAGGATATGGGCTGCTGAGGGGAAGAAGAAAACCCTTTTACATGTATTTAATTCTCAGCAGCTTGTAGACTATTCAGCTCTCTAACCAGCTTTACATATGTAACTTCAGTGCTTAGCAGAAGACAGAGTCACAAGTTTGTGGAAGGGGAAAAAAACCCTCAATCCAACATCCCATTTAGTGATTCCAGGCAGATTCTAGTATCAAAATGGAAACAGGAATAAAGTGTCCAGAAGCTTTGGAGAGAAAATCATTCCTCCACATGTCGCTGAAAAAGGTTTGTAATGTCTACAGAAGTCTTCACTACAGTGTAACCCTTCCTTCCATCCCCCCAAACAGTTTCCAGCTATCTTCTCTGTTCATGATTGCCTTTCTATTGTCATTGACATTGTGTTGCATTAAGTCAGTCTCTAATATTAGATGCAATTATGATATGTGACATTGGAATTGCACTTAAAGTAAGATTCCACTTGAAGGAGTCACCTCAGATGTATGTCTTTGTAAGGCTGTTTATTGCTTTTGTGATTCTGCTATCAAGTATTCTTTGTATACAAGTGCCAAGGTGCTAACAGCGAGATCCAAAACAGATAAAAGGAACCAAACATTTGAGTAACTTGAATTACAATGTCTGCAGTCAGAGTTGTACTATAGAAATGCCTCCCCAGCTGTTTCTTCAACTCAGTTTTGAAAATTACCGCAGTTATATTTTTATTTGATTTAACTTCTGGTTCCTCAGGACTATGTCATGCCTCTGCACACTGCTAGAATTAACTCTATTAGTGCTAATCACCCCTATGCCCTGACATCAAGAAACTAGGAAATTAGACGAGCCATGGATGCTTTGGGAGTTTGTCACTCTTGATCCCCCACTGGACACACTAGCACACTGTCAAGTCTAGTGGAAATTAAGAGTTTAAAACATTTTGTGGATTTACCTCAGTACACTCAGTTTTGTTTTGTTTTTTCCTGGACCACAACCTGGTCTCTCAATCTCAAACATCATATTCCAAAAGTTTATTTGTCATATTGTGCCATGGATCACACAGACTTGCACCTTCTGTCTTGTAAGAATGCCTGTAACAGTGGCTCATCAGTGGCAACACACAAGTGCAACTCATTATCAATTAACTCCACTAGGAGTAGGATCCAGCTACTTCATGGTTAAAATCATGACAGCAATAGAGTTCACAGCAAAAAACAAATTTAGAGGGAGAAGAAAAAAAATCAACAAAAATAAGATGTGACAAGTGCTTATTTACGTAGTCATTTTTCAGGAGCTGAGCTGCACTTTAATACATAAATGCATTGTACCTTTAGTAAAACCTTCTTCCTGAATAGCTAATAAGTTATATTTAAGTGCTTTTACCAATGAACTGACTTACTTTAGTTACTGTGAAATCATTTTTATTATCCTTCTGTCCAAAAAAGTTGGAGGTAGCTAAAATCATTTTGGTGCACCTCCTGCAAGATCATGAATTATTGAAGACTGGAGCTAGAGTGGTTGCACGAAGAAAAAGACAGATAGTGAGGGCACTTTCACAGTTATTGAGAAGATGGCTGGGAGGGAAAACAGGAGCCCTGGAAACATCTGCATGATTGCATCTTGATGGGAATGGTGGAAAAGACCAAAGCTGACTCACCAAACATTGAAATATTTAATTGTGTAATAACAACATACGGAGATGCAAACTGAGCATGTAAGGAAGTTGCAGATGTTGCTTTGTGGTTCCTGTGCTCTGCCAGGTATTTAAGACCCCTGCTGAAGTGGTACCTATGTGCTGTTGAGAGCAATGTGGACTGGTGGTTAAGTAATACGTTAAGTTCAGAAGAAACATAACAAATGTAACACTTGCAAAGGACTTTTTTATCTCAAATGGGAATCGCACTGCTTCTTCCCCAGCTGCAAGTAAAATAAACCTACCTGTGACTCTGGCAGTCCTCTACTTAATTCAAGAAAACCGATCTGCTGTCAGTAACCTCAGCACTCGGATCTTTAAGCCTCTCTTAGCTGATCAATTTGTCCCCTGCAGTAGTTCCTTCCACAGAAATTCCCACTGACGCCGGTGCAGGAAGCACTAAACAGTTATGGGCTGGCCCACTCTTGATCATGGTAACAAAGTGCTTGTGATTTGGGAAGGTATTTCTGTCTGTTCAGGCCACTGGCAGTCTCACAAGGAAGAATGTCTTTGTTCTTGGCCCAGTGGAGTCTAGAGGGCTTCCCATCACCCAGTATTAAGAACAAAGGACTGACTGGACCAGCAGCACCAAGACTGGACCCAGAGTCCCCTGAAGCATTGGCTCCAGAACACCAACACAGAGTGGTATTAAAATTACTGGTATTTTGAACTGCACAGCTCTCAAGACCATTTTAATTATGAGTCTAAGTTCAGCTGTACTTCCGACTTAATAAAAAGCAAGCAAATGAAAGCCATGCATGGAACTATTGCAGGATAATTCTCTGATGTGACCCTTTTGTTATTATACCTTTGTGACCTGATCTCAATGGATAGGACAATTCAGCTTGGGAGGAACTTCAGGAAGTCCTTAGCCATACCTGCTGCTGAAAGCAAGGTTACCTCCACAGTCAGAGCAGTGGATCTTTAAAAATTCCCAAGGAAGGAGAATGCACAACCTCTCTGGGCAACCTGCGCCACCACTGGATTGTGGAGTGAAACAGTGTAATTTATGTCCAACATGCACCTCCCTGTTCAACTTGTGCCTTTTTTCTCAACCTCCCATCATGCATGACTGTGGAGAACCTGGACCCATGTTCTTCACGACCTCATGATGCTAGAGGGCTGCTCTGAGGTCCCCCAGCACTGCTTTCCCTCTTCAGGGTGAACAAGCCCTATTCCCTCAGCCCCTCCTCACAGGGCAAGTGAGCTAACCATTGCATGGTCTTTGCTGGATCTGGTGTGCCTGCCTAAAGTCTTTCCTGCTCACAGGTCCCCAAAATGGATGCCAGAGCTCAGTGTGCTTGGCGGAGTGGAGAAGAAGAGTTGTTTCTGCTGATCTGGTGACCATGCTCCCGTTCACATAGCTGGGAGGCTGCTGTCCCTTTCTTCCACCAGGACACACCACTGACTCTTTGTTTTTGCAGTGGCCCAGGCTCCGTTCAGCAGAATTGCTCCCGAGCCTGGCATTCCCCAACCTCTAGAACTTCAAGGGGCACTTCCTTCCCAGGCACCTGGCTCTGCACCCATCCTTGTTGAATTTCATGAAGGGTTCCCATCACCCCATTCCTGCAGCCTCTCCAGGTCCTTCTGAATGCCTGCTCTTCCCTCCAGTGTAATGAGAAGTTTGTGCCATTTGGCGTAATTTATAAACTTCATGAGTGCCCAGCCTCTTTTTCCACGTCACTGACAAGTTTGTTGAACAGGAAAAGATCCAGGACAAACCAGCCTTCGCGGAGAGCAAGACCCCTTAACCACTTCCATCCACTCCCAGTTATGCCAACAGCTTATCTACTGAGTTCTTCACTAGAATTTTGTTTACACTACTTTCATTATACTAGAGAACCCCAGAATGGTTTGGGTTGGAAGTGACATTAAAGATCCTCCAGTTTCAACCCCCCTGCCATGGGCAGGGACACCTTCCACTAGACCAGGTTGCTCTAAGCCTCATCCAGCCTGGCCATGAACACTCCCAGGCATGGGGTACCTACAACTTCTCTCAATAACCTGTACCAGTGCCTCACTACCCACTTAGTGAAGAATTTCTTCCTAACATTCTATGAGTGACATTGTATTCACTGGACTGTTTTACATACTGCTCTTTGCCAGATGTAAGGAACGTCCAAGTTGCCCACACCAAATCCAAGTTACGAGGAATCACTGCATCCAGAACCACGCCTTATGCAATGTTTAAATCATACAATCAGTTTGAAGAACTTTGCCACTATTTAAAACTAGTGTTTATTACATGCAATATTTGCTATATTAAAAAAAAATCCACTTAATTAACCTCTCTTTGTATAAGCCAGTATATAAATAATGAAATTGCAAAAGCACAGTAGAGGTGTTTTAATGTCACATGAAGCTGTAGAGCAATTACTCTGTGTACCATACCTACCTCTTGAAAAATCTTAAGATTTAAAATGACATTTCTCATTCTAATTTTGCAATTTCCTAATAATAAAGGAAGTAGGTGTATTGCTAACTAGGCTGACAATTCAAGTATTCATGAGAGGAGTTTCTCACTCCATGGTTCATTGACCATTCACAATCAGTAAGACATCAAATAATGATTCAGAATTCCCTCCCTCCTACTCAATGCCCCCAGAGTAAAATGCAAAAGCATATTTTAAATGTAGCTGAAATTTTAATCATTTGAAAACAGAAAATTTTATTTGGGCAACATCCCAAAAAAACTGTAATTTTTTAATTTTTGCCTCATTTATAAGAAGTTGAGTATATGGATCTCGTACAAATACAGTATGATGATGACAGAAGAACACTATTTCTTTAAAAGACTCATAACTACATTGCATGTATCCATACCAGAGCAAAACTGAGAATAAACTTAATAAAAAGCAAAAGTTGGAGACATTTGGGCAGTGCGTGTTGTTCTTTTTTTAATTGGCTTCCTATTTATGCACATAATTAAATTAAGACCTGTAATTTACTTTGACATTATTTTTGCTGTCTTGATCCAATTTGGAAAATTTAGTGAAGAAAAAAAAATTAAGAAAAGTATTACTTTTTAAAAGTGGGCCTCAGTACAGATGTAAAATTCCACATAGGACCCTGAAAAGCCATGTGTATGCACGTAAACACATGTGGTGTGCTTATACATACATGTGCATACACACACAACCTCTTCCTTGAGAGCAATTATTGAAATGACAATGTTCAAAAGTCCCAAGATTGTGCTGGTGATGACGCAAATTCACTAATCTGGCTTTGCAATCTACACAGAAAAACATGCTGTTTATGACCCAAGGAAAACATTTGTTTTGTCACAATTCAACAAAAAAGTTCTGGAAAGTTTAGCTGGCCACTTAGTGCTAGTCTATCATGCTGCTTGCCAAAATCAGACTAGCATATAGAATCTCATAGAAGAGTGTGAATTAAAGGGAAAGCCCTGAAGACCAACCTGTGGGAAGTGAAGCTCCTAAGGAAGTCAGTAATACCTCAGCTGGGGAATTTCCTTAAGTTGTTTAGACATCATTTCACAGTTTGAAGCTGACCAGAAGCTCAGTACTCAGGCCCAGGAATCCTGCAGGCTTTATGAGTCTTACATTCTGCAGCAGGAAGCAGAGCAAGTGCTGTCACCTCCTCAGCCCAGCTTCACCACCAGTCTCACCTGAGTAGCAGGTCAGATACTGTGATTTTCACACCCAGGCTGAGGAGGCATCCTACAACCACACAGAGCAGATAAGGCTTTTCAGGGAACTGAAGAGACCAGACACCCAATCTGTTGACTTAAGGATGAGAAAAGCATTGAACTGAGCAAAGACTGTGCAAGAAAGTCGTTTTACACCTATACAGAAGCAAAAATCCAAGCACACAGCAGAGTCAATTTTTACCTTTAAAACTAGAAGATCAGGCAAAGGTTTTGTGAATTGTGCCCTTGTTTTTATGTGTCTCAATTCTATCCCAGTCTCACCCTAAGCCAGCAAAATTTTGCAGGTTGCACTCATGAATAGGCAGATAACCAGATTTCTGGTTTGTTTTGCAGACCTATGCCTAACTCTGCTGCATCAAGGGTAAAGAATGAAATATCAGGTAAAACTCCCATGGACCAAGAGCAAAAACCAGGCAGATGAGCAAACTCTGCTTCATTAAATAAACTGGGAACTGCCCACAGCAATGCCATATAAATGCACTCAGTCCTGCCTGACTTCTGAAGCTATAAAGGATACCTGCAACTGGTTATCACCCAAGTAGAAAACTACCTGGGAATTCCCAAGCTACGAAGTTACAGATGACCATTTCTGAACATTAAAGCAACACATGAAAAATTACTCTGCTTGTTGCTGGTACTACGGATGGACAGAAACTGCACCAGAATAAATCAACCTCTACGCACTTTTCTTACACAAAAAACACTTATGCATCTGACAAGTAGAGAAAATAGTCTCAAGAGGCTAAATATTTTTAAGATTAAATTACCAGGCTGTGTTTTTAAAAATAGTAGTACCCTGTTCTTCCTAGCCCAGTCAAGCATCAATCCAGGTGCTGTTCTGCAAGGCAGTCTCCAAAGACATTCCTCAGCCTGCCACAGTGACTATAAGCAATAACAAATTGAGCAGCATTTCCATGATTTGCCTTTCCCTGTCCTACACTCATCCTTCTAAACATCACTTAGTAGGTAAAGCAAGCTGTGCAAGTAAACAGACAAGATAAAATATGCTACTGTATGTGTGATGCTTTCACAAGTGCTACTCATTAGCTTCATTTATTTTGCAGCACTTTCCAGAGATAGGACAAGCCAGTTAATCTGCTGAATTTTTTAATTTGTTAATTTATCAAATTCTTTAACTGGTCAGTAGTCTGCTCTGGAAAAAAATGGAGAACTAGAACTTGGGTTTTGTTTCTTTTTGTTAAGAAGGACAAAAGCTCTCATAACTGAAAGGCAGAAAAAAGTGTTTAATCCAAAATAATCAGATACAAATAATTAGATCAGGAAGGAAATTATTGACAACAGAATCTCACAAAGAAAACAAACCCTGTACTTCTTACAAAGACACGAGAAGTTAATTTTTAAGAACAGAGCAAGTAGCCATATTTAATGCATTTAACTGATACTTTAAAACATCTCTCTGCAACTCATTTTACTCAGGAGAAAAAAGTTAGCTATATGGAAACAACAGCTAGTCAGTTCAAAATCATTAAGCAGACTGTTTTTGCTACCCACCAGTCACATAAATTTTGCTTTGCACAATGATTCATATCACTCACAGATTCCACTTCAAAAAATTAGGAGCACTACCGTCTCACTTCTCTCAAAATGAAAACTGTCATGATTCTATTTTTTGCCAATACAGAATGATACACCAATGAAAGGAATGACTAAGACTAAATGTGCATTAATTGATGGCTACTCCTTTAACAAGAACCAATTAAAGCTACTGCAAAGGAATAAACTATTTTCATTAAAGCTCCCCGTATTAGAGAATTAGTTATATGATGCAAATGTAGTACTTGTACAGTGTACAGTATTCCCAGGCAGTTTTCTCCCTGTGGTCTTTTTTTGCTTTATCCAGTGGAATTGTGTCATATGTCTAGCCAATCTAATTGCAATGAAGTCTCTAAAGTACCTAAACTTTTAGGGTCAACTTAAAATTTTTTCATCTTCCTTTAATGAAAGTAAGGGAATAGTGACAAAGTGTAAGGAACCCAATAAAAAATAATTCCTATTTTTTCTTCCTTTCAAGGAAAAACCCACATAATCTCAACATCCACCACTGGATGAACTACAAATACATGTTCTGGTGAATAAATAATTAAAGCATCCACCTCACATTAACTGCTCTTAGCCACTTACCTCTGGCTAAATAACCTAGTAAATGGAGTATCTAAATTTTATATTCGCAACACTTCAGCAAACTCTTTGTTGTATCTCTAATGATAGAGTTTGAATGGACATTAGAAAGTTTTTCAGTCCTGCACTGAATGCACTAGACTGTCTCCTCTTAGATTTAATTCATTCTGCAGACAACTTACCAGCAGAAATGTGCAGCAGCCAAGTGCCCCAAATATCACCTACTCTCAGCAGTCAATTAAAACTTGTTCTCTTTAGTCTGAAATCCATGACTTCAGGATTCCCCAAGGTCAGCAGCAGATTGCTTGGATGCTATATAAGGAGGTAGGTATGCATGCTTTGGGACATGAAGCATAATGCAGAAATGTGAGCATTACTGAGACCCAAGGCAGGAAGTGCTCGTGGAGCCATGTGCAAAGCAGGTATTGTCCTGTTTGCTCCCTGCTGTGTCAGTCCTACACCAGGCTCCCATGACTGGCCTGACATAGACAACAGCAGCCTGGAAAACCTACCTAAACCATGCACATGGACCTACCTTCTTCAGTCCCACTGCCATGAAAACGCCTGCACTACCCCAACTGCTAGAAAGTAAACAGATGCCACGACGTGAAGTAAAAGCATGTGTGAATAATTGGAAAGTATCAGAGATCTTTTAATATGCAAAAGAAGTAACCAAAACCAAGAATCTTCCTTCATAGCTCCAAGCCCCATATACACACTTAACGGAAGCTGCAGTCTGTAGTCCCATCAATTATTTTGTCCTGAGTCGAAGTTCTCAAACTCTACCCATGAACAAACCCTACCACTTCACAAATTAACAGATTCAAGTGTAAGGTGGTGCTGAAGACTTGCCAAAAGGGATCTGCCATATTTCCTGTGAGTCAATACAGTATCACAGATTCTATGGTGATCGTAAAGACAGGGCTGTTTCTTTACTATGAAGAAACAACCCTGTATTTGAGACTGTTTTTAAGATTTTATTTTAAAAGATCCAAAATTTAATGAAAGAAACAAGTACTTCTGAAAAAAAAATCCACAGACAGTCAAGAGAACTTTTTCAAATTTTGTAAGGGATCATAGTTCAGTAAAAATACACTAAAATTGAGACAGAATCATAGAACAGCTTGAGCTGGAAGGAACTCACAATGATCATCAAGTCCAACTCCCTGCTCCTTGCAGGGGAAGAACTGTACATAACTTTACATAACTGTAAAATATTTCGGTTTGCTTTTAAATAATCTTAACATTTTAATTATGACAATAAATATGAACAATCAATGTTAAGGAACTGTAGAGCAAGCAGACATGAAAGCTATTGCACAATGTATCTGCTGAATCTCCTGTGACCCAAGGCTTCAGGTTTCAGTTTTTGGCACTGGATTCCAACAAGTCTTTTGCTTCATTTATTTTTGTTGCTAAGTAAGGTGATCCACCTGAGAAAAGAAAGGGGAAAGGAATACTGTTTACACATTAGTATTAAGTACCAAACTACTTCACTTGCAGCCTTTCTTTGTTATGCACTTTTGTTAGTTCCTTCCTACATAGATCCTTTTGATAAAAATGACATTGATAAGAAGTAAACTAATTGATAGAGAAACATGAGAAATGCAATCAAAACTGAAATCACTGTAGAACAGCGTGGAACAATTTGTCTCAGAGAGAAGACTGAAATCTGAAATCACTTTACATCCTGTGATTTAGATCTGCAGTGGGATGCTTCTGCAAATGTATGCAAGGTCAGCTGTCCAGAACATTCACTCAAACCTAACAGCCATTACTTCACTCATCCTAGAAACAGAGAGGTACATTTTAAAATAATTTTGACAAAGAATTATTGTGCAAGCATCTCCTGTGTGAGATGCCCAGAGTTACCAGCCAGAAAGCACCACATTAAAGCTATTTAAACATGGTACGCTGTGGGGGTGCGGCGGCCCGATGCTGCGGATCCCGAGTCCCCGAGGCCGGCGGTCGGCGTAATCCACGGGGACGCTGCCGAGGATGCCATCGCCTGGGACTCGGAGGAGGCCGGGCCGTAAACCGCTCTCTCCCTCCCCTGGAAAGTTTTCCTAAGCTTATTGGTTTAAGGTTTGCTTCCCCGCCCCTATCACCGCCCCCGCTGCTTGCCCTCACTAGAATGTTCTGCTGCCGGGCTTCCCCCATGAGTTGCTTGTAATCCCCTCCCTACTTATATTTCATTTGCTCCCCCGCTTGTCCCTCATGTTGTCCCGGAGCCCCGTTGGCTCCGCCCCTGCTGTTCCTCCCCGGGAAACCCCGTATTTCCCCCTAAAAACCCCTTCCCTTTGTTCTCTCGGTGTGGTGTGGCCCCGACCCCAGCCCCGCCGGGTTCTGCGCCCGGCAGCTGCGTGGACCGCCCCACCCGAGAGCCCCCAGTGTGCCTCCCCCGCGCCGCTTCTCCTGAATAAACTGCACACTGCTGACTCTCAACTCGTAGCACTCTCTTTATCACGGGAAGCGACCAGCGACTCCACGGCGTTCCTGCCCGGGAGGCACCCGCCTCCGCCGCGTGGTCCCTGCAGCTCCAAGGAGCGACCCTGGGAACACCGAGGCTGACCGCAGCCGCCTCTGGACAGAGCTGAACAGCCGGGAGGGCTGAGAGCTTGGGCCAGGTGAGGCCCCCGAGGTCTCCCGAAGCCCCGGACCCCGGACCCCGCCGGACCCCTTTTACAACTTCAGTACGCCTTCTAACTTCTAGTGCTCAACACTGTCATTGCTCTATGCTCCATCTAACAATCTGATTACAGTTCAGCAGTCTTTTTGTGTTTGGGTTTTTTTCACTCTCCCCTTGAGTGCCAACCATCTGCCCACAGTCACCAAAAGCAACACTACAATGTCTATATCAGTAACTTATCACTTACTATAATACACCTATATTTTTATGTGAAAATGTGATTCCAGCAATACTGTGCACTGCATAGCCTTTTCCAAGGCATTTGTTTACCCATATTTTTTTCATTCACCATTTCATTCATACTATTAATCAGAAAAGACAATGATAGAAGAAACATGAGAGCTAGTTATAGACACATACAAATAAAAACAAAAAGGTGAGGCTTGCTTTAAGACTTCTTTAGGGCATTTTTGCAGGAACCCAAATCAGTATAAAGTCATTTCATAGCATAGTAAAACAACTGGAAAAATAATGAAGTTATTTTCCATGGTTTGATCTTGTTTGAGTGTAGTTCTAGTAGGTAAGTCACACTGGAGAAAAGTGAGGCAGGGCAAGGGATGGGTAATGCATTGGCTATTGAAAAAAAATAAAAATTTTTTTTCTTTTTTAAATCAAGTAGCTTTGTAGCAAGGAATAGGATTTACCAGAGTAGTGCTTCTTTCACAGAGTAGATAAGAGGATCAAACAAATAGTAAAGACTAAAACCTTCAATAAACAATGTATTCCAAGTAATTTTTAAGTGTGTATTGATTTTCCACATGTCTAGAGTACAGGATCTTAAAGTAAATTCAAATCTCTTGGAAGTGTTTTCACTACATTTACATCCTTAAGTGCCATATTAATTTTGTAGCCCTCCAATGAGAGGAAATTCAATCTCATGATTGCCTAAGTGTTTGTTTATAATTAAGGCAAGTCCAAAAGGTTTCTCTCTTCCTTTCTTTCTGTGAGGAAATGTTCTTTCATAAAATCAGTAACTGATAAATTAACATACAACGTATCAATATAAAAACACTTTCAAACTGAACTGTAAGTTTAATAAGTAACCATTTCAGTAGTATTCTCTAGAGAAGTTATTATGCAGATTTCCATATATTTCTTATTTATTTATAGTAATTCTCTCTCCAACAGTTTGGATCTCAGAACATATGTAACTTAAAATCTGTAATTACTGCCCTTTCTTCTATCAACTCCAGGCGGCAAAATATTATTTTAAAATTACATTATACCGTTGAATATTATTTTTAAAAGAACATCTGTGCTACCCACAGCCAGAAGTGATCTATACACAAGCAAACAAGCGTCTCTGTGATGCCACATGTTCAAGATTACTCCAGGCCCTCACTCTGCAGCTAAAGATATTACACAAGGCTTTTTTCTACAGCCATGTCAGAAGAGCTTCAGGGGCATCAGAAAGGCACAAATCCCTTCAACTGGTGTTCCTACTGAGAAAATGCTCCGTGTATCACTATCACACAGGAGAGCTCACCACATCCATCCAAAGCTACACTGTGCCCAGCTGCAGGGGTATTAAAACTCTAAGAGTAAAACATTAAAACCTTTGTTAGGGTCGTTAGGATCTTCCAAACAGGAACCATCTCTTCAGATCTACTTAACATCCACATGGAGATTAACAGTTCTCTCTGGCTCACATCTCCACATATTGCTACAATAAACTTGGAAGTTCATTATTAAAAAAATCTTGACCTAATAGGCACTCTGGTGGTTAAGAGACTTTTGACCACTAAAATATACTAGAAATGAAGAAGATAACTTTTTTCTGGGTCTGTGCAGCTTATATATTATTGAAAGAGTAAAAAAAGAAAGTTTGAAACCAAACAAGCAGGACAACTTTAAAACTAAACTGAGGGGTGAAGAGAGAAAAGCAAAGCATCAACTAAACACATTCCATGGCCAGTGGTCACACTTACTTTTTTATTTTCTTAAAATGGGGTGCTGGTGGGGAGCCCTGTAATTCTGTCAAAAAGATTTAAAAACTGTCTGATATCCCCTTTTGACTTCTGAAATACAGTGCAACTCTTCACCATCTGTTATTTTAAAGTAGAAACAGCAATGAACATATGGGCTTTCTTTCTCAACCAGCTGTAGTGTAGTTAAAGTTATAATAATAGCCTTTCTCTAAGATAAATTTACATTAAAAACCCGGCCAGTAAAGCAACAGTGCCCAGCTTTACATTCTTTCCAAGTGAATTCCATAAAGTCTGAAATTCATCAATGATGTACTTAGTAACTGCAAAACATTTCCCCACAGAAATTTACTTTCATGCATGCAACTGGTCCATCACAGTTCAAAACAGGAATTTTAGTTTAAAAAAAAATTTTATAGGTTATTTTTCCTTATTTTTAATAAGTTTTTGCCAAGTGTGGAAAACTGATCTCTGAGCTCATAGTTTTAACTGAAGTAGTACAAGTACAGAAAACAACTTTCAAGAAAGATGAATAAAACTGGTTCATAAAGTTCAGTTTATCTGAGAAAAGACACACAGAAGCTCAAGTCAATAAATAAACAACAAAAATTTGCCCTCGATGTGGCTATTTACACAGTCAGAAAACTTAAAGGATCTAATTTACGCCTCTTCCTTTCCAGACTTGGTTAAGAAAAGTAATAATCATTTACCTTTATCAGGATGATTCAAAATCATGATTTTCCTATGCGCTGTTCTGATTTTGTCCTTGCCAGCAGATGGACTGCAAAAACAAATTGAAGTGCTTACAAGAAATGCCAGAGCACTCAAGCTAAAAATTAACAGTTTATCCTGGCTTCAAAAATAATTAAAACTTGAGATTCTCACCATCTTGTGGACAAAACATAAAACTGCATCTCTGAGGAAGCAATAAAAAACAAAGGCATCTAAGACAGAGAATGATATTTTTCAAACGCCTGTGTATTTGACACATACAAATATTTTTCAGGTTTTTGTAAAATGCAATGCATTCACTCTTTTATAATAAAAAATTTGAGGGGGGGGAAGAAATAGGAAAGCCCCAGCAGTTCTAGGGTAATCTGGTTGGTTATTCTAGCATTAAATGCAGAAAACACAATTTTTCCTCCAAGAAAATAAATATTTTTATGACCAGTGACAAAACAACAAATATTTAATATTACCACATTTTGTTCTACCGTAAATATTTTTATAGCAGCTGTAAATATTTCTTCTTTCTGCTATGGCCTGAAAAAAATCCATGTATGTGTTATTTTTGCAAAGCTGTTCAATGTGTTACATTCAGGGACATGCTGATTTACAGGTGCTACCTACATAATGTTGTTTACTTCAATGACATACATAAAATATGTATTTGGCTTAAATTAAATACAAAATAGTACCTCACCAGACAAATAACCACTTACGGATGCAATGTGCCAACACTGTGGGACTCTTGTATGCAAAAGGACAGTTTGAATGGTTCCATTTTTTATAATTTGTTAGTATGCTGAAATGAATCACTGTTTTCCACTTCAGGTGACTTCTTAATCAGAGATGATTCAATTAATTAATTTTTCTGTAGCTACAGCTTGAATGCAAGGTATCAGCCCAACTAAATTCCCAAGGTAAACAACCTCTCTAATTATTATTCTGTCACAGTGAAATTAGGGTACGTTGCAAAAATAGTTCATAGAACTGCTTAAGAAAAGAATACTTCAATTGAACAGAAAGTAAGAATCAAATAGAGGGTGAAAGGCCTTGGATTCTATGAATACAAAACCAAAACGATTTATCACGCAACTATAAATAACTGTCATCTATATTTTGATTTGTAAAGCTGTTTTTAAAACTAAAAAGGTAAGCAGCTATACCACACTTAAAACCTCAGACTGGCCAAAGCCTAACTGGGGAAAAGTGGGAATTGCATATTACAAAAGATCATGCAGGTCTGCTTAAAGAAGCAACTGTGAAAACAGGGGTTTACTTCAAATTTCCATAGTTTATGAGATATTGCTTATCCCACAATGGTATCTAAAGATTCTTAATCACTATGAAACAAATATATAATGTCAAAATCACATTTTCCTTGACTCACAATCTGAGTCACACCAACGTCATGCTGCCCTCTAACATCACCAACTGGCCAAGAACTCTATCGCTGTGCTGGAACAGCTGACATACAGGAGGGCAGGGATGACATTCAGGGGCAGCTTGAGAGGCTGCAAGAATGGGGTGATGGGAACCCTTTGCAAAATTCCACATGGACGGGTGCAGAGCTTGTTACTTGGGATGGAAATGTCCCTTGTAATGCTAGAGGCTGGGCAATGCCAGGCTGGGGAGTGGCTGTGCTGGAAGGGACCTAGGGCACAGCTAGAACAATTCTCCAATGCAGTAAGTTACTATGCCTTCAATCCAAACAAAAGTCACATGTTTTATGAGCATTTTATTGTTTGCTTTTTAGTTAAGCAGAATATTAGAATAATTTATAAGCCATTAGAAGTCTTTTACAAAAAACGTTACGATTTTGGCAAGAGTATTCTGCATTCTTGCAACATCCATCTGCTTCATTCAACACTTGCTAAACTAAAACATACAGATGCAACGCACCTACCTTACACCTAAAATAAGACTTGCTTCTCGCCTACTCATTTTCTGTTCAAATCCTCCTTTATAGTATGATGAAAGACTCTAAAAAGAAGAAAGGAAAAAAATGCAATAATTAGTTCATGCACAAGGTGCCAGGAACTAAACTGTATTTATATGACCTCATTCAGAGCATTATATTCATCTATAATTTATTTTGAAGGCATGCAATGACTGCAAACCAGATAATATGAGAGGACTTCTCCTGAGTGATAACATATGCAAAAACCAACTTAAAAATAACTATCTGTGTTTTCACAATCTTCTACTGTTAATAAGAGATACTAATAGCTACAACCATTAAAATCCTGCCTCCAGGCAAAAAAGTCCAGAATCAAAGTCCATACTAGCATAGGGTGGTACAGTGCATGTGTTGGGGTGGGCATGGGAGGGAAAGTAGGATAATTGTTGAGAACAGCACTGGTACCATCACAGTGGAAAATGTCAAAAGTGGCAATACTTTCGCATCCATGGATATCATGGACAATCACTCCAGATACTTCCATAAAGAAAGTAGGCAAAAAACCCCAATAGAGATAAGAACAGTTTTCCATGTGAAGCAATGTTACTTCAAAAAAATGTATCATGAGTTCTTTGAAGGAACCCTGAAAATAAGCAAAAAGAAACAAGAAAAAAAAAAGGCTTAGCATAAAACCACAACCTCTATTTCAGGATATAACTGAGCTGGAGAACACTGAGAATTAGTAAAGAACATAGGGAAATCCTAAGCTTTTACATCCTTCCTTCAGAACCAATTATTGACAACTATTAGACATAAGATCTGGGGTTAATTTCTTTTAAACTCATTGTCATATGAAACTTTATCCACTGTTTTAAGAAGGGAAGAAAAAACAATTGGAAAAGAACGTTAAAAAGGAGATGGAGATGAGAGCAAATCATTACAACAATTAGTTGTCATAGAGAATGGGTTTAAAGTATATTTGTCAACCAAAAATCTATTTCAAATTACGAAAAAAAACCCTACTGAACCACCACTAATGGTCAGCAGCGATTTCAAGGTGAACGTTTCTGTAAGTCCCAGAGGTAGCAAATGTAGCTCCAAGCCTTGGGGAACTGGCACACCGAAATCACTCAAGACTAATTTTTTTTCCTCAATGCAAAACCTATTAACTGGGGGAAAAAAGGCTTCTTTTGTTGCTACCAAAGGGAAGTCTGGCCCGAGAGCTGAGACTATTTTAAGTGCTCCTTTTACCCCCAAGTAAAATGTGCCTGGCCCTTCATAAAACACTCTTCTCACTAAATATAGCCATTCATATTCAGTGAGAATTTTGCCTTATGTCTACACAAACTCTCTTACATAATTTCAAAAGCATTACAGCATTTAAAGGGCTCTGTCTATGATATTTAAGCAAAGCCTTTAACTAAGCTAAGGAGAGATATTCACCCAAAAGCCTGGCTCAGAAATATGTCACCTATCGCTACCATAAAGTCACATGCAACCACAGAAGAGATTTTTTAGTGTGCTGTTATGATCCAAACCTAATTTTATCTTCCTTCTTCCCACCCCAAACCATGAATGAAATGATCCATACTGTAACACTACAGGTATTAAAGCTGAAGTAACTGTGGATGTGCCATGCCTACAACAAGAATCTGTGGAGGAGCCACTTCTGTAACTGCAGGATAACACAAACCAGGTCTGTGACAGTGCACATGGACACGAGAGGTGAGAATGTGCAACACTAAGGGAACACACAGGGCTTCTCTGATTCTCTGAGAGGAAATAATGCCAATAATTTAACAGACAACAGGTAACACCCTTGAAGAGCAGAACTGCACAGAAATTTGCAACAATGCCCAGTAAGTACTACATGTAAAAGAGAAAAGCACACTTTAATGTTCTCTGAAAGGTTTTCCAAAAACATTTTCTCCTAAAGCAATCTAGGTGCAGATGGTTTCCTGTATTCTTCTCTGCCCTTCAACTTTGACATACAGCTCTAACACAGGAGAACACTAGTTTGCTATTCATGCAGAGAAGAGCAATATTTGAATTTTCTTTAACACAGCTTGTCTTTATTCTTGATAGATTTAATCTAAAATACTATTTAAAATGAGAGACTAGGGAGAGGTGGCTGTAGGCTTACATTCAGAAATATTTTTTCATGTTCTTAAAGCCTACATTATTCTAACCTTAGGAAGCCTCAGTTCACCTCCAAGAGGAATGAAAAAAGAAATTCTGTTGCCTGTGTCCTTTCACACACAAAAAAAACCAGTTTGTTGAATTTGTCTTCAAGAAAAAAAATTCTTCTCCTATGTGAAGGATGTAGCAACAATAAACAATTCTTAAATTAGGGTCTCCATTCTAAGCAGAATTTGAAGTAAAAGGAAATTACACAAAGCACTTTTTCTTGTTGGCTAGAAAAAAGAGGAAGAAACACTGAGACTTCATTTTAGGGAACACCTTGGCAAATTTCTAGTTCCCTAATGAAAGCACTTTTGCATGCAACTCAAACATTTTTTCCCCAGTTGTAAATTCTAAGTAACGGCTGGAAAGATATTTTTCAGTTACGAGAACTCCTTGATGAGCAGGCAGTTCTAGACACTTGATTATTTATTAGCTCCAGCAATTGCCAAGAAAATTTTGTACTGGAAAAATAATTGAAATGAGCTCTTCATTTCTTTGTGCTATTTGGGGGAAGGGGAGGAGGTATCATTTAATTTACTTAATTTCCTTGCACATTATTACTGTTTACACAAATCCTCCTTTCTGAACAAATGGGACATGGGGAGGGACAGAAAATGGCTGCGCTTGCTTTGCTAATGTCTATTCAGTCTTGCAAATTTTCGCAAAAGCAATCAGATAAAAAAATCCAGTTCCTAGGGACTGTGACATCTTCAAGATATTTTTTCTTGCTTAGCACAGGGAAAGCATAATCACTGTTTCCATGCCAGTTAAGAGATTGAAAACACCAAAACTAACACCATACATTACATTACAAGGAGCAGAGAATTTTTCTGAAAACTCTGTATGTTGCTGTTCCAGCACCAATACAGTCCTCCACCAAAAAGGTAACAAACACCACAGGGAAAAAACCAAACTACAACCACAAATATTTAGAAGCTGTGATATAATATAATATAATGTATAATTTTGCTAATATCAACTGTAACTTCCTTAACTTTAGTTAGAAAAAGAACCTTATAAAATGGATTGTTCTCTGGAAACTTTATTTTCAATTAAGGACAAGAGTGATGGTTGCTACCCTTACCTCTCAATTCAGAACCCAATGAGTCTGAGCAGAATCAGATCCAATAAGGGAAATACAGTGTGTGTAAGCCTAATGATGTGCTACAGAAGATATCCTTTTCTTATGGAACACAGAATTTCATCATTGTGGGATTTGAGTATTTTGACAGTTCATTTGGCCTAGAATTGCTGTTTCTATCTTCAATATCTTCTGTCTGTCTATCTGTCTATCTATCTATCTAGCCTCAATATCATTGATTCCACAAAGAAAGGTAATGAGTGCTACTGAAATACTTGCTTTCTTATTTCACACGTTAAGGAAATATTAACATTATAATTAATGACACTAATTCTGAGAAAGAAAAGCCAAATTACTACTTAGAGCTATGCACCTTCTACTGGCACAAACTCTTCTCATTACACAGAAACAAAATAGTGTCACTGGAATTTGTCACACCAGTGACAAAACTAGGCCCAAACTAAAAAAACATTTCTCTGAGAGCAAGCATTACGACTTGTCATAGAGTGGAAATGACAATCTTTCCTCTAGTGTCTTTCTCCACTGAAATAAAGATGGTAGAAAACTTCGAGACTAAATCACAGCAGCATTTACAAACATATCTTCTTAAATATGAAGTAACTGTCTTAAAATTAAACGAGAGGTAAAAATTCAGAATAAAGCGTAACACTTTTACTTGCCTCTACTTACTATTTTTGACTAAAAGATGAGTGCAGTTGTTGACTGTACACATTACTTATTTACGTAAGTAAATGGGAAGCGCAAAATCATCGAGATGCAGCAAGCAGCATTTTAAATGATCACTTCATAATTGCCCAACCTGACCTTTCCCAAGTCATTTATTAGTGAGCATGCAGAAAGAATAAACAGCATATGTATTACCTTGTGTGACTGGGAGGGACCAACATTAGCTGAGCCTTCTACCGGGAACACGGGGGGAAGAATTGTAAATGGGGAGGAAGAGTAGGGGCTTACAGAGGGAGGCAGCTAGCTTTTCAATAGGCAGCTGCTTCACAGACTCTCAAGGCAAAGGAGGCCATCAGGGACAAGGTTTGATTCTAGAAAGCTAGAACAAGCACTGAAAATGATAGTGACCAAGTTAGGTGCCTTCAAACACCATAGAAACCTAGCAAAGTAACACTAAGCCCAGACACTAAAGGTCACAAGATGCTTTTTCCAGTAAGCACAGGCAGAAGTACCAACTGCTTGATATCCTTTTCAGTACAGGGTGAAGGGCAATAAGCTGTCAAGAAACATGATGAAAGTGCTAATTCACAAATTATCCTCAGCAGCTTCAAATTGCACAAAGTCATATAAAACTACTAAAATAAAAAGTTTAGAGAATAGGCACTTACATTGGACCTCTGAATTTAATGTTTTCTCTATTGCTTCAAAGGAAATGATTCATTGTTAAGGGGAGAAGAAAAAAAATATTAAAAAATACAAACCAAGAAAGTAGTAGCTGTACAGCAGTAAAAATCAAATAATCTTGGCTAAGAATTATACAAGGATCTTCAATTTGGACTATGGTTGTAGAAGAAAAATATTATCACTATCTTCACAAATACAAAGTCAACAAATATACACAGTAAATGACAAAGAAGAAGTGAGTTTTTACTGTCTCCAGTAGATCTTGTCTTACACTGAAAACTTGTATTTTCAAGTTCAGAAATAGAATAGCAGAAGAGATACCCTACTGGAAATCAACACACTATTTTGGGCAGAAAGACAGGATGTGAAGGCAGACAGAGGATACTTCTCCAGGGACTAGGAACTCTTAGAATGCAGAAGCTCCTGGTTTGCTCTTTATGGTTGTTCATGAATTCTGCAGGACTCAAAGTCACAGGCAAAAATGAGATAGGTCTGTAATGAGCTTGGCTCAGTCAGTATTGAGGGGTACAGTTTCCCAGGAACAGACACTTCGTGCTGTAGCATGTCACATTTCAATGTGTTAAAAAAGAGTCACTGCCTGCTTTCTTATGTGAATGTTTCTGAATTTAGATTCTCTAGCCTATAGCTACAAATGGATAGAAAAAGAATTGCTGAAGTAAAACTGCTAGGGAGGGAGGGAGGGTGAAGACTGAAGCACTCTGTACTCTGAAGCCACATCTACTGCCAGCTACATCTAGCAAGCTTGCAAGTCAGCCTGTATCTGTATCATGTGAAAGCAATTTAATTCACAGTACCTAAAGTCCCCTCTGTTGTTCTGGCAGGCAACACGGGAATCTCTCAAAAAATTACTTTGAAAAAGAAAAAAAAAATTGACATTGGTCTCACAACAGCAATGCAATAAGAAGGACAGAGAGCAAAAAGATCCAGGAGCACTGTTTCTGGCTGAAACACATGGCAATTAAAGACAAATGTGCACCAACCCCAAGAGCACAGTTGAGTCTTCTCCTCTCCAAGAAGCTTGCCTTGATCAGGCTTTTATCTTCAGCACATGAACACCAAGCACAGATGGCAAATGAATTTGGACTGCAGTGTCTGTCTAGACAGGCTCCGTGTTGCAACTGGCCTAACATTAGAGTAGGTGCAATAGTAACATCATGTTTTTAAAAAGCCTACCTTCAGTATATTTTTCAGGAAATAATAATCTGCAACAACTACTCCCTGAACATGCTCACCCAGCAGCATCAAAAAGGGAATTGCATTCTTCTGGTGTGGATAAGTGTACACAGACTATGAACTCTGAAGGAGCACGATGCCATAAGCAGACATCTACCTCATTGGGAATTGCTTCAATCAAACAGGAATGGAACATATGTATTTATTTATGAGAGGAAAACACAGCCACTGAAGCAATAAGTAATTGCTCTCAAATATTCCCTGCATATGCTCCCCTCACAACACTCTGCTTCTCAATGTTTTACCTCATTGTTGTGTTTTTTAATAAGTAGGGCAAAACCAAAGAACAAAAACTTGGTTAAAAGTTTGAATTAACTGAGGAAGAAAAAAACCACAACTTATATGTTAACCAGAACACAAGCTCACCCGTCTCCATGGCAATCCTTCCTAGAAGTTCATCAATTTGTCTTCTTGATTTTTAACACAGTATCTAAAAAGACTAAATTCTTTCACTTTTAGCTGCTTGAAATGAAACTGCATGTCATCACTTTGCAATCTTCAGGAATTAGTGACTTTCCTACAGAACACTTCAACAATTTATCTTTACACTTACTAGTAAAGGGCTCCAAAACAAGGAACATCAGCAGAAAAAACTACAACTGTTATCAAACTCATAAACGTATTTTGATACAGCTTCATCCATAGGGATTTAAAATATAGCAGATAATGTGCCAGAACATACACAGCAGAGAGCAGCCCTACCCTAGGAAAGAAATTTATCTACGTGGCACTTAACTGTATTTAACATAAAATGTCTCCTTTCTGAATATCTGAAAAACAAAATCAAAAATTTAGCATAAAGTAATATCTAAACTTACAGAAGTTGAAATCCTCTTTGCTGCCTCTGTAATTGCCTGCTCCAATGGTTTCCAAAGGCGGAAAGCATAACGACCTAAAAAAAATAGAGGTTGAATGAAATATTCACCAAAATGCAAAAAACCCCAAACAAACCAATCTCCAACTTATGTTCATCAGCTTACAGCAAAAAGAATTTTAGTTTAAAAAAACCACAAACTATTGGAAGAGGGAGAAGAATTTTAGTATACTGCATCTAAAAACCTAGTCATGGACTGCAAAGATCCATTGTGTTTACTCACTATTTAACTCACTAAATAAATAGATTTAAATACATTTCAGTGTGATAAATGAAGATATCTGCCTTGTGAACTTCAAGAAAAAGGGCAATTTGAAACCATAGCTTTGAATAAAAATTATTTATTAAATACTGTTCAAAGGTTATGTCTCAAAAAAAACAAATCCATGTACTACACATTTCTTGCTGTGGTGCTGTATGCTTAATCACACACCTTGTAAATACTGCATTTTTAATTTTGTTACAGAAAGATGAACTGGGATTCACAGCCATTCAACTACCCACTGAATGTCTATAGCTATGAAAGGCTGTAAGTCTGTGTTCCCAGAAGTACAAAGCAGGTCTGTCAACTTCAGAATCAAGATTTATGCCATGTTATTGGAGGATTTTCCTTGCAAATCCTCTTTCCCCAGATATTGTCTTGAGTAATTATTCATTAGCAATGTAACTTACTATTACACCAAATGGAAAAACTATTTATAAAATGTGGCTCTGCTTCACTCAAATAAGATCTTGCATTCATTCTTAAAACACATAATGTGTCCATAAGTTTTAGTGATCTAAGCCTGTGCCTATGTTAACACAGAAATTAAAATCACCTTTTGAGTATCTCTGTTGAAATGTTGTGAGGTAATATACTATATAAAGTGAGGTAATATACTATTACCTCACTTTCTTCTTAATGCTTTCTGTTAACCATTATATCGCTAATTGCCATTAATTCTTCAGCTCAACCGCCAGAAGAAATTCTACGAGCATCCCTCTCCTGCTTCTATAAAAACACATAAATAAACCAGCTGCTTATTGGGGGTACATCACCAAAGGTCTTGTCTTTCCTTCTCCTAATTACAGTAACACCACAACTGTACCCACCAAACACCTGCTGAAGCTTTGTGCAACTTGCTCATCTATTAAATTTATTATTGGTACATGCACATGCATAACTGACCACGGTTGGTTTTGTATATGGAAAATAATAGGAATCAATTTGTGTATTTCAAAACCAGAACAGACCACAGCTATTTACACCAAATAACCAAGAGTATAAATCATGTTAAACTCATGCCCTGTGTTCAAACTAGAACCTATTTTTCAGAGTAACAAACAGTCCAGATGCAAAGAGTTCAGGTAATAAACAACATAATATGGGAACACTTATCAAGATAAATCCCTGTAGTCACTAAAACCTTTTATTTTCCTCTAGCTGAATTTGTCAAACATCACCTTCACATCACAGGATATTGTTGCACCCTTCTATACTAAAGAGCCTCCACACTGCAGTATGTTATTAAGTAAATAAACTTTTCACCTTTCATTTTGTAGACTAAAAGCAGATGGAACCTTTTAGCTGCTGTCCATAAAATTACTTTATCCAGCTTTCTCCACCTTTCTCAACAATAATTTTCAAATTTATGACTTTGAAAGGACAGGAACTATAGGTGGACACAATTCTCCACAGCACTCTCAAGCAACCCTTCCACTTTTCACTACTTATATTCCTAAAAACTTCATTAACCCTTTCGGCAATGACAGCTCACAACTCAGAGTTCCACTGGTAATTTGCCTTACCTGCAAATGCAACAGTTGCAACACCAAGTCCAAGTGCAATCATAGTTCTGGCCTAAAGCAGGGAAACAGGAATCAGAATAACATACAAATTCTAGTTGGATATATACATACCTTTTACCTTAATGACGAGTATTTCTGATTTCTGATGTGGACATTTCATACATAACTTACAAGATGAAACTAAGTTCTGTATTCCACAGGCTACATTAGATTTTATAGTTCAGTGCCATTAACCCATGCCAACACATCAGGTTTACTTTGAACTACCCACTAGCAAATCAGTGAACAATACACTGAAACCAGCTCACAGTATGCAATGATAAAAACACAATGAGACAACTATACAGGATTACTTGAAATTACTCATGCAGACTTGTTCAACACAGATTATAACAGAAAGTTTTAATTTATTATAAACACACGAACTAACTTAAAACTCCCATATCAGGTGTATGTATTTTCCTACACAGTGCTTGAAAAAAACTCAGGTGCCTCAAAAAGGATAGTAAGTATCCCCATGTTGATCAAGACGCTGATGAAAGGTATGAGGTAAACCTTGAAGAAAGGACTGACTTCTCACATGTTTGTATAATTCAGGAAGGGTAAGAAGCTCTCTCCTTCCGAAAAGCTTCCATGTAATCTTTGAAACAAAGGAAATAGTCATCTGAGGCATTACCTGTCTTACCATATGACAGTTCAATAATGCCTTGAATTTTCCCCTGGGAAGCCTGAGAAATCAGATTAGGCTTGTTTATCTTGAATTCAAAACATAATGACAGTGAAAATGCTTTTATCACCAGACTGCTTCTTCTATATATGACTTACTTCCGCAATTATCCCACAACTGGTTTATACATTTTGTACAAGCAGGTGTGACAGAAAGACTTAAAGCTCCTGTCCAATGTGAATGCCCTAATAACTGGATCTGGAGCCAAGATGCTTTTGCCACTAAGATTTCTGGGGCTAAAACACTCCGTCTTCAATCGTACCCCATCTCATTTCTGGGCAGTGGGAATAGGGGAAGAGTTCGGAAATACTGTTTTTCAAGCCTTCCTAGAGCTGGCTTAGTAGGGCCTAAATCATGGGTTGGCAACTTCCCCAGCAAACAGGGAGCTGTACAAGATGTAGGCACTGCCCTCAGGCCGAGTGTCTCCTACAGCTTTGGCTCCAAAGGCAAAAGTGGCAGTGATTGCTGCTTGTAGCACTGAGCTCAGAACAGAAGAAGTTGCAGCCCGCTCAGAAATCACCAAGAAAACAGATGTATTCCTCTGGATCTAGTTTCTGCATCCTGCAGATTTTAACTAAGTATCTACTTCTCACCTATCTGAGGTGGAATTCTTGCCTTGAATATCTGCCTGTATATCCCATTTTAGTAATCTAACTCTTCCATTTGAGTGCAGTCTTCAGTCTCAATATTAGCATACATTTCTGAATGTAAAAATAATAAAGTAGTTTTATGTCTGTTGTTCCTTTCACTTCCACAAAATTTCCTCTCATCTTTTCCCCATGAAAACAGTTTAAGCATGTTATCTTAAAGGACAGAAGATGTAAAATTGTGAAGCATACAGTTTGTCTCCTCACTAAACTAAAATTCTTTTTTCTTCTCAAAATCAGTTTTCCCAGGCTATCAATATTCAAATATTCAAAAAAATTCCACCAATTCCTCCATTTAGACTCAAACACCAAACAGCCACATTTCTGAAAACATCACAACCCTACAGCAATTCTATATTATTCTGTTCTGTGGTTTGTGACCATGGATTAATATTCTAGACTTTCCTTGACTTATTCAGACCGAGAGCAAGAATCTTTTACTAAGTGGTTACAGTCAATTAAGAGCTCAACAATGTGTGAAATAGATCGCACTGGCAAAAAAAAAAAAAATTAGCCTGTGATTGTCCGAATTAAGTTGTACTTGCTTTGCCACCAAAAAGGTGGTTAAAGTCAGCAGTTTACAAGGCATGCAGGTTCCAACAAGGCATTAGCAGCAGACACCTCATGACAGGCAAGACCAAGCATAGAGACCAGACTCATAAATAATACCAGGATTCTGTCAGTTCAGTGCAGAAGCAGCTGAAGTGTTTTTGCACAGTAATCTGGGAGCACAATGCAGAGACCCCTGACGCCCTTTGACAGAGTCCACCATGTCCACTGGAATGCATTATTCCAATCTCAGTGAAAAGCACTAGCAGTTAGTGGAAAGCTAATGCTGCCTGCAATACAGCAGGTAAGAACAAATCATAACAGCAGCTATTGAATTGAAGGATTCAGGATGAAGGGGAAAATGAAAACAAGAGAGAAAACTTGGTAAAAGTGGTACAAAGCTCAAGCCAGAAAAGCATGAAAGACTGCCCAAAATTTAAGTGAGGTACAGGCACTGGAAAATCTGAGAAATACTGGCTCATGGTAACTCACCTTATTTGTATTACAAGCACATTAGAGAAGAGTCACTTGCCACATATTAGCAAAGAAATGATAACTTGACATATCAAAGCATCTTGAATGTTTGTGATGGTGTGAATGTATTCTAACTGTATTCTAACGTGTATACGTAACAAAAACGGAATTTGAATCAGTCTGAGATTGCAGGTTTGGCTTTTACTTGACATGGACTCTCCTAAAAGCAGTGGCACTTTCAAGTACTAACCAGTAAGTCCCTTAAGTCCAGCTTGACTCAGTTTCCTTTTCCATGCTCACTTAACTCAGTTGAACACTTGAAAGAATCAGTCAAGGTTAGCATGGTGCTTTGAAATGTAAAGTCCAAAGCTTTAATTAAATGCACTCCATTCACGTCAATATTAAATGAAAGCAACTCACTCTCTGTGGAAGGCAGCAGTTCGTTTCCAGCATGCCAATACAACTACACCACAATCATTTTTGTCTCCTATTGCTTGAAATTGCATTTTATGTCAGACTCATAAGGCATAAATAAATAAACACATATAAACTGACTTTCAATTATGACAGAATTGACCTACCCCCCCTTCAAAAATGCTGTTAAGAAACTTCCAAGATGTGGATTTTAAATGAAATCATTATGTTAAGATCCAAGAGGGAAAATAAAGAAATGAAAGATTAAAAACTAACATCTGTCCCTTTCTTTATTCAATGAATCAGCTCCCAAAGGTTAGTCATCAACCCCATACTACTCTGCTGATCTTAGTATTTTAATTTTACTATGTAGTTCAGTTTTCAGTAACAAACTGTGTTAAAGAAAACTAATGAAAAAGTTATGCTAAATCTGTAAAACTTGAATTTTCTTAATTCTTTTCAGAAATGTGTATAAGAAAACACAAGCATTAGAAAGGCAACCACAAGGCCTGATTTACCTAAGCATTTGGCCCACAAAAGAGCATAAAGCATATTAATTAACACACAGTATGTGGAGAGGTATAGATCATATACTGTCAGAAAACAGAGATCTTCTGCCTATTCCATTATGATTTAATTCTCCAGTAGCCTTCATTTTTCAGCAGCAGAAACAGGAGAGAATGAGATATTATTTTAGCAAATTCCCAAACTATGGTGCTCTGCTAACTTAACATACTCAAAAAAATATAATGACATATGTCATTTTTAGCATTAGAGCTTCTCCTTCTACGAAGCACAAGTTAATTTATAAACAAAAGGAGAATTTCATATGCATCATTTTAAAACTTCAGCACAACACTCTTACATCTGACAATGGGCTGCAAGAGCCACTTTCCCAAATGCTAAAACCTATCTGCCTGCATAGGATTTGGATTTTATATGGTTCTTCTACCCCAACCACTGGAACACCCTTCTCAGTCAAATGAAAAATAGTTTGCTCTCCTCACAACTAAATTTCACACAAACAGCAAGAGCCCTACAGTCGTTTGCCTCAGAAACCTACAGTGAGCAGAATAGAATAAAAAGCACAGAGAAAATAATAATCAGTTCTCACGGGTTGAATGACGTTTTGCAATAAAATCCATGCTTAATCAAGGACCAGCAAAATAGGAAGTATGTACCTATATTCAAATAAATACAGAAGTGTAAAATGCTTAACTAAACATTTCTAAGGTATGGTTTGTTTGTTTGTTGGGTTGGTTTTTATTTCTGTATGTTGCTAAGAAGTAGGATACACAAGTATATTAACGAAGTGTACAAAAATATTTCTGGAAATAGAATTTCCCTTAAATAAAAATTCTAGACTTGAAACATAAATGATTGTTTGTTATGGAAGACAGAATAAGGCTTCTATTCCTCAGAAGAGTAGCTACAGTTTAGTGGAATACTGCTCCAGAGCAAACCACCTTACTAACACTACATGGAGCCAGAACCATTTTGAAGTGGATTATATGATAAACTCTATGCAACCAATTTGATTTCGTAATCTAGTGTTTTCCCTTCAGTCTTATCTTCCTATGGAATTCAATTTGTTTTCCAACAGTGAATTAAAAGTAATTTCAGCTAGATGCTGTTCTCCATACTGATACAATTCTCAAGTCAATTTGTGTCCTGTAATTTGCAGCGACCTTTCTGGTTTGTATATAAAGCTATGACTACAGCTCCTGACAGTTTTTCATAGGAAATAGTACCAGAGCAAGATTCACTAATAGAACAATTACCATAAGGTATTCAAATCAATCTTCTTGAGTATGTATTAATTAACAAAGGTTCTTGTGGGTGATCTTCAAGAACAGACTCCTCATGCTTCCACTGTTGCTCTTCCATTGCTCCAAATGCTTTTGTAAAACAGCTACAGGAGTAAACAAGACCATGATCAAGGGACTTCTCAGCTAATACCCTGGACTAAAGAATAAATTCCAACAGAAAACTGCAGACATCCAGATTCTAGTCTTCTAAAGACCTACCTCAGTCTCCAGACCTCAGTAAGAACGTGACTGTACTCAAAACAACAAAGCAAGCCATGCTAACCCCAAAGGCAACTTTTATCTCAGATAGGTAAGAAGGTCCAAAAACTCCACAAAATTCACTAGGAATTCCCTGCTAGCGTTCCACAGGGAGAATGGCTGTGACAATATTGAGTTTCAGAGCCAGTTTGTTAAGACTACACACTTGCTGTTAAATACACAAGAAGACTCTCTTGTGGAAAAAAAAAGTCCTAGACAGTAGTAACAATGAATAAATAACTTAGAGAACTGTGATTTTTAAAACTGTGTTTTAAAATAGTAGAAATATTGTAGAGACAACTTCACACACACCATTAGGTAAGGCAAGTAAGGCTTTTAAGCCATTTAAAAAATGTGAAAACTTCACCATCTGGGCCTTTAGGCAGTGTGTTCTTCCCAATTCTCTTTTCCAATGGGAACTCACTGTTCCCTGAACTAGTCGAAGTGATGGGAATGAAGAAGTGGGATAAAGTTCCAGCTCCCTTTCCTCTAAAGCACAATACAACATAGGAAACTTTGGAAGTCCTTTGCCTCTACCCAGCTTTTCCCACAGTACAAAGTACCACATGAGAATTATTTTTCTGAAACAGAGCTCTACAAAACCTTCAACACTCAGACCTGGCTATGGTAATAACATTTGCACAGTGGGTGAAAACACCGCAGGTATCACCTCCTCACTGCAGGGGAACCAAATTTTCGGCCTTGTTTGTGACCGCTGGGGCTGAAGCATTCCCATGTAGCCTGCTGTGAAACCACAGAAGCTAAGTGGCTAATGTGTATGCTCCAAACACCCACTGGCTGTGGAGCCAACCAAGGGCTCTTGGTAGTGACAGGTAAGAATTGTTGGTAATAATCAAGGATTGCTGATAATAACTTGCTGAGGGAAAGAACAAGATGTGGCTGGAGAAGGGGACCACGTGGAGGAAGGGCAGCACGTTTCCTTATTCTAGCTCCTGGATGTAAACACAAGTGCAAGGATGAGACCAAAAAGTGGGCATGGACTCTAGGGGGGAGGCATCAAAACCACCAAAGATCCCCAAAGCCCTCGGGCCCATTTCTAGAATTGCACAGAATGCGAGAAATCTGTCTTCTGGGCGGGGAACACCTATCCATAAAAAAGAAAAATATACCCAAGTCCAGGCAGCGCCCCCAGAACATCCCATCAGTTGGATCAAGGTTGGGACCAGGACTGGTGATGTCTTTATTCTCTTTTTCTCTTAATTTGACTTTCGTTTTTCCTCTTTAAATAACCTCTTCCTTTTTCTCTTCCCTTTCACCCTACCTCTTTGTGCAAAACCCACTGCCGTGTGCTTACACAGTAGGTCAGGATCTAACATCTCCACGCCAACCGTGTAACTCACTAATAAAACTTTCTGACTGCTCGCAGACGCCTGACACCTGCCGTTCCTTCGGACCACGGGTATTTCTGACCCTTGGGCGCGCCCTTCCCCTCACGGGTGGGGCTCCACGCCCGCTGCCCTCGCTGGAGCTCCACCCGCGGCACCTGGCACAGACCCTCTCCCCCTAACCTCGCTGCCCAGCCCGGAGGGGAGCACAGAGCACCTGTCCCGCAGCCCCCGCCCCGCCGGCCCGGCGGCCACACAGATCACCCTTCACACGCGTGAAGGCCCTGGGTGAGAAGGGGGCAGCAGTGCCCTCACGGCCCCGGGCGCGGGGGTCCCGCCGTGCGCTCACCAGCCCCCGGTCCAGCTCGGCTTGGCCCTCGCCGGCGCCCGTAGGGGTTCGGGCGTACTCGGCGTAGCGCAGGCCCTCGGCGGAGGCCGCGGCGCCCTCCATGCTGGCGGGGCGGAGCGAGCGCTACGGGCCGGCCGGAGGGACAGGCGGCAGGACGCGCCGCGGAGCGCCTCAGCCCGCGGGACAAGGCTGGGGTGCCGCAACACGGAGAGAGGCGGGAAGGGGAAACGAGGGATACGGGATAAGAAGTACATCACCAAATAGGGTCGGGAAGGGGGAAAAACACTCAGGCCACACGGAAATAATCCGTGCCCATCTCCAGAATGCAGGAGTTTAGAAAGGGGTGGGGAACATGTGTAAAGGAAGGGATAAATAGAAATTAACCGGGGAAAAATCCCAAAGCGCTGCAAATGCATTTTAATATTTACATGCTTGCACCTCAGTTGGTGTCGGTGTATATTTCGCTGTATTTATACTTTGATTCCTTGCAGATGCTGTCGCGTGGGATGCCAGTTCGCCCTGCTGAAGTGCTCCTGAGCTGATGGACCCTGTGCACAATGGTCCATCGCCTCTCCTCCCAGCCACAATCAGTGACATGCTCAGTCCCGTGTCCGTACAGCAGTGAAGCAGCTCCTTCCCTGGTGCTGGTTTCCCTTCCCTCCTACCGGGTAATGCTGGCCATGGAACTGGATCATCTTCCCTTCCCTCCTACCGGGTAATGCTGGCCATGGAACTGGATCATCTGCAGGTTGCTAAGCGGTGTGACTGGACAAAAAGAATTACTCTTCTCACCTCCTATTTCAAACGGTGATTGCTCTTCTGAGCATCTCTTAAGTATCTTTTTAAAGTACCATAGAGGTGAGCTGACCACATATGGCATTTCATTAACCTTAGAGACACGTATAAATTTAACTTTCTGTTGAAGTCACTGGAAGTTGTATGATGATCTATTTGTCAAGGATTGCATTAATTTTTACATCTTCAATGGACATGTACAATCTTTTATGATTAATTTTTTAAACTTTCAGTGAAATTGGATTTCTTAAAAACTTAAAACCTATTTTAGAATCAATAAAAATGTCCCCAACTAACAATTTTCTATTCATTTATTTGCATAGAAGTGATGCAGAATAGTATGTCACTTACTACTTTCTTGATTAGCAAACCCAGCTTAAAAAATAATAAATTGAAAGTTTTGGAATTTAGGGTCTCCTTCTTAGTTTTCCAAGCTGATCTCTGAGACCTCTTAACAGATCAAATTCTGTTCTCATTAATCTAAAGCTGTGATTTTGCTATGTGCCCTAATGCTATTGTCTCGTGGCCACAGCAGCCAAGAACACAGTTGTAAGTATCAGATCCAGAAAAGCATCTGCCCTGGTCAGCTCCTTGGTCACCTCTAGAAGGAAATTACAGTCTATGAACTCAGGAAACATTTTATGCCATTTTAAGGGTAGCAAAATTGGTCGTTTAAAGACACTGGGTCATAGTACTGTCCATACAAATACATCCAGGCATGCTCTGAGATGGAAAACAGTGCTGGAAACATCTTCTTCAAATCACCAGCTGCGCTACTACTGCTGCTTTCTGGACAGAGAGCCTCAGGAAGCACATCGATTAAGCAGAGCAAACCAGATAATCAACACAAGGAAAATGTGTCTTCTGCCAGGAGTGAAACACTGTAGTTTGTTTCCCTTGGAAGCAAGGGAGGGAGGAATTAAAGCAGCTGGGTCTTTGGTTATGGTTCTCTCCCGAAGCTCCTCTCAGCATGGCACAGCTGTGTGCTAAGTTATGCACAGGATGGTGCTGGTAGAGACAATCTGTCCATTACTATTTAATTTAATCCTAAACACTGGTATGTTCCAGCATATTGTCACTATTAATGTGTAGCAATGTTGTCCAGATTTGTTATGCCATTTAAGTTAATTGTCTGCATAGTTTTCCTATAAATTATTTTCCTAAACAGTCTGTGCTACAGTATTCCGTGTTGCAGTCAGGATCAATGCTGGCAGGAGTCTTTGTCAGGAATGAAGGAGAATCTAGAAATGGATACCAGGTTAAATCTTGTGAAATTGATAACAAGGAGCGTGTGTGTTTGTGTATGTGTGTTTGTGATTTTTACCACTGAGAATTTCCAAAGTACCTATAAATGTAACACCTGATCAATGAAACTAGAATGGCAGGGACCAAAGTTTCATCCTAAAGATTAAAGTTGCCGAGGTCAGGCATAAAAGAGAGTATAATTGAAAGTTATCAAGGAAATCATGAGGCATATCATATAAAATTGTTAAAGTCAGTACTTGAGCCTTGCTGAATTGTCATGTGCATACAAATGAATGAAGAATAAATCTTCCTGGCCAGGATTAGAAGTTAGAAGAGTTAATTCTCCTAGAAGCATTTGTATATTTAATTACTACAATGTATTATAAAAATAAAAAGAGGCATGAGCTGTAGACTTCTAATTTCTTTAGGTAATGTATTTGGAAACATTACACAATAAAGAATATAATGTTCTTTCTGGATACTGTAATAATTGTCTGTATGACACCTTTGGTTGACTAGGTACCACAAGGTAGTATATTATATAAAATCCTAAGCTGGAACTAATCATGGCCTTTAGGAATTAAAAGAGTATAATTATTCATTGATGAAGATGGTATATATGCCAAAAAGCTCACATAGATTTTGTGAATAAGTAAATCTATGTTCTAAAAACTGTTGAGAAAAAGATCTATTCAGGAATATTGCAAATACTAATTTAATACTGCCAGACTTCTCAAGGACTTTTTCCTTCTGGACACAATGCTGGAGCAATAGCTCTTAGAGATTGTTGTTTCAGATAGCATTTGTGAAGTTTACCAGTTAATTTTGCCTTTTCCATTAGATTTATTGCAGGCATTTTTAATGGTATAAAACATTCATTTGTAGTCCTGATTGTTTTTATAACATGAGATGTTTAAAATAGCCCTGCTTTATTATTTAGTGTTATTTATATAGCAGTATAGATATGCATAGCACTCTCCAGGCACAAGAACACTCCTAAAATGTGGCAATAATCTTCAGGCACTGCTTCTGGACCCCAATACAGCAAATTCTGGACATCAGGTTAATTATATTTTCAATCTCCACTTCTCTTTGCTGAAGCAGTATTAGCTGAAGGAGAGGTGGGCTTGCTGTAAAGCTGAAGGATACTGTAGAGAAAGCAAGGGTCAATTTTCTTTTAGAGAGTGGAAGATGATAGTTTTTGACAGGTACCGTCAATTTCAGCTTTTTGCAATAAAATGGGAAGTGTGTGCAGCATTTTACATCTCCTAAATAGATTACCCAACACATCCACACACACACACTTGTCAAAGCTGATGGCATTCTTTCTGCTGAACCTGACAAATTCCAGTCCTAAATCTAAACAAGAATAAATCTTAGCCAGATGTTGACATTTTACCCTCCTTCTGGGGCTCTTCTCCAGGAAGCAGACAAATTTCTTCAGTATCCGCAGCTGTAAGAATTAGTGCTGTCAACCCTGCAGAAAGCTATCAACCTAATTGTACAGCAAGGTAGAGTACTCAGCCAGAAAAACATTGGTAAAGTAAAATGCATCTCTAAAAATTCAATTTTTATTTTACTGTCATGGTATAAGAACTCTATATGTATTGCTAATTATAAATATGCTTCTAGGGATATTTGCCATCATTTGTCATTATCCTAAAATAAAGGGATATGTTCCCAATGATCAATTACTCAATATGATCTGTAGTATATTTAGCTGTGTATCTTACCTACTTTAGCCAAAATATCCAGGGAAAAAACTTTGTATGTGAACCCTTGAGCATCATATTCAGTGTTGGACTAAGTGTTTTAGTACTGATGACAAAGGAAAAAGCATTTCTCCAGCAACCACGGCCTTTTGATACCATTTCCTCGCTTCTGGGAAAAATAGAGTGGGCTGTATAAAAGCTTGCCTTTCCTGACTGTCCTTTCAAAGGTTTCATGCAGTTTGATGCTTTTCTTCAGGCTTTAGGCTTCTAGTATCCTTGTATTAAATAAAAATCTTAGCTTTTAATGAAACGTGTCTGTGGTTGTGGGAAAAAACCCCCTTAAAAATGCAAAACCTTAAAATGCATAAACCAACAGTGAAATAATGAAGAATGCACAGGTGTCTTCAGGGAAGGAAGAATAGGGAACATTAATTACATTGTTTCACTTTTATGAGGGTTTTAATACTATTTCTTTCATAGAAATGAGTTTTGTCCTATCTAACATTCCCACAGAAATGATGACATGGCTGACCCAGATACTTTATAGAGAGAAAGGGTCTCATTTTTTGTATACTTCATGATACCTCTCATTTTTGGTATACTTCATGGTGCTGCAGAGTTGAAAATAAAGGTTCAGTACAAAATGTTCCTTCACAGAAGTTATTTTGGTTTATTATTGCAATTTCATGAGAAACACAGGTGAGGGAGGGAATTTGAGGATTCTTAATATTTCACATGTCCACTGAGGAATTTTCTCAGAGCAAAAGAAAGATCATTTTCTATCTTTCTGTCTCTCACAAAGTAAAAGAAAAAAAAAAGTTGTTAATAGCTGGAGGCAGCAGAGCTTTACAGACAAAAAAGCTTTATTTTGACAAATGAATTTTCTCACTCCTTTTCCTGTTTTCTCCCCTGTCACATGGGCAGGGAGGGAGGGAGCCACCAGCTGTGTGAGCACTCATTTGATAGCAAGGGCCAGTGCATCGCAGCCTCAGATCCAGTTAGGGATGTGAGACAACTATAAATATAACCCCTCAGATAGAAATGGCAGCCACTATTTGGTGGGTCTAAAAATATAAGTACTGAATTAAAATCCTTATGGAGGACTTGGGAAGGGTTGAAATTTGGTTGTGTTTGCATGTTTCAGGAGACTGAATACCTTGGCATTCTGACATTTTAGCATCTATTTAACATCTACAACATTAAATAAAATAGGGCTGGAGGCTGATCCTCTTTCCTAAATACAGCTAGTACAGACTCATATATATATATGCTGCCCAAGACTAGCCTCCACTAGGCTGGAAGTAGCTAAGTGGCTGGGTTGATCCTAGGGAATGCAATATGCATTATTCCTTACTAAACTCCACGTGTCCTGAAAGCCTTAGGTGGTACTGCTCTGACGATAAAACTTGATTATTACTTTGGGAATATTTCAGCTCTGTGTGTCTGAACCAATGCGAGGGATGGGTTGCAGCCTGTGAAATGTTGTGTTTTAGTAGCATGAAACTGAAGGGCTGGTGAATGATACACTGGAGTATCGTACAGAGGCTGTGGGATGAATTTGAGATGCAGAGATTGCTGAGATAGTGATGAAGAGATGTTTAGGGTGGAGAAAGTTAAATGCAGTACACTTGTTAATACTGACTTTCTGGGGGTCATGTCTGGCATGAACCATCCTTAGAGCCAGACCTGGATGTTGTCCTGAGGAGAGTGAGTTTGGATTGTCCAAAACAGAGCTATGAAATAAATGAGCATGGAAGCAATAAAAGTGATCGAGCTTCTAGTACTTGGGTTCAGTTTCATATCCTTCTTTTTTGAGCAATATAGATGTAAATATTTAGATTCTACAGTTACTGTTTTCAGCCAAAAGTTTCTAAATTTCAACAGGAAAACGACACTAAATCTGAATTTTATATAACATTGCAGGATTGAAGATACACAGCAGTGGCCACATTAATTATAATCAATTTTTGTAATTAAATATGGGTTATTAAGACATCAATCTGTGTGGATAAGAACACTCCAGATGTCAAAGCTGGATTTTTACCAGATAGGGTGTCTGTAGGCACAGCTGTTATCCCACAAATCTTTGCAGTCCTCAGACATGACTTTGCTATAATTTCTGTGCTCCTTCTGGTGCTTCTGCATCTCCTGTATTGACCCTGCAGTTCTGTGGAAGGGAGTAGGCTTGATGCTTGCTTTCATTTGCCAGCACCTTGTACATTAAATATATATATATATATATTTATATATATATATATTTGTGAAGTGAAGTGATGCAAGGGACTATGCACCAGTTCATCCCTTTACAACACATTGCCCTTCCATTCCAGAGTCTCTGCAGAGTGATTTGTGTACAAATGAAGATCATCCCTGCTGCAGAGCGTGTTAGGAGGGACAGTGGGAGGGAGAGACCATTGGTGCTGCCTTCTTGGGGCAGCCCTAGGAGATGCATCCTGGATATGGAAGCTCTGGGAGATGAGTTCTGGTGAGCTCCTGGGGTCACAAGAAGCATTACAACCACCAGGCAGCCTGTGGCTTTCCATGTGGCATTTTACTTTGCTCCTTTCCCTGCATGTGTGGAGAGTACTGTAAGACCTGGATGGTCTGTACAGTCAGGAAATCTGGCCAGCGTAGCTTGCCAGCTACGTACGTGTTTTCAGCGTGGCTTGATCAGCTGAGGGCAAAGAATGACAAGATCTGCATGTGTGGAGCTGGATTTCCCTAGCTCTGCTGCATTAACCTGGAGTAGCATTACTAGTTCTTTTTCACTTGGGTTAGAAGTTGCCAAACATCTTTTTTTTACTAATGATATTAAGAAGATCATTGGTTATTCCCAGCCCTGCAGGTCCCATAGATACACTACCAGTAGTTAGATGAGATCACTCAAGGGATCTCCATTTTCAGTAAGTGGACGGTGTATTTGTCCTCTATTCAGGTAGAGCTAGGAAAATTAAAGTAAAGAAGTTTTCTGATGGAGCAGAATTGAAAGGCAGAACTGGAATTTTTCAGGACCATTGATTTAAGATTTATCCGAAGGTTAGTTTTTAGTTCTGCTTTCATCTTTCTTTGTACACACATGCAAAATAGAAACCAGAAAAACCCTTTGTGAGAGACTGGACTATGACTCAGAACGATTGCCCATTTGTGGAGGCACCAGGGTGCTTTGCTGACACCAGGTTTGCAACCCCCCCGAGGAGAAGGAGGTGAGTTTTTGGGTGTGTGATGGCAAACTTCTGGTCTGCATAAGACAGAGGGGGTAAACTTATATCTGCCAGAGGCTACAAACAGGCTTTGAGGCCAGTAAGAGAGAGATCATGTGGAGAAAGGATGGAGCTTTTTATCGTCCCAAATTGCCTTCCCCCACACACAACCCCGCCAATAGATAAAGACCTTTGATCACCACTTTGCCCTACAGCAACACTCAAGTGTCATTATAGATCCATGGGTGGTGATTCTGTATTTTATGCTTCCATATTGTCATATTATTACAGATAATAATAACCAAAATGGCTACATATCTGCTCACCATTGCAAACAAATCATTCTAAAATAAACCCTACATCTGTGTCTGTGTGTGTGTGTATATATATATATATATATATATATATATATATATATATTTGCAAACACCAATCATACAGTGTTGTTTCATCCTAATCTGCCCCAAGGGATCTATTAACAAGAATCTGGGTTATCCTCACTTTCAGGGGTGGGTCATAACACCTCCAAGAGTTATTCCCTCTGTCACAGGTAAATGTGAAGTGCTGGGTTAAAAAAAAGTCAGAAATAAAGCTTTCAGCCAGACCTCCCCATGCTGCTGCACAAACTGTTGTCATCTGGTTTATTAGCACAGATCAGCTTTGCTGTCCCCCCATGACTCCTGTCTGCCTGGGTGCTGTAACCGAGATGATCAGATCTGAACTTCAGCAGGAAGATGCCTCACACAGTAGTAAGTATACTTGCATGCCTGCCGGTTGAAAGTTCAGGAAGGGGTGGAGCTTACCAGGAATTGAAACTGATTTGTGTTAACTCCCAAAGTTTTGAGTCTTTCCCTAGATATAGCAGCAATACTAGTTTCTGTCAAGGCAAGGTACTTGCAAAACAATGTCTGGGGCTGGAGGATGGAGGGAAGGCAGCAGGTACAGGACAGCTACTGCCTCCAATACTCCATCTTCGTCTCAACTTAAGCCCTGGGATGGCAAGAGTGAAACGGAGAAGGGTGAAAACACCCAGAAGAGGACATCTGAGTTGCAAAGAGGCCAAGCATCAGTCTACCAACAACAGCAAAAGCAGTAGTAAGTAACAAGGAGCCTGACTAAAATGTTTTACCTGTATTGGGTGCCTGTTCTCCCTCTTCCTCAAGGTGTGCACCTTTAAAGGTGCAAATACTTCATAGAGAGCCTGTGTCTGAGCACACAAGGAGCATGTCATCCTCTTCTTGAGGCTTCCTACATGGGACCCGAGTTGTTCTGGCAGGCTTTGTGACAGCATGGCTTACACCCTATGTCATAGCAGTGGCCAGTTCTGTACCTTGGATACTGACATGTGTGGTGTCTGTTTCTTGGCACCATTTTTCAAAGTGAAATTTCAGAGCTGGTTCTAGCTCCCGGTTTTCTGTGTCTCCTAATATTTCATCCTCAGAAGTCTAAAAATACTTACTTTGGCTTAAGAGATGGATATAGGCTTCATTCCAGCACTGCTCGGAATGCAGTCAAGGACACAGAACAGCTTCCAGCAACTTCATGCTGACAAAACTAAATCCAAAGCTTTAGCTTTCTATTTCAGTTTGTGCATTATTGGAATCCATGCTTAGTCCATCTCTGGCTTTCCAGTGACAATCCTGAGACGGCTTGCATAAGCTGTGTCTTGCAGATATAATACAGAATAGGAACTGAAAGTTGGGTCTGTGTATGTGTGTGCATTTTCTGCACATGTTTAATATAAATATGCTTAGCTGACCATAGCTAATTGTTTAGTCTTTTTCCCCAAATGTGCTTTTCTGAGCTGTTAGTAACAGTGCATGTAATGCCATGATTATTATTTTTATGTGCTGATTTTGCTTAGCTTGCTTCTTTTTCTCCAGGCTTTCAAAGGGCAGCCAATGAAACTGCAAACTATTTCAGTTTCATTTCCCTTCTTTCTGGATGAAGAAGGTGGAGCCACATGTGAAGGAGGTGGTGAGCAGCTGATGGCGAGCAGAGATCAGCAGCTTTCCATTGAAACCTAAGAATGCTTGCCCATTAGGTAGTAATGATACAGAGACTATTAAGAGCTGAGTCCCTTTAAAATCCATCAGCGCTTTAATGACTGACTTTCAGGAGAGCAAACAATAATTCCTCAGTTACAGTCTGTTTATTTTCTGCTACCTCCACATATGAAAAACTCTCTGTCTTGCCTGGTCTCACAGTGCCATATATCCACAGTGGAGTGAGGACAGCCCCAGTTTCCTTATGTAGTTGTGCTGTGTGCATTTTGTTGCTCTTTGGGGTTTTTTTTGTTTTTTCAACAGGGAGGAGGGGGCAGCAGGGACAGTGGGAGTTTTCCCATTGGCATGACTGGTCTTTCCCCAGTTTTGGTCTGGGATACAAACCTCCTGGTACAGGTTAGGTGAATAATTAACCAATTGGTTTGCCAGAGGTCTCTGCAGAATTTAAGGTCAGCACACATATAATCACACAAATCCCTGCTCTCTCTTTCATCTTGCATGATGCTCGCAGACATAAAGCTGTTCTGCATCCACCGCAAAGACTGAGTAGTATTATTTGCTATGTGAAAAGATTGTGTCTTCCGAAAGTTCTAACAAAGAATTAGTTCCTAAATCTTGGATGTACAAATTAAAGTCTGCATTAGTATGCAGTTAAAGAGAAGAAGGGATGAGGGAAAGGCAGGTTGAAACAGAAACCATCTAATATGAGCGGGAAACAAATATCCAAAAAATGAAGTGAATGAGACTGGGGTTTGCATCCTTCCCTCGAGAAGGGGGATGCTACCTGGCAGTTTGAATGGGATGAAGCCACATAACTGCAATGTCCTTAACTAAACCAGATTAAAGGGGAAAATAGTATCTGAAATACTGAAACAGACCAGGGGAGATCTTTATTCTTAAAACAAAAGTTGTTTCATTCATTATTTCTTTGTTCTGTTTTCTCAAGTTACATTTCAAGAAAGATTTCTGATTAAAATATCATTTTAGCCACGATAAAGCTGACTCAGCTTTTTAGCCACCAACCCATTTTAATATGACCTTTAAAACTAAAATACTGGAACACCCTCAGAATGGTCCAGGTTTTCAGGCTTTCAGATAACCAGAGCAGTTGGAGAGCTGAAGTCACAGGGTAACAGTAGGACAAAAAAAGCACAGACTAGCATTACTAAAGGTTTTCTGGACTATGCATAGCAGAGGGAACATGAGGGGCCCAATTAGGATAACTCTGTGCCAAGTAGTGTCTCTATTCCAGCTTCTGCTTGCTATTTTTTGGAAACAGACAGGGATATGGTTTTGCTGCCAGAAAAGCAGGAGTTGAAATATCTTTTGAAGACTCTGTTTGAGTTGTTTCCATGCAAACTCAGTCTCAGGCTGTGAGAGAAATTGGGAGAGGGAAAACATCTCAGGAGCATCCTGGGGTAGGATCAGGAGACCTTTTGTTTTGACTGGACGCATGAAATATGTGTGGGATGTAGCATGTTGCAGTCTCGTTCAGTACTCAATATTCAAACTTGGCTATTAAAAAATACAAGGTGGGCAGCTGGTATTAGAGGATAGTTTTGCTTTGGAGAATCCCTTATATGACATGTTGAGGCTGAGAATTGACGATAAAATGGTCCTAATTAAGAAAAATACTTGTTCAAATGCAAAATTGAAGTCACACTTCACACCTCCACGTCCAGTTATATGTGTGGCTTCAGGCCATGGAGCAAAAAGTCACCAGGATGACAAGTGCTTGAAACTGCTTGTAATAATAAGCTTGCATTTAAGTGGCTTCACTTTGTCTGCTAAGTGCCATGAAATTAACTTGCAGAAAGTGAATTCCCAAATTGCCCCTGTTCATACCTATTCAGAAACAAAAGTCTGTACAGAAGAAAGGTGGAGGAAAGTGGGAAAATTAGAGGGTGAACTATAGCTAGTGCCTGAAAAAGAAACTGCTGCCCCCATTCAGCAGTCTGTCTTTAGTGCCTTTAAAGCTGCCAAGAATAATATTGGTTCTGCTAAAATCCATTAAAAAATGAAATTCAAAATAATAAAACCTGAAGATATATTGCCGCACAGCTGGTAACAGTCCCTCATAATTTTCTGTGAAAGGAGAGCGAAGTTGCTAGAATGCTTGACTCGGGAAATTGTATTCTTTGACTGCTGGAGCCAAATCCATCAGAGCTTTCTTTCCTTCCTTTTCCAATCTTAATCCTGAATTGAAAAAAAACCATAACGAAATATCTATAGTGTTATAAGACCCCTCATCCTTTTGCTGATATTCTATAATTAGGAGTTCTGATTCTTTTTTCTTTCATGAGCTGAAGTTTCTTTAAAATAAATTAGTCTACGAAACTGTAGGCAGACTTTTAGCAAAATGCTTGTTTTGCTCACTGCCCAGGCACTGGTGGGAGTGCAAAAAGAGTAGTTCGAATAATGCTCAGAGTTTAGCTCTCCACTTGCTGCAGAGGAGAAGTCTCCCAATTCTCTGTCTTTCAGGCTGATGCACTACTATTTACAGCCCAGTGGAGCAATTCAGGAACGCCTGGCTTCACTGTGGTCAGCAGCCAGCCTTTTCTGCAGCCACATGATTGGTGACTGAGTCTGTGTAAGACAATAACTTTACTGTTAGACTGGATTGTGGGGGTTGCTCTTCCATATAATACTCAGAGGAGGAAAGAAAGTCCTTCCAAATTCTATATTAGATAGCTTTTTTGGAAGAGCTTGTTTTGCACAAGCTCTGACATGTTCCCTTGATGCATAGCTGGGTGAGGAGCTGTGCTGAGGTGATGAAGAAGGAATGCATGGAGGATGCTATGTTTGGGCAAGGGCAATGAAAGGACAAATTTGCTAATGCAGAGACAGCGGAGGAGGAAATACATTGTTGAAAAGAAAAGAGGGTGAAAGCAGAGATGAACATGCCACTAGCTCAAAGCTCAATCTTCATGTGATACTGCACCTGACCTGCCAAGCTCTCCAGGCATGCTGGCAAGCCTGAAGTGCAGCACATGCATGCCTCTCCAGGGGAAGCTCAGCTCAGCATTTGGTGTTGTCAAGCCCAGCGCCTGGCCTGCCCACATATGGATGCTCCATACTCCTCCCAGGTAGTGATTACCAGGTGCTCCAGCCGGCTCTGGCATGCTCCCTGCATCCCTGACACTGTGCTGCACTGAGGCAACAGAGCTGCTCTAGGACTTGGGGACAGCATGAGCATGGCCACGTCTGACTTCACAGAGTTTGCTGGTTCTGATGCTGATCTACAACACTGCCGCAGTGAACTCTGCCCCTTTGGTGTAATCTGACCACAAGCACAGGCTGATCAATGGCATGTTAGTGTTTCCAGAGGAGAAAGAAAGCTGTGCTATGAGCTGAGTTTGGGATGGGAGCTACCACTTGGCTCCCTGATTTGATCCTTCCAGGGTGGCAATTTCCTTGGTGCTTTAGAAGTTGGATGAGATTGTCCAAAACAGAGCACTGGCTGAAGCACATGCCCTTCTTTCTGATGTGCTAAGAGCACAACAAGCTGCTGAGTCTGAGCTTCATCTAAACTGTTGGATATTCAGTTCCAAGTTTCAGTTTTAGTCTTTGGACCAAATTTTGACTTCAGGAATTTCTCTACAAGCATGTGGGTAACAGCAGAACCTCAGGTCTGTTTCTTTCCTGCAGATTTCTGACTCTTACTTTCTCCTGGGCTGCTCTCTGCTGCTCTTTCCCTTCTCACTCTTCTCCCCTGCAAGTTCTCTTCTTCAGGATTTAACTCTTTGCTTTAAACCAAAGCCTCACAATGGCAAAAATGTTGTCTGTTCTTAATGAAAGCTTTAGTTAACCGGAGAGACCAGATACAGAAGTGAGTTACCCTGGTTTAATAATCTTCTGGACATCATTTGAGATGTGGTAATTAAGTGCATTCCTGGCTTGTGGAAAACACAGGACAAAATCCATGGAGGTAGATTTTTGGTGATAAACATTTCCTGCTAATGTAGTTCATTTTCTGCCTCTCGTGTTAAGAGCACACATACAGTGAGGATGAATCAGACAGTGTGTAATGCTAAGCCCCAGTAAATCACTTTTGTCTCTGAGCTGCAAACTGGTAAGATGATGCTGCTGATAAAGATGGAAAGCCAGAGTCCCAAGCCTGCATGCAAGAGCTGTATACTCTCTTAGAGCTCTGCTTATGGCACTGCTGGGACACAGAGCATATTGCTCAGCTGAGGTCTAGAGCTGAGGCTGTCAATTATCATTAGCATCTGGCTCCATGTGCATTGCAAAATAGGGATACCTACAGGACAGTTGGCTGCTTGCTGGGATTTGGCATCCTGTAGCCCTTTAATTTGGCAGTTTCTGTGCTGCTCAGCAGCATATGGCTGCTCCATCAGGCATGAGAGCCTTGGGTGAAAACAATATTTTGTGGTGGTGTGGACTTGACAGCTCTTAAAACAATTTCTGATAAATGAATGCAAAGTTCAGCTTAGTGTATCTTGGAAGGAAATTCAACAGTTGACTTTGGCAGTTTGGTGTCTTTTCTCTTTTAAATTCAGTCTTTAACATACTATATAATGCAGTATCTCACCCATGTCTTTCCCTAGGTCCCTCCTCAGACTGAATCTGCCCTGAACTTCTTCCCATGCTTTAGTCATTTCTGTTGCTCTCCAATGTCTCCTTAGTTTCTGTCTGTTATGCAGAGCACTTTGCCCAGCAGAGCAAGATATTTGGCTTTCAGCTCTGTGACATTCATGTACCAATGCACCCGCAGTATAAAATACAGTGGAATTAGAAATAGTTTATAATAGCCATTACTTCTGTAACTCTTTAAACTATTTCACACTTCATTTGAAAATCTCTCCTGTGGTAGATGGTTGGAGTGGACTCAAGGAAAAAACAGAAGAGCACAGCTCTGCAAAAACTATTACCAGTGAACAGCAAATCCACATGTGGTTTTTCGATTTTAGAAATGAACTATTTTATAGATACCTGAAAGAAAGTAGAACAAAAGTTGCTATGGTCAATGCCTTGAAAGCACTGAAGAGGTGTCCTTGAGTGGTACTGATTGGATGAGTAGACCTTCACACAGGATTCAGAATTTAAGTTTTCAGACATGGTGTTCCTTATGTTACTAATCAGTCAAAGTGTAAACTATCATTGAAGTTTATCTATGACTGTATTGCATATTTCTCCTGACTGAAATGTTTTATATCTCTCTCTGCATGTGCTGGTTTTGGATGAAGTAGAGCTTATTTTCTTCAGTGTAGCTGCTATGGGGCTATGATTTGGATTTGTGACCAAAGGAGTGTTGATAACACAGAGATGGTTTGTTACAGCTGAGCAGTGCCGACACTGAGTCAGGGCCTTTCTGCCTCTCACCCCAGCAGAGAGAGGGCTGGGGGTGTGCAAGGAGCTGGGAGAGGGCACATCTGGGACAGCTGACCCCAGCTGGCAAAAGTATATCCCATAATATATGCCATCAGGCTCGGTATTTAAATCTGGGGGAAGGAGAAGGAATGGTGGGATGTGCAATGTGGTGATGTTTCTCTTCCCAAGTCACATTTCAGCATGATGGAGCCCTGCTTTCCTGGAGGTGGCTGAACACCTGCCTACCCATGGGAAGTGGTGAATGGATTCCATGTTCTGCTTTGTTTGTGTGTGCAGCTTTTGCTTTACTTGTTAAACTGTCTTTATCTCAACCCATGATTTTTCTCACTTTAACCCTTCTAATTCTCCCTTCCATCCCACAAGGAGCAGAGTGAGTGAGCAGCTGTGTAGTGCCTAATTACTGGCTGGGGTTAAACCACAGCCACATATTGATATATAGGTATTTATAATCCCACTACTGTGGTATATTATGTGTATCTGCTTGAAAAATCATAGGAGCTTCCTTTTTTATTTCAATATAGATACATTCTCTTATTGGGTTATAACTTTCTTACTCTCATTAATATCTGTTCAGTCTGTGTAATGAGTCAATACATTTCCATTTTCTGCAGAGAAAATAAAAAAAACACTCATCAAGATTAATATTACCCATAAAGGAAGAAGATGATTTTTCTTTTTTGAAGAGCTATAACTGGGGTAAGATGTTCTTCCTCCCCTTTCCAGTGGCTTCTGTATTTGTATTTATGAAACAACCCTACCTCAAAGATAGGCTTAAGTCTTATAACAATTAGAGTCGTTATTAGGGAAACTGTAAAGTTAAATTCTTTATAATCTTTTCTGTCTGTGGATTTTGAAGCACTTCATATACTGGTATAAAGCACAAAATTCTGCACACCACTGATAGCTTCAAATCTTCACATTTCCTTAATTGCTCCCCAGGTAAGTAGAATAATTTTCTCCAGACTTATGGCTACTGTGGCAACCCAGAAACTGACTGGAATATTAAATTGACAGGCTGTAGCGGGTTTTATAGGCTTAACTGGATCAGAGGTTTTGCCTGAACAAAGAAATGACATACAATATCCTGCAAACGGGATAAAAACACAAGGTGAAAGCTGGTGGTGGGTTTTTGCGTTAACTTTCTTTCGTTCAAAAAAAAGAATTTCTAGAAAATAAGGGATTCTAGGTGCAGATTTTAGAACAGGTAGAGCAGGTGGAGTTTTTCAGGTAACAGCTCGTCTGGCTGCTGTAGGGTTAAAAAGCAAGGAACCACCCTGACTTTCACCCCTCCCACAAGAAATTTACCATGTACTTGCTCTTCCTTCTCCCTGATCAGAGAATCATAGAATGGTTCTTTAAGACACCTCATAGATCATCTAGGTCCAGTGCCCCTGCCATGGGCAGGAATCCTTCCACTTGACCAAGCTCTTCAGAGCCCCAGCCAGCCTGGTCTTAAACACCTCCAGGGATGGGGAATCCACAACATCTCTGGGCAACCTGTGCCAGTGCCTCACCCCTCACACTGAAGATTTTTTTCCTAATATCTAACCTTAACGTGCCTTCCTTGAGCTTAAGGCCATTCCTGATCCCAGTACCCAAAGCTATCCAAAGCTCTGTCATATCTTTCTGACCAAGGTGAACACTATGAAGTTAGATAAACTCAATATCGCTTTTTTCCCTTTTTTTTTTCTTGTAACTTGGACTAAAACAAAGCATTAGATAAAAGACAAACAAAAGTTGGTATCCTGTTCCCCTTTTTCCTCCCCCACTGGAGAATTGACATACTCATTTTATTTTACTTTGCCTTTATTTCAATAAAATGGAAACCACTTTGGCTTTTAATTAAACACAGTTTTAACCACAACGACTCTTACTCCAGTCTGTGGAAAACAGATGGTAAATGAACTGTCACCTCTACCTCTTTCGTACACTGATTGATCTTTGCTATATTTCATGTCCAGTCTTTCTGAGTTTCTGAAGATGAGGCCACGGTCAGATATCAGAAGAGTGGGCTCCACCTGGCCTCCTGGGGTCTGAGCCTTCCAGCCAAAAAGCAGAAGCAGATAAAGGAAATGATTCATGGCATAAGGGCTAGATTTGATACCTTGATTTCTAATACATGTTCAGACAAGCAGAGGTCCCTTCTTTTTTAAAAAATTGATTATAACTTAAAACAAATCAACTAGACAAATGCTGTTTGAAGTCATCAAAGTATATGGTATAAAAACACTTCTGCCCTCTAGTGCTGTGAAGCAGTGTGATATCTTAGATGCACTCATTGATTTTTGGGAGGGGAAGATATGTGGTGTTGCAGTGCACAATTTCAGCCACTATTAACGTTGCCAAAGGGAAGGGAGGGGAGTGTAAAAGGTATTTAATAATTTTTGTGTATAAACTTGAGAGAAATATGGTCTTAATACTTGAAACAACAACAAAAGCTACTAAAAAAAATCTTGAAACAGGTAGATTGTGCAGCAGCTTATTAAAGGCACTATGGGATAAATTGGATATGCTACTACTCAAACAAATAGAGAAAAATCTGAAACAACATCAGTGATGGGGAATGTTATGCTATAAGCAAGGAGTGTTGTCAAAGCTTCTTTTAAGTAATGTTTGCAGTTGTGTCATGAATGCCAGTGGGTCATTGCTGGTCTCTTCACTCCTGCCTTTGAGGGTCTGGGATTCGGTGAAGTAGTGAAGAACAGTCTCACAGTCTCAGGGACACCAGAGTATGCTGGCAGAAAGGGAAAGGATCATATTAAATGGCACCATTAAAGCTCACGGCTCTATCTTTACTAGTTTAATCTCATAAATTAATCCACATCCTCCTAGAATAAGTCTTCAAAGAGAAAGAGGTAATTGGATATAAATACTCTCTTACCAAACTCTGAATTACAGTGATATGGCAGCGGGCAGCTTTGGGCACTTTGATCTCTTTGCACGATTTTCATTCCCCTTTTAAGCCTTAGTCTTGGGCCTTATTGTTTCATTACTTCTCTACTGCCAGCTGTGCTTTATCTGCTCACTAGTTTGTCCTCTAGCCACTCCCTATGGCCCTTGCTTAAGAGGCTCAGCCTTCACCCCTAATTATTCTTTGCTGTCTGTTCTTCTCCTTGTGCTTTCCCTGCAGTGAAGCCACGTGAAATGTTTGTGCCCACATGTGCGTATAAAACCCTGCCAAGACTCTGATGTGTAGGGCAAACTGCTGCTGAGTGCATTTCTGGTAAACCTGCACCCCCATGGCACAGCTTCTGCTGAGTAGGTGTTGTATAAACTCCTACCCACACCATACACCATGTAGGTAAAACCCTTTGTCTTCTCCAAGCAAAATTGACATGTTTTCATCATTCTTTTGATCACCTCGAGTCTCTTAATACACTCTGAACCCAGTCTTGCCTCTTTGCTGTCACATTAGATTGATAACTCCTTGAGACAGCAACTGCATTTTGAATTAAGTGTGGCAAAACAGGGCCCTTGTCCCGATTCAGTGAGTCGCACCTTAGGCATGACAGCAAGATGAATATGTCACGGAATTCCTGGTGCCTGAAAATGAAAGGCAGACAAGGAAACTGAGGCTCAAGCTGAGAATAAGTCACCTGAGTCCATCGCAAACAGTGTGACTTCACACATTCCTAGGGCAACTTTTGAGCAGACTGCTTAAGTCCACAAGGTCCTTGATGACCACAAGGTAAGGGGTGGGACTGCCAGCAGCAGTGCTCTTCCCCCTAGACCATGGTCTTCCACATGGAACATTTTGATTCAAGGAAGTGATTTGATTTGAAATGCATGAGATTTGAGGTCAGCAGTCTCGATAAGACTTGAATGAGAACACAAAAGGCTATGCTAAAGGTTTCTGAAAATATTATCCTTGATATCTGCTGCCAATTCCAAATATAATGAGTCTTTCTAGAGTACTTACCAAAAATTCCTGAAGAGCTGAATGAGAATAAATAACAGTTTTTATATGAAGTTGTTTGTTACAACAGCAGAAAACTGACTTTGCTGAGGAAGGAAGTCCTTCTAGTCCTGATTTTGTGTAAACAGGAAAAATAAAAGTGTATTCTTTCATTTTAGTGTTGGCCCATATGTCTTGGTAACTCCAAATGAAACCAGAAGAAAACAGTTGCAGCAAAGTGAGTTGTGTAATATCATAATACATTATTTCTACTTGAATAACTTTAGGGTTTTGTGCATTTTATTGCTCTTGCAACTTTTATCCTCATTTTTACAATGCTTTTATATGTCCAGCTATGACAGTAAAGCCAGTGCTATGAGCATTCTCCATCATCATGTAGCTCTTCTTAAGATTGACTCATCATCTAGCTTCGCTTCGTGCAGAATAAATCTTGTTCACAAGGGTTTTGGTAATTTCAGTGCTGGAGCTGCTCAAGATGGATTCCACAAGACTGTGCTGGAATTAGCTCTATCCAGCTTTTACAGGATTGAATTCATATTGGAGAACTTTGAACAGCCTTTGGGTTAGGAGGAGGAAGAATAAAAATATAAATAAGAAATATTTTTTGAAAATACTCCCATGTGGAAATAAAAGCAACGACAGCCACTGTTGCTTCTTGAACCTGCATTTATGGATTGTAGGTGGGTCTTTCACTGAAGCTGGTAAAGGTCATTTTAGAGGGAAAGTATCTGTGGATTTATATTCACTTTTCCTTGCTGGTGAAAGTAGCTGAGTAGGAAGACCCTGAATCTCTACCAGAAAGATCAGGCATACATTGAAATCTTTTATTGTCAAAGTTACAGCAAGAGTTGGTTGTGAAATAAATTCTGTATACAGAGGTGGCTGACCACAGCAGTCCTACACTCCTGGGCATTGATTTATGCAAGATATGAAAGCTGAAGGAGTGTGAGTCAGCACTTCTCATGTCTTGAGTCCTCGAGGAAACAGTGCAATTAAATCCTTTCTGCTCAAACATTGCGAGTTTGGCTGAAATGCTTCACCAGCAGGCTGGTATGGGTTGGGTTTCCTTTGGTTGCAGGAAAGAAAATGGACTTACCATGAATCAAACTATAATTTTCTGGAAGGATGAATAGCAGCAGATCATCTTAGACCTGACTGTGACATTAACAGCAAAGGTGCTGCTGTTCTAATAAAGATCTGTTTTCACTTTGTGGCACCAATGAGAAAGGTCTGAAGCATATCAAGTGTTATGCCTTGGATGCTGGCAGAAACAGGACCTCACCAAATGCAGTCACTTAAATGCTTGTTTAAAGGTGAAATAAAAGGCTGGTGTGCCTTTTGGGTCTCTTTAGAAGCTTACCCAAATACTGGCTTTATCCTCTTAGAGGAGGATCCGATAGCCATAGCCAGCCATTAGGAAATACAGTTAGTAAGAGTGAAATGAGATCCTAGAACAAGTGAAGTGGTAGTGTGGAACACAGCTCCTCTGTCCTTAGGCTTTGTTGGCCTTGCTATTGAAAGGAATTGTTGTGTTTTTTTTCCCCTGTCAGTTGATAAAGAGAGAAGTTAAATCAGTCAGCCATCCTAGAGCATATGGCTGCACCCCAGCTGTATTGACTTCCACTGGCTACACTGGGAGCTTGCTGCCCATCTCACACGTGGGTGCCTATGCTAAAGTGTCTTAATTTGAAGCTGATTCATGCATTCCTCCTGTTTTTATTTAGGGAGCATGTGGTTGGGAGGGAAAATTACTTTTCATTTCCCTGTTGGGGGGCATTACACCACAAGGATTTCCCTCTATGCAGCAATAACATCTTAATCGTAACAATTTCTGCTTTACCTGCAGGAGTAAATACTATGGCACTTACCTACAGGTTCCCAGGGGTTAAAAAGCAGTCTATTAGCAGTCTCTTAGCTGTTTTTGGCTTTGCTTTTGGGGTTGAGTCCTAGGGTTACTCACCATTACAGTCTTGAGTTAGGGAAAATGTTTCCCATGTTAGCTGATCATTGCAGTGACTGAGTAACCTCTTGTGGGGGTGTCTGCATCCCTTGAGAACAAGTTTGTTCCTGGATGGCCTTTAGGATTACATGCAATTAGCACTAATGGCTGCTTTTTAGTATTCTCTCTAACTTCCATATATTTATTTCTTTTTATACCTGCTCAGTTGCTAAGAAGGAGCTTGATGACCTGGAGCGATGGAAGGAAGAACACAGGCCAGGGCCAGTTACATTGGTGCCACAGAGACTGGGTAAGACATGTAAATCAGCAATTGTGAATTGCAAAATTTTATTTTCTAGGACATGAGACATTTTGCACTTTGTCTCACATGCTACTTATTAAAGAGATTCAGTGTCAATAAGGGCTGACATGAGCCTATTGTATGTGCTCTGTGCTTCTTGATGGTCATGGCAAGGAAGATGTTTCTGAAACAAAACAGCACAGATTGTCACTTAAGAAATCTGTCAAGATCAGAGTAGAAAATCTGTACTAACATTTGGGGAAAACAGGTGGATTAACCCTCCTGCTGTTGACACTGTCTGTGGTTGATGTCTCTGAGGGGGCACACACTTGTCATTGGTGTGCAGATGGACAGCATGTTGGAGACCCTCCAGTTACCCGTAAGAAAACTCCTCTGTGTTAATATGTGTTCTTTCCTGGCTGCTGGCTCCTGAGGAGGCAAAAGTGATCCCTGCAGCTTCAGCATTTGCAGGCTAAATGTGCATGAAGTATTACCAATTTGATAAAGATAACAACAGGCAAATAAATGAAAAACAGGGTAAAAAGCTGCAAGAACTTAAGACACCCTGAACTGAACTGATGTGTTTGCTAAGATAACCAAGGTGTTTTCTAGATGTGTGAGAGAAAGTGTAGGAGATATCTTAAATTACAGCCACTATAAAGTATTCAATTTAGTGATATATCAGACTTAGCTGAAAAACTTTTAGAGAAAAGAGCTGCCCTTCCTTACCTTGGCTGTCATAGGAGAATATGGGGTGCACAGTGCAGGATGTTGTCTGCCTTGACCTGGAGATTAAGTTCTTTCACTGCCAGACTGCACAAGATAAGCTGGTAGTGGTGTACTGTGTATAAAAATAGATAGCAGGTGGGAGATAGAGGAATTCAAACTGACTCCAACCCAGACTTGGTTTTTAGCCCGAAGTGATACTGGTCCCACATGTTCTGCCCTGCAGCCTGAGTCACAGTTGTCTGCAGTGGTGGCAATGCCCTGTATTGCCAGCATCACATGCAGTCATGTGGCCAGACACAGTGTTTGTGAGTTCATGCATAATATCTGCTTCTTGCTTGTGAGTAGTTCCTGAAAGACATACTTCTTCACAGGAAGACCATGGAGGTTTTTGCTGAAGAAAGTGAAATCGGGAAGCGGAAATTTGGTGTGTGGTGTCTGCAGAATGTGTGCAGGCTGGCTGCGTGACTGAGGGTGTGCTGTCAAAGCTGCAGTGGCTGAGTGTTGGGAGTCTTAACTTCTTCTGGCCCCACTGCATTTTAATACTTTCTTGGGAAAGAAGCAACTTAAGAGGAATAAAAAAAGAAAGTAAGAAAATATGATGTCTTCAGTCACTGTCTGTCTGCCATTTAAACTCCTGGAGGCTGAGACAGAGGCACTATGTTCAGTGCCTCTGAAAAGAAGTAAGGTGCAAAGATATGATCTAATAGATTAAATAGATCTAATAGATCAAATTTGGAACGAAGTGACATCTCTAATTTCACCACTGTAGGTACTCATTAAGTGATAAAAGTATCATGTGCTGTTTTCTCAGAGTGATTTTAAGAGACTACACATCTAGTCCAAATCACTAAATAAAATCTCTAAATAAAATTGAAGTTTCTTAAAGTTGAAGTTTTTTAACACTTGTGCTTTCCATAGGGAAGCAAGTATTCTAGATTTCAACTCTTTAATATTTGGCTGGCAAACTTTCAGACACCATGGAGAGATGAGAGCAATGAAGGATGCAAGTTCCACTCTCCTCCATAAGCAATGAGTGGAGCAACAAATCATGCCTGACAAATGCAATGGTCTTTTTTCTGATATTATTATATATGATCAGAACACACTCTGACTTCAGTGAAGCATTAGGCACATTACAGTCAAGCCAACTTGAATGAATTAAGCCTGGCTGAAAGGCTATAGGCAATTTCTAATAATGATCAGAAAAATATTTGTTCCAACACGATGTCCATCAGTACATGCAATGCCCATCAGTACAGTGCACACAAGAAATTTTGCCAGTAAAAAGCTAGAAAGAAAGAAAGAAAGATTAAGCATACAAAAGGTTTCAAAACTTGTTTATCAGCAGTTTTATTTTCTAGACCTAGGGAGGAGGCACTCTGCAATGCCAGCTATGTGCTTCTTGCTACTTTAAGCTTGTTGCTCATATACTGTATGGCCAGTCTCTCTTGAGAACTTATCTTAGGGATTTATTTGTGTCCATAGGGATGTTGTCACACTTAGGGAATTGATCTCCCATTCACTGAATGTCACAAAAGCACCTAAAGATTAGTTACCTTCCATTAGTAATTGGAGAAAGCTACCATTAGACAAGAGTGATCCCTCCTGAAAGGTCTAGTATAGTTGTCTTACATTTTGTAGAATCGTTTGGGTCTGAAGGAAACTTAAATATCATTTAGTTTCAGCCACCCTGTCATGGGCAGGGACACCTTCCACAAGACCAGGTTGCTCAAAGCCCCCTCTAACCTGGTCTTTAACACCTCCAGGGATGGGGCATCCACAGCTTTTCTGGGCAACCTGTGCCAGTGCCTCAGCACCTCATAGTGAAAAATTTCTTCATTATGTTCAATCTAAATCTCTCCTCTTTCAGTTTAAAGCCATTTCCCCTTGTCTTGTCACTATATGCCCTGGCAAAAATTCCCTCTCCAGCTCTCCTGTAGGCATCTTCAGCTACTGGAAGGCTGCTAGGAGGGCACCTGGAGCCTTCTTCTCTCCAGGATGAACAGCCCTGGCTCTCTCAGCCTGTCTCCACAGGAGAGGTGCTCCAGTCCTCTGATCACCTTTGTGGCCCTACTATGGACGCAATCCAGCAGGTCCATGTCCTTCTTATATTGGGGACTCCAGAGCTGGACACAGCACTGCAGGTGGGGTCTCACCAGAGCAGAGGGGCAGAATCATCTCCCATGACTGGCTGCCCATGGTGCTTTGGATACAGCCCAGGATATCAAGCACCTCAGGCAGCAAAGACTGGTACAGCTGCTTCTATAGACTCAGGAGTCACATAGAGGGGAATTTCTCATGAAAACAGTAAATTGGGAAAATACAGCCCCCATCCTCAGAATGGAGTGAAGGCTGCTGTAATTTCTCGCAACAACTGAGGGAATAAATTATTTCCACTCCTAAAGCAAGAAAATACTATGGAAAGTAGAGCAGAGAATCAAGTCAAAGACACTCCTTCCATCCCTTAAGACTAAGTATTGCTTTTTTTGTGTAGTTGTTTTTTTTTTTTGTTTGTGGGGTTTTTATTTATTTTTATTGAATGCGAAACATTATGGCCAGAGCTCTAGATGTTCACAAAAGAGATTCCATGCCTTTGGAAAAGGACATCTACTACCTGGATATGAATGTGAAGTTTGTGGGAAAAGGCTTTTACTTCCATTTCAGAAAGGGGATTCTTCCTCAGCCCCAAGACATTACTTAGAAAATTAAAATAACATTTCATTAGAGCTGGCAGAGCCCAAGATCCTAAATTTGATAAAAGAGAAAGTTTTTAGCAATAGAAATTCTGACTGTAGGTATGTGACAAACTGAGCAAAGGTGGTGATAGTTGGATCTGAAAATGAAAATTCACCTGCAAAGCATGACTGATTTTCTGAAAATGGAATAGCTCCTCAGTAAACTGATCATATACTGTAGGGACATATTTGTTGGTAGAGTGGATGATACAGTGGATGCTCTGTAAATAATAGGCAAGTGCTTTTGATGGATGAATATGATGACCAGAAAAGTCTCCTATCTGTCCTCTTTAACGTCAGACAGCTACTGTAATTATGAAAAATCTCCTTATATATGCATACATCCAATCTCTTATATTGCTGTATTCTGAAATGACTGGCATTTGCAGTTAAAACGCTCATACAAAATGCAATTTATATTTTTGGGGTTTTTTTAAGGTGGAAATGAATCAGAGGCTCAAGTAAGACAAAACCAGCAAATGATTCTCATGCAATCTAAATACCAAAAAAAGGTCAGTAAGAATAAATGCATTTGTTTATATTTAGAACTCAAAAGAAAGCTTTTCATGAGGTGTTTCATATGACTATAAAATGAACTCGCAGCTGCTTGACAGTAGAAAGTCATGAAACCTGAAGGAAGCAGCAGAAAATCAGAAACTAATGTTCTGCACCAAAGAAAATGAGAAATCTGTCCATAAATATGTAGCAATCTGTATCACAGACAATATCTAAAATAACAATCAGTACAGTTGTAAAGCCACTTACATGCTGTGCTGTATCTTCCGGCATGCTGCCTGTGCTTAGACTAATTGATCAATGTACCACCCTATCCCATGCTTATGTGGAAATGTTGTTCCTGCTATAAGAGGTATAAATGCTTGTAAGTTATCAATCAGCTGTGTGAGTCCTTGCATGGATGCCCATTTATCAGTCCTAGACTTCTCAGCCTTCTTAAACCCAATATTGGAGTAGCTGTTGCACAGCCTGCATTATTCAGTGTCTCATTTTAAGGGAAAAAACTCTGGAAACCTTCCCCAAACACACTTTAGATTTGAAAGATGTGCACTACAGCAGTCAAGTTACCTTACGTATTCCTTTTTACATGAATATGTAAAATAATTTCCTGTGTTTACATCATGCAGCACAAGAGAGAAGAATACATAAAAGCAAAAAAGGCAGCTGAAGAAGCTGAAATCCTGAAAAAGAAAGCAATTCAGAGAGAAAAGGTAAGTCTGGTTACTGTAGAGTTGGAGCCATGTAACAGTTCATGTCTTGATTGCAGTTCATTGCTGAACTGCATGGAACTGGCTAATTAAATTAAGTGGTAGCCCTGGATGATCTAAAAAAATTAGGAAACACAGTCCTCCTCCTCTTTGTAGCTGACTGAACGATGCCTGACCTGGTGTTTTTGGGGGCCTGAGTGTTCTGTTAGCTCATCAGAAACTCCAGCCTTTCAGTTGCATCCATTGGGAAGAGTTAGCAGAAGGGGAGAACACGAAGGTCAGGAGTAACATTGTGTGTGCAGGTTATATGGTTAACTCTGGCATGAGCTTTCTCTGTAATACTGAATTTTAGCAGTTGGCACAAAGACCTTATAGAAATCCATAATTGCCTGTGCACATGGGCAGAATACTAGAAAATCTAGCCGGCCGTGATGGAAAAGATATCCAAACCCTGAAAAGGTCAGAGAAGTCTACCTGCATTGTGCAGAGAGCACCCTGAAATTCCACTGCCGCTCCAGCCCTTCCGCAGCTTGTACACACAAGTGTCTTGCTAATAGGTCAGATCACTTTTCCTTCTAATATTCTCCATATATTTACACCAATGATAGCTCACTTTCAAATTTTCTTTTATTATTTTGAATTTGTTTGCTTTCTCTAGTTATTCTCACAAAGCATCTTCTCGTCCTTTGTGCTGCACAATCCTTTGTAAAAGTTCATTCGTGTCTCCTTGGTGGCAACCAAGTAGTGCTTGCTTGAGAATGCAGTGTGGAATTTAAATGAAGAAAGAAAAGAGAGGGAGAGCATGATACTGATGTGCACACTAACAAGGAGAGAAAGGGAGATTTCAGGTTTGCAAGTTTTGTCTCCTCAACAGTAAAAATGATTTTCTGTGCAGAAACTGAAGGCTGAGAGTTAATTAAAAAGTCATCAATACTGGTTGGCGTACAGGGGCATGCATAAACAAAAATAACTGTAATTGCCTCTAGGTGAGAGTTAGTCTGTTCCCTGTCTTTCAGTGGTTAGCATTACGCTTTGGGCATAAGCACATGCACAGTAACTCACAGGGACAGTAAATATTATCACCTGAAAATGTCGTTAGTTGTTGCCATCTCATGTATAGCTCCAGAAGAAATGATGACAGCACTGGAAGAGAGTGGATTAATTATTTAATATGTGTTGCTTGCCCATGGGCATTGGACAAGAAAAATGTTACAAGACTGCTATAATTTCTAGTTACACCTGGAAAATATATTGATGTATCAGGTTTGTTTTCATGCTCTTTAATTTCCTTACCTTCACTCCCACAGATTATAAAATCTTTATAGATGTTGTAGATAGTAAAACTCTAACTATCTGTTTTTTCTGAAGGAGGATGCAACATCATGGCAAGCATCTTTACCAAACAGACTGTCTAATTTGACTAAATAAACATATACCCACAAAGCAATCAAACAAAACAGAGGTGCTTGAAAGGGAACTCCTAATTTGAATTTGTTTATTCAGATTGTCTTCCACAATAGCAATTGAGCCACTGAAGATTTCTTCTTGGAAGATTATTATGTATTAATAATTCAACCTTGTGTTTAAGAAGAGCATGCTTTAAAGCCACTAGAAGTTGTTGATTTCGCTATCTCACCTTGCCTGCAGATGAAAGGCTCCCAAGACCTGAGGATGGCAGGGATCCTACTGGTGCTGTACAACCAGCTCTGGGCTCTGTTCACCAAAGGAAAGGAGTTTTTTGTTTGAAGTGATAGCTTTGTATTCAACTGCACCTGTAGGGCATTGGCTGAGAGCATGTCTTTCTGCAAGTTCACAGGCCATCTTTTCTTGCTGGCCAGCCCTTCTTTTGCTCAAGGTTTTATTCATTCAATAAAAACCAGATTGTGTGACAGTCTGAGAGGAGATAATAGCTGGCTGGCTTTATCAGCAGGAGCCCTGGAACTTTCACAGCTGGAAAGCTTCTTTGCCAGCAAACATGAATGGTGAAGCCCTACAGACTAATGTGCTATGACTAGAACGGGTGCTGGTACTCAGCTCAGTCCTTCCTTGATTGTAAGGATGATGTACTGTAAGCCAGTGCTGCTGGTGAACTTAGGATCTGTTTATGTTACTGTTTTAATGCTGCTTTTGCAGAGAAAAGCAGCATCCACTTTGCAATTATCTTTGTGAACAAGAGAAGACTGTGTGTCTGCCAAAGCAGTACCCAAATATGGAAGGTCTGCCTCACCATCTGTGCAAGTCCACCTGCCTGTCTCTGTCATTCTTTAATTAACCATGAGGTTGTTAGGTGCTGGAATACCAATGTGCTTGGCATCTACCTTGTCTCTCTCCAGCTCCCAGAGAGAGGAAATGTTCTTCATTCTGTGTTCCACAGGACCACATTTTGTGAGCAAAGACTCAAGTCTCCCATACACTTCATTACAGGCAGCTTTTCCCAGGATGTTGTGGTTTGGGTATTCAAAGCTAGTGATCTCTGGGTGCTCACTGACATAATGTGGAAAAGACTTTGCTAAATGAGCAGGGAATTCCCTTTTTCTGTATTTTCCCCTGATGCTGAGATGTGTATCTAATATGCCCGAAGTGTGGAAGTACATGGGAAGTAGTTTTTTAATTATTTGTTCATTAGTGATAGAGGTCTGCAGTTGGTATCTTTTGTGCGGCTCTTCACATCACAGAGTTTGACCAGACTGGACAATAATTTCCTTTGTGTCTATTGGGTGAAACGAGTTCCCCAAAAAATAAGCAAGCAGCTGGTACTTGGCTTCTTGTTTTTTAAACTTTTCTCATTTGTGCTGCATGTAAAATTGAATGACTTCAGTGCACTGGATATTTCTGTTTCCTGTCACTGAATTTCTATTCCTGTTACCCTGCCTTTAGCCTTTCCTTGTATAGCCTAGGTCTTGACCAAATGTTAGAAGATTCAAACAATTTGAAGTGGAAAGGCTCAGTGTAAACCTACTGCAAGCAACTTTTTTTTTTCTCTTACATATATAGTAAACAATTCTACCATTTTCAGAAACTGTCTTATTTAGGATAAGCTGTAATTTCATTTTATTCTTTATCAAATCATGTGCTCTTTAATTTGACTGTGTTAATCAGCATGAATGGCCTTCTTTTTTTCATGAATTTGTTAAAACCAGGCACTTTACAGACCTTCTGCTAACATTTTTCAACGTGTTTACCTTCAATATCACAGCTGTTCCACTCTTGGCTTTTTGAATATGGTGCCAATTGTGGAGTGCTTTGGCAATGCCTATTGATAGATTGTCATTAGTTAGAGAATGTCCCAGCCCTGTTGCCTGTCACTTGCATGCATCCTAAGCAGGAGTCCTAGGGCAAACTTCCAGAGTAAAAAATAAGTCATGCCAGCCACAAGTAAGTAATTTCAAGATGCTGGAGTTTTTTGCAGTTACCATTCTGGTGGTAAAATAGCTGTAGGATATTCCCTTATTTTTTCATGTAGTGGAAGACAGGGATGATACTGAAGGTTTGTATTTATCAAAGTTAATATCACTGTTCTCTAGATGTCACTATCTGGGAGGTAGACCACAACAAGTCCTGCAAGCATGGGATTTTTTTGGAACTTCTTGATTTTTTTAAAAATTTGTTTGGGTTTTTTGTCTGGTTGGTTGGGTTTTTTGTTTTGTTTTTTTTTTGAGGGGGGGAGGGTGTGGAACTTTCAGAAGCCCTGCAATATGATGGTGGATCCCACATCAATGCTTTTTCAGAGGTGAAGGCATCAACTTGTGGTATTGGGTGGTGTTGGGGAAAAGCCTGGGAGCTATGGATGGTGTCTTGTGGGTATCAGCATCACCTTTGACAATAATAAAAGCCATAAGACTTCTTTTCCAACTTTTTCCTTTCTTTCCCTGTACGTTGTGAAGCTACAGAAATGGGTGGGGGCTTTTTGCCTAAAACATCATCTGTGCCTAGGTTATGAGCAAACAATATATCCCCTGAACCCTCTAAATTCACCTATAGTGTGTAGTGATGCTCCTCACTGCAGTTTGGTTAAATTTTTTAATTGCATCAGTGTGTCGTACATTCTGTTACTGTCTCTGCATGTCAAATGACTGAACAACAGGACATCTTATTCAGAGACTTGCCTTCCTCCTTTTGTTTATTTCCCACTGCCTTTTTCCAAATAACAGCTTCTAAGTCTTTTGCCTTCCAGCAGTTTATATCATCACACAACATAGTGCCTCTTTTCCTATCTACAGACATCTGAAAGGATTTTTTTTCCTAATCCAATGAATGCGAAGGAGGAATTTGCACTTGTTTTGCAAATCTCTTTCAGACAGTCATTCTTTATCCAATTAAAAAATACCCATCCTGAAATTGCTGAAGGCAAAGTAATTGATTGCTGCCAGTAGAATTGTAATTTTTGTGAAATGTTTTTGATTGCAGAAGATTATGGAGTTGGAGGTTTCAGCCCTGTTCTTAACACCACTTTCCCCCTTACACGTTTCCCCCTCCTTTTTCTCCCTGTCCTTGCACAGCACCTCTGCTCAGGCACAGTGTTCTCTCCCTGATTTGGAGCTTTGGCCAAAGAGGCCATTTTCACCTACACCTCCCTTTTCATCTCTGCAAGGTATTGTCTGAAATTTCCAAGCCACTTTGTTCAGAGCAATGTCTGGTTGCTGGGTTACCAAGCAATTACCTTTTTTCATTTTGAGGGTGGGCAATGAGCAGAGTGACAGTCCAAGGCTGTATTTTGCTCCGCGTGCGAGTTGCTGTGATCATTGTCTGGAAGCTCTTACTGGATAATCCCCCCACCAACTGCAGTGTGGGAACTCAAAATTTAGTGGGCTGAAATCTCAGGTTGGCACTTCTAATTTGTGCTTTTAATACACTGAACTGCCTTTTAACTGCTCTTCCCACTGGACCTAACTGCAGCCTGTGAGCCAAAACAAAAGTTTGGCTGGCCTCCTTTTCACTGGAATTTAGCTTGAGCTGCAAATAGGTGTTGCAGCCAGTTCTCTAGTTTTTGCTTTATTTTAATGTTTTATTCTACTTGACTTTGGGGTTTGGGCAGCTTAGATGATACTTCCATTGGAAATTATGTGCAATTTTATATTAAAGGACTTAATAATTTGTGTGGTATGCAGATTTACAGAGGAGTTTTATGTGCCAAGGATTTGGTTGACTCTTGCACTGGGTATGGTATCTGAGGCAGAAAAATGCTGGTTAAGTACAAATGTCTCCCACTTTCATGTGTCTTAGCATGTATTTGACTGGTCAGTAGTTAATGCTCCTGCAGGTCAGGTCTGTGAGCCACATGTACTCACATCACTGCACTGTCTGTGCACAACTGCTGCTATAGATTTTTTAAAGACCAAAATAGTGATGTATGGGAATTGAAATAATTGATGTTTTTTTCTGGTTTATTGGAAACCTCAAGTATATTTTTCTGTTTTTAATGCTGTAGGCCGAGAGACTTGAAGTTAAAAAAAGACAAGAAGAAATGCAAAGAAGAGAGATGTTTCTTGAAAATCAAAAGTAGTAAGTAAAATTTGAAACTGATTACCTAAAATTCCTTATCTTCTTGTCCTTCTGTCTTGTTTGCTTGGGTTTTTAATTATTATTTAATATTATTTATTTGTTTGCATTTTTTTTCCTGTTTGGGGGCTCAGGAAGGATTTGGCTTCTGATGCTATTTTTAAAAATTTTTGGCTTGAAACTTCTGACTTCAGGACAAGGGGCACAAACTGCACCATGGGAGGTTCCTACTGAACATCAGGAAACACTTTTTTACTCTGAGTGTGGCTGAATATGAGCACAGGTTATCCAGGCAGGTTGTGGATTCTCAGTCCTTGGACATATTCAAATGTTCTGGGCAGCTGTCTCAAAGTAGCCCTGCTTGACCAGAGTGTAGGAATCCAGAGGTCCCTTCCAGCCTCAATGATTTCATGATTCTGTGAAATATTCAAGACTCCTCCATACCTTATTTTGTGAGAAATCTTGTTCTGTAGACCTCTCTTCGCTTCCTAAAACATACACTTTGAAATGAAAGTTGTGAATCATATAATGACTTTGTGCTTTCTTTCTCTAACAGCATCAATATCTGATCATTCAATCCAAGACTAATTATCAAACCAGAATCTAAATTACATCTCCACCCATTTGTTTTGTTGATTACTAAAGAACTCTAGTCCATATGGAAATAATGAGGAATTCCTGTGATTAGCATAGTCCTGCTTAAATGTGGAGATCTGTTGTGAAGACTTGTTTCCCAAGAATACCTCCTTAGTCAGATTTAGATACGGCCTGAGTCCAGATATAATTAATTCCATTGGCAGTGAAGTTCCTGCCTTGTCCATTCACTCTACCCTATTTATTTGTTTTTAACTGATTCCAACTGATTCTATCACATAATTAACACACAATGCTGCTTAGTCACCTTTACCTTTTTTATCTTTGGCTTCTGAAATTACTCACCTGTATTCTTAGCCTGATTTATTGCTTTTTCCTCCTCTGTGACCTTTGAAGGAGTCACTTTTGTCCCATGCTAGTGGCTCCAGTTCCTTCATCATTTGCCCAGACTCTGTTCTCCAATGTACAGACATTTTAGTGCTTTCTCACCGATTTCAGCTTTCTTTGTGTTTTTCCTTTTGTTTCTTTCCATTTGGCTTAAGGCACAGCTCTTTCCCTTAATATGTTGCCAGCGTTTGTCTGTAGATATTGGTGTTTGGCTTGCTGTTTGTCCTGGTGTGAATGTCTACACAACACACACACCTTGATTCCTCAGGAATTCTCAAGACTGCACAACTTTAGATCTCTGCCTGTTTCTGATAGATTAGACACTTTGATTCCCTTTGAGCCTAAATCAACAACAGACACATCTGATCTTTGCAGTGCAAGGTCCTCAGTTATGGGTCTTGCTTTTTCCTCAGGGGATTGTCAGGGTTCTTGTCTTCCCATTTAATCTGAATTTTATCTTAAGACATATTCAGTTATGAACAGACACATATGTCTTCCTTTCCTTCACCTTTCCTGTCTGTACCTTTTTTTGCTTAGGGTGAAATGAGCTCTGCTGTTCAGTGCTCTTTTCCATTAAAAGTAAATTTGGTTTGGTCAAAAGCAGGCCCAGACCCTCTGAAACATAGGAAAAGAGAAAATGACCACAAGTGAAAAACTTCTTCACCAAAAGGGTGGTCAAACATGGAAACAGGCAGCCCAGGGAAGTGGTTGAGTCACCATCCCTGGTGATATTTGAAAACATGTGGATGTGATGCTTAGGGAAATGATTTAGTGCTGGCAGTGCTGGGTTAATGGTTGGACTTGATGATCATAGAGGTCTTCTCCAACACAAATGAATTGATGTGGGAAGCCAGTTAGTCTCCAGGTGGTGCAGGAGCTCTGGCTGCCTGGGCACTGGTTAGCGGCCATTCTGTCCACTAAGGAAAGCTTTGTGAGCATTCAGCTGGTGTCAGCTTTGGAAACCAAACTGACCAATGCAACTGAAAGTGAAGATGGACTGTCCATTGGAGTGTCTCAAGCTCCATTGCTTGAGTTTTTGTGTAACTATCAGAACATTATTTGTATGTTCTATATTGAACATACACCAGGAGGGTCCTGTAGATACCACTACTGGAGGAAGTGAGCTGAAAAACTACCTCCAGTGAATGCAAATTTTAGTAAAGCAAAACGCTCCCATGCTGCAGTGTTAAGGAAAACTGCTTGTCCCACCATCCTGGAGCCACCCTGTCGGTCACTCTCACACCACCTGAGCTGGGACTGAGGTCTCTTCGCAGCCACACCTCCCATGCTCCCAGAGTCTCACCAGGTTCAAACCAGATATCCCTACCAGTTCAACGCCAGGTTTCCCATTGCAGAGTCTCAGACATGCAGATACTTAAAAGAATTTAATCATGGTGCTATAACTAAATAACAAAATAGCAGCTTGAGCTGGTGGTGCTTCCAAGGAGGGACCCTGAACCAAGGAACCCCTGGGTTTTTATCCCCTCACAGTCTGAGCACAGGGAAGTCTGGGGGTCATCAGCTCCTGCTGTGTCTCCCAGTGTCTATTCCCCTGGCTGGGTCAGAGGTCCCCAGGCCCTTTGTTGAGCAAAGGGTTGGCAGTTCATGGCCCTTTGCCTGGGGCTCGGGCTCCAGCCCCCCAGAGCTCAACCTGCAGCTGCACACTGAGCTACCTGCTCTGAATATGTTCCTCAACAGACACAGTGACAGCAGTGCCTTCCCTGGTCTGCAGGAATTCTCTGCTGGGCACCTGGAGTATGTACCACTGGATCTTGTTGAGGATGCATTGCTAAGGGACATTGGCATTAAGGAGCACAGCATCCAAGAGTGATGAAAAGCTTCTGTATGACATCTCACATTTTGTAAAGTAACTCCCTTGAAGTGCTTCAGGTTATTAGCAGCATGTTCACCTAGAAGTGCTTGGTATTTAAAGATGTGCTTTTGCCTACCATGCAAAAATGAATGACTCGTTACTTCCATCCTCTAAGACCCTTCGACTAGAGGCAAAGAGAACAAATATGAGGTTGTGCCCCTTTCCTCACTGTCTCTGCTGGAGTATTTTGATCTCCTCTGCTTGCTGGGAGTGGTGGGAAGGAAGGTCATGTGCTGCATATAAAGCAGTGACCTCTGCAAAGTCATGGCCTGTAGAGCCATTTCAAAAGATAAGCTCCCTTGTTAGTCTGTCCTCTCTAAGATCTGTAGCTGCAACATCACTATTTTCCTGAGGAGATCAATGCCTACCAGCAGTCTCATTAACTGGGAAACCTTTTAAAATTGATCACCACCTCTAGCTGTATCAGCCTCCAAGGGGTACAGCTAAATCAGTACCTTTCCCTCATGAAGTGCCGCTTCTGTTTGATAAGGAAAGGCACTTAAGATTCTCATGTCATTAACATGCTCTGACAATAAAGTATGATGCTGCCCAGAATTTCATTTTTTCTGATTAAATTCCTGTCACTATTAAAAACAAGAACTACTCACTGAAATCCCATTTCAAAGGGTCTAACATGAAGTGAGTGCTAAAGAGAAAGATTGTCTGTATCCTTGTCTGCTGTCTACAGAATATAGTTATTTTCTCTCTCTTGAAAGCCTTGTCAGTGTCTTTGTGTACAACAGGCCCTTGAAAGTCAGCTGTATCTATTACCACAGTTTCTTGAACATGTGTTTGTGGCTTGTGAGAATGTAGTCCAGACAGTGCTGCAGAGTGCTGTGGAAAAGTCTGCGAGCCTCAAACTTTTGGGATCTGCCCCTCCTCTGACCCTGGTGGACTCACACTTTGGTGGCTAAAACAGGCAAAACTCACAAGGTATCTCCTGAAGTAGCTGTGTATAAAAAGCCTTAAGAGCACAGAGGAGCAGACTTTTGGTGGAGAAGTTGCTGCTTAGCAGGATTGCTATAGTTTGTGCTTACAGAGTAGGAGTACACGAGGGATTTGTTGGTGACAGTGTTGCTGTGGTTCTGTCCCTGTGGATACCAGATTTATGGGGAGTATGTGTTGACTTTTTACCAGAAACTACTTACACATGAAACGGAGTCCCTTCTTCTGAGTGATGGTATCTTGGATGCATTTTGCATCATTGGCCTGATTGTGTTTCTGTCAGAGTGCATTGAAAGGTAATGGAGGCTCGTGTAGTCCATACTTTACAACTGCTAATCCATGCAAGGGAAGAACTGAGTGCCCATCTTTCCAAAAGGAAACAAAGAACAGGACTTTTCAGCACATCCCTCTTTAGTTAGCACAGCACAGTTGTCATTTCAACAGTAATGAGGATGGATATGTCATGACTGGCTTTTCTCAGTGACTTGCTGAGCAGGCTGTGTGACTCTGTGTCTGAGCTGTAGGGTGTCTCACCATACGGTTTTAGCCCAGATCCCTAGTAAGACGCTTTTATTAAATTTGTATTTGACTTTCCAGTAATTGTAGTGTTGGATGTGGTCCACTGTTTTTCTAATAGCCATCTACCTATTTATATAATGGAAAAAGCAGTCTGAAAAACAGGGTTACTTTCTAATAGTACATGATGACTGTTGTGTCACTTCATCCTTCCCTTCGCTACATATTCATGCCTCTGTTTTTGTGAAGGTTGTATTCCTGTAAAAAATCCTGGCACTGCTGCACTTGGGTACATGTGTGCACTCAATATATTCTGCTCAGAATTTGGAGCTGGAAACAGAATTTGCCAGAGTGTCTCTAAGTGCATATTCCAAACACAATGCAGGAGGTTCACCAAACCAAGCTGATATACACTTGCCTGCCAAAGCAGTTTTCTCAAAAGTCATAAAATGCAGGAGAATAAAACCTGAATCGAAACAGAATTTTTATTTATTTATCAATTTTTACAGGATAAATGCTAGTGTCCTTGCCAGTCTTCAGTCCCCTATGATGTGTGGTTCAAACAGCAGGCTGGCAACAAATTTTCCCCACAGAAGTGCAAATGTAAACCTGACCAGACTTTTAATATAGGTTGCTAAAGAGAATGAAAGAGGGCTCACACAAAAAGCATTTGCAGCCTTGAGAATCCTTTGTTTGCTTCTTTTCACCACAATTGTCTTCATTTTGTTCATTTGCTCCTGATTATTTTAAGCGTTGTCAATTATTTAGCTAACAGGCAGAAAACTAGGCTTTTATAGACATCCAAAGGGACTCTCTTGAGTGTAATAATGAAGGCAGTTTATTGAACGCCTGTGAGGTTGCTTTCTAATTGTGCGCATTAATCTGCCCATGCAAGCTGGCTGAAAATATAGAAGCAGATTGCACATGCAGATGGAGCACACAGAATGGAATGCAATAGACTTATACAAAACTGCATTTTCCTTAAAACTGGATTTATGCTTATTACTTCAGATAATAAATGAAACTTACATCTAAAATAACATCCAGGAATACTGGATGACTTGGTGGGAGGAACGAATAGCCTAGCTGTGTTATTTCATCCAGTCAGGGAAACAAAAAAAAGCAGGTGGGTTGACAGGATGGATTAGTTTTGGGTGTGGGTAGGAAGTGATGAAAATAATTCTGCTGAGAAAGTTGCTTTATTTTTTTTTTTTAACCCAAGCTATTTTTATACTTCCTTGAAGCCTTATACCTAAGATGAGCTAGCGCCACATTATTTGTTTTTATGCCCAAATTCAGGAACAGATGCTCAAGAACTTGCAGACAAGAAATCCTTCTAGCCAAAGATACCAGTGTTTGATAACTATCATTAGCTTTGTCCAAGTCGTCTGTACTATGATCTTGCATTAGTGCTGTGAAGTCTGTGAATACTGCATTAAGCTTGGTATGTGGCTACTGGGAGGATTTGTGTTGGAAAGCAGGTGGACTAAATATCCAGAGGATTGCCTTTCCTCACGGTAAAAGGGCATTGCAGAAGAGCCATAAATATCATCGTGAATTTAGTGTGTTAATTATTTAATGTCATTTTTAACCACGTAGCTTCCAACAAAAGATGAATCTTCCACATACACACATTCAAAAAACAGCCATTAGTTCATGCTGGCAATTTTGCACATGGCTGATGTTTGTTTAATATTCTTACCCAAAAAGTGGACTCTGTCCTGCAGCTGTGGGTAAGTGAGGTACAAGAGAGCCAAGATCATGTGGAATTGTAGGCACGTTTGTTGCTGACAGACAGAGATGTTATACTACTTTGCCCCTTGTCATGGTACAGCTGTGGGAAACAGGGCAGTTCCTTGTAGCCTTGTGAATTTAGTTAAGCCATGTAAACTTCTGGCTATGGCAAATCTCTGCAAAGAGGAGGGATGTGAGAGGAAGCATGTATAATTGTGTACTAGCAATCCCATGTGCCTTTGGTGGTATTTTTTCACAAATGGTGTTACTGGCCCTTTCAGCTGCATTCCCTCTTTAACAAATTATTTTCACTGGTGAAAGTCCCAACTACACCTCCTTTTGAAATCTCTTTCTCCATTTTTCAACAAAGAATGTGTTGGAAACCTTCTTCTATTTTAACACTTGGTTTTGTTAGGCCATGTGTCAGAGGAGCAGCAGTGGCCCCAGTACCAGCCAGCCTATCTTGGCAAAATGCCTGACCAAGATGCACATGACAATGATCAAGGCAGAGCCCTCACTGAGGAAGGAATGAGAGCATCGGTGAGAGCACACCCACCATGTGTTGTATCACCATGGACCTTACTGAAATGAAGGGCAGCATTTTTTCTGGGTGGGCCAGGGTAAGGTTATGCAACTGATCTTAATTTCTGCAAAAGTTGAGGGAGTTGTTATGCTTAGGCAATTAAATATGTTGAAGTTGGAAGAAGTTGTAAATATGCTTGCTGGAGCTGCGAAAGGATGTGTCTTGGATGAAATTCAGGTTTGGGGTTGGGTTCAGGGTTTTTGTTGTTAGTTTGTTTTTCTTTTTTGAGAAGGAGAACCCTGCTATTTTTAAAAATTATCATGAAACTTCTGGGTAGATGTGTGAAAGTAACATTATGTATGCATTATGCATGGCTCTTCGTTTTTCAGCTGAATTGGAAGAAAATGGTGAAATGTCACTTCAGCATTGCTTACAGGCAATTAATTTGGAAGCTGATGTGTCCATGTCATTCAGCACTACATGCTTCTTCTGTGGTCTTAGTGACTACTCAAGTTATCTCCTTTTTGCAATAGCTGTGATTTATGTACCTTGGGGTACTTTATTTTGATTTTTTTAATACTATTTTTGAATGACTCTTAGCATACTTATGGACATTCATTAGCGCAGAATTGTAATGGTGGAGGTCTTGCAGCTTGGGAAAACAAGAAGTTCAGGAGCTATCTTGTTTTCAGTAGTGGTAAGAATTGGCCATTATATTTTACAAATTGTCAAGAGAAATAAATAGATTTATGATATATGCAAAAGTATTGTGCTGCCTTTTTTTTTCCCCCAAATATACTGGCATAAAAGCCAGTATATTTTTTGGTATACTGGCATTTCAATATCCATCAATTAAAGCAAAATAATTAACTGCCACTGGTTACACTGAGAAGAACTAATGAAGATTACAGGAAGCCTTCTAATAAATGCATTTTTAATGTTCATCTGTAAAACAGACTTAAAGCCAAGAACTTTATGTGTAGGCAGAAAACTATTTTCTCTATGTCTTTTTTCTGAAAGGAATACAGTCTCAAATGAAAAGCTTAGCAAGTGGTGCTGTACAGCTCCTGGATATTGAGGGCTGAGTCCATAGCCTCATCCATGTCCCTAGGGATAAATCCTTTTCAGGACTGGGTTTTTTTTGTTTGCCTTGTAGATGTGACAGTAGTTAAAATCAAACGACACATGAAGTTGAAGACTTTATTCTGCACAGCATTTTGGACCTTGGATCTTGCAATGAGATCACTGTGGATTTTCAGATCTTTTGCAGTTGCATTCTGGATTCAACTGTGGAGCTTTCTGCTTCTCAGCTGTGAGGGCTGGTGATCCTGTTGGAGCATGTGAACTCCTTCACAGGCCAGAGGAACCCAGGCTCACTCTGGCTTTTATAACCATCCCTTTGTCTCAGCCTAGTGGGAATGTGGGCAGCATTTAGTCCCAAACAGTGAGAAAAGCATGTGGGCTCAGAAGTAGCTTGTGAGTGCAGGGTGCTTGAATTACACCTAGTGTGCTCAGTGGAGCACCTAGCAAATCCATGTTTCTGCAATTTACATATACTTGTTGAGCTTAAATGGTTTTACACAGCAGCTTTCAAGAAAGGACTTTGCCTGAAGAGTAGTTGTGAGATGGAAAGCCGTATATCTGAGGACCTATGGAAAGCATCTTGCAACATGGACTGATTTCCACTCTCATGAACCACCCCCTCCTAGCCCATCACTCAATGATCCTGGCAGCAGAGTTAGTATTTTCTCATGACAGCTCTTAAGAGTTATTCAGACCCTGAATCCAGTATTGTGCTTCACTCCCCCACCTTTGCATTTGTACTGATAAATTTAACACTGTCAATCACTGTCATTTCTGAGGCCAACAGGCCTGAGACTGTCCACTTCCATTGCTAGAAAACCTTTTAAACCTCTCAGAATGTGGTGGTAGCATCTAAAATGCCTTTTGGGTGTTGTGGTTGATATTCATTCCTGGGCAGAAGCATGGAGTTATTTGGAAGAGTGATGTTTGGGACAGGTCAGAACTATTCCAGGAATAGTCACCGCATTATAGATGGCTGAGTTCCCATGCTAAGAGTACTGCTTGGTGCTACTGAACATGCCAGAATGGCAGAAGGCTGTTTTAATTAGCAGAGCAAAAGGCTTTTTCCCAATGGTGTAATGGGAAACAGGGCTACTAAGACAAAATGCCCTCATAAGATCACTCCAGCTTGACCACAGCATTAGTGGCTTTTTTCTCCTCAGACTGATGCTTAGGGGTAGTCAGAACTCAGGTTAGCAGCCTGTTAGGTGGGTGCCTTCTTGGTTTGTCTAAATGTTGTATCTCCTTTTGCCGAGCTGTGTTTGAGGGCTATCAGCATTCTGCTGTATTCAAATCAACTTCTTCATCTCACGCTTTTTTTCTTAATGTTACTGAGTTTAGAGGAACACACTTTATTAGCATTTTTGATTAGCCTTTTAACTTTTAGCAAGTGAGTGAGATGTCGCCCCAACTGTCTGACTGTGGAACACCTATTCATATGCTGATTTCCTTCTGGAGATACTACTTTCCTTTCCAGAACATTAATTGGACTGTCATCTCCCTGAATTCTCCCTTTCCATGCAGCCTGGTTTAAGCTATGCTCTGCATTGTTATGACTACAGGTTTAGTATGATGAAAAATACCAGTCAGACATCCAGTCTGGCAACCCTAGGTACACTGCTGGGTTTCCATAGAGATGACACACAGATTAACATATATAAGACCTGACTTGTCTTTCATCAGAAAACTCAGAAGCCTGAATCCCTTTCTTGTGATAAGAACACTTCATCAATGTGTTATTTAATTTGGTGAAGTCGGGTGTTTCTCTATTCAAAGACAGTGCACAGTCTTGCTGAGGAACTTTATTGGCTTGTACTCTTGTAATCATCTTTTCTGATACTAAAACTGAGTAAGCTTTTCACCTATCAGTGTGCTGGTCTGGGAAATTCAATGGCCTTCACCACATTTTTATGCATATAATGAGAAATTTTACATATTCCGTTTCATTCTCTTGCCATCTATAAGGAATTAGGACATCTAGGTATAACCCCAAGTTGCCACATATTTTTTCACAGAGCTTCCACCTTCTCAAATATATTCCAGATTTTCTGTAGGAGTTCTTAGTCTTTCTGATGTAGAAGTAAATTGTTATTTTATCAGTTTTAGCATAGGTAGAGAAACACAAAGTTCCCAAAATTATTCTGTGCATTCTTACCACTCAATAACTCATCTTTCACGGAAAAAAATTTAAGTGCTTAACACTTGTATATGACAGCTATTAATTTGTTCAGCCTTTATATACAGGTACTTTGTAGGTCAGGAAAAACAATGTTTCATTTGGTTCTTCCTGTATTGTGCATTGACTGAGGGCTGTTAACTGTCCAGGTAATGGAGGAAAGGGAGTGAACTCTAAAAATCTAGCTTGCTACAACTTGAGCAAGTACTTTGTACCTGAAGTGATAACATGGTTTTGTATTGTTTAGAGTAGCAGAGAAGAGCTTGTGGGTTCTTGTTCTTTTTCTCAATTTCTCCTCAATATACCACTCCTCGCTGACCAGGAGGACATTTTACCAAGAAACAGTATTTTCTCACAGTTTTAGATTATGGATTGAAGTATAAAAACACACTTGGTATTCTGTTTCAGCAGTTAATCATAATCACCCTTCGGCAGCCAAGGCTTTTTCTCCAAGTTCAAGTCTTTGGTAGTGGCATCTTCTCCCACACAGAGCTAGCTGGTTGCCCTGATAGCAAAGTAAATCTTTGTTCTGAATGTCTCTTGAAGCACTCTTTCTGCTCTCACTTCAGTGCTTTAATGTTTTCCAAAGCTGTACACAGAAATAAAATTGCCTCTTTTCTCTAACTCTGTTCCTTTGAGTGAGAAAAGACTTCAGTAGAGATGCCTGTGACTTCGGGTTAAGAAACTGATTCCTGATCACAGCACACAAACTCCCATTCTTTGTTTTTGTTTGTGGCCAAGTTTAACTGTACATGGTTGAAATTGTGAGCAAAATGATGCTACTTTGAAATTCTGGGTTTATTAGGAATGCAATTATAAAAAGAAAATTGCTCTTTCCAGAATAAGAAATGACTATGTTGTGCATTAATTAAAGACAACCATCTTTTTTCTATGGTACAAAATGCTTGAAAGCCTTTCTGCTTGATAAAGTTATCTGCTGTAAAGCTGCATTGTATTAACTGTGAAAGAAAATTCCTGAAAATAATGTTTTAAAATACTTAGCCGAGGTTTATAGATCTCATAGAAGGATTTTCAACCATTCAGTGAAGCAGTTGCATACTCATGAAGTCCAGAGTGTATTATAGGACCTTTACAATGGGGAAAGCATAGCCGCTGTACACCCTAAATATGCAAATGGCCATAATTGTTTGCTTAAAAAATCATCCCAACAAATGCCTTATCCACAGTATAAGTTCTGTATGTTCTGTCCTATTTGTCTGTTTCCATAACCATTTTTTGTCTACCTGTGATGTTTTTCAGCAGCCACATGATAAAATGTCTAGGCTAGATTCCAGGGGTGGAATAAAAAGCTGTGTTTATTTTTATGGAAGCACTAACAATTCTATTTGGACTGAATTTCTTCATAGCAAAACCAATGAATTATTGAACAGATTGGATGTGGGTTTGCCAAAGAGCGATTCCTGTCAGATTGCTAATCCTGGCCCAGAATCTACAGCATGGGTAAGCAAAACCATGGTGTGTGCTGCATTTTCTATCAGCTTTCCAGATGCTGTCAATAGTGTAATGTTAGAATATCCTAATTGAGCTTAATTGCTGAGACATAACTCAGTGAGTACCAAGGAGCCTTTCTGGGTGAATGAGATTGCCTACCTTATCTCTTACACACTAGCAGGGTATTCTGCATAGTAGAGGATTGCTCACAGATTTCTTTCTGATAAATGAGAACCAGATTTATATTCTAAGGTTAGATGAGAATCTTAGATATGCCCTGTACCTATCTGCTGGTGGTAAGCTTTTATGAAATCTCAATTTGTTCGTGTCAGTGGATCCTTTACTGCATTAAAAATCTCGTCAAAAGAGAAGCTTGTTTCTCGCTGCATCCTAAAAGTGATTTCATACACTGCTTGGGGTCTTTGTCCCATTTGAATGAGCCTGGTAAGTATCAGTGTAATTAGGAAATAGGTAAAGTATTGCTTCAATTTCATTATTCTAAATTACTCTAAGAGGTTTTTTCACATACAATTAGTCTCTTCATGTCTAAACCAAGCTTTCCTACTAGTGTAAAAACTTTCAGTGGGGAATACTAACCCTGAGAGCAAAGTATTTCTCCTGTAGGGAGGTTTGTAATAGGGGAAGGACAGAGAACAGGAAACCAAGTGGACATAAATTAACATTGCAAGCAACTGACTGAAGTTTGGAAGTGTCTGATCTGGGCAGCCCTCTGTTGTATACAGCCTTGAGCAACAGCAGTTGGGTAATAGGGAGGGAAGATTTGCCTCCATATTTCCTCAGATGCCTTAGACATTTTTATCCTTAGAAGGATAAAAATCCTTCCTGTATAGAAATTGCTACCAACAGGATATATGACACCTCTGTCTTGCCTCTAATCTCTTCCTGGTTTTCATTGCGTGAAAAGGGAAGGTGATATTAAAAATAGGTTCCTTTCACCTTTAATTGTTCAGATACCATGTGTCTCTGAAAACCCTAAAGACGTTTTAGTAAATGTGAGCAGATGTATAGCTAGAATGAGCCAATTGCTGCCCAGCTCTGCTAGACAGAAGTCACTTGCAGGAGAGTAGTTTTCAGACTGTATTTTGTAGTCCTGGATGAACAACCAAGATGAAGGACTACGGAAAGGGAGAAAAGATGTCTTGAAACTACTTGTACCTCCCTCTCGAAGGATCCAGCACTGCAAATGGTGGGGAGTTTGTTCTTTGGTAGGGAAGGTCTAGCTCTACAGCCTTCATATGGTGTAAGCATTAAACTGTGAAGATAAGTGAGCTCCTGTTCCCATGACTTATTTGGATTTCAGCATTTTGGTGTGCTGTCCTCATATTCATATAGAAGTGGGTGGATGGCTGAAGGAACGCTGGACACTTTCAGTTGTACAGGTCCTACTTTTAGCCTTGGCCACCTACTCCACCTGCCTCAGTGGGGCTTTGTCATTCCATGTTTTGACAGGTTCCTCAGTAAATTGTGCCAAATTACATTCCATAGTTCATCTTTCACTTCATTAGTGTCCAAGCAGATAAAATACATCATTTATCTGTACAGTTCTTTAATACTAACTGACATACCTGTCTTTTGCATGGCTGCATTTCTATAGCTTTGTGAATCAAATCTTCACTTGTTTATAATGCAGTAATACAGTTAGCAGAGTCTTCCCAACTAGCTTGGACGAGGTCTGGTCTGTAGGCGCAGACAGACAGAGCCCCTGTGCTCTGTGTGAGGAATCTGAAGCACATAACCACTGAGTTCCTATCTAAATAAACTTGGCATAGTGCCAAAATGCTAAACCAGTAGGAAAACTCAGGCTCTGATTTGGATGTTATCTTAAATGTGTCCTTTGTCTGGAGTAATTAAAAGATTCAGGAACAATGCATTCAAATCAGTGAAGTGTGATGAGCTTAGGACGTGCAAGCTGAAAGGAGCATACTTACACCTACGTGGGATTTTTTAAATTTTAAATTCTTGTTCTGAAAACAGTTTGGGACAATGTGATGCAGATCAAAGTTTCTTCCCTCACATAATTTCTTGGATACTGGTACTAATTTAGCACACCTAGCTCAACTATCCTTGCCAAATATTACTTCACGTCCAGGAACAAATTTGACTTCTTTTGAGTGACTCTGTCATTGATGACTTTTTTTGATCTGCTTATTTAATCAAGCTTGTAATTAATTTTAATCCTGTCTTTCAAAGTGTGACCAATCCTGTGTAGATTTTTATTGTCTTCCAACTTGATTAACATACTCTCCACACAATTCTCTGAGCCATTACAGAGAGCAATGAATAATATCGGACCCAGAATGAGTCTCCCTGGACACATGTAACAACTTCTCCCAGCTCAAAATTGAGCTATTAATAATTGCTTTCTCTATTCAGTCTTTTTAGCAAATTATGTGCCTGTTGTTTTAATGGTGTCATTCTGTACACATATATCAAGTTTTGGGAATATTCTGTAGACCTGTAACAAATTCCTCGCTAAAGTCAAACCTGCACAATTCTCACATTAAATTATACTGGCTAATTATTTAGTGTACTACACTATGTCCCTGCTCAAAGACTTTACAGTAGAAGTTCCAGTGTATAATACCCTTACGATCCTATGAGACCTTAATAGTAGGTTGGTATTTTGGTAATAATTACAACTTGTAAAAGACCAGGGTCAATTATTGTAACAAAAACCTATTGCACAGTTAATTCATTATTCATAATCTGTAGTTCAGATTTTAGGTTGTCTTGATGCCCCACAAATAATAGCAGATTTGATCCCTCGGCTCCTCTGTTGCCTTATCTCCACAAATAATCCAGTGTTCCCCTCTCTTACAAGGCCTCCATTCTGCTTTTTTTCTTGGTAATATTTTCATTACTTTTCTTTCTTCCCAGAATACCTCATCCCAATATCATATAAACCCAATTGTGTTTGCTGACTGCTCAGGATATCTTTATTGTTGTCGTTAGGACACAGAACAGCACTTTCTGTGGCTATCTGGGTGTGATGTGCAGATGGACTTTGAACCAAACCAAATGACTGAGAGGTTTTAGGCCACTTCTTGTTTAAATTCTACTCTTGAGACTAATCTGTTTCTTAAGGAACTGGAATCATTCAACCATTTCTGTTTGTTAATTACCCATATAACAATTTGAGACTAAGGTTTGGGAGTTTGGCCCCCCTCTCACCACACCAATATATTTTTATTTTCTGCTGAACAATAGAAAAGGAGCCATGCTTATAAGCAAGCTCTTCGACAGGATGAAAACAGAAGATTAGAGGAAATGAAGCAAGAACAACAGAGAAAGGTAATTATACGTAACCAGTTTGCATATTGTATCATTTTTGCATGCTGTGAAACCAATTAGATACATTGATTACTTGTAGCCAACGCATAGAGCTACGCTTTAGCAAAAGTGATTGAGTCACTGTTTTCAAATATTGTGAGAGAGATGAGTCAAGCTGTAAAATCTGAGCAGGGACAGGACAATTATCTTTTGTGTTCAAGGCTGTTTGCATCTGGAAAACAAGCTCCTTTTCACCTCGCCATTTGAATAATTGTGCAGAGAGTTTTTTGACCATGGCAACCCATTTCATCGGCTAAAGAAAACCAGTTGACTCTCTTGCAGGCAGAAGTCGTCTCACTGAGATATGAAGGATGATCTCTCCAAATTGTCTCTTTGTAGAACACTGAGGGCCATAGGCCCTGCTTTTTCAAATGGGGATGAGGAAATATTCATATTTTCTGTTAATTATAGTATGCCTCTCTGTGCCCTTGCTGACCACTTTACTAAAGAGTTTTGGATTGTCTGAAAAGCAGTAATGCCATAACTGCAACTTGGAACTCCCTGTTCTGCATATGCATCATGCAGTCCCTGAAATGACAAGTCCCTCTGTAAAGATTTGGGTACCATATCCACATCAAGGTTGTCTACCAAAGGTGATGGCACTGTGAGAAATTACCTGCTTTAGCTCCAGGTCTGACTGTGAAAGTACAGAGAGGGCAGCACTTGAAAGTCATATTAGCAAATAATTTGAAAACAAATGAGCAAATACTGAGCCTCTTTCTGGGCCTCTGCTGTCGCGAATATCCAAATTAATGTTCAGCTACTTCCCCAGTAGCAGAATTTTTGCATGACAAATGCCATGCACTGACTTTCTTCTAGAGCTGGAGGAGTTACTCATCTCCTCTCACAAATACCTTTCTTTACATGTTGGAGGTGTGCCCTCATTTCATAGTATTCTAACAACTATGATACAGGAAACAAAAGGTGAGGCAAGAGGGAGGCTCTTAATTGCTATCCCATCAGGTGTATGCTTATTCCCAGAATCTATAGAGAGGGAAAGCTTTTAAAAGCCAATCTGGATGGGTGTAAGGCTGGTACCTGTTGTAGTCTGTACATGGACTTTTCAAAAGAGAAAATAACTACAGATGTAAATTAGCACGCCCCTAATTCATGGCTTAGGTTTAAGGGACTTGTCTACAGCTCAAGAGCTGTAGGCTCTTAAGCAATTTCCATGGATTTCTAAGGAGGTGTTGGCTGTTTCTAAGGCTGCTCTTGTTTGCTATGTTGTTCTAAGGTCTCCTTGCCTTCACAATTGCTTCTACCTATTGTGCAGAGTAATGCACTACTTACAAACCTACTGTAAATAATATGTATTTTAAGGGCTCCAATAATTGTCCCTCAGATATATGTTCGCTCGTTTCTACTTCAAGCTAATATTTATTAAAGTAATTGTGAATTCTGTCCTGTGTGTACCTCCTAGCACGGTGTAGCTATAAAATGTGTAGGTATTGTCAGTTCCCTTTTTTTCTTCAGAACAGGTTTTAGTATGTATTGCTTGATTTAGAAATTTTCAGTACACTTTGAACACCACATCATGTACACACAATATATTTCAGAACATTACTCCAAGAGAGAAGTCGGCATATTGGAAAGTCAGATACTGAGTTTTAATTTTCAGGTTGAATAGTTATTTAAAATAGTGAAAATTGAGGTTGGCTTTTTTATTTCTTAATCCTGTTTCTTCTTTTAGGGCTAGACAAATATTGATACACAACACATTCTCAGTTATTGATTTTCTCCATACATTTATTGCATAGTTTTTACTTAATGTTCCACTTAAACTGATTTAAAAAAAAAAAAAGTCTCATGGTTCCATTCAGTTATAGAAGCTTTTATCTAACAGCATCATTTTATTTTAGTTTCTATTCTTACTGCTGTGCAGTTGCTATGGAAAATATGAAGGATGGGTCTGTTCCTATCCCTTCCCCCTTGCCCTGCAAGCCAAATTTCCTTTCCAGAAAGATCTGCAACTTCAATTATTAGATGTGTTGCAGGCAGCAAGAGCTAGACAAACAAGCACACACATGCAGACCAAAGTCATACAAACTGTGTTTCCTTCACAGTTCTGGCTAAAATTGCATGAGCAAACTCCTCTGAAAAGAATTCCCTTTGACACTGTTTGTATACCTTAATATTACATAAGGATGAAGATCTGCTGCAATGCTGGGAGACTGAACATGCTTCCACCACACCAACAAGTACCTTTTGCCCTTCTCACCCTGGTGGGAGCCCCAGGGAGCTGGAGGTGACACACCACACCACATACCATGGATCTCATCTTCTTCTTGCGCTCTATAGAGGCAGGAGATGAAGGATGTCTCCTTCTTACCCTATGGGCATGACAGCTGTGTCTGCTCCTGACTTTGGCTGTCATCCCCCTTGGACCCAAAGGGAAATTAAAACCTGTGTGCTGGGACAAGGGGAAGCAGACTGGTGTCTGGCAAACCCCCTTAAATGTAGGACTGTAAATGTCTGAATCCTGTCACTTCCCACTTTTTAAGGCACAAACAAAAATCACCCACATGCTCAAAAGAAAGACCAGCTCAGTTTTTAAAACACAGTGCTGCCACATGAAAAAAATGCTGCTGAGAGAAGTTCTGGCTCTAACTGAGGTTTACATAATGTGGAATTAATAGGGATTGCAGCATGTTAATTAAAAGTAAGTTTGTTTGTTTATTCATTTGTTTTTCACTTTTATCATTCCCAGGCTGAATTACTGGAATTTAAACAAAAGCAGGAAGAGGAAGCCAGGACAAGAGCACATCAAAATGAACAGAGGAGGTATGATGCAAAAAATGCAGAATACACTCAAATTGAATTCCCACCTGGAAAGGGTCTCAAAACTTCAGGCACTCATGCTTTGTAAGACTATTGCAGTGAGGATCCCCGACCTCATCTCTAATTTAGCTTTGCTTTCAAATGAGCCACTAATATGCATCATTACAACTGCTTGCTTTAATGCAGTATGACCCAGAGTGCCTTTTTCACTGTGTTTATCCTATCAGCACAGGATACAGCATGGGGTAGAAACTATTAATAGTTTCCTGGGTAACTACTAGTACAGCAGCTTCAGCTGGGACACACTCTATCTGTGTAGCTACATATATAAATCTGCATATCTATATATGCATGTAGGTATCCATCTATGCATCTATTTAATTTTTATTTATTTTAGAATGGTCTACTTTGTCCATGCCACATCTTGCGGTTGACTGTCTCTGAGGTTAGTAGACAGAGCTAAACCTGGGATTTGATATCGATTCAGATGGAACCTGCAGTGCAGCAAGGCCTTCTGCAGCTGCATTTCTTTGTGCCCCAGGCTGTGCCCCACTGCTGTGACCTCTCTGTGCTCAGCAGTTCTCATCTTCCACTTCTGTCACTTAACTGACTTTTCATTATCCTGCAGCACAGCTTTATTCTCAGCTTTGTTTTCTGCTGGTAAAAAGAAACAATGCTCAGGCTCAAAAGTAAAAGCACCATTTCTTTCTTTTTTTTCGTATCGTTAGGGAAATTAAAAAAAATACTTCTGTAGGCAACCACTCTTCAGACTGCTTTCATTTCTTTTTTTTCTACAGCAAAGACATTCCAGTAATTACCCATAGAAGTTAATGAAGGATTTTTGATTCAGTCCATCTCATATCCCTAGATAGAAATAACCCAGTATTTTGCTTTTTATCTCATTCTTACCAACAGCATTGTAAAACTTTAAAACAACAGTCATGTCTAAGTATGTGTGTCAGTCATAAGCAGTAATCGAGGGGAAAAAGAAACTGTTTTCTGAAGAATCATAGAATCATAGAATGATTTGGGTTGGAAGGGACTTTAAATATCATCCCATTCCAACCCCTTTTCCATGGACAGGGACACCTTCCACTAGACCACATTACTCAGAGACCCATCCAGATTGACCTTGAACACTTCCAGGGATGGGACATCCACAACTTCTCTGGGCAACCTGTGCCAGTATGTCAGCACCCTCATAGTGAAGAATTTCTTTCTAATATCCAATCTGAATCTACCCTCTTTCAGCCTAAAGCCATTCCCCCTTGCCTCTTACCACTACATGCCCTTGTAAAAAGTCCCTCTCCAGTTCTCTTGTAGCCCCTCTAGATACTGAAAGGCTGCTGTATGGTCACCCCAGAATCTTCTCCAGGCTGAACAATCCCAATCTGAAAATATTTAAAGGAGATTGAGGAAATCTGTGTCTGCATTTGTCTATGCTTTCCAGATTGATAGAGCAATGCAAGAAAATGCTAGAATTTCAGAGATGGATGGTAGAGAAAGTTGTCAGCTGCATAAATTGTCTCTTATTAGTAACAAGATTAAGTGGGTTTTTCCATTTTTATTAGGAAATCAGTACTTCTAGAAACTTTCCTCGTGCACTGGAGGCTGAGAGATTACCAAAGGTGAATTTTCAAAATAGGTAACCTCTCTAAAACAGTGGGTGGTAGTATGCAGGTCATCTTTTTATGGAGAATTTTCCACAGCAGCCAAGGTGTGCCTTTAAATCGCAGCAGGCTGATCACAGGATAAGGATGCATCTGGTGAAGCAAAAATTAAATCCAGCAATCTCATGCTTGTCCATGGTTATGCAGTACAGGCTTGAAAAATATAGGAAGATAGGCACTGAACAGAGGGGAAGGGAAAGCCACTCACAGAATGTTAAATTTCATTAGTTTGTGAACTTCTCAGCTGCCTTCAGTCATTATTCATTTTTTATTGTACTTTTAGGGTAAATAATGCTTTCCTGGACCGACTCCAGAACAAAACACAACCTAATAGCATCAACCAACCTGGATATACTGGACTACCTCAATAATGGTACCTTGGTAAGTTTTTGGGTACAGAACATGGAAGCAGTGAGATTGTTTAAACATTGGATTTTTCTCGCGACTCTATTGTGTGTCTGTGTGTGCTTAGCCTGCCTGACAGAACTTACAGCCCTGACTGGCTGTCCTCAATACTTTTCAAGAAGAAATTCTGTCTTCAATATGAGCTGTTCAAATGGGAGGAGGGAGGAACAGCTGCTTTTGCAGCAGAGCTCAGTGGCCTTGCATGTGAGGTACTCACTGCAAGGAACTACACCCAAGGTATTTCCTTAAGTTCAGAACACGGACAGTGAAATCATTAGGGATTTTTTCAAAATTTTAAATGAAAGATGCTTGGATATGCTGTAAATATTTTAATATGATATTGAAAATCGAGAGCAAAAATCCCATATCTATCTCTGTATATGTATATATTTATATATCTACATATCTATATATCTAATCTACACATCTATATATCTGTATATCTATATATCTATATATCTTTCCATGTATAGCTGATCATTTTTTACTTATATAAAATTATGACAAAGAAGGCCCAACTACATCTGATTTAAAATCAGTATTTGTAAGGATTCTTTGAAGAAAAGATATCTTGACCGTGGTCTATTAAACATCCATTCATTTTTTTTCGACTGTCCTAATGAGGCATTAATGTGACTGTTTAGAATTGCGCTCTTCAGTGTAAAAAAAAAAAAGTGTATTCCTCCTAATGGAATTTTCCACTAGGTTGAAATTCTGTTGATGAAAGGACCCTAGTACAGAAGTTGAAGTCTTAGGAAGACTAAGAAGCAAAATGGTGAGAGTCTAAGAGAATTTACTGTGTGTAACAGTGTAGAGAAGGGTATGTAGTTGATAAACGATGAAATCTTGAATTGGATTAGTTGGTGAGGATGTGTATGTTGGCCAATGAGTACCAGGAAGGGTTCACTTCAAGCATCTCCAAAGTCAAGGCATAGTTAAAATGCAGAAATTCTTGCTACTGGAATTTTCCATATAGTGGAAGTGGGAAAAGGGCGTCTTCATCACTACAAGCTTGCAGGAAGCCCTGGGCTCAGGAACCTTGGGCTGGTTCTTGGTCTTGGTGAGAGGAGAGAGGACATGCCAGCTCAACCTCCCATAAGTTCTGTGAGCAGGCAGTAGAAGCTTTACTGATCTGAAATGCATGTCAGGCAGTCCAGAAGTTGCTGGAAGGCAAGCTACAGATGTCCAGGCTGGTTAAAGAGTGTGAGTAAGAGAGCACAGTGGATGGCTGGCCTGAGCTGTCCTGAAGGATGGCATGTCTGCAGATAGAAATAGAGACTGCAGGTAGGACAGAGCCAGAACTTAGTGAAGGGCAAAAGGTAAAGTCTGCTGGATGGTGCCTGTTTAACAAAGGCAACAAGGGCACTTTTTGTCTCCTATCCCCATGTGTGTACTGTTTCCTGATAAACTCCAAAGGAAATGTGTGACACAGCTGAGATGCCCAGTATCTGACTGGAGCATCTCCATCAGAGCACCTGCTGTCACTGCTGGAAACCTTGCCATTGTCTGCAGAGCTGGCAGGGCTTTGCCTTTAGCAGGATGCACATGCCCTCTTTCACAGGGTGGGTATTGGTACCACCAAGTGAGTGCTCAGCCCAGGCACACTTTTAACAACAGATGACTGTGATGTATGCAGCTGATCCATGTGTGGGGTTTTGTGGCTAGCACAGGTTTGTCCCATGAGAAATTTTCTTGTGTTTTATAAATAAAGATAAAGTTTGGATGTTGTTGGAACAGTATCCCAGAACTTGGACAGTGCAGGCCTGGCCAATCAGGCCTGGGGGAAGGCTTCTGACTGACCAATCTGGGTGACTTTTGAGAACTCTATATATATGATGAAATCAAAACAATAAAGGTCATTCCTTCTTGCCACTGAGAACTGGTGCCTTCATTACTCTGCTAGCTGCTCAACAGCGACAGGGTTTTTTGTATATATATTCAAAGAATGCATCAACACAAATACAATAAAAACCCATGTGTAGAAGTGATAAATCTCCTACTCTGTTATTTACTTAATGACTCCCAGGGAGCCTGCTTTCTGTTGGGTAATGCTAGATCCATTTTTCCTTTATGTTATAACGTGACATTTGAAGACTAAACAGAGCAGGGAAAGGTTAGACTATGAAAGAATATATCCTAATGGATAGGAATTAAAAAATTATTTTTGCCAACAAGTACAAGAAAGAGAAATAATCTCTCAAAAGATAGGCTGGAGGCAGCAATCTCAATGTCTTTGATTATACCAAGATTCTTCTCCTCTCCCTTGGGATTTTAAACAAAAAGAACTGAACTCCAGACAGGGCTTACAAGTCAAGCAGTCTGCAGCCTGGCATTTTACTTTACAAGGGAGCTAACTGAAACAGGTCAGACTATATGCTAAGATTAAAAGAAGTTAAAAAGGTTTCCAAAGTAAAGATCTGAAAGTAATTTTTGAGCCTGTTCCATCTGTGCAGTGACACTGAAGAGGAATTATTTGTTCTTGTTTCCCTCTTGTTGTTTTTTTTTTTCCTGTTTGAACTCTTCACAGTCTCAATGGCTTCACACTTAACAGAAACTGAATGTTGTGCTCTGTTGTTGATGTACCTACTCTTATTTTTCACTGTTAGTTCTATTAGCCTGGTTTCCTAAAGAAATGAAGTTTATATGATCACACTGTCTGTCTGCATGTAATAAGGTTTCCCAGCTGCTGGCCAATCTTAGTCGAATTTGAAAGGGATTATAAGTCTCAGAGATAATTAGATTTCTGTGTGTTTTGTGAAAAAGCAGTGACTAGCATAGGAGACAGCCTAAAACAGTGCCCACTCTGAGGGGCTGTGCATTCTCTGCGTTGCTCGACTGCAGCCCTCTGGCAGATCAGCGTGGGCACAGCTCCAGAGCAGCTGCAGCTCTGCTCTGATTTCCTGGGGGCTGGGGGATTTTGAAAGGGACATGGATATCACAGAAGACATGGAGAAAAAGGGAGGAGGCTGAATATATTGTGTGTGTCTGGGCAGAGGGCAGGAGAGTAGTTACATTGTCCAATTGTCCCCTAAGCAATAGGAAATGAGTTTTCATTAATTCAAATGCCCTCCAGACATTTTGTGTTTTATTAGGAATATTTATAAGCTGTTATATCAAGAAGGATCTTCATGAATGCAATTTTTTCTGCCTTTTTGATTATAAATGCCAGGGCACTCTCTGGGTGGTTATGCAGTTTCCTTTTTTAATGGGAAAACCACATAATGAAGTTCCTCTTCTATCTGTGAGCTACTGCACCCTTGAGAAAGCCCCAAGTCTTGCTGTATGCCATCAAGAAAATGGTAATGCCCTTTGCACTGCCTTTGTCTCTGACATAGGGATAAACCTTTTAGGATAGGAGGGTAAGAAAATAACTGTTGTCCTTTCAATATCAAAGTTTAATAAATAAGATCATGTAATGGAATCATAGAATGGTTTGGGTTGGAAGGGAACTTAAAGATCATCGTGTTCCAGACCCCCTGCCACAGGCAGGGACACCTTCCACTACATCAGGTTGCTCAAAGCCCCATCCAGCCTGGCCTTGAACACTTCCAGGGATGGGGCATCCACAGCTTCTCTGGGCAACCTGTGCCAGTGTCTCACCATCCTCACAGTAAAGAATTTCTTTCTAATTTAATCATAACTCAGTCGGGACTTAGAACTGAGGCAGCATTTGTTCACTGTTATGGCACAAATTATATGTTTTATTGAAATAGTAAAACACTTCTGTTGTTACAAAATAATAACTTTGTAACAGTTGCACATTTTTATATTCACTCCCTCCTGAGGTTTGTCCGTATCTAAGTATGTAGGGATTTGCAGAGGCCAAAAGCTAATGCATGGCAAGCCTGTAACAGAGACCTTGTTAATTTTTTCATGAAAATGGGGAACTGTCAAGTACCCTTTTTTTAAAATTGTGTTAATGGAAAGAGGTCACATTGTGAGCATATGAAATTTATATGTCTGCTCTTCCTTAATGAAATACTAGTTGTCTAGCTGAAACTCTGTAAGCCATAGCAAGCCCAGAATCTAGAAGGCAAGGTGACATATGACATCTTCCTGTTTCACATCTCCATTATAGCCACTGTGATGCATAAGAATGAGAAATGCTCCCTGGGATGCTGACTCTGCTGTTTCAGCGGATGCATAATTCTAGAAATCTGCTGTGGAAAGCAACTATGCCCTGAATACACAGGTGCAGTGGGACAGGAAACCCCATTCTCTTCCTTTCCCATGTGCAGAGCAGGAACTCAATAAGATGCTGGATAAATTCGTTTTGAGGAAACATGATTTATGGATAAAACTATTTTAAATAAACATGGTTTGTGGGTTTGCACTTTGTTTAGTTCTTGTAGCATGATCCATGGGAAAGTGCCTTTGGAGCCTCAACCAGCACTTGATTTATTCTATTTGTGACCAGTTGAAGAGGGAACAAGTCATGAAGTTTACTGTTGCATAGCAATAAGAGCCACAGCTCAAAGGCCCCTGAAGTCACAAGGCCAGCATGCATGCCACAGGTTTCTGTAAACAATCAGTCTTTAGTAAACTTTCAGAAGGATCAAATTGCATTGAAAATTCCAGTTTCCCAGCACAAAGAAGAAGCTTTTACTTAACATGGGAATATTGAGAAAAGAATATTTGTGTAAGAAGGTTCCAGAATGCAATCCACAATGGTTACATGCTTTAATGAATAATGTGATTTGCTAACTTAACTTTAACTTGGTTAGTCTGTGTACAATCTGAGTTGAAAAGATTATTAATTTTTTCCTCAAACTGGTTGTTTTCTTGTTTGCTGGGTTTTTTTTTTCTTTTTATTGAGTAATATGCTTGTCTCTCCTGGCAGAAAATATAGAAACTACTTAGCAGAATTAGCAGCATTGGTAAAGGCACCTCAGATGTGTAGGTCCAGGCAGGCTGTAGCTCAGTTTGATCATTTACCTCTGGCAAGGCTGTCAAACATCATATGCAGATGTGTTTTGCCTGCCTTGATTTTGAGCTCAATCATTCTTCCCTTTGAAAATCTCATCCTAAAAGAGAATAGCGTCAATCTTGGCAGGAACAGAAGAAACTTCTCACTCTTTCAAACTGAGTGAGGTTAAGAAAGGATTGAAGCATCTGAAAATATTTGAAACACTTGTAGATTTTTTCCCCAGGAAAAGCAGGATATGTTTATCTCTTGAGTCAATACATTCTGCTGTTCGTATCGAGTTCAAATCAAAGATGTTTCTTGCTAGAACTGGAATCTTGCAGGAGGATTTGCTTGTTATTTTAAGTGGCATTGGAAATATCTTGGTCATGCATCTGAATTTTGGAAGCATGAAAATGTTGTCATCTGTCTCAGATACAGGGAGACCCAAATTAAATTCCACTGAACTAAAGGGACAAAGAAAAGCAAGAAACTAAAGCTAACCTTGGAGTAGTGTTCCCCACTCCTGTGACAGAAGTTACCATGGTGAAACAGGCAAAGAGAAAAGACAGGTTTCAAATAATCAAGAAAGCTCCACACAATTAGATAACCATAATTCCTTGCATAAGTATGTGATTGTACTGTGCATTGTACATTAAACTGTATTAATGCATTTTTTTTCTCTTATCCAGGAGTCAAACTACTTGGAATGAAGGAGAAGATGGGTAAGAATAATGGATTTGTTTGTCCTTTTTAGTACCAATGTCAGCATTAATTTTAGCTTTGAGTTTGACATTCCATTATGACAACTTACTTAGTTTAATTTTGAAACAATGTGAGAAAGCTTCTTAAAATAAATGCGTTCCAGCTGTGTTTTTGGGGCCATGACTTTCTTCATAATTTACTGTTCTAACAGTTATTCTAATATTTTTGCAGCAGGGCTTTATTGTGAAGACAGTATATAAATAATATTGTTGGCCTCCCATGAGTTGTCTTTTCAGTTTTATGAGGAGTAAAATTGTTATTAGAAATTTACTCAAATTCACTAAGGAAATGACAAGGTGTAGATGAAGACAATTCCCTGGAGGGGCAGAAACAGTTCTATTAGGTTTAATACACTGGGGGCAGCTGGAGGAGTTCAACACATTGGATTCTTTATTGGTTTTCACAGTATCTACAATACCAATGATGTATTTACATATGAACTGTACAAGAAATATGGATGGGTGTACTTTTTAAGCCTTGTTTTACTGTTGTTCTGAAAACACATTCCAGCCTTCTATATTAATATACTGTTCAAAGAGTTATTATTATGTCTGCAGATAATTAGGACATTTTGTGAATTAAATTTACAAAAAGATAGAAATCCCTTCGTGAAGGCTTTACATAATTAAAAGCTAAAACCTGTTGGAAGAAAAGGAAGACTTTATTTTCCAGTGGACTTAATCCCTGCGAAGCTGACTTTGAATTGTTTTTTTGCTGTAAAAGATAATTTTTAATTCTGTTTTCTCACTCTTGTTACAGGGTATTGCAGAAATATTCACTTTTATCTGGTCTAAGCCAAATGACCTCATAAAAACTTCCAGAAACCGCTCCTTTATTGTGATTTCTTTCTTACCCTGACTTTAGCTGCACACCCACTTCATGAGCAATCTACAGAGACTGGTTTCTAGCTGTCATTATTCATGCATACATATTTGAAACAGCTGATTATGAAATTCCTGTTTAATTTTTAATAAGAATATGTGTCTTTATTTTTTTTCATAAATTGTTTTGCCTCTTAGAGAATGTAATTATCCCAGTCTTCGTGATCTCAGGAAAAGAAGACATTAGTAACTGCAGAAACTGCAGTAATATCTTGTGTTTACTTGCTGCTCTATACCCAAAAAAAAACATTTCAGAGACAATCTCAGCAAGAAGGTAGAGAGTTTTCTTTTGGGAAGGGAAAGCAAAATGTTGCTGGGGTTTTGTTTGTTTGTTTTCTGTTTGTTTTGATGGAACTTTTGTGAAATTATTTTACTGTTGTACTCAATAGCAGACACTCAAGAAGAAAAATGTGTCTTGTAGACAGTATCTTTTAAATATGTTCTTAGAAAAAACACAAAACATGAAAGAAATAAAGGTTGAAATAGCACTGAAATGTATTTGATCTCTCCACATCTTTTGTGATATGATGTATGGTCTTTTCTCTTTGCCTGTTTCACCATGGTAACTTCTGTTACAGGAGTGGGGAACACTACTCCAAGGTCAGCTTTAGTTTCTTGCTTTTCTTTGTCCCTCTAGTCCAGTGTCTCCCTATGTCTCTGAGACAGTTGACAACATTTTAATGCTTCCTAAAATTCAGATGCATAGACCAAGATATTTCTAATGTAAAAGAAGGTTTGACAGTACACGTTACATAAAACACGCAGAGAAGAAAAGGTACATGTGGCATTTACAAGTATGTCTTATGCCGAGTTAAAGGTTTCCTGAGCAGTTTTGTTCACTGTGTAGGCATACCATGATGTTTTTCCACCACCCTTGCAATATGGAAACTTCATAATAAGTCACCTGCAGGTTTGTTTGGGTTTTTTTTGAACCATGGATGTTGCAATGTTTGCTTTCCCCTGTGGAATACGCTGGAGATGCCCATGGCTCAAAGAATTACTCAAATTTCTCGAACTACTAGCTAGCTGATATTCATAGGAAATGCTAGAGATCGTGCAATATTTTCTGGTTTAGCCTTTTTTGGTAAAAATTCCTGGGAAAATTCCTTGGAAGGACTTTTGCATACCTACATAGTGGCACTGTGTTGCAAGTGGTATTTGGCTGTGCCATTGGACTTTTGCTTTGGAAATTAAATTTATATCTCCCTCCAAGAAATCCCTCACCCAGCCTCCTTTGGTAGATATTAGGCTGGGGCTAAACATCTGCAGAGCAGGAGATTTATACATGCATACACATATATTCTAAAGGAAATGTCTTTGCTGTAGTCAGACCCTTGTATTGTACTCCAGTGGTACCAACACTTGTAGGTGGTCTTTTTGAAGCAGTGAACCCAAAGGCTGAGTGGGAGGGGAAGTCACCCTTTTCCCCAGCAAGTTGAAATTCAGTCTGTGTTGCTATGTTTCTGTATCCAAAGAAAAAGAACTTGTTATTAACCTGCTACTTTCACATTCAGGAACAGCGATGGCAGGTCACCTTGAGTAACCTCTTCCATTAAGCTTTTCTGCTTTCTTTTGGCTGCCTTCAAAGATGAAAGTTGATCACAGTCTTCAAAGTGCTTCCCCTTATCCAGCATTTCAATCTCTTACTTGAAATGCTGTCTAAAAACTATTTCAGACATTAACTATTCCAGCCCTTTTAATGGAGGAATATCTGAATTTTTCCTCCCCTATCTTCCTGAACAGAACAAACAAATCTATATGAACAGTGGCCCAGGAAGTGTCTTTGACAGCCATACCCTGCAATGGAGATGATAAGAAGTTACATCCATCCACAAATTGATGTTAGCAGGATGTCTGGAAAATGCAGTTCTTACCCTGTTGGAAAGCTTCCAGCATCTCAGAATTTCCACCTCCACACGGACATACCCTGCCCAATCTGTAAGTTTGAGAGCAAAGGAATATTATGACATCTCTTTAAAGCCATTATAATGAAATTAACTGGTGATAGACTGGGAAAATGGCTTCTTGTCTGTGGAGAGTTAGGAACTGATGGTTGTGCATGTTTTCTATCTACTTGTTAGAGTAAAGCTTTGATAAAGGTTTTCAAACTCAAGTAGTTCCTCTAGTTACAACTGACACCAACTAAACTAATTATCTTTATGCTGTGGCATGAGCCCAGATTTTATTACTGTATAGCAGTAAATTGAGGATTTGGGTTTTCTGCTTTGTTTTTAAATTGTTGTTGTCTCAGTATAATTTGCACTGATGATCTCCTTGTTATTTCAGAAAAAACCTTCCATCAGGAAGTTGTATGGGTCTAGAAGTTGCAAGAGGAAGCCCCCTTGCTTTTTCAATGCTGAGTCAAATTCATTTTAACAAACTGACTGAACCATTATGATCTGCTATTCTGAATTCCAATATAACTTGACAGCAAGATTCCTATGTTTAGATTTTATGGCCTGCCTGAATCAGCAACTACCTTTCCATGAAGAAATGTAATACTTATTTAAGGACTTACAAAACTGATTCTCTGTTATGTACCCAAAAGTTGTTCCATTGGTTTACCTATCCCTTCCTTTAAAAATATCGGCCTGACTCTTAGTTTAAACTCACCAAGTTTCGTAAAAATGTTAATGCATTTTCTTAAGCATTTACTCAGTAAATTACAGACCTTTCTGCTCCTGAGACTCTTATTTTCCTTAATGTATGTATTTGGACTGTTTCATTCAATTTACAGGTTTTGTTCAGCTTTCATTTTTAAAAAATATCGCAGATTTACAGAAAACCTTTGATGGGATAGGATTTGGTGTAACTGTATCTTCTTTTTGGTATGTGCCCCACTACTCAGGCACTAATACAGAATATTATTAACTCCTCAAAAGGGAGTTAATCCATAGCTTACAATTTATGGTACTCAGCCACGTTCAGTTCATGCCTCTGCATTAAGAAATCCAAATCCCTGTCTCCTGCCTTGGAGAGCATTTTAACCACCGGGCTCTTTAGAGTAGTTCTCAGCACCCAGGCTGTGGTGACTCTTCTGCTTTGTGCAAAAGGATAGAAAATCATGGGAAATGAGAAGGCAACATGACTTTGTCTATTCCATGAGCTGGATGTTACTGCTGTGGCCCATGCCTTGACTCTGCTCCCCATCACAGTTTTTGGAGCTCTGAGTAACCTGGTCTAGTGGAAGGTATCCCTGCCCATGGCATGTGTTTGGAACTAGATGATCTTTAGGGTCCCTACCAACCCAAACCTAATGTCACTCTAATGGCTCCTCACATTGACTCCTTCACACTTCCACACACTTGTTTTCTCTACTTTTGCTCCTGGAGTACAAACTGTCTGGCAGAAATCCCTTTCACTCCCTCTGTAAGTATTCCTTCTCATTGCCTTCAGTCATTCCCCCTTTCTTGAAATCCATAGGTTCTTCCTTAGTACTCTTGCCTGCTTCAACAGACTCTTTTTCCTGCTATATCCTCTGGAATTAAAAATGGAAACAATACTATTGCTACTTTCTGCTTCAACGTAACAGTTATTCTTCACAAACATTTCTCTTTCCTTTCTGAGAGACCAATATGTTTTCCTGATTCCATGCTATGTCCCCTATTTATCCCATCCTTTTCCATCTCAGCATGGGACTACATGAGGGAAACCACTGCCTGTGGTTCAAGGGATGTGATATTTCCCTTCTGGTCAGCACAGTGAGACACGTCAGGAGTGCTGGGTCCAGTGCTGGGCTCCCCAGTGTGACAGTGACTTGGACACACTGGAGTGAGTCCAGCAAAGGGCCAGGAAGGGGATGAAGGGACTGGAGCATCTTGGATATATGAGAACACACTGAGAGAGATGTGACTGCTCAGCCTGCAGAACATAAGGCTCAGAGGGATCTCATCATACATGTGGGTAAATATTGGAAAGGGGAGGGGAGTAAAGGACATGGTCCCCAACAACAGGACGAGTGTCAATGGACCCAAGTTAAAATAGAGAAAAGTCTATGTAAACACACAAGCCACTTTTTTAATTGGTAAAGCTTCTCAGGCAGTGTGGCAGGTTTCCCAGAGAGGCTGCTGAGTTCCCATCCTTGGGTGAGCCTGCTCTGAGCAGGACTAGATGCTGTCACAGCCATGGGCAGGCACTCAGCAGACGCTGACACTGTTAGTAGAGGCTGGAGCTTTCACTGTGACTGTGACTGGGTGAAAATGCAAGCCTGAAATGAGAAAAATTCACCTGAGTTTCTTCAGTCTCTCATTAAAGACTTTCCAAATTTCAAACCATTCTAGGGATTTCATCTGAGCTCTCTCTGATTTGCTCTCATTAAAAAGAGTGGGTTTATTTCTGCCAGCATTAATTCATTTTTTTATTGCACTTTGAGCCCCCATTCCCTATTCCTAGCTGTTTGATCTTTGCACTTAGCTCTTTAATTAAAAGAAGGAAAGCCAGCTTTTCCTGATGCCTGGACCTCTCTCTAGGAGCTATCTTTATCTTTCATTCAGTTAGTGCCAACCACAGTCTTTACCACCAATTTCTCTTGCCTTCCCTCCCAATCCATGAACTCCCTTGAACTACATTTGGGTAAGAAAACCCAAATAGAAAAGGTTTTTTTTGAAAGATGATTCCCATTTAGTATTTTCTTTTAAAGCCTCTCCAGAAAATTCTCAATTTTCTTATCTAGACTTTGAAGTTTGAGTAGTTCTTTATTTTTAAATGAGGAAGTAATATGACCTTGTATAACTCTGCTCTTTTAACAAATGCACATTTTCTCAGACTAGAAATCCCCCCATAAATGCAACTTCTACATATTTAAAGTTTTATCTTTCATTAAACCATGTTGTCTGGTATTAATTATGCTGTTCACCCTTAGTTTTTTATTGAGCACATCCTCTTTTGCCTTCCTGAGATTTTGCCTTGGGTAAGGATTAAATTGACAGACCTATAGTTAGATTTTCAGCACATTATCCTTTGGAAGCATTGAAAAATTTATTTCCTGTCTTCTGTGTTCAATCTTTTGGACAGACACCATATCTCAGAGGATTTATCCAGTATCCTGCTTTGAAAACAGCATTTTTACAAGCTCATCAGTTGATGCATCTACAGCCAGTGGTCCAAGTTTTCTGCTTTGTTGATATTTAGTAACTCATTGTTTTCCAAAAGGAATAAAAAAAAATATATTTCTCTATTCCCGTCTGAGATAGTCATCTGTCTATTACCCAGAAATAAATAAGTACGTATGTTACTACCAGAAGTGAGGATTTTGCATTTTTGCCTCCTCTCTGGCACAGTGTTGGTCATTGAGCTAATCTGTGGGGGTGGCAGAGTTTCTGTGCTGGTGTTCCTTTGGTCTCTGCCTGGAGTGGGGTATTTTCACAATCCATGGTACATGAATGATGGCCACTGGAGAAGCAGGGTATCTCATTATTATAAAAATTCATCCTCACAGTAGAGAAGCTTTTAGTAGCCACTGTTCATATTTACTCCCCCGAGGAAAAGGTTAAGTCTCAGATTACAAAGGCAAAAATAAAGTTAGGAAAAGAAGAAAGTAACAAATGCAGTCTTGGCAGAGCTCTGATACCAAAACTCTCACCCAACTGACTTCAAAACTGGGATTAATACCATGGCTCAGCAGCCAAGAGCAGAAGAGCCAGGTCAAATCTTTACAACCAATTTCTTAGCTGGTTAGTTCAATTGAATATGATCAATAAAAACCAAGAAAAAAAAGCATTTCTCACCTTAATAATCTGCAGTTTCCTCCTTAATGTAAACTATGCTATACTATTTCAGTCTTGCTCTGCTTTTGAGGAGATACTCGACTGCTATTGACACTCTCACTCTTCCCTTTTTTTTTTTAAGTGCAGTAAACTTGTTGGCATGCTTGATTTGTATTTGGTTTGTTGATCTACACAACTGAAAGGCTTCCTCCATCTTCATGGAGAGCCTGGTAAACAGATGTTGTGCTGTTTTAGCACATCTTGAAGGTCATCAATTGCTAGCACAGCAGAGACCAGAGCCTTCAATCCTAGAAACTGGCCTGCTTGTCTTTATTCTAAGATCCAACCACATTTAAATAAATCGAAGACATTTGTTACAATGAACTAATCTGGACCTTTTACTGGAGGTTAAGTGCAAATTTTGCAAAGGTAAAACCTGTAACACACGAGGAAGTTTCTTACGAAAATTACATCCATAGTGTCCAATTTCTTCTTTACCTGAATAAAATGGAAAGCAAACAGCAAAAAAAAAAATCAAAAAACCCAAACAAACAAACAAAAAAACCAAAACAAAAAACCACAAAACATAAAAGAAAAAAAACCAAAAAAAAACCAAACCCAAACCAACCAAACAAAATAACCCGAAAAACAAACAAACAAACAAAAATACAGGTAAAAAAAAAAAACAAACCCAGATCAAAAAAGCCAAATCAATTAAAAAAAACAGAAACCAAACTCTTTTTTTTTTTTTTTCATTTCTTCCAGAGAGAAGAAATGGTTTAGTTTGACAGCCTCAAATTTCTTTGGATTAACCTTTATTTTACACAGCTTTTCAGAAGTTCTGTTGTACCTTGTCACTGTGGATCAATTCTGATGAATTTTTTGTTCTCTTGAACATTTTTTTCTATATGTGAGATCAAAACCCAAAGTGCCAATTGCTTAACTCTTTAAATCAATGTCTCTTGTGGCTCTCCTTAAAAAAAAAAAAAAAAGAAGACTGTTTGAAGCAGTGATTTGTTCTGCTTTCTATGTTTAATCTGGGAAAATGCATTGTTTGCTCTTTGCACACTGATAATTGTCTCCAACAGAAGGTAATAGAAAATATTTTAACTGAAAGGTTACACTGATAAGAAAGAAACACACCCATGAAGATAAAATCATTTAATATACAGATTCAATGTGATTACTGTCTCACAAGTTTCAGCTCCTTTTGGCTTCAAGTAGGGTGATGAGCACTTGGGTCTCCTGCAGGTTATCTTTCTGGTGTCACAAAAGGGACCTGCAGAAAGGGCAACTTTTAAGATGTGAGAGTGAGTCTGTGGGCTCATGAACAAGAACTGAAAACAAATGCTACTGTGTGAGCATTTTGCAACATCTATGATTCATAGAGGATATCCCTCTTACTAGTTCTATTTTAATTCTAACACAGGTAGGAGTAATTTTTAGGGCAATCTTCTAGTGGTGAGAGACAGAATAAAGTGAAAAGGAAGGCAGCATATAAATGGGGTTAATACAAGTAGACCACATATAGATTTGTAGTTTGCAGGTGGAGAGAAGTAAACACAAATTGTTCCTGAAAGAGAAGTTTATTTTCTGTTCCGAAGAGAGTTTTACTGAGGAAAGGATTCAGTTTTCTGAACTGTCTGGAGAGCAGATCTGTGGAGCCATCTGTTAGGGGATTTTTGACACCCAAGATGAATCAGGCTCTGGGAATGTCTGTCTGTCTTTGCTTTCTATGGAGAGAATACAAATGATCACCACAGACTATGTTCCTAATTTTTTGGATTGTGTGAATCCCAACTGGAACAGGTAAAAAAGTTGCTTACTTGCAGTATTTTCCCATAGTTGCAACTGTAGGTGTAGTCCTTGAGCCTTTCTAAAAAACATTGCTTTCACAAATAAACACAAGGGCTTTCCAGGAGGTTACAGCACTCCACACTTCAATCTGTCTGTTATTACAAATTGGTCTTTCAGGCAAATAAAGGGTTTAGTGTTTAAAATGAAGGCCTTGGCACTAACTGATATCCATGAGCTGAAATCATATGTTGATATTTGTGGCAGTTTAAGCTTAAAGGCCAGCTGAGATTAGAAACCTATTGTGTGAGCACAAAGCACAGTACATGGCAGTTTGCTGAGTGCCCTGGACCCAACAAGACTGGTTCAACAGGCAAGGCTGAGGGTAGGGGAAACACAGAATGGAAAAGAGAATACAGAATAGGGGCAGGTTTAATTCTATGATCCTACATTTGTGCAAAAATTGGAGTGGCACCACTCAATATCCCTGGAGTGGGATTGTGAGAAGGAAGTTCTGACTATGGCTAACTGGCATCTTCCTGCTTCTTCCCTCTCTACAGCCTGCAGAGGCACCTCTGCCATTGATGGGCTTTCATTCACATCCCAGCTAGAAGACACCTAGTCAGGGTCAGGCCTCGAGAAGATGATGCATTACGATTTTATAGTTGCTAAAAATCTTTTTTATCCCTGAGCCACCTTGCTTCACTCAGCTGTTTGCCAGGCATCCATTTCAAAGGGACAACACCACCCATAAATACCCAGTACCAGTCCTGAGGTTTGTGTCACTTGATACACTATTTCATCCCAAAGGCAATATAGGCCACACAGGCATAGAAGACACCTTGAATCTGACAGCATTTTAAATAAATACGTGTGGTCAGATCATAAAGAGGGATAAATCAGTATAACCTTGGTGGAATTGGGTCCCTTAAGCTACACCAGTTACATATCTCAGAGCGAGTAACTCTGAGCAGCTGAGTCTCGTGCATGTAAGGAGCCACATTGCTGCCTCCAGGAACACTGGGGGGATTTGCAGACACCCCCTATGCCAGATTGGGCTGGCAACAGACTTAATCCTGGGAATCCTTTCAGCAAGTTACAGCCCACTGCAGCCACACCTGCTCTCACCTCCTAAACACACCAACTGTGCACCACCGTGGGTGCCAAAGCAGAGGGGTCATGCAAAGCAGTAAAGGACACACTGGTGATGCCTGTGAGGGTCACTGATGTGCCAAGCCAGGCCTGATCTCAGTTACAGCTAAAGCCCACAGACAATGGCAGAATCAGCCCACTGTGTTGAATTGTAAAGACATCAGCTGCAGAGCTGTGAGGCCAGGGATTTGGCCTCAACACGTCCACATGTCAGAGGAAAAGGCCACTAGTATTATGTGCTAATAGCTCCCAGTAGTGACCAGTTAGTCCTTTCCATGAACACTTCCTTGCTAATAGATCTATGAACTGTTTTCCTGCTATAATAAGGTACAGTTAGCCTGTCAGAGGTGGTCCTCTGTGCCAAAGCCTACTCATGTAGGTTCTACAAATAATTTGTTCCATTTCCCCAAGCTCCCAGCAAATGGTTAATCATTCATTCAAGAGGTGAGGGCCAATAAAAGTCTACCATAAAATTTTGCAATGAGCTTCTGCACTGAGCATCCAGCAGTGTCACTTCCTCTATTATCTGGCCTTGTGTGTATCGATCAAATAGAGCTGGTTCTGGAGTGACCATGTCTGTTGCTAGGAATAGATCATGCTGGAATTTATTAACCCACTTTGTTGAGCTCTGCCACCCCAGTCAGCACTGCAGCATAAGTTGTGTTCACTCAGGACTTCCATTCCTTATTGAATGAGGATTACATCTGAGCAGCAGGGACTGGTGAGTCATCAAAGGGTGTAAATTCCAGGCTCTGTTTAAATGTTAAAAAGGTGGTAAATGCATGATATATGAACAGTTAAAACCTTCTACAGTTGGGAAAGCAGTGTGCTATAAACACGATTTATTTTCAATATATAAAAAATTTTTTGAGAATTCTGCTGATAAATATCACAAGGGGCTTCATTCTTATTGTGCTGTAATTAAAATTAATGTTTCAAAAATGCCTGCCCCAAGGCTGACAGAAATGACAGCAGAAAGAGGTGAAGAAAATAAAAGTCAATAAAACTGGACCAGAGTTAAGAGATGTCACAAAAGTGACTTTGTTCCATATATGCATTTAGAAATATTTAATAGTAAGCATATAACTATTATTACACTTATAAATTAATCTTTGCTGACAGCAAATAATTCATTATTGGTTTTTCAGTGTCAGAGTTTAACACTGAGCACATAGCTTGCCAAAGTCTTTCAGCTTAGGGACAACAATCTACAAAAGATGACAGTCACAAATATGCCAGCACTCTGCAATCTTCTGATGGGCTCCTCAAGACACCTTTTTTTTGGAAGTGCTGCCCTGGGTACCCTACAGTGCTCCCCTGTAGCAGAGGGCAGTCTGTGCATTCAAGTGTGCCCATGGCATTGGCACTCAGTCTGCTGCCAGCCCACTCTGCCATCGGGGTGGCTGGAAGGCATCCATATGTCTGGGAACCGAGCAAGTCAAGGAGCACCATATGTTCCTCCCTGCTCTTTAAAATAAAACAACCAAAATCACCATCAACAACAACAAAAAAGTGTTGGCTCATTCTTTGGGCATGGATTAGCCTTTAGGATTAATTCCTAGTTTGATCATCAGCACAAGAAAAGGGATGAGTTGTCTTTGTTGTAGGGCTCTGCAAAAAATGCAAGCATGCAGCAGAATGCAGAATACAAAATACTTCACCTAGGATGGAACAAGGAGCAATTCTGTCTTAAAATTGTGAAAGGGAGTCACTGGATGCATCATCAAATAAACCTGTCTCAAAACCATCCTTTTCTTGAAATAAAATGCCAGCTTGGAACAATACCAGAAAAGATACGAAAAATAATTTTAAAAAACTTTTCACCAAACATAAAAACTCATTTGCTTAGTTACAGTAATCAGAAGGTAAAAGCATCTGAAATAACAAAATAAGAAGATTCCTATGTTCTATGGTCTAAATAAAATGCTTATAAGAAAGAAAAGCACTTCTAACCTGATAATATCATGAGAAGTAGATCAGGAAGAAATATATTGAATTTAGGAAGTCCTGAAAGGAAACAAAGGACTGATAGTCATAAGAAATAAAGAAAAGAGAAAGGAGCCAAGGGGAACAGCTAGATAGAGATGGAAATTAAGTGCCAGTCAAGCCTTTAATAGCAAGATGTATGAGCAGGATTTAGGTGTGATGTACGGCTCAGAGCTATTACAAGCCTTTCTTCCACATGCCCGGGAGATAAAACTTCATTCTGAGGCCCATCTTTGGAAGAAGTCTTGTAAAAACAATTGCACTAAAAAGAAGTTGGCCAAAAAGCCTGTATACTTTCTTTCACAAGGCCTTTATCCATCTTGTTTGAGTGATCCCTAGCACCAACTAGCAAAAGTGCATTGTTTGCTAAGTGCAGTGATATGGTTTCAAAATGCTATAGGCAGCTTTACAAAGCCTACTGGATTCTGTATGACTTACAGGAGGACAAAAGTCAAAGAATCAAGGAAGAAGGAAAAATGTGGGAGAGACCTAGAATTTATATCGGTTGCAAAGAACTGATACCTAAGTACAGTATGGAAAGCATACCACTAAGCTGGGACAATAAAACAGAGGGATGTTTCTCTGTGGAGAAAACTTAAATGTTCTCATCTAATTTCGGTCATGTGTCAATTCATATACCAACTGTATTGCAGAATAATAGGGAACAAGTGACAGGACTTAGCAATTTTAATGAATTGTGATGACATCCACAAATCCCAGTCTGCTGACGTGAATTATCCTCATTTCTTTACTCCATAATGGAAATAAATGGATAAAAGGAAGGAGATGGAGGTACTTTCCTATTGCCAAGTAAAACAGCAGTGCAGGCAAAAGAAATAATTATAAGGTGTGAAACAGATGATATACCACCATAAAAAGAAATTACAAATGCATTATCCTCACCATGAAAGGGAAAAGGGTAAAAGAACTCACCGAAATGACATGGCTCCAGCAGGTGAAACTTAGCTTAAGACAATGATTCTAAGCAGCAGAGCTAGATTCACTTTTTTCTACAAAAAGCCTAGAGAGTGGAGCTCTTTAACTGATAATTGCTTATTGCATGTATCTTGTTCTGACTGTGGACAATACTTTAATCTCAATTAAATTTTTCCATGTAACAGCAAACTCTGTCCCTGTCCTGTCACTTGAGGAAATTCACATAATTGTGGGCATTTTTTTTTTATGCTGAGATTTATAATGACTTCAGTTCAAAATCTTCATTTTCCATCTCTTTCTAAGTAGTTCACAGATAGGATTCATCTGCGTCTAAAACCAAAACACACAGATTCACATAGTTACCTTTGACTCCTTTTGGTGTAGTAAGAAAGGTATCTCTGTTGGGGAAAAATCCTATCCTAAGATGAGTTTCTAATGTATGTAATTTAAAATGATTTTTGGAGGCCCATCTCTCTTCATTGGCTACAGAAGGAGCCTCCTGGGAATAGTTCAGCTTTAGATGTCCACTGCTAGATAATGAAAGCAGGCTGGCTTGGATCCCTTCAAAATAATGAGACCTTCATATTCCTCTGTGGGTTGTGGGTCAGTGGAGCATGATGAAACTGCATCAGAAATCAGTGAGGAACATCTAGGAGTCCAGATTCTCCTAGTTCTATCAGGTCCTCTGTTTTGTTCTTAGAGAGCCCAAGCTGATGACTCTAAATTGATATCTCTAAAGGCCAGATCAGACTGCAGGGAACCTGCCTTTGTGAAAACTAGGAATCCTGCCTGGGACTGGTAACAGAATTGATGGGAAAAATTTTATATAATAGGTAATAATAATGAAGGCTAGCGAAGATATAGCTTGAGAAACTGTGTGCATTCAAATGAGTGCTTTTGTTAGGTTGGCTGGAGTACATCAGCTATGTCATATTGCAAAGGGGTTTGTTCCTTTGGATCAGATTTGTAGAGCAAAACTACTGTTGCTGATGAACCCAGACCCACACAATCCTTATTTTTGTGGTTTGACTATGGACTAACTGCACATTTAAGGTCCATTAGTGACTGGAGCATGTTGGAAGCACCCCAGGAGTCCTTCCAATACTTCAGCTATGTCAGTGAAGAACATGATCCAAGACTATTCTGAAATAAGAGTCCAAGTGGGGTGACTGGCACATCAAGAAGATTTGCTTCAAATGTATGCTGTTGATCTGAACTGAAATATTGATGCATTTTCCTGCTGATATAGACACACAAAAAATTTTGGTTCCGATGAATATCTTAAGGCTTTGAAGAAAATGTTCATGCAGAGCCAGAATTAACCTAACGAGCCAAAGCATTTTCTTCCTTTTCCCCTTTTTAAAGTATTTTATTTTAGAAACACTGCGAACAATTTTTCCTTCTTATAATGATGTATGAGTTCCCTGTATCTGAGATGGTATAAAAGCAAGGCTTCTCTACTACAATGCACAGAGGACTCCTTGGTATGAGAACTCTTAAGGCAGCTTGCCTGGGAATATATTCAAAATGTCAGACAAGTCTCAGGTATAAGTTTTATCATGTGCACTATGTGTGTCCCCATCTTGATCTTCTAAGTTTATTGAATCAGCACTTTTCCTGTGTGTGCTGAAAGTTCTCAAATTATTTATTTAAATGATGCCAAATATAAAGTCATCCCTCCAGAAATAAAGCATATAGCCCAAATTGACTAGATGATTGCCTTACAAAGCAATGCCTTGTATATCTTTTTGGGTAAAAACTATTCTTTCTCTCCTAGCAGTTTACTCCTAACTCCTATGAGGCTGTCTGCTTGTGGGGACACTGATAGATTTTCCTACATATGAGTCTAGGAAGCCTTCCCTTTCTCTAGCATTGAGAAAAATGTCATGCCTATCTGGTCTGATCCTGTTGTCACTGTTGTTGAAAAAAATGATGTAAAAAAAAAAAAGAGAGTTCAGAGAAAAACACAATAGATATGAAGCCTGGAAAATGCATTTCAGCATGACAGGCTGAAGGTGTGCCATCTTTAGTGTTTGTTGAGAAGTTTGTAGACTTGAAAGGAGAAAGCATAGAAGAGACATCTAGTTAAGTGCAGAAAGGAACCAAGGACTGAATGTTAAGTATATGGGATAAAAGCACACTGGAGGCTATCAGAGCCAAGAAACGGATATCCATCTGCAAAATGAGAAAGAGACACCAAATTTTGCAAGGCAAGAAGTTTTTCCCTGCTTCCAAGATAACACTTGCAAGGGAAAATATGTGTTCTCAGAGAAGTGGTTTCTCTGTGTGCTCTTCCTCCAAGGTCCAAGCAGGTTTTAGGCATTGTGCCTCTAAATCACTGTCTCAGAGTGATGCCTATTGGAGTGATGCTGAAGAAGCACATGACCAGACACATCTGTTATTTCTCCATCATTCCAAATCTTTAAGCAGATCTAGATAAATTTCTGAAAATATGAATTTCTATTCCCACAAGGAAGTCAAGTTTGATTTAACAGGTAAAATATATTACAGGACTAATGATAACAATTTCCTGTTCTCATTGTGACCATCTACTTGAAATTATGACACCAAAGGTTAAAAAATGTAGCCCTACTTCAACCACAAATGTGCAATACTGATGGGAGAACATGTTATTCAATGTAATCCTGTGGTCTTTGCAGGTATGGAAGAACTCATATAATCAATCCTGGGTCCCCTAATATTAGGAATTATTCCAGTAAACTGTATGGAGAACTGAGCCGTGTTTGCCATATTTCTGAATTAGTGCTAATGTGGAAAAGATTCTCATATGAATTGGAAAAGAGCAGATGAGTTAAACTATAGCTACTGTTCGATCTGTGCTTCTCATCTTCCAAATCTCTGCCTTCTTCTAACACAACCATGGAATGGAAATGCTGAGGTGATCCCAAATCCATGTTATTTTAGTGTATTCCTGAGTATTGGCTTAAGGACTGAGGATACCTTTCCTTTTGTGCTGAAGTTAGCACAGGCATGTGCACGATGAACAGTGCAATAGAAATAATAAGCAACATTAATAAACTCTGAAGACAGTCAGATATTCCACAGTTTTCAGTCTTGTTAAAATACATGGCATTCCCACACTGGTACTGTGCAACTAAGTAACATTAATGTTGCAATCTTTATCTAAAACTTAATTATGTCAAGGGTTTGTACTCCCACATTTTCACATCCCAATACAAGACTGAAAGATTTGGCAATGTAATCTTTTTTCTAAGCTTTTTTCTTTTAAATTGAATTCATTTCTCTTCCTTGCTTTGTGTGTGCACAGATCAATCCCACCTGCTCTCCTCATGTCAGTAAATCTATTGACACAATGAGACCACTTTCAAGAGAGAGCATTGCCTGGCCTGGGATTCATGGTGCACAGCAAAGCAAATTTGACATAATTTCTAGAATTTTATGGCATTACAGCTGCTTTCCTCCATGCTGTTTTTGTGTCTCTACAAGCTCATGTCTCCCTTTCTCTATTATCCTTGCTGGAGAGCTGACTGCCATCTAGTGATCCCTGAACCTCTTTGTTCCCTATTGTCACTTTACAACATGCTTGTCTTACACCTCCAATCTCTTAGTTTATAGCCTGCCTTCTTTCTCTTTTCCCCTAGTGTTATGAGCAATATCAATTATAAAGCTTTGAAACACAGCCTACCAATCCGAGCAAAGGACAGACCAAATGTGATATGAAGTCATAATTTTAGCCCACGTAATTTTTTTCTCCATCTGTATTTTATAGAAGGGGATATTGGATTTCTGTGTTTCACTATAACCTTGCTGTCAAATAAAATCCTTCAGCAAGGAGGTGGGTTGTTTAACCCACCAGCAGTGAACCACTGATTATGGCTGAGTGTATTAACCACGTTAATATGCCCATCTACCCTGGCAAATGCTGTCAGTGCTTTTTGGCTGTTCCTCTAAGCGACTTGGTGCAGCTGCCTGTGTGTTGAGGGAGAGACAGAGCTCAACTCTTTCCAGCACCATGGCAAGAAAACCTGCTCAGAGCAAACCCTAATGACTCTATGCTGCAAAAGTGAGAATCCTCACTGCACAAATTCTTAAACCTCAGCCATCCCTCAGCAGGTACTTCCCCCAGCAGTAGCCAAATGAGGCACTATATATAGAAACACGGTGGTTTTTTTGCGTTGTTTAGTCACCTAATCCAAATTAGATGCAAACTGTCCTTAATTCATTAACATCTGAGCAAGGCTTGGAGGAGGTAAAGCTGTCTCTAACTGCTGATAATTAATTTCCAAGTCTAATCCAATTTAAAAAAGAACTTCAAAGGGATTTTAAGCAGGAAATCCAAAATGTAAGGTATTTCAAATATGAAATATTGTACTCTTTTCCCATATGGTCCTACGTATTTCCACTTTAGGAAGTGAAGGTCTTCCTGCATATTTGTCTCTGTGTCCATTTGGAAATGGATGAAGGAGGAGAAGGAGAATAGCAAATTAAATATTTCACAGTGGCAGGCAAACAGCATACTCTCCAGACTGACATGTAGCCAGTCTGATTGAAAAGAAAAAAAACAACCAACAACTGTGAGACTAATGTTGAGCTGGCAGATTTTTCCATGAATCAGAATAGCAATCATATTAAAAAGACAGGTGCTCAAAAACACTAGAGAAATCAGTGTGATTTGTTCAATGTGTTCAGGGAATCCCAGACACATGTTGATCCTGGGAGAAGAACTAAAAGCTTCATTTTTTAGCAAGCGCAGGAGGAAGGGACAATTTGTCCAAAGACCACGAGGACTCTAGAAAATGCAATATATGAAAGCATTATAAATACAGTTTCTACAGGCAGGAGCACCACTTACATCCTAGGATGAAGCAGCCAAAAGCTGAAGTGCAATATACCTGGGGTAGCCACGCTGATCATTGAGCTTGGTAGGTCTAGAGATGATGTAAAATTACAGCGTAATTAGCTTTGAAAATTATTCTGGTTAGATCTGTCATTTATTTTCTCTTAGAACAAATGACTTCCAGAAGAACTGAAGAAGCAAACTTACACAGATACTAGGGAAAAGTGCATGGAGGAGGGATTTTTCAGATGACCTCGATCTGTTTTCAGCCTCTACCACTGCCTTCTGGTTGATCAAAAGTAGTTGCTATGATGTCCCTGCCTCAGTCTTCCCATCTGGAAAAGACCATAATTGTGGCAGTCTTTGTCAAGCATCTCACAACCTATAGAAGTAAACACTACTCAAAAATAGTTTCCTGCAACAGAGCATGCTGTGGGTATGTCTATAAAACAAGGTCAGTTCTGGCACTGCAGGTCATGATCATATTTCCAGTTCAGTTTCAAATTGCCTTCAAAACTCCTTCCCAAAAGCCAGGCAAACGGGGTGAACTGTACACCTCCTATCCTGATAGCAGCACCTGGGCTGATAGTTTGAGGCCAGTTTGTCTACAAAAGCTCATGTCATGGGATATGCTATGGAGAAGGCACCCTTTTGTGCCAGGCATTTGCATTGCTGGCAGAAATCCTTCACACCTAGCAATCAGCTGCTAAACTTAGCAGCGAACAGTGGGGATGTTCCAATCTGGCTGTGGCAGCAGGTGGCTTAGCAATAATTAGTCACATTCTTCTCTCTTCACAGGCATCAATTCATTTCCACATTATGTCTCTGTGTCTGTCTTATTGATTAGTGATACACGGCGCAACCCAGGGAAGCCATTCCCGGTCAAACAAAACTCTCGACTAACATGCCGGAAAATAGGCCATGAAAATTGACTACCCAAGCAATGTACTCAAGAAAAACAGAAAACAAGGTCCCCAGGAGACAGCCTATCTTGTCTGTGACCCTGTCTACTCATAACAGGCTATAGCCAAACTGCAAACCTAAGTGCTGCAGGCATCTTCCCAAGGAAAGCATTCATAGGGAGGTAAGAGCCCCAGAAACCCAAAGGGTTGTGTTCCCATGAGCTGGGATCTCTGGCTTGTGAGGCTCAGGGTTCAGTGGAGTTAGATCTTGTCCCAAGGCAGCCTGAGCGGCTGGAGTGTTTTTGCAAAAAACAAGCTGTCCTTGAGAGAAGAAACCTGGCTCAGCAGATGTCATTAGCAGCATTAACTTCAGCACGAGCTGTGCTTCCCGCAGCAGCAAACAGTGTCACGGAGAACCATCCACCTTGCAGGCTGGACTAATTAAAGGGCAGCTACTCTGCCAGCTGGACAATCAATGTCTTTGTACTGTGATTACAGAAAGTAATCATTTGCTGGATATCTTTATGAAGTAAAATAGCTCTCAAGGCCCTTTGATTAAAAAGAGGACAAACGCCACCACCATTAATGGATGCCGAGAATATTTTCTGTTTTCCTGGTTTAGTACAGCATCAGAATCTGAGAAGTCTTGAAAGTGCTGTTTTCCAAACACTCAAATAAAGTAATTCCTTCCTTCCAAACAATACTCAGTATTCCACTGGACTGCTGAGAAAGCACCAGGAATTGAGTTGTAACATTGGTTATTTCATGTTGCTTCCAGTGATAATGAAGCACTTTTTCCTATTATAAAAGAACATTCTGTAACTCACTTCTGTTATTTGGGCTGCAAAAGGTTTGCTTTGAGATGTTTATTATTTACTCAATACTTAATTGCCACGCTAGAATGCATTCACAGAACAGCACATACTGATTTTTATTATCAATTGGGTGGTTCTGTTCTTCCTTAAGATGCAAACAAACAAAATATTTCGTGTTGTGTTTCAGTTATCCATCGATCCTTAGGCAAAACCAGCCAAAATTCCGAATAATATGGCCGTGATATAATACACATACAGTTTTATTGTAGAATTGGTTTTGTCCACTTATGTTTCTGATTGGCTGCTTGGGCAGAAGGAAATTAAGCCATAAAGAATAAGTTGCTGTACATGATATTTCAATTTTGGAGGAATGGCAATAGAAATGAGAATGCTGGGGGCTCACATACATTCATCTCTCTTGGTATCCACAAGTAAAATGAGATGTCACATAGAGCTGCCTTAGCTCTTCACAGCTTTTTTCACTGCAACATTTCGGTAAAAAACAGCATTAAAAGGAAAACCAAACCCTCAACCAATGTTGCTGTAAACAGCTTAAATGTGACTGGTTTTACTACACAGATGACAGCTCCCTCCTTTATCTCTCCAGCCATTCCTTTTAAGTCTGTCTGACTATCACAGACATTTCACTCAGCACTGAATGGGCAGCAGTGTGGATGTACTCATGTTGCTTATATACAGGTCTGAAAGGTTCCCCTCAGCCAGTGTGTATTTGAATGGTCTTTGCATACCTTTGAGCAGCTGGATAACTAGCCAGAGCATGACTGTGCTGTGAGAAATCAAATCTATTCTCTCATCAGCACTTCTGCTTTCTTTTACTCAATTTTACTTTTCGGATTTTTTTTGGTAGCTGAACAATCAATTAGCAGGAGAGAGTAAAAGGACAATACGTCACTTAAAATACCCAGCCACATTAAAAAGTGCAGATTTAAAATGCAGTTTGATAAGTAGCTCATTTATTTTTTTGCAGACACCTTTGCTTTTTTCTTCAGTGAAAGAGAACATTTTCATTTTCATGGCCACTGGGATACCAGCAGGGGGTTGACTTCAATGAAAGGTACACTTAGACATAAATTTAGATATGGTGTCAAACTGTCATGATTAAGGAATTACATTACGTTGGATCGTGAAAAGTGAACAGAAATATTATTAAAAAAAATGACATTGCGCTACATAGCAAGGCAAAATGTCCTCATATGTATTGTTAGCAGACACTTCAATAATTTTTTCTTAAGTGTAATTTTTTCTCACGTAATGGGCTCATTGTACTCCTGGTGGATTGCTGGTCTCCTGCAGGGAACAGCCCAAAGGCTCCTGTAGTCCCCAGGATCTTTTCTCATCAACAGGCTCTGGACAGGATTGGCCATGAGCTCTCCCACGGTTCTCAAGCCAAAAAATCAGCAGAATTGGTGACTGCTAAAAAGCAAAACCTGCTGATAGAAACAGGGAAAGACTTTTTTCCCCCCTCATGTTCATAAAAACAATTTTAAAGCACCTTCTTTTTCAGTTTTTTGGGTTTTTTTCAGAACACACATACATATATAGAAAAACACAGTCTATCAAGTTTTTGTTAATATAAAGTTCAAAATAATCTGAGTTTTAATGTCGAAAGCTATTGTCTGTCAGAGTTAATAGCTGAGAAACAGTATATTAACCCATAAAGTATAGGGCTTAATCTTTTGATTGCTTATGTTATACTGTATCTAGTTTATATGTATAGTACATATGGATTAGATTATTTTTTATGTGCACTATTTCAAATAGTTGTATATAAAATTTATGTATAAAAATGCTAATATATAATAAACTATGCTAATGTATAATATAAATTAATATATGTATATGAAATATTTTCAAAGACACCCATGCATTTAAGTAACAGACATAAAGAAACCTATGCATATTTGAAATGGTATTATATATATATATAATGTTTATTGGAATTTAAGGAATTGGATACTGTTTGTCCTACCATGTGTCTTCCACTCTGTTTTGATTATACTGAATCCAGAATCTGTTTCAGTGTTCTCATTATCCTTGCTATTATCATCACTGTTTTACTCTGGATGCCACTGACAACCCCAGAGTCAGATACAGTAGGGCATTTACTGTGGGCAGAAAAGCCTTAGGCTGGGGAATCCTACTTTAGGTAATTTCTTGCCAGTCAGCACAAACACCCACTAACTTACCTGGGTATTAATAAAAAGAAGAGAAATGCTAGATTTTTAAACTGTGCAGAATCTACCTCCCCTCCTCCCCACCACATTGTCACCTACAGCCAGAGTCCCTCTAGGTGTTCTTGTCCCAGCATGGGTTGCTCACGGGTGCAGTCCCTCAGGCTGTCCCTGCCTCAGCATTGATCACCCACAGCCACATTCCTCATGGATGTCACTATCCTTTTTGGCATCACTTGTCTTCTCACAGAATCGTTAAGGTTGGAAATTACCTCCATGATCATCAAGTTCAATCATTAACCCCAAGAAGTAGCTGCCAACAGTTGCTTTCTTAAGAAAGAACTTGCTTAATTGTAAGGAGAGCAGGAGTCTGTAAAAGCAGTGCTGGCCCAGTACCCATGTGAAGTGGGAAGGGTGTTGACTATGTCCATGCAGAATAAATGTGAGGAATGTTGCCCCTGGGTCGTGGTGTACTGCAACCCATAAAGACATAGGGCAGAAGACCTTAGCAGGGCCTATTGAAAGCCAGTGCAGGGCTGATCTAACTGCAAAACTGAAGAAAATCTGACAGAGCAGAGCACTGGGGACAGGATAGATACAACCTTTTCATCCACACTGCACACCATGTGGAGATGTTTGGAGTGAAAGATGACTCAGTGCTTTGAATAGTGTACATTGTGCTCCATCAGGTTTTTGTTTCCGTGCACATGTAGGCAAAGCTCCTACGTTGTTTACTTTGCCATGAGTGCCACAGATTGTTATTAAAGATTCCAGTGACTTTGCTCCTCTGCCATAATAACATTCAGGTTGTGAAATGAATTGAGTTTCTTTCCTGCAAATGCCAGACTCCTAAACTACTCGTTCAGGGCGACACAGGTATCATAGAATCACAGAATAGTTAAATAGTTAATGTTAAGGGACCTTAAAGGTCATCTAAATCCAAACCCCTGCTATATTTGCAGGGACACCTTTCACTTCACCAGGCTGCTCAAAGCCCCTGTCAACCTAGCCTTTAATGCTTAGAGTGTTCAGGCATCCACAGCTAGGGATAGGAAATTCACAACTATGCACAGCTCCTTAAGAAAGGGAAAGTGAAAAATAATGTGCTGAGCTGACATTTTCTGAGGTTTCTAGGTTTTCTGCTGACACAGGGTAGGAACCTACACTGTGCTCAAGCCAGGGTCTCCCTGTAACTGACCACCAGAGCAGAAGGCAATGAACTGGACTCCTTGGGGCTTTAGCTATCAGCTTGTTTTTAAAGTTTTCCAATTGAAAATGCTCTTTTCTTATCACAGATCCAATCTAAATATGCTCCTAATAGTCTCCACAGCTCAAAAGAATAAAAAGCAGCCATGATCTCTGCTGTGTCCTGTGAAAGTAAAAAAGGCTTTCTCATTTGGGGTGTGAGTGGAGAAAATATGTTGAGATTGCAGTGTACTTCTGATGTTCCTCTCTGTAGTCTGTACACCCCTTTCACTATTTCCTGCCCACTCAATCAGTAATTCATGCCATGTGCTTCCATCTTGTTTCTGTACCAGTCTATCTCATGACAGCAGGAATAACTGCGCTAAACAATGTCCTTTCTTGTACACATCCAGCCCATCCTTTTTATGGCAATAATGTATCTTGTCAGTACACCTTTGAAAACTCAACAGTCCTGGACAAGAATGGTTTCTCTGCCTTCATGCTGATTCATGCTTCATTTGACTGTGTGGGTCCTGCCCTCTGGAGCCATTTGCAAGCAACATACACTTTGAGGTACTTCTTCCCATTTATGGCAAAAGTCCTGGGAAGCCTTCAGCCCATGGCACACTAATGACACAGCTCGTAAAAGCACTTGGCCATGGCTTCTTCATCATCTTTTCTGGTGGTAGGTGATCAGACTGTTCATCCACCTCATGCTTGGAACTGTTATACTGGCATCATTCTTTCCCAAGGAGCAAAGCCATCAACCTCTTTTTTTATTTTTTTTCCCGAGGAAATAATTTGCATGTGCCTCCTGGGCATCTTTTGGCAAATGTGCTGATCAGTGGTTTTGCATCACTGATGTTTTCCACTGGAGTTCCAGACTTCAGCTGTAGCTGATCCACAGAACTGTAACATTGCAGAAATGGTGTTGACTTGGAACTGCCTTTAATCTTACACAAGCTGCTCCTTTGGTCTTCCCCACTCATTATGTGGTGACTGTATTAATAGCTCTTGGCCTTCTGACACAATGTGCTCATTCATGGATGGCAAATCTTTTAGATATTGGCAGCAAATTTAGCTTAAAAAGCACCCCAACTCTCTCATTACTGATGGTGCCAAGACTAATCTCTGTCAATGTCAAATCTGGTAACAGGGCCAAGGACTTAGCATAGCTTTCCTAATTTGAATTTCAGATCTATTCTCTTCCTTTCAATCCAATCTTGTCTATTTAGTCCTTTTCCCTTGGTGCTTAACCATATGCTGAGGAATCCAATTCTTTTTATGGCCCTGAATCAAGATGGGGAGACCTATTGTCTCTCTAAATCTTGATGCTAGGTTGGTTAAATTTCTTCTTTTCAAGCTGAACCTGATGATGTGAACTTCTCTGCTCTCTATTCCCTGCTGAGAGAAAACAGAGTGTGCATTAGCTTATGAGCTGCCAAGGATGTGTGGTTTATGCTGCTGTGCAGTGGATCCACATGCATGTGCAGGGAACTATAGAGACTTCCAGGAAAATGAGTCTCTGGGTAATACACACTCATGAACTCTTCTTATTGTAGATAAGAGATTTTCTTCTTTTTACTCTACGCTACAGATTTTTTACTGTTATTTCCTGCCTATCTTGCAATAATTACGTGAAAATGAATCAGTAAATGTTTACAAAATACTCCAGACATAAAACTGCTAGATAAGTACTAAGTATTATTTTAATTAGAATTAATAGCAATAATAGAACTAGATTGAGAGTCTTTCCATGACTGTAATACTTGTTTTCAGAGGAAGACCTTAAACTGACCTGATTATTTAGCAAGTTACAGCTACATAGTGTAGATAATTAAAAATAAATTACTATCAGGGTTCTAAAAGTAATTGAAAATCATGTTAATAAAATTAGATGGGAGAGAAAAAAGAGCCCAATGCAAAAACCAAACCAGCTCATATAGCCATCCCAGGGGTTTCTGAACAAGTGCAAAGGATTGAAGTGTACAGGATATAGAACAAACCTATAAATCTCTGAACACCACTGGCAATTATTACTGCTTGCCTAAAGGCCTGACCTCTCAAGAAGTGGAGCAGAATCAACGTGGCCAAGTGTGTCTAGCAGGGAGGTAGATGTAATCATCCCTTGAAGCAAAACAGAGAGCAGAATATGATGACAACTGTTTGCAGGTAGATCAGGTCATGCTCTGTTTGGATTAAGTGCTGTTTGAAAAGGGCCTTGACTGTCTTATTTATCACAGAATCAAAAACACTCCAGTAGTTGATTGCAATGAATTCCCCATGCAATATGCACGGCCAGTGGCTCTCCAGCTTGAGATAAGACCTTCCATCTGGAAACTGCAGTTTTTACCACTTGGGCTTAAAATAGACGTAGCTGACAAAGTATATGTAGACAAATGGATGGTGTGGACGGACCCAGAGGGCTGTGACCAGTAGTATACAGTCCTGCTGGAGGGCAGTCACTAGTGGTGTGTCCAAGGGGTCAGTACAGAGCCAAGTACTCCTCAATATCTTCATTAAGGACCAGATGATGGAAGAGAGTGCACCATCAGCAAGTTCACAGATGATACAAAACTGGGAGAAGTGGCTGATACACCAGACGTTCATGCTTCTGCCCAGAGGGACCTTGACAGGCTGGAGAAATGAGTTGACAGGAACCTCATGGAGTTCAACGAGGGAAAATGTCAAGGCAATTGAGCAGTAAGAAATAATCCCAGATACCAGTACACACTGGTGACCAACTGACTGGAAAGCAGCTCTGCAGAGAAGGACTTTAGGGCCTTGGTGGACAGTAAGCCAATTGTGAGCTGTGATGTGCCCTCACGGCAAAGAAAGCCAACAACCTCCCTGCATGAGCAAAAGCATTGCCAGAAGGTCAAGGGAGGAGACCCCTGCCCACTGCTCAGCCCTGGTGAGGCCACACCTGGAGTCCTGTGTCCAGTGCTGAGCTCCTCAGTAGAAGACAGACATGGACATGCTGGAGAGACTCCATGGTGAGACAACGAAGGTGGTTAAGCAGCTGGAGCATTTTGAGGCAAGGAGAGACTGAGAGAGCTGGAACTGTTAATCCTCTGCAGAAGACAAGGCTAAGGAGAATCTTATCCATGTGGATAAAGGCTTGATGGGGGGAGTAAAGAAAATGGAGCCAGGCTTTTTTTTTCTTTTTGAGCAGCGGGACAGAGGCTGTCACAGTGCAACACCTTTCTCAAGGCCTGCTCCACACTCGCTGTTAGGTAGAGGAGCAGAGCAGAAGTGCTGTCTCTGAAGAGTTCAGATTCCATCCACAATTTGCAAGTAAGAAGGGAGCAAATTTTCAGGATGAGCATGATGCAGCATTTTGCAATTCAAAAGCCTACTGGTGCTACTGACCACCCTTAGGGAAATCACTCAAAGTCAGCAGGAACCTTATCATTCAGGAAGAAGGAACACAGAACAATAATAATTCAATCCTATGCACTGTCTTTGAATGTTCAGTGGCTATGTTGGGCCAAATTTCCCTGTTCACATGGTAGAATAGGAAGTAGGAAAGGCTGAGTGATAACTCTATTAACAGCCTAGGCACTCTTTGCCTTGTAAAACTAAGCAGTCACTACACCATCCCTGGGTTAAGATCCCAAGAAAAAATGTTCATATTTCGTTAAAAGAGAAGCTGGAAGAAAGAAAGAATCCTGTACTAAAAAAAAAAAAAGAGTCTGGACACAAAACTTATAGTCCCCCAGAAAAACAACTGTGTCAAAAAAAAACAAAAAGAAGCCAACATGATAGGAAAGGAAGTCTGTTACTTTGAACTAGGTGCTGAGGGAGAAAAACAAAATCAAACATCATTTTCTAATGAAGCAGAGCTGCCTGTACCTCTGTAGATGTTCATCAACCACTTCAGGGATGAGAAGGAGAGAGTTGCAGTAGGAAGGAGTAAAAGGAGATGTTGCAGATAGCAATACTCAAGAGATCAGTTACTCACTTACAAGGAATTTGTGACATTGCCTCCATGTGCTGCCACCAGTACTTCCACAGAATTTTTCTTCTCTGATTTTAGTATCTGTGCAAATGGCCTCAGCAGTGCATGAGTTAATTTTAGTAACAATGGTATGGTTGCACTTTATCTGCATATAATTTGCTGTCCAGCTCTTTTCTAATCCCTCCTAGGTTGCTCTCTCCCTAAGCTTGGCAGCCAAGAGCTGCTGCACTAAACGTGAGTGAAATCAGAGTCTTGACTGTTCATGGTTTAATCAATAATAGATTTAGGAGATGAAGTCACCCGTGCTCTTCATTTTTGAATCTCAAGCCCCATCTGCTGCTCGCTCACTGATTTGGTCTCATCCTGTGAATGCCTCTCTCATGATCTTGTTTACTACAAGTAAAATACTTGCCACTCAAGAGTTCAGTCAAGTATGTACTTTTGCAATCTCACCAATTATAGAAAATATTGGTATTGTCAAAATATACTCTCTTTTATATGCTGCCTGATACCACATGAATGTTTATTTTTGACCATTTTTTACCTGAAAAAATCTCTAGAAAGACTGCAAAATCAGACAGAGGAGATCTGGATGAGGAGATCTTTCCTCCATCTTGTGTTTAACTTTCTGCTGATGAATAAGATACAAGATAATCTGTCCTTCTAGAAAGCACATTTGTATAGCAGGGTTACAGGCCCACATACATTTTGTTCACTCCCTTTTGCTACTTCAGTGCCACAGTTGCACATACAGAGCAGGTATGAATATGTAAGGCAACTCTCATGGATTTTCTTAGGAACAGTTGGCAGCAGACTATTAATATGGATGCTCCTGTGCTGACAATTAGGAATAGGGAAGGACACACACAGGTTGCACTAAGCACCCCATCAGCAGAACATCTGCCTTCTGCCTCTCTCCAAAGCAGGCTGTAGCTGGCCCAGCTGCACCAGGTGCTCTCTGCTGACTGCTCCTGGGGTAAACAAGCCTCAAACCTTCTGCATGCAGAGTATTTCTACATGCACAACAATATTGTAGGAGCTGCACAAGTAAAAGTGTGAGCACTCTGATGCTAGGTACCACTTCCTGGTGGCCACTGAGCTGTGGTTTCTGCTCAAGAGATGCATCCTGGCAGATCCAAACAGCAGTATAAACTGCTATGGGCGAGGTAGGAAGATCTGGGGAGTTTGGTCCCAGGAGTTTTACCACAACCTTTCAGTGATATTTCAGAGTGTTATTATCTCCAGGACAGAATCTGCAAAATCTGTTGTGTTACTGAATCAATAAACTCTCTCTCCCCCAAAACCAGACCAGTAAACAAAGAAAATTTCCTACCACACTTGAATTCAGAAAGTAAGTTTGATTCAGCTATCACGTAATTGGGTACAAATCCCTCAAAGTGTGTGAAATTTCACCCTTTCACACAAAAATTACGTGCTTCTTATAACAATCAACTCTTTTTTACCAAGCCACTCACACTGAAATACTGAAAATCTCCATGGAAGTGGGGATGGGTCATCTGCACTCTACAGACTTGGCATGCACTGTCATTTCATGTCATGCCAGCTGCAGATGCATCATTTGATTTCTAATGGCATTTGTGTGAGGTAACAGACTTATAACAGGTTGATTTGTGGCTCACCAGTAACCATGGGAAAGCACAGTATTTCATACATCAGGGAAAGACACACAGTTCCATGTGAAGCTATAGAGGATGTACAGAGGATGTAATAGAGTAACCACAGAGTGATATTTTAAAAGCAATTATACTGATTCAGCTTCTAATACAGAGGACAATCTATTACCTCAAAAGCTGCTTATTTCAGCTATGTTCATCCTGGAGAAGGTTTGTTTTGCTTTAGCAATATCAGTCCTATCAAGAGAAAACAACATCTGCCTGTGTACTTGAAAATTTAACTTGGTATCCTAATTGAAATTGATGCACTCATGAGAAGACCTTCTTGTTGCACTTGTGAAGAGAAGTTTTCTGCAGAAGTGTCTGCAGTTTTTCCTCCCTCAATACTGTCTGAATATTGCCACTTAGTCATGTCTCTAATTGCAGCATATTGGCATGAATATTGGATGATGATTTGGAGATGCTTAGTACCTCAGGAAAAATAATTGCAGCATGACCTCAGGTTTAACCCATCACCTTATTCTTATGCATGGCAGCTACTTTACTCTCTATTTTTAATAGGGATAACTCTCAATTTCCTCCATCTTATTTATTGAAGACTGCTTTATGAATGAGATTTGAGCATTTTTTCCCAAAGCTCAGTAGATTGCTGATCCACCTCTTTAAAAAGCTCATGTCCTCCTTTTAAAGCATTTTAGATTCTCCCAAACTTGATTATCTGGGGAAAGTGTTCAGGAAGCCTTGCTCCCATTAACAGGTTTAAGTTGCCCATGACAGACAATGGCTTAACATTCCATTCTACTGCATCTGAATTTTATGGTGCCTGCTGGTGTAAGAGAAGAGCTGGAGTCAGGCCCTTCATTTTGCATTCCCCAGTCACCACTTTTCCGAATCACAGACAGGGCAGCTGCTGCTTGTGTGCAGAATTACACACTACCACTTTTCTTTTGGTTTAACTGTCTTGTCATATTGTCAGACACTCGACACAACACTTATTTTCAAAAAGCCAACAGAAGTGCAAAACAGCACAGTAAGGTAATGGCACAAGAACAGGCAAGTACAGAGCATAAAAACATAAGCAGTGATTTGCCATTTGCTGAAATGTGCCCCCACAGCCCAAAAGGTGAAGTAGAAGCACTTGAACGAAATTTGAGTATAATATAAACTTCTAACATAATTTTCTGTGAGAGGTCTGCCCCCATTTCTTTTATGTTTTTTGTGTATTAGATCCATTCTTAATTGAAAGCAAACACAATTATTTTATAATGCATACCTGCAATAGAAGATGTGATTAGAATGAAATGTGTTTTTTCATTTGCATCATTTATTCACTAGGGCAAAACATGCCTTTGACTGCCAATATTTGAATTTTTAGCAAAATGCATAAATATTTACAGATGAAAACAAATAGATTGCGTGTGTGTGTATATGTGCAATGCAATTCTAATATGTTATTTTTTAATACTGAAACAATCAAAACATTTCAAAATTTGGAAGCATGTAGTACGCTATATATAATATAGGTAGTATTCTTCTAATGGTATTTCTAGACTAACTTCAGCTACATTTGTTTTTTAAAGCATGAAGAAAAGCAAACCAAAATATCTCATTTGGGATTGAACTAAAAGAGCTTCTGTCAGTCGAAATGCATTTTCTTCATTACATTTTTGTTTTCTGGATTAAATCATACTCAATCCACAACATTATTGGAATAGGCTGGGAAATAGAGACAGGATGCTTTGTAATACCTGTTGTCAAAGACAAGTGAAACAGTGGAGAGAGGGAAGCTGCCTTAGCACAGAGATGCCACTGAGAACAAGGACTTTGTGTCACTCTTGAAAGCACCTCTTACCTACTAGAAAGCAATGCATGCATGCTCTGTGACTCACCCTTCTGGAGAAAACTATCTGCAACTGCAGTCAGCCAAGTTGGTGACAAGAAAAGGAGGAGACAGAGGAGTCTAACAACAATCCCTGTGCTGGCACACAGGAGAGAGTCGGATTAAATACATGATGGGTCCCAGGACCACCAAGATACCTGCCAGTAATTTCACACAAAATGAGAAGGGTCCCCAGATCCCTGACCTCTGTGTCTGGTCCCTAGGAGACAAGGTGGAGGCTGAAGAAGGTGGTAGCGCTGACAAAACAGAGAAATCTTAAAGATGGTATGGTAATTTTACCCTGCCATCCCCTTGGTGGATATTAGACATGACAGTGGCAGAAGCCTGTAGCAGAATACTGACCTCCTTCAGACTGCAAGTCCTTATTACAGCATTTCCAGGAAAATACTAGGATACCCTAATGACTGCTCTACACATGGATATGATTTTGTGACAGGCTGCTAAGCAAGGGCTGCAATGTCCACTGCTGCTTTTATGGTACAGGGAGAAGAAATGAAGGTAATTGTATAAAACCTCATTGTCAGATTTGTCCTGGGTACAAGGATCCAAAGGATTTACACTGCAGAAAAATGCAGAGACTAAGGGGTTTTTTCATATTTCCACTTTGTTTGCACAATATCCTTTTAGTGTTTTCAAGGAAATAGTTAATCTACAGAGATTACCTAAAGGATGTACAGCACAGCAGGAAGGTACCACTGGGTGGATATGTGATTTCCAGACTCATCAGTTCACCTTTCTGTATGGTTAGCTTCCTTCTTATTTGTTGATGCTTTGGCCAGTGCAGGTAATACACAGACTTTACAGTTCACTGAAGATGAGTGATATATCATTTAAAGTATTCCTTTGCTAGACAAGTATTACATACAGATTCTGTGCTGTCAGCCCTTAAATCTCCAAGACCACAGCAGCCATCCCCTTGGATCTAGATGATGGCATACACATTTGTTTGAATGTTCTTCTCTAAATTGTGAAGATCATGCACTGCAGATTTGCAGTCCCTGGAGAATTTGGTATTGCTTATCTAACATTACAACCCAGCACTGTGAGTTAACACCCACATTCCAGTTCTGTATGACCACAGTGTGCTTTTAGTCTCTTCTTTATTTTTTGCTTGCCTTCTTTTTTCCCTTTCTTTTTTTTTTTTTTAAACAGTTGTGGACTTCACTGACCTTAAAAACCTTTTCAAATAAATTGGGGAAAAAAGCCATACATTTCCTGCAGGAAAAGCAGACAGCCATTTCTGAGTACTGCTTCCAATTATCTTCTCCATTTGCTACTGATCATTTCTCAGAGAGCCTATTCTGGCCAGGGTCTGAATGTCACCCGTTATTTCACTCTCCTTCTATCAACTTCATGCCTGACCTAACATGACATCCGTTTGTCCAAAAGGTGGCACTGCATCTTTGAGCATTTTGTGGACTGAAATTGCTCTGGTGCAGAAGAGGTCTTCCGTATAAATATGTAGAGCTGCTCAGCAGATCTGCTAAATATTTTCCACTAGCTTTCCAACCATGGACCCTTTCTAAAGTGTGTCCTTAAAGTTTTTAATAATTTAAAACATTGATAAAAACAAAAGCTTGACCTTGAGTTTTCTGGCATCTAATTTTAATGTTGTGGCTAAAAGCAAGCTCTCCAGCCAAGCACATCAGGGTAAGAGATAACTCCTCTTTGGGAAGCTCTTTAGGGAGAGCTGTGATTCTGAGCTTCCAGAAAAGCCCAACTTCTTCCACCAGTACAGGGAAATTGTTGCCATTTCTGATCACTGACTCTCTCTACCCCCCAAATTTTGTGTCCTGCACAAGATATACTTTTAATATAAAAGGTAAAAACTCTTACTTAAGACACCTGTTTCTCCTCAAGTCAGCAGGCACAAGCAACAAACACAATCTTTTAGGCCCTGGATGGTCTTAGGAGCATACAGTTTGGTAAAAGAAATACAAAACTGTCCTTTCCACAACACTGCCCACAGAGCAATTGGACTCACAGTGTGATGGTATGGCCCAAATTAGCTCCTCTGCTGGGCTGCAGTCTTTTTCTAACAGTTGTCTGGTATCTCACAGATGTTAGGACCACCACTAGCCCATCCCCCTGATTTTTGTTAGCTTTCCCACAAATGCTTTTTTGCCCCCTCTTTCCTTGCTTGTTTTTTGTGTTTCTGGGTCTTGCTGAGCCCTAGCTCAAGACATTTGTCGCCTGACTCCCAAAGCTTCTGTGGAGATGCCAGAGTCCCACTCTTTCTGCCTTCTCCTGTCAGGTCCATCTCTATTCCTTTCTTGTCTTTGGAAATCCAACTGTATTTCTCTTTTCTATCTTCTGGTGACTTTGACTTCCTCTTTCCTGAGTTCCCATCCCCCTCCTTCATTTCCCTTCTTTGGGAGATCAGACTTCAGTTTTCATGTTGACAGTCAGCCTGGCTCTACTCTTTCACTCCTTGAATTAAAATTCCTGGATCGCTGTCAGCTTTCAACTTTCCTGTTGATTACTAGAGTTGCTCACTACAGTTTCCACTGAGCCTTTTCACACCATTCAGTCACTTCTTGCTTTTCTTTCATATAATCTAGTCTTTCCTGTGTTTTACAAACCCTGTGATGAATTTCAATCTCCTAGCACATCCTTTAACCTGTCTTTTTCCTCTCCCAAATAGCATTCCACCCTGATTCCCCTGATTCCTTTCCTGTGAAGGTTTTCATTGATTTACATCTGACTGAAATCAGCAGGCATCCTTCAAATTTTTTTCCTCTCTCTTCTGGCCTTGCTGCTATAGTTCTGTTGTCCTGATTTACACTTAGAGCCCAGTAGAGCAAGAAACCCCATGCAGGGCCAGTTCAATTTCAGGAAGCTGTGCTCTGCAATTGGGAAGGAAAACAAAAATCCTAAAAAGCTTGAAGAAGCTCTGTTTTGGTGTCTGAGGTTTATCAATGTCACAGAGCCTTAATGAGAATTTGCCATCAAGCTCTTATCTAACTTTTAAAAACTGCACACCATTATATACTGCTGGTATATGAGACCTGCTTCAATAGCTCTATGAGCTATAGGACAGATGTTGTAGCTATGCATGGCTTTGTGAATGTTTTATAATGATCTCATGCTTCTGACAGACTGGCCAAATGAACAATGTGAAGTGCCATGATGATGAGAACTGCCTAACTACTTACACAGATATGGGAGCTATGCATGGGGTAATTAATGAGCATTACCAATAAAAGCTTAATTTTTAAGAATCTATTGTAGCCAGAAAGTCTTTTTTTCTAATTTTTTTTTTCTCATTAACCCCATCATCTTCATGTTTAATTCACTTGTTCTCCAGTGAGAGCTAACAGTACTGCATAAAAATATCTTTTGCTGTAAAATGCATCTTTAACAATTTGGACATGATACAAAACCAGATTCCCTCCAGAAAAGATTTTTATCTCCAAGCATATTGCAGCCAGTTTCCTTCCTAATTAATACTATATCCACCCCGAAATTCCATTTCAGTTCCCAAATGAAAATTGATGAGGCAGTCAACCGCAAATAAGCACACTATACCACCAATAGTTCAATCAGCGCCATTTCCAGCATAGCGTGTTGCTAAAGCACAGCCAGCTTTCATGGTTTCATGTCCCTTGGACATTCTCTGCTTCTACCATGCTGCTCTGATAGCTCCAGGTTATATTCACAGAGGGTTTTTTGGACATGAAGTTTGATCAAAGAGTCAGCTGTGTACATGTCAAAATTAAACAGGATGGGTAAAGCCCTTTTGGAGGAGCAAAGGCAGGGCCTGAGTGGTGGCATGCTTGAATGGGAGATAACAGAGTTTGGAGCAAAGTAGGGTTCATGGACCACATAAGCCCTTAATCCACTGAACAGTTTGCCATGGCAAGGTATGCAGCTGCAGGCAACCAAGCTGCAAACAGCCCTACAAAAGAGGACTTAACATGGTTTTTCCCGAGGTGAATTGTGTCTCTGGTCAGCTGCAATATCAATTTGTCTGACCCCAGTGCTACCAGTCAGTGTAACCAACGCTGATGATGGTGCCAGTATATGTAATGTGTTCAGCTACCTTGAGAATGAAATTATGACTGGTTCTTGTTGGCCTCCTTGTCAGAATCTTCTTGGGAACTGACACCAGGGAATGAAGTGACAATTGCTGTGTTTAAATATACCATCTTCCAAAATATATAAAAAGCTTAAATGTCTAGAGTGCAATCATTCTCCTTCCTGAGCAGAGCCTATGTGAAATTCCATACTGATTTCCAGGAAATGAGATGTGTTTAGCAGAGGAACTCAGACCACCAAAGTCTTTGAGCTTCAGATAAGAGGACACTCTACATTGATCATCAGACCCATATTCATACAAATGAAAAAAACTCTGTTTTAGAGTAGCCCTGTGTTTGTTCACCTTGCCACTATACAGAAAAACATGGATGAAATCCTGAAGGGTATGTTTTGGAGTTTAGAGGATATTTAGAAAATAAATAACTTTATTTTGAAGTTCCAAAACACTGAGAAGAAAGTGGCAACGCTATGTATTGGCAACAGCCTTTTAAAGTAGCTGTAAAAGCTGTGGACTTGTTTTCTTCTGCTGGGGCTTATCCATGAAGCACAGCTGTTGGTTGTTTAAAAAAAAAAGAATCTTTTCATGTAGATAAAAATGCTCTGTCTCTAATGTTTCTAAATCTATTTGCCTAGGTCTAGTAAAGTTTATTTTAAAGGGCAGGTTTTTTCTTTAGGAATTTCTCAGTAAATAACGTATTATGCATATCTCAGTGGAGGTATTCTCAGAGCTGCTGCAAAAACTACTTTGAGGTAATGCTCCAGAAATTGGAGGAGCCAGCCAGGGGAAGTACACAACAGAAAAACTGCCTATAACATTAACTCTAGCTGTAACCAAACAGATTAATGAAATAACCAAAGAGATTAATAAGAACAGTAAAAGGGGCACTTAGTATGGTGGAGCTAGAAGACTCCATACTCCCGACAGACCTCCTTTTCTAGCCCCAAATGATAACAACTCCCTTGAAAAAGGGCAGTCAAGTAATACGTTATAATATGTTATAATGTTTTGTTATTATAATAACTACTGCAACTACGACTGATTCCATTATAACTGCTACTGCTACTGTTGCTACACCACAAATAAATGGGATGCTTGTAATTGTACAAGCATGGACATGATCTAAAACTCTCTGGACTTATGCTCCATGCACAGCACATGGCAGGTTTATCCTCTTCAGTGGCCTTAATCCTGACCCAGAGGAAAGAGAGTAACAGTACCCTCCAGCACCTTCCAGTCCTTTGCACACCTTCAGGCTCTCCACAGAACGGGGAACTAAAGCCAGCAGTGATCTTTCTTTCTCATCATTAATATTACTAATGCCATCTGTCAGAGGGCACTACCGAGGGACACCAGCCAAGCTGGGATAATAATGTGCTGAACAAGCACATAGTACCAGATATATTACCACCCTGAAGGAAATAAAACTCCAGAAATATGAATTAACTGTCTTTTTTGTAGGGCTGGGAAGTTAGACTGAATGCCTTTCTCTAAAGAAAGCCTTGAGCCACATTCTTCCCAGATTCTTCCCTAAAATATAGCTGAAATTGAAATTCAGCTAACTATTTACAGCAGGTGGCCACTATACATAGTACAAAACCATCATCAACTTCAGCAAGAGCTGGATCCAACACATGGATTGTGAAAGAGCAGCCTCATTTCATTACATTTTCTCTTCATTTTCATTCAAATGGAAAACAACTTTCATAAAGTTTGCAAGGCTGCTCAGACCATCTGCCATTCATGTAATGATGTCTGGTCCTGTAGTGTTCCTACTCATTGACTATTCATCTTTTAGTAATCAAGTTTCCAAATAAGAAGAATTTACCCTATGGAGTGTTTATATATATTAAACTCTGGTAAAAAAAAAAAAAAAAAAAAGACATAAAGACTACATAAATCTGTGTTGCTTCTACAAGTTACCTTTCAGTCAATTATATTTGCAGTCTTCCAGTTTTCTAGAAATCCGCATTCATTCTTACCCCTGCATTTTCATTTTCATTTGTTCTGGTTTACAGAAGCACAACTTTGCCTGATGGAAAACCACTGTGTCTGTTTTCCAGATACTTAAGGGACATGCTCTATTTTCATGGAATGGAGAAATTTCCAGCCCCTCAGACATTGTGCATAGATGAGTCATACCACAGCTACAGGCCCTCAATATATTTTCCCTGGGGAACAAATAAACTGTTCAGACCACCACAGTTTCTGGAGTTAACCTCCCCTAGGGACAAGTCAAATCTTGCCTTCAGCAGAAGTTGATTTCAGTTGGGCTTCAATGTATGGATTCCAGAGAGCTGATCTCCAGTGTCCTGGCGGCCAGGAGACACAGTTTCCCCACATCTCCAGTTCAATGTATTCAGGCTCCACTAACACCTACACCTTTACGATTTATTTCACTGTGTATAAAAAATTAACAGCACTGACAAAATAAAACTTGGCTGTATGTTCTCCTTGCCTATAGAGCTTTTTGGCTGCTAAAAAAAAAAAAAAAAGTTCCAGCTTGGGAAAGCTAAATTCTTCATGTTATTGCCGCCACACTGTCTAGATTCCCTAAAAAGAAATTGTTCTGGAATGGCCTCATATTCTTTTTAACACTGACTATTTGTTTCAATGATTACTTTGTTGGTAGATTTTGCCAGTGTTATACTTGTTTCAAATTTGGGGGCTTTCTTGAGGAGTGAAAAAGAGTGAGGGCTTCCTTTCTGGAAGAATTGCTTTATAAATATTAGTCTTCTCAGTTCAGTAAAACCCAGAGTATGAAAAAGTTTTGAATGGTTTCTGCCTAAACAAAACAATATGATGCCAGCTCTAAGCAGCAACATCAGGAATGACAAGTGATTATTTAATATTCAGGGCTTGACCTGGCTAGTCCTCCGTATACACAAGTCAATGTGAATTCCACGCATGGAGGCTTTAAAGGATCAGGGTTGGAGTTTGTAGAGCACTAAAAAGCCAATGCTCATTTTTAAAATGTCACTGCACATCTAGTCATCAGCACAATAATACAGCACTGCTTAGGCCATTGTGTTTCTCTTGACTCAGTGCTAAATGTCACGTTTTTCCTGAAGAGCAGCTACCCTCTGATGTGTGAGAAGTCTAGCCTTCATTTTGCAAGGGGCAAAGTGCTCTGAGTTTCTAAGCATCTGCTCCAGCCCATGTCCTCCTGCAGCAGACTTCAGAAAAGGCATCCTTTTAGTACCATATTAGAGAGGAAGGCAGAACCACACAGATCCACAGTTACCCACATTTCCCCCTTGGAATTTGCATATACACTTGGTTTGTACATAAAGATGAATTCAGACAGCATCCTGTTCTACATAAGGATTGCAGTCAGTGATCAGGTGTTGTATCACGGTCCGGGAGGGTGGCACAGGCCAGTTCCCCCCCGGACCGGGTCCCTTGTCCTTGTAAATCCCACCGGATCCGGGGCGGGCGGCCCCCGAGGTTCTGCGGCATGGCGGCAGTCTTCAAACCACGTCAATTCAGCAGGAATATCGTGAGACAAAGGAAGAACTGGACTCCATCTCTGTTCTGCTAGGGATGTTTATTTGGGGTAACGGGAAAAGGGGTGCAGGGAAGGAGAAGGGGGAAGGGAGACAAGGCAGGGAGGAGATGCTAGCAGCCCAGAGATGGAACACCGCGAGCTGGTCCAGGCTCTGCCTTTTAAGGGGAAGGAGAGGGGGCAGGGGCTGGCTCGCTCTGAGCCAGTCCCAGGAGGACAAAGGGAAGATGGGCAGGAGGGTACACACCAATAGGTTTTGAGGTACAGCAGAGCATATTTCAAAATGAACCAATGGTATACAAAGCAGAGGGACAAAGGAGCACATGGAATCCTAACACTCCACGTTGCAGCAATCAGGTGCTTGTTTTGTTTGCCCTGTGGATGTGCCACTGTAACTGATAATTCCATTTACCTCTACTTTTTTTACTTCCTGGTGTCCTTAGGTTCTTCTGTTGAAGGCACCTGAAAGAAGCACAGCAGTTTGAGCACAGAATATGCAGGTTTCAGTCTTCACCACAGTCTTCTCAACACTTCCTCAGATGCCCAAACATACAACACATTTTCCAAGGAAAATTCTATTTCTACATGTGATCTGCACTTCCATGATCTCTCCAAGCTGAGCATAACTACATTGACTTGAAACCATGGTCTGAAGAGGAGGAAAACACCACTTCCATCCCATAGCAGTGGCAAGAGGAGTGAGACCTCCACAGAATTCAGATGTGCAGGATGGATTCCTAGGGACATTTTTACCTTAACAGCTTCAGACTGTAATCCAGGAAAACATCCTAAAGCTGCTCAGTGACAAAAACCATTCTGCTCTTCACTGCTTGAAACAAGGACTTTTGGGAAAAATAACATTGCACAGAGACAGGAGGAGTGAGCACAGAGTCATAGAAAAGCTGGATTGGGAAGAACATTCAGGAGCTGTCTTATTCTGTCCATGTAGCCTAAGGAAGGGTCATTTAGATCTCCTGCTTGTCTCATTGCTACTGATCTTCCTTGACAGAGACTGTCATATCTCCATAGGCAATCTGTGCCAGTGCTTCCCTATGATTTAGGAGACTTCTCCTGTTATTCTTGTTTGTGCTATCTATTAAGGAAAAAAGAAACAGATTATTCTGTTCTCTCTAAAAAGTTTGTAGTTTGTTGTCATGTCCCCAGTCAGTTTTTAAGTTAAACAATTTCAAGTCCTTTAATTTTTCCCAAGAGATCATACTTTCAATATCACTTTCTTCTAGACTGGCTCCAGTTTCTCTTTCTGATACCCAGAACTAAACAGACAGCTTAAGCTGAATTCTTACAAAAAGTGGGAAAAAACACAATGCCCTGGAACCTGTTCCTCTCCATGTAAAGCCTGATCTGCTGCCTCTTATTTTTTAATGTAAACTAAGTTTCAGTTTATGATGCCCAGCAGTATACATGTCAATTAATACTTCAGTTGTTACAAGAATACTTTTGAAGTGGTTGACTTTATCCCCACATAACATGTTTCATTTTGTATTACAGAGAAGTTTTGAAGTGCATGACCTGCTTTCCTTTGGGATGAAACTAAACCAAAGGTGCTCCTCAAGAATGCAGTTATTGAGCATTTTCTGCTAATGGGCAGTCAAGCATAGGATGGACAGTCAATTGTAGATTTTTTAATGAGAGTTATATGAGACGGTGTTTAGATAACAATATGCTAAATTCACTGCTTCAGCTCTAAGTGTAAGATCTTGATATAGACAGAAGCTAAATTGGTTCAACGCAATCTGGCTGTGATGAATCCCAGTGCACTATTCTATATCTTCTTGCTACCCTTCAGGTCCTTGTATATAGTGCAGTCAATTATTTGTTCTCATTTTTTCTAGGAACTGATGTTGGCTGATCTTTTCCCTTTTTGAGAAGTATAACTATTATTGTCTTTTTGTTCCCATCTTCTGCTTCGTTATATGACCTCTATGATTCTCAAAGGCTTCATTTTGCACTACCAAATAAAACAGACCAAGGAACACACTCTGGTCCTGCAGCCAAGTGCATAATTCATCTCCACATAGCAAACCTTTCCCCTGGCTCGTCAGAAAGGTGAGCACATATTCAAGCTGTCCCTCATCCAGATTATTCCCCATATGTGTCCAGAAAATGTCTGGGGAAATAGTAGAAAAAAAAGACAAAAATATGCAAGAGAGCTTTTAGCAATAGCACTTTGGGTGGTCCTAGGACAACATGTCAGCCTATAACCTCTGTCTCTCTGTATTTGCCATTACAGGAGTAAACAGAACATGATCATTAAACCATTTGAGATGGTCTAAACCAGTTTCATTGTAATGATGATGACAATGATGCTCAGCTCAGTGCTTGTGATGCAAGGTCCTTTGATCCCCCTAAGAGCTGCAGAAACAGCATGGGGAATGGGAGAAGTCTTTTCAAACCTGCAGAGATAGAAAATTGCCTGTATGTGCCAATTTAGTTTAGGAAACTAACTTATTCCTTGCTCTGCACCCACCCCATAATTCATTATATCTAATTTTCTTTCCTTTAGTTGCTTACTTACTTGCCCTCATTTTCAAATGACCTTGTTATTGTGATTCTGTAATATTCTCTGCTACCCATTTCAACCCGGGGCTCCTTTTTAATTGTCATATAGTTACATTATGCAAGAATCATTATTCGGTCCTGTCTTAAAGATAGAACCCCTAGCTGCTACATAATGCATGTACAGATTCAATGCATTTCTAATGCCGAGAATTTCTCTTCATTCCCATTGTTCATATAACCAGAAATATTCTGTGGAAAAACTAAAAATAAATCTTCACCCAATGGAAAGTGGTTTGTAATGTCTCTTGATATGGGCATTATCTCAGATTTAGCTCAGCTCATTTTGTATGGGAGACAGAGTGAGATTCAGCTCTAATTTAATATCTCTGAGATTGATCTGAGCTGTTTGCAGTTTCAGTCACACGTAATAAGGTGAAGGTACAGTGTCTGACTGTCTGACTGAACATTTATGCTGTCCTTATCACAGTAACATATCTAAGCTGCTTTGGGGGGAAAAAAAAACCTTCTGAAAAGGCAGCAAAAATTAATAATGACCTTCCAATATCATTAACCTAACCTAATTCCTTTGTGATTGACACCATTCATTTTCATTCCTTTAATATTGTACCTCCCCATTCTGCAATCCTGAAAATAGCTGGAGTAAGCTCTTTTCCAAGGTTGAATGGAAAGTTCTGTCAGATACCCTCTGAAAGAGTCTTGCCTCCTGATGGAGGCTGGAGCTTGGAGAGGTTGTAAGGCTCATGTGGCTGCACTATGGGTTTTGGGATTGGAAGGGAAAACACCACAGAAGGCATTGCTAATAGAAGTAGGAGGGAGAGATGTATGGAACCTACAACTGCAGCACTAAATCTCTCCCTTTTGAGTTTTTATCAAAGATAATTCAAAATGAGTAACTTCTGAAATATCTAGGCTACACAATTCAGCCTAATGCTGTGGTCCCTGAATTAGCTCCAGAAGAGGTGCAATTACATTGCCCTGTCAGTTGGCCCAGACTCCTTATTCTCCTGCAGGGGCAGATCTAATTGCTCTGGGCACAGCACCAGCCTAATGCAGCCACAGCTGTGCTGGGACTGAGCCAGGATGTGTCCTGACACAGTGCTGGACTGGACACACTGACCAAGCCTGCTCAGTGGTGGCTCCAGACTGTCCTCCCAAGCCCCTGTGGTACATTTCAGGTGTGCCTGTAGCCACCCTATCAAAGTAGAACCCAAACCAAACAGAGATGAACTGTGTTGCTGGGTTATGGAAGCCATAAGCAGGGAATATGTGATTTGTCCTTCCTATTCTTGCTGCCATGCAAGAGACAGCATCAGGTATCAGATTAAACCCGTTGGCCACATACAGTCATAGAGCCTTAGAATTGTGTGGTTTGGAAGGGACATTTGACAGGGAGCCTGTCCACCCCTCTGCAAGGAGCAGGGATATCCTCTCTCATCCAACCTGAGCATGAGAGAGAGTTTCAGAGGAAAGAAAGCAGCCCTAAGAGAATACAAAATAATTTCCTACAGTACTAAGAGAAGTATCCTAAGCTAGCTTTTACTTAAAAACTGCTTTTTTGTTCTGTAAGCCAGCATGAGATAAACTTGGTAGGTGAGGCAAAGAGAATGCCAGCTTCATTATTAGGATGTCTCCCAGAATAATCTTCTGCACTGAGAGGACTCTTGTTTTGGTTTTTGGTTTTTTTTAATGAGTTATTTTGAAATTCAAGCTTGTTGCCTCTGCTTCTTTTCACTGTAACTTAATCAGTACATGAAAAAACTGTTTGGATTCCCAGATTCATGTTATGGAGCTTTTATTTCTAATGAAGAAGGCCACTGGGCCTATCAGTACCATTTGTGATTATAATCTGGTGTGACACTAGTGCTGCCTCATTAAGTGAGGTACTGTGGACCACTTGCCGTATCATCAGACCCTGCAGGGCTTACAAAGACTAATCCAGGGAGCATAGCACACATTTCTGGTGAATTCAAGCAGCCACTGGACCAGGCTGATAAATGACACAGAGTAGCCTGAGCCATCATGAATTTTTTTCCATCAGTGATGTAAGAAGTTGGACCTTGGCAGTTGAGGGCTGGAGGTAGCCCAAGTTGCTCACCCTGCTTTTTTTGTCCCACACAATGTGAGACAAGATAAACATTAGTTAAACTTCACAGTATACCATGGTTGTGCCAACACCATTTCTGGAGAGTAGCCTATCCAGCCAGACCAGCCTGGATACCCTGCTATTTCTTGTATTCTCAGCAGTTCAGCAATATCACTTGGTATACTGTGTGCCTGCCTTTCAACAGCATGATTTGAATCCATTACACCTTTATTTCACCAGGAGCCTCAAAGAAATCAAGAGGATGAAGGGTGAAGAAAGCATGCTAGCATGAAAGCCTAAAAATCTAATCTATCCTGAACAAGTTCTAAATTCTAGATTAAATATCTCATCCCTTCCTTAGATTCCATTCAGGCACACTGTTTAAAGTATAGGAAAGATCAGAAGATAGCCTCATGATGTCTTTCAGGACAAGGTCTGTTTGTTCATTTCTGCTTGTACAGTGTTTGGCACAAGACTCTGACTCCAAGACCTTGGGGCACCTGGGAATGCAGAAGACAGATAGCAGTTAGGAGACAGAGTGTCTGAAGCCAGGGGATAGTTAGCCACTGAAGCCAATCCACAGTTCTTCATTCTCCATCAAATCTGGTAAATCATGCTGAACTCAGTGGAAGGTCCTCTTGGGGAATCTTGACTCATTTGAGTGACTGTGGCACTCTCCATCAAGCCATGACATGTTTATGGGCTAAATGAACTTCACTGCCGCAGCCATGGCAGCGTTTCCATTCCATAAAATGCACTGTGCAATTTACTGTTCTCTCTTCTCCTTTCCAATTTTTGTAATCTGGAAGAACAATAAACACATATATTGCTTTTATGAGGGAAAGTTCTAAGAACCTGGCGACTTGCCTTGTCTCCTCATTTCTTTGTGTTGGGGAACAGGCAGGATATTTTGCTGCAGCAAAAGAGTGAGTGGAGTTCTGTCCCTCTGAAATCAGCTGCTGAAGAGTGAGGACAGAGTCAGCATGTTGAGGGCTTTGGGAGAGAAAGGGGATAATAAATCACCTCATTATTTCTTGTTTCTCATTACAGCCAGTATCAGGAGGAATGTGTCTAATCTCACTGTGTGGCACTGCTTTGGTGGGGGTGAGGGAAGGGTAAATAAGGTTTGGAGCCCATTCTGTCAGCTTTACTCTTAATATCTCCTACCTAGAACAGATTCTGACATTCTTGTGGCACTGGGGTGGCAGTGAGGATTCTGCATGAATCTCAAAGGGGAAAAGAATAGAAATTGTGCCTCACAATTTGGGGTTTGGTCCAAGTATGTGTGACAAAAGCCACCCTGGGATTGCCTAACTAGGCACAAAATTATTTTACATATCTGCTAGAGCTCTGCATCTCATGGTCTTGCCTCCAACACCAGCTTATCTATTCTCCCCCCTGACACACAAGGCTCTGTGATTGGATTTTAGTAAAGTGGGTGATAATTTTTGGTTTATGTGTGCCTCTCCTTCCTCAGCTCTCCCAGACAAACCTTTGTACCTCTCAACCACTTTCTAGCGCTCCTTTCTTTCAGCGTGGCTCCTGCACTCAGTGTAAACAGACCAAGAGCAGGCTAAGGGACCTTTCCTTAGTGCTGATGTACCACTGCTATCCATAGAGAGAAGACCTTGAAGAGTCCAAGTGCTATGGGCAGAGTGGTCAGAATACTTCTGGGGAAGGACTCCTGTTTACCTGGATTTTTTTCAGTACATGGCTGAATTAGGAATTTCTTTCTCATACAGGTGAGCTATTTCTTGAGTAGTCACACTGGAACTGTTTGCAACAACACTTTCACTTCTTTATAGGAAGGAAGTTCTCTGTCTGCCTCTTACTTGAGGGCTGGTGGACCTGTCTGTGTTAGACATCTGGGGCAGGACTGGGGCTAGGTCTACCTGGCTGTGTCCAAAAGAGAGCCTGTGCAATGCTACTTTCAAGTCCAACAGCGGCAGTCTCTGCATCCTCAGTGTCTGGTACCCTCTCCTCCAAAGCAGATAGAAGTGGAAATGGTTTGAGAAAGGGATATGGCTTCTGTGTCAATTCACAGGTAAAGATACAGGAGAATTTTCCTGCTTTCCAAGCTAGGAGATAGACTACTTCCATGCTGGATGAAGATCCATCAGATGGAAAGTGTTGCTGGAACTCTCACTGTGTCCCTCCAGATATACCCACAGTGGTCTGGTAAAGGCTTATTTTCACTGATGTCCAGCATAAAGACATGAACAAGTTTCAGATAAAGAAATTGAAGTGCCAGTAATATTTTAGCTCTGACAGCATGAAGCCAACTCTCTACCCTACCCTTTTTTTTTTAAAATAATTCTGATAACTAAAAAAGGAAATAAAACATTTCCGGCTTCACTCACTCAAGGAACAGATGTTGCCATTGATGAGTTTAACAAAATTGCAGCAACCAAAGCCTCTGAGTCATCTGGTTCATCCTTTTTGCTCAGAATTAGTTGTAAGATTGCATTCATTAGCTCTTTTGCAATATAGCAAACACAGCCTCCCGTGAAAGGGAGCAGGTGGAATTTAAAATAAAGTGTCGGTCCACTAGCACGAAAAATAAAAGTCTACAAGGCAAAGTCATGCTTTTCTGTAATGCTTGAAAGATGTCTTACATAATGTAAGTGCTATTGGAATTATCTTGATTGTCTGAGGATCTCTCAATATTTATAGAGGTGTTAACAAATACTGTAAGCTGTATCCGAAGTTAATGTTTAGAATGCAGATTTTGACCTTCTCAGGTAGATCAGACTTTTTCTCCTCTTTTTCCTACAGGGAATATTACATCAGCCTGTGGTCTGTGCTGCATAACTGATTAGATTGTAGGGGGCTGTGCTTTCAGGGAACAAGGTCAAACATCCTATCTTTGATCATCCAAACAGCTCATCTGATGATTCCTCTCAGCCAGCTCTCTCCAAGACAAGGCTGCTCTACAGGGGCTTGTGCAAGGCACTGTGGGCACTGGCCACCCTACTTGGCTTGAGGTTCAGCAGCAGGGTGCCTGACCCTTTTCTATTTTAGCAGCAGAGATATAGACCATATTCAGACCACTTGCCATGGCACCTAGGCCAGACTGAGGCAATGGCTGTTAAGACATCCTTCATGGTAAAAGCACTAAATTACTCAGATGGGTAGCAGGCAAGGCTGCCAGACCCTTTGCAAATGGCAGAGGTAAGAACTCTGTGGATGTGAGGAAGGATGTCACAATCCAGCCATTAAGTAAATGGTTTTTAAAGCAATGCCCAGATCAAATATCCAATTCTCTGATGTATACATTTGATCTGAATATTTCAGAATTGCTTCCTCTTGTTTTTGCAAAATTCAAAAAACTGCAGGAAAAATTTGTGATGTATTACTGTGTTGCATAGCAGCAAGTTGAACAATAATTGCTTTAATGTAGCTTTTGTCCCTGCTTTTTATTCTACCACATTTTCTTAGTCTTCTAAATGATCCCTTTTAAAATCAGACCCTTTGCTGGCTTTGGTGACTCCAAGGAGGCCAAGTTTGTAGGTTCTGTAACTTAAATCACCCATTTTTTCATTTCCTGAGTGCTGACTAAAGACTTCCCTTCACATTTACTCAAATTGTTATGAGTTTTTAAAATGTTTTTTATAGAAAAAAAAAAAAAAGAATTTCCCAAAAGAAAATGAAATTATTTTCTGCTGCTTCTGCTGGATTGAAACAGTTGTTTTGTTGAAACATTTTGTACTGTTTAATTCCTTAGTTCCAATGTACATTATTGGTTTTCATAGAATATGATGGATCTGGTTTATTGTTGTAATAGTGGATGTCAGAGAGGTGTAAATGACTATGACACAGTACGGAATAAGGTCTTGTGGATTCAAAAAATTTGCCTTTGCCATCAGCTTTTAGAGGAGATTTTAACCATGAGGTATTCACTGAATTATTCTGGAAATCAGCATTATGGATTTGTGTGAGGAGTTGTGCAGTCCTGGCCATGCTATGGAGAGCTGAGAGCTTCCTTCACTTTCATTCTCTGACTAGGGTGGCATTTTTTAGTTTCTTCACATAGCAGCATCTTCCCTCATGATCAGTTTGCACCTCATCCTTATGACTCAGGAGCTACACTGAGACTTTACCCTTGAGACCATGAGAGTGGGGAAAGAATTAACAGGATGTTCCTGAGCACCCTGGAAATTCCTGTTTTACTCAGCAGGTAAGGCCTTTTCTCACCAGAGGCAAGATATTTTCCAGTCTGTGGCTGGTATATCAAAAGGGACAGAACCATGTTCCCACCCTGCAGCACCAAGTCCTGCAAGGTTTTGCTCAGAGAAGCTTTCTTGGACTACAGTATTACAGGTAAGTATAAACATTGGTATACTCCGAACACTTTACTGAAATCTATAGCGTGATGCCAATTAATTACTACATTAATTAGTGCCATATACTGAATAGTTACAGTTATAGTTAGACTAACTGGACTCTACCAAGCAAAATGTTGCAATGAAGTAGCAAAATTAAATTGCAAAACCATTATGCCATGCTTGACAAAATTTCAGCTTGAGATTACTCTAATGCTTCTAATTTATATTCACTTTTATGTATGCCTATTATAGTCAGAAAGAGGGAATGTTTGTTTAAATTATTCCTTTCTGTGCAACGCATTATACTTTGGACAACAGAAAAAAAAAAAAGAGGTTTTTTTTTTTAATATTATCCTCTTACCAGTGTCTAGCTAGTAGCCAAAACTGCGCTTTCCTAAAGAGCAAACATCTGAAGATATTTAGATGGAAACTGTGGTTGGGTTGCTGCCTTGTACAGAGTGGACTTCTGCTCCACAAAATACTTCTTACTCCCAGAAATTCCTTGTCCCTAGGCATATGTTTCTTCCTCTCTGTAGTCATCCCCTGAGGGACCAAGAATTACATGTTAAGTACATCTGATATCAGTATTTCATGGGGTCACCTGGTGGTGGAAAAATACTTTCATATTTTCAAAGCAGCTTTGGAGACTATGTGTACAGAGTCACAGAATGCTGCTCATTGTACACAGATTACAGAATGCTGCTCATTGAAATGAATTTCACTGAGGAACAATTTCAAATAGTATTTTGACACCTAAATCAATTTATGACATCGTAAAGGGATTAAACTACCAAATATAATCTGGTCATATCCAAATATCTCCTCACCCACACACCTGGTTCCTAATGTAGCTCTAATATTACCTTTTGTCTTCCTTGGGTGAAACTTGGTGTAAACATATCCTGTGTCATATAAACTTTCATGCTGTATCATTGATGACAGAATCTGAGTACTGTTATTCAGTTGCCATGGCTGCCAAGAGATGGCTAGATTGCAATGATAAAGGGATTTTATTTACGTCTACCCACACAGCATGTTGTTTGGTATCCTGGCCAAGTACACATTGGCAGAAGATTAATTTACTAAACTGGGATTTTGTGGGTGTACTTGGCAGTGGGGGATAGAGATTGTACTCACCTCTGCACAACCTTTTGATCCCAAATTTTAAGTGACCTGAGACCTTCCAGGATACAAAATCCCTCTTTCCGTGCAAGGGATTTGAGACCCAAAGGAGATGAAGCCGAGCAGCTCAGTGACAAGCACCACTCAGTGGGAAGCTGGGCATCAGTCTGGGGCTGCAGCCAAGGTGGCAGGGCAGACAAGGGAGATGCCTTTTAAGGCAGCCTTGAGCCAGGACCAAGTCTCCTGTGGCCCTGGAGTGCAAAGTGCTGTCACAAGGGAACTCTGCCCCAGGTACAGTTGGTGCAAGTCTGGCTGCACAGTCCCTGCTAGACTGGTCACCCTGTCAAGCTCTGTGAAAAGGGAAAATTGCATCTTGCAGAGATACAATTGCTGTAAACCACTTACTATATGGAGTTTTTGAGGAAGGTGGAAGGTGTGTTGCCAGGAGACAGGAGGTGAAAGGAGCTTTTCTACTGCTGTGATGTCTGGGTTAATGTGGACGCTGCACCTCACTAGATGGCCATTGTAAGTTTTAATTAATAGTTAGGGCATCTAAATATTTGCAGATTTGTGGGTTTCAAGTTTGAATAAATGAATAAATTCAGCATTGAGGCTGGAGCCCAACACAGTACTTCCAAGTGCAATTGAAAGCTGGCAGGATAGCTTCCATTTTTGATTAGTGATAAATCTAATTGCAAAGGAATGGCTGACTTTCAGAGATGGGACTGTATTACAAGGCATCTGAGAGTAGAAATCAGGCTAAATGAGCCTGATATAATGATTTATTTACAGCAACTCTGATACTTTTAGCAATCCATTATAATTGTATAGACAGAGATTTCATTATCCCTTCACATCTCTGTGATCCCTGCAAGGGCTGGGAGCTACAGAGCAAACCCACAGAGAGGGGAGCACTCAGAAGGCTTCATCCTGCAAGGCACTGAGCAGACTGCACCCCTTACCAGGCTTAACAGACTATTTGGTTATGCACACAATTTCCCCTTGTGATTTATTCAAGTTGATTGAATGAATGATTGAATTTATTGTGTTTAGTGTCTAATAAGCCATGCTAGTTAATTTCTGCTGGATAATTGGAATAAATCCCTAATTGAATCAAAGTCAATGCAAGTAAATATTTTTATTAGGTTGATAATACATTGCTTGAATGTACTCCTGCAGATGTTAATAGCTGTCTCAGTTTGGGGGAAGGGGGTGTTTTTAGTAAATATGAAATTAAATAAACTTTTATGAATTTCTTTATTCATTAGGAAAATACTTATTATTCAATTTAAAACAGATGGATCTCTTCTTTGGCTCAAGTCGACTCATTTTTTGAGAGAAATAGGGCAGGGGTATTGAGAGGGTGGTGGAATAATAGGATATCACATCCTAATCTGCCTTCAAAACTAAGATTACACTTTCAAAGTAAAAGACTTCCCTTGGGAAACTCAATTTTCCTCTGAAAAACAGTGTAGAGGTAACCTTTATGACTAACTGTAGTTGGGTCAGTCCAGTTTGCAGAAAAAGTGCCAGCTAGGGCAACCCTTAGATATGTCACTCCATAGTTCAGCAACAGCAGCAAGAAAAGGCATCAGCAGTGCTGGTTTTGCGTTGGTTAAGTGCTGCACTTCTGCCAGCAACATCTATACCCCATCCCCTGTTTTCTCTCTTCCTCTGGGAAATAGTCCACTGAGGTCACATCCCAAACCTGAAAGAAGGTTTGAAATCTGTCCAAAGAGTAGAGTTCCTTTGCATTTTTCAAAAGCATTAAGTAGGCTGATGTGTTTTTTAAGAGGTCCACACAAAGCGTAAGATCACTGGGGCCCTGTCTAAGGCTGGAGGAGTCAAATGAAGAGTCTTAGTTGTTCCTTGCTCATGTCAGGTAGGAGCCTGGTTTTTAAGGTGTTGTTAAAGAGATCAAAGTTCTCCAGGGAATGGAGGAGCAGAATAGCCTGTTAGCTCATCTATGTATCGGCCAGGTCTAGGTGGGCATATTGACTCACATTGAAGACTCTGAAATGGGAGCAAATACACTGAAGTATTACTTCTACAATTGTAGCTGATTGGAAGAGTAGAGAGAAAGTAAAAGAAAGCACCGGTCTTACTCAAGTTGTTTTCCTTAAAAAAAAAAAAAAAGAAAAAAAGACAAAAAAGGCTGGTCAACAAAACTCCCAGAAAGTTAACAGAGTTAAACATTTCAGCTGTGGGTCATGCAGTGATGCCTTTTATCCCACATTAAAGTCTGGAAACCTGACAAAGCATTCTGGCTTTGGACACCTCACTACATCAGGTGTCTTTAAAAGTCCCGGTCTAAATCATTGCCATGGACAGATGGGAGCAGTTTTATGCTGTCATTTGTAACAGTCCATTTCTGAGCTGTTCCTATCACAAATCTGTCTTTTCTCCTATAATTCACATCAACACGCAGTTCAAAACAACAACCTGGATTCTTTATTTTGCTGTTGTTTTTCAAACAAGAATACTTTTTCATTATAAACATGGAATACACCATGTTCATCTGGAAGGATTTAATCTACATTAATTCCTGGATGTCGACAGGACGAAAGGAAATAATATAGGTTAATATCACTGTAATAATATATTCACTAGAAGCAGAGACTCCAGCTGAAATTGATAGCCAGAAAGGAGCTAGCAGGTCTCTTTTCTTGGGATCTTTATGTCTGTACAATCCATTTGATTCACACCCAGCTGAACCCTTTCAGCTGAGATGCTCTTTCAACCTGAGACTATCCCAGGGATCTCCCACAAGCATGGTCCAGAAAGGAGAAGCAAGAAAATTACTTATTCTTGGGTAATGTGACACAGATGACAGGTGGGGGAGATGAAAATAATTCTGCTGTAAGATGAAGACACATGCAGTCCATTGCAAGGCCATACACCCCTAAAAGTGCTGCAGAGCTTGTGCAGGACAAGCCTCCAGCAGCACAGGAAATCTGGCTCCACCACAGACACAGCAGCTCTGGTTAAAGCAGCAGAAGGTTGTAAATCCGTTGCCAAGAGCGAATGATGGAGTCTGGAGGTACTATTCACAATTAAAAGCTGGAGCTGCTGAGCTTTCTGTTGGCAGTCCTGGTGCTGTGGCACCGCTCCTGAGGTTAGTGAGAGCAGCAGCATTCCCCAATGTGCAGGAAGCATGTTATCTGTACCTGCTAGTGTTGGCATCAGCTCTGCTGAGAAAGGCCCAGCTCATTTCCATGAGTTCCCAGAGGTCCTCCTAGCCCTGGGTCTGTGTGTGTGTGGTGATTGCACAGCCCATAAGCCTCCCCTCATCACCCCCTCCAACCCCAGCTTTGTCCTCCAGGCTCCGATTCCTTTAGGTTACTGATACGCATGACGGTGCCAGCAGGCACTTCCCAGTGAGCTCTGCCGCTGGAGGCTCAGCTTGGATCGGTGGCACAGTGCTTCCCTCACAGGTTTGCTGTCATAAAGCTTCACGGTGCTGTAGAGATAGCACTTCTGCCCTAGCCTCAGGACCCATCACAGAAGGGCTGCACATAGCGATTTGTGAACAATAGGACTGAATTTGCATCTGATTCAGAAGTAATTTCACATGGCTTTGAAAGGTTTTGTTCTTTTTTTTTTTTTTTTTTTCTTCCTCTGTTCTCTTGCAGGGGATTTTATTAAATGAAGCATGGTATAAAAGCAAGGAAGAAAACTATAGACTGGGAATTATATTGAAACATTTTAACCATTTAAAACCACTCAGAGCATGCTTTCGTGATACAACTCTTGTTAGAGACCCCTTTTTACCTCCAGAACCACTGGTGCTTTAGAGTGGCAGATGACAACAGCCTGAAAAACAGCAGCTTAAAGACTCAACATGTCATGTCATGCCAGTGCAGCTCTTCACTTTCTGGGGACTAAGAGCCCAAGGATGGGGAAGAAAGGAAGCAGTAAAGTATTTTTGCCAATTTTTATTAACGTCAGTAAAGCTGAGGATTCCTGAAATTCAGTTGCTCACTCCCCATGGGCAAGCACAGTAATGACTGAGTCTTTGCTGCCTTACACTAGTGGGGAATAGAAGCTTGAGAAGTGTACACACGATTTATAAGTATTCTGCTAGTCCTGAACACTGAGCATAAAAGGAAAAGATGCAAAAGGAAGAGAAGGATACTGAACTGCACCAATAAAACCCTCCATCTGGAAAAACCCAAAGAATGTGTAGAGATTTCTTGGAGTCAGAAATGAGTTCATTAAAAGATGCACCAGAAGTAATGAGATAAGATAATGAAAGGATGAGCCTGTGTCCCTTTTTGCCTTCTTAAAAAAAAATGAGACAAGTGGATGTGGGAGGGAAGGAGGGCTTGGAGAAAGGGAAAAAAGGCACAGGCCAACCTGCATCTACTATGCTTCAGTAACACAGCCTCATTGGACATGAGGAACCCCAATGGCTCCAAAAGATCCCCACTGGCACCCTTCCCAGTTGTCGCTGTTGAGCAGCTAGCAGAGTAATGAATGCATCAGTTCTCAGTGGCAAGAAGGAATGACCTTTATTGTTTTGATTTTATCACATATATAGAGTTCTCAAAAGTCACCCAGATTGGTCAGTCAGAAGCCTTCCCCCAGGCCTGATTCGCCAGGCCTGCACTGCCCAAGTTCTGGGACACTGTTCTAACAACATCTAAACTTTATCTTTATTTATAAAACACAAGAAAATTTCTCATGGGAAAAACCTGTGCTAGTCACACCCAGTCACATCCATTGCACGGACAAAGACCCAGAAACATGCAATACCTGTGTCCCCTGCCCTCAAAGCTCCTCTTTCATGGTCTGCCTTTTCTCTCCATCTTGCACTCAGCTTTTCAGCCATCTTGAGACTGACTGTCCTGCAGCCAAAAGGCTGAGATGTCAGGAGCCATCCACAGCTCTCTGTCCAGACTGGGGAAAATCTGTAAAAAGGAGAGCAAGAGAGCTGACCAGGCCACACAGTTAACTGGGGAAGGGAGCCAGCAGCCAGAGCAATAGCTGTTGTGGCTGACCTGCCAGCCCAAGGCATCCATCTGTGACTGACCATCTGCCTTGGATCCTGCAAGCATCAACAAAACACCATGTTTTTCTCCAGCTCTGCTATCCTTTCTCTCCTCCTTCCTCTTATGCCTTCCAGCCTGGCCACAAGCAGGGAATGCAGCATCTCAGGGCAGAACAGAAGTAACCACGGCCTCCCATTTGCCAGGATAGTCATACACCAGTGTCAGAGCTGCACAGGGTTCCTTCAGCAGTTAATCTCCTTCCCCACAGGAAATTAAAGTGCAGAGAAGCACCAGCTACTTATAACAGCATCTACTAAGACATGTTATCAGGACATGACAGGACATAGGACACATCTGATGAGACATAACAGAAAAGGCACTCAAAGGAAAGGTGAAGTTCTTAAAAAACAGACAAAGTTGCTCTTTTTGAGCTTTGTATTATTGAATCCAGGCATTTCAAATTGTGCTATATTATTTTGTTTGGAAATAAGGGCAGCATGAACCTAGGAGTCACTGCTGATGAGAGTTTCATTTTGAGGAGGAAGATAAATAAAATAATATAAAATATAAAATATAACATATAAAATATAACATATAACACATAACATATAACATATAACACATAACATATAACATATAACATATAACATATAACATATAACATATAACATATAACATATAACATATAACATATAAAGAAGGCTGGAAAGACAAAGACAAAGCAGAGTCCATTTAAATCAAGGTGATACTTAATGTTTTCAGCCCAGTGTGTATTCAAAGCTTCTTGTGGAACTTATCAAATACTGCCCACTGAGAAAGACTTTGATGAGCATTTTACCCCTATTTCTTTGTTAGTGAAACTGTGTCTAATGACTACAGCAATGCAAGTTGCTGCTTAATGTACAAAGCCTGCTGTGTTTTCCTACCAGCTTCCCAAGCTGGTAGCATTAAATTCACAGCTCTGTGCTCTGAGTTACTCTCCAGAATGAAAGACTTCATATATAAAACAAACTCTACTCAGCTCTGACTCACTCTCGCTTTTCCACAGGAGATAACATTAATATTAAATTCAATTTCTCCTTGGGAACAGTATCATTTCCATTCTGTTGACAAATATCTCAGCAACACAGGGCTAGAGGAAAAGGAGACAGAAAGTGTGACAGAGTGCTCTGGAAACTGATCTAAGTGTTTTGCACAACCTCAGCCATGGCGCCACTGTTTCTTTCAGATGACCGCATCTTTGCTGCTTTGCAATGCATCTACCTGCTCTGATTCTCCCTGTGAAACCCCTGCCCAGCCTTCAAACTCCATCTCTGCATGGGTGCATAGGGATGCTGAGAGCTGGAGTGCACATGAGTAGCATCATGCATCCTAACATCAGGCAGAGAACATGTCCATGCTATGCAAACCAGACAGCAAACAGTTATCTTCATGCAGGCTGAAAGAACAGACTCAGGAAAATCCTCTGAAAATGTTTTGTGATTCAAACAAGCCAGTTTTCAGCTGTGCTAATAAGGCAGAGGCGGAACATTTGATTTAAGTCCTAATGAAATGGAATTACAATGTCCCACTGACTTTCATCAGGGGGTTGTGGGTTGTGAAGTTTGTTGAAAATCTTGAAAATCCCATTTTCCAGTGGGATCTCTGAACACCACTCTTCCACTTTACCACAAACATAGTACCAAATTAGTGAGTGAAACTGTAACTTTCCAATAAGTACCAGAAGATATTAACAGAACCCAAATTTTAATTCACAATCTGAGACCCTGCTGCTGAGAATTAATTGTACTGGGTCAGGAGAAAGATGCATGTAGCATGGCTTATGCCTCTCGACGAGTATTTGGAATATGGATGTTTACAAAGAGCCCACAAGCCAAGGATTATTTGTCAGAAGTGTGCAGTGACTAGTACCAGCTATTGGATGCATTTGGGATGAACATGCTTAATTCAAAATTATTCTAAAACAAAACAAAAAGAGGTGATGAAATGTATCAGTACTGTAGCTGCAGTGAGGAGGCTGCTGTTTAGCAAATGGCTCACACTCAGAAATGACATCTTTTACAAAAATTTTGTGGTGAGACTGAAGAGTGGGTAGAAAACACTGTTCACTTATTTTCCCTTGTTCTCCAGAATTAGCACAATAATCCTCATCCACTGATGTTCATCGCTAAAGACAGAACACATCTGGCACTGTATTACTTGGAAAACAAAGCAGCTTTCTGAAATCAAGTGTAGCTTTGCAGGCAGTAAATCCGGTAGCTTATCTAAGAGGTTCCTGGTGTGATTTCAGATCTTGGTCGCCTGTGCTGTCTGTAAAAGGCATCTACCATGCTTGTGGACAATCCCCAAAATGGACTTTCAAGTCCATGCCCCAGACGGGACTGCCCCCAAAACTGCTGGACATTTAGACCTTGGTGATTGCTGAGCAAGCTCTTGAAATTCACCCACACTGCACTTAGGGAGGATCTGGATTCCCGTCTGTGGTGTCTGTAAAAGTAGGCCTTCACCAAAACATATCCCATCTACAATTAGGAGTCAAGAGTAATTTTAAGGAAAAGATTTCTCTGGGCCTAGTGGTGTATTCATAGTCTGTATTTGTATAGAGGAAGGATGGAGGCAATTTCAGCCCCTTTACCAAATATTTGGATTTTAAATAAGTACATCAGTGCAAATGTGCACTGTACATGAGTGCTTTTTTAAGGGATCACAGGAGTTATTTGCTGTACACAAGGATGTTTGAACAGCATTAAAAATGGGTAGAGCCTATGTAAATTTAATAGAGCCTGAAAAGCTTCTCAGCTCTGTCCCATAGCATTGTTTTACCAACAGATCTCAATATTGGCATTATGTGAAAATCCTCTCCCAAAGGCACAGTTTATGCAAAATCTTTGTTAGGTATTGCCATCCAGCTGCCACAGTGATAAACAGGCACCTCTCCACACCAGGCTACACACACAAAATTACCAAAATCAAATCCCCATGTGCACATCTTCCTAGCTGCACAGAAAGACTTTACAGTGCTGGCTGAAATACTGGGCTGTGTCCCATACTGCCTCCCATTCTGAGACAGGCATTTGGCCTCCAGACCCCTGCAATTTCACAGTGAATTGTTCGGCTTAAAGTCTTGACACACAAAGACACTTGAAGCAATGTATAAAAAGGTGTTGGGAAGACCAGATCCCACCTGTTTGAGGAAAAATCTTTGTACAACAACATATTCCAGATATAATATTGGAAATGGGTTTATTTTCAGGGACAAAGAAGCATGCTGGTAAAAGCTGTCATAATATAAACACCTCAAGGACCAAGATTTTTCTCCCTACACAGAAAAGGCTCAAGGAATAAAAGGGAAGAAGAGCACACATTCATAAAACTGGCATCTATCTCCTTTTTACCATATTCTTTCTTAGATCCCTCCCAGTTTATTAGTAAAATAGTGGATTTTAATATTCTTTGCATATTTTATTACCTCTACATAGCTGTCACACATGTGTATGGGAGTGGATATATGTATGCATACACTTCCAGAAATATATATTTAAGAACACATTCATACATAGCTGCAACTTTCTGTCCTATAGAGGCACCACTTTAATTTGTGTCTCTTTCTTATGCTTTCTCTATCTCTTTACTGGTATGGATATAAGTTTTCCACATAACAGCTGTGATTTCAACATCTTTTCCTGAAGTGTCAGTCTACAGCCATCGTAATGATTGAATTCAGATCACTGTGAGGGTTTCTTGTGGTGCAGTGAGGGACAGATATGGACAAACTGAGTCTGCTTTTGTCTCCAGTGCCAACACAGACCCATTTTGCAGTTACTAAGGCAGAAGCTCCAAGAAGTTGTTTCCCAAACGTAAAGCAATTTAATGTTATCTTGACCTTTTCAGAAAAGCACTGAGGGTCGAGCAGAGTTTAGAGGCACTCTGTGTGTGACCTTGTCCCAGCACAAGCTTCCCTCTTGCAAAATTCTTCAAACTGTCATCAGGTCCTATGATTTATCTGTCTAAATGAGATCCTGTGGTTTATCTGAGACTCCCTCTCAAACCCAGAAGCCCAGCAATTCCCATGACAGGGACTCCCTGCATGAAGATGTGCTCCCTTAAGAGTCCCAGGGGATGCCAACAGAAGGTGGAGAGCTCCTGTGCATTGCTGAAGTTGTATAGGAGGAGAAACACGTGACAGTCAACCAAGACAGAGCCAATTGTGAAATCAGCTTTGTTTGACTAGCCTTTGGTGTCACAATGCTGTGTCAGGTTAGAGAAACCGTGACTTCTGTGTTGTACCCCTGCCTCTCCTGAAGAAGAAAATCTGCACAACATGCTGGCAGAGCCACAAGCAGTTCCATCCATAGCCAACCCCACCATTTGGGATGGACTGAGATTCCCAGGCACTCAGAGACTACTGAAGTTGCAATATTGTGAATCGCCTTTTAGGAAGCAGAAAAGAGGGAATGGGAGCAGGAAAATGTTTATTGTACTTTCCTCCACTTTTTATTTTCTGGACTCGTGTCAAGCACATCTGGCCAAAGAGAGGGGAAATGTGGTTTCCACAAGACGAAACTTTGAATGGATACAAGCAGTTTCTAAGGAGACCTGCTCTATAATTGTAGAGGAAATTACAAGCTGAATCATCTGTGGTTTTGGGGAGAGAAATCAATGATATTTTGTAAGTTGAGCCCAACTATGATGTCTCTTACCAATAAGGAAACTGGAAAGAAATCAATTCCAAGAACTTTCAACAAAAATCAATCTTAATTCAGGTCTGACAGAACAGTTTTGTTCTCCTTCCCTAAAGCAACAACATGCACCAGCCCGAAATCCCCAATACTGTTGCAGAGACAAGACTTTCACAGCAGAGACAGATGAATACACTACACTCCAAGCCTTACAAACCACTTGGCATTGAGTCTTGCGAATGCACAAAGAGCTGCACACCTTTCAGGGCTAGCCTGTCGAAACTGCTGGTGTCTCTCCAGAAGGCAGATCCAAAGCAGAATCCACCAATTGTGATGCATTGCATCACGCACTGAGATGGATTGCTGAAGCACAACTGCACCCACTGGACCCTGTAATGACAGCAGCAAACTAATTCTGCTTATAACCTAAATGGCATCTGACTCCTAAATGAGTGCTCTTCATATGCTGATCCTTCTCAAAATTTAACTTTTTTTTTAAGACAGGGAAAAAAGTGAGATCCTGAATATCTACTAGCATTTGCCCTTCATTTTGTAGTTTTATTTTACTGTATTTCCCTGTGAAATGCTGAATTCACTTTAATCATAAGAGATAATAGGGAAACAATACTCTATTTTCTGGTAAGATGAGTGAAACTTTGCTTTTGTGCTTATTCAACGTTTCTTTCTGGTGTTGAGAACTACACAGTCAAAAATTGCAATCCTTGGTTATTGCTCTTAATCTTTGGCAGACTTAAACCTGCACACGATGTAATTTCTAACCCAACTCCTCAGGACCCTTCCACAAAACAGATTGACAAAATGTGTGTCAGAAAGGTTGGATTAGTTGCAAAGGTCGCTGTTGCTTACCCAACACAAAAACTGAAGCACTGGCTTCTTCAAAACTTTAAGAAGAAGTTTTCATAATTTATTCTCTACTTCACACATTTGTTTTTCTTGAACCTGTCTCCTTTTTTCCTTCTTTTCTGCTTCTCTTTTTGCTTATCAGTGTTGAGCAAAACACCTGGTATTAAGCTCAATGCTGCTGGTGAGGTTAGTTGCACTCTGAGCAGCCACAGGACACACTCAAATAGTTCCCCTTTGTAAACATGGAAATTCTCTTCAGTCTCAGCAAAACTAAGGAGTTACCAAAACTTGTGGTTCAAACTCTTTCAGGGGTTTCCCCCCATTTTGTTGAGAATGGGGGAAGATAGGAGTTTTAGGGGTAAAAAAGTTGAAATGGTAAACTCTGATCAACAGCATTTATACAAAAAAAGTAAGTTGAGGCAAAAATTTCAAAGAAGTCAAATGGTGAGTAATAACTTCTCTGTTTAATCTCTAGCAGAATGTCAGGTCACTAAGCTAGGCTTGGTGTTACAAAAAGCTGTATGAATATTTTCTTTCAGATTCTTTTCATGAATTCATTCAGCACTTCTTCCTACTTCCAAATATTCCAGCCCATGAATCTGCTGGAGCTGTTGCTGAGATGGTGAATTTAGAATTAGCATTGCAGAATAGTAAAATCAAGTGTATTTCAGATTTGTAAATACATGTTAGAAGTAGAAACTTGATTCTGTGTATTTTACCTGTGTAACAGGGCAAAACAATGACCTCTATGTCCATCCTGAAAGTCTCAATTCTGAATGTCACCTACCTGCAATGAATGACTCATGAGTGCTATAGTCTATTCTGAATAATAAATATATTCAAGAAAATTACAACTTATTGGAGGACAATTCACAAAGACAGGATGAGATTAAATTAATCTAATATGGAATTAAAAATGAATTATTCATGGAGCACTGCAGGACAATTATATCCTCACAGGTAATAACTGTATTGACATCCATGTGGAAGAGGGCCCCCATCTGGTCCTTCCTCTATCCCATCAAATATGAGTGTGCCAAACTTCTTTCAGAAATTAATAGTAACTTGTGGTTTCTGTGTAAAATTCTATATTGATTTCTCGGCCTGCAGGGGTCATTTTTTAAAAGATAGATTGATGAATCTCTGAAAATCTTCATCCAGAGGCCTCTGTTATTTCTTTTTAGATCTGTTGGAGGACAAGTTAACATGAAACTGTTTTGCATAAAAATTTGCCCAAGACTTAATAGCCGAGTTAAGAAAAATCTGGAATGATTTATAGTTCACATAATTTACCTTGTTCTTAAACCTCTGCTATCCCTGTGGGATAAGTATTTCCAGGATTAGACAGAGAAAACATCATCTTATTAAAAAGTTGCCCAAAGCTGCAATATACATACTGTGGAAAGAGAAATTAAAAGAAAATTGGATTTCCCGAGACTGAGACTGAAATATTTCATGTCAGGAGTGAAAGAGTTCCCTTTTCACATCTTCTTGTTTTCCTTTGTGGTCTCTCTTTGTCTTTGTTTCCAGGCAGGGGCGAATGGGACCAATCTCCCTGCAGCAAGTGGCTACCATTCATCTGTGTTTGCAAACCAAAACTGATGCACCCTCAACCTGTTACTGAACCACTGATGAAACCTGACTGGCTGCTGCAGGTCCTGGAATAGAGTCCAGCTGCAATCCATTAGTGCAGAAAAATTCTCTGTGTGGAAAAATCAGGAGTTTATACTAAAAAAGCAGAGCTGTTACAGCATGACACTTTTCTGTTCTGTCTGCATTATTGCAGCAGTGTTCTTGTAGACTATGTTTAAAATGAAGCTATAAAAATAAATTCTGATTAGATTTGAATGCTTGATGAAATCAGCATACAATTTAGTTTTTCCACAGGGTGTTCAAGAATATTCATAAGAGCTCTTTAATTATTAAATAATTACAAATCACTCATTAAAACATTATTCATTTCACCATATAATCATGCCAAGTCGTATATTTCAAAACCCTAGAATTTTTCGTTTCTTAGTGCCAGACAGATCCAAGCAAAGTTAATTGAATGTTTTTAATATTTATGTAGTTAAATGGCTAGTTCACTAAACTGCAGTAGAGTCATAAGATGAGGCTCAAATCACTGGGAGAGCTCATGAGCATATCATGGGCTCAGCAGGTGGTACACCACTGTGTGAAATGCATAGGATGACTCTTTGCTGAATTGAAAAAATACCCTTGCTACCACTTTAGGTTTGTCTAAGCTCTCCACAGGACCCATGAGGTAACATTTTCACTTTGCTTTCCTTAGGTCAAAGTATCCCTACTGCTTTTGATCCATCAGTTACTTGACAGATCTTATTCCAAGGTACTTTCCCTCACTATCCAAGACAAATGGAAAATCTTGGGCGAGGAATGCTTGCTTGACTTCTCCAGATGATGACAAAACACCTCATCAGTTAGGATGGATGAGGACACTAGCAAAAATTTAGTTAGCATTTCAGCCATCCCATCATCCAGCATGACCTCAGAGAATGATTACTCTGATATACTGCCTTTTTACCTAATCATTTTCAGTGGAGCAGATGTCACATTTCCCCTTTCATGAGTAAACTGAGAGTATGAGCAAGCTAAGAGTAAGAGTGGTTCAAGGGTTGTGTGGGGATCAGGTTCACCTGCTGCTAGGAGAACAAATATTTAGCACGGGCAGCACATCCCTTTTCACATCCTGAGGCCATCTGAGGTGTGGTCCTGCCCAGCAGAGCTGCCAAGGAGCAGAGGACATCCGACAAAAGGCCACTCCAGAGACTCATTGTCCTGAGCACTGGCACAGCTGTGTTCCCTCAGAATCAATGACCTTCCCTGTAATTCTCTCAAGGACCACTAACCATAACAAGATAAAATTATGTTTTACAGAAAACTATTTTTTCCCTGTCTTGCTGTTATTCCATTATTTTAATAATGTCTACAGGGGTTTGTTCAGGGTAACAAGGGAAGATGGTGGCAGAGCTGGGGACAAAGCTGAGGAAAATCTCATTCTCATTCTTTCTATCCACCAAGGAATGCAGCTTCCCAAATCAAAGTGACAGGATGAGTTCAAAGGCCAAGCCTTAGCTTACCAGTTAATCCAAGCATTGTTTGTACAAATGATACTATATCATGATGACAGAGATGAGGCCCACTCCTTGACCTTATTTTTGGCAGAATTGCTTTCTCTGGAGAGAAAAAACATTCTGTATCCTTGAGGTAGAGTCATGAAGAACCTTATGAGTAATTGAATATAGTTCCTTTTCTTACCCAGCAGTCTATTGAAGATATTGAAGGTCCAATATCTGCAGAAATAGCCATGGAAAGGCTGACAAAATATTCATCTGCTTACAAAGTCACAACACAGCATGGCCACCAGCTTCCTGCAGTAAGAGAGTAAAAGCTACAAACATGCTGTGCCACAGAAAGACAGGTCAGAAGGGTGATGACATTGCAAATATGCAGGTGTAGCAAAACAGAGGTCTGCGACACCTAGAAATTATAATTGTATTCGTGAGAATGTAATTAATATGCCTGCCTTCATTTTAAATATGTGCAAGGATGGTGCAAATAATAACAGAATGTAAGTATTTTGTAACTCTCAAGGCACAGCAAGATGCAATCCTTAAGCATTTTGCATAAGTATGTGAGCAACATGACTACCAAAGATGGGTGAAACTGCACATAGATGGCATTCAGCTAACAAAAATTGCCAGACAGAGAATAAGATAAGCACATGGGACTGCAAATAGCCTGGACAACCTGCATACTGCACGAGAGGGATGACTGGCAAAACAAAAAGCATAGTAAGTGATACTGGGAGGAGGTGAGTTCTTCCTTAATGAAAGCAGAAAACAGCAGAAAACCATCAGGCATAAGAAAATTTTTAAAAAACAGAGAAAAGAAAAATGAAAAGCCTAGTTCTGGCTTCTTTCATAAATGGGCTTTCAGGCCTGATGACCAAACCTTGGCAAATAGGGACCACCAAAGACCTAACCCATCAGTGCCATCTGTGAGGCAGCTACCCCCACAGCACTGCTGGCTTACAGCGTGGCTGTCAAAAACCAGCAGTGATGGTGCTGAAACCATGGGTGAGAGTCAGCTGTGAGCACAAAGGATGTCCTTAAAGAATGGATTTATTAAAGGTGAAAGTTTAAAACTTCCCTGATGTGTCAGCCACCTCAAGATTTCCACGATGGCAATCTCTAATTACCACACTATATATGCACATTCAGTTTCCATACCTGCAACACAAATTTTTTGCAACAGTAGGAATTCCTTTGCAAAAAGTCCTAATTTATCCTGAGGAGTGCACACATGCTAAGAAAACCCAGGTGCTATAATCGTTATTTTTCAAAATAAAAAAAACTTTCCTCATCTAGGGGAGAAAAATAAACAGTTTGGGGGTTTCATAATGTGCATATCTTCAGTATCAATATGAACCATACTACAGGATCTGTAGCCTAATCTGCATTCAGTGGATCACTGTTAAGCTATTTAAACTGAAGCAATTGCTTCAGTTAAGATCCTAATGAATATTTGTTCACACTAGAGAGGCCTTATCACAGCTAGCAGTAACTCACAATTTAGCATATCTTGGGCAAGGTCAGCAGAAATAGCAAGACTTGGGCAATGAACCCGAGTCTTGCCCCAGAATGAGAATAGTTCCTTTTTATCATTCACTGATCCTAAAGGACTTTCTGCAAGCGCACAAAATTGCACCTTGTTTACAAATGGGCAGCAATGAGGTGCAGGAGGGGGTGTGATTAGCTTATGGCTTATTTTAACACTGCAGGACAGTATCAGTGGCTGGAGAGAGAAACCACTCAGCTTCCAGCCCTGCAGCCTTTCAGCCAGGCTGCCTCCTTCCAGAACATGACAGCACCAATTGCATAGTACCTCTGAGTGTCAAAAGACACAGAAAAAGTCTTGAGGTGGAATTTTTCTTGCCAGCACCTTTAGACATCCAAATAAAATTTCAGAAATGTGACCCAAGAAGACTTGCTTTGACAACTTTCCCACATCCTTTTAATGACCAAAGGCCTTCCATTTTCAGACTATAAATCAAATATCCTCCCTGAGCTTTACATGTTTAGGAATACTGATTATTAACTCCATTTGAAAATAAACTGAATACTGGATTCCTAACTTGAATGAATGAATATGCCTGTATGCTGTGACCATGAACTAGAAAAATTTTAGCAATAATTTACATTATGGTGGTGCCTATAGGCCATCAGAAGGAAGGAGGCTTCATTATCCTAGGTGCTATCCAGGCTGCCAGGAAGACATGCTCTCTTCCTCTGCGAGCTTATAAATTAAGTAATGGAAAAGATCATGAGAGCCGATGAAAGAGAAAGGTTATTAAGAAGCTGTGACCTAATTTGCTGTTCTGGTTTCCCATGCTCTCTTGCCACGATGATCATCCTGTTAGGAAATGTCTGGGCTGCTCTTGTGTGGCAAAACCCAAGCTGGAGGCATGGGGAGGGAAGTGCCACTCTCTGCAGAAGGCACATTTGTCTGGGTGTTCATTAAACTGTCTGCTCTCAGACAACTGGAGAGAAATGTGAGACAATACAGCTGAGAGGGCCTCGCCAAACCATCTGAACTTTGTGGTAGCCCCATGCAAGGGTTTTATTGCCATCAGTCAATCAACCAGCCTGCTTGGCTTAACTTGTGGGTTCTTTTCCCTCAGGCAGTCAATGGCATTAGATTGATGTCATGTTAACACAGCTTTCTGAGCTAAGCAAACAAGAGTTTAGGCCTGATTTGTGTAAGCAGCTACCACAACATGCAAGCTAAAGGGGTAAATGCAAGTAATTAGGCGTTGGGTTTGCTCTGTGATGGAATGGGCCAGCACGGCACACCAAAACATATTTGGGAAATAAAAGAAGATTGCAAGTTGTCCTGGAATTTGATTGGTGAAAATGGCCCTGGGTTGGCATTCTGAATCATCCTTTCACACAAAACTAACCATGCTGGGCCTTCTTGTAACTTCACAATTATGCCAAGATGTAACGGTAGAACCAGGAGGCATTAAATAATATGAAGAAAATTCAAAACAAACGAAAGAAAGTAATTCTTCACAAGCAGAATTCCCTGACAATGGACATTGTAGACACAGAAAGTGTGTATAGGTTCCAAGGAAGATTGAAGAGATTGGAGAAGTCCACTGGAGGTTAATAAACCTTGGTCAGGCCCAGAAAATTTGAAAAATGAGGAAGTATTAGAGGAAAATACTATTATTGTTCTTCCTCTCCAACACTCCTCTGTAAATCTCCAGTTCTAATCAGCATTGGAACCAGTGTGCAGGACTAGATGAACATTTTATTTGACCTACCACTTTTGAATTACATTTCATGTTCTTAACAGACATACCAAGTTTATTTGGCTTTTTTCCTTTTGAAGATTTTTGGGGTGTGTCTTCTCCCTGTGACAACCCAGGAGGCAAAAGCCTAAATCTTCATGTGACTATGTAGAAAATCCACACTGTCTCAATGCAGGTTAGATGTCTTCTTGCAGGTACATGGATGAGATTAAAGATCATCCTTGAATCACAGCCAAAAAAAAAAAAATTAAAAAAAAATCTGCTAGGTCAGAACTATGCTTTCCACTATTAAAAGTGCATATCAGTGTTAAGGTAAACACCTTAGAATTTGAATAAAAATCCTACCAGAATCCAGAAACTACATAGATCAAATGCACTTAATCCTGTATCACCATGCCAAAAGGATGAAAAATTACAGCTCTCTTCACTTTGATCTGGTAGGAAATATAGAAATTCTTTTTCTCCAGCAAGAAATCCATTTCTATAGCCATGTCTGGGTGTGCTGCAGGGAAAAAAAAAATGCAGGTTAATTCAGCTTCCAAACCACTACAATATACCACAAAGCCCTCAACTACTTTACACACAGCCTTCACCTCAAGAGACTCTAGCAATTTTCTTCTTGCTTCTAGGTGATGATTAATACACAGGCTCCAAATACACAAGGGGGTAATAAAACACCCCATGCCGTGAACACATATTGGATTGAATTCATTATTTCTTGAAGGTGTTGAAAGCCCTGCCAGCAGCTCTTCCTGGGGAACAGCCCTTCTCTTTCTGAAGTACTGTGCTCTGCTTATGAAGGCACACCTTATTAAATAAATAAAAAAAACTAGAGGAAATACCATTAGACAATTTCAGTAGATATTTAAAAGCCCAGAAATAAAATACTTGCTGAAAGAAGGTGCTCATTTTCTCCGGGCAGGGCCTGTGTTATCGCAGAGAAATGTCTCTTCAAAGATGGCCCAGTGGAAAACCAGACAGTGAAAGGAGAAACAATATCCACTCATAGCTGCACACAAGAGAGGCCTGACCCCATGCACCCGGGAATTAAACCATCAGGACCTCACATGTCTTTTCTTTCCCTGCAAGGAAGCAGATGAACTGCCCTATTGTAAAAGGGTGAGAAGGGTGGGTCTCTTTTGAGCCATCTCTCTTGCTCTCATTGTTACACTAAGTTATCACAGAAGCATCTTCCACTCTTGCTAAACCTTCTTTACTGAGCAGTCACCGTGCTGGGAGCCTTAGTGTCCTGAAATCAAGCCCATCTTCACCTGCTAATGAAGAACCCTCTATGAGTTCCAGTTAATGAGTGCCAGCCCATGCAGATCACTGACAGCATTAGGCATAAGAGGTTGATCTCCTCAGCACCTCACCAGCTGAGCCAGCTTTAACTGCAGTACAATGCTGAAAATTATTACAAGTGAGAGATTGATCACTCAGTCAAAAGCATATCTCACACATTCAGAGTTGTAGAAGAGCTCCTTTTCTATGTGTGTGCTTCTTCCAGCACCATTGTCAGAGTTGATGAGCTGCAGGATGGCAGTGCCTTGGAGCCCAGCTGGCAAATGGCAGCTCTGATGTGCCAAACTCAGTACAAAAAAAAGGACAGCCTGTGTGGGTTTCAGTTAACCCTAGATATCTGCCTGTGTAGTCATCTAGGGACACTCATCCTACTCTCCTTCCCTAGACTCTGGAAAACAACTGGCATGTTTAGGGAGCAATTTCTCTAACCACAGACAGATAGGCTAGGGTAAAGTGAATCACACCCAGAAGTTCCCATTTTGCTGCAAAGGCTGTGAAGAGAGTAGAGGGCAGACAGATTAGATATCAATAGGTACCTATATGCAGGAAAATAACATCATCATCTCTGTTCTTAAGAGCTTATGTTCAAAAGGGAAACAATTTACTGGCACAAGTACTGCCAACAAGATATTTTCCAAGGATTCCTGTTTAAAGTGTCCATTCAATCAAACATTATCAAGTAATCCTACTGAGCTAAGGCTACAGAGCCAGGTAAAGAAACAAAGTAAGATATTCTGAGGAAAAAGACAGCCTCTTTCACACCCTTAGGTGATTGGATAATATGAAAATCCACTGCTCAGACCAACAAGAAGAGAGTAGTGAAGGTTAATCCGTCACTCCGTTCTAGCTGAGACACTGAAGTGCTGGGAAAAGTGCATTCCAGCCTGGTGAATAGACTGTGGAGAAGTCAGGACAGCTGAGCCCTGAGCGTCACCAGCAAGGCACAAGTCTCTGACATGAGGAAAAAGTCAAATACTTTGTCCCTACAAATCCGTGTCTGGAAAGACGCCAAACTGACCCCTTTCGTAAAGCCACAAGGCTCTTTGCTGTGAACAAAGGCAGCTTTTTGATCTCTCCTGAGCAGCTTAATGAGCCTGAGGTTTCTGCAAGGACAAAATGTTTTGGATTTGCAGAAGATACCTGTCATCCAACACCCCCATCTCAGCCTGAGTCACTACCTGTTTTTTTTATTCGATACCTATTTTCCTCCAAGCTCATCATTTACGTGATTAGCAGGTAATACAAATCACCTTGAGGACACAGCGTTTTTGCTCCCCCTGTGTAAAATATCCACATATTGAATGAAAAGCATTGTTTATCTATGGAGCAAAGGCAGGTGATCACCAAGATCAGCCTTTGTGCGAAAAGAAGATGTTCTCATTATTTCAGACCTATGTTCCTGTAATCAGTAGCTCACATTCTGGGTGAGAGAAAGCAGCACCAAGACTGATAGCAGAAACACTCAGGTTCACACTGTGTACTTACAGATTCAGGCAAAATATGCTTGTTAGTGTGTAATTAGTCAGATCTGTATGCACACTAATGGCAGTGGGAAAAGTGGGTGCTGCTTTGAGTTTCAGGAGCCTTCACCATAGGAAACAATGTTTTGTTATAATGTGGATTTCTGCATTATTTGCAAAAGTCCTCAGTGTCAGATAGATATTTTCCTCACTCACTGCTGTATCTAAGGAAAAGAGATGGTAGAAAGAATTTGAGAATAAATATTTTAATAAATGAACCAAGGAATTATTAATTTACTGATTCTCATTCAGCACATAAACTATATATAATTTCCAGGAGGAGGTGATTGATGGTGCAGCTCAGTGAAAAATTTTCTTCATTAAGTTGAAGCAGACACTCAAAGCATGTGAGACCACAATGGGCTACTCAGGCCAGGCAACACATTAGGGTCTCCAGAAAAAGTATGGGGAGAGAGACAGGGTGAGGGAAGGTTCAGGGGGTATTTTCCTGCACTCATGTTGCCTAGGGAAGTTGTGGATCCCCCATCCCTGGCAGGATTCAAGGCCAGGCTGGACAGAGCTTTGAGTAACCTCGTCTACTGGGAGATGTTCCCTGTCCATGGCAGGAGGATTGAAACAAGATGATTTAAGGTCCTTTTCTATCCCAGGCCACTCTATGATTCTGTGATTCTATGATTCTGTGATTCTATGTGAATTTCAGGCCAGACATTTTGAGCAAGCAGAGTACTCAGCATGAAGGCCTCCCTTTTGCATTCTGTACAAAATAAGCTGTATAAACTCTTCTGCTGTCATGGGCTACTTTCTCCTTTCTTCACACGGGAAAACATATCTGGAGCCTACCACTAGTTACAAGTCTTTCCCTATTCCACCCATTGTATTCAATGTTTTTTAGTGTGTCTACAAAAATAAGGAAGTTAGTGAATAAGAATTATACAACTCTGAGAGGAGGTGTGGGAAAGGCATATTTTTTCCTGTGTGTAGTTATCTAGAAGGCAGCTGGTCCCACCAGAAAAAGCCAACTTGTTCCTTTTTGTTCCAGCTCATTCTTTTGGTTTATTGAGAGAGGAGCTTTTAGTTTGTTTTTCTTTGTTCTGTTTTGGGGCATTTTGGGGGGCTTTTTGACACATTACTTTGTAGCATGGCTCCAGGGCTGAAAATACCATGTAAGCTAGGTTCCAAGACTTGAAATTAAACTAATACAAAGTGGCAGTCAAGAAAGCCTCTTTTCAAGTCTTCTGAATAAAAATGGGATGTTATCAACATAACATGAAATGGGAAGAGTTTATTTCAGTGCAGCTTTTCTGCAGACTCTTTGCATCTGAAAACATAAGTCAGATACAGATTTGATATGAATTAATACATCTCAAAATACATAATGAAAACAAACATTTGGGATTCTGCAGATTCATGCAAAGGATGATTGCTGCTTACAAAAGTCCTCTTGCTGACACAGATTTTTTTGCACTGTTTGTACAAAAAAAAATAGTTGAGGTGTGTTGGTCAACCCAACTGTTTCAGGACAAGGAGTGGGAATCAGTTGCACAGACTAAAACTGTACCTGCAGATGAGGTGAGCAGTAATGTGAGCTGCTAGCAGCAAGAAGAACAGCCTGCTACATACAAATACTGCATCAGCTCATCAAAGTCTGTGCTTCGGGCTTTGGAGAAAGATAAAAAAGTGAAACCACAAATGGAAAAATAAATATCTGGAGTTTTTCTAAAAGGCTGTGTTAGGCCTTTCACTGTGTAATTTTGTTTTATGTTACAGACAAAATAATGAGTCATCTTTAAAAGCTGCTAATTGATTGGGCTGGGATCATGTGACCCATAAGAATCTTCTCAATATATTTCATAGTGACCAAATAGAGAAAAGATGTAGTTGCAATAGTAACAGGACAGTCCACTGAGACACTATTTAAGCAGTCACCTTAAAATGCCCTTTTCTTTAATGTTCCGTTTTTGTACCACACTTTCAGAAGACTTTAGTATTCCTTTAAAGAGAGTTGTTCAGTAGAGAAGAAAAGGCTAGTCTAGACAGTTAAATTGAATAAAAACAAGAGAAGCACAGAGTAGATAAAGTACAGCCTAATCTGCCACAGGATTTAGTTGCCCTTTGCCAATTTTTTTTCATTTAGACTGAAATTTCCCATTCTGCTTTTCTGCTTCAGGCCAGGATTTTTTGTTTGTTTTTTCTGTCTATATATAGATGGACACACATACACGATTTATCAGAAAAAATATCACCAGTTTCTGTGAAGGGAACTAGGCAAAACACTAATTTCTCTGTGTGGTTTCCTGAGACACCTTTTGTGTCACGAGACTATAGGTGTTCAGATCTGACAGCAAGGCTTCATCTTGCTCAAGGACTTGCCCAGTGCTGTTAGGAAAACAAAAAATCATGTCTACATGGGGCTAGGTTATGAGGGTTTGATAAACTACCATGTGTGCAGGCTTAATAGAGCCTTGCTTGAGCTTTATGTGCCCTGGCTGTGCCCCAGTCTAGGGCTCAGAGAGACTTTTCCTATAATTCCAGCCATAGCCAGAAACTGAACTCAGAGGGAGGCTTTCTCTTGCATCCTTCCTACCTGTGATGCCCAAGTACTGGAGGGGAGAATGACAACAACAATCTGGGTCCAACCTGAAAGGAAAGAGCCTGAAAGATTACTTGGATAGAAAAAACTTGGGGAAGAAAAGGACAGAGTTACATCAATTCATCTGAAAATAGGTTACAGAATGAAATGTAAGAGTGGATACAAAAAAAAAAAGGCTTCTGAAAAGTAAAAATTAAATGTTTCAACAGGCCCACTCCCCTCTATAAAAAAAGCCAAACAAACTCCGTTTGTTTTTGAAATCTAAACAGGATTGAAGTTTAATGTGTCTCTTTTTTTTCCCAATCCTCATAGAATAGATGTATGTTTCAGTGCACTGTAGTCAATTCCTGTAGAACATTTAGTGCTCCCCCAGCTCTGCTGTTGTTCTCAAATCCCTCACAATCCCCAGAAGACAAGGAAATAGTATTTCCTCTCTGTTAAAGACCAAGAAAAGGAGTAGAGAGGGAATTAAGTAAGAAAAAATATCTATTAACCTGATGATTTCTCCTTTGTAGCACCCTGTGGCCTGGCTCTTTCTGCCTTCAAAGTGCAGCTGCTGATATTCACTTGCAGCTGTGAATGCTCAGCTCTTTCACAAATCAGAGCTGAGGTTGAAGACAAACTCTTAGAAAACAAGAACTTTGCAACAAAGCTTCACTTCAGCGTCCTGCCCAGGGACACCAAGAAGGTGGAACCCGGCCTCATCCTCTGCACAAAGAGCTGGAGACAGACATTCTGTTTGGGGTGGCATCACCCTCATTACTGATGGAAGACAAGGTATTTACAGTCTCACAAGGGGTCCTTGCTGTGGTATTTCGTGGCTGGTAGGCAATAAGCACAGTTGGCCCTGTGATTAATTTCTCTGGCGTGCCTGTGTGACAGCTGGATTGGGAGCTGCCTTCTTGCTCCCTGTTTACATGCCCAGAGCTAGAGTGGCTGGAATGCACCGTGACCTAAACGTGCTTCCAGAGTCAAGGCTGAACTACTAATATATAAAGATAGATCTCTCCGAGATTCTGGGTGACACCTTTCAGGCAGATAAATTCATTACATTACGTTGCCTTGCAAAATCACTTCATCCACTAAACCAAAGAAGAAATTCTAAATTATCAAATGAAGGGTGACAGCTCTGCTAACGCAAGAATACATTGTTATCTCAGGTGAATAAACTGAAAATCTAAACCATTGGCTGAGGAAAAAATTTGGAAAGGCATCCTGTCTCATGACATAACCCAAGAGAAATGCTAACCTAACCCAGCTGTAAAATTTGGAGGAGCAAAAGACAGAAACATACAGCAGGATGAGATAATTTGCTCTCTAAGAACAGAAGAATTTAAATGTACAAAGTTAATTACATTGCTGGGTTAAAAAGTGTTTTACTTGCTCTATGGGAAAGGTATTGATCCAAACACTGTTATAGCCTAACTTCTTCTTTGGAACTTATTAGAAGTTCAGTGCCAAGTCTTAGACTAAAGGGTAACTGGTACAAGATTAGACTCTGAATACTTACTTTTGTTTTGGTCTTCTACATTGCTTAAAACAGAAGGGAAGACCATGTTTTCCTTCAATACCCCTTCTATCATGCTGAGATTATTGGATTAGGTCCTCAGATTATTGGGATTTGAATAAACCATGTTTAGCTCAGAGTGAAAATACACAAATACAAATTCACGCTACAATTTCAAAGCATCTTGGAAAATTGAGGAAGAATTAGAACCTCTTCACTGGCCAGCCTGAGAATCAGAGATGCTGAGAGCAGTAGTCAATATTCCAGGGCTCTCTACCTATCCTGAAGAAGGGCCACGGGGTACCTAGACACAAGCTTCAGAGCCTTTGATGGTAAATACAGAAATACAGAACTTCAACAATGAAACCCCAAACCAAGCGGGTAACTCAGCAGAATTTTTAATTTCTTATAGCCACCATACTTGGTCAACACACTCCAAAACATCCACCCGGGTTCAGAGACTGTCTCACAACTTTGGGTTGTGGCTTGAGTAAAACAGGGATGAGTTTCAGTCGAACAGTCCTATTTATAGTTTCCGGCAGACACCAGGCCAAACTCTGTGGTTTTTCATGGTTTCCGTCTGAAAGACAGCAAAAATTGGCCATTTCAGCTGATTTTTTGTTTTGGGTTTTGGTGCGGATGAGAGAAAAGAGGGAGGAAGTTTCATTCAAAAATTGAAGCGATGAGAAAAATAAGAGTCTATGAACCTCACCAGCCAAAACTGCAGAAGGTTGACATAGAGCCCTGGGAACAGAAGCCACCGTGATTTTCCTGTCTCCCATGGTAAGCAGAGACTATGTGGTGAGTGATAGTGCTGCAGGAAAATGTCTGAGTGGAGCTCCACAAACTGGAGGTGGATTGAACGGACAACAAGCCAACGGATGGATCCTGTCCTCCTACATTAAGAACTTCTGACCTGAAATCAGCAGCTCACATGTTAGCAGCAAACACCTTTACAGTGTGCACCTCTCAGCTGTGAAACCTCAAAGCACGCCAAGAGGAAGCCATGTGGTCTTCTCAATGGTTGGAATAAAAATATGGGAAGCCTGGAGGTACTGAACCACTGACTCAGAGTGTGACTGTAAGGAAGTCACTCCACCTTCTTGTGCTTCAGTCATACTAGTCCAAAATAGCTTAAAAAAGTAGGAATCACTTAAAAAAACACCCACTCTAACCCATTTGTTGAGTAACTGTACATGTGATGTCTCTGGAAGCTTTCTTGGCATACAAAGCACTTTCCCAAAAAGATAATCACCCAAGTTACTTCAGGGTCATGATACTGTAAAGGGATCTCCCTTTAAGGGAAACAAGAAAATGCCAACAGAAACTATCACCACCCCCACAAACACCCAAACCCCCAACCAACAACACCCCCCAACCCAACAACCCAAACCAACCCCACACCACCCCACCAACAACCCCCCACAACCCAAACCAAAACCCCACCACACCCACACCACCCCCCCAAACACCACCAACCCCCAAAACCCCCCCAACCCACCACCACAAAAACACCCACCAAACACACACCCCCCCCCCCCACACCCACCCCACCCCCCACAACACCCACCCCCCCCAACTACAAAGTGAAAGAAGTGCGCCTGCTTTGTTTTGACTTTTTCTTAAATATGTTTTCACAGAGGCGTAACCAGCACCTCCAATTGGCCCAAACTTGGCCGGCAGCATGTCCATCACCTTCAGAGCCATCAAGATTGGCTCTGCTGGACTTGATGTAAAAACTTCCAGAACTTACACTCAGGACACACAGGAGCCATCTTTGTGCCACACCCCACCCCTCAGACACCTCCCTAGGCCTACTAGAACAGCTTCTGAGGGGCCCAAATTTCTCCTAGATGTTTAAAACACTTCACTGATGTTTTGGGCCAATCAAAACCACCACACAGTGAAATCAAAACTGACCTACAAGTCCAAAGGCCATCTTCCAAAAAGACATCTGGAATCACTATCATTTTATTGTTGCTCATTTTCAGAGGATTATTTTCTAACTCATCATCATTTTCAAAGGTATGAAACAAAACAGACCAGAATGAGAAACTACTGAAAAGTACTTGCTAAAATGGAAGAAGACATCAAGGTATAACTTTTTTCCTTTTCCACACCTGGATAGAAAATTAGTGAAGCTGAATTATATAATCATGCACTTATCTTACTTTCAAGTAGTGAAAGGTACAGAGCAATTTGGCAAGCATTAAAAAGACCTCAGTAAAACTTAAGTGAAAAAAGTTCAGTAAAATGATGTTATTCACACAGGATAATGACATGAACAGAAAGCACATTAAAAGTGTCAAGCCTGTTCTCTTCCTCTGTTCCCAGCAGTATTCCCCCAAAGCCTTTACTCCATCTCTCAGATAATGCACAAAGAAACAGGGACAGACACAAAAGCTGTACCTATAACAGAAAATTAAATGCAGGCTGACAGCACCACGACCTTTTGCACTGGCTTTAGCTTAAGAGGAGCTGAGACACAAACGACACCTTTAGAGAGCTAAGGAACAGCCAGGCTATGGATACCTGCTCTAGCATGACCTTTTGGATCCAGCCAGGTATAATAAACAAAAGCATTTGATCATGCCAACGTGCCAATACTGCCCAGTATTACAGTTGCCAAAGAGTGTGAACAGGTGCAGAAATATGTCCACTCCTTCTTTTTCCTTTGCCCATAAGGAACTTTGACATGAGGTAATGCTGAACAAAAGACTCTTCAGCTTATTAATACAAAATGTTGATCAGTCTCAAGGAAACTGGTTTTAGCCCAAATCAATCTAAATAATTGTACTGTATGGCTATCCACTGGAGAGATAATTCTGGGAAAAGAGAAGTAGTAAACCCTAAATTATTTCTGTAAGGATGAAGGTTGAACAAAATGCAGTAGACCACATGCACCACTAGAACCACTCACGATGGTTGAACACAGTGCGGTGTCAGAGTCACGCTGCTCAGCCTGTGTGTAAGTAGAGCTCAAGAGCTCAGCTGATGGAGATGAAAATTCCCACAAAGAGCTGATTCAGGTGGATAAGGACCGCTAGATGTCACCTAATATTATCCCCGATCATCTTACTCCCTGAAGGAAGCAGGACTGGCACTGAAGGAAGTTAGGTCAGCCTTTCCAGCTGAGTTTTGAGTATCACCAAGGATGGAGATTGCAGAGCTTCTCTGGACAATCTTTCCTACCTCCTAAAAGCTCATGTGAACTTTTTTTACTTATACTGAGTTGGAATTTCCCTTTCTGGAACTGGTGTCTGCTGCCCCTTTTCTTCTCTCTGTGTGTCTCTGAAAAGGGTGCAGCACCACCATTTTTCATTCCCTGCTAAGTTGGTTTTAGATTCCTGCAAAACCATTTCTTCTCAGGCTGCACATGCCAAGCTCCCTCAGGCTCTCCTTGTACATGATGTGCCCCAGTCACCAACCATCCTAATAGCCCCCTAGCTGCTCCACTTTCTCCACAATCCCTGCTGTGAGCAGTGGCCCAGCCACAGTCAACACTGAATCATAGGAATACTGCAGCTGGAAGGGACCTTCAGGTACAGGTGCTGATGTGGGCTCTGTCCTCTCCTCAACAGCAGCAGCATTCACTGATGTAGCTGCTCTGGTGGTGGTTTTGGTGGTATCAAACTAAAAAAGTATGAGAAACCTTTCTCCAGGGTGGAAAATTCTAAAATACGCCCAGATCCCACAGCTTCCTGCAGCTGCTCAGAAACTCCCTGCCTTCATGTGCCTGTCTGAAGATGTAGGATTTCATATTTAAAGGTTTTGGTAGCACATGTATTACTCTGTAGGGGGCTTTTTATAGCTCTCTGATGCTCACAGCACTGGCTCTTTGTACTGCCCACAGGTCATGTCACCTGGCTGTTGCCCAGGATGGTGTTGATGGAAGACAATGGATGCACTGGTTATGCTTTGAGAAGTGGCCAAGAGGCAGCTGAGCACAGTACAGAACATAACCTGGACCTTTGCCCTTCCCAAATTGTAGGGCTGGCTGGGCAGTGGTCTGGTCCCCAGAGTATTTGTACTTCAATTTACCTCAGCTCAGAGACAAAGCAGAAGAAAACTCCTGGCCATACACAAACATGGGGAAGTGACTAAGCCAGACCTCTCTCCTGACACTAACAAAACTTCTAAACCAGAACTAGATGTGCAGGTTTAGGTGACTAACTCTCAACCTTTGCAAAGACTGAAGGACTTGGAGGGAAGCAGTGTCTCACCCTCCCAGGAAAGACTCTAGGGACAATCCACCCTTCCAGAGCCATGCTGCAGTCCTGACATCATCTCAAGTAGACTCACCATCTTTTTTCTCCAACATTTTCATCTTCCACTTCACCTCTTTCCCCATCTGCAAGAAGAAATTTCTTCTTCCCTCTTCCTTGAACAAAAGCCTGTCTAGACTCACCTCCTGCCATTCTGTTCTTAGGAATAGCTGACCAGGCTAACGTTTACATGGTGAGAGACAGGTAAGACATATCCCACAATAGTGCTTGTATCTCATTGTGAATCCAGAAATTCTGAAATAGTTTTCAATCATCCTATTCTTTCCAGAGCATGGACTCCCATGGTTTTTTATGCTGGCAATTATGCAGCTCTTAGTTGCCTGAGAAGCACAAAGTGCATGTACATAGCAGAGGATAAGGGTCCACATATTTATTTAACAAATTAAAGATCTTCCATTAGTTAAAAAGACACAAATATCAAGGGGAAAAATGACTGCACAGCATAGGTCTCAGAAATAGTCAGATTCCAATTACTGTAATTATATCTTTCAAAGGTAAGGTATGAAAATTATCACTTAAACGAGGGAACAAGGAAAGCAGAGAGAACAGTAGCTTATTTCTCATCTTATCTTTGTCTCCATGCCATTGTACTGAATTGCCATGATTACAGTTTGTTAAAGTCTTTTCATTTTTCTCACTGTTCTCTTGAGGATATAAGGCTAGGTGAACAAAGCAGGGTTATCAACCAAAATTCAATTTCACAAACTCCTAAAGGGAAATATTTATGAAAATGCAGACTTCAGAAAGATCAGATTCCTGTCTAACTTTCCTTTATGAGTTTGAGAAGTGCATGAACAAAAGCAGATGCTTCATTGCTGAGGTTCTTTTTAGTTGGAGGTTGGGCAAAATTAAGGGCATAAGAACACCTTTCACAGAAGGAAGTAAGCAAAACCTGCCTTCTTCTCCAGGTTTTTCTCCTTCCTGCCTTCCTGAAACTTCCCCATCTTCATTATCTTAGGCAACCAGGGGTGGTTGTATCTCTCATCGAGCCATTGCTGCAATTGTCCCTCACAGCTGGCACGTTCCTGCACTGGTTACTGCTGAGCTCCCCACCAGCTCCTGCTTTCCTACCAACTGGATGGCATCTGCTGGACCCTGAGTTACACTTGTAGCCTTGTTACCTTGTCCCATTATATGGTGTCTCTATCAGTGAAAGCAGTACTTTTTGAAAGGGAAAGGTATCATCTCAACATCGATGTCACCAAAATAACTCTGCAAATATTTTTCCAGTAAACTCAGTTCCCCAATACAATACAAGGCCTTTGTCCTTCTCAACAGTCCAGAAAACTCCTGCAGGCTTAACCCCAAGAAATGCAGAGCACTGAGTCCATTTCATGTCCATTGGGCATGAGGCAGCTGTTGTGCCCAACTCCTCAGAGTGCAGGAGTTGGGCACAAGCTGGCGAGACATTCCCTATGGCAGAGCCATCCCAAATAGTGTTTTTCTAAAGGGAATCACAGGCAGAGTTTCCGTCATTTTATCTTTTGGTGTCAGGACAGAGGGTTCAGAAGAAGAGGTTCAGGAGCTAAGGGAGGAAGAGATGCAAGGAGAAATAATGATGAGGAGCAGGGAGGAAGGGGTGTCAGGGTTAAGGTCTCAGACATGAATGGAAAGGTAATAGGAGGAAGCCACACAGCAGAGCATCTCTGACAGCATCCGTCCTGCACAGAGGGCGTCTGGGTTGGTGAGCAGTGTCTGACAGTGCTCCATTTGGATATGCAAATGGACAAGGGAACGAAGCTAGCCCCATAGGCCCAGTTATATCTTCACTAGGAGATGACAGCCTGTGTCTGGGGGAGGGCTTGGATAGGAAGGGCACAGATCAAGAGGTGACCTCTCAGCAAGAGGTGGTGGGGCAGCAGCTGTCATCAGCTGTGACAAGGACTGTGACACCATATACTTGGGGCAAACATGTCCCCAGTCCCTGCTTGGCCTGGATACACCTGAGCAAGGAAGGCCTGGACATACAGTGTGCCTCACCCCTCAGCTCTGCAGAGGATTTTTCCTTCTGATGTCCCCTGCAATCAGCACCAGACCAGGCCAGTGGGGATCCTTGGGATGGTGCCTTATCCCACTTGTGACTGGGTAAGACCTGAGGGTGAACGAAAGGAGAGAGCAAGGGTCTCCCACCATGCAGTGGTCTGCCTGGGGAAAGGAGGTTATCTGCCACTGTATGATGGTGAAGGAAAGTACCATCAGGGATGCCACCAGCAGAAACACATAGGCTTATTTGTATGCTCCCAAACACTTATATGACTTCTGGGGAATTTACAGCTACACATAACCTGTCATGAAAATAGGACTGAACTTAGAACAAACAGAAAAAGAAAGCTGTTTTGTTGTAAGAAGCCTCCTGTACTGTATTATTCATATTTCTCTGGCTCTAGTGAAAGCCCAGAAAAGAAAAGACTCGGTGAGGTGAGACAACTATAAGGATCCAGCTTCCTAGTGTGGATAATTCACAGAACTAGAAGGAAAAAGGCAGAAGGAGAGTTATTAACATTGCTTTAAACTTTGATGGAATAATTTGATGACTGAATTTCAGCCTCTTTTTGAAGTAGAAATTAGTAGTCATGAACGCTGCATTTCAAGGTAACCCTGCTTAAATTAAACCAGACAGTACTGAACTCTCACTGGAACCTGTTAAATTAATGGCAGAAGTCTTTAGCAAAGCCTTTTCCTCCCCTTATAAACTGTGATAAGTGAGGAATTAGTGCTTTTAAAACTAAAATGCAATTTAAAAATTCAGAGTGTTGAAACTCATACAGAGCACTTAGCTTCTCCAGTAATGCCTAGACAACTCCTACACACACCAGCTCAGGGTAATATGGGTCAGAAATGAAAAAGTGCTGATACAAGCTCAGTTATAAACTACAGACATAATGTTTGTAAAAACAACTGGTAAAAAAAAGAAGTAAAATTACACATGTGATGGCTTGAATTCCAAGCAGACAAGAACCAGATGAGAAATGAAGTGAGTATTTTGAATAGCCATTTGAACACTTTCAGTACGGATGCGGTAGATTCTTGTATAAAGTCTTGAAATAAAGGATGTCCCTTTTCTGAGAAGCTATGTTTTGGGACAGCAAGGAATGATGACCTCAACGTGGAAGTCTTTAAGCAAGATTTTCTGCCTTTTTTTGGCTAGAGTTCAGACTTAAGGATAATAGAGCTACCTTCCAGCGTTGGAGCCTTTGTCTCTCCGCATAGGGATGTATGAACACAGAGTGTATCTAAAGCTCCCCATCTAGTGGCAGTTCCCAGAATCATAGAACCAGAGACTCCTCTGGTTTGGAAGGGACCCTTAAAGGCCTCTCAGTCCACCTACCCTGCAGTGGTCAAGGACATCTTCCACTATATCAGATTGCTCAGAGCCCCATCCAGCTGACCTTGAATGTCTCCAGGGATGAGTCATCTACCAACTCTCTGGACAACCTGTGCCAATGCCTCACCACCCTCACTGTAATCTATATTGACCCTCTTTTAGTTTAAAACAGCATTGTAAAGAGCCATGTCACTTTGCCCATTTGGTCAAGGCTCAATCAGGTTGTTACTGTGCATCAAATATGTACTGCATGTGCACACAGAGATACAGGCAGCACTGGCAACACAAAGCCAGCCTCAGCCCACTTCCCAACACTGTCTCCACTGTCTCCCTGCTAGCTGGAGTACAGGCATCCACAGCCATTTCCTGTTTCCAGTAATAATTACAAGGGAAAAAAGCTGTGAAGGTTCATCAGCTTCCTTAGGACTTTCTCACCCTATGGGTGTCTCCTTTGAGATGAGCTATCCTTGTTATTATGTTATTCTTTTGAGTCCTTTTTAATGTAGATGTTCAAACCTGGGAATTGGTGCGGGTGAGATAATGAGACACAGAGCAAAGTAAGGATGAGAGGACATCCAAAGACCCTAGCCAGCTCTGTGGACCTGTGTCTCTGAAAAACACCATTATAAACAGCAGAGAGAGCATGTGATGGAAAAGGGAAAAGGGAGGAAGGGTACAGGGAAAGAAATAAATATTTCTCATTCAAACTCTTCTATGCACTTATCTATAAACCAATCAGAACCTCTCTGCAATTCCATCATGGCCACTGAGCTGTTAAATGCTGGGTCTAGGGACATATCAGAGAGGGTAGTGTTAACCTGGACCCTTCCTCTGTGCTTCCACAGTGGATTTTTACATAGCTGAAGGTTAGCTCTGAATCAGTGACCAAGTTAAGAAGTATTTCCTGGTCGCTCTCTGGTGAAAACTCGTGGGTGCCTGACACGTGTGGGCACAAGTGCCACCCTTCACACTTCCTCTCCACTAGAGCTCTCACTGGATTTGGTGGGAGACAGTCTCAAACAAGGGCTGAAGGTCACTAAAAAACCATCTGCAGTTTTTCAGGCTTTTATCCAAGTTTTATGTGGTTGATTTTTGGCTGGCTTGCAGATTTTGCAGCTGTTTGATGGAATTTATTATTTTTTTTCTCCTGCTCTCTAGCTTATGGGTTGATACTCTGGCCAGATGGTCCCAAGCTGGGACTGACTATCTTGCCTCTCTCTGCTCCCTCATTGTGCTGTTGATCCAGAAGTCAGGTTGCCGGCTGCCAGCCTTATTTTTCTAAAGTCTGCTGCCTTATGCTTTTTCACATAAAGATAATTTCATACTACCTTTACATTCCCCATCACTATCTTGATGCAAGTCTGGCTGAGGAACAGCGGGAGCAAAGAAAACTCTTTTATGTGTCATGAAACACAGCAGAGGCTCATCTCTGACTCCATTAAGGGCAGAGTGAGTAACAGCTGACAAGTCTAGCAGAGGAGAACCACCTCCTTCCCGAATGCTACAGGTGGGATCCACCTACCTGAGATCATTTAAAACTCTAGTGTCAAAATTTGACATAGTCTGGAGGAGTAGGCACCCTGGAAGGCACCTCTCCTGGGGCATCATTCCTGGCTAACCCAGAAGCTGAGAAACCTCCCTCACCGGTTTCACTGCATTGCTTCTGCCTTTCTATTTCTGTTTCTCTATATCATCCCTAAAGGGACAATGGATTCCTCTGTTCCTGTCTTTGGGCAGAGGAATGCTATCCTACACTGCAGGGACCTTGATCAACACACTCAGAAAAACCTGTCTGCATGACAGACAGGCAGATTTCTCAGCACAACTTTTTTTATTAAGCTCCTTATTGTAACATGAAAAAAATTTATTCAAGGTATTGAATATTTTAGAATTTTTGATTTGAAACTATATTGTAACTGCTTTTTCCTTTGCTTAAAAACAATAGTTTGATAAAAGTTTACAAGGTATGCACACCCATACAACTTAAGAATGACTAAGAAGCATTAAAACTTCAAGTGCTGTTTTTAAATGGAAGAAACATAAATGTTGGAGGCAATGGCATAGAATCATAGAATCATTAAGACTGGAAAAGATCTCCAACGTCATTGAGTCCAACCTTTGAACAAAGACCAGTATGTCAATTAAACCATAGCACTGAGTACTGCGTCCAGTTGCTTCTTGAGCAATTTCAGGGATGTTGACTCCACCACCTCCCTGGGCAGTCTGTTCCAATGTCTGACTCTCCTTTCGGTGAAGAAATTCTTCCTGATGTCCAACTTGAAGTTCCCCTGGTGCTTCAGGCCATTTCCTCTTGTCCTGTCAATGATGTCAATCCAATGTTTTTTCTTTTTAACTTACCATGATACAACCAGTGAGGAAAAAAACAGATTATAAACAGAAAAAGAAATAAATCCATGTAGGCAATTTCAGCATTAAATGGCTTGCCCCTTTTGCCTTCTCTTCAGAAAAACAACTGCTCCTGATGTCATAACATTTGGATATCCAGAAAAAGCATTATAAATTACCCTTAACAGAACTCTGCAGAAGTGCATCAACAGGGCATTCAGTAGATGGAGGTGATTCATTTTGAAAACTATTTCATTAGGATGGTTATTGCAGCTTGACATTTCCACTGTGATGAGACTTCTGAGAGCTGTCAATTCTTTGGGGCAGATTCCCTGCATACACACAATACTTCCCTTTGAGTTACAAACTCATGTTCAAGGAGCAGATAGCTGCAGAGACTCACACAAAGCGCATCTTGGCTGTCTTTTGACCTGCTTCTGCTCCCTTTAGACTCAACAGAAAAAATCCCCGTAATTCTATATGAGCGGGAACTAACTCACTGACCTCCTCCATGCACATCTCCTGGGTGGCCTTTGTTCTTTGTTGACTCTGATGAGGTTGTTCTCTGGCCATCTTCAAAGAAATATGGCAGCATACTTCAGTTTTGGTCTTCCAGCATGCAAGGGGTCACAACACAGATTCTTTCAAAATACACAAATTAAAAATAAAAAGTTGGATGGGGAAAAAAGGAATGTTAGGGACAGGGAAGGACATAGATGGTCTTTCAGTCCCACTGAGTGTCTATTGTTCTGTTTTTCTCCATTTTTAAAATTTTACTTTCTTAATCAAGGGAATTTCTGTTAGCATTACTGTTCATTACTGTAGTTTCTTAACCATCGAAATTTGAGATTTTCATTTCAACCCACATGAATTAGTTGATTTTTTCTTTAAAACATGTGAAAAGGGAAATGACAAGACCATTTGTGTTGTTACTGCATCTATTACAAACCACTAAGGAAGGAAAAAAAGAAGCATGGAAACCTAAAGGTAAAGGAAGAGATATAGCCATTTCTAATTAGCAAAACACTGGATTAAAAAAAGGAATCAGGTAAAGTTTTCAACTCACAGAGGACTTGCCTCATTAAAAGCTATAAAGATAGGGAAAACAAGGAAGATCCTTGGGATCTAGGTGCAGTGGAAATTCAACTTGCAAAGTTTATGTGGTGGTTCCTTCCTCTAAATGTGAACCACGTGAAAGCTCCCAATCGGTTTTGTACACAGTAAATTATTAATGTGTAGCAGCAAGAAAATCTTACTTTGTGACTCTGACTCAACCTGTCAAATGATAAAGAAATTTTGTGGAAAGCAAGCAACTGAAAATTATAATTGTAAATGAAAACAGCTTATGCTTCTAGAAGTATAAGATAAACATTTACCAAGTGGCCTCTTGAAGCAGACAAACAGAACGTTACTGAGTCAGAGTATATTATAGCCAAAAACTGCTTGATCTTTTACTGGCATCAAATAATAAGTCCAAGTGCCCACTTCTGAAATCCTTGTATGGTGATTCTGATCTTGGCTGCATATATACACCTGGGGAAGGGTAATGTTCCATCAGGGATGGTACTGTAAAAATTATTATGAGAGAAAGAATTGAGTATACTAATACATTCTGGACATTTGTCGTACTGGGAATCTCACCTCTGTGAAACATAAAATGGGCAATTAAAAATATTTCTTGAACTACCTCCCTCTGGATATCAAAATATGATGGATTCATTATGCAATGCTGTAATTGCAGCAAGAGAGGACAATTTAAAGTAGCTAAAAATTAATTTTGACACAAATGCAAGATCATTCCTTGACTGGATAATAGTTATGCACATGGGAGAAAAAAGAAAAGCCATTTCTAACAGCAATTGAATCTTCACTTGGAAATTAAAGGAAAATAGGTAAAAAGGGCACAACTTAAATACAGAGCCATACAGAATGCAGTGGGCAGCTCAGCAGACCTCTTGTTTCAGAACAAAAAAAAAAAAATAAAGTGAGGAAGAGAAGAGAATTTGCCTTGAGCTTTTTCCATATGAATTTCAGCATACTGCAGAGAACATTGCTGGGAATAAAAAAAAATAAGGAGCAGTTACCCTCCCTCACAGGACATTTCTCAAGTCATTGAGACAGTGAACCTGACCTTACTTTGTATTTTTTCACCATGACAGTGAGGAACCAGCATTTCCTCAGCTTCCCAGGCACTTGCCTTCTAGGGAGCAAAATTCCACTTGAACTTTGTGCTGAAACCAAGAAGTCTTTTGTCGTTTGAGTGCAAGTTGCAGAGCAGGCTTCTTTGGGAGATGACAGAGTCACTTGTTCGTTCAAACCATGAGAAGGCTACCAGACCCTGTCCTAGGGGAAATCTGGTTTCTTTAGCCTGTGGGGAGAAATAACAGCAACCAACTGCTGGAAGCTACAAATACTTTTTCTTGAGGAAATATGAACAACTGAGTAGGATTAAGAGTGGTTTTTCACCCTCTATATAGTAAGTGCACATTTTTTTCTGAATCAGTAAAAGTGCATCTGATTAAATAAAAGCTAAAAAGTGCAAATCTTTAAGTGAACAGCTTGTAATGAAGATGACTTCAGCCATTTAAATACAGAAGTCCAGTGATATTCTAGACTCCCTACAGCACCTGACACATCTGCATGTGGCTAGCAGACAACTAATCTCACACTAGTTCTCTGTGCAGGTACCTGTGGATAACTTCGGTCAATACTCTGTAACAGGATAAAGGAGCTGATGAAACCAGATGTTGCTAAAATCTGTCTACATCTAGAGTATTATAAAATGAAAGGAAGTGTTACAATTCAGTAGTGCAGCATCTCAGCTTCCATTTTCTTTACTTTTTCTAAGACTTTCCTTTCTGCCTGGCCAAAGAAGAACTGTACTTACTCGCAAAAGATGTCCATTGATTTCAGCATGCTGAGGAGTAAGCCCCTAGTAGGGCTATGTGTGTTTTGTGCTTTACATCATTTTGTAGACAGATGGGCAGCAAAGAAACAGGATGTCTTTTGCCTAGGGAGGGTGGAAAGGAAATGCAACAGCCCTGCAAGCTTTAGTTGTTTGAGTGATCGAAGTGGGGTTTGAGTTCTCCACTCCTGGGTACTTACAATGCATGCAAATGCTCCATTCACTGATAGCTTGGTGTTTCCAAACTTTACTCATTCCGCCTGCCTCAGCTTTGTGCATTACCCTTTTGACTCTCTGAAGAGCATTTAAATAGAATGAAACAACTTTGTTCCCACTGTGATCACAGTTCTCCTGATAAACACACCGTTCCACATGGTGGTGAGCTTCTGGCATCTTTTAAAAGACGTTCAAAAAAACCCCCCACCAAACAACCCAATGACAAAAAGAGAGCAATAATTTAAAACACGGGAATAGGGAATTTTACCGTTTCCCTCTCTGCCATGATTCAGCAATAAATTCATAGTTTTTACTTTAACAGCTCTTCACCTTGGTCAAATTTGGATGAAAATTAAGAGTGGAATAATACATCCTGTGGTTCATCTAGAATTTGGATGCAACAAACCAAATATTTATAGAAAAATTGCTAAATATTTGCAATCTGTGTTTCTGTCCATATTGTTAAAAATATTTTCAAAAATAGCTTCCTACTCTACTACAGTTTTATTGACTTGGAAGGTTTTGTTTTCTGAAAGTTTCTTTTCCAGTTGTTCTTAGTTTTTCTCTCTTATCTCAGTAACTTCCAAGGATCTGAGTATTTTCCTGCGCCAACCTTCCTCTGAAAAGTGAAAGAAATCTCTGAGTGGAGCAACAGAGAAAAGAGAAGGAATATAATGAACTACCCTTGAAATGTTTGCAAACATTACCCCTGCAAGAAATTTTCTAGGTGACTTCTGCAAACTATGTGCTATAAACAATTATGTTTATTACAGTAACATACAAAGGCATGAAACAAATTTGAGAGACTGATGGTGCAAGATATGGGCAAAAATAACAGAGCAAAACCTTTTTCTGACCCCAAGAGCCATGACCCTGCTGGGAAAGGGAGTGAACTCTTTAATTCAAGGAAACAGTTGGTTTTTAAACATTCTGCATTAAAAGTGGGTGGGAATAGCTTTCTAGAGAAGAAAATGTTTGGGGTATGCTCCAAATCCTGAAGTAGGAAGAAGAGATCAGCATCTTTAGGAAGAAAGACACAACCAAATCTTGCTAAATTATAATAAATTCATTAATGAAACAAATGCCTCATAGTCACTCTTTCCAAGGCTTAACTTCCTTTCTTTGAGTCTGATAGTCTCCAAGATACCTGTATTACCTTATCTCAGCTGTCATTATTCAAGACATCACTCCCTGTGTTTCACCTAAATAACAACCTTGTGTTTGACGCTGTTGATTATATTATATCATATTGCAATGCTCTGGGCCTTTGATTGTAAAATTGCATCTGTGTCTTCTTTCTGTGTTTAGAATGGAGAAAAGCAGTTGTAAAAGTAAGTGCAGGAACAGAATTGTGCAGATCAATGAACAAACAAATGAATGGAAGTACCTTTACACAAAAAAAATACAACTTTGCTAGTCCCCATAAATGAATATCAGGCATCATTAGAAACATAAATACAAAAATGTACACAACCTGAAAAAATATGTGTAAATTTGGAATGTACGAAAATTGTGGATAAGTAGAACATTTCTGTCCACTGGGACTTAAGCCTCTTGTGCTCCCATTTATTCAAGAGTTCAAGATCTTATTTAGTATGCAAAACTGGGTTCGGGTTGCTCCTTCTCCCAAAAGGGCCTTGGATCTTCCTAAGTGACTGCCTTGCTGTCTTGTACTCCAGGTTGAGCTATATCCTACTTTCTCCCATGAAAATTGCTGAATCTTGGCTCCAGTACTTTTTTCACCACATTGTAGGGGAAAGAAAAGAAAAAATATACATTCTGTGTGCGTGAATGAACTTATAACCTGCTGTGCAAAGTACCTAAGAAATATATTGGGTTTCAAACCCGATTCCAAGCATTTTTGTTTATTCAAAGAGTACCTGCCCCTGTGTGTCCATCATATAACATAGGCATTGTTCTTAGGCATGGGATGCTCAGATATAAACCTATTAGGCAGAGAAAGCATTTCTGTTAGATATCCTGCAGCTTTGTTGAGTGCCCACACCATTGACCAAGGAGGGTAGTGCTTTTTGTAGATAAGGCTTTGAGTTGGTTTGCCTTTATTAAAAACTAAATGAAACTATTTTGTCTGTACCAAACCAAAATTTCTTTTTCCCTTTTTCTTTTTTGTTTATCATTCTGTTTAATGAAAAAAACCTGGATGTTTTCTGTTCAGAATTATCTAGATCAGTTACCTTCCTTGATTTGAGTTCTGAAACAAACCCAGTTACTCACTCAGATTTTATTCACACTGAATCAGACTTCCAGCCCATAGCAGAGCTGGTGCACAGCGCTGCCCCTGCAGAGCAGGGATCTGTGCTGGGAATTCTGGAATACAGGCAGACTTTCTCCCACCATCCTACACACTTATTTAGATATTTTGCCATTGTTTGCTATTTATAAATAAGCAGCTTTCCGTTGCATGATAAAGATTCAAATGAAAAACACTTCACAATGCTGAAGGGAAACTATTTGAAGTAGGAGCCACGTGGGTGCTCAACATCAGAACAAAGGAGGATTTTAAGTGTTTGCTAATCCTTGTGGACCTTTTATAGAGTCAATTTCTTTACCTGACTAGAAAAAAAATTATATCAGATGAAGACTCTTAATATATGTTGAATTCTCAGGCAATATTTTGCAGTACAGCTAGGTGCAATCTTGCCATTCTGCCTGATAGAGATGAAGTCCTTCAAAAATGGGACAGGAAAAGCTGACCTTACCATAGTAAGCAGAATAAACCAGTTATACTTAGTCTCGTTGGTGTTTATAAGAGGTTTTAGCTGGCTTCCTTCCGGACTGGCTATAACTGGCACAAACAATTTCCTTCTTTGAGAGCAGCTGTCACTGGTGTAGTTTCTCTTTGGGCCAGGAATGGAATAAAGCATTTATTCTCTCGAAACATCCTCCTTCGTGTGGAGGCCTATAAACAAGTGGTAATGATAACCAGACATTCATCAGATGGTAGGGAGGTGATTAGTGGGATGCCACAAGAAGTAGTGCTCAGCCTAGGTATAATTGACATCTTTAGTCTCTTACACAATCTAATAAAATATAGCTGCTGGAAAAACTTTTCTCATTTCGTTGGCTTACTTGCATGGTGTCAAGGTAAAAATTGCTAAACCACCTTTTGCAATTCTTCTTTTTTACTGTGGATTTTTCCACTGCTTTTAAAGGACTGACTTATAGACATCTGTCTGTACTAGAAAGCAAAGCAAAGTAGTCTAGAAGTAACATGACAGTGATAGATGTTGCTATTTAGCACAATTCATAACCTCTTAGTCCAGAGGGACCACAGTGTGTGAGCCTGACTTGTATAGAACTGAACCAAAGGGATTTTTCTGAATTTAGAACAGAGAACACAGAACCAGGTGAGATATGTTAAGCTGATGAATCTATCTTGGTTTTGTGGACAATTGAACAAAATACTTTAAACTGAAACTTACCAGGTTCTTTTCTAAGAAAACAGCCCTGTCCCTCCTCACCATTTCTTCTGGAAATTCATTCCAGGGCCCTATAGCTCTGTCATTCAGAAAATTAAGAAAAATTCCAACTCAAATTGATTCATTTAATTTCAGTCCCTGTACATTTGCAGACTGACTGCAAGTTTCTGAACTAGGAAAGAGAGTTTATTGTGAGAGTTTTCTCAGAGGTCAGGCTATACTTGCAGTTCAGACTCTCAAAAGCTTGGGGCCAAGCCACAAAAACTTACATTGCACTTTTCACAGGTCTGATTTCGCTAACTTTGCTATATTCCCATACTCCCAAAGCTGAAAGTGGGAAAAGTTATCTGCCTTATTAAAGTATTCCAAAATTTTGTATAAGAAACCTTAAAATACATGTTTGGTCAATGAAAACAACATAGCATTGGTTTGTACAATTTTATACCAAACTAAACCTCCAATTAAAATTTAACGCTTTAGACCATCTAAATGAAAGAATGAATAAAATCGGGGTGCAGCTTGTGTTGATGGCAAGTTAAGATTTCATAGTTTAATTATGTATCAAATGCTCTGTCAGCTTAATGAAACAGAAAATCAGGTTAATGAGTTAATAAAGATAACAATTAAGCAAATACATACATATATATATATATATATATATCCATGAAAAGAGAATGATAATTACATACCATTATAAGAAAAAACATTTTGAACAATGTCTGGGGTCTTGGAAGCTGTCACACCCCGTCCCAACAGTGCTTGTTGTTGTTTGAACTAAAAAGCCCTATATGCGTCATTCCCAATGTCTTTACCAATGTTTGGTCCAAATACAGGTATTTTTATGCAGCTACCAACTGCCTATTTAGTGGTCTCGCTAAAAACAGAACCTACATAAAATGTGCACAAGTGCAGTGCCACCCCTGATGTGTTATGAAGATACAAATATCTAAAGTCCAATGCGTGATTTGCAAGGCTTAACTAGGACCTGAAATGTGTGCAGATATGGACAGAGTTCTCAACTGAAGAACAGTGCTTACAAATGGTGAAGAGCAAGGAAATAACCAGAGAAACAAACAGGAAGAATTTTTTTGGTAATTATCCAAGATGAATGAGAATAACAGCCAAAAAGAACATCCCAGTGCAGAGCAAAATCAACATAGGAATAACCATCGTGATTATTAATTGTAGGAAAAAAAAAAAAAAAAGAAAGTGTCTAGATTGGAACAACAGCACCAATACCACATTTTCCTCTTTTTTAAGCTTGTTTTTTGTCACAGAAGATGCCTTTTTTTGTTGTTGTTATTCATATAAAGGGTTAAAAAAATAATGCTTGCAATGTATTATTTTGTACTGGAATGAGTTTAGAAACTGAAGAAGATGGTTGATAGTAAGTTTGTATAAAGATATTTATGTGGTTAGAAATAACATCACAAAGGATTTTTTTAAATATACCAGTGAGGTCACTATCGTTTGAGTATGCCAAAAATATGGAAATTACATTTGATAGGTAGAAAAGGACACACATATTCTGGTACTTACTTATCTAATAAATATGTAATTTATATCAGCTCAGACACTAGGTGACATAAATAAAGGCACTTTGGAGCTTTTCTCAGGATGATGCATTTGAAATCTGTTGATTTTCTTGTTTTCCAGGGCAAGAAAGGCGTGAGTATAAGAAAGTCAGAAAATTACAAAAAATATTTTGTTTTTTTTTATATTAATGCTGAAGAATTTTAACTCTTAATCACTTCTTACCTAAGCAGAGTTTGTAATGATTTGTACATGGCTGTGCTGGACTGACACTAACAAAAATATCGATTGGTAATTAAGTTTTATCTAATCCCAAACAACTCTGATGGTTAAATCATTTCATGTCAGCACTGTTCCCTCTCTGGTTTTTGTGATTTTAATTTCTGAAGTATTTAGCGAGAGAAACTATAGTTCTCAGTTTGCTACAATAAACAAGTGTAATAGAAACACGATTCCTTGCAGACAATCAGACTTTTGTGAAATTCCACTGATCATTTCAGTAACCTTTATCTCTTCAATCATTAATCTTGAATACAGTAAACTGTAAAACAGAAATGATAGCAAGACCCAGTAAAATGACATTGGGATTGTACCTCTAGAAAGCACATTTTGTGCAACATGCTCAAGGGCGCATTTGTCTTTTTCATGGCCATATCATAGTCCTGACTGATGGGATGCAGCTCCAGAACTGGACTCCAAAATTTATGTGTCTGTATGTGTGTGTCTATATTACAGTCAACAGCACCCAGCTAGCTATTTATCTCAACCTTAAATGAGCCTCTGCAGACTCCGTTTTCTGTAACAACTTGATCTTTGTTGAGTACCTTTGGACCTCAGCAATCCAGCTCACATTGAGGCACACATGTAGGAGATGCTGAGATTTTGGAGTTGGAATCCACACCCCCTCTTCGCACCACATAAACAGCTCATACATATCCACTTCTTTTCTTTCACAGAATCATAGATTTCTACAAATCAGAGAATAATTCAGGCTGTAAGGAACCTTGGGAGATTTTTTGTTCAGCCTTCTATTTGAAGTAGGGTCTACTTTGTACTCTGTGAGCTATTAGAGCAGTCCAGGCTGACCACTCAGGGCTTTATCTGGTCAGATTTTCTCCATTTCTAAGTGATGAGCTTCATTTATATCAGAAATTCTTGCTAATACTACTGAAACAGTGACTTTGACTTTTGTACTGTCAAAACACTTTCCATTTCTCCTTTTCTATTTCTATTTTCTTGTATTTGTTCCAGAAGGCATCTCAGCCTTGCCTCTGTTGTGCATGCCCAGCTTCAATTTCTTTTTGAAGTAAAATATAATTTTTAAAATTAAAAAACTGTCTTCCCAATGACAAATTCACCACAGGTCTTAATAAGTTGGTTGTTAATTTCTTAAATTTGCTGAGTTTTAATTTCGAACCCTGTATCTTACCATTTCTTCAACTGATGGGTGGAGGAGCCTTCAAGAAGCAGTTTCCCATTCCCTTTCTGAAAACACACATGAATACAATGTAGTGTATTATGTTTTACAAGCAGAAATTCTCCATTAGATCACCACTCACTGGGAAGCAAGTTCATCAGGTAGGAGAAGAGGGCAAGACACATCCACCAGGCTGTAGCTGAAGAGTGGTAACTCAGCAAGGCATTTCTGGAGCTCACCATCACACTTAATGGATTTGTCTAGTAAAAGCAAATCCCTGGAACACAGATGTCTATCACTGCCAAAAACATCAACAGCGAGTAACCATACAGGCAAAAAGTACCAGGATGATGAATAGTCTGAAGAGAAAGATTCGTAGGACAAGTCAGGAGGACTCAATGCAGATGTACAGTCCAGCTCAGTGACATCTAAGAGAGGCTGATCGACAGCTTCATCTGGCTTTTCCAGCTGTATGGGTTAAGCAGCCTTCCTGTGGCAGGCTCAGACCAAAATAGCCTTAAGTACAGTGACATTTCTGCTTCTCAGGCAAATATTTACGCACGTGAGGATAAAGCATATGTGTGGGTGGTGACAGGGAGAGCTACAAGAACAACTACATTTTCCTATCACCCCTGTACTCCCAGCCAGGTTTAAATGCCTGCCTGGACCCTGGGGACACTGATGACCTGCTGTCCTTGCCCACCCCTCGAGAGCTCCCTTGTCCCAGGGTCCAGGACCCCATGTCATGGCTCAGGCTATCCTTCCTTGCCTCAGCAACTCCAAGCAGGGTTGCTCTTGTTATCCCATATATACATTGGAATTTTATCTATCATACTAATTGTTCTGCAATATTTGGCTGTTATCATGATCCTGACTCAGCTGTTTCAACTTTCAGGCTGTCACAACCATTTAACAGCAATACGTTGCTTAATTATTCTTAACTGAGCTGTGATTCCCTTCAAAAACCTCTCTCATACACTTTTTTTTTTTTTTTTGGTGCATTTTGCTGGAATCTGCCCTCCTAGGCTGGATGAGAGGGTGTTAAGACATACCCAGGTGACAATCAGCAGTGTTGCTGTCATCAGTCCCATATGGCAGATGGACACAATGGCATCTTCTTCTTCACCAGGAGATTCCCTTCCCAGCTGAGCCATTGCAAGGCACACGCTACAAGGAGATCCTCTGTAGGTTCCATTAGTTGGAATGTTTTGTCTTTGAAACAGTTCTTCCATGAACAGGAAAACCTTGTCTCTTTGGAATAAACTATGATCAATCGCACAACAGAGCCTAGACACTCAGTCACTGATCTGTATTTTGACACTTCAGAGAAATATAACAAGGTGTTTTGCCTTCCATCTGAAGCATCTCATTTCTCATCTAATAAGAAATTTGCTGCCAAATTTTTAATTAGGGCTCCATCAGAAAACATCCTTCTTTGTCAGGAAATCATGCAACATCTGCCTGGTAATATATCTTCCCCTCTTTCCTCATCCAGACCAACAATTTTAAAAAATCTTTAAAAAATCATCAATTTCCTCCCTACTCAGGAAAAAATACAACTCTTCTTGAGTCCTGTATTTTGTGACCCTCAGAAGCATCAATTCTTCCACAGTCATCTCCCTGTTGTCTTACGGGCCTTCTGATGAGCAGAGCTGCCTGGAGTAGTGGGTGGATTGGGAGGGCAATTTTTTTGCTTAGAAAAGAGAATTACAGCTGACTCTAGCTGTCATGTGGAGCTGGTAAACCTGGAGAGGGAGCCAGCCCCACAGAGCACAGGGAGTGCAAAGAAGGCAGCATTGCTGCCTCCATGAAGGCACCCACCATCCCCAGGGGAAGGAGCCCATCCAAATGTACTGTGACCCTTAGAGCCAGACACATCCCAGATTTCTATGATTGGTATGAGTCCCATCATGGGGAGAGAAGGTGCCAAAACCGCAGTTGCCCTCTGACGTGTGCTTGAAGCCCCTGGACTAGCAGGGGTATTACAGGGATTCTGCAATAGTCTCATTTTCCCTTCCTAAAATCAGACTGTTGGGAACATAACTACGGAAATTCCCACACATGAGCTCTTGTTGGCATGTATGGAGATTACAGTGTATCTGCAGATGTATTTATACACATTAAGAAGACTTGTAGCAATGTCTGCACCAGTAATTATTTCCCATCTGTGACTGTGAGACCTCAGAGAGGAGCAGGCTGCTGAGGCAGACCACCCTGCTGAAGAGGCAGTTCTGTTTAACACTGTGCTATGCACAAAGCTGGTCAGCAATTCATGTGAGGGAGAAGTTTTATCCAGAGGATTTATCAGGAGCCTCACTTCCCAAGCTCTGTTGATTTATTTTGCATGAGAAGTGTGAGTCTTGGGAGGAATTCTTTGGTCCTTTCTTGTCACTGCCTGCAGAAATAGAGTGCTGCTGTGCATCCATCTTAATTACAGAGTTTGCCTTGCAGTGGTTTGCATTTCCAAAGCTGTCCTCCTATGACAAAGGTGACAGTCTTCACTATTTTCTTCTGATCAAGAGCTGAGTCACTCCATTACAAAGCCCACAGGCCAGATATGTTACTAATGCAGTTGCCCACGTCCCTACAAGTTCACTGAAACAGAGCAGATACAGTTCCGAAAAACAGCTGATTGCTGCATACCCCTGTTTAAATTAACTTGAAAATCCTAACTGAAAGAAACCAAACTGTTTTCTGTCTTCACTTTCTATTCATTGCTTTAATGTCCAGTATTACCTTCCTGTGACTTCAGCAAGCTTCTAATGGCCCTAGGAATTGGGCTATTGAAGGAATAGTTTCCTTATATCTGCCTACTTTGGATATCGCAGCTTCTTTTCTCCCCTTGGAATAATCCTTAAAAACAGGCAGATATTGCTCCCTTGTTTCAGACAGCACAATATTTGTAGTTAATAATTTACATGTGCAGATTGGTAGGTCTCGTCCAGGTCCTCAGAAATATGCAGGTGATTAGGGCGAATTGTGTTCCTGCACACCTTTAAAAAACTGAATTTCCATCCCTGAAAAGTAGTATTTGTGAGTGAATTCAACATTAAAAATATGTTACCCTTAAGTCAGTGATATTCAGTAAAACAAAGGCATTACCTTCAGTGGGAATGGCTAGAGACAGAAAATGCCCATTTGAAAATTGATGAAAGTTAATGTTCACCAGAGAATGTTGCCTTCTAACTTTGCCTGAAAAATAGTCTGAGATAAAAATAATATCTGATTTTATTTTCATTGCATCAATAATTTTCATTTGAGTATATCTTTTCCCAAGCATCAATCCCAAACACTACTTAAAAGCAATCTACTCCTTGTCCTGATTTCAGAAAAAGCTGGTTTACTACTGTTTATACAGCACTGAAATCAAGTTTATATACCAATGCTATCAGTGTTTCTTTTATATCACACATGCACATAGAGCAAACTTCCCGGTGAACTACCATTTCTAAAAATTTCATTACTGAAATTTCAGTCTCGAACATTACTTCTCCTCACAATCTCCAAGTCTATTCCACTTGGGTAGCATTAATCTGCTACACAGATGGAGGCAAGACATTCCCATTATTCTCTAAGATAACTAGTTCCTAAATTTCTGCTGACGAGTTTGGTTTTGAGCTATTCTGACCCAAAAAGCTGACCAGAGTGTATTAGGAACTCGAAGACACAGCCCTCAGGATTAGTCACTGCATCTACGTTAAATCTTTTTATTTTTGTTCTTATAGGCCTGGGAATATAGTAGATGGTAAAATTGCAGCTTCTACATTTTATACTTGATGTAACAAAGAAATAGGATCTTGTATTCTGTAGGATCAGCTTTCTCCTGCAGGTTGAATGTTCAAAACTCACAAAGCCCAGTGAGTTCTTTGCCTAGGGGATACGTGCTTTTTACCAAATTTTAAGATAGTCTCTATAATTAGTGGTCTAATTTTGTTGTGCACAAATGACCTTACCCACCCAAGTGGGAACACAAAATTCGTATTTGTGAGCTCAAATTGGCTGAATGTGTGTCCTCAAACAAATGTACTCTGGGTCTGCTGCATACATAATATTAAGTATGGCAGGCTCTGAAACTACAGTCAACAAACGAATATGAAACACTGCAAAATTATTTTTGGTGCAAAACAGGTGAGGCTGGGAAAAGCATGAAAACTTGGACTTCTCTAAATTGGCTCCAGTCCAGATCCCCAAACAAGCAAATTCTCCCAAGAGACTTGGAGCACTCAGAAGAATTTGCAGTGTCAATTAATTGCCTTATACAAGGGTGCTAACATTTGATATCATGATCTCATTGCTGCTTCAGTGATGTATCAGGATGTAGATATCCATTGCTGGAGTGCCTTGAGGCTCTGCATAGAAGAGGTCTATAAATCCCAGTGAACCAGGTATTCTATAAACACCAGACAGAATAGACTACTGATAAATTCATTCACAATCCCCAAAATACATTTGCATCACACATGCTCTGCACTGGCACTTATAGCCTTCACTTTCATACTGTGCCTGTTTCTGTGTTTATAAGCTGCCCACCAGAACAGCCCAAACACTCTTAGCCTGTTTGTTCTTTAACTATTGGCCATTCCTGTTTCAAAACTTCTATCTCCTGTTCAATTATCCCAATAAGACTAGAGGGATGAAGAGTGGCAAAGGCACTAGTTAGTGCAGAAAAACTGTGAAAAAGTTTTTTCTTTTCAGGAAAAGCTGTGAAACCAGGATGGCAAACAGTATGTGAACCACCATGGCTTGATTCCTTCTATGTTTTCTGCAATATTCCACAGGGAAGCATAGTGCAGTAGGAACAATTTATCTTATTTGCCTACCAAATGTGGAGGGGTTATATACTCTTGTAAATACCCCAATTTCATTCTTGTCTGCACCCTTTAGTGCTATCTTCTCTACATAAGTAGAATTTGTATGAACATCAGCTATTGTTACTACTGTAATTAATAGCACATTTCTGAAATTGAGGCTATTTTTAGTTACATGACACAAAAAGCTTGAAACAGTTGGAATTATTTTCTTTTAAAAGTCACAAAATACAAACTGAATTACGTTTTTGTTTAATTTTTTTTTGAGCTAAAAACAGTCAAGTTTTGCCCTAGGGCAAATTTCTATAGATGAGTTATAAATCTCTAAATAATGAGGTTTTTAATGAAAACAAGGCTAACTCAGTGTGAACTGTAGCAGAGCAAATTGTGTCACTATAACTGTAACTTAATGGAAATCTACAGATATTGAAATTTTTTTCCGATTATTGCTTAATTTATCAAAACCATATCATTTACAGCGCACTCTAAATGAGGCAAAAACATATTCAAGGATGTGGCAGAGATAATTACAAAAAGCACCAAGGAGACAAGTAATGAGTAGGTAGAGGAATAAGTCACCTGAGAGAAGAAAGTCGTATTATTATGTAAATCTGGGATATCAGTGATTGTGTCAGCTATACGTGTGGGAGATGGTGGTAAGAACTGAGGACAGGGGGTGTTCAAATGGAGGGAGGGATACAGAACACGAGTGGAGAAGGCATTGTGACTGGTGAGTCAGTAACATCATCTCTAATGTTTTCTTCCTGGGGCATGGTATAACTGCTCTGTGTGTAGCATTTTTAACTGGAAGTTTGAGATGCAATTAAGTAAATGAACAGCTAAACCCAAAGGCTCCTGAAATAAAGGAAAGGTTGGAAAATTAGCTCTGAAGTAAATAGCACTCATCATTTGTGCAGCATTTTATTTTTTCAAACTATTGTACAAACATTGACTAATGAAGAGTTTATTTTTTTCCCCTTCTCCCTGGAGTTCACATGAATTAAGGAATCTACAAATGAACAGGCCAAAAATGTAGTGCATTAACCAAAGATAACAGAAGAGGATACCAGGAAATAGCTGGCTGCTGGGCAGGCTCATGGAAGATAAAATTCAAAACCAGGCATGAATGGTGCAGTGCAGACCTGGTGCACTAACACTGTGCATCCGTAGCTGCTGCTCCTCAGCAGAGAAGCCCTCCCTCCCAGCCAGGCACAGCACCATGTGGAGACCAGCTATTGCCCCATCAGCCTCCGTGCCACACTTCACTGCACGTGAAAGGTGTGTATGCAACCTCCCTGAGTTCACCGAGGGGATCACAGACCAGGGAATTGCATCCAACAGCAGCTCACACCACCTGCAGGGAGAGCCCATAACCACCACACTGACAGCATTGCTTGTCCCTCTCTGGGAACTCGACCATCATCCAGGCAAGAATGGGAGATTCATAGAAGGGAAAATACTCTAAAGCCTAATGTCCATGGAATTCATTTGCCAAGGGAATAGCCATGTTCCTGGGCATTAATTTTATGTTACAAATTCTTACAATAAAAATATATTAACTATTTGGGGAATGAGGGGAGAAGCACTTGCCAGTGAATATCCTTATAATAAGGTGATTTTGCAAGGAATCCCTCCACTCTCATAATTCTTTCAGTTTCAGTTGTAAAATTATCCAGTTTTAATCTTTATCCTCTTTCCCTCCCAACAGGAAATTTCTGAGAGTATCCCGGATTGTGGGAGAAGAAAGTGCAACCCCTTTTCAGACGAAGACACCAGAAGTGTGATTTTACCCCTTCAGCCAGTTACACAAGGTGGATGCCACTTTCTCTTTCTTCTGAACAAAAGCTTCTTTGATGGCTCACCATCCTGTAAGCTCAACGAATGAAAATGTAGCAGTGGTTTCTCTGCTTTAAACAAAGACCAGTCTCCACCGTGTGAATTAGGTGTGCTAATACCATCTGACTTCTGGGGATTTTAAGGCTAGAAAGGCTTTGTGGATCCCACAGGAGCTTCAGACTCATCCCACAGTCAATGGAGGATGTAGCAGCTCTGAAAATGGATACTGGCCGGACTGCCAAGGCCAGGCAAAAGTGCAAGCACTTGAGTGTTCACTTCTGATGAGGGGTTAGCACATTGCTTGTGCCTCAGTTACACCTGTGTGGCATTTGATATACCCAAGTGCCTTTCTGGATCTTGGCATGAGTGTTAGAGATAACATTAACAGCACATAAACAGAAGCCCTACATGTCCTGGGCTGTCAAACAGTGTGTCCTTAGCAAGAAACAACTTCTGGGCAGTGAAGGCTGGATGACAGAAAGAGATGCTGAGAGTGTACAAGTTATTTTGTGACCGTGTAGTGGCTGCTCATGCAAAGGATATATTTTCAAGTGTTTCCAGTATTACAGAAGCCTTGCAGCTGCTTCTGAGTCATTCTGAGCACCAGAAAAGGTGATGAACATTATAGGAAATGATCTCCAGTTACTTCAAAATATTATTCTGGAATGGAAACTTCTATGAGTTATTTGCTCTAGGAGGTATTTTGTGGTTATTAGGCTCATTTCTGTTCTGTTTTTGCAGAAAAGCACTGCCTGCTCCTGCCCATGACTCTGCAATGATAGGCACAGCTGCATCCCATGAAGACTATCCAAAGCATCATTAAAAGAAAGCCAATAAACAAAACAACAAATTATAGCTCGCTCAGCAGTTGCCAAAGATAGTGTCTGAGGGTGGTGCATGGTGGGATTCTTTCTCCTCACTCCACTAGAGTGAACGTTCGCCAAAGCTCTCATAAATCAGGCTTTATCACCTAAGAGAATCAAACCCAATTATTACAAATTGAGCCAGAGGATCCACTTAGCAGCCTCGCCACTGTCCTGCTGACTACTCTCGATTCTCTTCTCTGTCTCCATGCTTCCAGAACAACAGTCTGTGTCTTCCTGGATTAATATATCTCAGCTGCTCAGCCAAGGGATGATACAAGATCACAAAAGTGCTTATGGGAGATAGGGATTGCTTCCAGGTCTGGGAGCAGAGACGTACAGGCCAAGCAGCTGGGACTACTTGCTGATGGTCAATGCAGTGAAGATAAAAAAAAACCAATCTTGCAAATTTTCAGAGAAAATTTTCCCGACACTGACTTCCATTCTATTGCAGTCTCAATATCTCAAAGAAAATGGTAGAAGCTTCTTGACTTAGGCAATTAAGTCTCACCTGCTGAATAAAGCTTAACAAAACAGACTGCTGTGAGTAGCTTTTCCTGGACAAGAGGACAGCCTCATCATAAGGGCTTGCTCTCTCATGTGAGTCTATGATTCCTGGCAGATTAAAGTTAGCCAAGTAATTAAGGTAAAAAAGTAGCTTAACTGGGAACCTAAAACTGTGAGAAAGGAGAATGATTATAAACAGTGCTGACTATATTAACGGATTACAGTAAAAAGAAAAAAAAGCCTCAGGAGGATTAAAGTGTTAAATAGTAGCTAAATAGCAAGGAGAGAGAGAGAAGTCTAATGCTTCTTCTTTTTTCTTCTTCTTTTACTTTATCTTTGTAATCCAGATTTAGCCGCAATTTTTGGATGCCTGATGCCCTGGTGTGTGAAAATTGGATGCGTTTTTATGAGATTAATTTCCTCAACAGGGACGGGGTCAGGTAAGGGAATTTCATAACTTCTTACTTCCAGACATCCACTAGGACATTGGTGGAGGTCTCAGCACTAGTCCTACACCTTGCTCTCCCCTTCACTGGGAGGGAGTGCTTGCAGTAGGGAATGGTTGTGCCATATGGCTGGAGCTGGGCAGTCCTGTGAGCACTGCTGTTTATTTGGAGAGTGTAGACAGGACATAAAACAATCCTCTTAGTATCTGGTATCAAAGAGAAAAACACTCTTATAAGAAAGAAACAGAGAAGATTTGTCTGAAAATGAAGCACGGATTTGACAGAGGGCACCTTCTACGCCCCTATGGAGTGGTAACCCAAAAAAAGATGAATTTCATTGGGAAGCAGTTTATGACCACAGCTGATTTACAAGGTGAGTCACTGAAGCACATACTCTAAAAGAAGGCAGTGCCCAGTAAAAATTGACTACATGTGGCAAACCACACACCAGCCCTGCCTCAAATTCATCTGTGCTGGCAATGTTCCTGCATCCAGCCTATGTACCAAACCTAACCCAGAGTGAGACAACCCTCCTTTCAGACTTGGCAATGCCTGTGACAAGTTTTTAGCTTAGATTCAGCTAATTTATCAAGCTATTTGCATTGTGTGCCTTTGTCACTTGAGTGAGGAAAAGAGACCAGCTGAGAATTTGTGTTTTAATATAATTTAGCTTGTCAAGGAGCAGTGTTCCTCAGTGGGGGGTATTTAAACAGGAACCAAGGCATTTGTCACAAAACAGCAAGGTCGAAGGCACACCACCACTGTCCAAGCCCTGCTTCCAGCTCTAGGTTCTGGGGTGACAAGAGAGGAACCTCTGAAAGAGAAGGCAGCCTTTGGGAGAGCTGAGGAAGCCATGCTGCAGGGGAGAGAGCAGGCAGATGCCAGTTCCTGGGGCTTGTGTTTCCCGAGGCAAACATCCCTTCTTGGTTTTCCTCTGCTGCTACCCACCACCAGCGAGCCAGTCAGCCCGTGCATGTATCTAGCTCCAAAATCAGCCACCTCCACAAGTTTTCCCCATACGGATCTCCCAGGTCTGTCTTGGGGCAGATGCCTCTGGGAAAGGAAATTTACCCCTTGCAGGCACAGGGATGGGAAAAGTGCCAGAGCCACTTTTGCACATCCTGCTCTGTATGCAGTCAGCTCATAGCTGCCTAGCTACACCAACCCTTAAAAAAATCAGTCCAAGAAAAACACCTCCTTAAATAGCGGTGATTTGGGTGATTTTAAAATGCCACCATGCTGCTGCACGGATCTCCTGCCTGTGGCTGAAGTTTTCAGTGCTGACATTCACTTCCCATTAGTACTGAATTCTGCGGCTCCGGCTCCATGTATTACTTTGAAAATTTGCCCGTATGTACCTTCCAAGATCTATCAGTCACACAATCAACACTTACTGTTTTCAGTTCTGCAGAGCTGAACAGCAAGCTGTATCTACTTCTTGCAGCATCATCAAAATTGCCAGCTAAATTTTGAGTTCTGACGCCTTATTATTGCAGTGAAGAAACAAGGAATTAAAAAAAAAGGGTTGGTTTTTTTTTTTTTATTTCCAGTACCCATATGATTCTTTAAACTGTCATTGAAACAAAAAATACCCACCCCCACAATCCCCAAAAAAGGAACCTATTTTTCCTGAATGACAAATTAGCTTCTCAACACAAGAATAAATTAGTTTAGGAAGAACCAATATATCATTTTTTCCTTTAACTCCATGTAGAATTAAATTCTCAAAAACAATTGTCATTACTTTGAGCACAAATTTTGCCACCCATGATTGTAAGCAGTTAGTTACTGAACATCCCGATGTAACCCAAACTTCAACTCTTTTGGCATCCTTTGTGTATTTAATTGAAAATACAAATAAACTCAGCATTGATAGCTCTTTGCAAAACCAGGCACCCCTACAATGGGTGTAAGCATTTTGGGACAGACCAGGAACATCTGGTTAAAAAAGACTTGGTTAAAACAAACAAGCAAAACAAAACAGATGCTGAAATTCAAACACATGCAATAAAAGGACCCTTGGAACTCAAGCCTGAATAATCAGACTTGTATGTTCTAGCCACTGACATGGCTTCTAGGACCCAGAGTTTGGTGTTTTGGGGCTCATTGAGCTATGAGCTGCCATAGTGAGTTCACAGTTCACTGGGGATGAGAGCTAAAACCCTCGGGCTTGAATGTCTCTTCTTTAAAGGCTTTCCAGCAGGGTGGTTTTCTCCAACGCCTTGCTTGGTGGATAGGACTCTTCCTGAGGAAGGACAGCCTCAAACTTCTTCATGCTGAGGATGGACTCAGAAGCAAGCTTTACTAGGGCAGTCTCCTTGTCTCAGAGCTGCTCACAAGGCCCCCAGTTAGAAGGGAGGTGGAGTTTAGGATAACCTGCCTCTGCTGTCTGGCTTTCATCTTCTACTTCACACACAGCCTGATGGGCTCCTGACCTTGGGAAGCAAGGCCCATCCAATATGGCAATCACCAGAGCACAAGCCATCACTCTGTTCACACACTGCTTCAGAGGAGGCTGGTTTTCAGCAGCCAAGCCTCTTAGTTCTGCACATCTGAACCCACCACACTTCTTTGAAATCCACATACGTGTAGCACTGAGCAAGTGTGGAGTCAAAAAGTGAAGGCAAGCAGGAAATATTATGAACAGGAGGAGTGGAGAAGAGAACACAGATGATGAAAAAATATATTTTGGACAGGGAGGTTCCTCCACAAGGAAACTCCATGGAGGTCTGAGAGACCAGGAAATGTTTGTGCAGCTGTAGCTCTGACCCACTTAGACCTGTCAAGCCTTAAGCTTTAGGTCTGAGGAGTATTTGTTCATCTGACTCCTGGACTGTTGCTCTGCAGCCCGGAGAGCAGCAGCAAAGCAGATTTTCTCTGTGTGGATGTCCATTGATCAGCTATATCCACTGCAGGAGGTACAAGGCCTAAGGGAGGCTCTGGCAAGGGATGGAGGCAATGGAGTTTGTCTTCCCACCGGGCCATCACTGGTTGGTACCCTCTGGCTTCATTAAACAGCTACAAGTAATTTAATGTGGAGCTGGATTGGGGAAATGTGGTGTCAAAAGCCACCACAGCCATCTCTCAGGCATTCTGACACCTGAAGTTTGTTACCTTAAAAATGCCTGCATGTCAGTCCTAAGTGAAGTGACTCCTATGTTCAGATTGCAAAGAGCTTTGAATTAATAAAAAAAGGCATTATCATACGTATTTGTAATGGTAGTATTGTTATTGTTTCTTTGGCACACCTTCTAGTTTTAAAGGCCTGGAGAAACCTGACAGCTGATATGGGGATTAATGTTGTCATTTGCTATGATTACCAGCAAACCTTTCATTAAATTCATTGCTGCAAGGTAAATTTTATTTCCACATTTGCTCTTGTTCTATGGCTGCAGCAAGCTGTTACGGTAGGACTTGGGATTTAGCTGTTTCAACAGAAATGGGGGCAACTGAGTCACTGTAATTTGGCTGTCACGCTATTTGGCATTTGTTGGTGCTTTTTCAGTGCTTACAGATAATGATTACTGCACAGGCAGAGAGGTTTAACCTAATTTTTAGGGACCTTCAAGGTGCAACTCTCGTTCTGATCCATCTCTTGTCAATAATTCTTTGTCTTTTGAAATGACTGAAGGACCTTCTTCATTCACCAGGCATTAAATGAAACATATGAGTTTGAAACATCTCAAGTGAAAATATTAGATGGGAATAAAAGGGCAACAGCTTTGTAGTTATAGCTCTATGCAGCATCAATATGCCCATTTCCATTAAAATATTGCACATTAATAGGAAAGGCCATGCTGCAGCAATAGTTTGATTTGTACTGCTTTTCTCTGTAGAGTATGTAAATCCTGTCTTAATTTTGTCGGATGATATGCCAGCCTAGAAGAAGGTATGCAATTAAGAATGAAAAAAGCACAAATAAACAGTGCCATCTTTTGGGCACCGCTTAAACTCCATATTAAGTTCCAGATACAAGTAATGTATGAATGTTATACAGGAATGTGCAAACACACTTTTCTTTGTGGAAGGTGATTTTAGGGTATAGCTTTATTGTCTCTTGAGAGGTAGTGGTAGGGACTCAAAGCCTGAAAATCTCCACCCAGGTTCTTGCAGCTGATCACCTCTCTGCTGTGGCATCCTGGGCTCCAGCAGCATATTCTGGGGTGCAGAACAGTGCCTGTTTCTGAGGCTGCCTGTGGCATGTCCCTGCTGGATGTAAATCCTAGCAAGACAGAAGGATGGCTGAATATTTCTTGTGAATTTTTGTGTTTTGAAACACAAGGAATGTGAGAGTAAGGTAGAAATGCAGTGTTTTCCTTTCTGTATGCGGGAAGAGCAGCTTCATATTTTACCAACATGACGTCCAAATGGATTACATGCAATATCAGACTGCAAACTTCTAAGACAGGTTTTTAATGGAATCTGTATGAGTAACTGTCTCCCTGACTGATACAGGCTTTCCCACTGTGATCTACACTTCCACCGCTGCTGGGATTGACTATTAAAACACATTGCTGTGAGGAGAAGGCGGGTCTAAAATGAGCTCCAGCCCCATCAAAACAAGACCTCCAAACCATAAACACCACCAACTCTGTGCCCCAGGCAGTGCCTTAACACTTTCTGAATGCGACAACAAATTCCATAGGTTTTCAGAAGTAATTATATGCCCAATTGGGCCTGAATTAGGTGCTCAAAACTCCTCTGAGAATCTGATCCACCCTTGAAAGGAGACTGGATGTTCAGTCACACTCTTCTGAAAAGATACCCATAGAAAGAGTTATAGGAGGTCATGGGCTAATTACAGGATGATAGAAAAGTGCTGCCCTTACCAGTAATATCTGTGCATTACAGTCATCACCACTATGGCTGCATCGAGGCTGGTTGTCTCAATGCAAAAGCAAGCAATTGACTCCCTGGTCCATAACAACGAATTAGGCAGTTCTTGAATCATGCAGGAGTACTCTGGCCAAGAAGGGACTGTATAAGGAGATAAGACACCATTCAATCTACTTCCAGGTAAAGATAAAATAGTCATTTGTGCCTGAGTTGGGCAGTGTGATCATTGATCATTGTGTTTAGTCCTAATTAGCATAACCTTTCAAAGACTTACTATTCAGTGGTTCTGCATGAACTCAGTACACTATGAGATCAGAAGGTCAAGCCCTGGCAGCTCCTTTCCTGACCTCCTTGAGACACAGCACCAAATCCAACAGAGATGAGCAGACATTGCAGTCCTGCCCCTGCATCCACCAGAGTAAGTGAGGTTAATAGGGTAGAATATTCAGAGACAGAAGAAGTCCTGACCCTTGAAGCGATTACTGTTGGCGTCAGGGACTAAAGAATACAGACAGGCAGACAACACCTGAGATCAGGCTGTAGGGGGAAATAAAATAATTTCTTTTTTTGCACAGGTTTTTAAAAATGTTTAGGCTCCTAAAGCTTCTGAAATTAATGGGGGTTTGCTGTCTCTCAGATTCAGGTGTACAACACCCAGGTTTCTTTGACAGACACATTCCTGTACATCTCCAGTCTCTGCGCTCTCCCTGCTTTCTTTTTCCCGCACAGCTCTGTTGTGGGAAGGCAGTTTACTCTGTTACATTGCCAAATAAATATACTACTCCTTAATGTCTCTCTAGGGAACCTAGACCTACACAGAAAGTGATATTTTGGGGAAAGGAGAATTAGACTATAAAACACCACAAATTGGACAAGGGTCCAAAACTAACTCCTTTAATTTTGAGATCTCCAGATTTCCACTGCAATTCTTTATCTTAGCTACATTCTGGGTGATGATTCTCTTTTCAGATTAGCTTTCTCCAGCTAGCACTGTTCTGCCCACCATTTTCCTTCTTGCCATAGTCAGATGCTGGATTTGTTAATATTTTCCCAGGAATACTGAAAGTTTGAGGTCTGATGTGCTTTCTTTATTTCTGTAAATTGATACACTCTGTTCACTTATTCAGAGGAGTTTGGCAGCAGTGGCCACAGCCCAGTTGTGCATGGCACACATCACACATTGCAGAGAGATCTGCACACAGATCTGCCTACTCTGCTTACCAAGCATATCATTTGCTGCTTTGCAAACAGTAAAAGGCCTGATTAAATTCAGGGTTTGTGTGTTTGCCAACCTGACTTGAGTTCATAGTCAATGGAATCAAAATTTCATTAGAACTGGTGTACGCTCAAGTATAAATCATTATCTTTCTCATCTGCCGCCTCTTCAGTGACTTGCACGCATTGTTTGTGTGTGCAAACTGTTTCACTCGAATTGTTTCTCAATAATAAATGTTGTATCCAGTTGCTTTCTGGTGACAAGAATGCATTGTTTAACACTGTTTGGCGTGGATAGATTTTCAAGTTGTTCTTATCTGTATTGCTGTTATGCTGAAGGTCCAGGGTCAGCCAGGAGGATGCTACATTAGGTTTCTGCCACAGATTACCTGCTCAAGAAGAGGTGGTGCCTTCTTTAAACAACTGGATGAAGTTTCCATCTCAAGCTCTGGTTCTCAAGGTGCTGTTTACCCACTCCAGCATCTACTGTGGGGCTCAGGCAAGCCAGGGGATTTCTGGGATGTGTTGAGAACAACTTTAACAGGCAGGACGTCTAGGGAGGTGTTCAGCCAGCTCAGCGGCTCGTGGACACTGAATGACTAACCAAGGACATGATAACTGATGACACCCCTGGCTGTTGGGACCATGAGTTGATAAAGCCTATGACCCTAAGGGAAGTGAGGGAGACAAACGGTGCAAAAACTTATTATGAATGGAAGAAGAGTAGAGAACAAGGGTTTTTTTTCAGGGCAGTAGTAGGCAGGATCTTGTGGGAGCTTGTTCACAGAGCCCAGGAGAGCTGGCTGTGAAACCACTTTGGAGCATAATTGTCCATGCCCAATGTGGACAACAGAGCAAGTGGCATCCATACAGCTGGAGGGGCCAGCCTGGTTAAATGGGGAAATGCCCAGTGAGCTCAAATGCCAAAAGGGGTTATAGGAGACAGGCTGTCAGGAAAGAAGATAAAGACAACAGTGTGAGAACATGACAGAGGGAAGTGTGGTTGAAACTGGTGTGAAAAGCAAAAAGGAGCAAAAGAGATTGAATATTGATGGAATCTGTATGATACTCAGGACCTGTACATCCTTGAGAGATTCACCCCACACAGAGTCCTTGCCTCACAGGTTGCTATGTCAGCCTTGTACCAATAGCACAGAGATGGCTGGAATTATTTTAGTGGAAAAATAGTATTGTCCTCACAAAGAAAAAAAAATAGGCAATTTTCCATGAGAAAATTTTCAATTTTGCTCAAAAATGTTTTGATTTTCTGTCAAGCAAATTGTGCAGACAGCAGCCCAGCTGCTGACTTGGAAAGCTCTTTCAGCTTTGTTTCATGCTGGCAAAAAGTCAAATCAACCAAAACCTGCCAAGGGGGAAACTAAAGGCCAGTTCCATCTCCTTTATTTTCCATTCGGCTTGCCTTCTTCATTTACATGTCCAGCAAGGAAGGTTAAGTTCCTCATCCTTCTGCTTTGCTGGATCCTGCTCAGCACATCTCCAGCCACAGTGCAGGAGGGAAGGGTGGGCAGCCCCTGCTATAGCTGCCAGAGCTGTGGGGACAAGTCTGTGTTCCTCCTACCCCGAGAAACATGGAAACTGCCTGCTGATTTCACCTGACACCCACTAATAAGAGCCTTCACATGAAAAGCCAGAAACCTTCCCCCAAGGCTGCTTTGATTCTTGACATCTCTTTTGTAACTTCCACCTCTACTTCATGTGTTTTGTTGGTTCATGTTTTTTTAAAATCCAAAGGCTTTCCTTCTGAGGAGCCATCATTTTCCAAGCCAGGATGACCACAAGTTGCTTCTGCTGAGCTCTTCAGGCCACATTGCTACAGAAAAGAGCTCCAGGCATGAGTGTGAGGCCAAGCCCGCAGGTGGGCTCCAGGCCATCCTGCAGACAGCTCTGCCCTGCGCAGAGCAGGGCTGCAGCAGCAAACAGCAGAGCCACAACCAGACAGCACACAAAGTGTGGCAGCCTGTGCTCAAACTTTCGTCCTGCTCCCCTTTTATTTAGTAGCACAGCCATACCCTTTAGCACAGACCAGGACCACGCTTCAGACCACTCCAAGACATGTCTGTTGAGCAGGGGGAATTTATGGCATCTTCTGAACCCTCCTTACTCCTTTTGGCACTGGAAGAGGTGATGTCTCCCTCTGGGCTCCCATCTTCTGGGAGAATAGCAGTAGCCTGTTTTCCCCTACTCTTGAAAACTTGTGCAGCTGCTTCTGGAAGGCATGTGTGGGGTGACCCCAGAGACCTGGGATTTGCCTGTGGTACTGAAAGCTGTACCCACCAGGAGCAAACAGCTGACAGACTGGACAAACTACCTGGACAGATGTGGTGGTATAAAGATTTAAAATGGGACTTAAAAATGTCTCAGAAACCTAATCCTCATGACTGGCACTTCAAAGTCTAAGGACCATTGTGCCCTACTAGTGGTGGCCCATTTTATCTAGGCAGTTAATGGCAGTGTATCTCTGACATCATAAACATTTATTAGGGATTTGTTTTATCAGCCAGCACAAGAATTTTCTTGGAGCTGTTCATGCTGTTGAGGTTCCAGAGAAACAAAATTAACAGTTAGTTCAGAAGTGAAAATATTCATTTGTAAATGGGTATCTAGAAAACTAGAAAACATTTAAGAACTTACGTATATATGTCTGTATATATATATGTATTCCATCATAATCCTACTGCCTAATTTGCATTGACATCCTGAGAATTTCAGCTCCTAGGTGAAAGTGGCATTTTCGAGAAATAACCCATAGATAATGAAGTAGAGCAGAGTGTGACTGTCTGCACTTTTACTACGAGAAATTAAATGAATAACAGCTCAACACAATTGAACTGATTTCCAGGACTAGAAGGCAGGAGATGAATTCTAGCATGTGCTGAGGTTATACCAGATAACAGCATCATTTGAAATTTTACCAGATAACCCATTTCCTGCTTCAGACTTTTTATTATGTGTTTCAAATGAAGAGGAAATTCTAGGTAGTGCAGCTGCCTTGCTGTGTTATACCACTCCAGCCTGCCAGTGGCTGATTTCTGGTGCAGTTTTAGCACTGTGGATGCTGCCTCAGAGTACGATAAGCAGCACAGATCCTGGTTAATGCAGATACTTCCTTTTGTTCTGCAAATGAGGCCAAATCAGAAACTGCAAATATCTCAGTATCTACCCCTTGCTTGCTAAGAAGCAGCTGCTAATGCAAAAAAAAAAAGGGTCCCTAATCTGGTCCCTTTATGATGCATCCCATTTGGGGAACTTTGGTGTTTTGGGATGAGGAGAAAACTGATAGGAAATAAAAGTCTGCTTTGATCTTAGAGTATTTAGATTTTAGACATAAAACAAGAGAAGGAGCAAAGGCCTTCCCAGGGACAGTCACTGGAGAAGTGGGGCTAATATCTCCTTAAACACAAAAAATAGAGTCCTCTAAATCAGTGCACTAATGCTGGGGAAGAAGAGGGGAGGATGAATAACCCCTACCTCCCTTGGAGGGCTGTGTGCTGTCCTGTCTTGTGCTGTAAAGAGGGAAAGCTTTCCAGTGCACACAAATAGGGGTGAAAAGAAAACCCATTTGTCTCATTGACTGACCCACAAGGAAAGTTATTTCAGCTCCATGCAAAACATAGTTAGCTTTGATCACAGTTATTATAGTGAAGCAGAAGGATTAACAAAGAAGCTCACCAGACTAGGGGTTACATGGGCACCAGGAAGCAGTCTCTGTCCTCTGGCATTGGTGGAGGCAGGTAGGACTCACAGCAGATGCAAACTGAAAAACAAGTCTTTGTGGCAAAGACTTTCAAGGCTAAATGAATGCTGGGCTTCTGAAGGGTGGGAAGGGGGCTGCTGTAGGACAGGTGAGCCAAGAAAGAGGGAGAGGAACAGGGTATAGAGGAGAGGAGGACCTTGAGTTGAGCAGAGGTGGGTGGCAAAGATGCCACAAAGAGCAGGGACTGAGCAAGCAGTCAACACGGGGAGAGAAAAGGAAGGCAGCAAAAGTCCCTGGCATGCTTTCTCAAGCCTGCTGACCTCAGGGTTTCCCCTCAGCAGAGGAGAGTGTGGTGTCATGCAAGTCAGCCAGGATTTAGACTCAAGAGGGGCCTTTCCCCACCAGACTGGGGCTGGATGAAGGTCCTATCTGGGGACAATGTGGTTCTGTTTTGTCTCAACAGTCATCCCAGCATTGCTCATCCTTCCCTACAGTCTTATAGTATGAACACTTCTCATTCCACACAGCAGATGGGAAAATTCAGATGACTGGGTTTCTCTGGGACAGTGAAATTATTTCAGTGTTCAACTCTCAGGAAAATTAGTAGCTAAACCCTTGACTTCAGCTTCAAAAATCTCAGGCAGTTCAGTCATTTCAGTTGTTATTCTATGTTCAGATACTTTTGGCCAAGTGCATTATTTATGATCCTAAATAATGTCCCAGTTACTGTTTGCTATGACACTGAGTTAGGACTCACTGGGAATGTTAAGAAGAACCTGCAGATACCAACCCTTTCTTGCACAAAAATCAATTCTTGCAAGAATCAGCAAGATATGTCAAGTTGTCAGTAGAGTTAGTTTTGGCCAATTGATTCCACAGACGTGGGGAGCATCTGAGGTTGCTTCTCCCATTACTCAGTCTTAAGAACCCACTGAGTAGTCTAGTTTTAATGTATAATTTCCAAGAGCTACCTACTTTGCATGGTATTGTGAGGATTATTAATGTTAAAATATTTTGTTGGTGAATTTAAAAAGCTCTGAATTTCTCTTCTGACTCCTGCAAACCCAGGTAACTTTCAAACTTGCTAGAGCAAACCTCCTCTGTACTTATGCAATTTATAGGAACGAAACCAGAAAAGTTTGTGTTGAATGTTCCTGCTCAGAAAACTCAGCTAAAACCACAAGCAGAATCAATGTTTGCACCAGCAATTATTTTGAAAAGGAAATGCATTTCCATTTTCATGAAGCAGAGGAAGATAAAGTGATGCTTTGTGAACTTCCTCTTATGTGTCAAGCTGGCTTGGTTGATTTTTGGATAGCACTTCATCGCATTGGGTCTTTTCCAGGAAATGATAATTTACGAGCTTTTGAAACTTGTACTCCCCCTCTTCACTAGTCAGAAAGTATGACCTAGTTTAAGTTACAGCTTGAAGATGTGACCTAGTTTCACAGGTAGCCTGCACCCACTGAACTCATCTCAGCATTGTAAAATCTGGGCATCTTTTCTTCATGAAAAGTGAGTTGGACTGTCACCTTGAATTGTTCCTTTTAATCTGCCCCCCTGAAAAATTAACAGTATTTCTTTATTTAGAAAGCTCAGGATAAAAAAATTAGAGGTACTTGATGTCCTAGATTTACTCCCAATGATAAAAGAGGCCTGAGGGCCCTTCTGTAGGTCCCTGCAAAGGACGGTCATCTGAAGGCCAGTTAAAGACCACTTCACCACAGAAGACACAGCTGGGTAGCCCTGTGGTTGAGAAGCCTGAGCGCAAAGATTGGCACTGCTGACACAGGAGCAACCTGGGAGAAACATGGTGCGGTGTGGGGAGGGCAGAGCTGCCAAATTTTTCCTTCTCACACAAACAATATGCAGGGAGGCAGGAAAATGTTTCCTCGCTTTTCTGGTCTCCCTACTTCATGGCTAAATGTTTGAGGATTTCTAAACACTGAACAAATACACTGTTTTGTACAGAGCCTGAGCTTATTTGTGGCTTAATGCTAGCACAGCAGTCGGCCTATTTCCTCTGGGGCAGAGAGTACCAGCATGCTTTCTCTTAATATCTCTGCCTGGATTAGGAGGAGTTGCTCAGATGGGGGCAGTTCTAACCATGTGCAAAATAGAAAAATATGCACCCTTGAAAAAAAAGACAGATGGTGAGGGTAGGTCTTCTGCATCAAAACGGTCTGGCAGCTTTTCTGGAAGCAGTTTTTCTCTGAAATGCTGTGATTCTAGCAGAGCTTATCACAGCTTTAGCAAAGGCATCAAAACTTTCACGAGTTTGTCCTATCTGATGATGACCTTTTGCAGAGATCTCCACGTGGTCTCCCACTACATTTCTGAACTTTCCACTGCATCAAATAATGTTCTGCCTTAAACACTGAAAATACTTGACAGCAGCACTCATTGTTACACCCAAACAGATGCACAAGAAGAGGAATAATACTAGAGAGAAAAGTTTGCATTGTTTAACCAAGGGAACACTGCTGTAATTAAAAGGTATGTTCCACTATGTTGAAAGCTACACATGATCACATCCTTCACACCAGTGGCTTTGGAGTGATGAGCCACACTTCCAACAAACATCTCACTTCCACAGCAGAAAAAACACCGAAACATGCAACACTGAAATTTAGGAGTGATGCAGAATTTGAGCCTTCAGAGGCACATACTGAGTTAATTTTCCTGTAAGGAAAACTTATTTGTCCTACAAACATGAGTATGGGGGAGTCATGCTGATGATTACATGTCATCTCCTTTGCACATAAGCAGGAATGAGTTAGATGAAAATGGTTTTGCAAGGGTTATTTGCATCACCTAAATCTAGGTCACATAATGAAATTCAAAGAAAACTCCTGAGTTTACCAATACGTTTTTAGCAAACACAACATTTCCGAGTACACAGGAGTTGATAACATGAAAAATACCAGTATTTCGTTTAGCCTGGCCTTTTCTCACTTTAAAATTAGCACTGTGGTGAACTTTTGGGTAAAGGTTATATCATGTGAAACAAACATGTAGGAAGGGCTTTGGTCTAACCCAAACTTGGCTGCCTGTTTCCATGGCTGAAGCAGCACGGCACTCCCTGTCACCTTCAGTCCTGTTTCACCCTCCCTGAGAAGCAGATCAGTGTGTGCTGCTCTTGGTGTTCAACCCAAACTAACTACTGACTCCAAACAAAAGACCACGATGAAAGATAGTTCATCGGTAACCATTGGGCAACTTCAACTATAATTACTTTGAGAGGAGGAGCTGGTATTAAACCCATGGTACATTCTTGGTGTTGGTCCTTATTTTAGTGGCTCTTATAGTCTGTTATTTTTTCCTCCCTCTAATGGCCAAGAGGGAGAGGAGATCCTGCCCTGGCAGCGGGAACTTGCTCCAGCAGACTCTTTGGTAACCAGCCCGTTCCCATTGTTGATTCAGACTGTCTCGTGTTGGGAACAAACCCACATTCGTATACTTTTTCTGTAAGAACTTAAATTACTTTTCATTGAATGTGTCTCCAGCCCATAATGGTCATAAAGGCCATCTGTGCTCCCGGGCATTTGGCTTGCAAGAGGAGCAGCGGATGCTGACTGGAGCCTCCTCTGCTGGCCATCTTTCAGTTTCGTAAGCATCATTAATACCTTGCAAAAACAACAAAAGGAGGAAAATAAGCCTCCTTGCCATCAAGGCAGAATTTCTCTTTGGGTCTTATTTTACACACATTGCACAAGCAACTTAGATATGGAAGTGTGAAAATCTCTAGCAAGCAGATGTGTCATATCATTTCTCCCTCACTAGATTATGGTCTCAAAACTTGGCACAGAGCAACTAGAAGCCCTTGTTCTTGTTCCTGTTCCTGGCCTGTTCCTGGCTGGGATGCTGACAAAAGATGGGTCATTCTAGACATCTGGTGAGCAAAGACATTTCCACAACCTATTAATTTGTTGTAGATGTTGTCAAAGTTATTTGGTACCATCCTTTTAACATAGGCACAAAAATGCCCAAATGAGTTAATAATCTTTATTCATGATGGATCTCACAACAGAATCAAAAATAAGATATATCACCGATGAACAAATATTATTCTCAGGGCTCTATTATTCTCAGTCACACATGGACTGTAGATGATATATTTAAAATAGATATAATAGAAGAAACATTATTTGCATTGTTGTTCTGTACTAAAGCAGTTTTTACTGCACAGAGTGACAAATACCAGCATATATTAAAATAGTGACCACCTAAAAAGGACTTAAAAAGAAACTGTCTCATATAAAACTATTTATAATAATGTTATTGGTGTCAGCATGAAAACATCTACTAATTTAAAAGTGGGGAGCTAAGCCCTTTCTTACCAATGCAATATTAACCAGGATTAATAAAACTGAATGAATTGTAACAAGCAATTTATGTATTTGGGAGGAATTTTTCACATTCAGCAAGTCTCACAGCACAGCTGGGCCAATGGAGTTCTCAATTATCTTTTTTATGTGAGCTGCTTTGTTTCACAATCTCACACATCAGCAAAATTCTGCAAGTGCGCAGATGGCATATACCAGAGGACAAGAGCAAAAATGAGGAAATTTGTTTAGATATTTTCAAATAAATCATGGGACATTTCTATTTGGCTCATATTTTGGGGGAAAAAATGTTTTTTAAATTTTAAGCCAAACTGAAAAAAAAATTAGCCAGATAACAAAGCAAGAATAGAATAAAGTGCTACAGAAAGCAGAATGCTGGACTGCAGTCCAACACATTTGTGAGTGAAAAATACTAATCATAATACTACTTTTTAGATATACAATAAGACTAATGAGGTTTAAATAAAATTATCTCTTTTTACATAGTAGTATGATAGGACTGTTAGATTTGAGAGAAAATGCAGCTTCACATAAGTAGTAATTCAATTATACAAGCGACAATAGATGGTAAATTCAACAGTTGCTTTCAGAAAATAGTAAACAAATTAAAAGTACTTTGTGCTATCAGATTATTCTCTAATTTATTACTCTCTATTGATAGTGACAGAATAAAAAGAAAAAAAAAGAGGCAGCAGCTCAGTCCTGGACCTTTGCTGCTCACACGGGTTTATTTTAGCTCTCTTGCCAGCCCTGTTTGACCTGCTTGGAGGAACCCTCTCTGTCGAGCCCTGGGGCATGCAGCACATATGTTCAGTTTCATGTGATAAAAACACAACTTAGTGGGTTGCAACTTGGTAGGATCTTCTGCTTAGGAGGGAAGCTGGCTTAAGCTGCAAGGCTGTCCGCCACTCAGTGCCTCGTAACTCCAGCCCTCTTCCAGTTAGCAGGACAGAAATAACCTAACTATCCATTTCCAGAACTGCAGATGTTTTCCCAGAGCAAAGATCTGGAGCCATGATGAGTGATAAAACATTAAACCAGATGGACCTTGTTTTGTTTTAGATGTGTTACTGCATGTGATACTGCACTCCAGAAGAAAAACATTTAGTCACACTTACATTGCAAAAAGCTACAAGTCAAGCAGGGAGCTGGTCAAATTTCCATGTAACACAGAAAACTTCAGATCTCAGAGATGTTTACACAGAAAAAGAGTAGTCAATCTGCAAATTGTTGCTAATTAAAGCAGTGTCATTAGTTACCAGTTCCCAGAGGGCAGGATAAGCATGTACAGGTTACACCATTTGCTGTACATCAGTTCTCTGGGATTCCAGCAGGGTGAAGAGCCCATGCTGGGGTCAGAGCAGGCACAGCAGTGAACTGTGGACAAGGAAGGAAGGTCTGGTCCTCTGTGCATTCACAGCCAACATCTGTGGTGAACTGATTTTATCTATGCCCACAGAAGGTTGTAATTGTGGCATCTGGTGTTCTTTGGTAACACAGTTAAGGAATAAAATTCCAAACATTTCATCCAATTAATTAACGGCAAAGAGCAGGTTAAAATCCTTCAAATTCATGGGACATGAGGTAAAAACATTATGCACAAGAGAGTATCTGAAATTCCCAAAAAGTTATCTGCCATGTGATCATGTTTCAGTGCTCCAAAATCCATCACCTGTTGAGGAGGGGACAGGGGGAGAAGATGCTATTTGTGAATCCTCCCCTTAAGGAGCTGGAGTCCCCAAAACCACCCACCAGGCATCCTTACTGACACCTGGTAACACAGACAGCGACTGAGGGAGTTTGGAACCTACAGGATGAGGAAGCAGCTACATTATGAAGACATAATAGTACCTCAGTAGTCAAAGGAGGATTCTGGCATCCTCTGCTAAAAGAACAACCAGGGATTTCTCATGCAGGGAATGAATCAAGGTCCAGAAGGCTGGAAAAATGAATCTATCATTTTGTGACTTGCAGCATGCAGGGAGCTGAAAGCAATTGGAATTCCTGCTTGTCTTCTGTCACAGCCAAACATAAATTGATTGGCATTTGGTGATGTGCAGTCTGGGGAAAAGCAGTGTGACACAAGAGAGCAGGCGGTAAAACAGCACATGGCTCAAGTGCTGAACAAATGGAAGGAAAATATGCCTTCCCTAAACTTCATAAAATGGATTGTGAACAGACAGCAGTAAATCAAAGATACCCCTCACCTCCACTCCAGCACAAATATTTCCTTGGAAATACAGCTAGACACCCCAGCACACTCAGACTTAAGGCTAAAAAAAAAAGAAAAAAGAAACGTCTGAAGTTCCCAAGAAGTTTTGAAATTTGATTCAAACAACCTCAAGCTGACACAGGTTTCTCAGCTTTCCATGACTGAGCTTTGCTTTGGAACTAGTCACAGACAGAGACATTAGGCAAAGGTACGGGATCTATAGGGTCAGACCCCAGTGAACTGAAAAAAAATAAACAGTTGGCCAAGTCCGCAGGTTTTGATCCCAAATACAGCAACCAGGAAATACTGGACAAGACACCAATACAGAAGCAGAGAAAAAACCAAGGAAGTGCCTGTATATACGTGCAAGAGCATTTTCTGGTTCAGGTGTGACTTTTCTCCAGTCACCGCAGCAAAATGCTGCACACAGCCATGTATGGAAAGCTCTGCTGGGGACTAATTTCTTAACAGCAGAATACAAGCATGTGGCTGTTGTTTGGAGCCCTCCAAAGCTGGTACATCAAACCAAAGGGCAGCACAGACTGCTTCATGTGTCCAACCTGCTGATTCCTTATTCCACAACTACTTCCCTTCATTCCTATCCAGCTCAGTCCTTGCATCAATGGTTCAAAAATCTTTTTTACAAACAAAATTCTTGTTATTTTCCATGCAAAGGCACAGCAAAGGTACCTGAAAGTGGCCAAATAAGGGGGAGTTTACCTAGATCTGACCCAAGTCTGCTGCTACCACCAGGAAAAGGAGCTGTAAGTCAGTAAGAGTGGAGTGAGCAGAACACACTGGCAGCTGGAAGGAGCCAGAGAAAAGGAAGTGGGATAGACAGAAAAAGAAACAGCCACTGGCTGGAGCGAGCTTGGGAAGGCGGGGGGAGGAGTACCCAGGTGCCAAAATATGCAATCGTAACCCCATGTATAAAAATTAACTTAGGAAGAACATGGTAATAATATACAGATGTTTACATGCACACAAATACCCTGAATTACAAATAAACTACTTCCAAGTAAGATTTTTTTAACTTCAATTTTCAGCAAATAATCACCCTGTATCCACAGACCAAAATTATCTTTTAAAGATTGTAAAACAAGAGTCACCAGTACCTTTCTTAGCCTTGAGCACATCACCACCTTCTCAAGGTAACTTTCTCCATTAATTGATTAGTCTGCTCTTTTCATTAATTCAGTTCTGATGAAGCAATCAAATAAATGAAGCAGATGCAAAAGAATGGACACTTCTGGAAGAAGATTGGGTTTTAGGGAGGTCAGTGGCGGAGCAGGCAGGTTTCATCACCTTGGAATATGTGCCCAGGTTGCCTCAAATGACACCACTGAAGCTTTTCAATCTGTGGCTGCTCTGATATAAAAAGCAAAGTCAAACTGTACCTAGAGCTCTACATGGAGCTTCCTGCCTCCTTCTGAATGCACAGAGTTAGGTAAGAAAGGAACCAGGGCATGATGAGCAGCATAATGAGATCTCTTATTTGATTTCTACTTTGCAGAGAGCAGAGTAAGGGCTTGGCTTCAAACTGATACTCCCACAGTAGCCTATAAAACCCCATGAGGACATCATCACATCCCTCACCTAGTTCATCATGCAGCTGGACATTCTGCAGCCAGAAGATGTTAAGGAAGAAAAAAAAGCCCACCTCAACCCCCAAACCATTTTGGCTTCAAGGTTGTCACACAAGGGAAATTTAAAGCCCCATATTGCACTGTGAAATTTGAATGGTTACAGCACTCCCAGTGAGAACACACAGGCTAAGCTGAGCCTCAGGAGCCCTTTTCCAAGCTCTGGTGGTGGCTTAGGATGCACAGGCAGCCAACAAGGGTGCTCAGGGGCTCAATACACACCACAGGTGCTGTGACCCCCAGAACACACAGCCCACAGCCACTGTCACCAAGATGACATTTAGTGCTGGTGGCTCCCCTCCTTCCTATCACACCATCTGTGGGCAGAACATTTGCCAAGGTCAGCTACTAAGTCTAATTTTACTTTCAAGTCACTTGAACCCCCATGTCTAGCTCCCCAGAGAGTTACTTAAACTCCCAGGACAGACACGGGGCAGACATTTTTCTGCCAGCCTGCCACTGCACATCTCTATAGTAGAAAAAATGATTGTGACCTGTAGCTCCTGAAATTAAAAAAAAACAAGAGCCTCAGATTCCTCACTAATTTCTTGTTTTGAACTGTTTGATGTGAAACATAAATGGGAAGTCCTCATTTTCAGCTGATTTTCCAATGCCTAGAGATGTAATCTGACTTGAAAGTGGTGTATGTAGATCTGAAGCCAAATCAAAACTGCATAAAATTCCTCAAAACAGTTGATTTGTGCTTCTCTTTTCTTGAGTTATACCATACCCAGCCTGTACATTCTGAAATCTGAATAAAATTATCAAAGCTGCACAAGAAATACAGGTACATGTGAAAATTTAAAAAAAAAAAATCACAAAGTTTTGGTTTTTCTTAGAAATATATTTTGTAAGAAAACAATATTAACATTAAAAAGAAATGTTTATTTATACAGTATAAAATAATTGCTTGAATTCAACTCAGTTCCTTTACCAAAAAATTATTTAAAAGTCTGAGGATTTGTATGAAGCCCCAATTCCTACAGATTTGATTCCTACTGCAATAAATAGTGGGCTTTCCCCACATCCTCCACAGAGCATACAAACACTTCAAAACCCTCCCTCACCCCCTTACCCAAAAAGCTGCTTGTCCCCTGTCCAAATGTGCTCCTTGCATCACGTCAGTTCTTGCAGCCCTCCTCTGTGGCCCCCACACCCACCCTCAGATTCCACCCACCCCCTCTCTTGGCCAAGCACTATACAAGCGACAACACACACTGCAGGAGTCTCCCCACTTAATCTGTTGGCTAAAATCAACAGTGGCCAGCCACTGACAAATAATGTATAAATGGCTGAGTTGTTCTCAGCTGTCTGTCCTCATAAAACCTGCAAAGAATATCTCTTAACTCTGCCATTCATCTGCCAAAGCTGACAGAAGTGTACAGAGCTTTAAAAGCTACAGTGGGAGACAAGAACAGGCAATGCAATGACATAAGCTTCACTTTTTCAGGAAACTAAGCTAAAAAAGTCATTGTTTAGTTGCAGAATTTAACACTCGCAGATTTTGTTGTAAGAAAATACAACTGTTTGGTAATTGTAAATACCCCTAATACATTTCTGGGGCTTATTATGTATTATTTTTTTAAATTTTATTTTTACATAATGCCAGCTTAATTACCCTCCAGGTTTGAAAGGCACCCAGTGACCAGCATTCTGGTGTAATTACTCATGGCATTGGTGTGATTTTGCCTCCCTTAATACTGACAAGTTTAAAAGAAATCCATTAAGTTAAAAAGAACAATGATATATATTACATTTGCTAATTGCAAACAACCTCTTATAGCTGCATTTTTTCCCATTGGGATTAAAAAGTGCACCAGTTTAACATGTCTGTACATAAAAACAGTTTAAAACATTAAATATACAAACAGCAAGAGATTTTAAATATTTTGTATCAAATACTATAGGACAATATAATTTACATTTTTTTTTACACAAAACATTACACCTAAAATATAACTTTAGATATTACAGAATATAAAAATACATTTTGTTTAAAAAAATGTCTTTGCAGGTTCTGGCACAATGTAATACTTTAAAGGCACAACATAATTTGGCAATCTATATTTGCAATTAACTGTGCAACAATAATAACATGACCTGTAATTAAACTTTTAGAACTGCAAGGCAAGATGATCTCCTTTCTTCCTGGAATGGCCCTTTTAATCAGGTAAAAGTTAAATTGAACTGTTTAGGTGTTCTCCAATTCATTTCTGCCGTGGTCTGAGGTCTCCAAACCTAATCCAGCAAAGCAAAATCAGCCCCAACTCATCACATGAAAAGCCACATCAAATGCAATGGGATTAGTCACACTTTCATAATCTTTGCCGTTTCAGGGTCAGAACACTCAACCCCAAGCAAAATGGAGCCCTAAATGCAATTTGGGAGCCAAGTTCTGCCCTGTCCTATGTTTGTGGACAAAACTCCAAAGTCAGGGCAGAACTTGGAAACAGAAGCTCAATAGTATTAATTGTTTTGATTTCAACTACACCAATGCAAAAGGCATAATGACTCTAGTGAGACCAGTGGAAACAAATGAAGTAAAACTGCTTTAAGACTAAATCAGGAGAACTGTGTAATTTTGCCTTTCCATGCATTTATGGGACTCCTGCTGGAGTCTGCATGGGACAAAAATGTGTCTTTAGAGATATATGGCTTATACAGATGGAATTGGGTTGCAGAAGATTTTTGGTTCTTCAAGTTGTTTCTGGACAACTAAAATCTCAAACAATTTTCAGCACACTGAAGAAAGATTCAATCTAAATCCCTAACTTTAAATGCTCCAAAGTAAGTTGCTTCTTGCGAAGAATCCAGTAGCAAGGGGTTTGATACCTGGATACTTATCATTTCACCAGATTTTAATTTAAAAAACCCTCCTACATTTACAGAATAAAAATGAAATTCTGAATTCCCTGACCAGTATTTGGTGCTTCCTCCCTTCATCAACACATCAAAGCGCCTTATTTTAAGGTTTGTCTTAATCACATACACCATCAGCTGAAGCCCTCTTTTAGTCAAGTTTCCTGAAGTTTCATGATGTCTGAAACAAATATTGGCATAAAGGTAGTAAAAGCCATCTTGATTAACGATTAGTTTTCCATCATTGAATGTCATATTTGATAAATTTGCCTGGCCTTTGTCATGATGCCAAGATGTGAGGTTCACTTTGCGAGTTCCTGGAGACAAAAAAGAAAAAAAATTATAAACATTTGACAAACCCAAACATTTAGAAAGCAATCCTTATGTTTTTAGAATCAATACCTACTGGAGTTCTATGCACTATCAAACAATTCTGATAAAAAATCCTAAGAAATTTCCTTTTTTCATCATACACTCCCATATTCTCATTGCTCTTTATAACTGTGCCCTCCCAGCAGAACACCTGATGAACTATGGTACAACATAGTTGCTTGGTCTAGCTCAAGTATGCCAAGCAATCATGCAACAAATTCTACCTACACATTGCATTCCACCTAAAACTTTATTCAAGTTACAAATAGTTGAGATGAACTTGAAAAACTCCCTATTGGTCTTTAACCTGTAAGTGTTTGCAAGGGGTAACTACAATTCTGGAAAAAAAGCTAAACTGACAATTCCCCAAAGAGAAAGCTTATAAAACCTTCCCATATTTTATGTTCTTATGACTGTAGTGGTAGAAAGGTAAACATATTTTCATTTGACAACACCAGAGAAATGGGGAAAAGTCAGTACAATTGCACATGTTTAGTACTACACACTAAGTTGCCCAGACTTTACATAACACTTCAAGTATTTATGACATAACAAACTTCCTGATAGGCTCAAGCCACTAACCTTCCATTATTCATTGTCATACCCAGGGCATAACACAACAGATGGGAGGTGGCCAGCTAACCACCAGGAATTTCCAGCACACAAGACGGACTCCACTTGCTCCCTCCCACTGCAGTGGGCTCACGTAGGTACCAGAGGACTTCACACCTCAGCCTCCCAGTGCATCTAAATCCCTGCTTGAAATATTCAGTACCTTACTCTCCCAACATTGAACCAGAGCAGTCCATCCTACCCAAACTTTCCACAGCACACAGCAAGGCACAGTGTTCTCTCCTCCAAGCATGTTCTGAGGCATGCCCCAGGACCACCAGCGCTCACAAGTGTGCTGGGGAGGCGCCCCAGGTATGTTGGACTAGTTCAAAAGATGCCTCTTGCATTTGTCAGTACAGAAAGGGAGGGGAAGTAGGAACAGGGGGATTTCAGAGAGATGAGCCTTCCCTAACTGCCAAAGGCAAGCAACTTTTCCATGTGAGAGGAATACTGCAACAGTAGCCCAGAACAAAAACTTTCTGGTGTTCTTCCACAAAGAAGAACTCGAGCAAAGCACCACTTGTGAAAGGCAGATCACAAGTAGCTGCTCCCCTGTGGCTCTGGTGCAGCCAGGTAGAAATTATGAAAGCAAAACCCTACAGAGAAGCCATCTTCCGTGCAGTGCCTCAAAAAAGCCATCTGAAACCCATCAATTAACTGGAAAAGATACCAAGATCTTAAGTCTCTTAGCCTGCAATTATTCACCTGCAAGGTATGCTGAGTTAGGGGTTCCAGAGTGCACCTCTGAAGCACTGGGAATAGCTGAGGAAGTTGTAGAACTTAGTGTGCACAGAATTAAATTGCGAGAAATACTGCCCCAAGCAGGCTGGGGGCAGGCAAGAAATCACTGCTTGGGTCAGAGGAGAGGCACATCAGATACAGGACAGGACTGTACACCTATGATGGAACAGAAAGGCAAGCCATGACTGCCTGGTGGCATACCAGGTAGTTGCTCTTACTTGTATCTGAGAGAGGGGCTCTGGATGAATTTTGTTCACACTATTCTGATATTGTGGGGAATACACTTCATTCATCCACAGTTAGGTAGATGGACAGGCCAAGAGATGATGGCAGATGACCCTGTCTTTTGAGCAGAGGATTTGCAGAGGTAACTTCTAGAAGTCCCTTCCAAGCTAGATTGTAATGCTCTGGTTGTGTTAGCTGAGGCAGACAGGCATTTTGCCACAATTCAGAGCTCTAGAAGAGGCTGCCACAGCCAGCAGCACAGCACAAAGATGCTCTAGCAGGAGTTACGCCATGCAGCCTTTAATGGAAGGAGCAGGCAGGTTCTCAGCACTTCTGGTAGTAAAACACCCAGATTTGGAGACATCAAAACAATCAGTACCCTGAAACACAGAAAGTGGAGAAAACTGGAGCATGTAAGTGCTGGATCAGCTGTCCATGTATCAGAAACTCTGACACATAACCCAAGTCATGGGACAGCCAGAAGTGCTCCAATACATTATCTTCTGTGAAACAATTTTCTTTGGAACCATGAAAAAACAGCACAAGGTAAGTCCTGTTGACAGAGAAGGAAGTGGCTGGGGGATAATGAGTAAAATAGCTTTCCAGACAGGGCAAAAGGCATTATTTAAAAATTCAAGATAATACACACTCTTCCTCAAAACTGAATATAAATAAAAATAATGTCTTATTTGTGAGCTTAAACTAAGACTAATACAAGAAAGTTAAATAAAATTAATTAGTAAGAAGGAAGATGATGTGAGTAGAGCAGAGGAGAAAGGAGGTCTATTTTGATAATTCGTTTTCATCCTAGCAGCTTTCAGGTATAAATAAAGCCTGAAAAAAGGACCAAAGTACTATTTTCTCTGAAAAGTCTTTTGGAGGCAATGGGCAGCTAAGTCAAACCTTAGCTGCAAATAGCTCCAAATACTACAGCATTTCCTTAGACAGCTAAAGCTATCATTTCACACCCCAAATGATATATTTAACATTTATATTTATTTCTGTTTGTGATTTTCTCCTTTAAACTGAGACTAATTTCTGTAATCAGTTTATAAACCAAAATTCACTGTTTTCATTTAAAACCTAGGTAGCATTTATAGTGAGCTCCGGTAAAAACCAACCAGTAAGAATCCAGCTCCAACCTAAGGCAGCAAACTTAAAAAATACACACAGCAAGCCAAACCACTACAGCTTCTGTGCCAAATGGTGGGTGGGGACACCAAGAACAGGGAAGGGTTATTTTCCCCCTCCCTTGCACTATCCCCCCAGCTGCACAAGTCCACTTGAGGCTTGACGTTACTGTGAACCAGGTTAAAGCAAAATGTTCTCTCACGGACACTCCTCAGTGCCCCCTCATGAAGGGTGTTCAGTAGAAACTACTTAAAACCCTAACAGTGATGAAGACTTTTTTTTTTCTGATTCTGTTTATTCTGGGTCAGAGTGATGACAGTAGAGAACCTTAAAATACTAAGAACAGATCTGTCCAGACTCAGGGATGGCAGAAAGCAATTTAAATGTATTTCAGATGTGAAGGGTAAAGAATCAGGGGAAGAAAACAAATTGCCATGTGCAGTCAGAGAAGACAAGATGGGAGAAGAAAAACTGGTGACCCTCAGGTAAATTTTTCTTTCTTTACACCTGTCACTAACTTCTGTGCTACCCAGCCAAGTGGGTACTGCCTCGTGCCAGTGAGCATGATAATAAAATGTTCAGGGTTCCAGCTATCCCCAAGGATGCAGCCCCACTGCTGCAATGCTCACAAGGGCTGCAGAAGCTGTGCTCATGGATTAACATCCTGGCAGTGCTCTCCCAAAACAGGCAAAAGCCAGATTAAAAGGGAGTATGTGCCCAGCTCATCACATTGGTAAGGAGTTGATATGCAGCAAAAAATGTCTCCCTTGCCATTACCCATAGATGTGCTGTGTCACTCCCTTAAAGGTTAATGCAGCAATGCACAACAGTAAAAATTATCAGCTGCTGTAAATTACAGTTTTAAAATTACAGTCTACAAAAAAAATCCAAGTAAGCAGCAAATGAATTCCACACAGAAAAACATGGATTTCACAGACTGTGACACTGGCACACACTCTACTTCTGCAGATAAGTGATCTGTCTCTATCATTAGCAAATTAATTGAAACCTTCCAAAGATAAAAGGCTCAGACAAGTTTACTGATACGGAATCCTCTACTATCGACCTATTGTAAAAGTAGGTCAAAGCCAAAACCTGACTAAAATAGAAGCTTGTCAGGAAGCATCTGAGCTAACAAGAAAGCTTGTGGAAGTTCTGACTGCCATCTGACAAGCTGCTTAAGCTCTCTGCTTATAAATCTCTGGATTGTGGCAATGCCAATGCAATGAAAGAATCCTATCCCTGCAGGCCAGAAGCTGTACAGAAATGCTTTGTCTTTAAATAGAGCAAGAGCAAGGTATTACTATGCAGGCTGCTAAAATCTCAGATTTCAAGTCTCAACACACCATTCCCCTTTGGTTTGGTTACATAAAACAGAAAAGCAACGTGCATAGCTCAATTAACAATGAGCTCAGCACTGCAGAACATATAAATCTGCAGAGAAAGAAGACAGTGGTGATCAATGCACCCCTTCTTAAAATTTCCTACCCAATAGCTTCAGAAAAAACTCTGGTTTACTTCTACCACACCAACTGTTGTACTGAGAATACAGCAAAAACTCTCAACTGACAGTGCCCCAGGGCAAAAAATAAAACTGTTCTAACATATCTTAAAATTGTAGGAATGAATCTTTTCCTCTGGAGGGTGTTCCGAGGCACACTCATGTCTTGTTCCCTGAGATTGTACTAGCAAGGATATTCCCAAAGCCATCTGAATACCTGTGTGTAGAGAATAAGAGCTCTGGCAAGATAAAAGCATGCCATCCTCCTAGCACAGGGGCAGATAAAAGCCACAAGAACAATATTTTTCCCCTCCTCAGTAGCTCAGCCAATGTTTGTGCTGGTGCATGCTGTATGTATGTGTGCATCCTTATGGCTGGTGTCCAGTGGGAGTGAAGAACTCCTGATGGGCCTACAGGCCAAAGGAAAATGAGAAACTTCAGAGGAGAGCATTCAACACAGATCTTCCTTCCTCCCCTGAAGACAGCACAAAGGGGCATGTCTTCAGCAAAGAGGTTGATCACGAAAAGTGGTAATTTTTAATGAAGGCCATTCAGTATGAGACTGATACAAAAGGGAGACATCCTCTTTTTAACATTACCCCATTGCCTCTGAAATCCTTTAATGCTTCCAATTTATTCTCACTATCAAAAGCAATTTCTGAAACTCCAGTCTGTCGCTGTTTTGCTGAGCTATTTTCATATACTTCACTGTTCAATATATTTATATTAGTACTGGAAGTATTCACTAAAAAATTGAACTTACCAGATGGAATATTCTTATCATCAATAATGAGATGGGCAAACGGCTGCTTCTCAGGTTTGTTCCTCTTGTACAGTTCAAGTCCTAATGCCTCCATTGCAGCTAGAGATAAAAGAATTGCATTATCCCAAAAAGACAAGTTTAGTGGAACTAAAATATTTCTTATTCATAAACCAATACCTACCTTTTTCTGGTCTTGGTGGCGTTCTTCCCATGGCACGTTGGACTTCCTAAAATGAGAAGGAGACATTGCTTTGATGTTGTCTTGGTTTTGTAATGGTGTTTGGTTTGCACACTTACAATACTCTGCGCATGGATCTGGGAACACTGTTCCACCTACAGCATTTTCAGATGTCTGCAATATGCATCATGTAAATATGTAACTACATGTAACAGGCACACACAATCAAATTACTTCTCGTAATTTGGTAATTCTAATACAGGTGGATAGGGATGATAATATGTATGATCACTGCATTATTTATTGAAGCAGTGGTGGCAGGACATTTACAACCATTCCTACTTACTGTACTTGGAATATTTCTCTAAGTGTAATATAACAATGACTGATAAGAAGGCATCACATCAAACAAGGGAATTTATGAACTGATTTAATTACTGGGAGTCTAAAGGCAAAGAAAGAGGCACTTCTATACAGGAGCTAGTGTGTAATCACTTTAACAACTAAGGATAGCTAAACTCTGAATTTCATTTGTGATGAGGTAAATGAAAACCTCCACACCTCACACTTGGCCCCCAATAGGGAAGTCTGCAAGGCTTCACAATCAAGGCTCCCTTCTAACAAGATATGCAGGAACTGAAGGATTAAGCATCTTCCCCATCTGTACTGGACCAAGTGGACTGCATGCCAGACCTGGAAAGGATGTAATCCTTCAAAGCTGCTGATAAATTTTAACATGAATGAAACCTATGCAACCCAAACCAAGAACAACACAAAATGCACACATCAGGTACCACAAAAAACTTTGCTTTTAATCATTCACACCTGTATTCCTCTTGAGAAAAAGATACAAACAGCAGATTTCAAAAATCTAAAAAGCCTGTACTTGTTACAAGCCTGAACTGAGTCTTAGTATTAAGCTCAGTTCTCAGTTTTGTATCCTTTTTCCCCATGACTCTCCATCTGCTTTCAAAAAAAACCAGAGGTAATATGTTTGTTATTCAGAATACCTCATACCATGAAGCCATCAAGGAGATGTTTAGTAAAAGGAAAACTTTTGCTGAAGATAGCAAGTCATGTCCTCTTTGAAACCGAAGAGTGGTCCTTTGTTTCATTTTTATTGCACACTCACTGCTGTTTGCCTGATTCAGTCCACATATGAATACATCTCAGATTTGGCCAGATCAGCAAAGTTCCACTGTGCTCTCAATCACTGGGGTGTTTTAGAATTTGAAATCCTGCTCTGAAAACACCTGAAGTCTTGCTTTTATGTAAATTTTGCAACCACTATGAAATATGTAGTGCCTTAGCTGGTGCATTTATTACTCTCACTTTCCCCTTTCTGTAGGTGTTTAAATGTTAAACCAAAATGAAAAGCCACAGCAGTATGGAAGTTGTAGTATGACTATCAAAGCATAATACTTCAGCTGAGATATGCTGATTTCATAGATAAGAATCATGAAGATGCTTTTTGCCGTAAAGACAAGAAGAAAAGCAGATGAATCACAACTTCAAAAGCAGCCAAACTCACATCTACTTCCTGCATTTACATTCACTTTGCTTCTCTGATCTTCCTGCTTCAATGTCAGTTCTAGGAGCATGAAAATGAAGTTCAATTCTAGGAGCTGCACGTCAGCATCAGCCACTAGCCACACTTGAGTAGGAAACAAAGATGCCAAGAAATGGCAAGTACTTGGTACTGTGAAAAATGGAAAAAGCCCCTGAAGAGAACAAGACATAAGGTAAGAAGAGCCTGGGAGATGGACCACCCTCTCAGAGATTATTGCAGCACATCTATCCCAACCCTTTTTCCCTTGAAGGGGAGACATCTTTGTTTTCTTGTTTTCTTAGTGGAAACTTCTCAGATGTAGAGTTTGTTTTAATACCCTTTCCTTTGGGAGGATGTGATAATGTCCTTGCCTGCAAAGCCTACTGAGCAGATCCAAAAAGAAATTTTTTTTTTTTTTTTGCTATGCTGTCCAGGCTTCCAAAAGGAAGATGAAACACATGAACTACTCCCTAAAAAACAGATATGGAGTTGTAGGTTTCCTCCTGAAGAAAAAGTAGTTAAACACTTCTTGACTTTTTTCCTACTAGATGTTCATACAGTTCCAAGGGGCTGACATACCACCTACCTTAGAAAAGCATTTAACCATGTATTTGCTTCTGACCCTGAAGGACATTTTACAGAGGATGTCTGAAGGTAGCCTCTTAACAGGATTATAAAATCCCCTGGTATTCTTACTGCAAGGAATTAAGATCTGTAATTTTTCAAATCCCAGAAATGTCAACTGCGTTTTTTAGCTCCTGAATGTTCTGAAGTGTCTCATACTTACTCACAATGTAGACACTTATTAAGGAGGCAGAAACAGTTCAACAAAACCCGTGACTAAGACGCTGCAATAATGGAATGAAAACTGCTGACAAAACATGACCAGGGACTGACATCCCCAGAACCGTGTGTGATACCAAGCTGTTCAGTTATTTTTAGCAGAACTGTACACAAAAATCACACCACTCTCAATCTTACGACAAGCTGCACTTGTACACCTTTGTCATTTGCTCACTGCCCACCAAGTCAACTCCCCTGGCATGCCTCCCACATTCCAACCTCCTCCATACACTCACTGTTTAAACAACAGACAAGGAGTTACTCATAAAAATGAAAAACATGTCTTCCCTTCAGCCAAAAAAAAAAAAACAAAGAAACTCAGAGGCCACTAAGAAGCTCCAGAACCTTCTCATTTTAAAGCTAAAAATCATGTTTTAAGTGCCTCGAAAGTCAGGAACTGCTGTCTACCTCATCCACAGCAGGCTGAAAAAATAGCTGTTGCTCTTGAAGTTATGTCCAATGCTGAGGATGCAGAGACAAGGTTACACCTGAACACATGACATTTGCAAAAGGTTTTAGTCTCCTTTAGCTTTTACAATATCTCAGTATCTACTTAGAGCAGCTCTAAGTAGCCTTTTGAGACCAAGAAGAAGAGAACTCCTCTGGACAGTCACTTATTGCTTCAACTGTGGTCTTAAAGCTTCTTTATGAACTTGATTCTTTTATTACTAAGTGCTTTAAGTACAGCTGATACCAGGAAGAAGTATCTGATTCTCTTACCGGAAATTCAGCAATCTGAAGAATGCAAATAAGGAAGGAAATGAAATAGAAAGTACATGAACCAGTATTCATCAGACTATAGAGACCAGCAATACAATCTCTCTCTAAATGAGTAGTGTATTGCTTGCAGAAAAAAAAAAAAGGCATGTAAGATTATAGGATGGAAACCTACAAAAGTGTAGGTGAAATTTTAACAACTTACAGCAATCACTTGTGAAACCTTTACTTGGTCCATAACTGTACTCTTTAAATGTCTGCTAAGTATATAGATCTCTTTATAAACGCTGCCCTGGAGGTCTAGCAAAGGACTCTGTTGCCATGTGGGAGAACAGCTTATGCTTGAACTCCACAAGCAGCTAGAAGCTGGGAGCTCTGCCAAGAAAAGTTACTTATGGACTGACCCAAGATATGTTTGTAGTCCTTTCTACTTCAGGCTCATAACAGACTTCATAAGGACTGTGGTTAGTGCATCTGGACTGCCAAAAGCTTTTTAGGGTTACATGGAAAAAATTAAGCAAACAGACTGGCTAGGAAAGTATATTATTTGTCTGCTTTAAAGTTTATAAGCAATATTGAAAATATGCTCTCTACTTAGTAAGCTGCTCCTTAAGCAGAACTTTTGTCCTGGAATACGCTAAGGAATCAATCATTAGATTTTGATTAAAGGGAAAAAGGCTTTATCATTTATTTTTTCAGGAGACAAGTATTTCTACACCCAACCTTGCAGCCCTACTACACCAGTTTTTGTAAGAGCACTTTCATTTTCAACATCAATCCCTGCTTTACATTTAAGCACTACATCTACAGGTGTGTAAAGAAAACTGAGGAGAACTAGTGCAGGAAGCTAAAAGCTGTGACCAGACCACAAACCTGAGCAAAATAAAGTTGTCTATTTTCATTTCCTGAACAGCTTGAATTGCAAAAGGCAATATATTGAACAATCACAAGACATAAATGGTGTTTTGAAGTGTTACATTTTAGTCACTTAGCACACTGCCAGTTCAAATAAGGATACTGGTTCTTAAAATGCACGTAAGTTAGATTCTTTAGAGTCTCCTTAAGGAAAGTGAAGAAAGCACAGACAACAGGAAACCTCCTTCAAGTCCCATTAACTGGATCCCCACACACAAAGGACCAGCACAACTGCAAGTAAGCTACAGCTGTATCTCTGCTCTTCATAGCTGCAGGGGGAATGAAAGGCAGAGCTCACAGATGATCATGAAGTGTAATTCTGTCTTAACACTGTTACTTTCACTTCTCTGATGTACCGAAAAGATGCAAAAAGCCTAAGGTCATCACCTTCCTATCTATTTTTTTCCACTCTTATTGATGTAAGATGACAAAGCATTCAGGCCACCAGTGCAGCTGCTTAATAAGCTCTGTTGTATCCAAAGGAAATTCAGAGTCTAATTACTTTGGCAAGGAATATTTTATTGTTCTCAAACTAATGGTCATCAGCCAAAAAAGTTATCCCTACTCACTACTTATCCTGGCCATGGACATTGCAGCATTTAACCTCCATCCAGACTGGCAGGATACAAAGCCTCAGCTAAAGCCAATGCCTTTGTTGAGTAGCCATCAGCCAATGACCAGAACACAGGGCTTCCCAGAGACTTACTGTAACCAGCTCCTTGCTCTGTCACGGGAATCACATGAATGAGCAGCCCAGCACCAGCACACACAGAGGTGCAGCATGAGAGGCTCTATAAAATACAGGAGGAAAGAAATAATCCTACAGACTTAACCCTTTCTTTCCCCCTTAAGCTCTTGAAGGAGGTGGCTAGCAAAAGGGACAAGACATGGACTCCTGTGTTTCTCTGTGTTTCGTTCACAAAAAGATCTGTCACCCCCAGGTCTCTGTTAAATGCAAACAGCACATTAGCACAATTCAAATGCTCTAAATTTAACTCAAGTACAGTTCACGCTAAAGCATATGTGAGTTCATCCTAAATCTAAGGTAGTACCCTTAATGAAAAACTGCCAGTCCTATGCAGATGTGAAGCAGTAAAGTTGTAATGGGCCTGATAAGCCAGGAAAACCAAATACCATAGCAGACATCCATCTGTAACAAAGCCTGTAATTAGCACTAAACACTATCATGCACATAGAAAGATCAAAGGCAGTAACTGCAGTAAATGGGGATTGATGCATATTTCCAGCTTGCCTAGGCTTCTTCATTAGGGTTGACTACTTTTGTCATTTATGTTTGGGATCCAGCTGTCATTCTCAATTCCTGGGCAAAGACTACCCAGTTATCATGCTATGGCGAAGTAGGCGTTCTGCCAGTTTGAGAATGGTCTGCACAGACCTGGCAAAGTGAGCAAAACCGAAGTGAGTAGTGTCCCTCATTTTGGGCCACAGACAGAATAAGAAATAAGAGTAAATGAGAGCAAATGCTATCTCCCTTTTCTTTCAGGCAATATTTTGCTTGTGGATAATCCTAAGACAATCTTGTCTGGAAGATTCCTTTGGATAGTGTGGAACTGACACTTGTTTTAAGCATCCAAAGTACTGGAAAACATACAAATATTAGAATAAATGACTACCATTTAGGCCCATCCAAATTTCAGAATGGCTAATCACCTAACTGCAATCAGTTTTCTTAGTACAACTTCAAGTCTTCCTTTCTTAAAAAAAAAATAAAATAAATAAAATGTGCTTGAATACAGGACTGGTTAGCAATTCATGAGCAAACACAATACAATCTTGGAGGAAACTTCAGGTGTTATTCAAACACCAGAAAAAAATTTATAGAATTTACCTGTGAATACAGATTTTGGAAAACTTGTTTTAAGTTCAACAGGACCATGAAATAAAGGAACACATAGTCTGTGCCACTTACCCTCTGCACAGCCCTTTGAAGAGCCTGTTTCACACTTCTACAGGATTCTGGAATTAACTTCGCTTCTTGACTTTCAAAGGATGCATCATGCAAGTCTGTACTTTCTTGGTGTCCAAACAGCGTTCTGACACAGTGTGCATGTTCTTTCGAGATTCTAGTAGGGTCCATCTGAAACAAAAACATAAGTACAACTACAGTTCTCAGTGTTAGAGACACCTTCCAACTATCTAAAGTTTGGCACCTGGCTAAATTTATTATCTAAATTTTCATTGTAAACAATGCAGAGAGAAAAAATTTCCAACATAAAGGTTTATTTTATCCAACAAACATGTGAGATAGGAGAATGAATTATCTTCTGGTGCTGCCTATTTCATTAGCTTAGACTAGGTATGTGACTTTCAAAAGTTAAAGATAAATCCCCTTCTTATGGTAAAATCAATAATCTTGAATTCCATTTTTCAACCACTCAGTGCAACATCACAGTCATTTCAGCAGGAAACATACACAGTTATCCTACTTCAAAAGTCTATTGTTTGTAAGATGACACACAAATACCAAGTAGAGAAACTTGGGGAAAGTATGTATGTGTGTGTAGGGCACATCATTTTCAAGAGGAGAAACAGTTATTTCTGAAACTATTTTGTCACTGAAACTATATCAGTGAAGCTGTCAGTCAGGCATCACAAACTATTTTGTGGATGTGCTCATTGTGGCTGGGACAGAGTTTACTTTCTTTACAGTAGCTGGTATGGGGCTATGGTTTGGATTTGTGACTAAAGGAGTGTTGATAACACAGAGATGGTTTGTTACAGCTGAGCAGTGCCAACACTGAGTCAGGGCCTTTCTGCCTCTCACCCCAGCAAAGAGAGGGGCTAAGGGTGTGCAAGGAGCTGGGAGGGGACACAGCCAGGACAGCTGATCCCAAGTGGCCACAGGATATCCCATAACATATAACATCATGCTCAGCATATAAATCTGGGGGAAGAAGGAAAGGGGTGACATTTGGAATGATGATATTTGTCTTCCTAAGTCACTTTACATATGATGGAACCCTGCTGTCCTGGGGATGGCCCAACACTTGCCTGCCCATGTGAAGTCATGCATTAATTCCTTGTTCTGTTTTGCTTGTGTGAGCAGTTTTTTCTTTACCTTTTAAACTTGCTTTATCCCAACCCATGAATTCTCACTTTTACTCTTCCAATTCTCTCCCTAACCTCCCACCAGGGAGTGAGCAGCTGTGTGGAACTTAGTTGCCAGCTGGGATTAAGCCATGACAGTGGCAACAGATAATACTGTGTGATAGCATCACCAAAACAGCAAAAGTCATAGACTAAAAGATGATTAAATGACACCACAAAACACCTCTGCTTCATTGTACATCACAAATTTAGAACATCTGCAAGACATTTTTAGCAATCAGTCTTTGTGATTGAATCAAGTATATTTTTAAATCCTGCATCCTCTCATTTAGGTAAATTGGAAGATATTCCAAGGATCAGGATTGTACCTTGACAGTTTTATTGCATAAACAATGCTTTAAACCATTTCATCCTCTCTTTACATACTCCAAATCCTTTACACTCAAGAGATTTTAACAACTGTCTTTCAGAGATTACCTAGGACTCTCAGAGATTGTTCTCAACTTGCATTTATTCTGCTTTTACTTCAGGCTTGAAGAAGGGTTTATGCACCCAAACTCTTGTCTCAGTTCTCTATCAGCTGGTCTATTAAAGAACATCTACTTTTATCTTTCTGATTAGGTGGAAGGAACAATTTTATCTGAGAATTACAAAAAGTTATTTGTAATTGCAATGCAGGAGTACCAAGATACTAAGGACAATGCCTAGTGTTCAGTTTCCTTTAACATTGCACTGAACAAAACAGCACATCAAAAGGAAGTTTTTCACAATACAATACAGCCAGAGAGAATCAAGCGTTATATCATTCTTTCACTCCCTAACCCTCAAGAAAAGAACTCATTAACTTGAAAATATAAGGTTAGGATTACAGAGCTGAATTAAAGTCTACACCAGCCACACAGCTACCCAATAGTCACACACAGCAGAGAGACATTTGTTGCACAGTCAGCAGCACTAAATGCTATCTCCTCCATCACCACCATCCTTCTGCTCAAGTCTCCAGAAGTCCTCTTTGATTCGTTCAGACCAATATGTGACCTTAGGATCTGGTTTAGCTGATCAGCCATCCCTGCAGATTTGGAACAAAATAGATAACAGAAGGTTCACCTGAAGATTAGAAGATGCCACAGCTTTGAGTACGGGGTAGCAATGAGTTACAGTATGGCTCAGAGACAATAATATCTTCCTGTGATGGCCTGACACAGCTGAACCCCAAAGAAAATCTGTGTAGAGCCATTGCAGCGCTATGAATTAAGTGCTAAAAGCTACACTAATACCTTCTGCAGTCAGAGAATGCAGTGCAGCCCCATTAACTGCATAAGGAGATCTAAACCTGCACCTCTGTGCCGTCACCCTGTTCACCAAAGAATTTCATTCCTGGATTTCAGTCTCCTCTTCTAAATCAGTAACAAGGGAGGAATTTTTTTCTGGCCTAATTTCCTGTAAGATTAGCTCCCCAAAATCAAGTCACTCCAAATATCAGGCAAGCACTGGAGTCAGTACAGGGATACGCATAGGAACGAAATAGCAGGAAGGCAGCACTAGCTTTAAACAACTGCAAAACTGCACGCTAAAAGCACCTCTCACACTATGTTTCACTCATGTTCAGAACTCAGAAAATCAATTGTAGACTAAAATAATAATAAAAAAGACGCACAGAATGTTTACTAACAGCTGCTAAGAGGTAGTTAATGCAGAATGGCTTGGGTTGGCAGGTACCTTGGAGGTCTCTAGCCCAGCCCCCTGCTTGAAGCAGAGCCAACCTGTAATTTAGGTCAGGTGGGTTAAGGCCATGTCTAGACAGCTTTTAGGGAATGTCCATCAATGGAGACTTTCAGCCTTGCTGGGTAAACTGTCCTAAAACTTCACCACTTTTAGTGTGTAAAAAACCTTGGTTTTGATGTCCAGCTACTGCTCCCCTTGCTGCAATTTATGACTGTGCCTCTTGTTTTTGCTGGGCGCTTCTGAAAAGCCTGACTTCTTCAGGTGGCAAAAAAGAGTAATTAGCTTCCCTTACCTTGGTCTGTCCTTTGTCAAAGAATCCAGCTCTCCATTCTTTTATACATTATGGTTCCTGCCTATCACAGTGGTTTTCTGCTGGACACCTTCCAGTTTGTTGATACACTTCTGATACTAAGGGACCCAAAATAGGACCCATTATTTCAAATCTAACCTCTCATGCTGAGATCATTAGAGACCTGAGGGAATTAATCTCTAACAGGATCTGGATATCTGAGTCTTCTCCCCTCTACACAAATCACAGGATAGCACATAGAAAGCTACAGCAAATAACTGCTAGTAAATGCGTATTTTTGTCAGTAATTCTACTAGTCGAAGACTACTATCCCAGTTTTGGATTTATTAAAACACATCTTCTGAATAACAGGCAAGAAAGCTAGGTTTTACAGCACAAGGATCGTGAGATTTGTAAAGGCCTGAGTGTCCAACATGACAAATCATGCCAGCATCAACTCACAGCTATCACCCAGCAGCAATCATTCAAATGTGTCACACAGTTCTGTGCCACAACAGTAACAGCAGGTTGCACAGAATCACTTGCTCAGATTATAGTTTATCTTCTGCAGGCTTAAGACAGAAAAATAACATCTCTGAAACTACACGCAAAAGATTGAAGGCTTAATGGAAACACTGCAAATGATGGCTTCAGCAACTCGCAGCTGTGCAGCCCACCCTGACAAAACCTGCAAGTTTCCAGAGATTTACTGCTTGATAAAGGGAAACTCTGTTTTTGGGGCTAGCTAACCTACCTGCTGCCCTTACCTTTTTCAAAGAATACCTAGCCTTCACCACATTTAACTATGAAAATCAGCTCACTTGCCTGAAAAGGCATTCTCAGAAATCCTTCATCTTCTGTCTTTACAAAGAACACACACTGAACTGCCATGGCTGTAAACAAGCACTACCAAGCACTGAGATCGAAACTGTGAGGAGGTAGTGATGCACAGAAAGATTTCCAAGGACATGTTTTGAGAAGAATTTCTAAAGAAAAGAAAATTATGATGAAATATCAGAACCAGCTTGCTAACTTGTGGGACAGGGCACCTTCAGCAAAATGTCCTAAAGATTTAATATCTGGAAGAAACATCAAGAAGCAAACAAAAATAAAGGAGAAAACTTTATAAAAGTGTGAAGTAACCTAAATACCCTAGAGGAATTAAACTGAAGAGAGGTGTGTCTAGCTTATTTTTTAATATCCATTTTGCCTGACCTTGAAATCAGATGAGACTGTTTGGTGCCCCCAGCATCTCTTATCATTCTACTTGCATTTCTGGATTCTTTTCACCCAATTCAAGGCAACCAAAATGAACTCCAGCATCGTGGGTGAAACCAAATGAACTTACAGAATTAAGAAGCAATTTTCTGATGTAAAAAACTCAGTTGGGTTTTAAAAGATACAATACATTCCAGCCATCTTTACTATTAAATTTTGCATCAATTACGCACTGTTACAGTATTGCATTAAATACTTACTCATTACAATAAATGTATAACATTTATACTTATTATCAAACTTAAACCACTTTCCAGACTATGAAATATCTCTTTGCACTCCATGAGCTTTCTTAAGCACCAAGAAGGGGTTCTTCCAGGCTTCCAAAAGATGCTAATAAACCCCAGCAAGCTCTTTTTTCTTTTAGCCATAATGCTCACAAAACTTTAGATGAAGTCTGAAAAGTAATTGTTTGAAAACATACCACAATGAAAGTCAGAATTCCAGATAAGCATGCAATTACAATAAAAGTCTGACTTCCAGGTCATCATTTAGCCAATTGTGAACTCTTCAATTTGGTAGATCACCTAACATTTGTACAGACCTTTTTAGAAAGTGAAAAGTGCATAAACTAGCTTAAACTGTGGAAGTTAGACATCCAACTACCCCATTTCAATTTGAGAACTTCGAGTTTGCCTCAATGCCCTCCAGTTCAGCAGTGTTACACCAGGATCCTACTCTTTAGAGTTCTAAGTGCACTGAAGAAATGGACCAAAAAGAAAAGCTTAAAAGCTAGGCTCTTGGAGACTATACCTCAGCATTTACCAGTGAAAATTAAATAAAATACTTTGCTCTCTCATCTTGTGCTGTGCATGAGTCTTCACTGAGTGATGAACTCCAGCTGCTCCCAGTAGTTAACTAAATTTTCATAGCATTCTCATAGATAATGAGAAAATACTCCTCAAAGTACAAGCAAAATAAATGCTTAAAACGAATACATTTTGTCATTGTTTAATTTCTTTGATTCAGTACACTGCACAGGATGGAACAAAAAGCAAATTAGAACATCCTAATGTTTTTACATTTCAGAACAATATTATGAGAATATTGGTAAAATTCAAACTCATTGCTTTTTTTTCTTTCTTTTTCAACATACCAGCTCATTGTCTCACTTGCATTGCACTGCATTATTTCTTGGCCACAAACATGTGTTTACCCGTGAAAACCTAGTGTCAGTCTTAGTTATGTGTCTTGTGAAACTCCAAATGCTCAAGCCACAAAATAAACAAAATTAAGGAAAAACCAAAACCTCAACTATTGTCTCAGCTTATACTGTGTCATGATCCAGCCCAAATGATCTTATGCGAATACAGACAAAATGTGAATGGTAAAACTGAGTCAGAGTTTACTCAGACTCTAAGATAGGGTTTTAAAGCTTCTAAGATGTATAATTTCTTAATATCAGCATATATAGTCAAACCTTTCTAATTCATATTTTCTTAATTTACCAAGCAAACAATTCAAATCTTTTCATGCACAGCTTCTAATACTAGCTCGTTATTTTAATGAATTTAATTAAAAATAATTAAGTTCTGTTATTAAAGTACAAATTTAGATAGCTGAAATTTACACTGAAAAAAGCCAAACTGAGGTAGCTTAACATAATCAATTCACAGAAATCTTTTCTAAAGAAAGAGGACTGATCGAGTCCCATATAAATAAAACAAATCTCTAAGAGTATGAAATAAGAATTAAGTTCTGCAGGTCCTACTTTATTTTTCCATCTACCTTATTTCACGATTACAAATGGTGAACAAATATGAATTATGGTATCTTCCTATAGTGAACTGTGTACTTACTGCAGGAGAATACTTATTATTCTATTTTCCAGTGAAAACATTTTCTCTATTAAAAATTTTTTAGGCAATGACTTCAGTCAAGCCTTCATCAAGCTATATCATCTCTTCTAGATGTTTTAGAAATTCAGATTTACAAAGGCCTCCATTCAACAGCACTACTACAAATCCACAGGAACAAGTACCTAGCATGAGAGTTGAGCTGTCAAATGCAGAGTTACACCTGGACCATGCCATTTTTTAAATCAAGGAAGCAGAAGAAAAATAGCCATTATGGTTCTTTTTACCTTTTGTCAGGCGCATATGAAGAACTGACATGTACCTATCAGAAAGAGTCTTTAATAAGGGAGTATACTTTGATTACTTGTTTTGATTGCAATGGCTCTCTAGCCCACTAATGAATGTATAGCTGTGTATCTCTGAGCTATGTTTTGACAGGAATGTCTTTTCCAGTTCATGAACATCTGGAATGAAAAACATTCCCCTGTCACAAGCTGAAGTAGACATTCATTTATTTCACTGTCAAGCAAACAAGTAGCTTTAACTACTTTACAATGAGTCCCAGAAATTAGATGTCACTCTTCTGAAATGTACAAGTTATGATTAACTAAGTGCTGTACTGCTGTTACATTTTATTTTTGGAAAAATGGAAAACACAAAGCCATTGTCAGTAAAAAAATATGAAATGGTCTGCATAACAAATTATCAGCAGTGCTACTGTACATTTGACAGTCATTCATCTGACTAAGTGGGTATACACTTGTGCAACACCTGTTTTCGGAGTGCACTTTGTTAAGAAATCCAGCCTGCTACCTCAAGATCAAGTGCCTCTACCTAGAAAGTAAACCGAAAGAATCAGGTTTCCACTCTCTGCCGACTTGAAATGAAAAGTACACACAACAGAAGTACCACTTCCATGACGGCAGTGAGACCCACATCAAGAGAACTAACTAGCATCCGACAATAAAGCCAAGCAGAAATCTAACACCTAGCCCTGAGAACCAGCTAGCTGGCAGCTCCCCACTTCCTCTGCGAGGGCTCAGCCTTGCAGGGTAAGAGATGCAGCAGCGAGGGAATCCAGGCAGCCGAGCCATTTCCAAGAAGCAGGCTCCTCTTCTCTCCGAAAGCCCAACCGCCTATCACCCTATCTGCCCCCGCAGCCACACCTCCCTGCCGCGCTCCTCTCCGCACGCACCGCTGCCTCTGCCGAGGCATCCCGGCAGACCTGGGCCTGCCAGGTGAGGGCCGGCTCTCCCCCAGAAATCCCCAGAATCCCCGTAAAAGTTCCTGAGCTGCAGTGGGCACCTCTGGCCAATGCTCCTCTGCAGTGCCGCAGCGCAGCCTGAGAGACAAACCATCCCAAGTGGTGTTGCACGGTGACATGTTTGGTCCTTAAAGCCACTTCTCCTGCTGGTGAGACATTCACGACAGCCCAAGACCTCAGCCATGTCACAGAATCACAGAACATGCTGAGTTGGAAGGAACCCTCAAGGATCATCAAGCCCAACTCCTGACCCCGCTCAGCACCACCTCCAAAAATCACACCATGTGCCTGAGAGTGTTGTCCAAACACCTCTTGAGCTCTGTCAGGCTTGGTGCTGTGACCACTTCCCTGGGGCGCCTGTGCCAGTGCCCAACCACCCTCCGGGTGAAGAACCTTTTTCTCATCCAATACCAAACTTTTCTCCAGTGGAAAACTGAAAGCCAGTCATTAAAAGCCAAAGCCCTGCAAGATTTCAGACGAAGGATCCTGACTAAACTGTCTCCCGAGTCAGGGAGCCTCTCATGTCCAGCCTCGCTGCGAAGCCCTGTACCCCAAAATGCACCCGATGCCCGCAGCGCTACCTGGAACACTCGGCCCGAGCAGCTCCAGTGACCAGCGCAAGCTGGGCAGGGCACTGGGAGCCCAGCCCCTCTCAGAGCTGGATCAACTTCAGAGACACATAAAGGTGTTCTCAAACTTTCTCTCGTACTTTGTTTTTAATCGCCTCCATCGCACCGACACGAGGGCCCTCCCCTCTCGTGGGGTGTGCGAGGCGGCTGCACTTCCCACGCTGGGAAGCGCCCGCGCCAGTCCCCCTTACCTGAGCTCGGAAGTAGAGGAAGAGGGCCACGCTGCAGACCACCTGCCCCAGCCCCAGCAGGACGAGGGCGACGAGGAGGGAGCGGGATGCGGGCGGCGGGTGCGCGGGCGGCGGCGGCGGCGGCGGGGCCGGGGCGCTCTCGTGGGCGGCGCCGCTGCCCAGCTCCTCGGAGCCGCGCAAGTACTTGGTGTAGTCTCGGCTGGCGCGACGCATCGCAGCTCCGCTCCGCTCCGCTCCGCTCCGACGGCTCCACACGCGGCTCCGCCGAGCTCCCCAGCGCCGGCAAAACAACCTCACCGCCCCGGCCGGGCACCTCTTATAAACTGGGCGGCCAATCAGCCCCGGGCGGCGCGGCCCTGCCGCCCTCCGCCTCCTCCCGCCCGCCGCCGCCACACACATCACCGCCGCCCCCTCCTCGCCTCGCCTCCCCGAGCACAGACCGGCCCCCGCCGGCCCGGGTCGGGTCGGGTCGGGCCCGCCCCTGTCCCCGGTGCCCCGGCCCCGCCGCCGGGCAGGTCGCCCGGGCTGGCGGTCGGCGCTGCTCCGCCCCGCGCAGCAGAACCCACTGGGGTGAGCACCGCGCGGGCAGCTCTGTCTCCGCCGCCTCTGTCCCTCCTCACCTTGCCCCGCTCAGGTTTGTGCTCCATCCAGGCGGCCCCGCCAGCCGAGGCTTCCCCGAGCCCCTGGTTGCATCTGGAGGGTGCTTTACCCCTAAATTCCCGGTGTCTGGAGTCAGCGTGCACTTCGGGTGCACATCCCCCGGCCTCTTTGGTGGGTCCAAGCACTCAGGGGACCAAAGGCTTGTCAACCCCTCCCTGTCTCACTCGCTCCTCTCTCAGGCTGGGCTGACATTAACACAAGTGCTGCTGACTTGCACTGTCCAAAGAGGCTACGCAGTTCACAATCTAGTTAAAGGAATGGGTTAAAGAAATGGCAGAGGTGTGCTGGCACCTGACTGCTGGTGGAACCAGCTCAGAGCCTCCTCATCTCCCACAGGCGGCCAGCCTGCCACAGATACAGTTCTGAACCCTTGGTTAGGAACATCTTCTGGTGTTCCCCATGTCTCAACTTGCATTCAAAACCTCTTCTTCATAAAGCCATAGGCTTCATAGGCTGAGTCTCCCCTTCATACTGCTCATTTAAACTTTGTCCATTTATAGTCCTTCCTGCCTCCACATAGTCTTTCTTCCATCTGGACTTTCACTCATCAATTTACCCACGCTTTGGGATTCACCATCTCTTTGGCAGACACAGCTTATCTGCCTGGCAAGTTTACTTTGTGGAAAACACTCTTTTAATTCCTATGAAAGTGCTTGTTGCAATGGTGGTGCAGGTGTATTAGGTCTGCAGTCCTGCAAAATTCAGCGGGACAATGATATAAAAGTGAGTTGAAGTCTGGCTCAGGCTTTGAAGAACATGGGATAATGACACAGATCGTGTAGGTAATCTTGTCTGTAGAAAAAAGTCTGAATTTCACCTCAAATACATGACACAATATCCTGTTTAGGTCTGCCTAATCTAAGAAAGTGAGAAAATTTTACCTCCCAGAGAGATGACAGAACCAGACATAATTATAAGCTCCAACAAATTAAAGGAAGCTGAAACTCACCAAACCACCACGCAACAAATCGCCATTAAAAGAAGCTGATATTTAGAACTGGAGCCGAGTAGTGCAATGGCAATTCCTTCACCAACAAGACAACCTCTGAGAAATGACGATGAGAGCGCTTGCATCTCAACATCATCTACCACAAAGTCATTGGGAGGAGCCCCCCAACCTTGAATAGCTACCACTATCTCTTCTTTCTAAATGCTTACTGTTATGCTCGGAAACATTGGGAGCATTGTGGTCTGTAGTCCAATTGCAGGAATTGTTCCTGTAACTGTGTCTCAACTCTTCTGGAAAAAAAAAGAAGAAAACACCCAAACAAAACCAAAAAAACAGCCACCATCACCTGTAAAATAACCATGAAAATAATATCACGTTATTGTGAGCTGCACCCTCCTAAATCAGTTTTACATTGGTCTACAAAAACAATTCTTTCAGAAAAAAAAATTTTAAAGGTATGACTGGGGTTTTTTACAGTCTACATAGTTTTTAAAATCCAGTCACTAATTAGTTATTAAACAGTCGATAAAGGAGAAGTTAGGATAATATCAGTGATGCTTGCAGATTATTTTTTTATGCTTTCCTATGAGAAAAGAAAGAAACTCTGTTTTTTTCGCCCTAGAGGTCAAATTTCTTCCTAATGAAGAAGGAAGAAAATTATGTCAACCCTTGCTACCTTGAGGTACTCTTCTAGATTCTTACAGAAGGAAACAGGAGACTTTCAGTGAAGAGCTATGAGGATCTGCAGATGCCCTCTTTAAATACTTTGTTACGTATGAAAACAACTCTCTCCAGAAAAACATGTTTCCTCCAGGATCGCTGCTTCATTAACTATCCTCTTACTGGCACCACCTTTAGTATTGCCGTCAGTGGCGCCAGCCTCCTAACTGGTGTCTTTTATGTGCCAGTCTATTGACACTGAATAGTCAAGCCCATCTGTTTCATCTTCATCCACAACAATTTCATCCTCACAAAATTTCAGACACAACTACGAGCACCCAGGTTCTTGTTTCCAAGTGCCAGGATGTCAGGCTCTTCAGGAGTCGCCCCGTGCAAAACACGAACCTTCCCACCAAACCAGCATGGCTTCCTAGGGTACACTAGGGGTATATAAATGGCATCTGTACTGAAAACTTAGATTCCCTCATTGATTTCTACCACAAATTCAGCAACCAGAATTGCCCATCAAACTATCTGGAAAACTTACATCACCATCAACTTTCTAGACACCAAGGTCAACATAAAAAAATAGCAACCATCAAAATACCATATGCAGAAAATCCACAGACCAGCACACCTCCTTCCACAAACCATCAGCTATCCAAAACACACTAGAAAAACTGATACAGCCCGCAGACATCACCTCATTTGCTCTGAGGAAAGCACTCAGGACACGCCCTCAAAAAGCTACAGATGATGCTCATCCAACAGCGACACTCCACTAGGATCGCATATTTGAAGAAGCCACCTAAACTTTATCCAAATTTACTACAATACAGAGAGAAAATCCCCTACTGGGTCTCATATACCACAATATGCAAGAAATGTATACTGGAAAATGTTAACGAGTTGTAGCTTATATTGGAAGAAAATCATACCTTGAAATTACTTTTCCTAGAAACACCCATCCTTCCCTTCAAACCACACTCATTATCATTAGCTCCATCACTGAAAGCAAATTTTGGCAGACCAGTATATGCTGGCTAGAGCCAGATAGCTCAGGAAAATCATACCCAAATATTGTCACAGCCCTCAGGATAAACACCTGCCTCAGCAGAACCACCAAATGTATAGATCCTACACATGAGCATTCTGAAACATCACAGGCTGCACACAATGCATTCACTGCACTTAGCGAGCTCTGTGGGTGAAACCAAATGTCCTCCACAGGCTACCTAATTAGGAAAGAACAGTGAGACGCAGTTAACAGTTGGAAATTTATATTCCCAAAGCAACCACTCCATCTCTAACCTTGCAGTCCTGACACTCCAAGACCAAAGATGGGCCAGAGAACTAAAATGGGCAACTCTGTGAGATACCAGATATTTGAGAAGTTTTCCCATTTCTCAAGTCTTGCTGATCTTTGGTGGGATTTACAGTTTCCTCTAATCATTCTGCCTTTATCACCACTTTTAACAGGGTCAAGATCACCCTCTGCTCCCAAAAGAGAAAACACTTTTCTCTCAAAAGTCCGATTGATTAAAATAATCAAATGGAATTCAAAGAAATTAGCTACAATTACTGTCATATTTTCTGTTTACTGTGGACTCAAAGAGTAGTTCTTCTGCATAAGAACGAATCTGCTTTACCTTGTCCACACAATTGTCTCTGTGGGCCTAATAAAAGTGCTTTCTTATCAAAATATGTGTCATTTTTTGGATTGTGTGAGGACTAATGACATACATAACAGTTCCCATAAACGAAGTCCTGGCTCTGTAATGTGAACTCTTGGCCCCTGAGCAGAACACAGCTCTTTGCTATTGTCTAAAAAATACTTGTGTTGTAGGTGATGATCACAAATATACTACCTGTTGTGATAAGACTGCATAGCTGCTAGGATTTTTTTCGTCATTTTGCTTTGAAGCAAAACAGGAAATAGAGTTTACATAAAAAGGCTGTGTTGAAAGTAGTTCTCATTGTGAGGTCGATTCTCATTGCAAAGTTGAAAGTCTCAAAAAATCTGAAAATGTCAAAGAGCAACAAGCCTGCAGGTCAAAGTAAAACATTAGGGGGGAAAAATTCAGAATTTTTAATTTTAGTTTGTTCTCTTCCAAAAGAGGAAGAGTCACAAGAAGTTCTTGTCCTGACCTACACTTCAAATAATACAGTGTTTTTTACCTTGAGGGAGATTATGCAGCTGAAATAGTCCATTTTGGTAAAGCAGTTAAACAATGTTATATTCTTACACCAGAAAGATTTTTTTTTTCCTGTGGACAGATGTTTGTAACTAAAGTGTCTGGTATTAATGTTGTTTGGAATATTGTCAGTGAAATTATTTCATCAGGTTTTGGACCTGACACAAATGTTTGATTAAGTTGAATCCATTTTGAACATGTTTTGGACAGTAAGGTTTCTAAGGAGCAGCACAGACTCTCTAGGGAATGTAAAGAGAATCCTATACTGAAACTCTGATCTACTGAGTGTGAATTGGGATGTTTTAATGCAAGAAAATAGGCAGAGATTCCATATACATTAGGAGGGAATTAAATTCTACAACTTCCAAAATTGTCATGAAATTGACTTCAACTTTTTTTTCCCACTTCTCTACATGCTATGCAGTGGTTAATATAAGTAAATATGTAAATGTAAAGAGAAAGGTGGCAAAATAGGACCAATTACAGAGAATGCCTTGGTGAAAACTCAGGCTTTTATTTAAAATACTATTCTAAAAAAGTCTGGGAAACAGCAATTGATACACTGGGAAATAATGACTATATTTTAAAACAGTGGAAAAATGCATTAAAATGTCATTTAAGTTTTCCAGCCATTCTGCTTCTTTCTAGTCTAGTGAGGAGGACAAAGGTCAAAACAATGAAACTGATATTGAAACCTCAACAGAAATAATTAGTATATTAAAGTCTTTTATGTAAAAACTCTTAAATCAAGGTAATAGAAGTAACTTTTTTCCCTGTTCAGGAAAAAATTACCTGAAATGAAATTGTAGGAATGTTCTTACACTGTTTTAGAGCTGAAGACAGCAACAGGATGTTGGGGAAAATACTGGGAAAATAGTTCATATCTCTCTAGGTTTGGTAAAAATAAACAAACAAAAACAAACAAACAAAAAGAAACTGACAAACAAAAAGCACACAAAAACCCCGCAATCCACACTACTTGTCATTAGTTAAAGTCTCAGAGCCTGTTAAAAACTCAAACAAATTGGTGAATGTATTTTTCAAGACTTAGATATGTTTTGGATCAGGTTTTTCCAGTAAGGCAGCTTGAGGTCATCTTACTTGGATTTGCACAATTTATTTCTGCATTGTACAGGTTTCACACATTAGGACTACAGCACCTTGAGGCCTCTTTTACCTCTTTCCGGATATTTCTTTAAGCCAGATTTGCTGAAACATTTCTGAATATTAAAGATTTTTTTAGTGCCACTTAACTGTCATAGCATATTTCTTTGTAGTGTCTGAGTTTCAAGTATCCTAGGCCATACAACGTCCATGACGAAGTTACAGGTGACATGCAGAGCTGTGAAACTCCTGAGAGGGAGTCAAAAGTCCATCCCAGTGATTGTAATCCATACCAGGAGCACTGGCAGTGAAGCAGTTTGGTCAGAAGAGTTTGATATTAGATAAGGTCACTCCAGTCAAACTATACATTAAAAGTGTTTCAGCTTCACTTTTTACTAAAAATCATGCTATCATACAATACAATAACCAATTAAATTAAAGCATTGCAGAAATAGTACTTTTCATTAAATGATGCTGTCAGGATTAGTTAGACACTTTCTGTCTTATTTCACTGAGTGGCCTTTCCTTCTCCATGATTTTATGTTGGAATACACGCAGCCCTACATTTTTATTGAGACCATCTGCCTAGATTTAAACATTTCAATTTACATTGCAGTTAGGAACTCCATAACTTTACCTTCTTGTGGCTGTCTTCCAAGCTGCTCCTACACATCTACTGCTCTCAGCACTGCCTAGAAATGGGGGAATTGCTCTGATGCCAAAGAAGAACCTGTTGCTGCTAGTACTGATCAGATTGAGTTGAGGTATATGCAATTGAAAACAATTCATTTGTTGACGGCATCTGTGCCGCAGGACAGTTTTCTCACACAAGAGGATGAGAGCAGTACTGAGTCAGACAGAATCCAGCTTCTCACACTGGCCTGTGTGGGTGGCAGCTGCTGTAGAATAGGAGTAGCCATGTCCAGCTGTGGAAAGCAGTGTGGGTAGCCCAAGCCCTGCTCTTTGGAAACCAGACTGCAGTTGCCTGGAGCCTGTCCTTCACAGGGACGGTTTTGTTAATCAAATGGAGTCTGGAGCTCCAGCCACCGCGCTGGAATTTCTGGGTCTGAGACTCTTGAGCTGGCTGGAAAAGTGGTTCAGGCAAAAAAAAAAATACTCCCAACCCAGGATTATGCATTAGCACCTGCAGTTCTCCATCCACAGTGACAGGGAGTAGAACAGTTGCATGCTCACTCAATATCCAGGACTCTTGCTGCCCAAGAAACCAATAGCCGCAAAATCAATAGTGAGTAAACCCAGCTAAGACAAGAGAATAACGTTCTGATTTCACAAGTAGGACTGGCCAACAGTTTATGCCCAGGAAAGAAATAAAAGGCCAAGCATGTAATTAGACTTCCCAGTACACTCCAGCAGCCTGTGGCTCAGAGCTGCCCTAAGCCAGTGGTGGTATTTTTTGTGTTTAAGTCTGCTTGAGGATTCTGATGGTGTGTGAACATGAGATGGAGCCTTGGTGGGAGCTGAGTCTTGGATGGGGCAGGGATGAGATGTGACACAAAAAAAAAGGCATAACACAGCAGTGATCGCAGCAAAGAGTATGAGTCAGAAGCTGTCAGACATGCCCAGCAGTGTTTGTGGCTCACAAGAGGGGACAGAGAGTACCAGATGATGTAGCAAAGATCGCTTAGAGATATTGAACAGAGAGGACCTGGAAACATGAAGTACTGGATGAAAACCCACGGGAGCAGAGGAAAATCAAACACTTGGAGGTCAACACCATAGAAAAGCTCCTTCTTAAAAAATAATGCCCCTAAATCATAGAAAGGCTTGGGTTGGAAGAGACCTTAAAGATCATTTAGTACTAAACGCAAAGCGATACTGGAAAGGAAGTCAATTGAGATAAATTAATTGTCCACTTGATGTAGACAAATCTTCATCATTCCAGGCCATACTGGAGGAGGAAAGAGGATCTCCTTTTGGAAGAGAAAAGGCAGTGCCTCTACCCTTCCCATGAAAGTTTTGACAGTCCTCTCATCACATGCCATCAAATCTCACCAACTGCTTTATTCCCACTCATCTTGTTGGCGGCAGTCATGTCTGTAGGTGCTCTCTGGGCTTGGCACAGAGCAGCCATTGAGGAGGAGATGCTGGGCTCTCCCACAGTCACTCCACAGGATGTGGGAGACTTGCCTTTACATTTCTTTTTTTCCAGTGGGATTCAAGCCCACAAATATTCCAGGATCCCTAAGAAGAAATCCTAACCACATATCTGTGTGCTGGCTGAAGGATGAGCTCTCCCAATTTGCACAACAGTTTTAGGGATTTTGAAGAGGAAGGAAATAGGAAAAAGAATAATATGTGGGAGGGAGGTGATGTATAGGTGTGTTCCCATAGAAAGCAATGTTTGCCTTAGAGATATTATCTGTCTATCTGTCTTCATCTCTCACTTCCTCTTTTCTCCACATATTTCAGTGGTTAAAGCATGGGGCAAAAGCATCTGGTTTCAATTCTGCCTCCATGAAGGCACAGAAGCGTGTCCCACGTCCCCAAAAAGTAATACAATTATCTGCTCTTCTGACGTGGGAGCAAATGCATTTGCGTAAGCCCACCTGTCAAAACTGTTCCACATTGCTTGGAATAATTAGAAGGAAAACAAATTGGGATTTTCCAGCTTGGAAGGATACTCAATGGAGAAAGGAAATGGCATGAATTGGAGAAAAGTTTTATGTAAGTTATGATGTGATGTTAAATGTATATCCTGAAAGCAGGAATGCAGGGCTGAGGAGTTGCAGACTCAGCACTGGACCTTGAGATTTCATTCGAAGTACCTACTTTGGAGAACAGACTGCAGACCCAGCTCAGGACAGTGTCCCAATGCCTTGGCAAGGAGAGCCTGAAATCTGGTGTCACAGTGCCCAACATGCCAGCCCCAGTGCCCTGCAGATGACCAAAGCCTGCACAGTAGTTGAAGTAACCTGCTGAAACGCACCTTCACTAGTTTTTCCTCCTTTATCCTCCTTTGATCCTGCAGCCAGTCCACTAAACAGTTCAAATAAAGACTGGTGTAAAATCTGGCCAGGAGCATTATAAAGCAGAGGCAGGCTTTACAGTCTGAGGCAACCTAACATAGCATAGCCACTGTAGCATAGTCAATAGCAAAGAATTCACTTGTACTTGTTACCTTTTCTTCTATTAGTTATCAGTAGGGCTGTAGTGCTAAAACTTGTATAAACCCTTCAACAAATGCAACAGAACTACACAGAATCACCAATGGTTTCAGGAAATATTCAAGTAGAAGGCAGCAACTCCCTCAGCATCATTTAGCTTGGAGCCTGAAGAAATAGTATAGTTTCTTCATGAATAACTACTTGCAGACAATTACACCCTATTCTACTTCATCATACAAAAGCACAATAAAAGAATTAACTGAAATAGGGCACAATGCTGTTTATTCTGCCATATTTTTTTAAGATCTCAGTCCTAATTACATATCATAAAGTACTTTGATGCCTAATATAAAAGCAAAGTGTGAAAATAATGCTTTGCTAGTTGAGAACTTCCTACTAATTATAGTTTGAAATGTTTGCATTTGCTTTATTTCCTCAAAGGCAATTACCAACAAGCTGGTGAAGTTGTCTGAGACTCCAAATATGATGCTCCTGTTCCACATCTATTTACACAGGGGGATAAAGCCCTGTGTAAAGGTGAGAGCTCAGAATCTGTCCCAGTCTGGTACCCACATTGAAGAAAAGTTTCAAACAGGAAGCAGAACAAAGAAATGGTGCCGGAATATCAGAGGATTGAAAAGCTTTCAGTCAAGGCTAAAGGGGTATAATTACTTGCCACAAATACATTAGGGATATGTGAGTGGCAAAGGATCTTATTTAAAGTAAAGGTCTAGAGACAAACAAATGAATATAAATTTTCAATGATTATTTAAGCAGGAAATCAGAAGAAAGCTTTCATAGAAGCATAGAATACTTCAGATTTGAAAAGACCATTAAGATCAGCAAGTCCAACCATTAACCAAACACTGCCAATTCCACCACTAAGTTTTGTCCCTAAGCACCACATGTACATGTCTTTTAAATACCTGCAGGAATGGCGACTCAAGCACTTTCCTGGACAGCCTGTTCCAACGCTTGACAATTCTTTTGGTGAAGACATTTTTCCTAATATCTAATCTAAACTTCCGTGTTGCAATTTGAAGCTGTTTCCTCTTGTCTGTCATTAGCTGCTTCAGACCAGAGGCCAACCCCTGACCCCCACCTCACTACACCCTTGGTTCAGGCAGTTGTAGAGAGTGATAAGGTCCCCCTGAGCCCCCTTTTCTCCAGGCTAAACAGCCCCAGCTCCGTTAGCTGCTCCTCATAAAACTCGTGCTTCCTACCCTTCCCCAGCTTCACAGATCTTTTTTTACCCATTTGAGTAGTAATGTTCTGGAATAACCTGTCAGTTAGAGTAGATGGAGCAAGGAATTTGTCTAGAAACCTCACTAGCAGACTTTGTCTGTGGAAGGGATTATTTGTTTTATAAGTCTTGCAATAGCAGGCATCTGTCTTGAAAGGTCTTTTCCAGTCCTCCTGCTTTGGTGACTTCTGGATATCAAGAACTTTCAAATACAAAGGGGAAGATGCTCCTTTGCTTGTGCAAGGTGCATTTGTCTTGAAGCACAGAGGAATTGTGTGGTTTCTACCTTAGAACTAAAAAAATAAGGCTGTTTCTCATGCAGTTTTAAAATTACTATAGCTAGGAGTTTTATGGGACAAAGGCTCAACATCTAGGTATTGTTATCAACATGGATAGAGAGGTTTAGAGAATTAAACTGCAATACAAGATTGCAATTTCGAGTTCTGTGCAGCTTCCTTTTCTCAGACACCAGTACCTCTTCTGCCTTTAATTAGCAGAAGATTGAATCCCACAAAGAAAGGGAAAGTTTCAAACTCTTACAATAAAATAGATGGCACTGGTAGAAAAACCTCCATGTTAACAATTTTGCAAATTGGAAAGTGAATGTGGAAAGGAGAATTCTTTCTTACAGTGAGAATACCTTCATACTAATGTTCTGGCATAGCAGCCAACATGCACTGCAAGTCCTTGGACTGTATATGCAGGTGATGGTTTTATCTCCCTCTTTCACACAGCAATGCCTTTCCCTCGGAACAAGTCAATGAATTTTACTTAATTTTGCTCTCCAAACATCTTTTAATTAAAAAAAAAAAAAAAAGCAAATAAAGCAACAAACGGCGCTTGGCCCAAGGTTCATTTCTAGCTGCAAGACTTGTCATTAATTAAATGGCAGCTTTTCAAGCCCATCACCACACTTATGGACAGCAGAGTTCAAGAAGTTCATGAACTGGTTCCCCACAGTTATCTTGAACATGAACTCACTGTTTAGTCAATGGCTTAGAAAAACAAGGCTGGACAGCTGGTCTCTGTGCTACTTACCACAGTCTCAGGGCAGGGACAGAGGAAATTTAGAGAATATTTCCAAATGCAGTCTGCCAGATTATTCAAATCTAAAATGCATCTACATAGATGTTAAGTATTATTTGCTCTGGAATTTAATGTACACTGTAATATGCTCCCTGTTTTATGGAGTGTGAAGGCTGACATTTGAAATTAGTGCTGTTTCATAGCCTGGTATCTGGTTGCTACATCTGGCTGTGTCATGTAGTCTGGGGAAGTGCTCTACCACAAGGACTTGAGCCGCAGAGGATGGTGAGACAGATGAAGCTAGATAATCTTTTTTATGTCCGTGAGGGTCAGTGTTTCAACACCAAGAAGAACTAAGACAAATAAACAGAAAGAGGACTCCGTGTAATTAATGGCTCCAGAACACAATAAATCCAAACAGCTTCTTATTTTCTATCTGTGCCTCACTTCAGACTAATATGAAAATTTAGAGGGAAAAAAAGATCTTTCCTCTTAACTGTTGAATTGAAACTTACCAGAACCACTTTCAAACTAAATATGCACATAGACAGAGCGCTCCCCCCACCTAAGGTCTCTGTCTGTATGTATGCATGTCTGTGCCAGTATGTCATTTGAGAGGGCTCTTCCTTTCACAGTGTTTCCTAATCCTAAGAAAACACCATGTCCTCACGTTATAACTGTGCAAGAACATTTCAAAAATGTTGCCACGTGGACTTGGATATCAAATACAGCTTGTTCCTTCTCAGTTTCTCCCGTATTCTCTGTCGATCCAAACCAATTTTCACTTTAAAGTCCTTAAATATGAGGCTTGAAGCAGAGATGGCTGCAAAGATTATTTTCAGCACAGATTACCAGATTCACACACTTCACTGTTGCTCTGTAATATGACAAGTTTTGCCGTGTGAAAACTGAAGATCAATCCAAATAGTTAATAGACATGATTTATTAGTACTATCCCCAGCCGCAAAGATGCGCACGCACACACACACACACACACACACGTGAAAACTGCAGTCTGGACTCAGCAGTCGCTTTCATCTTCCCCATGGTGTGAATTTGAATCTCACTTTATTGAATTGTGGTCACATTCAAGTTCTTTGAGTACAACAGGTCTGATTCAAAACACACTGCAGTCAATGAAATACTTCCATTTAGAGTCAGAGACTGCCTCCTTCTTTTTTACACCCCACCTCCAGCACCCCAAGGCATTATCTCTCCTCCTCTTTGGCTTTGACAAAAAAGAAAGAAAGAAGGAAAAGCAGTGAAGGGGTAGGAGGGACAAAGTGAAATTCCCAAGAAAGGCTGTGTTGCTTGGGCAAGCTTTGTGTTCTGATGCCTGTTCAAAGCAAGCCTGCAATCCTGCACATTATCTACTAAACACATACTGCATGATTTGAAGAAAAATATCTGGTTACGCATCATTCCTTGAGGCTGGTTCTTTGGTAGTGTCTTCTTTACAACTAATTCTGAAGCACTTTATCTCATTTTATTATGGAAGTTCAGGCAGTATCTCTTTATGAGATGTGTTAAATCCCCAAACACACACACACAAGTTTTCGGGTTTTTTAATTTTATTTTGAATAGCTACACTCATGTGGATTGTCAGTGTGCCAGCCCTTGTTGCAAATAGCATGCTGTCCTTCTGTGCCCTGGGCCTCCTGGTTGGTCTGGGAAATGCAGTGTGCTAGGAGTTTCTGGCCTCCTTTGGGGTTAGGTATGATGGTCTCCTTGTGCGTAAGCAAGTGGTTTCAATCCTTAATTGCAATGGGGAAGTGGTCAGACAACATACAGTCCTGGCAGGATAATGGCAAAATGTCTTGGAAGGAAACCAGAAAATAACAAATACGTTACATATGAAGTGAATATGTATTTCTAACATAACCTAGAAAATGTGTAACATATAGGAAAGCAAAATGCAAACATATTTTTGATGGTTTTGCTTTGTAACTGGTGCATTATCTCATTCTATTCCCTTATTCCTCTTTACAGAAATTAAAGAAGTGGTCTAAACATTTTCTTCTTACATCAGAATTACACAAATCCAAACACTTATTATGAAGAAATGGATGTGGGTTTTGACTATAATTATGAATTGAAAGTGAGCTGTCAGTCATCAGTAGAGAAGCACCAAATTACAGGATTTTGCCTTGTTTTATCTAGGAGAGAGATTGCTTCATCACAGATGTACACTAATACCTCATATTAGACAGCTCACCTCTTCCAAAGAGACAGGATATCTTTCACAATATCATTTTGGTAACTTACTACCTCCTTCTGAGATATGTTTTACTTTGCTCACTTTACAGAGGATTAAACAGAGACACTGAAAACTTAGCAGCTCTAAGTCTCTCTATAATTCAACATGACGGCTGGGAATTACTTCCAGGAATTGTATTTCCAGTGCTTTCTTACAATCACTTTAGCGATTCTCTCAAAAACGTGCTGGCCAGGATAAAATCCAGCTTATGCTCCCAAACTTGTCTGTGAAGCTGATTATCTGAATCAACAACAATTATCATGTACATCCCTGAAGGAAAAAAAAAAAATCCCAACCAGAATCAAAACAAAACCAAAAAACCAAACCCAAACAACAAATAAGGAGCAACCTCTCATCTGAGAGTTTCAAAGTGAGCTATTTGGCCTTCCAGCTCTCACTGCTACTTTCAGACAAGGCTGCATATCACTTAGATTTGGACTCTTCTGTGATTTAACTGGATTCTTTTATAAGGGTGGATGCATTCTCCCACCTGCTGACCTTACTTTGTATCTGTGCTCTATTTACACTGCAGACATTAAGGTGGCAGGACATTATGTATATAAGTTAATACAGGTAAATAGCAACACTGAGGATGCTGGTGCCCATTTCTCAGCTTCACCCTCTGAAGTGATACACAGAAGCTTTGTCCAAACCCACTCTTCTTGCAGCTGCTTTTCTGGCTTTTACAGAGTGAAGCTCACACACATAAAAATCGTATATCCATTAATACCACCTCTGGTTTCAAGTCATAGACTTTCCTCACTATACAATAAATTTTCCTCCTTGTTCATTAAAGGTCAAAGCCTATCTCTGATTTTATGTGAAAAATACACAAATACAAGTAACTCCTATTTGGTCTCAGTCCGAAATAAAATACCACTTGGAAAATAATAATTTAAGACTCTTTTTGACAGTAGAAATTACTCCTTTACTGTCTTAGAATATATGCACAAAAAAAGATGTAAGGGTTGTAGCTTAATTCAGCAAGAAATGCATTAGCTTACATCACCTGAGAGGTAGTGACAATAATTCTTACAGTGCAGGTCATGGTCTAATCTTAAATAATTTCTATCTTCATAAATAGGAGAGCTGGCTGCAGATGCTTGTGGAACTGTGGAGTCATCTTGTCCTACCAGAAGAGGAGCATGAAAGCATTCAGCTTCTCCAGGACATGTTTTCCTCTACATCCACCTTGATTCCAGGGGATGAGGATCTTTATAGCAAAAAATATTTATAGCACCTTGTGTTATAGGCAGCTGTTGCCTGCTCAGCTATGTCAACATGAACAGCATATCCTGATGTACCCAGCATTACTCCAGCTACTCCCAGAGAAGGCAAAACCTGAACAGGAGCTTTGATTAGTCAGTCTGATGCTGAGTAAAACATTCTTCCACACTTCTCATGAGGCAACACCCTAAGACACTATAAAACCTGGCATGTGTATAAATGGCTACTCCAGGGCTGGTTTGGACCTATTTCCCAGTTTCTATATGCGCCTAAAGTTTATAGTTCACCTGAACTTCACCAGCTTGTTTGAAGCTCAGTCACCATCATGTGGGGAGAAAGGAAATATCCATTTAATAAGGCCCTTTGTCTGCCAGTTCAAATGCCTTTGCTGATGCTGAAGATGTTGCACTCTGAGGCTCTGTTCAGTCTGACCAGAGAATGGCAAATGAATGGATTGTAATTGCAGTTGTTGTTTTGTCTATATAAAGGAAAAAATAAAGGAAACTGGAGAGGAGGGACTTATTACTTCAGTTATATTTCTGAATTAAACATACAGTACTTTTAATACAGTATTTTTAATATTTTAAAATTATTCTTCTAGAAAAAAAAACAAACAAACATCTATATATTTGGGGGAGGGGGGGAAAGAACAGTTCTAGTGATGACATAGTTTTTGTTGTTTATAACTCTTCTCACTTAGGATTGACCAAGTATCGCACACAAAAATATCTTGGGGAAATGTCACTGCCATTTTTCAATATATTAGAATGGTTTCAGATGGCTAGAGAAAACTGCTAAGACATTTTCAACCCAAGATGACATTCAGAGCTCTGAAGCATAAGTGAAAAGTGCAAATTGGTTTGTGCAGTTTCCATTTGCTCTTTTCACTTGCTTGCAATACACCATTTTCAGTATTAGACCTCAATACCTGGGGAGTTAGTTATCACAAAACAAGCATAGCTCTCCATTCTGGTAAGAGTTTCCCAAAGGTCGAGTGTTGTTCACTCTAAAACTGTGTTAAAATTTCAGTTTCAGGTGTGGTTTTTAGAAGTCACATACATATGGTCTGTGTGGGAGTCACTATTGGTTGAATTTGGGGGGATAAGAGGTGGATTAAGCTTAAAATTAACCTGAATGTAGCTCTGCAAGGTACTGTCAACACACTAAAAAAAACCAAACAAAAAAACCCCAAAAATCAACAAACAAGATGGAGTGGGCAATTCATTTTCTCTGATATATTTAAAATTAGTGGCTTTTATAATAGAAATTAACTGAATCTGGTTTTTACTAGCATAGAATATCTACCCTCCAACATGAAGAATATCCATCTGCCAAAATGAGGAAATACTACTTTCCCAAACCCCAAGTAGTAACCAAATTCAAAATGCTGGAAAGAAACCCAGAAGGAACCAAGTTAAGACAGCAGCACCGCTGTTTTATTTTTGTAGTTCTTTGTAACTCAGTTTCCTGTTCTGTAATAAATTGCTTAACCTCTTACAAGACTAAGCTTATTTTCATCATTAACCTTGTCCAGTAAAAGCGAAAGTGAATTGGCAGATGCAGGTTAGTCTGTTCCCACAGTAACAGGTAATCCACTTACGGGGTGGATTTGCATAGTATCGATGAGCCTGCAGCCCAGCACGTCTCGCAGTGCAGCTGCAGCAGGCAGCTTAAAGACAGCTGACAGCAGGGAGGAACTGCAGGCAGGAAAGTTCCCATTTTCCAAGCACAAGCCAGAAGGCAGGGAAGAGGCGGTGGGAAGACAGCTGATTACCTAAAATGCCGAAACATTGCTTGTCTTCTAGATCTCACCCTGAGCTGGCTGGTTTGTAAGGCTGCAAGGAGCTTTGTCTACAGCACCACGGAGATACAGAGAGTAATACTTCAAGTCTAAACTGCAATTTTCTGGCTCTCAGTGTGAAGTCAATGCCAAGTCAGGTATCTGCAGTAGGGGTTTGTGCATTATTAACAGCTTTCTGTTTCTTGAATATGAAATCATAGTTTGGCCTTCCTAGGTAACAGCTTAAATCATACCTCTTGAGCTCAGAAACTGTGGTCACTGCTACACCAAAATAAGGCAGCTATACCAAGAAATCTGAATGTGAGCCAGACTCACCAACAACAGCTTTGTAATCTGGTTTTAGATATGTTGCAATGATTATCAAAAAATTCAAGAGAACAGAAGGGAGAGAGGTCAAGGAAGAAAAAGTAAACAGGCTGATTGAGATTCTTGCATAAAGCAGCATCCTTGTGACTTAATACCAACTTTGGAAGTGCATTTGGGCTTGTTTCTTCACCTAGGTAGATGCCAAAGCTGGTTCTGCCTATCTCTAGTCTCACTCGGTGCTCTTTGTTGTAACATTCAGATCAAATCTAACTTCTTATCAGTCAGTAGATCGTTCATTCTCCAGGCTGAAATTGTTGATGTTGGATATATTGATGACAAGGGTAAGTTTAAAAAAAAAGTCAAAACCATTTATTTTGGACATGGTAAATGAGATATTATCAGCTGGCAGACAAGAAGTCATTTTGCACTACAGATATTTCAGTATCTGGCTTTAAAGGCTTTTTCCCTGCAATTATGTTACACTACCCACAAACTCAGTTTCTCCCTTAGTTCAAATGGCAGAAGCCCATGTACTGGACTGAAATGTTCCAGTCCTTCAGACTCACATTGCACAATGATGCTGAGCACTGGGACCTCTTTCCATTAATTTTTTGTTTTTAAAAATCTAGGAGGGAGACACACAAATCTGTTAAGAGCACAAAAAAGATTGCAAAGGAAGATAGGAAACTTGGTACATGTATATACACTGTAGTATGTTCTTTATATATCACAATCATACACAAATTTCATCTCTAGAGTATTTTGTTATTGTTTATTTTCTGGCAAGCCTTATTTGGAGATATAAATACTTTGGGCAAGGCATCAAAAGACAGTGTTGTACAGAACTGGCCAAACTCTCTCTCCAGAGTCCGAAGCAATTCCAGACCAGCTCCCACAATGAAAATGTGTTGTGTGACCCCATGGAAGTAGGCAGAAATGTACCTCTAAAATTTTTTCAGTCCTCTGGGCCTCAACTGTGCACCCAGTCTATTTCAGAGTGAGAGGGGAGATCCCTGAATATCTCCTAGCTATGCCTTCTATATGTCTTTGCCTTTGCCTTTGCCTTTGCCTTTGCCTTTGCTTTTGCCTTTGCCCATGCCTTTGCCTTTGCCTTGCCTTGCCTTGCCTTGCCTTGCCTTGCCTTGCCTTGCCTTGCCTTGCCTTGCCTTGCTTTGACAGTCTCTCTTTTAATGTTTTCTACTACATTTTACTTAAAGCCAAACAGAAAGATAGGCTGCAGTTGTAGGCCTTAGTTGTCCTAAAGTGCAATTTTTGTCTTAGTATATATTGTTCCCAAATGTTACAAAATTTCAGGGAAAAAGAGATTAATGGCAAAGGAGAATATGTATTCCCATGGCCAGAGGAATAGGGATAAAGGATGGAGCAGGGGAAGGAAGACAAGGTTGGAGAGAGAGACAGTGATGACATTTGTTTTCTCAGATGAAAAGCTGTTGTCCTTTGAGAATACTTAGCATATTTATCTTTTAGGGGAGGAAAAAGAATTCCCACTAGATAGACTGAAAATTTGACAAAGGTCTGAGAAATAGGATCTTCTCAGAAGATCTTTGTCTGTAGGTGGGTAAAGTCATAATAGCTCTGTTTTTCTTGGTTTTCTTTACATGAGAAAAACTGAGTAAGAATGCCTTACTATGCATAATTGTAAGGATATTCATTTCTTGGAGTCCTTTTTACACTGCATCTCTGTCAATGGAAAGGTCAGTTTAGTTATTTTTCCCTCCCTCACATCCTATACTGAGGGAAAAAACCAACACCAAAACATGTAGACAGGTCTTTCAGATTTCAATGAAAATAACAGCTGCTACCCATCAAAGCAGCTTCCACCCAGAGCACGGATGACATCGCCACAGTGACTGAGATTTTCCTCCCAACAGGCAGAGCTTTATCTCAGGCAGAGCCAGGCACTGCTTTGCTTAGCAGAAGCAACTGTCGTGATTTCACTGTCAAACCTCCTCTGCTTTGGGACTGAAAGGAAACCTTTGATCTGACTGCATCTACCAAGTTACCATGTAGATGATGGAGCATATTGACTGCAAAAATTGCTAGGTTCAGCAGTTGTTTGTTTGGCATGGCACATGCAGACACTTTGGTTTCATATTGTTTTGGTCAGATGTAGGTTTTACATTCCCTTCTTATTGCCTGATCAGTGCACTGGGAAGACCACCAATCTTTTGGGTGGGCTCTACAACAGTCTCTTATTTCCCAATTTATTTAAATTCAGGGTATGAAATCATTGCAACAAAACCACAAAAGCCATGGAGTTTACAGACAAACTAAATCCTCTTCTCCAGTGACTTAGATGCAATTTTAGTACATACCAAGCAAGCAAATATTGTTTAGCAAGGACTTAGTTTCCCTCCTAAAGCAGTGAATAGGAAGACAGTCATTTCATGTGTGCCTCACAACAGGCCAAGCACTAATGTAGTAAAATAGGGATTCAAATTCAGCAGAGAAGCAGGAAACAATCATGGACTTCCATAGTGACCTTAGCCCATCAACGTGTGTCCCATGGCCAGAGGTGAAGATGATCAAACACTGTAGGGCAGAGAAGCAGGCACTGGGCTCATCTATAGCATGGGACTGTGAAATAGGTGAGACCACTAAGAGTGCATGGAGCCTGGGGCACTTTTGACAGCTCTAGCACTCCTTACACTTAGCCACCAGTGTTGGAAAATATATTTGATGAGAACATTTCGGCTAGAGGTTGGAAAGAACATGTACTGTGTTTCCCAGTGACACTCAGTAAAAGAGTCTGTAGTCTGACAGTAATGAATTGCATAAGAGCCATAAGAGAAAAAGAGTTTAAAAAAAAAATGGAGGAAAACCTGTCTATAAAAAAAATCTAGCTCTAGTTGGATGTGCGTGACATGCTTGAAACTGGGTTCAAGATTGTCAGAACCAAAGTGTTGCTACATCAAGCAGTGGTGGGCAGCAATAGACAACCCAAGGCAGTGATGAGTAAGGACATTTGTCTGTGTAAAAAGGCAGCAGCACCATTACTTTTTCTCTCCAGCTGCTGGCTTTCAGACAGCCTTCAGCAGTGTCTCATCCTGGCAGTTCACATTTGAGTCCTGGGGTGCACAGTGCTGTTACTTCTGTTCGCAGTCAGGGCATCTCCCAGCAGAACTAACATTTCAGCTCCTGAACAGCTTTCACTAATTGAGCTCTGAACATTAAGTGTGCGATATTAAGGGATAATGTTGTGGCTTTTTACATTGTCTGCAAGTATGCAGAGCTGCTGTGCATTACTGAGGCTTCTCAAGAGACCTGTTAACTGCTTTTTAATATTTCAACCTCTGACATGGGTGTTAATGTGGTGTTATAATTGGAAAGTCTCTCTCCCTTACTCAGCAGTTTTGCTCCATGTGTGTGTTCCAAGACTTACTTGCTGACTTTATTGACACACATAATAAGTTTATTGCTTCTCCTCTTGCTCTATACTGTTATTGCCAAGTCCCAGGCATGAAATCTTCAGTCTTGATGGAAATACATAAGCTAGAAAAGCATAAAGTCTGACTTCTTTTATCCAGGCCTGGGGTTGCAAAGTTGTTAGGTAGCAAAATGAGAGGATAATGGGGAAATGCATCCTTTCAATAAAAAAAAGTTGATCCAGCCCAGCAGTCCTGTCAATACAGGTTAACAGAGTACTTTTAACAGAATCACAGACTATTTTGAATTAGAAGACATCCCTAGGGATCACTGAGCCCAACTCCCTGCTGGTAGTTAAGAGCTCAGAGCATCATCCAGACACTCCTTGAACTCTGACAGGCTCAGGGTTGTGACCTGGAGAGCCTGTTCCAGGGACTGACCACCCTCTCAGTGAAGAGTTATTCCTTGGCCCACAATTCGGCCATGCTGATTTCTCCTGAAGCATGGCCAAAAGTAGCAAATTGGACATTTGATTTTAACTTTAGGTTTAGGAGGAGCAGTGCTGCCTTGAATAAAATTACTTTTTACGAAGGGAAAGAATAGAAGAGTGGCAGTGAATAGTTAGGATCAATGGGAGAAATGGAGATTTCCTACCACCATACAGGGAATAGTAATTTGAAAAGGATGGGCTCAGTAAAAAGAAACTCATTTGATATGAAATGTTAGCACATCCCCAGACAAGTAACTTAGTACTGAATCACTCTTCGCTGCATTCATTAAGATTGTCTTTATTTTCTCCTTTTTATACTCTTTTTTAGGACTTCCACAGATCTGATTCAACATCAGCTTAAGTCCTCCAGCAGAGTAGGGAAAATTGAGTTGTTTGGGGATTTGGAAGCTGATCCTAAACCTAGGATCTGGCCAATGTCATGGCAGTTCAGCCACCCCAAGGGGAAGAAGGGCAGGTACAAAAGGGGCAGAGGAGGGGGAGGTCTTGCATAGCTATATCTGTGGCTTGTGCTACTGCTTAGGAGAAACAAGCCATAAAATAATGACTTGTAGGGGGTTTCTCATCAGCAGAAGTTGCCACACAAAATGCCAGATCGTATTTTAGTTATATCAGCTTCCTGAACTGACATGCCACATGTTCACGCTCAGTGGTACCAGCATTGGAAATGGGTGGGAAAAGATATTCAAGAGCAGGGGAAGGGGAGCTGGACCACATCATCTTCAGCTCACGTGAGCTTCAGCTGTTGCAAAACCACAGGGAAAGAGCTGTGGCTGTGGGAGAGGGCTTAGAGCAAGGCACACACCTGTATCACTGTCTCCAAATACATCATCTGGCCATGAATCTGGTCTGATGAATGTCATACCTGAATAGCCACTATTAGGGCAAGGTGAAATTTTTAGACAATTAATTTCATGCCACGCTTACCTACAGTGGTAAGAACCACAAATGACTCTCTAGGTTTCATATCCTCTGTGTGGTCATGGATTTTCCAGACAAGCTTAGCACCTTTCTGTGCAGCCCAGTGAAGCAGCCCCAAAATCCCACAACAGAGATTGATATTGTGCGCTCCCTCAAATTCAGCTTCCACTTATCCCAGCATTGATTTGTTGTGTTGTTTCTAAACAGTGAGAGGATGCTTGGGCTCACGCAAAAACGAGCCTCATAATCCCCCAGTATGAGCAGAGCAGTGCTGCAGCATGAGCCATTGTAGCACAGCTTCTCATGTTAAAACACTGCCAGCAACGCCGAGCAGCCTGTGGGAGACAGCCATATTACCTTCCCACTGCACAGTTTTGACAAGGATAAAAGGAAATACTCGGGTGTCCTGTGGGAATGTGGGTGATCTCAGATGCGAAGGAGTGAAGTGTTAATCAGTCACTGCATTTTCTTAATGAGGAACCACATTAACTGTGTCATTTGGTATTATTGCTTGGAGGGCTGGGGAACTGTGTTACATTCATTCAGCTCTGATCCTGTGCATAGTGAACATCCTGTCTAACTGCACACCTTGTCATAAGGAATAAATCCTTGGAAAAGGATTGGAAAAATGCTGTGACTGATTAAGAGTGGTCTTGTTAACTAGACATCTTCCCAAATGGCAACATCTGCTTCGGCAAACCATGAGAAATGGAAGTACCAGCAAACACAATAATACCAAACCCACAGCAGCAGGTGCTGACTTTGGAACAGTTGTCTTTTCATTTTTAGAATCTGTTACTCCTTTGCCAATATTCTATAGGTATGCCAGGTGACTCAATTCTCCTTTTTTTTAATGTTTATTTTTGGCAAACTGAAAAAACATGACACTTCTGAATAAATATGAATAAAACAAGAAATATCTTGAGAGGAAAATATATTTAATAAAACTTAAGAAAAAGCTGAAGATCTGGTAGGTCTGGTAGTATTTTTAAACAATATATTTTTGTTTCAGGAGCCATTATTATTTTAACCATTTTTGTTAGCACAGCAAAAATAAAAAGGACAAACAAATATTTTTGTGTTATTCCGGATGCACAATTTGTGTGCTCCAGCATAAAAAAGGATTATTTTTATCACTCAAAGATGCAAGGTTTTTGGATCTCGATGCAGCTCTCAGGGTATCTGTCTACTCCTGGTTCCAAACCATTGTGCAGCAAAGGGGAACAGCACATTTCTGGCCTCTTTCTGCACCTGTGAAGAGCTGGGATTTGCTGCAAAGCCAGGTAGCACAAAAGTTAAATAATTTGGAGAAATCCTCTGTCAGGATGGTGGCTCAACATCTGCCCAAACTCTGCTCTGGCACTGAGATGAGGCTGCCACAGTCAGAGGGAGCATTTCCACCCTGCAAGGATGGGGCTGAGGGCAGCAGGCTCTGCCTGCAAGAAGGTCTGGTTACCATGTCTGCCTGAAGATTGAAGGTGGTGGCTTGCTGCCAGGAGGAAAAGGTTGAGAAAAGCTGATGACTTTGGGAACAGTAACTCATTAGTGAAGATCAGCAGTAAATGCCCTGGTGGCTGCAGCCCATTGCTAGGTGGGGACTGGGTGGGGAGGGATGATACCGAAGAAGGGCATTTTCTCACTTCCCAGTACTGTGTTTCCAGTTAAGGAAAGTTACCATTAAGTAGCTAAATGTTTCGTGTCTCTGGAAGTATCCTGGGGGCCCAGGAATACCTTCTCCTGTCCCCTTCCAGAAGGCAAGGATGCTCACACACACGTGGGCATGGTCACTCAGAAATCAGGTCCCTCCCAGGACTTTGTCATGTGGTTTTCCCCCCTTTTTTTCCCTAGCACCAGGTAGGAATCTCTGAATGCCCGTACCCATTATATATTGGGTTTGTGGTTCGGGGGTTTTTTGCCCCAAACCATGGTCCCACTCTTTTCAGGAGATGGTGCTGTGGCCTCCTGATGGCTCCACACGACGCTGATGAAAGCATCAGATGTGCCAACTGCCTGACTCGCCTTGTGGGTGTGGCTACAAAAAAGGGACTGGCCCATCCCACCTAGTCTAGGGCACACCACAGGCAGGGGATGGGGCATGGTGACAGTTTTATAGGGCAGCTATAGTAGTTTCAGCCAGGCAGGGTTGAACCCATGTCCTCTCAGCATAAAGGCAGGCAGGCAGGAGGTTTGCTGGCTCCTCTGTTCCTTTACCTGCCACTGAGTATAACCTAAGAGGTGGGAAACTGAAGCCAAACATTGATTTTTGGGTAGAAACCTGGGTGTCCAGGAGCCTGGACTGATTTCTGTTTCCTCAGCAGCTGGTTAGCTGCATCTACAAAATGATGCTCTGAACAAGGAGAAGTCATACTCTTTATTTTTAGATCTTTAACTTGGCATGCTCTGAACTGGTCTCAAGCTAAATAATGAAGATGTTTTCAAATAGGGATGTTGTGCACTCACTGAGAAAATTCACTAAGAAAAAAACCAGTCTCTTTAAAAATACCTTAATACAATACTGCACTGCAATGATGGAGGAAATCCTTACATTTTCTGTATTATCAAACAAGCAGAAAGAGAAGCTTGGAGGAGGCTAAGCCCGTCTATTTGTTATCTTACATATTGTTTGGAAAAAGAAAAAAATCCTGCAGTTCGGGTATGTGTAATCTTGGAAGCTTTAAGCCTCCAGCGCAGAAAAGAAATACATATATATATATATATATATATATATATATATATAAAACAAAGTGGGACAAATTCAGGTGTCATTTTCACTTTCTTTCGCTGTTTGGAAGATTAGCTGGCTAACCAAAACACTTCTGTATCTCTGGGTAACAAAGCAGGATTTGGCTTTTCTTCAGGGTTGTGGGTGTTCATTGTGGATTTTACTGACACATTCTTGTGCGTTTTAGGGGGAAATTGTCTTAGTGTGGGATGGCTAGAAAGGGTTAAGAAGCCACTGCTTTTGTGTGCGATAACATTATTATCTCTATTTCATTTTCGCTTCACAGCAAGATAGTTGTTTTGCTTTCCCGTGTTAATGAACTGAGCACTGCCATCTTGTGGGGATTTGTAGCAAGTGAAATTATTCTAGAAAATCTGCAAAGTGCAGGAATAAAAGTTATCCATGAAGATCTTGCAGATTGATTACTTTCCACCTTCATTATGATGCCTCTGTTTACATCTGTGGACTTTGGCTGTGTAAACCTAAAAATGCAATTAATAAATTATATTAAAAGTGTAATACAATTTTAGAATCATATCCCTATCTCGTCCTACTTTTTTATTTTTTTGTAGGGACATTAACCAGTATCACATGAACTTCGCAATCATGGCCCTCAGTATTTCTCTGCACATTTCTGAGACCGCTTCACAGACCATGAGCTCAAAATCCAGTAATTGTATTTAACGTTTATTGACTCATGGCGGAGGGGTGATTCTGTGAAGATATCCTTGATCCAAACTTACCAGCTCTTTCTGACAGGTATAAATTGAAGAGCCATTCTTTGAATTCTCCCTTAGGAAAAAGCTGTGAGACAGCATCATTTGGAACACTCTAAGGTGAAACCAGGAGCCTGAGATATTTCAGTCTCAAGACTGCTTAGCATGGTTCTCCAGCAGAGAAAGATGCTGACACAGCCTCCCTTTAGAAAAATCATTGAATAAAGCATAAATTTAAAGAAAGAATGCCTCCTGTTGTCTAACGCCTAACTTTTTGCACAGGCAGATACTGATGGGACAAGGGAGAAAGAAGGGAGAAGATATTTAAAAGAAGGGAGAAGAGATTTAGATTAGCTATTAGGAAAAAGATTTTTTACCCAGAGGCTGGTGAGGCACTGTCACAGGTTGCCCAGAGAAGCTTCCCCATCACTGGAAGTGTTCCAAGCCAGGCTAGATGGGACCCTGAGCAACCTGGTCTAGTGGAAGGTGTCTCTGTCCATGGCAGGGGAATTGGAACCAGGTGATGTTTAATGTCCCTTCCATCCCAAAGCATTCTGTGATTCTGTGAGTTTAGAGAAACATTTCAAGGAGAATTGCCAGTGTGAGAGGATCATTGTATACCTATGCAGTGCTGCTAGAGAAGTCAAAATGCATTACAGAGTGTCAAGGAACAATACACACTCATTAGAGTTTCTTATCTCCAAGAGAAATTGGCAATGTAAGTATGTCTCCAGCAATGTAGGTAAAAGTATGGCAAGAATGGGTATTAGTGAGAATCCACTTCTGCATAACATAAGTTAAAAAAATAAAGGGTTATTCAGTAGCATATCACAGAGATTGCTGAAAACAATTCAAAACTGGGAGGCAAGGCCATCTCTAACTGGTGCTTCAGGTGATGTCTAGACCAAGACAAGGCACCAAAGCCATTGGCTCAAAAACCTGGTCAAACAGCCTGGAATAACAATGATGTTGTCCAAGACAACATTTCTTGCCTCCTGCCAGGAATAAAGTGTGTGTCACTTGATGGTGAGGGACTTTTCCTCTGACTCAATGCCTGAGGTAAAATCTTCAGTGACCAAAGTCCCCCACTTACAATCCCTCAGTCCAAGAACAGTGTCCTCACACCTGTCTTCTGCCATTTTTTGGGCTGTGCTTAGGCTTGTGGCGAATGCCACAGATCCCAAGCCATCTCTCTGGACCATCTCCAAAGACCCTTAGACTAGAGCCAAATGATAGAAAGTTGGAGGAAGCCTCCCATGTCCACCAAGCAATCCTACTCCCAAAGCCTTTGGAGAAAGAGAAGATAGATGCAGCTGCATGGTTGAAGTATATGCATATATTATTTTTTTTAAGTATATGTACGTGTATGTGTGTCCATGTGTGTGTATATATATATATATATATATGTATATATATGTACATGTCTGTATGTATATTTTTGCAAGCAAATCAGCCCTGAAGAGATTGGTGCAGGGCTTTGTCAGTACCAGAGGTCCTCCAGCACAAATGTGCAATGCTCGTGGGCTTTCACTGCGATGAGAATGTGTGCAGCAGCCCACCATGTGGACATACATGGGACTCTCTGCTTTGGGGTGTGCTTGCTGAACAAGTTCTTAGGAAGCAGCCTAAAGAATCCACACTGAGGGCTGCTTCTCCTCCACTGACCTTCCAGTTCTGCCCCAAAAATCCCCCATGACTGGTGAAAACAATTTGCACCATGTACATGCTGGCATATAGGTATCATTGGTTATATATCTGTAAGTCAGTCCTGGTTCTTTATAAAGCTTTATTTCTTCATCAGAAAAGCAGGCTTAGTAATAACATGGTTTGGGTTTTGTTTGTTTGTTTGTTTGTTTGTTTGTTTTTGTTCCAAAGAACATGGAAAGCCACAGCTCAGTAGTCCTTCATGTAACAGATAAAAGCTATTAACGGTGTCTTCATGGCTCTGGTCAATAAGGCAGAAATAAATTGCTTAGCTAGAAAGGATTATGAATGGTTTTATTAACATTTGCAAAGTACTTTGAGGCTCTAACATGGACAGTGGAAACAAATATTGTATAAACATGCTGTTATTAAATGACTGCTCATCTCTGGGAAGTGGCATGGGAGCGGTTTTTCCATATTTGTTGTGACTCAGTAATTCCAGGTAAAACACACGCATTTCACAAGTTAAAAAAAGAGAGAACTCTAAACTGTCAGCTCTGTCAACACATCTGAGGAGTCAAAAGCCAAGCCATGTTTTTCCTGGCTTGCTGATTAACGCCAGTAGCGCTGATCTTAGAGGGCAAATGCTCCTTGCTGTTGCGTTCCATCCTATTCCACAGGATTTCACCTGAGGACGTGAGCATGCTGCCTGTAGATGAAGGGCTAAGACACTGTCAGTCATTGCTTATTTAACAGTGCTATTGACAGACAATGCATCCAAAAGCCTTCAGCTCTCCCTCCTCATTCAGTTCTGGCTCAGCAGAGTTTCCACATGTAGAACAGTTAAACATTTCTTTAGATTAATAGAGAGAGCAATGACTAAACTCACATGCAGGATAAGTACATTGGGTAAAAAACACTGTTTTTACACAGTCACTCTGAAGGATGCAATGTGAGGTACTGAATTACACAATTATTTTTTGTCAAAATGCTGAAAATTATTCATCTCCCTGCCCTAAAAACCCATCAAAATATCACTTCTTTTTCAGTGCAGCTTCTAACCAGTGGTATTTAACACGGGTAATTATGCCTCTTCAAATGCAAAGTAGTCAAGTTTTGTAAAGGATGATGCATGAAGCAGTTTTACCAGCTGTTTTCCCAAGTCTGAACTTCTGAGCTAGACTGATACATTGTGATCCTGATGCAGGACTTCTGGTGGTTTCATGAAAAGCATCGGCAGGCGAAAACATTGTTGTATTGTATTTCTACTGTGTTTGGATGCTGGCCCGTGTGGGCTCCAACACCCCCAGAAGCAAGCTGAAGCTGGCCTTGTGGCCATCGACACTGCTCTGAATATGGCTCATGGAAAAGTTCCATTTGGTTTTACACTTGCAATAACATTGTGCTTTGTATGTTGTTGGTTGTTTTTTTTTTTTTGCTAGCTGAAAAGCATATGTTTTGACTTTTCCCATCAACGTAGGAGCAATGGCTTGTATTTTAAGTCATGGGACAGAAAAGAAATAACAGAGTCAAGGCTTTCTTTCCAAGCTGCTGCACCTACGCAACATTTCTACAAGCTTTTGTGCTAATTTGCATAATTGCTTTTTGCTATTTTTTACTCACTTCTGCTAATTATCATCACTCAATTTTTGCGCAGAATTAACAACTTGTGAGGACATTTTCATAGCACAGAAGCAAATTTTCTCTATGACAGTGTTTAATTATTCAATTCTAGCAAAAAAGTGCTGACATACATAAAATGAATCAAACATATTACCCTCTTCACTGGTCCATAGAAAATCTAATAAAATCAAGAGGCACAGAAAACTTTTTGCAAGGTGTTCTGACACTGGAAGTCTGGATTTCATTATTTATAAGGATTTATTAAAGCTAGTTGATTACCTATGAATTGATTACAACTAACTCATGTCGGATTTTACATTAGTGGTCAACAGCCATCGCTTTTCAAGCCTTGTCAGTTGGTGCACAAGAAGGATAAATTTGAACTGATGCGATCAGCTGTGAAGCAAAAACCTGTTTAAACTAGTAAAGGTGTAAAGATCTGGCACTGGGTATAAATGCCACCTTGCTGTTGTTACATGCTGGACTTCAGATACTGTCCATCCAGTAAGTATTAAAAATATCAAAAATGTACAGTTTTTCTTAATACCACCATCATAGTTTTCAAAAAATAATCACTCTAAAATAGAATAGCTGTAGATTTTACTAGCAGACCCATCAGCTACCCATCTCTCTCATTACACTGATTTCTACAATGACTGTAAAAGCAAGTTCCTCCATGATGCTGAAACCATAAATAAATCTGGGGAAAATTACAACAAAACCCACGAGATGTCTAATAGATCTGATTCTGGAAGTATACCTATTTGACAGTCAAGTACACTGTTGATGTGAAGGGAAGGACTTTTAAGCATGAACTGACTAGCATGATCCCATTTTATTGAGTTAATAAGAACCAAAATTTTTAAAAATTCCCCTAAACCAGTGCTGGTGTACTGATACATGCTACAACTCAGCCTACCTTTTTGAAACCACTTTGAGTGACAGCTCAATCTTCTGAATGTCTCCAGGCGCACTTTTTTCTTCCTGGTGACTGTAGAGAGAATTTTAAAACCCTGTTCAGAAAGAATGTTTCATCAAGTAAGTCAAACTTAGCTCCTCTGCTTAGCTGAGCAGAATAGATCCCACGTAAATATACAAACTGAACATTAAAAAAAAGCTGTCTGCTCATGTAAATTTACTCTGGATGCTGTGCTGAGTGAACATGCCCACCTGAAAGCCAGCTCTGGTGACTCTTGTAGCTTGTGTGAGATCCTTGGTATTTCTTAGCAATTGAAGCCCCTGCCAGATGATATCCTGAGCTGGGGGACTGTCCCCATCTCAAAGCTGAAACTTGCATAACATCCATTTCCATAGTGTGGATTTACACCCGAGGAGGAGATGGTTGTATCTCAGAATGTGAACATTGAGTTGATGATCTTTGCCTTTTATTTTCTAGAATGGGAGATTCACCCATGCTGGCTATTGCAGGAGGGCAGCAATGAAAGGAGCCCTGGGGACAGTGCAGCTCACAGCAGGCACCTTGGCTGTGTGTGGCTGCCTCTGAGAGCACAGCAGCAGGGGCATGTCCCCTGGACTGAGGGACACAGCTCAGCCTCACAAGGGGACTCGGTGCCTGATGTGCAGGCAAATCAGTTCAGGAATCATTAACTGGCCTTCTCCTAAAATGCCACTGAGGAGACTGAAGGTGTTGAAGGTGTCCTCACATTCAACAGAGCAGACACTGAAATACTGATACTGATACTACTGATACTACTTTTACCTAGCAGCAAGGAAATTTTATTGGAGAAACCATCCATTTTGTGAAGAAAAATGTGCAATTTATGTTCTATCCCCAGTGAGTATTTTTGATTTTTGTTTGGAGGCTGCATGTAGATAATACCTCTCTCTTAGTGACACACCATACTACACGCAGAGGAGTCAGACACAGCGGTGATTATCTTGTGGACAATCCCTTGTTTCTCTTGGAAATGTTTCAGGGATGAAGTAACAGTAACCACAGTGAAAAAAAGTCAAACAAACAGTACAGTATTATGGCAACTGATTACATCTTGTTCAAGAAAACATTAAGAGTCCTGCTCTATCTTATTTTCTTTTTTTTTTTTAACTTGCACATATATTTTTTCCCAATCCCTGTCCTTCCTCCAGCACCACCTTGCCAAAATCTTCTTGTTGGGATTAATGTACAAAGCAAAATAGCTAAATTAACTGCTCATTACTGTTCCCAAAGGAGATCCAAACTGTAGGATACACACTGGTTTCAAGGCTGTAGTAAAGTAGTGCATTTGACTGTGAAATTAAAGATGGCCCTGGGGATTCCTTTTGTGGTCACACAGATTAGTAGGGTAAATTTCAGTATACAATATATAACATTCAGACCAGGATGATCACAAAATTGGTAGTTAAGGCAAATTAATGGTCAGCCAAGTAAGACAAGTTTGTCATGATCATGCAATGATCACTTATCACTCCTGCAACTTCACAGATTGTTCCGATTCCTAAACAAAGCATTTTAGGGTATCCCAAAAATTAAAGTGCACCAAGAATGGAATAATTCTTGGAAATAGCCACAGAAATATTAAGTTCAAGGCTAGCTACCATGTTCCACCACAAATTGTCTGGCCTCAAGTACACATTTGCTTCTAAACTCCTGGAACTTATACACAAATGTATAAATAAGCATTTACCCTAAAACTATTTGGTCTGGGAAAGGAAAAGCACTAATTTAGAATATAACATGAAGGATGCACTTCTGGAAGCTACATTTCCTTAAAGTCAGGAGAGTCCTGGTTAAATGCTTCCTCTGATTGCAAGGCAAAATGGCATGAAGCAAGAATCAGTTTTTTAACAGAGCAAATCAAACCAGAATGCAAATAGAGTTAACTTTGCCGGAAACTATAAACTCTGGGATGACTGACTGTGAAACACCAGTGTCACGAGCAGGCACTAAATTATAGCACGTGTTGATTGTGCTTTGCTACAGTTTCTGGAGAGGTGAAGGTACAGTTTTACGGCAGGAATACTGCCTAAACTCCAGCTGGTGTGCACACAGCTCTTGGTATCTGAGTCTAGACTCAGAAGCAGACACAGCCTCCTACCCACACTGGGTGAAAAAAAGTTATTTATTTGAGCCACTTCCACAGGGATGAACAGCCACCACCCGCTTCTCCTCATCTGGTAGTGCTTGGGCATTGCCAGATCAAGTCCTCATTCCTATCATGAGGCATAGTAAAGGGGAAGGGGAAAGGGAAAGGGAAGGGGAAGGGGAAGGGGAAGGGAAAGGGAAAGGGAAAGGGAAAGGGAAAGGGAAAGGGAAAGGGAAAGGGAAAGGGAAAGGGAAAGGGAAAAGGAAAGGGAAAGGGAAAAGGGAGAAAGAAGTTGCAAGATCGAATAAGAAACAAAAGATAAAAACTAAAAATAGCTGCTATACTTCTAGTTAAACACTTTTGAATGTCTCCAACATTTTAAATAAATAAATAAATAAATAGAATTCTTTCTGTCATCTATGTTTAAATCAAATTTCACTTAGAGCAGCAGATTTCTGTATTACTAATATTTTGCTACACGGCTACCCACTAAACCAAGGGCTGCTTTCCAGTAGACCCCTCACTCTGCCGCAAATTGCACAACACAAGCAAACATAAATAATGCAACTGGAAATACATGACATATTTAAAACCTGCAATCAAAGACAGCCCAATGGGGAGAAAAGAGCACTGGAACAAGTTCTATGGCACTCATATAGCATGGACCCTTTGCCCCCGAGTACAATCTGCTCGATACATGCTGGAAAACCTCACCGGGCCAGCCCTTCATTCCTGATTGTCCTCGGCACGGGTCCAGCTTTAACCATGCTGGCTTCAGCCAGATAGATTACTGAGGGAATGAGGGAAGATGGATAAATTCACCCACAGGTCTGAAGGCCAAAAACATCTGCCGGAGTCATGGAGTTGTTGGCTGGCTGAGTTCACATAAAGGAAGCCCCGCTGGGAGTCAGAACCCAGCTCTTTTGAGATTTGAGGGCTGTCCTTGGAGACCGCAGCGCTTTGCTACCTAGGGGCAGCAGAATGTCAAACCGACCAAGAAATCTTGCAGCCTATTAGTACAGCATGACACAGCCAAAATGCTCTTTGTGAGTATCAAATAGATATTAACATTGGGAGGGGGTTTTTTTAAGAAATCCTTGAGGCTGCACACAGCCCAAAGGCAGAGCTCACTCCCCTAAATTAAAGGTTTCAGATGTGCAAAGATTTATAGTGCATTCATCTGGGGAGATGTGAATGTGGCACCAAAGTGACAGGCAGCTGCACAAGTGCTGAAAACAGTTAAAATGTGGCAGCTTTTCTTTTTGAGTAACAGGACTCAAACAGAATTAATATCAAGATTAAATAGGAGGATCTTTTCTCTGTCAGGCAATTTTCCGAAGAAGTTTCTTATCCCTGATGCTTGGTGAGTATTTCATGTGGTGGTGTTTGCTAACAGTGTTATGTCAGATTCATTTGTATGATTCCAGCTTGTGGAATCAATGAGTGTTTCTGAAATAACCTGCTAGTCCACAACATTCTGTGTCGCTGTTGAGCAGCTAGCAGAGTAATGAAGGCACCAGTTCTCAGTGGCAAGAAGGAATGACCTTTATTGTTTTGATTTCATCATATATATAGAGTTCTCAAAAGTCACCCAGATTGGTTGGTCAGAAGCCTTCCCCCAGGCCTGATTGGCCAGGCCTGCACTGTCCAAGTTCTGGGACACTGTTCCAATAACATCCAAACTTTATCTTTATTTATAAAACACAAGAAAAATTCTCATGGGAAAAACCTGTGCTAGCCACAATTCTGGATTGAATAAATCTTATAAATACCTTAATCTCCAACTCCTAGATAAAATTAATCTTAAAAATCCATATGTTATGTAAGTAAATTGATAATCCAAAAGCTGCATACTGTGACCCTGTACCAGACTTTACAACTGAATTTTGCCACTCTCTGATGACTAAGGAGTTGCAATAAGTGTTGTCCTTGTGGTATAAATACAATTTCCTAGCAGTCCGCTGTGTCTGAGTCATCCCAAACACTAGGCAATAGAGGAATAAAAAAGTCTCTCCCTTCATTTTTTCCTTCTCATATCTGCACAGGGGGCATGGAACATTTTAGAGCCCATTCCCTGGTTCAAAGCCCATTGAAATCAGTGGGAGCCTTTTTGCTGAATTACTTAGTTTTGGATCAGAGCCACGACTCTTTAATACATTAAACAGTGAAGCTTAAAAGTTGCCTCTTTCTTGAGATTACTAATCTCAAAGTATAGAAGTGTTTTATAACAGTTACCTTTATAGCTGGAGATTGAAAATCCCATTAACCTGGTCACTATGGGAAATACATATATAGATATAAGAGCCTGATCCTCTGCAAATATTAACACATTTTCAACTGAAAGTTATGTCTTTGGCACTCATGCAGATGTTGCAGGTGGGAGTCAGGGCAGGAGTTAATGTGCATTTTAGATGTGCATCCTAGAATCTTTTGAAGAGTAACACCACCCCACAGCATGACAAATTTGCTGCAATGAATTGCTGTACACTGCTTTTGCCTGCCGGTTACATCCTTTACTTACTGGTTTATTAGTTATAGATCACAAGCCACAGAAATGCCAAATCTGTCTCTCCTGGGCTTTGCACTTCACTGGCTGTGAAGCACTTGGAAATCTTCAGTGTATCTTGACATTCAAGCTTGAGCCCCTCAGCAAGGAGGCTGAAAAGCAGGAGCTCAGAGTTTTATCATCCAACACACAATGTCCCTCTGCACCTGAATTTCCTCTGCTGTAGAAATGGGACCACTTCTGAGTATGATGACAAAAATAAAAGCTGTGTTAAATGTTCTGTGAGGTCTTTCAAAAGTTTTTTACAGAAAATAATTTCTGATTAAAAGATAGGACTTTATTTCATGTCTTAACTTGAAGGTCAGACTAGATTAGAAGGGGACTTTTGCTCACAGACATTTTTTCATCAAAACTTCACTCTCATGACATAGGCAGCAACACTGATTTGGCTAGGGTTTTAGAAGAATGAGAATTAATTCTTATTACACATTTAATGGGAGAGGGAGAAGAAAGAAGATATGATCTTTTCTTTGTAAATTTACTATGTGGTTAACAGATATATGGAGAAACTATCCTATTTTAGTAAAGTGCTGGTTAAATATTTAAACACTGAAATGCTAATTCCACAGCAATTTTTAAGTTACTATCCATCCTATTTCTGTAAAATGTCTCCTAAGAATTATAGTGTTGAATTCTGAAATATTTATTGAAGCAACACTGTGTTTTCCCTGGGTAACAACTCAGTAATGACTTCAGCATATAATTCGTATTATTTAAGTCATATGCAGCATCCATATTTTAAGCAGTATGTCAGCTCCTTTAAATTGTATCAACACTGTGTTGTATAAGCTTGTGGCAGGAATAGAAGCAGCTTTTGTTTGAAGCTACTATTTAAATTTTCACCAGAGAAAGAGAAGGTAGTAATTTATCCATGGAAATAAGATGTTTCTGAATATTACAAAATAACCATTATTTATGGTTAACTGCATCCAGAACCTTTTCTAAACTTGATGTGAACTTCTACAGTCCTTCCAAAGAATGTTTTTAGTCAATCCTGTATGACATCTATAGCCATAATCTGGGGAGAGTAACTGGATTCCACTATTTAGTATCAGTAGTATCTACTCTGTCTCTAACTATTTATCAATTATGTTTATAATGCCCAAGTAACCAAGCAGTACAATAAAGACACTGATTGCATTCTTGAGAAATGAGCCTTTTAAATTGTAATGCTGAACTGCTGAGCTGACAGGCAGCCAGATAAAGAATGAAATGAATATTAAAGAAGAGCTTTATTTTGTTGTGATTACAATGTGATGTAAGAAATTCTGTGCAAGTCAAAAACATGAAAAAGTTACTATCAACATTGCTTTTTCATTTGTTGAAAGAAAATAGATTGGGGTTTTTTCTATCAAAAGTGAAGTAAAAATCTTATTTTGTTCAGGATGAGAATCTGAACATAAATTAACTGATTTTTAGATCTATGAAGATTTGTGGTGTCACTACTCATGACATTCCTATCAGTCAATAGGAGTAGATATTATTTTTACTGTGTGCATGTGTGTCATTTTCCTGGGCCTGGTTTAAAAAAAAAAATTTAATCCAGATACTTTTGAGAGTCAGAAGTCAAAGACACAAAGAAAAATAATGTTCCTGATTAAAAAAAAAAAACCCAACAAAACAACTCAGGGGGTTACATCAGGCTTTCACTTTTAACATGGCCATGATTTCATGGCTCTCTGGTTGGCTAGACACATCACTAACATTTTTGGTAATTAACACTGTTTTTGTCGCTTTGTGGAATTGTTTGCAAATCTATATTTACATAATTGCTTCTCCAAACTGCAACAGAATCTGGCAGAGGCGTGCGTCACAGAACGAGCTGGTTTTAGACCCACTCATTGTCTGACCTCTCTGATTGTAACACATACAAGGTTTTACCTTCATCATCCTAATTAGCTGGCCTGTGCTGTGTTGAGGTCTTCTACAAGCTTGAAAACAAGTAGCCTCTGTTTCCTGGTAACCAATCTTAACTGGCACAGACATTGAAAAACAGATTTCATTTTGAGCTGCAAAATAAAATTCATGTGGATATTTATCTCATTTATCTGTTTTCTATACTTGCTCATAAGATCAAACCTGTACGCAAGCTATGTAATATCAATGGAATAAACCAACCCCTCCAGTCCTGGTGCTGCTGCAATCTGCCTGTGTGGCATTAAATCAAGGACCAAGGCATTGCTGGGGCACTCAGTTCCACTCTTACTCAAAAAATGACTGCATTTTTATTCAAAGAGATACGCTCAGCAGTGAGGCACCACATATTTACAGCATTGAGCTTCAGCCCTCTCATGGCCTGGAGACAAGTCCTCTGAAGCTCTGGACCCCATGGCGAGAGAGCCAACACAGAAAATACAGCCTTTGGAAAATCAGAGTTATCTTGTCTCAGAAATTGCCTGTAGAGTCTCCTGTTATGGATGTGAGCTTTTCATGTTTCCATTCTAAAGTCTATTGTGAATGTTGAAATCCTGTCCTTCTTTCAGCCCTAATGCTTTCTGTAAAGCAGCTATAGAAAAGAAATTTCAGGCTGTGCCTACTCCTTTCTATGTGAACGGAATATTAAACTGTGAGAGAACAAGAACACCAGGGAATTAAAAAAAAAAACCACATTGCAAGAAGGAAAAAAATAAACATGCTTTTAGTCTTTCTGTTGATAACAGTCATACTGCAGCAAACCTAATCCACCTTTTTGAGCTGTAATTGACAGGTCTGTCATGTTTCTAATCATATCTCAGTCTTTCACAAAGTCTGACACTCTGTCCACCACACAAACAGAAGATGCATTAATCCCAATAGCAGACTGTTAAATCTTGTGTTCTGCTTCTTTTCACGGCTGCTTGCCATGGAGGTAGCTTTACTTAAGGCACTTTACAAAGCATGGAAAGAAAAACTCCAGCTTCTCAGGGCAAACAAGAGTTTACAGGTGTCCCTGTGCCTTAACACCTCATCACTCCTTCCACACTACTCTTACACACGTTTTTATGGCACTTCTGGCATGTCTGAAATGACCACAAATTATCAGACTGTTTGCTCTGCTCCTCCCAACATGTGGAAAATAATATAGGATGCAACTGGGCTGTGTGGCAGAGCAGGAAGCATATGAGTAGTCACCACACTGTCATTCAACATTTCCTCCATCCCCAGCTCCAGGGTCCCAAATGAAAGGCTGTTGAGGTGGGGAAACTCCACATCTGTTTATTTTTTCAATGTTTTCACTCATGTCAGATGTTCTGAGGGGTTTCCTAAGCCACTTAAGCAAGGGTTAGCCTGTTTCTCAATATCTGACTGGTATTGATGCAGATGCATCAGAAAAGTATTTTAAAACAACTTAGTAAATAGTTATGGTTCAGTATAAATTACAGAGCAACCTCTGTTTGGAGCCTTATCATCCCCTCTGCTGTCATTCTCTCTGGATTTATCTGGGAGGGAAAGGCATGGAGAGACAGTAAAGGTCAAGGAAAGAGACTTCTATTTTGAGGGGCATGAATCAGCCATTCACTGAGCCTCTAATAGATGTGCATCAGTTAAAACAAAGTTCAAGCTTCCTCTTTGTACTTGGTCACACTAAAATCCTGGATTACTGATGACTACATAGCCCCTTCACTAAACAGAAGAAACAGGATTAGAAGCCATCTGTAAATACGAATTATCACTAAAGGCTCAGGTCTGTTGCCCACACACAGATATTTAGAGGCACTAGATGTTCCCTGCTGAATCCTGCCTGAACTCCATCTCCTGGCCCTCAGCTCCCTCTTAGGCTTTGTGTCCTACCCTTCAGTCCACCTTGGATGTCTCAGACACCACAGGGCATCTATGTTTAGGCAGCCTAATCCCTAAGCCACAAGTGTTTGATATTCAGGTCCAGACTGCAGACACATAAATATACTTTCTAAATGTGAGTGTCTTCGTGTGATCCAGCTCCCATTATAGCAGGTGGAGACTAGTCCATAGGGGCAGAGGAGTCTGGAGCACTCTTCTGCTCTCCCTAAAGCCAGACCTGTGTCTGGCTGGTTGAGCAGCCCCCCTGCCTGTGAGGATGGGCTGGCTAGCTCACTTTACCTGACCAGCAGCCTGCTCACGGCTGGGAGATCAGTGCTTAGACCTTGGAAGTGCTCACAGCCAAGAGCTAAATCCTGCCCTGTAAACCCAGGGCAACTGGTTGTGAGAAGCTGTTGGCAGGAAGGGAGGTTCCTGGCTGAAGCCTTTATTCCACACAGTCTCAGACTTTTCTGAATTTCAGAGACATCAGTTGTGATGAGTTGAGCTACTGAAGAGGTCTCTGCAAGTATTGCCTGACAGATTACACCGGGTGGGCTTTGCAATAAGCCACAGAACAAGAAGTAGAGGGGCTGTGAAGACATGAGATGCCCATTAATACATCCTCCTGGGAAAGACCCTCAAGTCCAACACAGCAAGGCTAAGAGAGAGGAAGGACCCAGCACAACACAGTGCTACAACAGCTCCAGGAGTCTTGCCTTCGGCTGCCATTAACAGAGGATTGCAGACCTGGCAGGGCTGATTAAAAGTATTCTTTTAACCCACACAGGGAGAAAACCTGCTAAATCCCCTTTTTCCACTCAATTAATCCATTCTACAAGATTCTTCAGAGGCATCACTGCTTTTCTTGGCATTCCACTGACCTAGTGCAATGCATCATATCTGCAGGGTCCCTGTGAAAAACTGTATTAGCTCTATTAACACCACCAAGAAAACCCTTGGGCAACATGCAACAAGTTTAAAAAGCAAGTCATTACAGTGTGTTTGCCTACAACATCCCTTCCACAGTACCAGCTACAATTTCTCTTCATTAATCTCCTACTGCTTTTTACCTAAGAGGCTCATTTTTTAAAAAATTGAGATATATTTAAAAACCCAGAGAATTAAGTACTAGCCCATGACCCAAAGTAAAAAATATTTGCCAATAACTGAAAGAAAATTCAAAACCATCACCCATGCTCCCATTTTCAGAACAAGTAATCCAAGGAGCATCAAGAGGCATTGAGAGCAATTGAACAGGACAAAAAGAGGTGAAGAAAAAGAAAGCATTTCCTGTTGTCCATCTCCTGCTGTACAGAGCAAAGGATTGCAGTATTGTGTGCTAAAATACAGTCAGTGCCTACCATTAAATGTGCACAGAAGAAACATGGTAAGTAGCCAGGGAGAATATTCTTTTCGTTCTTTCACTTACCAGTTCATGTGATTCATATGTCTGTGTAGCAACTTGAAACTGGTGGGAATACCAACATTCAGCACCTGCATACCAACAGTAAAATAAATAATTGCCAAAAAGCTTCTGCAAGTCCTCTGAAATTCCATTACTCTGCCACTCCAAGCAAAAAACATGAAAGCATCCAGGAAACAAAAACCAAAAATTAGAGGGGGGAAATGTTTCATTCATTTTCTCCATATCTACATAGCTTAGTGATTTCTTAGGTGCCCATCCTTGTGGACCCTTTACTATGAAAGACTTTTGTCTTGTGAATCCCTTCCTCTATTTTGATAAACTCAATACACTTTTCACCTAGTCTGACAATATTCATAACATGTATTTACTTAATCTTGTTTTCTTTTCTTTTTATAAAATTATATTTATTATTAAGAGAACTTTAAAAGGAAAGTTTTTGAGTATCATTTTTAATGGGGAAAGGAAATTTTGGGAGGTTTCTACTGCATTTGAAAATGCCTTCAAAATAAACTTCACATTTGAGAATACAGCCCCCAAAGGATAACAAACCACAATTCTGGTCTTGCTCAGAGCCCAGGGGAGGGGTTCATATGCTTTAAGGAGACCCATATTCTGTGTTTGACTGGTTACTGGAGCATCCAGCAATTTTCAGAATGAAGCCACCACTGAAAAAAGGTGTATGTCAGTATATGATGTTGAATCAGTATTTAATAATTATTTTGATACTACATTTATTTTCATATAATGTTTTCAGAACTGCCTGTTTTGGTTTTTATTCTCAATACCACATGCAGTGTTCAGCCAGGCAGACACTGAGGCATCAGCATTGAACTGAAAAGATGAATGTTCACTCCACATATTTCTTTTCCTCTGTTTCACATCTTGGCTCATGCTTACTCAATGTTCACTGTAGATTTCTGACATGTATTTCCAAAGGCCCAAAAGACAGCCTGACGTGCTTGTGCCATTGGATGCTGGCTTCTTTCCTATCAATAGAGAGACCTCTCCCTCTCCCTAAAAAATGCCAATAACTATGACAATTAAGTAATTTTTTTTAGTTATGCTTAATTCCAGAGAATTGAGAGAAAACACGGTGAGCAGAGAAGACTTTCTAAGGAGAGAGGATTTGAGTAGTCTCAGCAAAGTTTTACACACTGCTTAAATATATGTCTTTTTATATTAAGGAAAAAAGTCCTTCAAAGCCCCTCAAGCTTAGAGTTTGCTGCCTGGTTTGAGGCAGTTTAACCTTAAGGTGTGGCAAGCTCTGGAAACTAGTGACTCACTGAGTAATAACCAGCTACAACATAAAACATCAGCCTACACACAATTTTCCAACCTCATTCTGTAAATCTTTTACTTGAAAAGAAAAATAAAACAATTATCTCATTTAGTCTGTTTTTAATCTTTATGGCAAAAAGTAATAGACTTAAGGTATATTGTTCTTTCTTGAAAACATACTAAGATACTAAAAAAAATCACAAACAAGTCCTTGGAAATTTCAAAGAAGTTCTACTCTCCATTTCTTCATTTTCATTTTATTTCTAAATGAGGATAACATTTGTGATATAATATGCAAGTATCTGCAGCACAGAAAAAATAAACTTGTAATATCCATGGCATTACTATTATTATTATTGGCAAAAAAAGCAAGAATGGGGCACACAGATTTTTAAAATAATAATACAAGAAAAACCCACAGAAAATACATATTTTCTTTATTCTTCCAGACAGGATAAGTGTTATGTTACCCCCCACCCCCATGTGAATAATCTTTGTTTGCAGAAATATTCCAAATTACTCCAGAGACAGGACCAAATAAAGAATGCCGTTAGCCCTCAAAGGCTTCACCTCATTAAATTTCCTTTTCCCAAGGGGAAACCAGCATTTCTGAGGAGTGAGAAGGAGGAAGAGACACAGGAAGGGCAGCATCTCACCCAAAATTGCAGTCAAGATGTGGCTGGATGCACACCTGGATCTGAAAACTGCAAAGTGCTCCTAGAGCCTCTGTTGAGGATTTAGTGTCTACATACACAAACACACAAATCCATGCAGTCTCGGGTGAGTGTGGAGTGAAGCCACCCCCAGATACAATGCTCCATTTACTAGGATGCAGTCAGGTAGCTGGGACATTCAGGATATGATCCCCTCTGCTGGAGCTGCTCCAAATGCCTTTGCCAAGAAAATGAAGGTTGTTCGAAGGTCAGGCAAGATGGGTCTGGTGGGAAATATCCCCACAGCTGATGGAGTGGGCTAGGTTGATCCGGGCTGGGTGCCAGGTGCCCACTAAAGCTGCTCCATCACTCCCCTCTTCAGCTGGACAGGGGAGAGAAAATCTAACAAATATAACAATCGTGGGCCATGATGAGGGCACAGGGAGATCAGCCACCAATTACTGTCATGGGCAAAGTGGACTCGACTTGGGAAAATTGACTGAATTTATTACCAATCAAATCAGAGCAGGATAACGAGAAATAAAAGCAAATACTGAAACACCTTGCCTGTGCCCCTGTCTTCTTCCCAGGCTAACTTCAAATCCAAATTCTCTCCCTCCTCTTGCCCCACAGCACAAAAGCACAGGGAATGGGAGTTGTGGTCATTTCGTCACACATTGTCTCTGCTGCTCTTTCCTCCTCAAAGGGGTGGACTCCTCAGCCCCTCCTCCAGCATGGAACCCTCCCTCCCTCCAGCTAGTCCTCCAAAAACTTCTCCAAGGTACATCCTTCTCCTGGGCTGTAATTCTGCAGGAACTCTTTCAGTGTGGGTCACTCACATGGGGTACAGTGTGGGTTCCCTGTAAGGTCACAAGTCCTGCCAGCAAACCTGCTCCATTGTGGGGTCCTCTCTGCATAGGGACACACATCCTGCAAGATTTCTGCTCCAGCATGGACTTTCCACAAGGTCACAGCTTCTCTCGGGTATCCACCTGCTCCAGCGTGGGCTCCTCCAGGGGCTGAAGGTGGATCTCTGCTCCTCCTGGGACCTCCAGGGGCTGCAGGGCAATCACTGCTCTGGTGCACCTCCTGCCCCTCCTTCTTCACTGACCTTGGTATTTGCAGAGCTGTTCCTCTCACATATTCTTACTTCTGTTCCCAGCTGCTGCTGTGCAGCATTTTTTCCTCTTTATAACTCAGCTGTCCCAGAGGCACTGCCACCATCACTGATAGGCTCAGACGGGGCCAGAGGTGTGTCCATCTTGGACCCAGGTGGCATTGCCTCTGTGGACAGAGCAGAAGCTTCTCACAGGAGCCACCCCTGCAGCTCCCCCACTACCAAAACCTTGTTATGCAAACCAAAAACAGGCACATGCTTTGCAAAATAAAAAACAGAGAAATTATGAAGGGATGTCTTCCAAACAAGAAGCCTTTTATCAGTACTGAAGCAGCTCATCCTACTCAGGACTAAACTTAGGAACAAAACTGTGAAGCATCAGTTTTGCTTTTCTCTGTGACCTTGGATACCAAAAATATACTTATTTTGAAAGACTCCAGGATATAATTCGCTGTTGTATTCTGTATCCCCTTTCCAGATGCCAGAATTAATGCAGCCATTTCCAATTTCTATTCCAGGATTTAGATGAACAGGTTTGGGGAGGCAGTTTCCATCAAGATAACAATCTCACCTCTCATGGCTTGATTTTTTTTTAAGCCTTTGGTTCCTGTCTTGAACAGCTTCTTCTGATAGATAATACCAAATGAAGGGATTAATCAGTGGCAGAAAAATAAATCAATGCAGAGCTTTCCACATAGTTTAAGGTCTTTTAAAAAAGGAGATTTTTGAGTCCAACATCAACTGCCTAATTTTGGTAGGAAGCATGAGGTTACTCCAGAGAGGGGAGGCAGTGAACCATGTATTTGTGGCATTCAGATTGGTGATACAATCATGTAGCTCCAAAGCAGGAATAATCCACGCTGCCAAAAGCCACAGAACTAAGTGTGATGCAGATGATGTACAGAGGTGCAGGAGCACAGCAGACTGATTTTTTCTAGTGATTGCTCCATTATGTGCCAAGTGTACAGGTGAAGTATTATTGGAGCCCAGTGCTTTCTAGAAGGAAGCATAAAGGCAAAGGTGTACAGACTGGGAAGTATTAAATACACTAAATTGTCGTACTGATCCTTTTAGAGCCAATGTTTTTTCGCTAATCACCGCAGCTTTTCCAGCAGTGTGTCAAAATATCAAATGAAATTGCATGGCTAATTTAATAAAATTGCCTTGGCGTGTGTGAACCAGGTGACTGCATGTGCAGAACCCCTAAAGCAGCCAAGAGGCCACCAAGGCACTCAGCCTATGCCTATAATTACTTTAACAGCACAGACACAGTCTGCACAAGCTTTTGTCCTTTGATATTTGCTATGTGAATGTTATACGTTAAAAGAAGTGAAAAAAAATCCAACACCAGAAGTTTTCCAAGCCTATGGAATGACTTACATAAAGGTTTGGGGGATTGGGCCCCAAATGCAGGAAACAATGTTCTGTCCTAGTTTTAAACTAAAAAGGAAAAAAAAAAAATAAAAAAGACAATTCTAAATATTCTAAGTTTGTAGATGGCACAGGGCATTAAGCTGTGGAGCATCTCACACAAGTTTTGCTTGTGGCCATCTTGAATGCCTACAGCTCCAAATACACTGTAATTACCCCAACCCATGTGATGCAGTGTGTGCTTTCCTCTGCCAAAGGAGAGATGTCTTTTCCATACAGCAGTTTCCTAGCAGCATACTCCATGTGCCATAAAGCTCATTCTGAATACAGTAGGAATATAGCTGGTCAATGCAAGAAGAAAGCAATTAATCAGGATAATTTACAGCCTTTGAATTTCCTAAACCTATTTAATACAAAACTTATACAAACACTGTAAGTAGAAAAGCTAAGCCACTCCTACATGTGCATATAAAATCACTCATTTATCTTTGCTGGGTGTACCACAAAACCCACACATTCAATTAGAATGGCATTAAAAAACAAATGTATTAATGCATTAAAAAGGAATTAAAATATAGCTCCCCCAAGACTGTAAATGTTTAAGAGAATCATATCTGTAATTGAAACAAAAATTGCTTTGACAAAACATGATAAGCATAAAGGATTTGATGGCAATTATTGTAAGAAAGGAAAAGAAGTGCTCAATAGTCCACTTTTCCTGAGCCAAAGAAAATACAGACAAAGACAAAAGACAACAAGCTACGGCTACAACATGAAGTCAAGAGATGTAAAGAAGCCCATGCAAATATTTACTGCTGAGCTTGAAAGAAAGCCACTGAAAATTACTATCAAATGCAGGAAAGTCTGCCCCAAAAGTCCCAAGAGTCTGAATTCTCTAACTAAGCAAGATTTTCAGTCTCAAAAGTGTGTATATTTTTAAGCGCAGTGAATATGCTGTACAATGATATAATGTTTATTTTGATAAATGCCAAGTCATTGTGGTTTTCAAAATTAATAAATATATGGCTAAAGAAAAATGTCCATCATGCTTAAATTGAGCAGCATGGAACAGGGCTGTTGGTATGTAATATTTTGAATTTATTATGCACTCCTAATGGGTCTTTGTTAAATAAATGGATAAATTCCATTCAAGCATTTCTAGCTATTCTTTGTCCAAATTTTAGCTTTGAGGAGCAAGGCAGTGAGTAATTTTATAGGTACATGTTTGCATTACAAGCAATGGACAGTGGGAATAAGGTTTTATCATGGATATTAAATACATCTATGCTATCTCAGTGAGGTTATTTTTTCAATAACTGTTTAAATTTCTGAGGCTTAAGCTGTAAAACTTCAAGCTTTTTCATAACAACAGCACAACTATAGTAGCAAAAAAAGAGTGCCTAAAGAGGATTTGCAAAAACTGAAAATAATTACATCCCCTTTGTAAGTGCACACACAAATACGTAAGAGCACAGAGAATGATCATTTGAGGCACATGCACATTTAAACTTCTGCTTTGTCAAATATGCAATTGCAGAGGAGTAAAATCACTTCATTACTTTAAGCTGCAGATGAAAAGTCAGTGACCTCTGCGAAAAGTAACAAAGAGCTGACAGAAACTCCAGCACTTTCAAAACATCATATTGTACTTTTTTCCTATTTTTTAAATGGCATCTTTCTTTCAAAAGGTATAGAGACACACGTGAGGTTTTTAAGTAATTGAAAAGGGTGTGTGGTGCATGAAACATTAACATTGTAGTGTATGAAACATTTAAATTTATGCCTAATTATTCATTTATTCAAAAGTTTGTCTTTTGACCAGTAAACAAGAAGAAAGAAAAAACCAAAGCCGTCTTTGCCCAAGCTTCCTTTGGATGCACATTCATGTTTCGCCTGCTTGTTTTGAAAAGCTGTCCATAAATTCTGTCCAAGTGGCATTGTGGCTCCAGGGTTCCTAGAAGTAAGAGATAACAAAACACTCCTAGATCACTCAGTTCATCTCTCTGCTAATGTCAGACAAAATAACAACAAAATAACAGCTCTTACTGCCAGGAAGTTTCTCTTAACAGCTACCAATGGCATTTTCTCTCACTGTGTCACTCCCTTGTGTATGCCTTGTGCACAAGCTTGAGTTATTCCCTCATTTTCTGATGTTGCACACAGCCAGTGTGATGTGGCTGTATTGTAAACTGCCCTCCACTAGGCACCCACAACGTGTTAACCTCAGACATCCGAGAATCATAAGGTGTGACCTCAAAATTACAACAGCTTTAGAAGAAAGCCTAAATTTTGAAAAAGTTATTTAATTGAATTCTCTTTATTCAACCTTTATTCAAGGCTCTTGGGGTTCACAGATTAAAATGGTTTTTCTGTGCAGCTCCAAGAGCTGGGACTTCTCAATGTGTTTTTAAGTGAAACCTTTGATTTTGTGCATTTGCTCAATAGAAAGATTAGAGTTAAAAAGCTAAAAATGTATGAATTTCCAAGATTTATAAAATATTTACAAGTTTTGGAAGTATCTTCCCCCTTTCCTGCATTTTCCCCAATATTTCTGGATTTATCAAGAAATACTGCCTCGCCCTTCTGGCAGATACAAGGACTGATGATTGCTGCTATGGACTTGGCACTTTACTCTGCATTTCCAAGACTCATGTTTACTGCAGAACCAATTTCCTGGGAGTTTCCTGCATCTGTGGAGGGAGAAAGGAGGTGGCTGCCAACTCTTTGTGGGAGGCACAGTCTAGCTCCTTCTCCATACAGTTCTGATTTTATTAAAACAGAGGAATTACTTGAGCTTGTGTTCACCTTATTCCAAGCTGTCTATCAGCTGTCTGTCTCTAGATGATATCCCACCACCTCCCATTTTTAATGAAGGCTTTTATTTTCCTGGGAGCGCAGAATGGAAACAACAATTGAAACCTCAGAAGTTGCCACAAAGCAAATTTTTCTGGCAGCTCTGTTCACATGGGAATTTTCAAAGAGCCTTTAATAGTCTTAAATCCAGAAATATTGCCATGAATTTGTGATTTTCATCCGCAATGGTCAAGAGTTTCCATGAATTGCAGTGTAGGAGTAAGTCTGTCCAGAGGAAGATCACTGCCTACTTTCCCAAACTTTTGAAGGAATAACTGAAAGAGCCGCCTCTGAGGAGGGTTTCTGTCTCTGCTTGTTTCCAACGAGAAGAAATCCAATCCCGCTGTCTCGACACTTCCCCCTTTTCTATGTCCATTCCCGACAAGGATGAAAAAGTCAGCAGAAAACCACAGCTGGGTGCTGGCTTGGTCCAGAAGTGTTGACTGGGTGGAAGGAAGGAGGAACCAAGAGAGGACTGGGAAATAGCTGGGCAAGAGAGAGCAGGATTTAGGGACACAGGGACGTGTGAAGCAAGAAAACAGATTGCACAGGGGAAAGCGGATGGAGCTCCGGCAAGAAGCGAGTAGAATGATTTCGTGGGGGCAGGACCAAGCTGCCAGAGCAGCTGAAAAGTGACAGCTGAGTGAAAGAGCAATGCGGGAAGAAATGACAGATTTACAGTCTTAATTACAAGCCGTGAATAGGATCTTCTTTCCTAGACAGCGGGCGAAATGGCTGGACCTGCACGGACACGTTTGCCTCGCAAACCCTAAGCAGGCAGAACAACAGCGGGATGCGTTTGCTCATTTCCTTCTCATATCCTGGATTTTAAGGCTGATCTCCAAATATCTGAAGGCGGTAACAGCGTAATGACAAGAATGAAGACGCCGAAATGACAATTTCAGTTTATATTATTAAAACACCTGCGTGCCAGCTGCCGCTCAGACGAGCCCTTCAGTGTTCCAGCTGGAAATGTTTCTGAACCAGGAAAGACTGAGGTGCTTGGGGAAAAGAGAATTTCTCTTAATAGGGAAAAAAAATGTATTTCAAACTTTTTGAACCATGGGCTGGCATTTTGACTGGGATTTTATAGGATCCTAGGGTCCAGAAAAGATCCATTATAAAAGACAAATTGGGGATATCTGATACAATGAAGTGGAAAAGATCATATTTTGCTGAACAAAAATATTTCCTTCATAACCGAACATTGAGTTTTGATAAAATTTGGATGTGTAAAGGAAAAATCTATCGTATTCCACATGGAAAGGTCCTTAAGTCAAGAGAGTGAACACTGGGGCTTCTGAGTGACTCTTTACTATTCCCCACCTTCTGTTAAAAGAGATTAACATCAAGCTAGGGAATTGCACTTACTTGCATCAGAAAACCTCATTCACATACCAAGATGTCAGAGCACATCAGGAAACCCTGAATTGCGCAAAGCCACAAGTAGCCTACTGTGCATGATATTTTTACTATGATGAATTAATATGTAGTGGTTTTCTCTATTTGTTTCCTGTTCAGTATTGTCCTTAAAAAAATTACTCACTTGTTTGCTTACATTACTGGAGGGAATGATCACACTCAACAGAATCTGAAGGGCAGTAATAACACAGAGGATGAAGTCAGGCAGCATTGTACTTCTCTAGCAGCTCTACTTCTTTCATTTGGCTGCACTTAGTAAGGAGGTCCTCAACATGGAATTGTACCACCGTTTCTATGGTGATATGTCACATACATGTCAGCTTTTTGTGGCATTTGCAACCTTCTGAAGATTCAGTTTAACCTAAATTTGTAGGGGTAGATTACTGGAAATGCTCTTGGCAAAGGTGACTGGCTGTGGTTAACTGCTAGTGTGCAAAAAACTTGTAGAAACAATGAAATGTGACTCATCACTAGATGGTGTGGGACTTCTCCTCCCTTACTATATAGCATTTGGTCTTAAATTGCAATTTCATTTGTACTTCAGTATTTCTAACCTCAGATATTACCTAAGCAGTGCAAGGTCGTTCAAGGGAAGATGCCACCTCCACCACTCTGTCTTGTATTAGAATGTAGTTACAGTAAGATGAAGTGGAAAATTTTCTGAGAAGAGGATTTCTGCCTATAAAGTCTCTGAGAATGACTTTGTGAGAGTGCATGCTTGTCCTTTTCTGTATTACATATAAAACTGTAGGGAGTTCACATTCAGGGAGCGTGAATGACATTGAGTCAGAAAGACACTTTTAACAAGGGACTGCACATCACTGGTTTTATAGCATCATTTGTCAAAGCGGAAGCACGATTTAAGGACAATGACTTCACATTAATTTGAGAATTCTGAGTCCCTTGACACTTTTTTAAAATCAGAATATTAAAAAAAAGAAAAAGAAGTGGAAGGAGGAAAAGAGGAAATAGTATCCCCCTGTTGTAGTACTGTGAGCAGTGCATTTTCATCTTTATATGATGAAAAAAATATTCCTAACATCTTTAAGGAACCTGAGCTCATTTCCCAGCAACCAAGTTCATATTTATCAGGAAAACCTATGGATTGTCTGGTCATGGTGGGCAGGTGGTCCCACCGTGGTGATCCCACATTTTCTCAGAAATGTGGAAGAATTGTAATGGGTCCAAGTTGAGTGACAGATATTCTGCCTCAGTGTCAGAAGTTTTAAAAGCAGTGTTGAGTCCCACAGCTCTTGATTTACCCTCTGATCAGCAAGGATACTTGTGGAGACTTCACCCAAAGACCAACCCAATCCTAAAATCATTTCAATAAATTGTTTCCCCTTTAATACCAGAAGTTCAAAGCAAGTTCAAAGCTCACTTCAAGCCAGTCCTTCATATATGCAGAAAAATAAAGTGCATCAGGCAAAGTTTTCAAATGGTGGTGGAGCTCCCTGCCAGCCATGGCCAAATCATCCAGCCATGGTGTTCTCCAACCAAATGTCCACTCTTGCACCAGCATACCACTCAGCTGTTGGAAAGTGGACAAACAGCTGGAAAACTGCTTTGCACATGCAGTCAGCATTCATAACAATACTTTCCTTGCTATTATTTCTGCTGCATCTAATCCACCACAAACTATTCAGTCCTTCCGCTTACTGCATTTTCCTTTTAGCGAAGTTTGTAGGCTAAAGGCTGCTTTTGCTTCTCACGTGTTCAATCCACACAGCAAAATGAGGTTCCTGTTTTGATAGCAGCTACTGATGGTTACAAATAATAGCAAAAATAAACTGCTGCTACTATTTGACATGACCTATTTCCAGATAGGAAATGGTCTATCATAGCATAACTGAGAAGATAACCCATTATTAACTCTTGTCTCCAAAACTTCCAAGAAGACTGATTATATGGTTCACCCTGAAACACTGCAATTTCACTAACATATTTGTTGAAAGCAATTATAATCTATACAATACTTCATAGATCTTGGAATACAGTAACTTTAAATGGAGTAAATGGCTTGCATGTCCTGATCTCAATTGAAATGTGACACTATTATATCTTCAGAGGTTACCAACAAATCTTTTTCTCCTGGGTAAACAAAGAAAATCATGAGGAGGAGAGAAAAAGAAAATATTTTGAAAAGTTGTGAGCCCAGTTGTTCTCTGCCAACAGCTCTGCAGACACTGAGGCTGACTTGTTGCCAGAATCAGCACACTAGTTAGAAGTCTCACATTCTGCAGGCAGCAGTTTGACAATAAAAAAGGAAAAAATCTTTCCCTTCTTGCCGCCTTCAGCAGATTACTCCAGACTAGAAGGAAGTCAACCCAAGTATTTGCAAGAGCAATTTGTTGAGTTTTTGCTCATTAAAAACTTTGCCAGAGCTTTACTCCCTGACCCGAGTGGCTGGCTGACTGAATGCCTCTTCCCGGACTGAGGAGGCTGAGCCAGGGTGGCTCTGCTCTCTCAGCCTCATGTCTTAAAAGGGTAAAATGAGGGGTTTCCACCTCTCAGCCAGACAAGAATACAATAGAGAACTGCTGAGTGGCTCACAGGCACCAGGGGCTACCTGGGGCATGACAAGAGGTGCTGTTCCACCAGCACAGCACGTAGGTCATTCCTTGGGAACAGGCAGCAAGGGCCCTGGTATAGCACCTTGGTCTGTGTTCAGAGAACACTGGAGAGAAAGCAATAGCTTAGGTAGCTGCAGAGTTAGATTTTTGTCCTCTAACCTCTCCTATGCTAGGGCACTGGAAGAGAGCACTGCAGGCAGGGATCATAGGATCCTGGAATCAGAATGGTTTGGGTTGGTAGGGAACTCTAAAAATCATCTAATTCCAACACCCCCACTTGGGCAGGGGCACCTTCCACTCAATCTGGTTGCTTGAAGCACCATCTAACTTGACCTTGAACACTTTTCTGGGGAGCAGCCCTGCAGAAAGGGATCAGATCTGGGGGTGCTGGCTGGCAGTAGGTGCAGTGTGAGCCAGCTGTGTCCTGGAAGCCAAGAGGGCAAAACACATCCTGGGATATATCAAACATGGCATCACCAGCCAGGCAAGAGAGGTGATTATCCCACTGTATTCAGTGTTGGAGCAGCCCCACCTGGGGTACTGTGGGCGGTTCTGGGCTCCATAACTTAATAAGTACATGAAGCTACTCGAATGCACCTAGAGGAGGGCAATAAAACTGATGAAAGGGCTGGAAGGAACATCCTATGAGGAGCAACTATGAATATTTAGGCTTGTCTGGTTTGGAGAGAAGGACACTGAAGTATGACGTCAGTGCTCTCTACAGCTTCTCAAGCAGGGGAAAGGGAGAGGGAGGTCTGAGCTTTTCTGCCTGGGATCCAGTCATAGAATGTGTGGAAATGGTTGAAAGCTGCATCAGGAAAGATTTAGACTGGATGTTAGTAAGCATTTCTTTACCAAAAGAGCAATCAAACACTGGAACAGGCTTCCTAAAGAGGTGGTCGATACCCCAAGCCTGTCTTAGTTTAAGAAGCATTTTGACATTGCCCTTAATTGTATGCTTTAACTTTTGGTCAGCCCTGAACTGGTCAGGCGGTTGACTAGAAGATCGTTGTAGGTCCCTTCCAACTGAACAGTCCTATTCTATTCTATTCTATTCTATTCTATTCTATTCTATTCTATTCTATTCTATTCTATTCTACTCTATTCTTTCCTTTTCTTATCTATTCAATTCTTATCATTTCCAGTGATGGGGCATCCACAGCTTCTCTGGGCAATGTTTCAACATTTCTCCACCTTCATTAAAAACAATTTTTCCTCATATGCAGTTTAAATTTACCTTATTTTTGATTAAAACTATTAATCCTTGTCCTATCTCAACAGGCCCTGCTAAAAATTTTGTCCTTGTCATTCATATTAGCCCCCTTTATGGGCTGAAAATCTAATAATGTGTCGCTGGAGTCTTTTCGTCTCCAGGCTGAAGAAACCAAGTCATCTCAACCTTTCCTCATATTGAAATGTTCAGTCCCTCAGATCATCTTAGTGACCCTCCTCTGCACTCACTCTAACAGGTCTGCGTCCTTCTTGTGCTGGGAATGCCAGAGCTTGACACAGTACTCAACACAGGACTCATAAGAGCAAAGTAGAGGGCCAGAATTGCCTCCCTCACCCTGCTGGTCTCTCTGCTTTTGATGCAGCCTACAACATGGTTGCTTTGTAGGCTGCAAGGATATGTTGCTGGCTCATGTTCAATTTTTCATCCAGCAATATCCCCAAGTCCTTCTCCTCAGGGCTGTTCCCAATCTCTTCATTCCAAAGCCTGTATTATACTGGTAGGGATGATTTCTCCAACCCAGGGTTCAGTGACTCTTATTTATGTAGCTCCCTGCCACCCTTGACAGAAAATCTGTTGGCTTAGCCTTTCATCCCACAACCCTCTGGCTGTGTTAAGGAAATAACATAGATTTAGAAAAAGAATATATTTAGATTACTATGAGTGGGGATTCTGAGGCACCCCTGCATCCCTAGTCCTTCCTCTTGACTAGGCAGAAGTGGCTTCCCAAGAGCATGTTTGATCCTTGATGCCAAGAGCAGGCCTGTAACTCCATAACAGAAGATGTCCAGAATGATCATCTCAGAGTTTGGGAACCCCCTCCTAAGGACCAAAAGCTTACAAGCATCTGTATCCCTTTCCACTTCTATTTTTTAATCTCTCCCCAACATGGAGGTCTCCTTTTGTTCCAAGGCTCAATGCCCAGATAAGGTGAAATCAGGAGTTTCTGCTGGTGAACCATGGATGTGAAGGAGGAACCTAAAGAGGCAACAGCTGCTTCTCCCTTGGTGTAATAGATAAGAAAGGATGAGGTTCTCCTTTCTCCATGTGGTATGATTTTGTAGCCAGTTTCCCAAATGTATCAAGCAGAAGCCAAAGAAAGTATTTTGTCATGCCTCTTCCTGCCTGCACACAGAAAGGCAAGCTGTGTGTGCATCATGGGGCAGACCTGCTAAGAGGAAACTTAGGGAGGATGTGATGTGCCAAAAGGAGGTTGGGGAGTTTTTGGTGGTTAAAATACACACCTCTGTCATCAGTTCTTAGCAGAAAATGACAGTCAAAAGACCAAAGTATCTGTGAGGTAATTTAAAGAAACTAAAAGGTCCTCAAAATAACAGAGGTTTTGTCTCTGTAATCATACTGCACTGAGGAAATCCATTATCTTATTTATGGTTTGTTTTTCAGGGTCAGAGCGGACATGGTACTGCATATTGAGAAATACAAGTTGTAATGCTGTAACAGGTTGGGCCACCTCTGTGGCTTTGTCATACAGTCCTGTACACTTTGTTTTAACTAGGGTGCACTCATCAAGTATACAAAATCAGTTAGAACTTTAATGAAAGCCAGGCCAGTATCAGCTAACTTGCAGTGTTTTAACTCTGTCAGATGGTCCAAAGGAGGTTTTGCCAACCTGTCCCAAGAAACAAGAACTCAAATTTAAGAGAACAGCAGCTAAAAATGTCAGAACACCTGGTATGTTTCATTTGGCCAGGTGAAGAGCCAACCAATTTAACTGAAAACATCTGCAAGGCATGGATAGTATCTGCAGGGCTCTTGGAACAAAATTCGCAAATTCTAGCAACAACTATCAACCAGATATTGCCACTCAGAAGCAAAGCGGCATTTTGCAAGTACACTATGTCTGCACAACAGAAATAAACCCTAAAAATCAAGTCAGTATTTATAGCAGAAATATACCCAAGAAATAATTCAGTGTTTATAGCACCTCATAAAGTATCCCGTGCTTTCTCACCTGCTTTCGGTAATGGAAATTCCAACACTGGCTGTGCCTTGCCTAGCTTTGCATCATGTTCCATGTCGCAGTCAGCTTTTGAGCCAGGCTCCTATTGCTGTCATCCTCTCTCTTCTTCTGACCTACTTTAAGTGTCATGGAGATTAATATCTCCAATAGAAGTGCTTCTTCATTGACCATAAAGGGACTTGGGGTGATGAAGATGACTGAGATCAGCTCACACAAAATCTATGCAGACAGATGAAGATTCATCTGTTCAAAAGTGTGATGGCATCAGTTCTTGGTTATCCAACTTGAGGATGGTGGAATCAGAGAAAGTTCAGATATGCCTATCCCCAGACTTTCCTAATGGCTTCTCGTCGCAGTTTCTGAGGAGTCATTTGGACAATGTCCTGTCCCAGAGGACTTCAACATCACTTTCTGACAACTTGGAAACCAAACCCCAAACTCCTAAGTTACTCTTGAAGTGTTTCCAGTATTTGTGGTTTAATGGTTGGGACTGAGCATATTTGGTTGTTTTCTTAAAGCCCTAGTCCCTAGCATCAGGTTATTTATTACCTGAGAATTCCACCTACTTTCATCTGAAAGCCCTTGTTGTAATCACAGGGAGATCACAGGAGAAAAACCACTAGCAAACAAAGGGGAAAGCATGTGAGTATAACGAAAAAAATGAAAGTAGTCCAGAAGTAATGATATTAGGAGCTGGATGATTTTTAAGCAAATGTCTTGATTTGCTGGAGTCTGACCCAGGTTTTGAGCAAATGGAGCTATTTCTTGTCACCATTTATTTGACTCATCCTTCAACTCCTGAGCATTTTTGTAATCTCCAGCCTTCTGTCAGGCTTCCAAAAATGAGAGTGTGCACTTGAGAAGCACATTCTTCCACCTTACCCAATTTTCTTTAAAGCTAATATCCACAGATAGTCTAAATGATTAATTTCATTGAGACCAGTTTGGAAGTTGTTTACCCAGAATTATCCTTGTGCTGAGCCACAGCCTCTTCTTGCAAGTCAACATGAATTTTTTTGCTATGAGCAAACCTCATGCATTGAAGGAAGTGGCACATCAAGGACAGAAAGTTTTCAGGTTTCCTGCCATGAGGGATCACACATTGCTATTGCCTTGGGGTGGTGGGCAAATGCCATTTTCTGAATTTCCACCCTCCCCCACTGCTTACTTTCAGTCTGAGTAAACCTGACCGATACTGTGACTAGGCTGGTTTCAAGCAAAGGCAGAGTGGGACGGGGTGGGTGGATAGGGTAGGAACTAAGATACCTGGAAATTTATCATGAGATGGTTGGTTTTCATTCATATAAAAAAAACCTTGTCCATCCCACCTTCCAGACACAGCATCATGATCCCCTGGACTGCTGGAGGCTGTCTATAGCTGTTTTGGCATGGAGATATCCTGGCACAGGCAGGATGTGTCACAACATAAGAAGAATGTGTCTTCCATCCATCTGGTTTACTGATAGCTGCCTCCAAGTGCATTGAAAGTGCTGACAGAAGATACAGAACAATAAATCCACAGTTTGCCATTCAAAGCCTCAAGAAAAATAATAACTTTGCACCCTGTCCTGCACTTTTTCACTTTATGCTCCAAAAGGACCTCAATGTCTCAAATGGGCTATCCATCTTGAGAGTCATGTTTTATTGGCAGCTCATTCTGACACAAAAGGGCTAAGAGTGCATGCCTGGTCTTAAAAATACCCACTTGAAAGTTTTCTGAAAAAAGTTTAAAAGTCTGCCTGGCTGGTGGCTTGGTTTCTTGCTCCACTACCAGTAACTTCACATTTTCTGTGTCACTGTAATCTTACGTTGATGAGCCAAAATTTCCTCTTTGGAAAATTCACTTCTTCCCCAGCAACTGATAGCCTTCCACCTTCCTGGAAGCAAGCCCCAGCCCAGCTCTGTGAGGGCACCAGGCCAGGACTAAATGCTGCATATCTAGCGTAAACCAGTCTGAAAATGTGCTCTGCCACAGCAAATCGGGTTCTTTTAAACTCTGAACATATTTTCAAGCAGTGGATTTGAGTGGCCATGGGGCTGCAAGACCCAACACCAGCCTGAAATAGGGTGCAGGGAGGCCAAGGTGGGCCTGGCAGGGGAGGCACTGGTGTGCCAGGAGCAGCAACTGACCATGAAACCCCAACTTTACAGCTTCCCTGGGTTCAGCCAGCACATCCCCTCTGAATGCACCCACTGTGCCACCCCTGAGGCTCTCAGTCATCTCGTCTCACTCATGCTACCAGAGCCAACAATACTGCTGGCTTTGCCACGGCTTGTGAACATATTTTCTCCTTACACAAGACCAAGACAGGTAAAGACAAAGGCTTCCCCATCCATTTGCTTCTCTCAGCCATACCCAGTGGGCTGATGGTGTCTATAGGTAAGTAAATGGCCTTTTCTGCGTCTCATCCAAGTGCTTTTTAATTATCTTCTGTGGGACTAAACTCTGTGAAAGACTGCTTTTTAAAAATATCATCCCTATTCATGATTCATTTTGTTTGTGTCAAGAGTTTACTTCTTTCATCTTGGCAGATGAGTAAATGCATTTACTCTTTAATCAGGCACTGTAGGCTCATCTTTTTCACAATATTTATCAGCAAGCAAATGGGATGGCTGCCCACCATCAGGAACCAGCAATGCTAGTGGCAGGGAAGAGTGAGTATGAGGGTTTTTAAGGATGAACCAAGTTGACTGTTGTTACTGAAACACAGTGATAAAAACAAGGCATAAAAACATGTAATTCCCCCAAAAGCACTTAGGCAATCTGCAGGTCAGAACTATGTCACTTCTCCTCTAAACATCACCCTTAGAATTGAGCTGAATATTCTTTTTCTTACAGGCAAAAGTTCTTCCAGCATACTATCTGATTAAAGAAATCTCTGAAATGTTCTGATGAAGGTAAAGTTGAAAGGCATGTTCCCTCAAAATCTGAATGTTGTGTAGGGGCTGTGATAGGAAACATTTGCTGCCCAGGATACTAAATATTTCTCTAAATTACTGCATGCCCAGGTACATCTCTACTAGTTCTGTCAGCTCGAAGACAAGATGTATGGCACAATTAATCTCTGCACATATGAACCCTTCCATCCCACAGTGGCTCAGCTTCTTCCATACCCTCTATTTGGAAGGGTCCCTTGGCCACACCACCCTCCAGTGCCTGCACAGTATGTGCTAATTACTGGTACCAGTGTTGCTATTTGGTAAAGCCCAGGTGTCATTTTTTAACATTTCTCTTTTGATTTCTAAATTGCCAATAGTTAGTGATGAAAACAAGGCTCAAGAACTACTACAAAATTTCAGCCAAAAGAGGCATCTTTCCCTATGGGCTTAATTCACGTAAATTACTGCATGTGGGAACCATGGGCAGTAAACTATGTAATAACATTACTCTTCTGTTCAGTAAAGGTATGAGACTCAAAGACAAAACCATTTGGCTCCCAAGCATGCATAGAGAAAGGAGAGCAAATGCATCAAGGCTCAGCTAAGTGCATGGACTCAGCCATGGGCTGTGACATCAAAGCTTGAGGCTGAAGTGAGTTCTTCCACTCCTACTGAGGCAGGCAGGAGCCCAGCAGAGTTTTTGATAACATAAAGTGTACTCAGCTGCATAAAGACTTCAGCTATCCATGCCGGGTTAATGTGAGATGAGACAGGGCAATATATGTTCTGATATCTGCTCGTAGGGGGAAGGTTTGGGACCCAATAGGGATCAGACAGCAGACCTGTTGTCATATCATTTTACTGATACAATACACAATTGCAAATCTTCCCTTGGATTCTCTGAGTGGAAAAAAAAAAATATATATATACATATATATATATTTAAAGGCTTTAATCTGATTTTCAGCTGCTGCTGATTTAAGAAGCTGGGCAACCTCTTCATTATCTCCTTGTTTAGAGAGTTTAAAAATCATGCTACGTTTAGCCTTGGAATTAACAGGTGCTTGTTTGCATCAGAGGTTAAATTTGTTGGAGTCAAAATGCACTAATAAGTAACAGACATTCATTCTTCGTGCTCAAGGCAACAGGGTTTGTTCTTGTTTACAGGGCACCCTTATATAGCTGAAACAACTTGCCTGAGCAGAGGGGGGATGACCTGCCTGTCCCCCTGACAGAGAGCCAGGAATGATGGTGCAGTGCAGGGCGGAAAACGCAACAGGAGACACAGGGAGGATGTCCTGTACCGCAGACAGGGACAGGGCTTTTAGTGGTTAGGATGACAATGAATGCACACCTCTGTCATCAATCCCTAGTAGCAAGCCATATCCATGGAGAAATTTAGAGAAACCAAAAAGGTCCTCAAAAACAAGTGAGGTTTTGTTTTTTGAATAATGATAATATACTGAGGAAAGCCATTATCCTATTTATGGTTTGTTGTTCAGACTCCCAGCCAAGAGTGCACCATACTCCATGAATATATACATTCTAATGATATGATGGGGCAGGACACAGATGTTATGGGTTTGTCACACAGTCCTGCCTGGTTTGGCTTAACCAGCATGTAATTGCCAAGCATAAGAAGCACTTGCAATTTATAATGATTGCCAGGCCAGTGTCTACTAGTTGCTGTAGCATGATTGCACATGACAACAAGAGAGAAGGGGGAATAAGAAGGAAGTGATAAAGGGAAGGGTTCAGGGGACCAGTCCAAGGAATAGCAAAATGAATTCAAAACAATTCAAGTTGAAACCGCATAGCAATTTTGTCATGCTGAAGCAGAACTGCAACTAATTTAATTGACTAAAGAATGAAAGGAGAGTCTAATCTCAAATACTGTCAAAGACCACTTGCTCCTCTTCTCTAGCGATGGCCAAGCAGTAGAAAATCTAACAGATTAGGATTATGTATCACTTTGTCTCTTCCCAACAGAACCACTGAGGTGGAAATATGTCTGAATCACCATTCTCATTCTCCTTTTCCTGTGTGCTTTTGTAACCAAAATCTTCCAAGATTTTAAAAATAAGGGCATTTTAAATATGGGTGCCTTCCCCCTCATGCCCATATAATATGTTACTTCCCAAGCAAATCTTTTAAAGGTAACTATTTGCAATTCCCCTTGACTTTAATTGCAGATTTCTTTAAATTCTTGGTTTCTACTCAGTCCTCCAAATATTTGAGGCACTGAAAATTAGAGGCCATTGTTGTCAGATGAGATTTTCAAGAATAGTTTAGGTCTACCCATCATGGCAAATTAGACAAATGTTCAGAAAAAATTGATTAGAAGATAAAAGGTAAATTGTTGATACAGCACAAATAGGGGTTTACTTGTATATGAGGCTGGATTTTCAAAGAGCATTGATTTTTGCAACACTTCAGTGTTAGATTTGTACCTCTTCCATACAATTTGGCATCTTAAGAGATAAATGAAGGAAGGCAAATATCTGAACTGGGATCTGAGGTCCAGATGAGCCTCTGTCCTCACTGCACAAATCTAACCCCTCTTCATAGTAGGTTTGCCCTGGAGACAATCTCTGAGGGATGTCTGAAACTGTGATGGAGAGCAAGCCAGCTCTTCAGCATTGTGGATAACTGGGGCTCACTTCCCAACTCTTTTTTATTTGGCAATGCAGACATACCCTTAAAACCCTTCCACTGTCTCTGCAACTGGACAAGTACATCCAGAAGCCAATTCAAACTTTGGAAGAGCTGCCTTATCTTCTTTTGGATATGCCTGTATCCCTCCACTGGGTATAGTGAGTGCCAAAGCAATTTGGTGACTAAATCTTCTCGTAAATCTAGCCATTTACAAAAGAGAGAAACAAACTGAGATTCTTGTGGGATTTTAATTTTTTTTTTCCAAAATATTTGAAGATTGTTGAGGATTGAATCCAGGTAGCTCAGTGTGAAGATGCAGTGGGAGCTGCAGGTTGAGCTCTGGAGGATGGGAGCCCTTGGCAAGAGGCCATGGACTGCTGACCACTTACATAACAAAGAGCACAAGGACCTGTGGCACCAGCCAGGTGACCAATCACTCGACACATGGCAGGAGCCGAGGACTCAGATGGAAGGACCCAGACTTTTGTGCACATCAATGTTAAGGGTATAAAAACCCAGCGTTTCCTTTGTTTAGAGTCCCTCCTTGAAGACATCTACTCAAGTTGTTGCTGCACCATGATAAATTTTCTTGAAGGAACCAGAATCTTGAGACTCTGCCATGGGTAACCTGGGGTCGAACCAGTGAGGAAACCTGGTCTGACTGTGTGAGTGGGTGTGTGGGGAGCCAGGGGGGACCCGTTGGTCACTGGAGCCTCCTGCTGAGAAGGGGCCTTGGTCTCTGGCCTTGGGATGTGACTGCCAGAGTGCCTTCTGAATGGTCAGACTGGGAAGATTCCTTAACAAAAAGCCATCACATGTTTATGATGATGTTAAAAAGTCAATAACATTTCAAGCACTTCGGAACACATTAGCTTATCTGAAATTTCATCCAGAAATGAAACCTGAAATGAAAACATTATTTGCTTTAATTATTGTCATCTGGTTCTGTTTGCAATCAGAAAAAAAAAAAAAAAAGCATTTTGTATAACAAAACGTTATGTTGTGAGTAGGAAAAATTAATCTTTCCTCAACAATCTAGAAGCAGAAATGCTTTTATGTAAATAGATTAAATAATACCTATGAACACAGCTAATGAAAAAGAGGAATTTCTGTTTAGTGATGAAACTGAGTATGTCCAAATCTCATCACACTTCCTAATATGGGAAGAAGCATGAATTCTATGTTTTAGGGAATTTATAGCTCAGGCAACTAACTAGGTTATCAGGTCAGGTCATACCTGCATGCTGTGTGTGACAGCCACAGATACCTGTGATGCATCTTATAGAGAAGACAAATAATAGTAAGTCAAAAGCCTGGAATGGCAACTGAGAAGCTCTACTCTTTGAAAAAAATGAGCCTCTAGAACTCAAAAAAGAATCCTTTAGGACTTCAGAGGACATGGATTAATATTAATACTAAGTTAGTTTTTGGTTTTTTTCATTTGGATTCTACCAAGCAACTCACCAAGCATCCTAGATCCTCCCAACTTGAGGCAACAAATGTGACGTGTTGATGGAAACATGTCAGAAAAAAAAAATGAAACCATCTTCCTGTGGTAAATTTTGATTTTTATGAGAACCACATTTTCCATTTTTAAGATAGAATTTCCAAGCAACTCTTAAGTATGGCTAACAAACATATCCACAACCATCAGGAATCATTGGTTAGCAAATGGAAAGAAAGCTCAGGTTCAAAACAAACAATGTGGGTTTGCAACCTTTTGTGGTTTCATTGTAGGTATCACGATAACCAGCCCTTTTACCCCTAACACCAAACAAAAAGAATTTGTTCACTGTCTCAGATCTCACAAAGAAAACAAAAATGTGAGCCCTGAATGCTCAACCACCAGCAAGAAAATAAAAACAACACAAAACACATTCTTTGTACATCTCTCAGTTTTGACTGGTTGGGGTCCTGACTCATGAGTGTTGAAAGTTTGGAGTTGCCAAAACTGCTTTTGTTTGTCACTAATAATCACTCATCCCAAGGAACATGTGGTTTACTGTCTCATGCCAGGCCTCCAATGCTAGGGGCTGAGGTTCCTTGGTGAGACAGCCTCTCCCAGCTCCAAGACATGTTCTTCCGCATTATCGGAATATTTTATTTTTTTTAAGCATCAACTGTAAAATAAATAGGTCTTTCCCTTGATAGACATGAGATTTTAATTTTTTTAAGTTAACATTTTTAGCCACAGAACTTTTGCAATGTTTCAAGACCACTGATAACTGAGCAGGATGGAAAAGAACACAAGTACATGCAGCCTGCTGTTTGTTTGGTTTTAATTACTTTCTCTGCTATGGCTAGAGACTTCTGGAATTATCCTCTGGGTGGAAATAAAGTTAGGCAGTTGGGCTTTGCTATCAAAATACTTGGATGAGTCATAAGGGTTGGGGAAAAAGTAACACAGGATGAGTTTAGAGTGGTATGGAGTTGTCTGGTAAGAAGGTACATTCTTCAGGAGTGCCAAGGTAAATTGCATTTTCTAATGTGTTTTCATTCTCTACACTCTTCCTGATTGAATAGTCCCAAGATGAGTTGCTTGGTTTTCTATATGTCCTCTCACTGGCAGATTCAGGCAGTCCACAAGTACCACCTGCCCCAGAGAAGGCAATGCAGAGTCCTTCTATGGCAGTAATTGTTGGAAGAAACTCCCATAAGAAAATATTCCAGTCCATTTTCTGCTTGGAAATATCTCTCCATGAACAAACAAGTCCACTTCAAGCTCTGACTACAACTGATGTCCATTCCCTCCTCCCAGTTTTTTCCAGGAATATGGTAATCTCAGAACTACTCCAATAATAATCCTACAAGCAAGTAATATAGACAGAAATTCAGTGTAAATATTTTGTGGGACTGAGCAGTTAAGCCAAATGGCCAAATGCCCAGAGTGGGACTCAATTCTAATAATATCAAAAAACTACTATGCAATCATCCCAAAACAAGAAAGAAAAATTTTACGAAGAGTGTAGTCATATACTGGAACAACCTCCACAGGGGCATGACGGTGTTCCCATCACTGGAGGTTTTCCAGATATGACTGGACAGGGTGCTAGATAATCTCATTAAGACTCCCTTTCCCCCAGATCAGACCAGATGATCTTTCAAGCTCCCTTTGAACCTGGACTATTCAATGATTCTATTATACATATCAATACATTGACTGGTAATCTGGACTCCTTTATGGTTTTAACCTGGTGAAAGGACTAAAAACCAAGTTTATGAGGAGTGACTGAGGGAGTTGGGGGTGTTTAGCCTGGAGAAAAGGAGGTTCAGGGAGAGCTTATCAGTCTCTACAACCACCTGAAAGGATATTTTATGAAGGTGGGATTCAGGATCTTCTCCAAGGTAAGAAGTGACAGGACAGGAGTAAATGGCCTCAAGCTGCATCAGGGAAGGTTTAGATCAGATATGATGTTAAGTTTCTTAACTGGAAGGATGGTTAAACATTGGAATATGCTGCCCAGGGAAGTGGTGGAATCACCATCCCTGGAAGCATTCAAAAATATGTGAACCTGGAACTCATAAACATGGTTTAGTGATGGACTTGACAGCACTGGGTTAATGTTTGGACTCTGTGATCTTAGAGGCCTTTTTCAACCTTAACAATTCTATGATTCTCTGTTTCTGTGACTGTTAAAAGAAATAGAGACCAATTGTTTTCAAATGTCTGCATTAAATGAGACAAAACATGCTACAGAAGGAGATTTTGTTTCACCTGTGTCCTACAGGGAACTTAGAGCAGCTGATTCCAATGTAAGTGGCTCCTCCAGTAAGGTGCATCACTTTATGTGCCTACATGTCTCATAAATGACATTTCAGCTCTGATAGGACTTTGCTCATATAGTCTTTTATTGCATTGCAGATTTTATGGCTGGGGCCTCAGCTATACCCCAAATCTCTGCTGCAGTTCCAGACTGGAGAGAGAAGGGATTCAGAAACTTATTCAGTTCACTAGGGAGGCTAGTACTATTCTGCTCAAGCAATGTCTAAAGGATGTGGACTCATAGGAGATCCTTGGATAACTGAGACACCTTTTGCTGTTCCCATACTTGCTTCTTGGTAGGAACATTGCTCCCAGAAAGGATACACTTGCTACTGTGCCTGTCTCATCTGAGGAGCCTTTAAACCACCAAGGCACTTGCAATCCAAGAGTTGCTTGTCACTGCTTGTCACAAAGCAAAATTTGACTTTACAGTTCTAACTAAGCCTTGCTGCAAAATACCCTGTGAACATCAGAGTGAGCAACAGAAATAAGAGCACCATTCTGGCTGTAGTGCTATAAATTGGCATCTTCCCTGCAGACAGGGAATGTCTTGGCCTCCCTTCTAGGCCTGCTTATGCAATTTTACACGTCTCGTTTAAGCTGCTTTGGAGAAAACGCATAAAGGGTTGTATTTGAGCTGCTAAAAGGTGGTCTTAGGCCTGTTCCTGAAATTAAGCCTTAAATGCTTTGGAAAATGTCTTTCCATCTCTGCCTTAGCATACAGATCTTGGCCTGACTATTCATGGGCTGGAGCTTTATGCTGTCAGCGGAGCCAAAAGGAATGGAAGGGAGATGCTATTAGAAAACAAGGATATCCAGCAGCAGATCAGGTGTCTCACCCTCTCAGCCCTTCAGAAGTTCACTGAAGAAGTTTGCAGTGCTTACACATCTGATCAGGACTCATGGCAGGTTCTCAGCCTGTCCATCAATGGTCTCAAGCTGCCTTCCCACCTGAGGACAGACAAACCAACAGAGGTAGTCAGCACTGGGCTTTGGGCTGAGAGATGTCTGCATTCCTCTAATCCCTCTGCATTCCTCTAATAAGAGCATTTTCAGCATGAAGCAGTACATGCTGCTATACAGCAAATACTGATTTATACACAGGCCAAGGACATTGTCCTGCATGTTTCTGTGAAGTAAAAGTTAAGTGCCATAAAATTAGCCCCTAATGGAAGAAATAGATTTTGTCTCATAAACACAGTGCTTTTAAATCCTGATAATAATTTTTTGGTCTCATAAAATAAATCTAGTGACACCACTGTGTGTTTATTTCTGACTCTGAATCTCAAAAAAGCCAGTAACCCAGTAAGGAGTCCTTGCTATTTATTTTCCTCCTGATTCTTACCCATTAATGTATCAAAGTGGCAATTTTCCAAACAGGCATTCTTTTGGACAAATGCATTTTACTGACCCCTTTCACAGAGGCCAGACCTTGGAGAATATGTAGAAGTTTCTATAGAAAATTACCTCAGTGTTAAGTAGTGAGGACACTGTATGTCTCCATCTCAGCCATCCATAAGTCATCCTGATTTGTCAGATGCATTGACTTTTATAAAAGCTCAAGGTAAGAATAGCCACAGGAATAACAAGCCTTGTCAGCTACATTTTATGTTTCTAGCAACAGTCAATAACAAAGATGTTCTCTTCCCATATGATTCTTGTACTTCCAAAAATATTCCTTTATTTACATAATGCCATCAGTCTTAAAAGGTTTTCCAATAACTATGAATTACATTTTAAATAATTACCTGATTGGAAATTAGGACCAGGATTTTCAGCATTAAAATCCTTAAACTGCAACCATCTGTGATGTCTACACAAATGCATCTCTCCAAGTAACTCAAAAGCTTTGTGAAACTGCAAACTGGAGAGGTCTGCTTATCTTCCTTCTCTCTCCATCTAAAATGTCCTGGGATTGGTGACACTGCATATGTTCTCTAAAGAGCTAAAAAGTGTGGATTGACGAGCTTCCAACTGCAGAATTCATATCCTAGAGATAGATATGCAGAGCTCTGTTTATACCAGGTACACATTTTTAGCTGGGCTTAAACCTGGGTATTTGCACATTCACAGCACTCCAGGTGTTCAGCTAAATATGAGCTTATGCTTATAGCCAATTTAAAGAACAAGCAGACAGGCATAAGGCAGACAATGCCAAATTTGATAGCATAAGTAAACTCCATCTTTGAAAATCTGTTACTAATCTTGGTGTTCACTAGGCCTGTATCTAACCTAACACCTTAATTTAACAGCTCTGTCTGGGCTTTTATTTCTGGTTCTGCAAAGTGTGATGTTTCCTTCTTTGGTCATACACTGGCTGGAGGTGCATATACACAAGCTAAGAGATCCATCCTTTCTCCAAAGGCTTATAATCAAACACTCACCTTACAGCAAGGTTGTCTGGTTTCATTTTTTTGCATTACAACTCTGACACATTATATTGCCTATTTTTGCTGCTACTTAGAATTCCCCAGCTCCAACACCTCTTTGTTTTTCCGGTAATCTGTGCCTTTTCGCTGACCCATATACCCACAGTTCAGCAGCTGAGCCATGTTGGGTGCACCACTGGTGCCTGTGGGTAACCTCATTCACCTCTTGGCCAACTACTCTTCTCACTCTCTTGCAACACTTATCAAATGGGAAAATCCCCTTTGCAGAAACCCACCTCTGTCATCTTCACAGCCCAGTAAATCTGCATTTTCTTTAACTCCAGCATTGAAATTACAAAATCATAACAAATTTCTTATGATCTGGAATTGCCACTCTTACTGTGGTGAGGATGAAGGGTTTTAAAGCAAAGAAAAGATTTTTGAAAGTAAATTCAGTTATGAGCCAGGTTTCACTATAATTTCCAGAGCAAAGTTATTAAAAGGAGATGCAGAAAAATGCAAAGAACTAAAAATGGGCCAATATCCTCTAAAAGGTAACAGGACATTACTTATGGGATATTGCTGATGCTGAGTCTCCGTGACAGTGTTTTTGTTCAAGTGAGGGTGGGAAGCAGGTGGAAGATGTGGAAGATCATTTACGGCTGATGAAAATGCATCCATGTCACAGACACAGTTCACACGTAAAGACTTAATAGGAAAGATTTATTTCATAAGATATCAAAACCCACAACTTTACCTTTGGCTTCCAGGGTTGTATGTTCATCCTTAACATAGGAGACATGAACATTTGAAACTTCTTATCTACTGAGAGACTATATCTCCAAGAAAAAAGAAAATCTAAGTATAGACAATCATTCTGTAGCACTTAAAACTCTTATTTTTGTGTCATTCTTTTCCTTAAAAGGCCGTTGGAACTGCCAGTGATTAGTACAAAGATTAGAGCTGAGTAGAAGAACTGGTATAACACTATGTATAAGCTAGAGGAGTACAGAAAAAGGGAGTAATATAAAACAGCAATTAAATCTGGACCGGATGTACTCACTCATCACTAGACATGTTACATGATTAATCACTTGTCCTCATTGTAACAACGAAGCCAGGAAATCCACAAAACCTCAGTATGTATGTAATAGTGCATTTCTAGCTAACAAATTACAGCTATCAAGCTACAGAGAGAAGCATGCACTACATTTACTATAATTTAACATACTGGCCTTGCCTGAAAACCTGGCAAGGTTTGCCACCATGCAAGCCCATAGCATCTGTATTTCTGCAAGGGTAAAAATCCAAGCATTTAGCATTTACATGAGATTGAGGCAGAAGGACCACGACTGGGGCAATTTGCATGAAGTGGTTCATAGTGAAGGTACTCCCGATGGGCCAGCCTGGCCAAAACATCCATGGATAATCATAAACAGAGCAAACATTCTAAACAGGTTGTGGTGGCGTTACCTGGAGCCAAAGCACAAGCCTGGCAGCATTTTATGTCAAACCACTGACCAGCCCTGCTGCCGCTTGGAAAGTATGGCTGACATCCGATTGCGGGTCACCCCGTGAGGTTCACCAAACCACCAGCAGGAGAGTGGTTATGCTGCTTTCTTCAAAACATTTCTGGGGCTTTCTTGAGAGCACGGTATTTGTCAGGTGAGTAGCACAGCCAGGATGGTTTTATCTCCTTGTTGCCATTATATGTGCTTCAGTCCCATCCCAGAGGCCTCCCTTCTGCTTAGTTGTAAATTGAGTGTATGAAGAACCCTTCTCTGGAGGGGCTGCAGGCTTCATAACACATTTTAAGGCTAACAAGGAGCATTTTCTGTCCGAACTCCTGTACACCCAGCAGGAAATACCCAGTTATTTATGTAACTCTACTTAAAGCATTTTTTATTTCTTTCAAACACAACAGTTTTACCTTTCAAGCTGCAATTTTGAATCATGTTAATTCATGACCAGTACTTTCTCAGTGGGAGAGGACTGCAATTCTGAAATGGTTACTTCAGGTCTTCTCAAGGGGTGGTTAATTAGGTGTTGAATTAGCTCTCTGCACCTAAATTAACACATGACCACCTAACACGCCTGTTAACATCCATCTGCCACATGACATCCTCTACTGCTGACCTCTTTCCCTGGAGCCTCATCAATCAAATTCAGCTTGGCAGGAGATTCTTTGTTCATGTAGAGGAGAGAGGGAGACAATTCCCACCATCTCCCTGTGCAAAGGACAGGAAGTGTCAGTCAGCTTCACAAAATGAGGAACAAAGAAGCATAAGACAGGAGACCTTACCCAAAAGATCTTCCAGAAGCCTCATGTCAAACCTGAGTAGAAAATTCCCATATTCCAGGCAATCACAGTGCTATAAATATCATGCATCTTAATGCAGTCTTTACTGTTGTGGCTTTTACTACACAGAGGGATAATACCATGTAGAACATTAGTTCCTTTCATTTCTAGTGTTATCTTCAGGAATTCCTAGACAGGAAAACCTAGCCATGGGTTTGCTACTGCACTGAAAGTAAGCCATCATCTAGAACAAGGAGAGACATTTCATCCTTTTGACTCCCCACAGGAAAACAGAGCCAGGGACTTAGAATGATAGGATGGTTTGGGTTGGAAGGGACCTTAAGACTTACACAATTTCAACCCCCCTGCAATGGGTAGGAACACCTTCCACTGGACCAGGTTGGTCAGCCTGGCCTTGAACAATTCCAGGGATGGGGCATCCACAAATTCTCTGGGCAACCTGTTCCAGTGCCTCGCCGCCCTCACACTGAAAAATTTCTTCCGAATATCTGATTAAATCTCTCCTCTTTCAGTTTAAAGCCATTCCCTTTTGTCCTATCACTACATGGCCTTGTGAAAAAAACCCCCTCCCAGCTCTCTTGCAGCCCACTTTAGGTACTGGAAGGCCTCCCCAGAGCCTTCTCTTCTCCAGGCTGAACAGCTACAGCTCTCTTGCTGTGTATTCACAGGAGAGGTGCTACAGCCATCTGACCATCTTGGTGGCCTCCTCTGCACCTATTCCAGCAGGTCCATGTCCTTATGTTGGGGGCCCCAGAGATGAACTTACAAAGTGAATAATTTCCAAATTATGAGGCTTTTTCTACATGCAACCAGTTTGGGACAGTCCCGGAGTGATTTCCAGATTTGCCTGAAAAGACCCAAAGTTTTCAAGCTTTATTACAGGAAAGTATCTGAAATTGTAAATGATTTTTTTAATCACATTTGATAGAGTAATGAAAATGCTAACTATTGTGGGATTTGGCAAATACAGGGAGTAATTTTCAATGTCCAAAATTCTTCAGAAGAGCCCAGGATCATTTTTCCATTTTATAGACTAGCTCTTTCCAACAGAGACTTCACTTTCTTTGAGGGTATCAAACCTCCTTCAGGGTCAATGAAGAGTCTGCAGCACAGGACTTGAGGCTGGGAGACCTTTTAGGAGCACAGAGTAGTATCAAAACAAAGTCAGGGAAACAAAATGCAGAAATTCCAGGGAATAGGTACCAAGGATGACATGTGGGATTAATGCAATCCACAACCCCTGCTGAGAAGGTGCACTAGTGAAAAAGTCTCATCCTGTAAGGACACTACAACCAAAAAGAAAGAAAACCTTTGCAACCTTTACCCTTCTCAACATCACAAGACTGTAGAAACTGCACATTAAAAACAGATATTGAATTTAGGACACAACTGTGTTAGAACATTTGACTTGCAAACAAAAGATTGTAGGAAATTAATTTCAGTTCAAATTAAGTGAGCTCTGGGGTTAAGACTGTATTATGACCACAGTTCATTCTCGTTTGCTTTCTCCTTGTTAATTAGATACAATTTCATGAGCTTTAGCTTTACTGCACTTCCAGTCTAATTACTGGAAAATGTTTACATTTAAAGAAACAAAATTGAAAATGAACGATGGAAACAACCAATCTTCTCATTGCTCCCATGTATTCAGATTAATGGTTATTTCCCTAATTAATCTCAATCACTCATCCAGTGTAATTTGGATGGCAGCAGGAAGGATGACTTTTTTATCTACTCTAATTTTTTCTTAACAGTTGTGGCAAGCTAATCCATGGAGAAAAATAAAATAAGTAAAATTTTAAACACACAGGCTACACTGAACATATACCATAGGCAGTGCCATTCCAACAGCTGCAGAAGACAGGAAAAATCTCAGAAGATAATTTTAAACAAAAATGACCACATTCTATGAAACCATTTCTCTAGGAGCCTCTCAAAAGCACTTTGATCACACTGATGAGGACTCCTTGGGGAATTTCCAACACCCACCTCTTTATTTTCTCAGGCAGTCACAGGAAAAGAGGTTTTGTTGAAGATGCCAGCATGTACTAGGCTTGTTGGGATGTTTCAGGCTTAACACTTTGAAGACTCTGATTGCCCTAAAGATACAATATTCACATCATGGTTTGCAGCAATAAACTAGGACACAAGCCAAGTTCTGAACCTCCTAAGTTAAAAGAACGAAAAATGTGTGTGATCTGTTGCCACAGAAATATTAGTTAAGTATCTCCCGTTCTTGGAACAGTTAGCTTGGATGGTCTCCTATTGTCAGTGCCTTTTAACTCCAATGGATTTAGCCGTGAACTCTAACTCCTCTCTGGTACATACTGCATAACATAGGGTAAAGAGTTCAACAAGACAGCTGAGTATTGCCATTTCTCTTGACATAATTTCTCTGCTTTTACAGCTTGGTTTCCACTGAGCCATATTCTAATTTCCTACAGAAACATCATGTGTCTCCTCTAAACTACAACTTCCAGCAGGAGCAGAAGGTTCTTTGCTGTATTTCTGTCCATATTGTTTGCATTTTTGTAGCATCATGTCTGATTTTGTGTGGTTAATTAATCCAGTTGCAGCATCTGTTCACAGCACAATACTATTGGGCAATAATTATGAAAACACGACCATCTTAGTTCTTGACTATTTGCTATTAAAGGTTACTACCCATCTAAATTAAGCCCTGTTATTAAAGATTACTATTTATCTAAATTGAGCTGATGCAACTGGATGAGACAACCGGGATTTTGCCAGCTTTCAAAAGGATTGAGTTTTGCCCTGTGTCTGGAAGCCAATCAGCAGCACACTGCACATATAATGGCAGGAATTACGGAGTATGCTAGAGTTACATTATACTTCAGTATCAGTTTAAAAGTTACTTTTAGATCAGCATAAAATCCAAGGGTTTTGCAAGCAGCAAATTGGGTTCCAAACCAAAGCAACCACAGATTACTTTCCTACAGGAGTGAAAAACTCAGCCAAAAGCAAGTTTAGCTCTTCTTCACTGCTTGATGATTTCTGGTAGGCAAGCCTTATTCCATAGCCTCACAGCTAAGACTCCCCTTGCTGGTTTTTAACCACTTCCACCAGACAAGAATGAGAAGGCCAGAAGTCACATCAGGACAGCAGAGCAGGGTCAAAAAAGAAGCTGAAGACGACAGCTGCACTACAAGACTTGACAAGGGACAGAAAAAAGTAGAAACCAGCAACAGCCACAAGGAAAGTGTAGGAAGAGACTTAGAAGTTAAATGAGGTGGAGGCTGTACAAAATAAGAGATTGGCACTAAGTGGGCGACAGGGGCAGATAGCAGCAAGAAGTACCACATTATCACACCCTTTCTTCGCTCAATATTCATCTTATTCCTGGTTGAAGCACCAGAATTTTAAAAAACTAAGTCAAATGTGTTGCACAAGTGTTCTCTTTTGCCCTTTCTTAATTAAAAACAAACCAACCAACCCAAGTAAATGCACACAAAGCTCCCTCACCATCCTACAAGCAGCAGCAATTTTTAGATGCATAAAGGCAGTGCAGACTATATGTTCTGAGTACATAAAGGTCCTAATTCAATTTTTGCAATTCCTGTGGAAAAGTGTTGTGTGGTTATGGACTAGATAGCCAGTACCTTGACCACAGACACGGCCTCATGCTTGTGTTGGTTCTCTTGCCCCAAGCAGTCACACGCTTCATGGTTTGCCTCAACAGCAGGGGAAAGAGACAGCATTTGATTAATATGGTGCTCAATAACCAATAAGGTCAGTGATCTGGGTACATTTCTGCAGCCTTGGCATGACTCACTTTCCGTAGCCACCTTCCAATCGGAGGCTCAGAGCAACAGCCAGCATGGAATTCAGTCACACCAGAAGCTCAGGCTAGGGAGTGAGAGGAAGGTCTGACCAACAGTAGCAAGAGATGGAGCAGCACACATGTCGGGTGAAGACTAGCTGGAGACTTAACTCTCAATTTCATACACCAAGGTTAAACAAAGTGCATGGATACTGTTCTGTGGTTGAATAAAGCCAGCCAGAACCAGACTGCTGAATGAAAGAAAAATAAAGTCCAAGGCAGGAAGAAAAAAGCTCAGATTTATCTTCCACATAAGTATCTTCTTCTTTCCCTTTACAAAAATCTTTATTTTCTTTCTTTCCGACTCACTACTTGTCCTTTTTTGGATGTATAATATTTGAAGAATAAGTTAAATATTTACTTGCTTCAGTTAACATATACTTTCCATGTGACTGACCACGAGGCATTACCCAAACAAAAAATCTTTGAAACAGATATGGTAATGAAACAAAAGAATGCTCATTTTGGAAGCAATCTCAAAATACCTCCTTTAAACAACCATTGCAAAAATAATAAAGGAGAATTGCTCACGCTTACCAGTTTTAAAATAACTTCAGCAAAAATTTCCTAATCCTTGGGATGAAACCCAGCTGAGATTAGTAGATTCACAATTTATGCATCAAAAGACATTGAGACAGCTATTTGCTACAGCAGAACTTCTAAATCTCCAATGGTACCTGTGCATATCACCTCTGCCCAGCATTACTATTTTGGGGTACTTGACGATATGCTGTTTGTTGGATTTCACAAGATACCAGAACACTTAAGGATTTTGAAGAAGCCTGTGAAATGTCTTTTTTCATACATTTCCATTAGCAGAGTATTCTTGCATTTGTCCAGAAGATTAAAGCTGAGTTCTAAGCTAATTTCCCAAATACTGTACAGATTGCCAAAGTCCAACCTCAGTCTACATGGAAATATCAAGGCAACTTTGCTAACCCAGCTTCCAGGCAAGATGAGGCTGAGGAAGACTGGTCCCTACATCCCACTTGTGCTGTGATTAGAGTCCACATGACACTTTATTGCATATCAGTGGAACTACGGGTTTACCTTTCAACCCAAAGACAGTAAAGCAGTGTCCTTGCTCCCTGCAGGACACCAATTTAACTCTGTAAGAAGTATGCCATCTACTGATGCACTCTTTACCCTTCCTCATGTGCCTTCACACAGCCACCAACCAAGACCAGCCTTAGCTGTGATTGCTGAAAAGAAAAATAACATTCCATGAATTTACAAGAAATGACAGCACTCTTGAAGCCAGTGAAATGTGTTTTATTTTAAGCCACTGCTAAAACAAGGACAAATTTAGTGCAACCTGGAGTTCATAATCTGAAAACTGAATATAGTTAAATTACTAAAATGGCAAAACTTGTCACCATTATACAGTACAAGACCTTCATATTCATTGAGTACAGTTACATAAACATTTAGTTACTCAAACTGCTTTTGGTATACAATTGCATCACTAACTGGGCTGTGAATTACTGTAACACTGCACAAATAAGCAGCAGTTCCAGCAAATTATAATAAATTTTAGTATTAAATACTATTCAGACATTAAAACAGAACAAAGGCCCTCTAAAACTACACCACCAGCTATACAACAGGAATGTACAAAGATGGTACAAAATAAAGTGACTACAGTGGCTGGGCTCTGTACCTGCCTCTTCAGAGCTCAAGTACAGTGAATGCTTGACAGTAGTGGCTCTTGCTGAAAAGCCAAAATTCTTACAATGAAAATCATTCCTGAATCTTGTACCTTTCATTGCAAATCAACTGTCGAGAACTACAGGAGTTTGCGTCGGTGTTTACTACTTACTGTGTTCCCATCTCCAACAATATGTGGCTCTTCATACAAAAGGTCCCAGACAAAGTAACATTAGAAAATGTAACATTTAAAATCTGGTATCATTTTTGAGAGACCTAATTAGTCTCGGAATGTGGGTTGCTGGGTTTTGGGGTTTTGGTTGGCTTTTTTCAAAAAAGCTTACACAATCTTTTAAAACTCAAGAACAAATATACTACAGAAATTGCATTCATGTACATCGTCTGAGCTACCTTTTCACATCCTTGTTTTGAGACAACAAATCCTCTTTAATTTTAGAATATGGGTTTGAGTTTTGTTTGGTTTTTATTTTAAGGCATTATGCATACTTTGTATTATTTATGCACTCTGTTCTGAATGTTTAAACTAGTTTTAAATATGGCCACTTCTAACTGTTGCTTTACAGAGGGACTATTTCTCAAAGTGCTTTTTCTACTACAGAATCTTACAAAACATCACAACACTTCAATTTTTTAAAACACCAAATGCATTTATGAAGTGTTTGTGTGATTTCTGAAACAGTAACATCCTAGGATATATTTTCCTCAACATAAAAATTGAATTACCAGGGTTTCCCATAAAGAAAAAATGCAAGATGAAACAAACTATGTTATTATGTTTGTTTATAAAGCAGAGCTGTCTGCTTTAAATGGACCAGAATGTGGCCCTTCATGCTTCTAGTTTTCTCTTACATTTCTGTATTTGTGGTCAGGAGTCTTAAATAAACTCAGTAAAAGCATAATTTAAGACTCGCATTAGCAAAGAACAGCTTTCTCACTAATATGGCAGACAACACCAGTTAGATATAGTCAGAATAAGGTTTTCAAAGATTATTACAATTATTAAATTGTAATAATTTTGCCAGGCTAGTTTAATTTTTTCCTAATTTCATACAGAAGGAGAAAAGTCAAATAATTCAGAAGAAATTTAATTCAGAAGAATTTGTGTAGAAAACTAGTTTCATTTTTTTGTTTGTTTTCAGAAAAAAATGAAGTATTTAACATTTCTCTCATGAAAATTTGGAAACTATGCTACTTTCCTCAGAGGCTAATAAAACAGTTTCTTCCCTTAATATAACACCAAACAATAATTACACAACATATTTGATCCAATCTGGAAAAAAGATTCTGTTTATAAAAATAATTTTCAGTGCAACTGTTGCCTACTCAACTCTCTGAATAGCTGTAAGCTTTGTGAATGGCGTGATCTTCTGCCTTTCTCCACAAAAGTAAATGAAAAGAAAAAGCACTTCACCAACTTTAAAAAATCCAACATTCTGAATAAATCAGTTAAAAAATGGCTGTTCCTGCTGTGTATTTTGTTGGCTGTGTTTTGCTGTAGGTGTTTTTAAATGTACAGTTTTGTACATTTACAATACCATCAATATCTTTCTCAGTGTACAGAAACACTTTACTATACTATACTATATACTCATGCCCTGAAATTCCACTTGGTGAGCAAAATTTAGCCATTTGGCACTGCTTTTAGCATTTTATTGACATTTCAATTTTATAGGTAAATTTGTACAAGTATATTATTGCTGTGTTAAGGGGAAGGTGTTACAGCCAGATAATTGTTTAAAATTTTTATCTAAAACAATGTTGAAAATGAACCTTAAGAAGAAAAAGGAAAAAATATGGGGGTTGGGAGAGGGAAAAAATATCCAGACAACATTTGTAAAATTCTTAAAAAATATTTGCTACTAGGCCCATCTTCCAAATACATGAACTAACATAACTTCCCCTGACATGCTTCAGGCTCTAAAGAAAAATCATTCCTGATGCCTGGATTACATTACCTATAACAATACAAAACACCTAAAAGTGTTTTTTGTCTTTTTGCCACATACACAGACTTTTTCAATCAGTGAAATGATATATGAAGTGAGGAAATAATCTGAGCATAACAGGATTCTAATTTAGTGGTAGAAGTCTGCATTAAGAGTTCATATTGGTGAGATCTCATACACATATAGATAAACAAATATATCTCTGTGTGTATTCACATGTGTGAACACATGGATGTGCATATACAAAAACATGAAAAATCTTTGGCTCTGTGAGAAAGGTGAACTTCATGAGATCCAAGGCAGAAATCCAGATGACAAAAGAGGACTAAAACAAACCAGGTCTCTGCAAAAAGACTAGTGGAATGCTTTCCTGAAACACAAAGACACTGCAAGGAGAGCGCTCTTGTGTTTACCAGTGTGACACTTCATAGTAATTCATGGGGTAGGGGAAATCAGAATTGTACATATGCCATTAAAACTCAGAAACATATTTGGAGAACATCTCTCTCTGCTTGTTTGGAATCACAAACTTGTGCACTGTATCAACAGTATATTTTTCTGTGAAAAAGCTATTAAGTTTTTTTTTGTTAATTCAAAATTAGTAAGGCTCTATGATTATTTGCCAAGCTTTAGGTGACAACCTGGTAATTACCAGCATGTGCCTTTTTCTCTCAAAGGGCATATAAAAACACAAAACCCAAAAAACATTTTCAAACCACAGGATAAGTAAAGGTCCAAATTTCCCTTCAGAAAGAAAGGCAAATCAGCAGCATTGGTGAGAAACCTGACAAGACCGCTAAAAACATTCAATTAAAAATGCCTTTAAAAAAATCCGTGAAGGTAGTTACAAAAATGAAAAATCAATTTGCAAAAAATTCCCGTTTTTTATTACCCTTCTTTCCTAAACACTTACATGCTTGCTGAGTAACAAAATTGTCTTCATTACTGAAAAGAAAATTCATATGTGGTTGCTTTGAAATAAAGAATTAAAACTAGTCAAAAAGATGGGCAAAATCCTCTGAAATTTCTGTCTTCTATTTTTAGCACATCTGTGTGAGAGACTAACATACAAATTCTTTGACACAAAACTAGTGTCACAGAAGTTTGCATACAAAATCTTCAGTAAAAAATTTAGCAATTTAAATCTGATTGGCATACTTCAGGAAACCTTGCTGAAGAATTATGTATGAAATCATACTCAACTAGTCACTCCTACCCCTTCTCCCAGAAGTTACCAGCTCTACAGTAGTCAACAAAAGGGAACATGCATTTGCACCACAGCAGTTTCAAAGCAGACTCTCCCATCTTCACATAACGTTAAAACTTATAAAGGTGGCAATGAAACCAGACTGTATTAAGGGGCTGCTCAGGCAAATCACAATTTTCTTCCTGGCAATGCTGCTCTTGGCCATGTAACACCTGGCCAAGATGGATAATTTTTTCCATTGTCTGCAGCAAGGTAATCCAGAGCAGATTCTTGCTGAAATCAGTGCACTGAGTGCTGCTCTGAATATAACACACATAGGAGTATGAGAAAGAGCTATCCTGGCACAATGGGAATCCTGAATATCACATCTGAGACTCTCTCCTCTGGACTACTATCATAGACAAGGGTTGTTCATAAATATCTCAATGGTATGAACACAGCAGTAAATACAAGTTATGCATGGGTGGACAACACCGATTATGGACTGAATAAACATACCATGTGCACAGTATCACAAAGCACAGCACAGCTATTTTGACTTTCACCTCAAAGCCTTTTAATGCTGACTATTACTTAAACATTCACTAGCTGAATTTTACTTTACATATCCGTGTTCTTTCTATCTCCTTTCAGAAGAGGAATGAAGTGAAGAGTGTTGCATCTTTGGATTTTTCAGACATTTTCCAGAAGCCAACTGACCAAAGGTTTACTTAGAGCTTGCTCTCCATCAGATGCCTTCTCTATCATTTCACAATATCTCAGCACTGCTTGCAAGAGATCTCCAACTTTCCAATCTCTTTCTCTCAGTCTTCTGGAAAGCTAAAGGGGAGACGGGAACACAAAACAATATATTTTGACTTGGACATCCTGATTAAGTTACAGAAGTTATTCTTGAAACATTAAGTCATAAGAGATCAGTTTTAATGAGTTAATCATTATTCCCACATCTATAAAAACAAAAACTTCCACAAGAATCAGGCACTTTTCTTCAGGGCTGTCTTCACAGAAGTTTCTTCTGGAGGGAACAACATTTTCAAATTATGTGGTGCCACAGGTATGAGGGCTGTGGTTCATCAAGACTGCAGAAAACAGGAAATTCTGAACACAAGATTTTGACATTTGCCACCCCTCCCATGCCAATAATGCATGTATAAAAAGACAAAACTCTGTCTTAATAAAAGGATGTGGATTTTCCTTTCACAACATATAGTGTGGTTGGGGTGGCACAGACACTACCCTCAATGAAAACAGTGTCTTCAGAGTTGGGAAATTATAACATCTTGGGGAAGAGGAAAAGGTGATGATTAAGTTAAACTACCACTCAGGAGCAGAGAGCAGTGTAGCTGAAAACATTTCTTTTCCCCCAGGGTCCAAACAAGAAAATCTTCCATTGCTGATGTGTCAAGCTCAGCTATATGTGTAAGAAAGCCTGCCCTAAGGAAAAAATGTATTTGACAGCTTGCCCAGGAGTAAAAAATTTAACAACTTTTAGTTTAAATAAATAAGTAAATAAATAAATAAAACAACAACCTACACAAACAAACTTTATTCTCTGTAGCTTTCTGGACACCTGACATTGCTGCATTTAGTAAACAGAGTTTAGACACCCTACTCATTCTTTGGAGCTGTAGATTTTTATTTCCTTTTATAGTCCCTACCAAGACATTCTATATATTAAGTTAAAAAAAAAAAGTCATAGATAGTGTTCAGGGAAATATTTTTCCACAGCTACAAAATTAAAAATTCATAGAGTTTCTTCTGTGAGACCTGTCAGATTGCAATTTAAAGTTCTATTAAAAAATAAAAAGGAAGACAATCTTTCCCTGATTCTTCACCTAGAGGATGTTTCAACTGCAACAAGGCAGGTAATAGAACTGGCAGAAAGAACATGGGCATAAAAGCATGTATCAAACAATTAACTTGAGAAAACCATCAACGTGAACATGTGAAAAAAAATCCTCTCTAATCCTGAGCATAATTTATTCTGAACACTGGAAACTTTTCTCAGTGGAAAAAAAAAAAAAGACATCTTTTGTACATAAGAAGAGACTGAAATCTGTAGCTATTTCTGTGAATTTTAAAGCAGGGCACAGGAAGTAGGAGTTTTATAGTCTACAACATGCAATTTTGTAAATGATGTTTGTTGGTTTATAAAAGAATGGTCATTTTTCTTTCCTCTGCCAGAGGAAAGTGTGGCTAATGTCCAAATACCTACTTCAGCAAATACAGTACAAAACTTCTGTCCAAAGAAGTTTTCCACCATGGTAAAACTACAGAGCTGGCACCTAAATTTTGATTTAGAATTTAAATTTAATCTCACTTTCTTCTGAAACGACCAATCTGTTTCTTACCATCAGAGAAGTGAAATATTAGAGTTTACTCAAAATAGGAATGTTAAAACAACTAGGAAAGGTGTGATTAAAAACTGAATCCATATGATCTTTTAATCCACACATTTGCATATCCACATTCTCAGGCATCTCAAAGACATCAAGATCTATTCTAATTTACTGGTTTCCTCTTATCACGCCTAACAAATGTATTTTCTTTCATACGCAGGTATTTCACTTCTTTCTGCCCTGCTGAGCATAACCCATACCCTGAAGAAAGAGTTCATACCCAGCTGCAGCAGTAATACCCTGCCTGACACGTGCTAGGAGTACTTCTGCTTTTTATGCAGCCACATCACATCAGTGCCTTGTTACCCTCCTGTGATCAGCTCACACTAACCTTTCCTTCCTTCCAGAACTCACCAACTGCTTACACTGCAAACTGCTGTTCCCGATGAGCTCTAAGTCCTGGCCGATTCCCCAGGAAACCGAGATAAGCCCTGAGGGTGCCCAGGACATGACCCGAGGGTCCCCAGGAGATGTCCCCACGATTGCCCCGAGGGTCCCCGGGAGATGCCCCGAGGGTCCCCGGCAGATGCCCCGAGGGTCCCCACGATTGCCCCGAGGGTCCCCGGCAGATGCCCCGAGGGTCCCCACGATTGCCCCGAGGGTCCCCGGCAGATGCCCCGAGGGTCCCCGGCAGATGCCCCGAGGGTCCCCGGCAGACGCCCCGAGCCCGCGGCTGCCGAGGCACTGCCGATGGTTTCCCGCTGGGCTGCAGCGCCCTCTGCAGGCCTCGCTCGGCTTTACAAGCGACAGACCGGGAACGACGATTTCCGACTGAAAACCCTGGATCAGAGATCATTCCAGTTGGGAAGTGGGATGGAATAAAAAACAGGCAATGGCTCCCTGCCTCCGGGAAGGGAAACGAATTTCAATTTATTTTAACACAATTGCATCTGGAGAACTAAAAATCTATAAAACTAAGTGAAACAATTAACTACTGTCGCATTTTCAGGACTGCCTGCCTGAAGGTCTAACCTTCAGGTGTCAACTCAGTATCAATTTAGGACTGAAGCATCAAGTAGAAAAATATTCTAATTTTTAGGAGGGCCGACATAACAGACACTGCTATTTTCCAGGGTGCTCTTCTCAATATGTTGTCTTATTAAGGTAGCTGGAGTCATGCTCAGATACCCAGCCAGCTAGTAATATCTTTCCTGCGTGTCCTGTAGCATTGGCTCAAATCTCAGCACCACAACTTTGTCATCTCTTAACTCAGAGGTGGCCAAAGAACGAGAGACTCAAGGAAAAATTAAAAAAGAGGCACCTACCATCTATTTTCTGTCTTAGATATTCCATTGCAATGTAAAATACAGGTGTCTCACATACAGAAAAAAAAAATTATTATTAACACTTGTAGGTCCTACCACTATCCTACCCAAATACCTGCAACATGAAACAGATGAACAGATCTTCAAAAGACAACAAAAAACCTCACGAGATCAGAATTACTGTAATCCCTAACCCCAACTTATTCACATCAAAAACCCTTCTGAGACTGCTGGACCAAGTATGTGAAAACAAAAAAGTGAAGTATTTTCTTGTATTAAGGCACTTATAAACTGTAACAAAGAAGAAGCATATGAATATATGGATTAAATTTAAACAATTTCAAATAGCACAGAAATGGAGAAAAGTATTCTCTAACTGCCTTCCAGTTTACAAAAGCACTCTGTCAGAACTGATGTCCAAAACATATTCCTGAAATAATTCTAAATCAAACATACCACACTCCAGAAAAGGAGCATAGCACATATATTTCTACATGCCCAAAAAGCGTTTCCAAACTTTCTGGATTACTCGAATAAGAATGCAAAACTTTCTACTCTCAAAAGCAAATACACATTCCATGCAGTTACATAGGCAAAAAAACACCCCAAAGTTACTCTCTTTTTGTGCCTGAAGGGAGAAGCCACTCTTAGGAAAATTCAGACCAGGTACAATCTGGATTGGCCTCTAGGTATCTTTCACATTCTTACCACAAGTCTACAGTACCTAAGCACCATGGGTGCACACATCCATCCAGCTCTGGAAAACCCCAAGCTGAAGAGTCAATATTAAATTTCAGAAATGAGAGCAAGTTTTTTCTTCCTTAATATACTGGTAAGTACGTTAAGTCATTTTTGCCAAGATCTTCATTGTTAAAATCATATTAATGGCATCATGTTAAAGCTTTTTCACATTACCAAGTCACAAAACATAAATATTTGATAATTATCATTCCTATGAATCTTACCATTAGAGACAGTACCTATATATCTATTAACTTAGCCTTTCAATGAAGAGGTAATGTTAAAGTAATTCCTTGCTTAATTAAAAAACAGAGGTTTAATGTAAGAAGTTCGAGATTATCATGTGTAGTTTGGTGTGCAGCCATGACAGAATAGTTTTTATGATTTCATAAGAATAATAAGTTTCTCTTATGTGTTTCTGATGGAAATACTCAGGACAGTATGCATACCAAAATACTGAGCCTTTCTAAAGGGACACAAATTGCTAAAGCCTAGTTCTTTGAAAGTGTTATCTATAAAACCAAAATAAAGGCACCTAAGATAAGAAATTCTTATTGAGCCTTCTTTTTAACAGATTTGGTTTCAGTTGCTTACAGAATATAGACATAATATTTACTTAGAAACTGAACTTCCTTCTAACAAGAAAACATACCTTTGCTACCAAAAAAAAAACCTTGGCAGAACATGTTAAGTTAGAAAATAATTTGCATGACCAAGTTCTCAGAAAGATTCAGTTTACAGACAATTAAATATGAAGTAAAAAATGCTTGAAAAAATATAATTTTCACCAAACAAAAATGCTGCCATTTCATCCTTTTGGAGTAAAACACTTCTAAAAGAAATGAACCAATCAGCTTTGATATTTATGTATAGTATATACACAAGCTATACAGGCTGTTCCACTTTGACCTCTCAGGATTTAAATAATTATTTTCCTCAGCAGTGAACAGTGGCTGAAGCAATAGCAGCTGGTATATCACAGCAAATGGAAATCAAGGAAATCCCTTCCCTTTCCCACCACCCATCAAACCCAAGCACTTACAAAGACAAATTCCCTTGCAGCAGCGTCACGAAAGTGAAGATCAGACACCTCTGTTTCAGAAGCTGCCAGCCATTGGAGTGCTGCTCTGAGCTGGGGGTCCACTAGATTTGGTTCCAGATCAATATTCATTATTGATAAAGTCTTTCGGATTTGCTCCAAACCTAACATTAAATAGAAAATCGTCAAATCTATAGCTTCAAATTGTTTCCAAAAAAATCTCAGTAAGTTCACTGTATATAGACTATATTACCTTAAAAAAAACCTCAATTTAGTACAGACAGATAATATGAAAGAAAAGAATTATGCTGGTCTGAAGTGCTTCAGCACTTTCCCATTAGGAAGTACCATTTATCCCATTTACAATTGTGTACAAACATAGCTGAGCATTAAAAGATACCTAAACTATGATGTCTATTCCAAACAACAAGGAATTTAGCACAGACTTTCATAATCTGAACAGCAATGGCTCTCACATGGTCCATCAGTTACTTCTGTTCCAGCTGCTATTTTTCACTATGCCTTCATCTAGTGATTTTAAAATAAACTGCATTTCAGAATTCTTTCTCGTACCAATGAGAATGCTTCTTGAGCTTTTCCAAAATATATTGCTGGTTCTACTGAAGCATATCCAGTTTTATAACACTTTGTTCACAGCATAAGTTCCAAAAATTAGTACAGTATTGGAAGAGTAGTCAATAACGCTTAGGAACTACAGCATTGTCATCTTCTGTTCCCAAGCTGAGTTTCCAGCTACCACAGAGATCCTTTGTCACACTCCCAGAAACAACTAGGCACATACATAGTGCTCTCCAAGTTGTTCTTGAGGTCTCTGCTTCCAGACTACTGACCTTGACTCCAGAAACATGGAATATATTTGCAACAAAAACACATATTCATGTTGAGTTTACCTCAATCTCACTAGTCTTCCAACTAAGGTCATGAAAATTGAGGTAAGTAAGGTATTCATTCCCAATTGGCAAAGTCAAGCAAGTTGAAACAGATTCCCCCAGGAAGTAAAAGAAAGAGAAAATTAACTATCAAAACTGTCAAACAAGACTGTGCTTTTAATGGATAACTGAGTGTTTGTCTTGGAGCCCCAAAATGTAACTTCTTTATAGGAGAAAGAACAATTAAAAAAAAAAAATTATGACACTTAGTGGGCGGAAAGCATTGCAGCAACATTGCTGAGAAATTTTGGTCCATTTTTTTAGTCTCACAAAATGGATGTACATTTGCTAATAAGGCTTTGATTCAAATCCTTTGGTAAACAAGGCACAGTTAGCTTAGAAAATGCCAGAAATTTCCAGATATGACATGAACAGAACTTTCAAATGTCTAAGACCAGGTACAAAGGCTTTCAACCTAGCACACTGTTTAAACAATCCTACAATGACACAACAGGAAGAGCCTTTTCAAAACAATAGTGAAAAGGTGAGGAACTTAAACTGGAAACATTTCAATAGAAAATCCTTAATATAGTACAAAACAGTCTGCTGCACTACAGACAGTAGGTGACACCTAAACAGTGTCAAGAAAAAATCCAATCACTATTCCAATTGAACAATTTGAGTACTTGAGATGCCAGAACTTATTAAAGTTGACACCAAAAGAATGCAATGGCATATTGATAAAGCAGATAAAACCTATAGAGCAGAAAAAATCTTAATTATAATTATTCTGAGCGAAAAATACTCAATAATTTGGCTTTACTTTCTTATATCCTTACAGTCACATCTGGTTTAATAAAATTAAGAGATGTTGTTCATTTATATACATTTTTCCAGGAGCTTAAAAAGAGAGGAAAAAACCCCAAAAAAACAAAAAGCCCTAAACCCACACCTCTTTCCACGCACATCAAGACTATTTGAAGATGTGCAACAAGGCTGAATATCCCCTTTGAGGAAGTACCAGAGGTTTCTGGAAACTCTTACTTTATCTTCAGAATATACCCAACACAAAGGAGAGCTCTGTTACAACTTGTTCTACCATCATCTTCACACGTGTATTGAGGCTGTTCTGAGTTAACAACCTTTGGCACATCAATCAAACTGGAACCAGAGCACAGAGATCTACAAACCACAAAGTGGTAACAAGATTATGGATAGACCCTGTATTATACTTCAATAAGAAGAGAGAATAGCAAATGCATACAATCCAAGATTTTTATTATTTTTCCAGACTCTCCCAAGATTAATGTGTCCAGTTTGAGTAATTTCTTCAGCATCTTGAACACAGCAAAGTGGATGTGTTGCCATGGCTCCTTATCAAATATTTTTAAAAAGGTAATTATGCATAGAAAATTACATTTTCAACAAGCTGATCAAAGTTCCCTACCTTATGTTATGAAATTCATGTAAGGATCAGTAACTAGCACTTCCCAAAGGCTGCAAATTTCAGTGCATTAAGAGGATTATGTAGGGCATTAATCTAAGAATACATTCTGACACTTGACTGACATTCATTATGATGAACAGGGATAATAGGGAGTCACCTTGTTTTGCAGACTATAAAGGCAAAGAATTGACAACATAATTAACGTAGAGTGCACAGGACAAGAACAATAATATATGCTGGAACTGACATTACCTTCTACAGCATCCTTGGAATCTTCATCTTTATCTTCTGTTCCATCACTGTATTTCAATTTAAAAAACCCAAAAAACCAAAAATATGAATACAATTTAATATATGCACTAAAGGCAGTAAATCCTAAGACTGTAATGAAGGTTAAAGAACTGGAAGGTCATACAAGAATTAAGAAGTGATCATGAAAAGCAGCTTTGCTTCTCACACCATTTCATGTTGTAAACAGACATCATCAACTTCACAAGATTTGCTCTTAGGAAAAGAAGGGAGAAGAGAGAAACAAGAGAAAGGTGTTAAAGATATTACTTATTGATTCTAATAGCTTTTCTTCATATGTGAAAAGGTTGAACCATCTTATATCACAGATATGAAGAGCTATAGGTAAGCCATAAGTGGTCTATAAAAACCAATTAGGAAGCAATTTTGAAAGTTTACACAAGCTGAAGGGGGAAAACCCCAGAAATCCTGTAGGAAGCAAGGTCTAGTCTGCACGAAAAAAAGTAAATCTAAAGACTTGTAAAATTGCAGGCAAGAACATGCAAAAAAGGGACCCTTTTGCAAGCAAAACACATTCATCAGGTTTAGCACAGCAAAATTTAATCATTCAGGATGGATTAATTAATGAAAAAATCATATTGTGATTAAGTGAGAAGAGTGTGAATAATGTATCAGCATAAAAAATGCACTCTATTTTTATTTTTTAAAAATGATGATTTCATGCATTAATTATGAGGAACCCATCTGGTTTATATTTCTCAACTCAACCAACCTGTCTGACGTTGGAAAGGATAAATTCTCCTCATACATATCCCCTTCTAAACCAAGACTGCTCCAGCTACTGCTGTTACCATTACTGCCAGGAGAAGAAGAGAACACAGCTGAACTAGAAAAGAACAATAGCTCAAACTAGAACCTTCATTTTCCTTACATTTGTTTTGGCAAGAGATTTAATTCAAGAGCACTGAAACTTTCTAGACAGGTTTGCTGGAACAAGTGTGACTCTCAGCACTATCCCGAGCAGCAATGTGCACAATAATGCAAAACTAGCAGGTTTCAGTACACAGGTCAAAGTATTCATTTGTACTTATTAATTTTCCAGATCAGTGCTAGCAGGAATTCTGTCTTCAGGTCTAAGCACATCACTCATTATATATAGAAGCTCAACAATTTCAAAAGGATTACTCATAGGAATATGCATTACATCTGTAATATTTGCTAAGGTGTAGCTAAGAGTTCATAAAATTATGCATTGTGAAGACAACTTCACATACAAAATCCTTCCACCTCACTCAAAAAAATCCAGTAACAATCTCCAACAGCCTCATGAGAAGGAATTCCTAGAGTAACTTTTTTTTTAAATTTTGAATATTGTTCTGCAAGTTGATCTTTTTTAAAAAGGGGGTTTATAAACCTATGAAAACAATACTAAAAAGATCACTTCACTCACAGTTCACAAAAATAGTGCATTTATTCTATGACTACATTCAACCCAATGCAAAGAACTGAAAAAATTAAGCATGTTCTTAACCCTGGTAAATTTTAGTCATTATAAATAGCACCGTTTGTTAAGCCTGTCAATATGTACAAGATTGAGCAACTCATATGATTAAATCTCTGTTCCCAAACTTCATACCTCCCCCAGAGCATGTCTGGAAGCCTTCCAAGAACAGGAGTTCCAGGAACAGGACTTCCAAATAGGCAGCGTTTTTCAAGAAAGTAGACTGTCTACTAGAGATGGCATGAGAGGCTGCAGCATAACTGCAGAGAAAAACTGCTCCAAGAAAATGCTCTCTTCACCTAAGTTTTATGTGACTGTTGAAGCCCTTTTCCACTCATACTCCTCAAGGCAAATAGCAAAATGTTGGAAGAATTCATGGGACAGACACTCTCTTTCAAGTGTTTGCTATTAACATTATCACTTCTCAGTGTCTCCTGCTCTCCCCAGCATGCCTGCTTGGATCCTAATTTCAAAACAGTGAAGTACCAGCAGGTTAGGAAACCTGCAACATAAACACACCTGAATAACATGAAAAAAAGTTTAAGAAGTTGCAAGTGCTTCATTCAGTACATTGTTGCTTATTTAGACTACATGTCCAAAGAAAATTCAGAGTTCTCTTGCTATGCGAACAAGAAAAAAGAAAATTAAAGAGCAGAAGCCTCTGAAGAAACTTGCAGAGAATGCAAATCTGATCTAAAAAACATTTCCAAAGTTACTGTGTGAGACGATGACACTCTACATGAAGTATTAAATTTGGCTTAAAATGGTTAAATTACAGATATAAAAAAATTTAATATAGCCTATTGATATCAATACTTTACACTCACACAGCCTCTTTCACCTAAAGGTACAGACATAGAACAAAAATAGAAGTAAAAACTGCCCTGGGTCTCAGACTAAAGGATAAAATATTTGCAATCTGAAAGAGTAACCTCTGCTCACTACTGTTCTGGTTAGGTAAGAAACTTAATATACTTTACAGAGGTCACTCTTGGTCTGAAATAATCATATATATTGAACCATATGATTGCAATGAGGTATGAGAAACAGATGGGACCTTTTCGTAATGTGATCTTTATTTTAAGTTGCCAAATTAACACTCTTCAAAACAAACTCCTGTAACTACAAAACAAGAAATAAACAGACAAAGGCATTATAGTGCCTCCGTAATGGTTCGCGCAGCTCTTCAACAAGGAGAAAAATGAGAAAAGCAAGAGGCTTCTGCTCTGAGTTATAACCCCACCTGCATGCTCTGATGCATCCCCTGGAAAAGCCTATGTCTATGCCTATGCTTACACCTACACATTAACTAGAGAGAAAGCTTAAGACCTTTTTAATTCCAAATTCAAGTCACTAGCATTAGGCATGAACAGCAGAAGACACAAGCACTTCCCTGCAGAGCAAACTACCAAGTTCTCTAAAAAGTTTCATCTGAATGGAACTGCCCTCGGGAAGCAGTGAATTAGTTTCTTGTTTTGCTTTGTTTGTGCATGGCTTTTGCTTTACCTCTTAAACTGTCTTTATCTCAACCCATGGAGTGCTCTCACTTTTACTCTTCCCATTCTCTCCCCCATCCCACCTGGGAGAAGTGACTGCCTGGCTGGGTGGGGCTCAGTTGTCAGCTGGGGTTAAACCACAACGGGGTGTTATTATCTCTTTACACATCTCCCCCTGGCTATCTTTTTTCACTCGGGGCAATAACCCCAGATCCTTCCTTCCATCTGATAAACCTCAGTAACACAAATGAACACAGGTGCTGTTACCAAGCCACAATTAATTCTGTAAAACCAGCTGATCAATTTGCATATGCCAGTTTCCTCCATCAACATCTTGCTATCCAAATTATGCCTCCCCTTCTAAAAGTAACATGTTAATTCAGGTCATTCCTCCTCTAATGAGCCACAGATTTTCTTCCAAGTTATATAAATTACCTTCTTTTTATTTATATCTGTTTTGGGAATGATAAACAAATAACAAATACAACATAGGCACTACTGGTCCAGAAATTTTTTTATACTTTTTCTCACTATCCTATATTTTATTGGGTAGGTATAACTGCCAATATAGCGAATATTCTTCCTTATACTCGGATTTTCATCATAATTTTCACTTTTTCAAGAGATGATGTTTTATTAAATTAACTAACAATGTATCCTTTTACAAAATTATTAAGTCGTGTGAGTGATAAATTATAGTAGTGTTTTGATTAAATTATCTAGTTAAGCAAAACACATAAAGTATTACAGACATTTAACTGAGCAGTTTCACATTGGTATCAAATAACCTATTTGTATATTACTTAAGCAAGCACGTCTCCCATACTTTCTTTAATCTCAGCAATGCTGGAAGGACTAACTAAAGAAAAAAATTGCCCTCCCATTTCTGCTATTCTTCAACAGAAATGCTGAACTTGGTTATATCAATCAAAGAAGCCTAAGTTTACTCATTCCTCATACAGAAGCCTGGGCCACAACTCTCAATATAATTCTCCCTGGAAACAGGCACAGACATTGAAGATTTCAGAATTCCCATACTAATCTTCATTAGTTATCAATCAGACGTGGACAGTGTCGTGAGAAGCTCTGTAGAAAAAGTTACTACCTGAATAGCTACCCTGGATACCTAAGTTCCAATATTACACACCTGCAAGTCCATGGTTAACAGCATATAAATACTCCATCACTATGAGTTAGAGCAGCTTATAAATTCCAGTCCCAAAAAATCCAAAAAGAGCCGTAAAAGCTCACCATGCAAATTAAGCTAGTATTACTTTTATTCAAAACCAGATTAATTTATATTAAATACTTTCTCAAGGATTAAGTTTTAATATTTTAGAGCACAACCTTCAAACAGTAGTCTCAAGCTGTATTTCACACAGGGTGTTTGTTTTAAAAATGCTTACATCTTTTGCTAATACTTAAATATTATATGTATAATTTTACTTGATGTCACTCCCTGGCATCCATGACAAGGCACACTCCACATATTTTACAAAGTGTGAACATTCATGGCCAACAATGTTTTGTAAGAGAACAAAACCATAACATTAGAGCCATTTTTAATAAAAAAGTCATTTTGTGTTGAAGACAAAAATAACCTCTTCTCCCCCAAACCCTAGGAGAAATACACTCGATGACAAGTTATTTAATGTCAAGGTAGCTGTTTAACTATACTAACATCTTTATAATTACCTGTCACTTAGGTGAAGAAAACTGCTGCTCTCATCAGGATGCTCATCTTCAAAACTTAGATTGGACCAGCTCCCAGTGCTATCATCACCAATACTAAGGCTCATCTGCTGGCTAATGACAGATTCAACAGAGTGAAATCCTTCTCTTCCAACAGAGCTAAACAAAAATTGAAGACAAAAACGTCACTGCATTTTATGCTGATCTGTGTTAGTTCATTTATAGCAATTTAATACCACTTCAAAGAATTAAAATTCAAGGGAAAAGAAAAGGTGGGGAATCCCTTCATTTGTACCCTATTCTCAACACAAATAGTGCAACCAAATTAGTCTGAAACATCAGCAGAGTTAGGTCAGGGATTTCTATTTGGAATTCTTGCACTAGAAGTCAAAGACTCGAAGTACAAAGAAGGACAAAGAATTCCCTAATTTGGAATATTATTTGCTATAAAGCACAGAAGACACTGTAGCTGTGCAGACTGTGTATCCAGGTACACTTTTCAAGCAGAAGACTTACCATTTCTGAACTTGTTCACCACAGGACAGTTTGGCTATTTTCCGTGGCTTGCTTTCAGTAAAAGCAGCTAAGTGGTCTGCTACTGCAGGCAAAGTGCTTAAATACAAGCTGGTGTCTAAAATATTAGGATTCCATTTTTTAAAAAGATATTTCTGTAGAAAAGTATTTGTTTTTCTCCTTCAAGAAAATGTAGCAATGCACAACCTGTACAGAATTTTTCCCCTCAAGAAGTAAGTTTGATTTTTTTATCCAAAAAACAATCAAGCAACCATACCACATGAAAGTTAGTCTTTAGAAGACACTTCAAAAAATTCATTTAAAGAACTTTGAACACCTCATTAAAAAAGTAAAGCAAAAAACTTACAAAATGAGAACTTGCAATTATGAACTAACTTTCATGTGCAAACTGTGATTATCTATATATATATGAAGTGGTAGGAAATTCAAGAAAAATTACCATCCTACTCCCACATAGCAAGCAGCCACAGTAACATGCACTATTTAAAAATCCAACTTTAACCACATCATTCCTAACACTTTGTTCCAGTGAGCATGAATTTGTACAAATACGTAGCTGAACTTGAACCAATTAGCGTAATAAAAAAGGTCATTTTTCCAATATTTATTTACAGTTATACCAGCACCAGTTCTCTACATCACACAAGGCAGTTTCTCAAGGACCATATGCAATACATACCACACTCTAGATGTCAATATAAGAAACATTTATAAATATCGCCTACTTGCCACAAATTTAATAATAAACAGTATCTCTCTGAACCCTGCATTTTGTTGTTGCCATATTCTAACTAGAATTTTTAAACAAAGCATCATCTTTGATACCATAGGTATAGAAAAACATCAGCACATGACTACTTCCACTTTTTGTCACACACTGAGTAAGGACTCAATCCTGTTGTGCAGGGACCAACAAAATACTACCCATGAACATTTTGATGCTGTTGTGTGTTTCATATCAAACCCTGAAAAATTCAGTTCAGTCCCACTGCGGCCTTTAGCCACTAAACATAAAAAAAATCAATTTTATTGTTCATTATGATGCCCCTGTAAACACCAGAGAAAGAAACCAGCGTGAGGAATTCCCCTTTAAAAAAAAAAAAAAAAAGTAGGAGTTTTAGTATTACTTCAAATTAAAAAAAAAACCAACCAAAACAAAATACAACATGGTAAGGATTGCCCTTGGACCTGAAGATATTTCATTCTGATCACAGCAGTCTGTTTTAGGAAACAGTTGTTTGCCACAAATTTACTGTGGCACGTATTTCTTATTTATAGGCCTATTAAAGGAATCAATATGTTATCCTTTGCTAAATACCCAAGAATTTCAAAGTCAATTTCTTGTTCATTGTATTACTATTTTATATAACAGTTTCTTTTTCTTTTTTTTTCCTAGTAGTAAAGACACTATCACAACACAGCCATAATAAAAAATCAAGTCTTCATACTACAAAGCAATGGGCTCATTTGACCAGCATCAGATGCTGAAGAGGAAATATAAATAGGGAACAAGCCTGGCTTCTGTCATGGCTCACAGATCAACAAAACCTGTAAGGACTAGTATTCACTAGTGTAGGTAGTATTTTCAAGTTGAAACAATAAGTTCTACTTATTAGTCACCTACTGGAACATATGTGTGCTGATATACATAGTATCTTGGTTTCAAGCTCACACAGGTGAAAAAAATCCTTTCTCTTCTCTAGTTCTGAGTCTTTTAAATATAACCAGAACATTAAAAAGAATATATTCAGCATAGAAAGCGTATCTAAGAAAATATATATTAAAATTCCTTCTGGGCACATACTTGTATTAACAATCCTTTTTCTGGTACAAAATGTAACAAATAAATAGAAAATTAATATTACCTTATGGTAACTGCCTGACCAATATTAGTCATAGCTGATGTCATTATTTCAGTAGTAAGGCTCTCAGCAAGACTGACTCCATCTTGTCCAATACCACTGTCAGCTGTCAGACTTGCGTAACTCAGCTCTCTTTCTGTTTTCCCTATGGCCGCAGTAGCCCCCTTGTCAGAAAACACTGTCCTCTGTTCTACATCAACGTGAATTTTGGGAATATCAAGTTGAAACACTCTTGAATTTTGACAGGCACCGCCCAATCCAGAATGAAGAAAATGCCTCACTGGAATGCAGGATTCTTGTGCAGGTAGATGATGGGACATACTTTCTGTACAGTACCGATGTTCCTTCATACTACAGCATCTACAGACAGTTCCAGAAAAAGGAGACAGTTTCTCAGTATATGAGAGCTTATCCCCATTTTTTCTGTTTTCAGCCACATGGAGAACAGCAGACTGTAAACTCATTTCTAGAGTATCACCTGCTACTTTCCTAGCATATTGTTCTATAGCTTGAATTATGCCTTCACTGTAGCCATTTTCATTTATATTACCTGTACTATGATAGAGTTTATGATCTGGGGAGAAAGGAAGAAATGTCCTAGAGAACCTTGTTTTAATGAGATCCCCTGTGACCTCATCAAATTCAGTCTTTTTATATAGACAGGAATCTGTTAGAGACTTTGGCAAACATGCTCCCGACATCTTCAGTTTCTTCCTGACATCACAAGTAATACTGTGAGCAAGGGATTCGGAGAAATGTAACAACTCTGTACATTCCCTTCTGTGTGCACTGATGCTCCTCTCCAACGTTTGGCCTTCATAGCGATGAATGCTGCTTTTCACTTGCTGTACTGCATCTTTATTCCCTGCTTTGATCAGCTCCAGCTTACCATTTACCTGTGCATTCTGCCCAGGAAATGTCTTTCTGCCGTATCTGAATTTGGTTTTTCTAGCTGCTTGCTGCAAGCCTGATTTGATAGACCTGTAAGCAAGTCTGCTGGCGTATTGATCCACTAACAGCTCAGCATTACCTCCTTCTCTTTTCAGAACCCGGATTACATGATCTGCGTATTCGTCAGTCACACTTTCACAGCTCGGGTACTTGGAAGTCAAACCTCTGCTGCCTGAACCTTGTGGTAAAGGAAGCATAGAGCAATCCCTCTCTCCCTGCCACTGGTCCCGTACTGGGCCACACCATTCCTTTGAACTACCATCTTTATCACCCCTTCTCAGATAAAAGCAATCCACCTGGCAGTTAACCCGCTTCAGCCTCAACAGCTTACAATGCCTTGATTTCACTACTTTCTTGGCCTCACTGATGACCTTTCCTGCCATATCACCTGCGTAATTCCACAAGGAATTGCATGTCTCTTCTGGGATATTTACAAATGCAGTATACCTGCATCTTTTCTTTTGCATACCTAACTGAGCCTGCCTACCAGCTTCTCTTTCATTTGTTTTGCCCCCTAAATGGGAAGCAGCCATTTCAGTTGCTGCTGAAATTATGTGGCTAGATAGGCAATCTGCATACTGAATTGTTTTTGCTGAATGCTCCTCTTTCTCAACAGGCATTTCAGAATGATCTTCGTCTTCACTACTTTCCACTTCTTCAGAAAGGGACCGCATGAGTTTCAGCACAAATTCCTCATTTTCCAAGGAGTCGTGCTCAGTCTCAGACAAATCAGTAACAGATGGATTGTAGGGTGTAGAAGGAGGTGTTGCAGGGGCAAATTCCTTTGCTAATTCTCCCTTGAGTTTCTTGGACAGTTTTCTCAGGTTCTTTTCAGAACTACTTTGACATGGTACTAGAGGAGTTGGTGGGGGTGTATCAGGCATTAAACAGGTATTTCCATGTTTCAGGCTTGATTTTTCTTCCATCGGCAAAACACCTTCACTGCCAAACACCTCTGATGAAAAGCTATTTGCATGCAGAAAACAATCAGTTTGCCTGTAATTCAAAGCTCCTGCTGACAGTTTCTGCATATCACTTTTTTTGGAAGGCTTGTTTAAGCATGTTAATGAACAGCTTCCCGTGTCAGCACAGTCCTCTAGAACATGCCTAGCAAAAGTCACAGTGGAACAAGGCGGTGGTGATTTTGAAGACAACCTGTTTCCTTTTTGTTCCTGCCAACAATCTTTAGATTCTAAAAAACACTGAACTGAATGAGTTGGAGTAAGAAATTTACATGGATTATTCAAAGGCAACTGTTGTTGTTCCACAATTATAGAAACATTACTTTGTTTCTCAGCCTCTTGCTTCTTTATCACACATTGTTCTTTCCAATTGGTATCTCCACAAGCCTGTGAGCTCACATTACACGTTAAATTCTCACTGGTGTTGCACAACACAGCTTTACTTTCTTCCACAGATTGTTTTATGACATACTTGGCCAAATGATCTGCAAACATGTTCTTGGGGGAGTCTTCACCAATACCTTGCACACAAGGTTTTTTATCTGTTACTTTGCTTGTTAAAACATCTGTATACTCTTCTACTGCCTTCGTTACTCTAGATGAGGTTATGGCTTCGTAAGCTTCATTTACTATCATGTCTACCATAGTTCCAGAGAAAGTACCAATGCCTTCTGACCCACTTGTTAATTCTGAGTTATTGTTCATTCCATATCTGTTATTTCTTAGTTTGGTATCATTCTGGTTACAAAAGAGTGATGGAGTATTTTCAATACTTTGACTGTGATCTGAAGGTAGATAAATATTTCTGAAAGAAGCTACATCCACTTCGCTCTTTCTGCTTGTGCAAAATGGATGATTGTAGTCTTCAAATACTTTCATATTGTCACCAGCATTCGGAACAGTGGATACTTTTGCTTTGTAAGCATCAGAGGAAACCTGCTGCTGACAAAGAGCTCTTCCAGCTAAGGGCACAGGTATTGAACTTACAACACCAGAGGTACAAAATAGAGCTTGCTGTACTGTGTATTCCTTCTTGGAGTCTTGGATTTGCTTTAGTGCTACCTTATCATTAAAATTAGGAGAAACTGTGGAAGTCTGTGTTGACTCTAACATACTTTCTGCACTTACATATTTGATATTGTCCATGGAAACACTAATGGCTGCTTGTGTTGTGAAGGTCACATCAACCTGAGATAGTTCAATAAATGCCTCCTGAATGACAGATTCAGACAAATCTCGGGCATAGGATCTTACCACTTTGTTTTCATAATCAAATGATGAGGGCTGTGCAGTAGGTGTTGATGGATATGAAAACTGGCATACTTCCATGATTCCTTCAAACACAAGTTCTTCAGCGAGGTCTGCTGCAAACCGTGCAACAGTGTTGGTAAATATCTGTTTCTTTACCTGACGCAATTCTTTCAAAGCACCAGTTATAGCTTCGCTCACCAAAAAGTTTGCTATGCCATTAATGGCACGCTCCTTCAGCGAGATTGCTCTACGTCTTCCAATCTCATAAAAAGCCATTTGAAAGACTGAAGAAGTCAACCTAGCAGCCAAATGACAAAGTGCATTTGTGCATGAAGAAACACCTTTTTGGAGGTCTTTAAATGCACTGCCAAAACTTTTTTCAACCAATTCAGTTGCAAATTTTTGAATGCTATCTCTGATCATTAGTGACTTATGTTTAGATTTTGCTTGCTTCTCTGATTCCTTACTAGTTTTCGTTTTGAGATCTGCAGCCTGTCTCTTCTCCTTCACAGTAACCCTTTTGTACTTGGAATCATTCTCTGCACACACTCGTTCTGATGAGGACTCAGAAAAAAGAACAGAACCCAGTATTTCAAATGAAACACTATCAGCATATGCTGAGTAACTGTTATAAGCCGCATCACGGTGACTTTGACCACTCCCATCTCCACCAGGATTAATTCGACACAAACATTCGGAAGAACCGCAGCTCCCCAGTGGGCTGAAGGCTGATGTTCTAATAGGGCTGAAGAAGCCTCCACTCTCTTCCCCTGATGTTTTAACCGGGCGAGGGGAATCTGGGACCTCAAAGATGCTGCTGTACGGTGACTCCGGCTTACGGGGAGTTGGCTTCTTTACATTGGCTGGGAGAGTGGGACGATCAAACTTGAATTTCTGAGGATTCATTATAATGCTTGCAGAAGACAATTTTTCATGTGCAGTCCTCCTTTTCTGGGTGGGATTCTTTAAGATGGGATCCCTAATAATTTTACAAGAACTTTCCAAGGCTTGCTCCAGCTCATCAAACTGATCAAAACTATCAAAAAATTCACTTACTTCTGAGTCTGAATCCTCTATACCATCTTTTACTACTGGAATTTTTGGCAGCTGAAGTTTTGCCTTCAAGCTTTTTTGATATCCTTCTTCATCTAAGAAGATGATGGGGCTTGGGCTGGAGCAATCTGACTCAGAGGATTCCGCTGGAGAGGAAGAAAACAATGTTTTACGTAAAAAATTAACACCTTGATCAGAAGGATTATATGGCTTATAGAAACTCCTTTGTATCCAAGGATCAGAAATTGAGGTTGTAACTGAATTCTTTACTGAGGACAGATCCTTAAGTCCCAAAATATCAATTAAAGCAGAAGATCTGGCAGATGACTTTCGACGTGCAGAGCCCACAAGGATCTTTGAGTCAACAGCTTCTAAACATTGAGCAGGGACAGTCTGTGAAGCAGCGTCTCGATGGTTTTGAGAAGTAAAGCTGCATGCACCTGAAGGGAAAAAAAAAAGGTAAAAAGTGATTGCTTCAAAACCAAGAATTTCCACAGAGCTACAGCAAACTGGACAGATTTTAATGGCAACCGCTGTGTTTTCTATGGTTGCAAAATGCTAGCTCATCTTTCACAATTAAAGCAGTATTTTATTTTTTTAAAATCCTATTATACAAATCTAATCACTGACAAATTAATGTATTTTTTAGCACACAAAGTAGAACAAGATTCTATTTGATATCCATTTGACACTGAGATTAGAATCTTTGGTTTATGAGCTGGGAAGCTGTTGTGAAAACAGCAAAAAATTAATTTTTCAATAGCCCTTTACAAAACATTATTAATGTAAAACAAATTACTATTTATTTGCATTTACTTTCTTATTAAATCCCAATAGCCTAAATTTCAAATACCAATTTTGACAAGTGTGCAAGAACTTACCAGTACTTTGTATCTTTGAAGGCTCATCTTCATCTAAGTGTTCGAAAGCAGTGACAAAATCATCCTCAATTGAAGAAACTGACTGATTGGTGTCATCATCTTCTCCATGGCTTGCCTCTGTTTGATGTTTTTGTGAAGAGTTTATTTGCACTGCATATCTTATGCCTGTGGTATACTTGCTTAGCAAGGTAAATATATAATCAACTTTGATCCTTGGGAATGAAGGGGATAGTCTCATCACACAAAACACTTCAGGAAGTTGATTCTTGAAAAAGAGAACAACAAGAAAACAAACATAGCAATCTTCAAGGGATTCCTTCAATGCATTTTTATGAAGAGTAAATAATTAAAAAATATTTTAAATACAAGAAAATTAATTCAACAGCTTGTGTAGAGCGACAGCTAGAATGACTTACTCATTTTTGTAACTTCTGAATTCTGAAGAAAACATTGCAATAATGTAACAAAACCATGATAACATGTACCCAAGAATCTACTAAAGAATGCATGTTAATCTGTGGAGGAACACAGTATTTCAAAGCATGTTTATTCTGTATAATACTTCCTTTTATAGGATATTTGTTTCTTCAATGTACCTTTTATGTTACATGCAGTGTTTGTAATTGGCAAGAATACAATTAGCATGATAATAATGGGAACAATATAGAAATAAAAATAATGGAAATTACATAATTAACACCATTTATAATTTTTTTTGCAACAAAAGCAACCACTGAGTTTTATGAACACTGGACATTCCCTTAATTTTTGACACCTCTTTTTCAACAAAAATAGTCTGCTGAAGATGAAACCTATCTGAGCAAAGCAGAGATAGGTAAGTTGACAAATTTCACATTCTTTCCAATTTGCCAGTGAAAGGGACTATAGCCCAGCAGAAGCATGGGATCAGCACCATAATTGAACATTTATTAAATATTTTCTGTAAACAATACAGCACATTCTATTTTCGTGAAACTACAGAAATATAATATTAATACTACTTTGGCCAAGATGGCTCAAAACCAAAAGCAAGACAGGGTGTAATAAGACTAAACTCTCTAGGAGGCAAAATATACTGCTTCTGACATGCAAGAAGAGACAAAAATTTTACCTGATGTTTCATGACATAAGGTTTTGCCAAGGTTTTCTTTACATCTTTTAGAAAGACAGCCTCATTTTCTTTTAGTTTGCGCAGCTGGAATGATTTCACAACATCTGGAAGCTCTACAGAAACAGCTGACAACTCCTGATTTAAATTTAAATTAAAAAAAACATTGAGAATATAAGGTCAAAGAATAGCATACAAATGACAACGGATTTGATCACATACCTCCCGTAAATGGTAACAGCTGCTAATTCTGGTAAAGTTTTTCTGTTCTTCCCTAGTTCTTGCTCTATCCCCCACTTTCTCAAACTGTGATATAAAGCTTGTGTAAACAAGCTTTAATTCAGTCCATACTTGGAAGATGCTTAGAAGTCATAAAGCAGAATCTTGTAAGTGCTGAAAAGCAGCTGCACATCCTACAAGGTATCCAACTACACTGACCTCAGCTAATGATGGTTCCCAATGGATCTCTACATGCTCTTTTGTGTGCTTCATTGGAATAGTGTTCTAGCTCCCTATTACAAAAACATGGACAAGGCACTTCTTTAACAGGACCCTGGACAACCTTAGATTTATCTAATACAGGAGAGGCCTATGAAAGATTTACAACTTCTTTTTACAACAGTCCAAACCCTGCTGATCCCTATACTTCAAACCATAGCTCCATAAACCTGTTCTGTCCAACTTTCTCTAAATTCCATTTAACTCTAAACAATAAAACAGTTCTTACCCATACAATGCGTAACAATGTCTAGTATTATAATTTGATGAATTAGCAACATTAATATGGAACACAAATGCATTCAGAGTTTCTGGTTTACATTTTAAAATGCCAGCAAACTATTACAGCAATCTATCTACTAAGACCTAGACAGAGTGGAAACATGGAATTTTACTGTGAATATGTATTTTATGATTTATACTGATGTGTAAATTGCACAGGAAGATTAAATCCTTAACTTATGAAAATGGCACATCAAAACCCTCCTAGTTTGCTACACTCCACCTTTTAAAATATTATTTCCTTACCTAAATCTCCTGAACAAAATATCTTAAGGCATAACCATAATACTGGCTCCTGAAACCCCACCAGCAACTCACAGCTAGCAGTCAGTCCAGCAAAGTTTTAGTTTCACACATGCAACTACATCATATTTATAAGCACAGCTCAACTAATGATAACAAACCAAAATACTGATACATACAAGTTTTTACCAACAACAACAACAAAACCCAAACCAAAAAAGCACCCACAAAACGAGTGCCTTCCCACCCAAACATCCCCCCTGCAACCAACCATCCTCCTCCACTGCATTTAAGTTGTTCCAGACTAACATAATAAAAAAATTGAGTGAGGTAACATTGCAAATACATATAAAACAGTGATTACCATATTAAAACAATTGTTTTCAACCTTTCAGTGACATTTGAAACTTAGGCTGTTAAATACTCGAGATATATCTATTTCATTTCTCGAACACCAAAATTCTTCTATTTAAAAACTAGGTGCTACTTAGAAAAAAGCACCAGCTAAAGAAAATAATTTTCCAGAATAGACAGATATATGCTGTACCTGCAAGCGAGCAGCACCCATCTCTTCAGCAAAACCTATAAAGGTAATCTGTAAAATAAATTCATTAATATAGTCGAGAACAGTAAGGATTTTTTTTTGTTTCCTGCAGATATTTAAGAGTTAAAAATTCAGCAGACTTTAAGTTAAAGCTTCATTCCACTGCCACAGAAACCATACCTTAGGGTAGCACAGCTTGCTCAAACAGTAGCACAAAGTCATACATGAAGAATAGTAACACTATACCATTTGACTTGAGAAAGGTCAGATCAGACTGAAGAGCCTTTACAACATTTAAAACCCACTACACAGGAATTTTTTTAGTGGCCGGTATATACAGAGCAATACATACAAGCCTCATTACATCTGTTAAAATAAAGACAATTTTGCAAACATCAGTGCTCAGCTGTCCTTGCTTCGGGCTGGGCACATATAAAACAGTTCCAGTCTGAAATCTGTCCATGCTAATAAACTGTTACACTTTTGGATATACTGAATAAAGCATAATGCCAACACATTATGCAATTTACCATGTAAACTGATTAGCCTAAGGCCAAAACACAACGGATTACTTAAGCCACATGTTTGCATGCCATTGCCAAGTAAACAAACCCTAACATAAGAAATAAAATATCCAATCTCTAAAAGAAAAAGGTCTTGTCAGGCTCAGCAAACTTGAGTATGCCAGAAGTATCAGTTTTGCCTCAGGCTTTTGTGCTTGTGGACAGGGGAGATATGTTATTACATACTGCCCCTCTCTTCTCTCTACAGGTGTCTTCTACCATTCAACATGAACAGACCAAAGTGAGACAGTCACTACTCAAACTTTGGTTCCAACATCAGATTTCCTTAGCTCTCATTTAGTATTTTCCTAACAACAAATCAGCAGGTTATCTGCATACTCAGAAAAAAAATCCCAAGGCATTTATTTTTGAAACAAAGGTGTCAGAAAATATTTTTTTCCCAATATGGATATAAATATGATATGGAATAAAGCGTGGAGACTAAATACTTCCACTGATATTTGAAATTCAGGTTTATATGGCTTGGGTTCCACTTCTTCAGAGCATTAGGCAATAGACTGATTTTTAAGCCATAACTCATAAATTTGTAGCAGTTACTCCAGTTGCTCCAAAGAACAACTATGTTTATATTGATTTATTATTATCTGGTTCAGTTACCTGCTTGTACATACACAGAATCTCTGAGAGTACAGAGCTAGAAAAAAGAAATGGCTGGAAAACAATTCTATTTTGAACTGTATTGGTGTTTTGAATATGTTGTTTCAAAGTGTGACCAAAAAAAGAAATCTTGAACTTTATTTTCAACTGAAATCACACTATGAAAAAGTCTGACTTGTTTCTTTCAGGGGGTCTCATGCTGGGCAGAAGATCTCATGCCTCCAGTAAATATCTTCCTGCTTACATTCACTTATCCTTATGTCAGCTATGACAAGGATCATAAATGAAACAATGCTTCTCAGTAGCATTCCAAATAGCTCCAGACAAATTAGACGTCTCCAGCACCATATTCACTGTGTTAACTGTGAAACAATCCTGTTGGAGCAATGTTACTTTTGAACTCCTACACCTTCTCTTTAACTCCTACACAACTGATCTGCACAATATCTACAAGACACACTTCAACTTCTACATCTTTTTATCTGTACAGTACCTATGATGTGAACTGAATTCCTCCAGAGAAGAGACAAAATATCAAACAATTTAAACCAACTGGGAAAAAAACTAGTTCTCTGAAGAACATTTTGAGAGGCTCTAGAGTTTGTTGCTGTTTAGGGGGTTTTTTTGGCAGCTTTGCTTGGGTTTTTCATTTTCTTACATGCCCCTTCCTCTTCCTCAAGATAACGATTCCAGCCCTTATCTTCTCCCATGGGATAACTCATTGTGCAAGAGAGGGCAGTGTGCAGGAATACAGCGTCACACAAATGAAGGGCAATATTACATTGCGAGGTCAGCAGACAGCTGTCAAAGAGACCACACCACTACTGAGTCTGCCTATTTTTGCCTCAATGGCAATGCTAATCTGGATCTCTTTATTGTGCCCAAACTCCAGTTTTCACAGGAAAAAAAAATCACCTTTTAATACCTTGAACATGTCTTAGTACCTTGAACATGTCTGAAGTTAGTACATCAGTTCAAAAGTTCTTGGGGAGTAGGCCAAGAAAATAAAAAGGTCATTAGTAACACCAGTCCTTTCTTTAAACTAAAAGTGTATAAGACACTGTATTCAAAGGTTATCTTAAGCAATAGATACAGAGGAAATAGTACAAGAAAACCTAAATTCTGTTTTTCTCAATTCTGAGTTCTTTTTACGTCATTCTCCACATAAGCATCTTTTCCTGTATTTTTGTAAGAAAAAAATAAAAAATTTTGTAAGAAAAAAATACCTGTTCTGTGACAGGATATTGACCCTCTTACATTTCAACCAAAGGACTCTTAATTGCTTGAGCTAATAAGGTAACTAAATATAGTCAGCTATCTTTCTCCACAGGGACCATCATTGCAGACATATAAAATATGTTCCCAGCTACTTGTCAGGTAATTGCTACAAGACAAAAAAACTTTCACAGACTCTAAAGCATGGTGTCCCTGATCAGATAAAGACAAGGTTTTGCTCAGCTCTTCCTCCTTAGATTAATCTGTCACAGCTTTCATCTTTCACAAATTCATCTTTCACAAATTTGGCTGCTCCCCAAATTCATAGAGTCACAACCCCTGACTGTATCCATTCCATCACAAAACTTCTGGTGTAATCCAGACAATCCTAACTCACCTCTGCTGGTCACACAATCTGCCTCTTGCTACTGCCTATGCAATTATCAGTCTCCCCTAACCACTTCCTCAGTTGTCTTTTCTTCAATTCTCCCTATCTCAGCTCCTCTGCATGGCCAGTTCAGGTCATCCTCTCCTCCTCTAAGCTCCTTGTCAGGCCTGTCAACTACTAATTAGAAGTCTTTAAAAACAGGTAATACAAGTCACATGGTACACACTGTTCGTTACTTTTTTCTTTTCCCTTTGGAGAAGTTGATGTTAGCCTTGTAACTCAAACACTTCTAGTAATTCCTCCTTACAGCTTAAGCTTCACCTAGAGAGTCCCACATTCTGTTAGGTCTACCTCTCTCCAGACCTCATCCAGCTTTCAGCCCATCCATAATCACATAAAAGATGTCTAGATCTGCAACTCTAAGGCTTCAGCTTTATCTTCAAACCTGAATCAAAGTGTTCTGCTACTTAGTTAGGATAGCACCCAGAGAGCCTTGATCACAACAGTGCTCACAAATGCAGTGCACCCAAGTCATCTATTTACACATCTTGGCTTTCTAGCTTCGTAAATTCTCTGAAGCAGAGAAATGTAATCTTGAAATGTCACAACTTTTTTTAAGACTTCAGTGACTAAATTAAAAAATGAGACTAGGGGGTATATATTTTACAGCCAGAAACCTGCAGCATTGTTCCTATTTACTATCCTGCAACTTTCCATACTGTTTCAGAGAAATTGTTTTCTATCATAACCACAAAATATATAAAAATGGTAATATTATGGCAAACCTCAATAAAATTATCTTGTTCTTCCCGATTTAAGCATTCCTCTGCTGATATGTTGCATAACTCTTTCCTGCTGTGTAGCAGTGACTTCATGGAGTGCAGTATACTTTCACCAAAACTCTGAAAAAACAATGAAAAAATAAATTTAAGAAAAAAATGCATTTTCAGTTTCAGATACATGGTCCATTCATCTATTCCCTGCTCCCCCCAAGTTTTCCTAATCTGATTACTACTTCAAATCCTTTTGTACATAAGTCACCAGGTTTGAAGTTCAAATTGACATCAGGACATGAAGCTGAACCAGGTATGTTTTTTTAAAGCAATATTTTTATTCCAAAACAGCTTGACCATTCTGTATTAAAAAAAAGAAAAAAAGAAAGAAATGTGAGAACACACAGAATTGAAAAAAAAAAGAACAGATGAGTCCAAGAATAAATCAAAACCCCATCTATTCCTTGCATTGAAGCATGTATATGGAACTTTTCCACCAGCTTTTCCTTAAATAGTATGAAAAGCAATTTTAGCCAAGAAAAGTAATGAAGGTGGCTTCAAGTCAGACGGGAAGAAAACAAAGAAGAAAAACAGCCCAAGAAAATCCACATACATTCTTTCCCATTCAATGAAGAATATAAAACAACTGTAACTTAATCCTACATAAATACTTCTTGTAGCATTTCTTGTAATTACACTTATGGTGACACACAAGCTCCCAGGGATGGCTAAAAAAGGCTGAAGAATCCAAGACCTTCTCCCAGTGTAACAAAGTGTTAGCAGAACAAAAGAATCAACACTATGAAGGCAAATAAGACTACAGAACAACAAAAACTGGTTTGTCCAGCTTGTAAAAAAGACAATATCCTCTCAATTGTTTTAGGAATTCAGCAATCTTTTCTTTTTTAATTTAAAATTTTCATCTTGTCTAGCAAATTATAAGGCTAAGAAGACAAGTAAGAACATCTTATGGTTAAAAATTATTAATCCAGTTAATTATTCTCTACAAGACTGCCTTGTTAAAAATGACATAAGAAATCAGCGTGTCCAATTTATGACAAGGTATTTCAAATTTGCATAGCTTCTCAAACAATAGCAGAAGTGCTAGAGAGCCAAATTTAGCCTAAGAATGTTTTGTATTTCTGGTACTCCCACAACAAAAACAATCCCTTTATAGCAAAAAAAAAAAAGTGATCTTACATATTACAGTTACACCTCAAGAAAGATTTTATTTTTTCTCTGTATAAAAAGCAGTATCAAATACTACTATGTTGAAAACCAAATTACTAGAGCAGGGCCAGTGTCACCATGGTTGTGCTAGTGGCAACAGAAAATTAGGAAACCATTTCTAGAATGAGCAGACAAAAGCAAAACAGAACTTCAGGATCCTTGAAATTGCCAAAATACATTTCATTGTTAGCCAATAAGGCTCAGACAGCCACGCTGACAGCCAAGGCCAAGCAACACTGAAGAAGTCAAAACAGTAACTTTGATAGAAAAGTAATAGCTGAACTATTTTTAAAAGTATTTTAGACAGATATTGGGTCATTTGAAATAAATTAATGAAGCGTTCACCTAATTTCCACTTCTATCTATTCCCTTGCCCCTGCACATTTAGTTGCAATTTGCTTCCACAGTTTAGTATCATCTCTTTGTACTTTCCAAAGTATGCTGTTGGTGCCTTTCTCTGATTCTCTGGATATTCCAAGTTTACAGATGGCTGCAATATCAGTGCTGCTCAAAGACTGTTCCCTAATAATTCCTTCATTCATCTTGCACAAAAGCAATTTCTGAAGCCAAGCAAGCATGTTGAAATGTCTCATTTTTAGCTCCTACAATAATTTAATCATTCATAACACCCAAAATAGTAATTAGGGGAAAAAAAGTCGTATGAGGCGACCTGCTAATTTTCTGCAAGCCAACAGAGCTCCAGTTTGAGAAGGGATCACTGTAATTCTCTAGTTGGCTTTTCTAAAGCTACAAACTATTACACACACCTTATTTACAAGCAAGTACCTTTCCCTAGTTTCACATCTGAAAGGAAGAATGAATAACTAAGAACCAGAGCATGGTACAAGGAATTACTGAGGTGAAGGAAAATTCAACATTTTGGAGAATATTAAGCTGAACTGGCAGAAGAAGAAAGATGAAACAACTGGAAAAATCTCCCTAAGGTCTGGAAGGACGAGCATACAAGACTATATGCAGGTCTGGTAGCCCATGGTGGCACCATGCAACTGAAGAGATAAAATATCCATATTTAAAATGAGAAGGAAGGAAGTGACATGTTTTTCACATCATATAAATAAATACAAAAAAGCTCAGAATGTGAAAGTAATAAAGGTATGGAAATTAACAGGCACACTAAATACACAGAAGAAAAAAATCACATCTATCTTGACTTCCACCTATCACTTAAATACAAGAAGAGTTAACAAAACCAGATAAAGACAGAATTAACCAAAAGAGCTGATTTTGGAAATGAAAGCTTTGCTTGAATGCAGATTTTTATCTGCATTCAAGGGGGGGAAGTGGTTTGAGAACAGTTGACATAGGTCAGTAAGCAACTTTCTCAAAATTTATCTTGAGACTGATGTCAAGTATCATCATGATGAATAAATTTAATGAGAAAAAAAAATATGAGAAAGACTGTTGATAATTTGAAGTAAGAAGGTGTCATCAGCTAAGAAGGAGAATAGCAAATCATACATGAAGAACTTGCTCAGCATGAGTGTTTATAAAAACAACCATAAGAAACACAAAGTTATGTCCTTAAAAATGAAATGCAGGCTTTAAAATTGAATTGTAAATTCACAAGCTTGGAAATAAAAGACCTGAGCTGACTTCTTGATTGTGGCATAGCAATCAATGAATGGTCAACATGATATTGCACTGAAAGTAGCAAATATGCATCCTTTAGTGCAAGAACTGACATCAGAGTCACTGAGAAGGACATCCTGTGTAATTGCACATACAGTATTATCCACATGTAAAAAGAAGATTAACTCACAACAAGCACAGAAAGTAGGACTATGAAGGATAATCACTGGAATGCAGAGGCTTTCATACAAAAGCAGACTAAAACCTTAGTTTACACAGTTTCCAAAAACCAAGGCTAACAGAGGACAGATCACCAATTGTAAAAAAATAAGAAGGGTGAACATTACCAAAAGAAAAGAAATTACTTAAGCAGAAGAATAAAGACATCCATCAACAAACAGGTATAAATTTGCTGTGAGTAGCTTTAGCCTAAAATTCAGTCTTAGTTATCACCACAGTGTGGTTCAAAAAGACAAAACCAGCAGTAGGTCTGGGGGGAGGTGTTTTAAGCTCCTCATTAACTGAGAGGCTATATTTAGTAATTTTTTTATATTCTCATCCTTTTTAAAATTGTGCTCATAACAGCAGAGGACTGGACCCAATTTCAGAGAAATCCTCCTGTCCAACAGACGATGTAAATTCTCTCACTATCCCAAACTAGGAGACTCAACTACATTAAAAACTAAAAATTAGCAAGTTCCAAGATGATCAGCTCAGTTTAGGTAAGAACAAGAGGTCACCTTCAACAAAAGGATGTAATTTGTTTTTATAAACAGTACAACTACTTCTAACATACATTGACATGTAGGCAAAAACCACCCAAGCAATCTATAAAGCTCTGCTTGGAAGGCCTGTAGGACTTGGTACTCCTTCCTCACAGAAATTCTTGCAATAAATCCTATTTCATTCACAAGCACAGATTTCAAATTTACTAAGTTGTGCCAGGGGAAAACCACAAATATTGTCAGGAAGCTCAGACATGAACAATGGAAATCCTTGCCACATCTCTAGCTCAACTGAGCAAGTCAAAGATTTGCATTGCTCCAGCAAATCAAGAAGTCATTATCCAAGGATCCATCACAGTACACTGGAGGAGGTATTTGGTCTCATGAAGTGTTTTAAAAATCAACTGTTTTCTAACATTTCAAACAACCTGTAAGATGCCATGATCTCTAGAGAAATGAAGTGCAGTGCTGGACAGTCATCCTTACTCTGCTCTAAAATAACAAAGCAGCTCTTCCTTATTTCATCTGCTGTAAGATTTAAAGGGACTGAATATTTTAAGGTGATTTTGTAAAAATAGAAACTTAGGCTTTAAATATGCACACCATAACTGTGCACTGACGTTTAAGAGCTACTATTGCAATAATTCCTGTTAGCTGTGACAAAGTATTATGGAGAGGACAGGAATCAGACTGCAATCTTCTGTAAATCAACAGAAGGTGAAACACAGTGCAGTTCTGACCACCCTGCCTGGTTCTATGAGAAGGAAAGTTCCACATCACAATACAAATAGACACCTCTCAGGTAAACATCAAGAGGAGGCAGCCACAGGTCAAAACAATGGAGACTGGCTGTAAGAAAATGCAGAATTCTGCAAGAAGGGTTGAATTCATGTTTCTATAACCACACAGTCCAGAATGCTTAGTATTAATTAATGGAGCACTTCACAGAGGTAATATTTTAAGCAACTATTAGAATCAGTGAGGACTCACTGGTCACTGTCATTATTAGAAAGATGTTTCTGTAACTCATAGGTCTAAAAACCTGGTGGGGCAGGGAGGGTAGTATTTGTTTTGCTTAGTAAATTGGAACAGAAAAAACAAATAAAGGGCAGATTTAAAAAATACTCTAAAAATAAGCATATGTTGAAGTGAAGCAAAATTACTTGACTGAAGTTGAAGATCTCTATTGGAGCTGGAGAGTTCTCATAAACCAATAAAATACTAGGTTTTATACTGTGTGTTTTAAAGTGAAAGATTATCACCCATAATTACAAACTGCTTAATACATGGCAGTCAACATTCCGTGTCAGGACCTGGAACAACCCACTACCTGCCTGGCTGTCTCATAATACTTTCCTTTGACTTTGAACAGTTTCTACAGGACACATACCACAGCCACTGATTCCTTAAAACAACAAAAGCTGCTTACAAAATAAAATAATGCATTTTCATGTGATAAGATGCTTCCTTGCTCAGTTTCTCCTCGTACTGTTGCAGCAACTTGCAAATAAGGAAGTTATTAATAATCAAGAAAGACCTAGAAAATTACTCATCTGTGTTCAACTACCTAGAGGAATTTGATTAGATAAATAAATTTGTTCCTTCAGGATAAACTGCAACTTTCATTTCATTAAGAGCTTATAGAAGTTCCAAGAAAATTTTAGGGAGAGTACATTATGTTCTCCAAGTTAAAGTGACAAAATTTAAAGAACAAATAAATTTAATTTAATATTAGAAAACGCCACTAATATCTTTCGTAAGTGCCAGATATATTTTCTTTTTCACCAAGGCATTTCCTAAATGTTCATGTAAACACAAGCATAAACCAGAAAGAAATTAAGATCTAAAGATAAAAATATTACAAGTAAGCCCTAACACAGGCTTCACAGAATTCAATGAAGACTGTATATTCGTATTTTATTACATATAAACTCAAAAAATCTGCTCTAAAATAAAAGCTATATTCCAATAAACAAGGCAAATTCTAGTAAATTAATACATCACAATTTTATCACATCGCCTTGAAAGACAAAAGCATGCACTCTTCCTTAAATTATGCTGTCTCTCAGTTCCATTACACTGAATATGCCAAAGAGTAAAGCAAAAGCGATTTCTTTGCCTCCTTGAAATGTCATACAACTAAAATTAAAACATAGTAAAAAAAAAAACAAAACCCACACTCAAAAAACCCAAACAAACCACCTGACTTGGTTCATTATTAGATCGAAAAGCTCTGAATTTTTTTTAAAAAATACAAATAATTACCTTTTCAACAGATATTCTTGATTTCATGCGACTGCCCTGAGCCCTGGCACACATGTCCATGATCTTTCCAAGCTTGATATTCGATGAAAGACGTCAGCTCAAAAACACCTACAAAAAACATTTATATTTGATTATTTTATGTTTATCCATTTCGTTTCTATCCATTTTGAAAATGCAAGTAGACAAAACAAGAACCACTAAAAACCATTTAGAAGCATTTTAAAACTGGGAAAGATTAAACAGCACACCATCCATACTGACAGCTGCCTTTAAAAAAGTGCAGCCTTAATGACCTTCAAAACCAGACATGAAATGCAGAACACAGACACCTTGCAGTAAATTTCATCGTTTAACTAGAATTTCAAGGCTGCATTGGGATGGGGAGGAGCACTGCATTAAATATCGTTCCACTGTCACTTACACCCTGGAAAGTTTGTCAGCAGGTTCCCATACTATAAAACACACTGAAACCACCCTTAAACAATCTTGGGAGGCAAATGTACAACTCACCCACCCAGCCAACCAGCCTGGTCATGTCTGTCAACCTGAGGTACTCCAGGCTAACATGGATCATCACTCTCATCCTCTGGCTCTGCTCTGACAGCCCAATCTCTGCTGGCAAAAGGCAGCAGACCCGATGCATTCACCAGCACTCTCGACCAAGTAGGTCACAAGAGCTTCTGCTCGAGTCAGCTGCCCTTATTTATCTTAAGTCAAATTCTAACAAGAATATAAAAAAACCAGCTATGAAATGAAAGCTTTTTTTTTTCAAGTTTCCCTCTTTAACCAACGGATCCAGTTTGTTTCATTCACCTCTACATGCCCCAAAACAGGCAACAAATAAAGAGTGTTAACAAAGACAGAAAGCAAGTGCTGGTGTTTTTGGCTCTATGGAAGTTTTAATATTTCATCTTTCCCCATGGTCACACCATTTAATCCAGAAAAAGAATTCCTAGACTATACAAAATAAACCAGGCATACAGCAAGTGCATGTAAAAATGACTGCAAAGATAGAGAAAATAAACACCACAACATCAGAGAATGGGTCTTCTTCACACAGCTGACCAGACTGGTTTTGTCGATCTCATCTCAAGCACATACTTGATCTTTATATGGGAAATAAATCTTTATATGAGCTTGGTCTTGAGTATAAGTCATTTAAATAAGAGATAAGTAGTGTCATCAAGTAACTATATTCTTCATTTTCCTCCACCCCAGCACCTCTAAAAGCAAAACCCCTTCAAGAACACAATAGCAAGAGATTATTATTAGGTACATCTATTCACATTTCACCTTGACTTCTGCTTTCCTTCACAAAGATGAACTTGCTAAAATCTTATAAAAGAAGTTACACTTAGGCAAATAAACTGAAATATTTTCATCTCTAGAGCACAGCTTCTCTCAATTGGATGTTTAAAGTTTGGAAAATTAAGACAATTACATGAAGCAGCCAGGCACATGTTCCACAGATTACATCTCTTATATATAAATATAATAAATACAAATAAAAAAATAATTTTACAGTAAACTATGGCTAGAAGACTAAACACAACAATGCTTTTGCTGAAACTCATATGTTTAAAAGAAAAAAATCCACAAAACAGTATCAGGCATTAAAAAGAAATCCACTTTACTTGTCCCTACTGCTCTATCTTAAATGGCTAATCCACTAAAAATCCAAAGCATATTGGGGAAATACTCTTAGACACTCCTCCTAAGAGAAGCCATCTATAGGAAAAGTTAGGTTTTTACGTAGGATTGCGAACTTCAGCTCTACGTTTCAGGAAGGATCCCTCCTTGCAGCAATTTCAACAAAGCCCAATACAGCAGGCTTCAGAGATTACTTTTTAACCCTGTTGGGCACTGCAGCGTTTACTCAGGTATGTAGCTCAGAGTTACACAGTAAACTGCTTTCAGGTTTAGGTAATTCCCTATGTCACCTGCTACTAAACTCTGGGGACCTGAACATCAAGCTGCAGGGTCCTCTACCTGTAAAACCAACAGCCTTGTACATCCCAGGGAAGACTGAAAGATACTGGACAGAAACCATGCAGGTTTATCAATATAACACCATAGCCATTTTGTCTTGTCTGCATCCTGTCCTTCAGTACTTGAATTATACAGATTCTCCCCACCACCTACAGAACTTCTGCTCTCTGTTATGCATTTCAGAGAAGAGTGAAGGGTCCCACTCATCCAACAATGCAGCAAAACCTGAAGGTTTTCTTCGTAATATACAAAATTATTATCCATTTTCAATACAACAATGGTCCAGTCATCTGAGAAGTACACAAACGATAAAACTAACCGAAAAAGAAGTGAAAGCACTGACAACAAAACAGCCTGGAAATAACTCATTTGTATAAATAAAACTTACCATTCAAAATTGCTATTACTTCTGGATATTGAATCTGACTATTAAATTTAATTTCCTCCCATTGTTAACTCAAAAAAGGGAATAAATGGCAGAAGTAGCAGATATAAGAAGAACAGGACTTTCCCGTTATTGAATAACTATCGGCAGGCAACCAAGAAAAAGGAAAAAAATTGATCACCCAACTAACTAATAAACAGCCACACAAAGTTTAACCATCTTTACCTTTTCAGTATGTTGGATCACTTTAAATGCACACAGCATGGGCAACACACAAGAGGAGTTGGAAGCCTCCCTGCTGCTAGGAAGCTACAACTTAGTTACCATTACTGAAACTTGGAGGGACGAATCCCACAGCTGCGGCTGTAGATGGCTACAGGCTGTTGAGAAGACACAGATTAGCAAGGAGTGGCTGAATGTTGTCCTCTACAACAAGGAATGGATAGTGAAGAGCAGCCATAAGCAGGCTGAAAGCATATCGCTAAAAACAAGAAAACAAGGTATCAAGAGAACCTTGTGGCTGATCCAGGGAAGCCTAGGGAGGAAGCCTCCTTGCTCCAAGCTACAGGAGGCACCGCGTTCACAGGCTCTTGTCCAGCTGGGGGACTTCAAGCACCCCAAAATCTCCTGCAAAAGTAGCACAGCAAGCTGTTCCAGGAGGAGACTCGTGGAATGCATAGAGGATTGCTTCTTAAGACATGTAACAGACAATCCTAACCAGAGGGGATGTAACACTGGACCTGTTGGTCACCAACCTAAGTGAGCTAATCAGTGACAAGTTTGGAGGCAGCCTGTGCCATAGAAGTCACGCACTGGTGATGTTTTCAGCCCTGAGGGACATGGAACAGGCAAAGAGTAAGTTCAGGATCCTAAATTTTGGAAAAGCATACTTCTGGCTGTTCAAGGAGCTAAATCCATAGGACCCCCTGGGACACTGTCCTCAGAGACATGGGAGCAGGACAGAGATGCAGAACTTCAAGCACACTTTCCATACAGCACAAGAGCTACCACTCCCTGGGTGTAAGAAATCAGGAGAGGAAAGCAAGAGACTGGCATTGCTGAGTTGTGAACAAACTAAGACCAGCTGAGGTCAAACTAAAGAGAAAGAAGGTGATGCACAGGCAGTGGAAGCAGAGACAGGTATTCTGGGAAGAGTACAAGGACACTGCCCAGTTTTGGGGGGGATAAGGTCAGAAGGCCAAGGTGAAACTGAAGCTGAACTTGGCAAGGAATGCAAAGAATTAGAAGGGCTTCTACAGGTATGTCAGAGAGAAATGGAAGGTCAAAGAAAGTGCAATCCCACTGATGAACACAACAGGCAAACCAGTAACAACAGACGAGATGGTTGAGGTGCTTAACAACGTTTCTGCCTCAGTCTTCACTGGCAACCTTTCTTCCCCCACCTCTCCAGTGGATGGACTGGGGGAGCAAAGTCCTTCTGTAAGAGAAGATCAGGTTTGTGACCACCTGAGGAACCTGAATGTACATAACCTGTTGAGACACATCCCAGAGTCCTGAGAGAATTGGCTGATGTAGTTATCAAGTCACTCCATCATATCTGAAAAGTCATGGCAATGAGGTAACTGGAAAATGGGAAACATTGGACCCACCATCACATAGGGTAGAAAGGCAGATCCTGGGAACTACTGATCTGCCAGTCTCACCTCTGTGCCTGAGAAGATCATGGAACAGATGCTGCTAGAAGTTGTGCTAAGACACATGGAGGCAGGAAGGTGATGCAGGACAGCCAGCACAGCATCACCAAGGGCAGCCCCTGCCTGACCAGTCCAGTGACCTTCTATGATGGCGTGACTACACCACTGGACAAGGAAAGAGCTATGGATATCATCTATCTGGACATCTGTAAGGCTTTCAAAAAAATCCCCCAAAACATCCTTCTCCTCAAATTGGAGAGAGATAGATTTGATGGGTGGAATGTTCAGTAGATAAGGAGCTGGCTGGAAGTACCCATCCAGAAGAGAGAAGTCAACAGCTCAGTGTCCAAATGGACACTGGTGACAAGTGCTGTCCCTCAGCAGTGGAACCAGTGTCATTTAGCACCTTCATTAATGACATAGACCAAGTGCATCAAGTGCACCCTCAACTAACTTGCAGATGACAAGAAGCTGAGTGGTGTGGTTGACATGCCTGAGGGATGGGACACCATCCAGAAGGACCTGGATAAGCTCAAGCAGTGGACCCATATGAAGTTCATGAGGTTCAACAAGACCACATGCAAGGTCCTACATCTGGGTTGGGAAAATTCCCAGTATTGATAAAAAACCATAGGATGAACAGATTAAGAGCAGCCCTGAGAAGAATGACTTGGGGGTGGCGATGGACAAGAAGGTAGACATGACCCAGCAATGTGTGATCACAACCCAAAAATCCAACCACATCCTGGGCTGCATCCAAAGCTGAGTAGCAAGTAGGGTGATTCTCTGCTCTGGTGAGACCCCACCTGGAGTGCTGCATCCAGTTCTGGGGTCCTCAGCACAGGAAACACATGGACCTCTTGGAGCAGGTCCAAAGGACGGTCACAAAAATGATCAGAGGGATGGAGTACCTCTGCTATGAAGACAGGCTGGGAGACTGGGAGCTGTTCAGCCTGGAGAAGGCTCCAGAAAGACTTTACAGAAGCCTTTCAATACTTAAATGGGGCTTATAAGAATGACAGGACAAACTTTTTAGCACCTGTTGTAATAGAACAAGGAGGAATGGTCTTAAACTAGAAGAGGGTACATTTAGATTAGACAGAAGAAATCTTCTGCAATGAGGATGGTGAAGCATTGACACAGGCAGTCTGGAGGTTGTAGATGCCCCATCCCTGGAAACATTCAAGGTCAGGCTGGACAGAGCTCTGAGCAACCTGATCTAGTTGTAGATGTCCCTGCTCACTGCAGGGTGATTGGACTAGATGACCTTTAAAGATCCCTTCTAGCCCAAAGCATTCTATGAATTTAAAAACCCATTTTTCCAGTGATTTGCTGAGGAACATCCTTCTCATCAGAGCACATAATGAGCATTTAGCTAGCTTTTCCATATACATGTGTCCTTGTTTGAATATATTAAGGAGCAAAATGAAATAATCAGCTTAAGGGAATCCAACAGGAAATTTGCCATGGATTTAATCTCTTTGTATAAGTCTATCCCATGTCTAAATTTACTTTAAGTCAGTATGTATTGACAATCATTAGCTGGCAGAAAAGAAGAAACTTTATCTTTTTTCAGTAAATGTGCTGAGTAAATCTCTTCAATTGCTATAGGGGCATATGCAGACGTGCACACCTATGTTAAACACATACAGGTTATGAGAAATTTGAATTGCACAGGCAATAAATTTAAAATACATGTAATACATCCTTATTAAAATTAAATTTCAAATAAAAGATTCTAGGCAATAACAATAGTATATCTATACTATGTTTTTAAAAGGAGGTTTTTGAGTAGTACTAGAGCAAAAGTAGACATCTTTCTTCTAAAGTACTTTTTTTTTTTCTCTTGAACACACTGACCTGAAGCAGCCTAGAGAACCCTGACGATGATTTGCAAAAGCCAGGCCTAATCAGACACTGAGCTTTGAATGATTCATTCCAAATATGAAATTCAAAAATACCTTAAGAACGACATTCTTTTAGAATCACAAAATCATCAGGGTTAGAGAAGGCCTAGATAATTCTAGTCCAATTTCCTCTGGTCCTCTCACTGCAGGCATGGAAGAAGAGTCTGGACCCCACCTCACTACACCCTCCTTTCAGGTGCTTATAGAGAGCAATTAGGTCTCCCCTGACCTCTCTTCTCCAGGCTAAACACCCTCAGCTCCCTCAGCCACTTCTCTTAACTCATGTTCTAGACCTTTCAGGAGACTTGTTGCCCTTCTCTAGATGCACTCCAGTGCTTCAGAGTCCTTTTGGAAATGCGGGGTCCAAAACTGAACACAGAACTCGAGGTGTGGCCTCACCAGTGCCAAGTACAGGACAATCTCTGCCCTGGTCCTGCTGGCCACACTATTGCTGATATAGACCAGGATGCCATTGGCCTTCTCAGCCACCTGGGCACACGCTGGTTCACGTTCAGCTGCTGTCAACCAGAACCCTCAAGTCCTTTTCTGCTGAACAGCTTTTCAGCCACTCTTCCCCCAGCCTGGAGCACAGAGTGGGGTTGTTGTAGCCCAAGTGCAGGACCCAGCACCTGGCCTTGTTAAACCTCATGCCACTGACCTCAGCCCATGGATCCAGCCTGTGCAGGTCTCCATGTAAAACCCTCCTACTCTCAAGCACATCAACACTCCCATCCAACTTGGTGTTGTCTGCAAATTGACAGAGGGTGCACTCAGTCGCAATGTCTGGATCATCAATAAAGACATTAAAAAGGACTTGCCCCACACCTGACCCCTGGGGACACCACTAGTGACTGGCATCCAGCAGGGTACAGCTCCATTCACCACCACTCTCCGGGCCCAGCCATCCAGCCCATTTTTCACCCACTGAAGAGTACTCCCATCCAAGCCATGAGCAGCCAGTTTTTCTAGGAGGATGCTATAGAAGATGGTGTCAAACACTTTACTGAAATTGGGATAGACACCATCCACAGCCCTTCCCTCATCTACTCAGTGGGTCACTTTGTCATAGAAGGAGATCAGATTGTCAAGCAGAACTTTCCTTTTGTAAATCCATACTGGATTGCGTTTGATCCCCTGGCTGTCCCACATGTGAATTTATAACCTTACCAAACAATTGCTATTGAAAACCAAATTAAGCAAGTCTACACCGACAAGCAGACAGAATAGTCTAATGGATCTTTCTCTATTTCTCATTTCTAATGATTTATCAGTTTCACTGACCAGATCGGCGGTCTTGAAAAAGACCAGTTACAAAACACAAACTGGCTTGACCAGAGCCAGACCCATGGTAGGAGGGAGGAGTGAAATACATTGTTTATGGTTAACATTATTGACAGGATGGGTCCTCTTTTTTTGTTTGTTTTTAATTCTCTTACATTGTATTTTTTGTCACATAGAAGCAGCAATGTCAAAAGAATCCTTCATTTTCTTTTCCTAGATCATGGCTAGAAAGTCATCACCCACAGGTTCCCCCCAGTCCTGGATCCGGATTCTCAAACACTTCCTGGGGAAAAAAATGTTACTTCACATACTAGGAATATCCATTAGCCTAGATTTTGCAGCTTATGCAATTAACTAAGTTTCTGCACTTCATTCTGTTGTGTACTTTGTACATAACAGAACTACACCAAGTAAGGTGGAGCTATTATTTTCTAAGCTGCAGCATTTTCTCAAGCAAACTTATTCACTCCTAGAGAAAATTTCCCCCCGAGAGAATACCTTGTTCAGTTCTCAAGGATTAATTAAATATTGGTGGTATCTATCACTAAAGTCTAACTGTATGATTCTGAAATAATCTTATAAACATGAACCAATGCAAAACTCTTCCAAAGTGCAACATGGATAAACTTCGAGCATCGTATTACCATTTATTTCAGTACCACTGATCTCTTCCAGATACAATCTAAGTGAGATTTTTTTTCTCCCTATCTCACTCTGGCAATACATTAGAGATTCAGTGAGAAGGCTGTATCAATATACAGTTTGTATCTACGGTTCACCCATTTTTTTTTTTCCTTTGCTTATTGGATTTTTTTTTAACAGCGAGAAGTACTTGAGCTGTAGTAAGAAAGCCAAAGAAAGCCCCTCAAACGAGCCAAGAAAGCAAAGGAGGAACGCTCCCTGTTCCTCTTCCCTAGAGGGAGGAAAGGAACTGGGAGGAGGACGTGCGGCGGGAGGGAGGGAGGGAGGGCGACGAGGCACTTTTACAGCGAAATGTAGAGAACAGGCTGAACTTCCTTAACCCTGCGCGCTGACCACAACCCAAACAACGCCCGAGGGGACGCGAACTCACGGAGCCGCCGGGCACCGACCGCGGCAGCACCAGCACGGGTCCGTCAGTCCCAGCCGAGCCTGCGGACAGACAGACAGAGCCGGCCCACGGGGGCAGCGGGGGACCTGCGATCGCGAACCCCGCCGCCCGGGGCCGAAGCGCTGCGCTGCCCCCTGCCCAGCTCGTGTCACCGCCGCGCCGCGACCCAGCGCTGCCCGGCCCAGCCCCGGCCCAGCCACGCGTTACCGGTGCGGCCCGCGGGAGCAGCGCTGCCCCAGGGCAACCTTCCCCGGGAAGGGCGGCGGAGGATGCGCTGCCCCGCGCCTCCCCGGGAGCCCCCGGGCCACCTGTGGCAGCCAGCCCCAGCTGACAGGCCGGCGGCGGCGCCCCGCCCTGCGCGGGGATGGCACCGGCGGGCCCCGAGCTCGCCCAGCGGCGCGGCCCGCGGCGGAGCGGCCGGAGGGGGTAGGAAGAAGAGCGGGCGCTCCGTACCTGTGGCCGTGGCTGCCGCCGCCTCCTCAGCGCCCGCCGCCCGCGGCCATGGCCCCGCAGCGGAGCAGCCCCGCAGCGCCCGACCGGCCCGCCGCCCCAGCCGCCGCCGTGGCCCCGCCCCCTCGGGCCCGCCCCGCCCCGCCCCGCGGCTCCCGCTCCCGCCCCCGGCGCGCGCCCCCGCTCTCGCGACGCTTCCCGCCCGGCCCCGCCCCCGCAGCGCCCGCCGCCGCGCGCTGCCATTGGCGGGAGAACGACCCCGCCCCGGAAACGGCCGCGGCGGCGGGGCGCGCGCAGGGGGAGGCGCGCGGCGGGTTCGTGCCGGCCGCAACCCGGGCGGGAGGAGAGACCTCGCTGTGCTTGTGCGTGTGCCTGTGCCTGTCCCTGTGCCTGTCCCTGTCCCTGTCCCTGTGCCTGTCCCTGTGCCTGTCCCTGTGCCTGTCCCTGTCCCTGTGCCTGTGCCTGTCCCTGTGCCTGTCCCTGTCCCTGTCCCTGTGCCTGTGCCTGTGCCTGTGCCTGTCCCTGTCCCTGTGCCTGTGCCTGTCCCTGTCCCTGTCCCTGTGCCTGTGCCTGTCCCTGTGCCTGTCCCTGTGCCTGTGCCTGTCCCTGTGCCTGTGCCTGTGCCTGTGCCTGTGCCTGTGCCTGTGCCTGTGCCTGTCCCTGTCCCTGTGCCTGTGCCTGTGCCTGTCCCTGTGCCTGTGCCTGTCCCTGTGCCTGTCCCTGTGCCTGTGCCTGTGCCTGTGCCTGTCCCTGTGCCTGTCCCTGTCCCTGTGCCTGTGCCTGTGCCTGTCCCTGTGCCTGTCCCTGTCCCTGTGCCTGTCCCTGTGCCTGTGCCTGTCCCTGTGCCTGTCCCTGTGCCTGTGCCTGTGCCTGTCCCTGTGCCTGTGCCTGTCCCTGTCCCTGTCCCTGTCCCTGTCCCTGTGCCTGTCCCTGTGCCTGTCCCTGTCCCTGTGCCTGTGCCTGTGCCTGTGCCTGTCCCTGTGCCTGTCCCTGTGCCTGTCCCTGTGCCTGTGCCTGTGCCTGTCCCTGTCCCTGTCCCTGTGCCTGTCCCTGTGCCTGTCCCTGTCCCTGTCCCTGTCCCTGTGCCTGTGCCTGTGCCTGTGCCTGTCCCTGTGCCTGTCCCTGTCCCTGTGCCTGTCCCTGTGCCTGTGCCTGTCCCTGTCCCTGTCCCTGTGCCTGTCCCTGTCCCTGTGCCTGTGCCTGTCCCTGTGCCTGTGCCTGTGCCTGTCCCTGTGCCTGTGCCTGTGCCTGTCCCTGTGCCTGTCCCTGTGCCTGTCCCTGTGCCTGTGCCTGTGCCTGTCCCTGTGCCTGTGCCTGTCCCTGTGCCTGTGCCTGTGCCTGTGCCTGTCCCTGTGCCTGTCCCTGTGCCTGTCCCTGTCCCTGTGCCTGTCCCTGTGCCTGTCCCTGTGCCTGTCCCTGTCCCTGTGCCTGTCCCTGTGCCTGTGCCTGTCCCTGTGCCTGTCCCTGTGCCTGTGCCTGTCCCTGTCCCTGTGCCTGTCCCTGTCCCTGTGCCTGTGCCTGTCCCTGTGCCTGTCCCTGTGCCTGTGCCTGTGCCTGTCCCTGTGCCTGTGCCTGTCCCTGTGCCTGTCCCTGTGCCTGTCCCTGTCCCTGTGCCTGTCCCTGTCCCTGTGCCTGTCCCTGTGCCTGTCCCTGTGCCTGTCCCTGTCCCTGTGCCTGTCCCTGTGCCTGTGCCTGTCCCTGTGCCTGTCCCTGTGCCTGTGCCTGTCCCTGTCCCTGTGCCTGTCCCTGTCCCTGTGCCTGTGCCTGTCCCTGTGCCTGTCCCTGTGCCTGTGCCTGTGCCTGTCCCTGTGCCTGTGCCTGTCCCTGTGCCTGTCCCTGTGCCTGTCCCTGTCCCTGTGCCTGTCCCTGTCCCTGTGCCTGTCCCTGTGCCTGTCCCTGTGCCTGTCCCTGTCCCTGTGCCTGTCCCTGTGCCTGTGCCTGTCCCTGTGCCTGTCCCTGTCCCTGTGCCTGTCCCTGTGCCTGTGCCTGTGCCTGTGCCTGTGCCTGTCCCTGTGCCTGTGCCTGTGCCTGTGCCTGTGCCTGTCCCTGTGCCTGTGCCTGTCCCTGTCCCTGTCCCTGTGCCTCTCCCTGTCCCTGTCCCTGTGCCTCTCCCTGTCCCTGTGCCTGTGCCTGTCCCTGTGCCTGTGCCTGTCCCTGTCCCTGTGCCTGTGCCTGTCCCTGTGCCTGTCTCTGTGCCTGTGCCTGTGCCTGTCCCTGTCCCTGTGCCTGTCCCTGTGCCTGTCCCTGTCCCTGTCCCTGTGCCTGTCCCTGTGCCTGTCCCTGTTCCTGTCCCTGTGCCTGTGCCTGTGCCTGTCCCTGTGCCTGTCCCTGTGCCTGTGCCTGTCCCTGTGCCTGTCCCTGTTCCTGTCCCTGTGCCTGTCCCTGTGCCTGCCCTGTCCCTGTGCCTGCCCCTCCCCAGCCCCTCACCGCGGGTGTGTCCAGGCGCAGGTATGACCTTTGATAAGCCCCCGGGAGCCGTGTGCGTGCCAGGGGGCCGAGCCGCTCGTGCCTGCTCTCTCGGGCCCGGGTCGCCTGTCGCGGCCGGGCGGCGGGCTCAGCACGGGACGTGGGTTGGAGGCTGCAGCCTGGCTGTGGTCAGACCAGACCTTTTCAGTGAGACCCTGTCTGAAAATGCCGTGCCCTCCCTCCCTCCCTTTACACTGCCTTCTTAACTGCAGGATTCCTCAGGACATCGGGTGTGCTGTTTGTCCCAGCAGGTGCGCGATCGATTCTCACATCCTCATGAGTTGTTCTGGTGTGTAAGTGTAGGGGCTGTTGGGGCCTGGGGTTCTTTGGGTTCGGATGGAAGCGATAATCCCGTGCAGCAGGCACTAACCTGGCATCAAGGACACGGCCAGGAGAGGTGTTGAACAAAACGCAGTGGATCCTCTGAGCAGTGTGGGCTGACAGCTCTGTCCCCCCACGAAGGAGAGACTTCGGGAATCGGGACAGCTCTTCTTGTGACCCCGCATGTGAGGGTGAAGCTCGGGGAGGAACGAGAACTGGAGCTCCTCTGGGGCTGCAGGTGGCGATGGGGCAGCGTGTGCCTGCCTGCCTGCCCGCAGCAGCTTCTGCAACACAGAAAAGAAAGAGGCCTCAAAGCCACATTCTGACAGAAAAATCCCAAGTTTTGTATACTAGGGAAGGGGTTAGGGTAGAAAAAGAATGTTACCTTGTAGCTTTTGCAGTCCTGGGTCGTTTTAAGCTCTAACCTGACCCATTTTACAGAGAGAAAGACAAAGGGAAACTACCCTGACCCCCTCATAAATTGTACTTTTCTTCTGGATACCACCCAAGGCCTATAAAGAGGATATAGGATTTTTTGCTACTGGGTTTCCATTACTTTCCTAGATAATTCCTGCTTCTGCCTACCTTCTGTTTTTACTTAAACTGTGGCTTTTATTTTTATTTCGTCTTCGATGAAGGGCTATTTCTGGGTTGTACAATCATTTAGACACTTCAGAAGTCAGGACCTGCATATTCATTTTTGCCAACAGGTAGATGAACTACATTTTCATTTATCCTAAAAACTACTAAGCTGTGCAACAAAGCCATGCAAAGACTACATAGGTAAAAGAAACAGAAGATTGGTTCTAAACTGTGTCACAGTGTGTGGCATAAGTGGGACAAATAAAATGTTTCTCATATTCCCAGGGCCTCCAGGTCCCTGTGGGATGGAGAAAAAGTAAATGAATAATATCATCAAATTTAACTCAAGTTAGTCGTCATTTCAGTGCCCATTGAGACCAGTCTGATTTGGAAATACACTGCCATTTGAGTAAAGATATTTTCAGTTTGCTCCTCTTCAGCCTAACAACAAAATATCCCATTTTAACCAACTCCATCATTAAATACAATTTTCAGCTTGCATGAAAGCTAAAAATTTTGTAAGAGGATTTTGTTGCTTTTAATGTATCATTTTTATCTATCAACAGTACATAAAAAATTTCCAAAACAAAATAGCTCTGGAAGCAACGTAAATATGAGAAAGCATGCTTTTAAAATAAATTCAAGCCTTTTATTCCCTTTGTTTTATGATTCCCCGTAGACTGTTCAGAATAATGAGTTCCTATGGCTCCCTGCCAAAACCTTGAGAAAAATGAATGTTTACCCTCGTCAGGAAACTATGAAACATAACCCATGGCATGCCATTGTTTATCACAAAAAATGTTCTTTTTTATACAATAATGAAAATGGGTATAGCTTTTTTACAATTTATTTAAATACTGCCTATGTAAAAGCTCAGGAAACTTGTCTGGTCAGCCAACACTTCTTAAAATTTGTACTAATTATGAAGAAATACAGTGTTGGTTTCTGTGCTCTGGTATTTTCTGTCCTGTTAATTTTATATTTTTCAGGGCAGTGTCTGGCCAGTCAGAGCCCATCCCACTGACCCCAGCCAGGGCAGAGAGCAAGCTCAGGACAGTCCCAGCCCTGGGGCATTAGGCACCTGTGGTGACAGCGATGGGTCTAGGCCAGGCTGGGACATCAGTCCATGTGGGAGGCCAGGATCAGGCCCCATGAAGGGAATCACCATCAGGCAGAGCTGACCATGCACCTGTAACATTTTCTGCCTAGTCATTTGGTATGAAAAATAGGCATCTTTAAAATCTTTTTGTCAAAACTATTGTCATGTCCCTGGTACTATCCTGACTCACTGTGTGCACCTGTCTATTAAGCTGGATATTTCAAGATCACTGGCTTGGAACACCTTGTTCAAAGACTGTCTCAGACTGAGTTATATGTCATCTCTCTCAGCTATTGAATGCCAGTTCTGTGAAGATACATGAAAGGTGTTGAAAAAATAGTCTGTGATTTAATGTGATATATTTTGTCAATTTTCTTATGGCCCCTTCATTACATTTTTTCCCTCAGTACATGAAAACGACGCAGTTTTATGATTGTTGCTTTGTTGGGGTTTTTTTGATGATACTACCTCTGGAATATGTACCTCTATAACTAAAGCTTTTTTAAGTTCAGGCAAGACCTGAAATTATATCTTGTAAGCTACATTTACAATAATAAGGATTTCCTTCTGAAGGGCAGATGAGTAATTTATAGTATTATTCCTACCTTTAACAGGAGGCATAGCACACTCTTCCTGTCATAAAACCTTTGTAAGCCTTTTCAATTGATCCCCTTGCAGCAAGCTGGGAAGGATCTGCCATGCTTGAAAATATTCCTCCCTCCTTCTCCCCTTTCCTCCCCTTGCCCCAAGCCCCAATAAAAATCTAAAGCTCATAGCTCATAATGTAATAATTTCATTAATAACTTCTGGTGGCATATCTGTTTATAAGACATCCTTCAGCTCTCCAGCCCAATTCCCTGCTCCTGCATCTGCACTGCTTCTGGACTGTGCCAGCATGAACAGTTGTGAAATCAAGTAGTAAATGAGATTGAACTGAGAGGAGCAGAGAAGAACCTGCTTTCCTTCCATTTTGCCGATCCAATAAATGTGTCAGTGTGGCACTGGAGAGCACAGACATAACCAGAACAAACACAGCTTAAATGGTCTTGTTCTGCTGCAAGTGCACAACCAGGTGTTGACTTGCTTTGCCATTTAGTGGCTATTCAGTGTCTCCTTGAAAACACTCCTGACACCCCTACCACCTCCAAAACTGGAACTCTTAGTCTCAGTGGGTAATTCTGTAAGTCATCTTGTCAGGAAGCTGGGCCGGATCATGGTGTTTGTCTCCAACAAGAGTTGGGTTTATGGCACTATGGTATCGTGATGGCATTTTTTGGTTTCTCTTCACCAAATGCTTCACAAATCCATTGTTTCCAGTGACATGTTTGAGGAGTCATTTTTATTTGCATGTTTATGGGTATTCCTTTTTCAACAGCAAAAACATAATAATACTTATATATGTAACCATGTTGCCGCTATTACTGATTCCTCTTTCTCCAGAGTTTGATCTGTAACCTATGTAAGTGATTTTCCAAAACAATGTGCATGAAGGGTGTGATCCACAGATTCCATACTGAACTGGCCAGTTATGTCCTGCTGACAAATGAGTTGTCAGAGCCAAGCTAGTGGGCCTTTTAATGCAAAATGGAAAGCGTCACACGCTAACCTTATCAAAAGATGCATTGTACTCCATCGAGATGATTGTAGATGCTATGAGATTATTATCCAAAGCCTTGGAAAGCTCTCTGGATTCACATCCTTTCTGTGCATTGTGTTTATGAGAGGATGAGATAAACGCCGTCGCTGTGTTACACAAGACCATACAATAATAATTGGAGCTGGCTGGGAAGTGAAATTTTTATTCTACAGGAAATTCCAGCTTGTCAATATTTTGTTTCATCGAGTGCTGGAACAAAACGTGTTGGCTCTGCAGCCTTTCTGGCAAAAATGGAACAATCTATTTCTTTGCCAGCTGACAAGCCTGGGAAGCCAAGAAACCAACTGAGCCGTTGGCCTGATGCCAGGGAGCTGGATAGCCAGTCAGCTGAGCTTTGGTAAGAAGCCAGCTTGGCCAGCAGCCACAGCCACATCATGGCCTGAGCTTCTGTAGAAAGTTTTGATGGAACCAGGACAATCCAGAATTTCCAGTGCCAATCTGTTCAATTAGAAGATGGTCAAAGACTCTCTCAATAATTGGCTACTGTCAGGAAAGGATGTAACTACTGCACTTTCTGTTCCTTATGTGTTTACTTCTTCAGTGTTTGCCTCATGAGTTAAGAACATCTCTATTGCTTGTACGAGCAGATTAAATCAAAGAATTTTCCTTAGGGATTAATGATGACACCCAATCCCCTGAAGGAGCTTTCAGAGTGTCCCTCAGTGCTAGCTTTGTGTTTCTCGTTTAAATAACATTGTGTGCCAGCAATACCTCATGGTATCTGTCTGTGCATGCTCTGCTAACCCAAGTTACACAGTTACTACAGGCAGTACACTGTGACATTGGAATAAACTCTTGTCTGCTATGAGATAACACACTATCTCATTGTCTACAGCCCTTCCTGGGAGGTGAATTTAAGATGAACTTGCCAAAATGCAATAACAAGGCAAAAACATCTTGTGAACTAGGGAAATGATAGTGATCTTTACTGTGAAGTTGGTAATGTGAAGGTCAAACACTGATATGGGGAGCATCCTTCTCTGTCAGAAAACTAGCTTTTTTCAAGAGCTCAGTTGTTTGCTCAATATATCCCTAAACATTATTGTAGAATTCTTGGAATGCTCTGGTTATTTTTCCCTTTTGGTGTATTTCTGGAAAAGTATCAGTTTGTAAAAAAAATTAAATCTTTGCCCTCCTGCAGTTTACAGTTTTGGTGTCATCAGATTAGCAGCTTATTTCAAATGTTTAGATAACTTCTATTATAGGAAAAGTCTTATAATTCCTTAAATCTGCAGACACTGTACACGCTATACACATCTCGTTTGTTTACAACCAGTTGCTGCCTATACTTCCTCTTTAAAGCCCAGAGATGGCATATCCCATCCTTACAACTGTGGTAACTCCAGGGAACAATGAATTTCCTTGTAAATGTTTAGTGGTAATTAAATTTTCTGCAACTTCATCTGTTTAAGTAGTCTCTAATATTCCTGCTGTGAAATTAAAGGAAAACCAGATGCTTTACTGAGACATATTTCAAATCTTGTGCCTTCCACATGTAAACAAACGTGACTTACTTTCTCTCTCGAATTTAACTACTGTGGAGATGCTACAGCATCTGGATTCCAAATGAATTCAATGTCACTTTTCATTAACCTTTATATTTTCTAAGCATGGCCCAGTTTATTGCTGGTTTTACAGAGTTTATTCTTGAACTGGAATTCATTTTCACAGTGAGTATTTTCCTGCAATGAAAATAGTTCAGTGTAATGTTCATTATATGCTTTCTCCTTCATTTCTGCTGGACAGTTTGCTGTGTGCTTGCTGCAACATATCTTGAAATATGCTCTTCATCTCAGATGAAATAACTTGAGCTTGTGTTTAACCTTTAACTTTGTGTCAGTATGACCATTTGCCTTGCCTTGTTTATATTCCACACATGAATTACTGCTGCTGTATGTCATTTAAGTCCTTCTGATTTTCAATTTCCTCAGGGTTGCCACATACTCAGAGATTATTTAATTTCCCCTCTGATTCAGTATGTAATAGAAATGCTGTTTAAACATGAGTACACTTTAATTACAGTGTTATTGTCTTTTTCCATCAAAATATTGACTGGAAACTATCAGGTCCTTACATGTCTTGGTGATACCTTTTCAGCAAAATAGGAGGATTAATAGCTTCTCCCAAACTTTGTTTCCAGTTTTCTCTCTAAAATACAATAAATAAAAAGAAACTGAGAGTGACAAGGAAACCATCACCTAAGACAAACTAGAAGTGCCTCATTCCTGCATCCACATGGTTGTACAAAAACTTGGCGTAATCCAAAGGACACCAAAAAGCCTTGTGTCAGAGAGAGGGACTTTTTACCCCATGGGGGTTGCCATTGTGAAAAAGTCACTGCACACTCCTTTCCAAGGACTTCTTTACAAACCATTCTTTGAAGACACAAAATGAAACACAGAACAGAAATACCTGAAAGTAATACTGTGAGTCCTTCCCTACCACTGTAAGATTTCTGAGTAGCTATTTCCGAGCTACCTTCACTGAAGGCAATTTCATTTTCCCAGTTAAATTTTTCTGGGTACATTTCTTAACTCAGAAATGTTACATTTACACAGCCTACTGACAACCAGATAAATTCAATTTTTAAACAGTTTAAAATGAAGCTCACTTGATTGTGACAGTAAATTGAGTTTTTTCAAGAGTCAAAATGTAGCTTAAAATGATACATCTTGGTAATGTATTTTACTGCATACATTGGACCTTGTACCATTGAAGTATTAGTTGTTCTTGTAATTAAGGAAATTAATTTTCGACTTTGTTGAAAGGAAAGTAAAAGTATCTTCTGTGTGGTCACTTACCCTTTAAAGCTGTGGAGATAAATAAATATATATATAAACAATAAAAACATATTTTAATATATAAAATTGAAATCTTTTTCATCAATCAAAAGGGGACTTATCCATTGTCTGTTTGCTTAGTTGCAAGAAACTGCATTAGGAAGATTTGAAAACATAATAAAAGTGTTCTAAAATCAAATTGTTTGAGCTTCAACAATGTGTCATCATTTATAACTGATAAGCACTGTTCTGTCTATAAAAGAATGGAAAATGAGAATTAATATTTGCTTTTAGATAACTGCCCGGGTCATATGTTGCATAATAAAACAGATGTGCTATAGATAAATCAGAATTTGATCCTGAAAGCTGTGTCGTTAACGTATTATTTTTTTTTCCTTATCTGCCAAAAAGTTTCCAGAATTACCAGTAGCTTTTAATTTAATCAGCTTTGGAAACATGGAACTGTTGAGGCTTGTCCCTGCAAGTTGGTTATATTGAGAGATTGCAGTCAAAAGGTTTCTTAAGTATTTTCCTGCTGCTAAAAGTTAGGTAAGAATTGACCAACTGTGATTTTCTGTTCTCTAGGGGCAGATGGGGTACAGGAAGGAAATTAGTGGCTGAAGCATCAGTAATACTTGTAGCTCTTTACTTTTTGCTAAAAGGTCTACGATAGTTGTAAGTGTTGAACCACCCAATTCTTAATGAGTATAATAAAGCAACTGAAGAGTAAGTCACAATAATTTACTGATGATGGATTCTTTAGTAATATAGCCTTTAAAACATATCATATTAAAGGAGAAAAATGAAAATGGATTTCTATTCCCCTACAAGCCCAACTTTACCATTTTTATATCAGAAAACAAAGTTACATTGATCTGATTTAGCTTATTCATTGGCAAAATGTGTTGATTTTTCAGGGCATCAAAAGGATTTTTTTTGTGGTTGAGAGCTGATGGATATGAATGATTTGCGGGGGGAAGAACTGCAGGGCTTCAGAAGAATCATGGAGCACTTTGCATGCAGTTCCTGTTAGGAAATAGTCCAATGTTTTGTTCTCCCATCTTGGTTCCCTCAGGCGCTGGCAACACAGGGTTGCTTGAAGGCACACTTTTCTCCTCCTGTCTCCTTCATTATCCAGGGAGGAAGAGCCTTTTGGAGCTTTGCAGCTTTGGGACTCATTTTTCCATATCACAAAAATAGATGTTTGGGGGTTTTTGTGAGGGACAGTTTTAGAACACACAAGGCCACTCCTGATAGCTGGTGTGTGAAATGAGAAATGTGGCTCCAGAGTACAAATTACAGCTTCCTCTCTTTTGGCTTGTTTTTAATTCAAGGCTGGGGGGTTTTTGGTCCCCTTCTGTCTCAGGTGTACCAGGGGAGGATAATTTTCTATGTAAATTCATTTGATGACACTGCAGAAACGTGATATATATTGATGATTGATTACAAGACTGGGTTTCCAATAAAAGTTAATTACAGTTTTATAGGTGATGAGTTTTGAGATATTATTTGAAAAATTGAAATTAATATTTATAATTAATATAAATAATAAATTGCAACTTAGCATAGCTATATGGTATATTTGAGGGTAGTATACATGTGTGTGAGTGAAAAATACACACTGTGCTCGAGAAAATACATTATATTCATTAAAATAAAGTGTTCTGCTGCGGCTTTTTAGTGTGGGTGTTTTCCAGTTCTTTTTGGAAAAGATAATGATGCACACTGCAGGTTAAGGAGACTTGCCAGGATGATACAGAACCGAGGTAAAATGATCATAAGTCAAAAGTAAAACTCTGCCAACAGGACAAAGCACTGAGGAGCAAGATTACAGCATTTTTTGATTTGGAAGAAGCTTGTTTAGACATCTTCCTCTAATGAATTTCCTACCCCTGTAGAAATGTCAGCATTTCTATCCCAGATCCAACAGTTCAGCCTGTATTCTTGACAGTAGTTAACAAAAGATACATTATATGAAGGTGCCCATTATCCACTGCAACCCAAATCTAGAAAACATTTATTTATAATTTCTGTAATTTAGTAATTTTCTCAAGTTTTACAGTCTAAGACATAGGGTTTCTAGAAATGTTCTTGTTAGTGGTATGGATTGATCCTCTAGTGTTAAATTCCCCTTTTTTTTTCTTTTTTAAATGAAAATAAGAGCTCCGCGCTTATTTAAAAGCAGATTAGAATGAAAAATTACTGTTTTTTCAAGTAAACTAAAAGGCTAAACCCATACAATGAAAGGAGAATATTGCCAAATACATTGGCAGCTATGCAGGACTGAATTTAGGTATGCTATGCAATATGCACGGCTGCATAGCTCAGTATTTGCACTTCTTACATATGCACAAAACACCCCAAACTCACCTCTCACGGAGAGATTTATCCAATTTATCCAAAACAGAATTCAGACAGGATTTATGTTCACCAGAATTTAGATGTTCTCTGAGAAGTGCCACAGGACCATTAATAACAGCAGGTGTCTGGGTCTTCTTGTCTCACGGGGAGGAAGAAAGGAAGCCTCGGCAAAATGCTGGGATAAAGTATCTTCCCGGGACACTGGTTACATGTCTCATCATACAGCTACAGAATTAGTAACATCATTCCAGGCTGTGCTTTTCTGCTTTCTTTGGAGATGTCACATTCCAGTATGGATACTACTGGCTCATCATTTTTTAATAGCACATGTAAAGGACTGGGGCATACTTTTTTCGTCTTAAAATGGCCTGGTGTCAGTCTGGAGGATGAGAAGTTGCCAGTGTTTCTACTTTAATTCTCTTTTTCCCTGGTGAACCTGAGGGTGTGGTTTCTGATTGCTTGCTGGTGGTGGTGAAAGGAGAATATTGCCCTCTCTTTCTCTTTTGTCTTTCCTTTTTTCTTCCAGTACTACCTTCTCACTGGGCCAGTCCTGGTGCTAGATCCTTGTACCATTTGGCTTAGTTCATTAATCCAGCAGATCCCAACTCCACTGTCACATTCCTTGACACTTCTTGGCCATATTAGGGAGTTAATGCTGGTTGACAGAGGGGGCTGACAAAACCCAGTGCTGGAGCTAGGCAAGTAGCAGAGAGCCAGGCAGGGAACAGCCCTGAAATCAACACCCTAAAGTTTCTGTTCTTTTAAGCTGTATGGTGGCACAGGGTGTTTTGAAAAGTAGATGAGCAGCTCCATGGTTTAAAGGGAGTGCAAAGGTGGGAGGGAGCAAACCAATGTGTTGGCACTGGGCTTCTGTCTGTGCTGAAGCTCTGCAAGCACTAGGTGGCCTGCTTTTAAAGGAAATGGGCAATTCCATCCATTCCCGTGTGAAAGAGAAAACGGAAAGTACAGTTTGCACAAGTCGTACATCTATTTTATACATCGTGCTATCCAGGTTAAAACTTCATTGCCTCTGTAAAATGCTAATCCTGTGTCTGAAGGAAGAGACACCACCAGTGCTGGTATTGGGTGCCATCAAAGACACCGAGGGCAAAGGAGAATGGAAGGTAAGAGATGCAGCTATCCCGCAAAGTGTGGGACTCAGAGAAACTGCATTTTAGCTGAGGTATTGAATGTCTTGTGGAACAGTCCTCCTAACAGTTGTAACTTGTGTATCTCCAAAAGAAAAGGCCTTCTATTTTGGGTCAGTAGAAAGAGTCAATCCAAAAGGAAAACTTTTATTTACTATATAGGTCTTGAACCACTAAATAAATAAAAGAAAAATCAGTCAATATTGAAAACAAACAAAGCTCTGGTGAAATAGTGATTCTAACAAGAGATTTCAACAGCATCATTGCACACATCTTATGTTCACTGAAGCCTTATACACCAGAGTCACTCAGTGCCCAAAACTAAGGTGCAACAGAATTTTAACACGGCATGCACCCTAAAATTCTCATTTTTCTCTGCTTAATCTGGGAGGTGGGAAACTGGTGGCAGCAACAAGTGAGCCTGGAAGCCAGAATGGGAACATTAATGGTTTGGTAAAATGTCATGTAATATGACATTTCAGCACTGTGATTCTCTCCCAGGCAAAACCCCTCCATCAACTCAAAGGATGGTCAGCTTCCCACAAGTCACAAAGCAAGTAGGTCTACAGCGATTAGGAGTCCTCTCTAAATTAAGGAAAAGTATTATTTCTTTCCTCTCCCCCAGGGATTAGTCTGGATATCAGAAGCATTTAAACTGGGTATTAGCTAAACAGATGTAAAAGAACCACAAGGGTTTATGTTCCAAGTTTTTCACCATTTAATCTGGCAAGGGTAAAGGTCTTTAATAAAAACCCAGATTACTCAGCCATCTAAGAAAACACAGGATATTGAATCTTGTTTTCAAAATATATACATTTTGAGAGGGGATTTTTATTGAAAAAAATAAGCCATGATATATTGTTGATCCTGCTAGAAAATGAAAAAACTTTAAAAACTAGCACTTCCATCAAACCTTAATTGAGCCTAATCTGCCATTAGCAATGGTTCTTATTGACTGAGAAATAAATGATGATTGATTGTCCTGATATAATTAATTGTTATTGTAGTTTTCAACAATTTAGGATCATTTGCCCAGGCTACTCTTTCCACAGTGTTTGGAAGATTTAATTAATACTCCTATCAATAATTCAAATAGGCTTAAAATTCTGGGAATTACAGATTAATTGTTTTCATGCCTGAGTGGTCACAGGGAGATAGAATTATATTGAAATTTTTAATTCTGAGGACAATTGATTTGTAAAGCAGTATATACCTTCCTAAGGCAACTCTGTGAACTGTAAAATTTATGCTGTTCATTTCTTGATATTGTGATTGAGCACAGCTGGCACAGGTATTGTCTCCTCCATCTCTCCCTGTGTAGCTGCCAAATTCCTTTGTAAATTATCTAAGGAACATATTTGATTTTTATTCATCTATAAACTCATTCAATTCTGATAAGTAAGATAACAAATGATAGCTGTGACTTTAACTGGCATCTGGAAAAATAATTTCATACTTCAACTGGATTTTAGAAGGCAGTCAATGCTGTTAGATGCTCTCCCTCCTTTTGATCTGGAGTGTGGCCCCTGTACCTACAATTAATTCCTTGGGTTTATGGCCTGTGGAGTGCCTGAAAAAAGGTGCTCAAAACATGGTGGTGTGAAAGGTGAAGGCCCAGAAGAGAGGAAGTGAGAGACAGAATGCCAGAGCAGAACCACGTAAGGCTTGTCTTATTAGAAAGCCAGCACTTAAAAAAGAAAATCTCACTTTATAACTTCCTCTTTTATTCAAGTGTGTGGGTTTTAATTTCAGGAAAGGGTTGCCCACACACTCCAGGTAAAGGCACTCTCCTCTGAATTGTCACTGTGCCTTGGATGAGGAGCTGGCCCCAGAACCCACCTGCTCCTGCCAGAGTTTATAGAAGCTGGAGAAGGAGAAAGGATAACCTGAAACCATGACTACCAAGCTTTTTGTGCAGGTACTCTGAAGTGACCTCTGACCCTACCATCCTTAAAAAAGCAGCTTCCCCAAAGAAACCATGTTTTGGGAACAGCACCAAAGCACCTTCAACTTCTTGAACTTTTTTCCTTTTTATTCACCTGAAAATACCCCCCTGAGATTTTGGAATTAATTAATTAATGCTTTTAAGCAGATTAGCTGGAAAATAAGTGATCAAGCATAATTCAGAAGGACATACATCACTTGCAGGCTCCTGTGTGACTTGACCTTCAGAGTACTGATGGCTTCCACAGCAGTTTGGAAATGCTGTGCCCAGGAAGTCTGAGCAAAGCAGTGTTCCCTCAGAGAGAGGGAAAACCCACCATCAGTTGAATCATTACACCATTAGCAGATATTATTATTACCAGAGACATGCATTAGGGATTCAGAGGTATTACATGTCTGATTCTAATTAATGAACCGCTCTATTCAGTGGATAGCCTGACTGCCAGAACACATATCTTCTGTTACAATAATGTCGCTAGGCAGCTGACAGACTTTTTTTTTTTTTTTTAATGAAATTGAAGAAAGGAAATTGCACTTGGCAAAGTGTAATTGGGAAATGGCTGTAGGTACCCGAGAAGGGCTGAAGTCTTTGAGCCATGGGAGATGCAAATAACAGTGAAAGGGCAGAGGGGAGGAATGAGTTCAGAGGGACAAATGCAGACACAGCTGTGCACTGCTGTCAGGGAAAGGAAATGGAAACTAAAGTTAGAGCAAAAAATCCTGCTGCTTCAGCGAGGCATCTGCCACATCCCAGGATGTCCCATTTCATCACCATGACATCTCTCATCTCTCCTTCTATAAAAAGAAAGATGCACTTCCGTGTAGATCCCTTCGGTTCTCATCTGAAGGAGGGCAGGGGCAGCTGCTGCTTTCACTCATCAGTGTGCGTTTGGCCAGGACAGAAGCTATTGCACCTGCCTCGTGTTTTGTCATGCTTTCAAGACAGATTGAATCCATGACATCTTTCTACCATTAGACAGCTGGGGATGATCAAGGCTGTGGCTCCATTGACATATTTTATTTTCAAAAAGTAGAGTTTTAAATATGATCAGAACTGCATTCATGTAATTAGGAAATGGTCTGCAATAACTCCAAAGGAAATGGGGCAAACTAGTTAAATACACAGCCAATTCAGGACAATGCCACACTCCTGTATGTGCTTCCAGAATGGGTAGATTTTAATCTGCACACAAACTTCCAGTGGCCTGAATGGCATAATTTAAAAATAATTTTTGTTACTCAGTTTTTACCATGCTCAGTGTTTCAATATTTTAATACTAACATGAAATGTTAATACTGCACCAGTTTTATTTTTTGCCCTTGTAGTTTATCATGCCATCCCCATTAAACCTCTTTAGATAATTTGCTACTAGATTTCATTTTAGACAAAACATCCATGCAGCCCTTTTTGATAAAATAACTCTGGGCAATAACGCTGTTAGATTTGCTTTGGGAGTTTGAATTTCAATGCTTGCCTGTCTACAACCTTCTTTTTTTCAGATTTTTATTAACTTAGGCATTAAAAGTTAGCAGTTTCAGACTTCATCATCAGCTATTTGGTGCCACTGACATGAACAAACTAATTATATGCCACAAGTAGTAACACGTGGTATGAACAGTTCACCCGTTTACCAAACTTTTCTTAAAACTATTAAAAATTTCCCTCAGTGCATCTTCCAGGTTAAGGCTTATCATCCAGCTACTTTTTTTCCCACATTCTTTGATTTCTTATTCACAGAAATTTAATTTATGGGCAAGATGAACTGTGGGGAGCCTACCTTATTTTTCAGTCTAACTGCTAGAAGAAATTCTGGAGAATTCCTGGTGTCCAAGCATCATCACACCCAGTCTCCTCAGGTACTGCAGACTGCCATCCCTAGTGGTGTCCCCTACTTTAACCCATGAGATATTTCTCCTACTACAGTCTCTCCTTCATGCCACAACTGTGATTATTGAAACCAACCATTTCAGTTTAGTTAAAGAAATTGAATCCTCCCAAAACACATGTAAAGTTAAACTACAGGCTTCAGTCCTATGAGAACTGTAAGCACCTGGAATTCATGGTACATTAAACCCCCCAGCACTGACCTTTAAGTTTGCTGGGTTATCCATAAAAATCATGTCTCCAATGTATGATCACTTCAGGACAATGGGATCCCAACCACAAGACAATCAGTCACAAGATTATTCCTTCATGAACTGATTTAGGTTCATATACACTATTATTTTCCTTCTGTATTTGCCACTGATCATAGTGGTTTATATCTGTATAAAGGGTCTTGTGTTAAATGCCAGCCTAGTAGCTCACTGACCTACGACACGGCAGCTGATGCTTGCCTGCAGAATGGCTCTCTGGAATCAAACCCTGTGAGTGTTTATCAGGGTTGGTGCTGGCCATGCACAGTCCACACTGCTGAGGAAAAACGCTCTTGCTTTACTGCCACTTACCCATGAAAAAGCGGGTGCTACTGAGTGTTCTGTTTTAATGACTGTTGTTACCATGGATGCAAATGCAAATCTGTTTTTACACTTAATGCGCTGTGTGGCAGCAAGATCCAGCAGAATATCCCTGCAAATGTAAACACCTACATGCACAGTGACCTTCTTACATCTGGGTTTGCACATAGCCATATAGAGGATGTATAAAAGCTGTATTCAAAGCCCCTAATTTTAAACAGTTTTCAGGCAGTTGTTGATAGACTGACTAGAAATTATGCTCGATTGTCATTCATCCATATTTTATGTAGTTTTTACACAGAGAGTTTTCTTTTAAATCCCAAAGTCTTAGGCTACGCCAGGGACTTGTCCTTGTATTGATTTCAATGGGGAATTCTACGTTTAGATTTGATGACATTGGTAGCAGCCCACATTTTGAGTAGATAACACCCAAAATTTAGTGTCATGATGTTCAAAGATTTCCACGGATTTCTAGACACAAAAAAAATTCAAGGACTTATATACATTGAATGCATTCTGTTTATTTGAGAAGGAAGATCTCATATGAGTGCCTGTTATGGAAGGCATCTCTTATCATGTACAATAAAATCAACCATTGCTTCCAGCAGAATACAAAAATACACATCTCAGTGACTTCCATACAATAATAAATATGTAATCATGCATCCAACAATAAAAAGGCACGGAAAACTGGTCACTTAGTAGTCATAAAAATTACTAACTATATTAACAAAGCCACCCAAATTATCTGTACAAGGAAATGTAACAATATATTCCAAAGGTGAAAACACATAAAACATCTTTAAAATAGTATATGCAATAAATACCTCAATTGTTTTTATATATTAAAAATAAAACTGTGCCATTGTAAACAGTATGTAAACAAACAAAATTCACTGTTCCTTACCATTATTACAAGTAAATAAAGCCAAAAGTTACACCCCTGCTCTGTTAGATATACTTCATTGGCAAGTTTTGTCAGGCAGTTTAAAATTTTACTCTTTTCTGCAGCAAACAGAGCCTGCTATGTGTGTAATTCTAAGTATTAGAGCAATTGCTAAGCTTCAGAACTGACTACCCAGGACGTCGTAGGTCATCAAAGAGAACTGGAACTAGGAAAAGCAACTCTTGCTGTGTTATGGACAAAAGTAATTTATTTCTACTACATATAATAGTGTGGGTAAAACTCAGCAGATATATAACACTGCTCTCCTACAGGACTCGAGGGGCTGTACAGAGGTGGTGAGCATCCCTATTCCCATGGGCGGAGAAAGTGAGGCACTCAAAGGTTAACTAAGCTGCCCCTAGTCTTACACCAGCTCCACGACAGGAAACCAAAGGCAGAATCCAGACCTTCAGCCACTTCCTCCTCATTTCCTCAGATATCACATGGCCTTGCAGACAAACAAAGGTGTGTCCTGAACTTCAGTCCTGATTGGAATTGCAGAAAGACAACCAACATGCAAAAGGAAAGGCGACTGCTCGCTTGGGCGCCCATCTGCCCTCACTAAAACCATGGAGCCTTGCCACCCAGTGCAGCACGAGCTCAACAGGAGCTTTTCCCCCACAAATCTGTAACCAGATCCACATTAGGAGACTAATGAGCCCAAGCAGAGCCCGGTCTTTCACAAGCCTACTGATTGCCTTCAATATTTATTCTTTTGAGTTCTGTTTCTACAGCCAGCTCCTAAAAAGTTCAAGCCAAGGTGCATACTTCCCACCTTATTAGCAAGGGGAAGAACAGGAATCTGAATATGATCCTTTCTTAAACAAAATTATAGGAAAAGATTCCCAGAAGTGGTGGGCATTTGCACAGATGTCTTCAGAAAGAGCGTCATGAAGGAATGTGTCTGCTTTGCTATTTCTTCAGCTTTAATAACCTTGACATAACTACCTCATTTTACAAGTATGACTATCCCTGGGATGAATACCTATGATGAATATAAACTTACCTGTTCTCAACACATGTATTTCAAAGTGCATGATAGCTCTTGTTTCAAAATGATATTTTTTAGCCTTAGATGAAGAAATAAGGATGCATCTACTTAGCTGTTTCACAGCCATATGGTTTTTTTACAGGAAGAATACACTTCGAGCATACACAATTTTAAGATACCCTGGAAAGGGATTAAGGAAGCGCTGCATTATGGTATTTTTCCTCCCTTGTGCTATGAAAGAACAGATCCTTCTGTCTCTAGATAAATGATTCCTCTAATATCAAGCAGTTGTCTGACTTGCCTTACCACTTAACATTTTCATCATTTTATTTCATCCATGGAGTATTAAAAGTCATTCAACACACTGGCTCTGAAGATACGAGAAGCTTAAAGCCACATACATAAGATATGTAACTTTTTTTTTTTCCCAATAAGGTACTTTTGGATAAGGTACTTCAAGTGTCTCACACCAGATCTGCAGAGACAGGTGAGCTGCATGAGATCAGTAGGTATAGGAAACAGACAGGACTACTTTTCATTAATCAATGAATACTTCTTCATATTCACCTGCCACACTGCATTTCCTCTTTGTGGAGAGAATCATGAAAGCTGATCTCTTTTTAGATGATTCTGTATTAAATTTTACAAAAGTTATTTTAGAAGGTATTTTTTTAGACATATTCAAGGACCAGATTGATGAAAAATTCTGTACATTCTCTGAGGCATATATTCCCACCTGTGCTGTAGTTTGCAGGTTCTGTAGAAAAATCCAAATAGAAACTGCAGATTTCACATTGGGAAAAAATAAATACATTTCACTCATTTAAAAAAATTATCACAGTAGGAAAATAGCCAGTAAACAATAGATTCAGAGGGGTTTAATCTTGGCCCCAGTGAGATCAATGGGAGTTTTGCCAAGGATTTCAAAAAAGCCAAAATTTTACCCAGAATCATATACAATTCTTTAGCTGACAACAATCATAAACATCCTGCCACCCCATTGTATAAGTTAAATATTAATAAGCATCTGTAAACATCCTGCAATTCATCTGATATAAAAAATACTATAATAAAAACAATGCAGCATCTCAAGCACTGTATAGTTTTAAGTTTTTTTGGCTCTACACACAAGTTGGCATCATTATATATTGGGTAAAACCAGGGTAGGTATATACATGTCTATGTACAGGTGTGCTCTCACATCCACACTACAAACTAGATACTACATAGCTACACACATCCACACAAATACTGGCAAGAGAACATTCATAGCTATGCCATTTAAAAGTCTACCCATGATCAATCTGAGGATCACTTTTATGTGAGGAGCAATATTCCCCCACCCAAATCATCCATAGGCTTACATGTAAATGCTATAACTGAAATACAAGAACAATCTGCAAGGGGCCAAAAGTACTGTTGAAAGCACAGCATATGCCTAAATCCCAACAGATCTATACATTTGCAAAGATGATGAACTTTCTTGTGGAGTGAACACGAAAAACGGGAAACAGGGTAGAAACTACACACCAGTTTTTACCTAAACCCGTGCAAACATGTTAGATGTTTTCATTTTCAATTGAATGTGGTTTTGAATTGAGTGGAAATCACATGTTTCAGCTCTTTTTTACAAACTGATCTAATATTTCAGATCCAAATATATGAGTTATGCAGAGAACTAGACAATGTCACATCTCTGCAACACTGTCACATGTACTTCATGCATTCACTCATGCATTTAAGTGGATGTTACTACAGAATTAACAGTTGTACTTGACTGGAATACCAGTGTAAGTTAGGAGCCTGGCTAATGACAGAAACCACCCATGCTGAGCTGGGATCCTCTCAGAACCTTTGAAATACCTTTAGATGAAATTTACCTTTCTTAAACACCAGAACATACACTAAAAATACATTCATGCAATTTCATAGTGCTTGACATTTAAAGCCACCTGCTCCAGACAGACAGATGTGACAGTGAGAAGTTTTGTAAGTAGCAACTGATTCATTTGCCATCACCAAGAATTAAGACAAGAAGCTGCTAGTATTAGATGATGTTAAATTATTTGTGTGCAATGACAGCAGCGAAGAAGGGCCAGAGGGGAGGTGCAGGGATCAGGCCCTCTTCACCTTTTAGGAACACCTCAACAGCTTGTACTCTTTATGCACAATCCCATCTATTGCATGTCTCCTCTGCCACTGTGAATATCACCTTGCCCTTTGATGATCCTGTCAACATACAAGCATGTTAAATTACTAAGGTAACTGGCAGCTCTAGGGAGATGCCATGGTATCAGCTCTTTTAGGATTCAAAGGATATGATGTAAAAAGGTGGCTAATGAAACTAATTATTTCAGGACATGTTCACAAGCTGCGCTCCTTGAGTTGGAAAAAATGGTAATTTTTGTCATACATGGACAACTGCATTTTTCAAGGTGCATGATTTAAGGAGACATAAAACCAAGACAAAGTATGGACACCACAAATGACAGATGCCTGTAGAAAATCTTCTGGGATCTGGCTAAGCACACAGTCCAAATGCCTGTTTCAATATATAGAGATGGCATCTTGTGAGAGAACAGTGCTACCAGGAACTTTCACAGTGAGTATCTGCAAGCCTGTGTGCTCGTTGTAAACCTTCCCAAGCTGTCCAGCTGGAAAATCTTGTATCCTTAAAATTCTCATTAAGAGCCTCCAGGCCCTACTTTTCAGCACACATGCTCTACTACTCCCTGAAAAGCAAGACCAAGTAGCTTCAAAAGTCTTTCCCCAACCTCCCCATTCAAAAAATAATTGACTGTGACTGCGAAGAGAGTTAGTCCCAAACAGAGCTTACTTCAACTAACATCCAGAGAAAAACACAGTTATGTCTCTAACCCGACAGTGCATTGACAGGGAAAGAGACAAATTAAAATGGTTTTTGTCCAATTAATTCTTTAGTTTAATAAAAGTAGGACTTCAAATGCTAATTCACTTTAAAACGTCACAGAAGGGATTTGGGGCCTTGTGGAGATTTTATTTTTGGCTTTTCACACAGTTTCCATAATGAAAACATACTACCCAATTTTACTTTTAGTTCATTTCTTCCTATTTCCACCTTCCAGTTCACATGCTCTTGTACAGCTATACCTGGATCAAACGCAGCTTCCTAAAATAGTTGTTTCCAATGAATTTGAAACAAGATAGTTCCAAATTACTTTAAACTTTGTACCAGTAGCTTTTCAATCCTAACACTAGTATTTGAGTAATACTACAACTATATTTTTCCAAAGTATTTGTTCCATAGAAAAGAATATTCATTGGTCACTTGGATATTTGTCCTACTAAAAGTTATCATAATTTTCAGTACTTTCAATGTCTTACATAGCTGGTAGAGTTAGCCAAAACACTTCTCTTTCCAAGAGCATTCTGGTAGCTAATTATTAGACAGAGCTTCCAGCAGAAATTGAAAAAACGTAACTTGAAGGATTTTAGTCCACCATGGCTGTATTAGCCTTTGGAGCCTGAAGCCTTGGTCTATCTTGATCTCCTGGAAAACCCTACTACTTTTTCCCAGCCTGCCTGTCCAGCTCTTCTGAACAGAAACCATGGAGAGAAATGCAAGGGTTTCATCTTGCCTGAAGCTGGGGACTAATCCAGAGACAGGAGCTGGGAAAAAAATGTAAAAGCATTAATACAGGCATGACCAGAATCAAACATAAATGAGGCACCAGCTTATTCTGCCCCCAATAATACAAGCAATAGGTTATATGAACTCAAAATCCCATCAGAGAGCTTACCAAGTTTTTGTCAACTGGGAAGTAAGTCTTGAATTATTTAAAATATATGTTTGTAACTCTACCACGTACACGTATGAATTTTCTGTTGCCTTCTCTGAAGGTGGTAGGTCTTTACCACTTCAGCTAAATTGATTACAATTTGTCCAGAAATGCTCTTGGTTATGTATTCACCAGCATTTTGTTTGTTTGCAAAAGTGTTAACAGTGCTAATATTTTATTATTTACATATGATGAGGGCATGATGTTTTAAAATTAATTCTATGGACTGAAAAAAACACAAACCTTTCAAAACAACTTTTTTCAGTTAAAATATTGAGGGTGATCACTATTAAGCCTACAGAAGTTGCTATTAATTTTGGTATTAGCTCCAACTGGCTACAGAAATAGTCTTCTCAAGGTCTCCAGATGTCTTTCAAATGGATTATAATTTCTGAGAAACAGACTGGATTTCTGGTATGGCAGAAACAAACATTTCAAGTACATAAGTGACTGCTTAACAGAGCTATGAAACCTAATGCAACAGTAGTAGAAAACAGCTAGAGATTTTTTTTCTTTTTGTATAAAAGATTCATTCTACACTATACTCCAGATATAAATACAGGAATTTATACAACCACTAAAGATTTTCTATGGGAAATTACCAAATTATGCTTTCTCAATCCTGCTGATGCTACCATTCATCTCTGAAGAGGAAACAGAGATATTGTAAGTCCTGTCCAAAGTTTAAACCCTGCCCAAACTCCTCAGCCTCCACAAGTCATCAAAAACTTGTTCCTTAAGACAGCAATACAGGCATGTACAGTTCTTGCAAACATTAAATCTTTGCGGTTAGAGTAAGCAGCATCAAACCTTGATGATATGAAAATGATACCACAAAACATACAATCCATGAAAACAGAATCAAAAATATGGAACAGCCTGTGTTATAAATGTATATATAAACAGGATGCTTCAGTTGAGAGGTACTTAATCAGGGTGAAACAATAAATTTAGAGTTACTTGTTTGATTATATTTTCTGTGGCTCTCAGTTATCCATGTGAGTGATGGTTTTGTGGTTGTAAGCTAAATAAATTGCTTCAGCTCAGTTATCCTCAACAATATGTAATCCTTTCACAAAGACTTTTTGCACTGCTAATTATTAGTTACCTGAACTGTTGAACTTGTAGGCAATAACTTAATATTTAGGGGCACAGAGAGAGCACTGCAGAAACAGCTGTAAACACTACTAGTGCAATCATTAATAGGAAGCATCAAGTGAAATGGAATCACCATGGGGTTTGTTGTCTTACATGTCCATTATTACAACTGTTTTTAAAGTAGGACTATGGAACATCCTTTCATATTTGCTTTATATATTAATTTTCCATTACATGTGAAAGAGGCCTCCTGAAAGTCTTCCTAAAATGAAGACCAGATGTATTGAAAAACACTGATAATTTTACCCTTGAACTAAGATGTATTCATTATCTAGGCATTAGGAAATTCTCATTAAATTAGCATGAGTGAGCTCAATTAAAAAGTAAAATTGACACGTTATCTATTTCTCTACAAAAAGCATAGGAAAATATAAAATGGATGTTTATGAAGAAAAAAAATCAATTCCTCTTATTTGAATTACAATTATGCAACATTGCAGTATTAATTTCCTTGGGCAGGGATAGAGAAAGATGATCTTTATTTATTATTTACAGGACAAAGCATGTTAATACCAGTCCCAGAACAAGAAATACTGGAATGAAATAATCTGGGAGGGTTTTTGATCATTTGCTTTACACTTTACTGCTCTCCCAAGTTCAAAGTATTTTTCTTTGAAAGAAAGAGACATTCAGGAGAAAAGAATAGTTGTTAAGGGGAGATACATAAAAATGTATCAGAGAAAATTTGCACTTGCCGACATACAAAAAGAAAATTGATTTTTGAACCTTGTTTTCTTTGAAGTATTGCAAAACATCACCAACACCTACAACCATGAGTTTGCTTGATTTCATTCAGTTTCTAAGAAGGCATGAGGCTTTATAAAGGCAAAACTTGCATGACCTAAATCACAGGTTGCTACAGCAATCGAATACAGTGAACTGAGAAAATCCCATTTGAAAATGACAAAACAGAAACATACATTTAGCAACCTGCTGCCATTTTTAAAACATGCATTTCTCATGTTCCTCTCTCTGAGGTGAAGAGCTTTTCATCTATACGAATACCAGCCACTACAAAAAAATGCAGATTAATCTGCATTCTTTTCAGATTTTAATGTATACTGACCACAGAAATCACGTATATTCAACTGGGGGGAAAAAGATTCCACCTAGTAAACTTTGTATAGAGATTGTCTTGATAAATCTAGCATGCTGAACCAGGCTCCACAGGATCTATCAGGATAACTTATTTTCTAAAAAACTAATTGCTCTTAGAGATGTGTTTACCTTGGTTTTGTTGAAATATTGGGATGTGTGCTTTGAAGCACTTTTAACAGCAGGATTAAATTAGAAAGAATAGAGTTCATTTAAAAATCTGGATATTTATGTACATAGTTCTAGGAGCTGGAACTTTTACAGCAGTAAGGAAAAGACCCCAATACTTAGAATAATCAGGAGAGAGTAATACTGTGTTCAAAAGCCTTTAGAAAAGCCACATCACTTAAACACTGTGATAACCCACAACCTCCACAGAGAACCCCTGAAAAACATTTTGAGCCTCCCTGTCAGATGCATTTGCACTTCATAGACAACACTAGTCTAAGGCATAGAGTTGCATAAAACTTGCTTTCCTGGGCATCTAATAAATACAGCATAAATGATGCTTACAGTTGTTTTTTTCTACTCACACATTTTAAAAAATTGCTTAGGACAATCAAAGTTAAATTCTTTGGTGGTCATTTAGAAAAATGATCATCGATCAGTTGTCCTATACTGAGGTAATTTGAGGAGTGCCATAAGAAAGTTGTGTTACAAACAACATTTGCTCATTTTCCCTGCCTAAAAGCAGCTCCCACTTTTAATATACTCAGCGTAGATCTCTACAGTGACCTGAAGAGATCCTGTTCCATAGCCCATCTCAACGCATTGCGAACAGCAAGGCTGCAAGTTGTAATGAGATTGTATCAGGAAAGCAAATGTATGTATTATGTGTTATGTCCTTGAATAGACCAGAAGATTAACTATGTTGTCTACTGTAACATCAATATGCTAGAATGTTGCCAGATCTTAAAATACAGTGTAGCTTATGCAGAACCAAAGAGAAAAGGAAATAAAGCTTACAAATTCTTGACAGATGTCATCTGAACATCATTAAAGGGGGAAATGTCAAGCACATTAAAATAAAACCAAACCCAAGAAATTTTCCATTGTTTGCCAAACTTTCCATTTTTTTGCATATGCTTTTTATACAACAGCATGAAAATCATATCATTTGGTAAAGGCATTTTGGTTTGTTTTTTACGGAAACCCTGACAGAAAATAGCCTTTTCCTTCTGTTTGTTACCAGAATAATCAATTATGTCCACAGTGCTTCCAGAGTGATGCTTGTTGGACCTACAGCAGCAAGAATACAAAGAACAACAATTAGATATAAATTAAGCCTGTTTTGCTTCTTTTGATTTTTTTTTTTCAATCAAACAGTGAGGAGAGTAGATTTTACTTTCTAAGGCATGAATCCCATCTACTTGCCATGGAGTTACTTTTGTCATACATAGGAGAAATGGAGAGCAAAACCAGGATGCAGTACTTGACATTGGCCTCTTTATACGAGAAAGTAAGTTTTTGTAAAAACCAAATGAAACCTTACTCTGCTGCCCATGAAGAAAACATAAATAGATGTTAAGACACTCTTTAACGTGCAAGAAACGTCAAAGCTACTTGATTAAGTAAAAATCAAGCGTTCCTTGTGCTGCAATGGCACATTGCTAGGAACAGCAAGGAGACAGCAATTATGTGCAAGTTTTCTGGCAGGTGTTGCAATGTCATCTTATCTCAAACATTTAAGTAGAATTTTCTTTGTAGATATCTGAAAATTATTTTCCTAATTGATTAATATTTTTGTGAAAAGTTAACCAGGAAATTAAACTAATTATCTATGTTTCACTTAAGTAAACTGTAAATAACCTTACAAACTCTGGTCTAGCGCAATTTCTAAACAAAGACAGTTTTAATTTTTTTAACCTGTTTACACTCATGGATTACTGTCTTGCATGTGATTCATCTTAGCATGCATAGTGTAAAACCTTAAAATCTGGGGTTTTTAAATTTTAATGGTCTACTGATGTAGGAGTGCTGTCAAGATTGATAACTTTTTAGAGAAATGCACACAGATGCATTTTAAAATTAATAGTTAATTAGCAATGAGTAAAAGCTTACCCCACAAAAATGAAATCAGCTGCTACATTTTAAATATCTTCTTATGTATGATAAATAAAATTAAATTTTCCTTCAAGAAAATTTCATTAATCTTTAAACCTGCTTTTGAACAATAGAATAAATTAAACAATTAGTGCCTAAAAGTTCAAATATGCTACAGATGTTTAAGACAACTGAATAACTATATTAAAATGCACCATGAGAAGATTCTTTATCATTTTCCATGCAGGAAGCCAATTGATATTTTTGTGAGGTACCGGTCTTCCAAAAATTCTCATAAGTTAGTTACCTGATAAACCTTCTGTACATGAAATATTTAAAAATCTAACTGTACAGTGTTTCAATCATATATAATCTGCTGAATATGGCACAAATGCTAAATTTCCACATCCACACACCCTTTGCCATAGAACACATTTTAGGCATAACACAACACTGAAAAATAGAAAAGTGCCTGAAACTAAAAAAAAAAAAAAAAAAAAAAAAGGGAAAAAAAAAAAGACACTCAAATAGCAATAAATTAAATCTCATTCAAACCCATAAAAAAGTTGTTCAAGTGTTTAAAGTATCAGATGTGTCATGCAACAGAACAACAGACAATTCAGGCAGGCACACCATGCATTATAGTTTGCATTCATGGTATCACAAGGTATCTCTCCCCTCTCCTGCATGGCCAGCGAGTGCCAAATACCTGCGGCACTGCCAGGCTCACGCGTTGAACCTTCCAAACTTCCCGCTCTCCTGCACAGGAGGTTTTACAGAGCTACGCCCCAGAAGGATAACCAGATGACCTCATGCTGTACAGTGGCATCTTGCTGCAGCATAGAGAGAGGCATACTGAGCTGCATGTAAGCAAAGCAATCATTTCTTGATTATATTTTCCAGTCAGTGCAGTTCACCATCAACCAATCAATTTACCAAACTGGGCTTATCCAAACTGGCCAATTCGCACACCAAGAAAACATCTTCACAGAACATACCACCTTTTCCTTTTTTTTTTGGCACAAATCCTTTCATACTCTTGCTGCAAGTTCTTCACCACAGAAGAATTCAGAGATGCTAGCCTGTACAAACACCAGTGCTTATTCTTCCATAGAGGAAACTACAAAGACAGCCAAGTGCCTGCAATAGCTTTGCTTCTCCAGCAACTTTCTCTTCTCTCTTTAAGGAAAGCACCAGCATGATTACACTTCAGAGAAAGGGGTGTTCTTGCTGAGCTCTTTAATTCCCTGGAGAATTCGCTTCATATGGCCCACTTTCGTTATCCCCAGGTCCTACAGAAAATTTAAAGAAAGGAAGATAGAAAAAAATAGAAACAGGAAGTTTACTTTTAAAAAGGGAAAAATAAACCCCATTGATTATGATCTATCCATGCAACAGATGTCTAGATATGTGCTCACTACAATCAACATTAACCAGGAAGTGTTAGCAAGAGTTGCTTTACAAAAAGACTGCTTAGAGCATATGAGTCCCTCTCCATCTGGCAGACAAAAAATTACTTACCTGCAATAGTGACAACCCAGGGCACTTCAATATATGTCAAAACCATTTTTGGCTTGACCTCTAAATAAAACCCCTTTCACAATTTCTGGCAAAATAAAGAGAACAATCTCCCCCTCCTCTCTACTACAGCAATCAAATGCTTGGTAGGATGTGATGGGTTAGAACTTCTGTCCAGCAATGTCACTTGATCAGAGGCCCTATGATGTCTGTTTTAATCAACAAACACACATATCCCCAGTTTCTCAAGGGGAAGTGGATGTAATGGCTACAGGCATGTAGGACAACTTCCCTTTAGAGAGCAATAGAAAAGGTAAACATTTGTTGCTCATTCTAAAAAGGTTGTATCTCCTAGCACGGATTTTCCTGACTAGAGAGCTCGAAGAAAAATTCTCAGAAACATGATTGTCACATCCCAAAGGAAAATGTAAAAGGCACAAGAGTAAATCTCCTTGTAGCCACCCATAAATTATTCCCAGCAGCTGAAAGGTTTGTATTACTGGTTTCCAGACCCATATCTGTTTGCAAGAACAGACAAGAATTTTTTGCAGCAAACTTCTTCCAGTATTAGTAAGAGCTTTAGCAGCATCCTTTTTCAATTTTGACTGGTCCAATGGTCAGAGAAGCAGAATGGGATGCCCAGCTGTGCTAACGATCCCCCACCACACTAATGAATTTTCAGTTCAGTTTGGTGGAAATCTGCTTCCCTTATCTGTAAAACCCAGCTATGAAAAAGTCTTTAAAATCCTTGTGTCAGTGATGTTGAGCAATCGGCAGAGTTGAACACTAGTTATTTGTAGAATAAACTTTGTATAAATAGATCATGGTTAAATAACTAAAAAACAACTCAGAAAAGTTTCACTATTTTTCTGAAATAAAAATTGTGTCATGTTAATAGGGAGATTTTTCCATTATAAAGACATTAAAAAGAAAGGAGTGTAATTAGGCAGCTTGAAAACATTATTCTCATACAGAGTGGAAAATGAAACCATATCTAATATTCCATACATACTCTACACAAAGACTGTGTCTACATTTCTACAGCCACAGAGACCTCAGAAAATCTGTATTCTAGATTACTTTAAAATGTTAGCATGCATTTCATTCTGGAAGAAAGGGGTGGTAAAATGGGCATGAATTTATTATTTTATTATAAGGGTAGCACAGCCAAGATTAAACAGATGGTTTAATTTTCAAAGAGTCAAGACTGAATTCTGGTTATGTTGGAGATAAAAAATACTTGGTTGTTTCTTCAGTTGAAAACTATCAGCAGTACAAATGGGTGGTCATTCTTTACAGCACTTTGGCACTAAGGTGTCAGCATTAAGGAGCTCACGATATGTTCATAAAATTTCCCAAATCAAGTGCTCTTCATAAACCTATCTGAAAAAACTCCTGATTTTCCATACCATAGCAATTTATATTTTAGTTTTGCTAATGGTCATAGCACTTATAAACAAATGTAGCACTAATTTTTAAGTTAGGAGAATTAATGTAGGTAGCAGTCAAATTCATCCCAAAATGACAGTAATATTTATAATTTTAGATTTCTGTAATATTATCTTTTTTATGTTAAACTTAATTTTCAAGTAAATCAAAATCACACATGACTACTGAAACTAATGAAATAGCCTAGTTGCAATGTGGATGAAATTCTACATAAGGAAAAACGCATAAGGATACTTTCCAAACCACAACAAACCACATAAGTTCAAGGTTAAGAACTTAGAAATTCTTCAGAACAAATATTTTTTTATGAGTAGAACTTCTGTTGGATAACCAACATAGTGAGATGCTGCCAGACTTCAAAGTCAGAGGAAAGAAACCACGTATCCCACCAACCTTGGTAAAGCATTTCACACCACATTTGATTCACAGGCAAGAGATTTCAGTTTTATTTCTGCTCCAGCTGAAGTTGCTGTAATGCATATCAGAAAAGCAAGTCTCAAGAGCCTCATCAAAAAATCTGGGGACTCCTTTCTGCTACACTGCCAGGGGAAAGAAAATCCCCAACCAACAACTCTGAATTTTTACGCTTTTTTTGGTTTGGTGGAAACTAGAATTTATACAGTCCTGACACTGGATGCTATCTAATATTCTCAGTTTACTGCTTATGCAGGTAAGTTTGATGAAATTCTTTCATTTCAGACTAAAAGGATCTGCTATATCACGCATCCTTCAAAGAACAAGATCCTCACATATCTCTGCATTTTTGTGCATGGGTTTCACCATCCTCTACATAAACTATACATATCTAATTGATATCTAATTAACAAAAATTAAATTTGACTAAAATATGGTATTGAAGACAAAACTCTAGCCAGAGGCTGAAAAAAAAATAGCCTTTCTTTTTTCCCAGCTATGGCCTTAGAACTATGTTACCACCTCTCCTTCTGCTCTCCCTAACCACTGTGCCATTTCCTGGCCATTTTTTGGCCATATGTACCACCACACTAGCAAACTATTTATATAAACACTCCTTAATAATAACATCTTCCAAATGAGAAATCTACCCTACTTGCATTCCCAGTGTAAAAAGCCATCTAGCATGTCTGAAATCTAACAAATCTTACAAAACCTTTTCCATGAAGGAACTTTTTTCAAAACATGCTACTGCAAAACACAGGGATGAAGTGTCACAGTCCTCAGCACAAATTTTAGCTTGACTTGTCACTGCTTATCAAGTTGATCTGTGGCATGGAAAAATGCCGTTCCTTTCTCCAAGGAAACCAACATTGCTATGCAGCTTTAAGGTGACATCATCCCCTCATCCTATCAAATGTGTTGCAGTTCTGATTATGACTAAGTTGCATGCATAGGAACATGGTTATCAATGCTAAGAATGCCAATATTTATTTCAGAAAAATCAGTCTCATTTTCAGAAAGTTTGCTTGTAAAATAAGGTTAAGAAAAGAAAGTCACACCAAGCCTTCTTTCTACAGTTTCTACAGAATAATTCACAATTCACTGCCCAACCATTCCTCAAGCAAAAGAAAATAATATGGCTGCAAATTTCTAAGATTCCCCTAAATGAAATCAGGCATATGAGGCTGGAGACAGGGTATCACTGCAAAGAGGTATCTGGCCCTTCCTGGACGTGTTCTTCTTTTGCCAGTTGCCACACAGAGCTCCCTGAGAATGGGATCCACAAGCTATGCAGAAATATAATTAGAGGTGCCCAATTCTTCTGTCAATACATCAATCTATACCAGCAATGCATGCAAAGGAAGAGTGTTTCGTCAGATCCCTTTCCATACTGCTTTTTATGTCTACTTTTGACCACATAAAGGAAGGTGGGCTCAGAGGATTCAATTAAAACATGCAGCAATTTTTCCTGCTGCAGACATGAAAGGTAATAGAGGTAAATCCATTGCACAGGAGCTCATTAGGAGCTCATGAATCAATGGTGATCCCACTGAGCTTGTCAGGAAGCACAAGCCTTGCAGTAGAAGAGAGGCTGTAGACAGATTATGGCTTGCAAGAGCAGTGATGGCTCATCTGCACACCTCGACAGCCAAAGGAGGAAAGATCCCCAGGGCAGCTTGTGACGTGTTCCTCATTTCCAAAGTACCACATTCCACATCTTGACACCGATTCAGGTCCCTGGCAGAAAACTGCAGGATGTCTGAGCCATCTTTAATTGGCTCCCTGCAGAGACCATGCCCCCTACGTAATGAGCAGGATGAGTGCTAAACTCTGCTATTTAAGTTCAGTGCTGTCATGCAGAGTGCAAGCTGTGCCTGGCCAAAAGCCTGGCCTAGCCTGTGAACAGCACTGATTTGGAAGCTCTCAGCATCTGCTAATGAGCACATGGGGCGATTCTGGAGCAAGATTTTGGTTAGCTCAGGACATGCCCTTGGTAACTTGTGTGGAGGAACTCCTCGTCCCATGTGTCTCCAAGCAGCACTAGATAGAGGAGACAGCAGGCTGGCTTTCTGTAGGCCCTCCAAGACAAGCCTTTAGTATTTCATGGCACAGACCTTTGTCATGGGGTTTTATTCACACTGAACCAGCATGAGCCTTACCAACAGGGATAATGGATTGATAATTACCCTGCTGCAGATATTTATTTGGTTTAAGTGCCAGTCTTCTGGGCATGCAGTCAAATAGGTACCTATAAGAAACAAGGCATGGCCAGAAGCCATGTCTAGTTTAACGCTGACCCCCCCACCATCATTTCTTCCATCAAGTTGGACTTTTTAAGTTTTCTTAACATTTTAGCAAACCTATGCATTGCGTGATGCCCAGTTTTGCAGTTGAATTATAAGTTTGTTCAGCACCCACTCAGAACAAGGACTTGCAACATCCATCACTAGAACACTCTGGTGGATTGCTTGGGCAGTTTTCTATTCCTTAATTTTCACAGGGAGGGACTCTCCTGAAACTGTCCCTCCCTGTCAGTAACTATCCTGATACAAAGGAATTTAAATTCCATGGAAAGAAGCATAGGCGATCTAATACCAAAGGGTGAAATAATACACAACAGCCAAACAGATTATCTCAAACACAGCTATTTTCAGCAGCTGCTTTCTACTGCAACACTCACACAATACAAGCACTACCTCATAACACCAGGGTTCCATACTTTATGAAAAAGTTTACATAAAATAACACATTTTTATGAAAATATTGTCCCTGCCTGGAGACTACTGCACTGTGGCTAGAGCAATGACTTGCACTCTAAATGTAAATGTTTGCAATTTATACAATATCCCATTTCCTCTCTTACATGCTAAAAACAGTTGCAAAACACATTACCAAGAACTCATTACTGCTAGGTTCCCGGAAAAAATAATGTAATGAATCCCCAAGGATATAGCTGCTATTACATATAATGGATGCACTTAAGTCATTCTTGAAAAGCAACAGCAAGCTCAAATAACAGCCTCAGACTGCTGGATAACATTTTTCCCTGCAAAACGTATCTATCTGACCTCAGAGGAAAAACATTTTACAATTCTGCAGTCAAAATAAAATACTCTTTTTTTAAATCTCTACAGCCAATATCAGAGGTTGGTCAGGGAGGAGAAAACCGATTTTGACACACAAACACCAATGCCATGTAAGCCCAATGCTGCAATTTATTAAGCTGCTTATCTCTCTCACACCCACTATATCCAATATATACACAATAAATCATGTGGAGCAAATCAGGCCTTGCAGGATATAGATTCAAAATCATTATGACTGCCATCAACTGATCCATACTGACCATGTTTAATGGAAACAGTGAACTCTTGAAGAAGACATTATATTACACAGATGCCAGTAAGATATCAAATGTGCTTCTCCTATGCCTTCTGACATAAACTGCAATGCTATCATTCTACATAAAGTAAAAAAAAAAAAAAATTTTTTGAGTAACACAGATATTCTCGGTTGTGAGTTCAAGTCAGCACTTCAGAAAGTCAGGCCCAAGGACAGCGCATATTAGTTTATTGCATATTTGCACAGTGTAAGCCAAGCTACAAGCAATGACAAGTGCAGGGAAAGAAGAAAAGTTGGTTGTTGTTTTGTCAAAGAAAATGGTCAATAGCAGAAAAGTAGCACAAAGGAAATACCTTAAGATCTCGCCTTTCCAGGTGTAAAAGCTCAGAGCCTCGGATGTCATGGCTGATGAAGATTTCTTTGTACTCTCCCAAACTGAGCAGATCCAGCCAAGCAGCAACTTCATCTGTGCCCCACTTTTGAACTACCAAAGTTAAGAGCAAAACCCCCTTAATTTCTACATGCTCAAATGCATCACAAGCAAAGGTTAGGCCAAAGAGAGTGGAAAACAGAGTAGAATTGCCGTGCTAGCAAAGGGAAAGGTTAGAGGTGTCTTTTCGACAAAAACTGACAATTTCCTTTTTACATGCAGGTTTACAGGTTAGCAGTTAACATGAGAAAGTATCTAAACAAAGTTGGGGGTCTTTGCTTTGCAGCCATGCTTTCAGCTTTACTCCAGTTTCTTCAGTAAAGCCTTTAAAACCTCATGTCCCAACAAATTCACATTAAACCAGCTTAGGATCAGTGACGCAAAGTCTAATGCAGTTCTGCTTTATGCCATTAATTTATTAGTAGTCATCCAGGGAGAGGAGAAGCCTTCAAAAACTAATTGACATGTAAAATTAAAATAGCAACCATACCTCAAATATAGCAATGGCAGCAAGCAAGTCCAGTTTTAATTAACATATTCTAGTATTCTTAATTAAGACAAAAAGTACTCTTTAAGATACTGTGTTACACAGGCCATTAAGCAGCTCTCTGTAAAACATTGTTCTCTAAGGTTAGTTGCCCACATTAGTCCTATTAAGACCACATATATTAAAAAAATAGTTATGCTACTTATTGCTATAATTTTGCAACTTCATTCAATGCTGATCACTTCACTTTGTAATGAAAAGAAATCTGAAGTCTAATCTGAAACTCAAGTCTGATCAACAACAGCAAGATTTTGCAGATTGTGATCAACTGTTCATTTAAAAAATAACAACATAGAAACAGTTTTAGGACCATTTAATCACTGATTACCTCCTGGACGTAATCTTAAGGCCATAAGTTCATGAATAAAAATGGGAAGAGAGGAGGGTGGAGTTTGTTCAACTTCTAACTAAAAAATTAGTATTGAATATGATGATTCTTTGTTTGATCTGTCTCACTTACTGAACCTATAACCCACCCAAAATTTAGGAATAACTGGTTAATTAAACCAGTGTGATAAAGGCTATTTCGCACCTGAAACTGACCTGAAAAACCTGAACTGGAGCTTCGCAGGGAAACAATGTGTTTACCCATGGCTTGTATGGCTATGAGTTAATCAGATGTAACCACCAGCAAAGACACGGGTCCTGTTGCACAATAAAACTATTAAAATATTTTCATAGTAGTTCTTTGGCTTACTTGGAAGTATTGGGGTTCTACTGGATGCTTTTTAAATGCACTGAAAGAAATATTTATCCTAATGAAGATGGCAGTTAGCTCAGCTGCTTTCCACTTTGACTTTACTCCTAGGCAGTCACCTCTTTCAAAAAACAACCCATAAAATAACATTTTCTGCAAATGCTATTATTTTTCTTGCAATTTCAAAACACATACCAGGCTGAGGGCTGGTCTTATGTTTCTGAACTTTTTCTTTTTTAAACTTTGGCACTATACGAAACACTGTACTTCTGTTGTTTCTTTTAGCATAATCCAGAGGGGGATCCTGCATGAGAAAAGAGGCATGGTTACCTTCAATTCACAGAAAGCAACAGTTAAAGTATATGTTTGTGATGGCAGTTCAAAGTTAATCTCGAAAAGTAAGACCCAAATTTACTTCTGTAAAGAATAATGTCAGGATTTAACTCTACACATGTTTGGTTTAATAAATATATATTAAATATACATGCTTAATTTATTTATTTATCAATCAAAACCTTTATATTCACAAAAGGAAATAAAACACAAAAAAAAAAAAGCCCTAAGCTTAGAAGCTTGGTCACAGCAGACAGAAATGATCCAGCATCACTACTGAAAGCGCCTCACCAGATCACGAAAGATTGTAACATACTTTTCCCTATCAAAAAGAAATTATGTTCAGTGAAAATCAGGATGTATTAATCAAACTTACCTCATCATCATTTGGTTGAAAAACATAATAAAGCCAAGGAATCTCAGCAAGTTTTCTCAACTCTATTTCCACACTGTGCAAAGCATCAGACAATAGTTCTTCATGGGGAGCTTCTAACTGCTGTTTATAAACAAACCAGAAAAGTAGTACTTTTAGTTTCATTTGAGGTTTAACATTTAAATCTAGATATCTTGTTATCACACACAAACAGATGACTACTTCATGGTGAGCATCAAAAAATGGTGAAAACAAATAATCTTCCAAAATTAGAGTTTTCTTCTGAGATGTATAAGAGCACCCTGACACAACATTTAATATGGTCCTGACCACAAAGGGATGATGGAGACAGCTGAGATTTTGGTGCAGACCAGCTGGACATAGCTGTCAATCACTGTCATCCCTCACTACACTCCTGAGTCTTTACAGAGCAAAAGTTATCTGATAACACCACTGCAAGGACACACTAGAAATGGGAGCTACCAACACAAGGGAGAGAAAACCTCATAAGAAGAGTAAGCATCTGGAAATTCTTTGTATGAAAAGTGGTGTAAAAAAACTGAGTAGATGGTAATAAGGCTAGGTATTGTTTGCAAATGTCTTCTGACGGTAGATCCCTGGCTCATGTTCAAGTAAGAGGAAATGGATCTTGTTGAAGATTCTCCATTCCCAAAGGTCTCCCAGTGGTGATATGATACCTGCACTACCCATTCTAAATAGGTTAGACGGGGAGAAAGAAAATGCTGCTGGCTGAGGGTGGGAAGAACTCCCCAACAGGAGACAAAACGACAAGAACATCAGTAAAGGCCAAAGAAGCAAGCAGGGGCTGCATAAAAACATCAGGATTTGATGACCTACATAAATTTGTCTCTATCAAGACTTTAAGAATGCCACAGAGATACCTGTTTCCTTTTAAACTCCAGTCTGAAAACTGTCCTGCAGCTGTTGTGAGAGTGAACCCATGTGGAAGAGGTAAGGCAGGCAGCTGATGCCCTGAAAAGCTGTTTTGATCTTATCTGGGATTGCTGAAACACTGTTTTGAAGTAAAGAGTTGAATCATAGACCAAGTTGCTTGGAATCATTAATAAAGCAATTTGAACATCAATTTCTCTGTTTAAACTACAAGTAGTCCCAAAGCAGTGCAGAATATCCTTCTGAAATGATCTCATTCTGTTCATCCTAATGAATGCATTTTTTAAAAGGAGTTGTAAGAAAATCTTGGCTATCTCTAGTGTCAGAAAAAGATTTTGACATTGCTGGAGTTTGGTGATAAATTACAAACCCAATTAATTTATCCTACCTAACAAACACTTCTTTCCTCTGCTTCAATGGTTTGCATATGTTCCCATCTTTCAAAGAAGAGACCACCTTTGGTAAGATCTTACTGTCTAGTATAGTAATACTAGAAATATCAGCTCCCTTTGCCATCATGTTATTTTCATGGCTAAAGCTCAGAGAATTCAGTGTCCATAAGCAGACTTTGATGTTTCTTTTGTCTTACCTTCTTTTTTTTTTTTCCCATGTGAATAGTTCAGTTAATTTGGAGCACAGGGAAAGAGCCACTTTTCTTTGAAGAAGTTACAACTTTTCTTGTGTTTTCATTTCTGAGAAATTACTCAAGTCATCTAGTTTCTATAAATGAATGAAGCAAAGAATTCTGTCTTTCTCGACAAGTACTTATCTAATTGCTTGATTCACAGAGGAAAACATTTTGCCTGGGGACAAAATTGCTCATCTGATGGTACTCCTGAAATAAATCCAAAATAATAATTCTGGTACAAAAAGAATCAGCAATTTAGGGCAAATTCTCCTCCTACAACATCTTGGAAAATCTTATTTCCAAGATGAAAATTCAAACTATTGAGGAAACAATAAAAATAAAGGATTTTTAAATTCTTTCCCTGCTTAAGTTTTTGATATGAAAATATTTTATTTCAGTGAGTTCAGATAATTTTATTCAGTTGAAATGAAATATTCTGTCATAATTTTCCCTTAATGCATTTGAAAATTGTGCTCTGCTCCAGACTGGAAATGCTTTTTAAAATTAAAAAATGGAAACAGTGCCTTTGGAAAGTATCTAGGCAAAACACAGTATTTTTAATTTTTTCCAAACTGTATTCCAGCCATTACCATCTGGGAGATTCCACAAATCAGCTTCATTGTCCCATCTGGTGCAGCCTGGTCTCGTAGAAGGTGTCCCTGCCCATACTAGGGGAGTTGGAACTAGAAGATCTTTAAGGTCCCATCCACCTCAAATCATTCTGTGATCCTATGATATTATCATTTCACTAAAAATTGTACTTCACCATTTGCTGTGATCTAATACTAATACTGTTTTATGAACTTTGTTAATCACAGCTCTTACAGGAAGTGGTAAGAATCACAGACTTGTTTTATGTGTATTTACACTTTTTTCCTCTTCTTCAGGAGCTGTAACAGCAAGACTCAAGAGACAGTAAATGGCAACCAAAGAAGCAGCTTATCAAGTGTCCTAGTTTAGTTGCTACCTGGGGTTAAACCAAGTAGTATAAGCAACAAAGACATGAGTTTACTGCTCTCAGGAGCTTTGAACACAGGGAAGAGGGGTGAGGGAGAAGTGACGAAGCTGAAAAAATAGAGGATGATATCAGAGAAAGAATGTCTGTCAGAGGAGAAAGGTCCTTAGGAGAACAGTTTACAATGGGAGCAGCTGATACATCAAGCAACATCTTACACTTCATCTGTCTCTGTTTTAATAGAATGAGGGACCAACAGACAGGCAACTTCAGCATTTAGAAAATAAATGGCAATAAGGCTAACCAGGGTGCCTTCCTCCTGTGACTGTGAAACACTGTTCTAAATAAGCACAATGTCAAATGAGCATAATGGATATCTCTGGAATATTATCTTGGTATCTTCCAAACAGCCTTTTTATTAAAAAAAGGGCTTGATGTAGCCTCATGAAGACATTTGTACAACCATAATGAGAAGCAGAAATACAACATGCAAAAACTCAGAAATGAAAAAAATGAATGAAATGAAGGTTTGGAGCCTGAACAAGGGCTCAGTTCAACAGCACAATGAGATCACAACCAGCTGCAGAAAAGGTAATGTTTCAATGGGAAGGTTTACATAATAACATTACTTCCAGGCTGCCTTGAAAAATTTCACCAGTCCTAGTATGGCATCACCAACTTAAGTGGTTCCTTCTAATTTCTTTTCCTAAACAATTTTTTTTTAAAAATCTCTTTTAATTCCCCACTAAATATGAAATATATGCGACTAGCAATAACACTTGGAAAAAAACCCAGCAGATATCTTTTCCCTTTTCTTGGACAAAAACATCTAATGAAATAACTTTCCCTTTGAAAACACTGTAAAATAAAACATGTGAACCTTATCTTTGACTATTTCTGTAACTTAATTTTTAGCCTTTAGACTATATTCAGTTTTGGTTACTCTAAAACAGACTCATACCATTTATCACTTGTTTAGAAAGGTATGTGGATCTGCAGTAAGTTTCATACCCTAACTCAGCTAAATGAAAATATTCCTATTAATATACATTTTTAATTACAACACTTAAACAAACAAGTTAGTTATAAATCTGCTTTCAAATCTAAAGAAAATGTAACTGCTTCTACTGAATATCTTCTCAATATAAAACTGGACCAGCACAGAAAACCTGACATATTTCTTCTTTTCACAAGGTCAATAGAGAAATTTTCCAATTATATATCCAGATACAATTGTTGAGAAATCTTCATCATTGGGGGCACAGAAACACTTGCCAAAGAAGATGCAAAGTCTGCAAGCACCATTAGGGGTTTACTGAATACTTACCAGTTAAAGATTATAAAATAACTCCCAACAGGTATTAGAACAAGGGTGGTATTTACTCGCCCAGATTAGATCTGTAGAAGTTGTATGAGTCTAAACAGCTCTCAAACCCCAGGCTCTCAAACTCTGAATATGGCCACATAATAGCACTCCAGAAGTTCTCTTGAAGGCTACATCTCAGAAAGATAAATCATCTTTTTCAAAGACAGGCCTCCAAGACAGCTGAGTGTGAATCAGCCTCACAAGGACACTCATTTCTCACCACTGACTATTAACAAGAAGAGTCCAAGCAATGACTTTGCTATCTGAAGTGAGGAAAGATGGATGCCAACCTAGAGCAAGATTTCATAACTCCTTCTGATCCAACCACAGGTGCAGTGTAATCTCCTCCTATCCACCTTACAGAGCTTCTTGCAGTGTGTCTTCACTTTGGCACCAATTTACAAAAATCAGCAAAGAACAAATCACAGATAATCTGAATGAAGGAATAAGCCCATGGGTTTTGTGAACTTACCAAAGGAACTCTTCCTACTAGGAGAGATTCTGTTTCATTATGTAAGGCTTTCACATTGACAGCTATCTCCATGGCAGTGTTTCTGGTAAGGCTCTGGGGAAAAAGAAGCATAAACATTCTTTGAAGTGATGCAAGTCAGACTGAGAATTAGTACTTTAGTCTTACAGCACAAATCTTAAGTGCCTTCTCCTAGAAGAAATATGTCAGTTTAGCTCTAAACTGACAACCTGTTCAGCACTGAGAACGGAAACCAAAAATGTAGTATCTATTTACTGTCTTTTCCTCTACTTCATTTAGTATGACCTTCATATAATCCTGAAGATCATCAGATGACCAACCACCATATCAATCCCCATATAGCAAAGGCCAGCAGAAAAATTGTGAATCTCATTTAACAATGACTGTTGATTTCAATTTTCCACCTTATTCTTAGCAGAAGTAAGCTAATAGCCATATTTAAAGAAGGTCAACTAACATATTTACCATTTGTCAATTTAGGTTAGCTGTGGACAGCTTCTACCTAATTAATCTTTTCTGGGTCCAATCCCTGTAAACACCCAGATTATCGAGCATGAAGAGAGAAACCACGAAACTCATTCCCCCTCAGCCCCTTTGCCCTCTCTGTATAGCACTTAGATAGCAATTAAGCATGAAAATTTCTGTGAAGGGATCCACAGACAGGGATTACAATACAGCCCCCATGCCACCAGCTTCTGCACCCAGATGTTATAGCTTATTTACTTATACATAAATCTCTGTTCTTCTTTACCTCAGGAAACCTTGGGTTGGCTTTATTTAATGCATGTGAACATGCATTAACAGCATGAGCAAGCTCCTGCTCCAAGAGGCTATGTACTTTTGCTGCTTCACAGATCCTACAAAAACATTTAAAAAGGAGAATAGAATGTCTTAATTTCTTTACAGACTAATTCTTGAGTACACAGCTTAACCAGATGAGAAAATACACAAAGATGTGCTTCACAAAACACTTTTAGATAAATATGATACTTAATAAGAAAAATTGAAAGGCAAGTATCTCTTCAAGCAATAGAGCACCTCATATAAATGATGTCCATCACACAGATTATTTATAATGGTACAAATTACTGAGATGGACTTATTTGTTTTAGAACACTAATGCTATAAAAAAAACCAAAACACCGGACCAAAAAATGTTGGTGCTATTAATTCAAATAAACTACAGAGGAAAACTCTAGCACATTACAATAACTTACTTGAAAATTGGCTGCAAACATTTAAGATAATGGGAGGTCCAGCTGTAACTACAACCTCCAGACCATTTCAAGAACAGTTAAGTTTTAAAGCTGTCTTGAATAAACTTCAGTTTGGGTAATGATAGACTAAATTATTCTTCTATGTCTGCATCATAAAAAGAGTATGTAGCTCTTCCTTCCTTATATTATTGGTGATTTTGATGCTAAAGATAATTTGTTGTTATGGTAAAATGTGAAGCTTTTTAAAATGTTCTGATTTAAAATAAACAGTTCTCGTCTTTATCTCAGCCTATACGAATTACTGAATTTTTAAATTGGTAAAAACCAGCTGATGTAGTGACAACAAAATATTAATAAAAAACCAGGGCATAAAAAAATGCACACTTCTCTGTATGAATTTACATTAACAATTCAGTCTTGGTGTCTAGGTTGCCAATCCAACCTCTTAATTTTACTGTACCTGGTAATAAGTTCTTCTGCAGCTTGTGAGCACAGCTGGATCTGTGCAACTTCTTCTTCTGTAGCCAACTCAACAGCTTGCTGAGGGTACAAGGGAGATCGGATAACAGGTTTGCAGGAATCATACTTCTGTTTGTCCTCCCAAGACTTCAGGGTGTTTTCAAAGGCCTAATCAAAATGAATTATACATTCAATTCACAGCAGTTGAAGTAGTCTTACTCATTAAAAAATGTAATTTTACATTTTACATAAATTTAAATTTTATATTATTTTACTTAAAATTAATTTAACAAATAAACAACTGCTTGATTTAATTTTATATGAATAATACAACCTGATTAAATAATAATTTTACTTTTCAAGTTTGTAAAGCTTAGTATAGACAGTAAGTCACTTCTGAAAGCTTTTCCTCTGTCTCCCCCATTATCCTCAAAATGTGTCTTCCAAACCAATAAGAACATAAAGACAGTGATAATGGTTGGACTTGATGATCTTAGAGGTCTTTTCCAACTGAGGGAAGGAGGGAGGGAGGGATAAAATGTTGACCATTCTTACTATATATTAATAAGAATATAGCAATAGCACTAATAAAACCAATAGAAGTTGACAAAGCTTTGCCACTTACATAAAATAATTCTCTATCAGGCTCATTATAGAAATTATATAACTGTAAGTAACTGTATGAATTACATAAATAGTCATTAAACATTTTGTTTCATAATCACTGTTTTGTTCACATTATAACTGAAACCAATTATTACAGAAACCAGTGTTAGCAATGGTAGCTCTTTCTGCAACATACTCTGTCTCGTGTCAGCATCTGAGCTCTGTTTTTATGTATGATCTTAATAACTCCTGGGGGCTGGATCCATGCCTCGCCATCAACTTGCACTGGAACCCCTTCATCACCAAGTATGGTGATCTTTACTGACCGACACTGCAAAAGAACAAACACATTATTTTACAGGGTAATAAATACTGGTGAGACTGACAGGCCACCTGTAATCTGTTGATTACGAGGAGCTGTGGCTTCTGTCCAGAACTGTCTCAAGAATTAAGCACTCCTATACTTCATTCATCATGGAACACAATTTGTTACCCACTAAAAACAAAACAATGTCAGGACTTTATTAATGTATAGGGTGGCTGCCATCAGGAGTGCCGCTACTTGCCAGAATCCCAAACTGCTGCCAGCCATCCCACATGCTTGCAAGAAACAAACCTGAGCTATCCTGTGGTGCTGCAGTTTGATGACTCTGGAAACTGCCATCTGCATGCTGCCAAATACAGCTACAACTTCTAAGATTTTATCATCAAATGATGGAGCTCCAAATATCTGTGAGGAAAAGAAAGTATTCAGTTTTTGATGGCATATACACTGCTCAGATTGCAATGAAACAGATTCATTGACAGACATGTTTTCAACATTTAAATGCTCTAACTTCTTTACTGTAGAATTACACTGTCTCTTTAAAGTCATAGGAGTAAGATACCACAGACATTAGGTAAATATTATTTAAAACACCAATGCTGATAGTATTTCAAATATCTGAATGACAAGCCATATCCTTATGTAGGAAGCATGGCATTTTTCAGCAAGCAGATTAAGAAATGTTTTTCAAGGCAAAATGTAAGGACAGTTCAAATCTCTGCTTGGTTAATGTACTTAATATCTAGGAGGCTCTTCAAGGTAAGAGAAGTAATGCAGTCTTTTTCTTCCCAGAAGCGCTTATCTGTTTATATTCTGAATTCTGTAGAAACCAACATCCAAGTCCACACTCTGCTTTGCTTAACACTGCTTTGATGCTGAAGAGAATCTTGCTTGTGTTGTGTATAATTAGCCACTGTAAATTATCCACTTTATGGAACAAATGTCCTCCTCTGCAGACAAGGTGCTGAATTTCTACAAGCTCACACAAAGCACAGAAAAGTCTTGCCACCTGGTGACCTGCTGGGGAACTCAGCCACAGCACAGATCTCAGGCTGGACTTCACCTGGGTCTGGCAGGTGACCCTACTAAGTCACCCTACTAAGTGACTTGACCCTACTAAGGTCACTTGAAGTTTGGCCATTTCATCTTAATATGCAATAGGGATCAGTGAGAAATCACTCTAGTAAGAGTTTAATGGGTAGGGAGATCACCTTTCTGAGCAGTATTTAGGCACCCTAGACAGAGCAAGCTGCATCAGAGACACTCAAGACCAGACTGAAGAAAATTCCAGTATCTCCATCTGATTTTTTTTTTCTAAGTTTCCACAAAATTTTTTCCATTTTTCACATGAGTACATGAACATCATGAAAAGAACCAAGAATTGATTGTGCTATTCCACAATAAAAAGTGTGCAGAGCTCTTGATCCAGTAACTGATATTTACAGGGCTAGTTCTGGCATGCGTTAAGAAAAAGTAGTTGTAAAATTTCATTTATTTTGTGTTGCCATTTCAGCAAAAGTACGGGAAAAACACAACCCAGTCTTCTGCTCTGTCTCTCCACCAGTAATATCTGTACTGAAAACCAGTATTTTCTTTTTCTCCTTTTTTTTCTTTTAAAGGCAGACCAATCTTTACAGATCAACATTCAAGTTGACTCCTTTCCTGTTGCAGGTCATGTTTCCAGCCTGTCATCTGGAAACCAAAATAACATGCCTTAATAAGCCCTGCTCAAGCCACTCAGGGTACAGATGCCCTGCTTGGCTCACTGCTAATGTTTCAGCAATAGTCACAGCTGTCAAGGCAATATCTTTCATTTGTCCAGACAAGCAGAACCAGCAGCACTTCAGACCACCACCACTACCACCACTTGATGAAGACTCATTCAAGACTGCACTAAAGCAGCGAATTATGCTCCTAACTCTGTCCAGAACAAACATGTCATTTTGCTGGTACATCTGCCCATTAGAAGACTAATAATACTATCAGCAAAACTGCTCTATGACACACACATTTGCTGTATAGCAGTACAAAAGCTAGGACAGATCTTCTCTCTCACTGAAGCAGTCCAGGGAGAAAAATAAACTCCTGAACAGGGGCTGAGCAGGTGTTAAAACAGCTTTCAAGTTATGTCTATGAACATGGAGTATATAAAAACTTCAGATATCCATTGCCAAATATAAACAGAATTGCCATCCTCCAACATATACCAAAAAAATTAAAAGGACACTGAAACATGTCTAAATTTATTTTTTCACTTTTATACATGTGAATATATATACACATATATAAAACATATATATATGTATGCAATTATATATGTATTATAGAATATAAACTAGCAATCAATGCAATAATATATAATAGATATAATAATATATTACATAAAATTCTCATATATATATATATATATATAGGTATGTATAAAAAGAATGGAAAGGATAAAAACTCACAAGAAACCCAGAAATGCAAAGCTTTTTGGCAAAAAAATCCTGGATTGTCTATATTAAAATCACAAGCCAGTTTGCAACTACAGTTTTAGGTGATTCAGACATCACACACCAAATCAGGACATGCAGATTAGGATAATCTGCCAGTAATTACAGTTGGTGCATTGTGAATGAAGTGGATAGCAGCAGTAACACTGTTTCATGTTGTATGACATTTAGGTATCCATGCAGTGAAATGTTTCTTGGGAGATGAAAGGAAGAAGGAGAAAAAGCTACCTTACGGTATTTTAAAAGTTCATTGAAAATAATATTCAAAAACCAGTTTACTACCCCCAGTAAATTATCAGTCACTAAATGCATCAGTCTTCATTTTCTGAATCCCCATCCCTTATAGCAAAGCTGTTTGAGGAACAGGAAAAAAATTAAGGTATAAAGTTTGTTAGACTATAGCAAACAGAGGTATCTAGGCTTTGAGAAACCTTATTTACAGGCATCTGTAAAACAATACAGAGAGAAATTATTTGTGTCTGTTTATAAAATTATTTTCTAAAAATACTCATACAGATATTTAAAAAAACAAAATCATTATGCTTTATTATGAACATTTTGCTGGAATGGACATGACAGAAGACAACGGACAGTAAAAAATCATGGAATATATTTTCAATTAAAAAAACCAGCAAGACAATACAGTTTGAACTGAGACAGCCTCCTCAAACAGGATCTGTTATCCAAACTATACACTACTATTTATATCAAGTGAGAAGAGCAGTTAATTATATTTATTGCTGGTTTTGCCCAGGAGGTTAAGTCTTTTTAATGCTACTTACATCATCTTCTTTGGTTCCACCCCAGAAATTAGTCCCACCAGCATAGCTGGGAATGTTTAGCACAGCTATGCCCTGCAGGCTTGGAAGGGGGATGTACTGTCCGTCACACTGTAATGGATAAAAGCTCCTTCAGTACATAAATAATATGATAACAGCAATCAGCCATTTTTAGCACATGAAGCTTCAACAGAGCTGCCAGGGGAGGACAGTCATTAGAAGGTCTGACACAACAGTATTCCCTCCACGCAACGAAGCACCTCTAAAACAAACCTCTTCTTTCCAATCTTAGCACTGATTTTTAATGAGCTGAAAAACATGTAGATCTACATGCTGCAGTATCTACAGCACTGGTGTTCCATGATTCTTCAAAGAAACGTTTTCACATCGCTTATCATGGAATCTCTCATGCACTTAAACCATTGTCTCTCCATCAAGGATTAAAAATCTTTTTGCAGTGAAAACCAATCTCCCTGAGTCCACATAGTAAGATTGCCAAGGAAATTACAAAAAGATTCATTTACACATTCAGTAACTATATCAGCATCCCCAAAATTGCAATAGACTTGTTATTTAGTCAAATCCATTTAAACCAGGGGTGGGGGGGAGGGGGATGGGTGGTGTCAAGAATATCCAAGAATATTTCTGGCATAGCCACAAACAAGTGGTTAGCTGTCAGCGTTTGCATGTATTGCTGACTTCCTGTAAAAATAACTTCACTCTCCTCCCAAAAGTGCAAATACAAATCTAGGACTGACCCCACCAGTGTCACCCTGGCAGTGGATGGGAGATGTTGATTTTGCAGGTAAGAGGTCACTCTTATGTCTGACTGTTCAGTCCTTCTTTCTTACTGCTGTGTCTCCCAAAACCCATAAGCAACTCCATGTCCTACTCAACACAATCATGGGATAACATAGGCCAATCTCACTTTGGTCCAAGAGTAAATTTAAAGACATCAGTGAAATCACTCTTGAACTGCAGCAGTACAACTGCCTGCAGAGGGGAGCCCAGTGATCTCAAACCATTCCACTGGGAGTCAAAAGTGAAGTCCTGCAGCAGTGCCACAGGCATGGAACTGAAGCAAATTAGAAACACAAGGTTGTAAATGCTGGACCAAGTGTCATTTTATGGACCAAGAAGTTGCAGGTCTAGCAGCCTTTAATGAAGATTGCTAGATTACTACACATTACCAGTCCCATAGAAGGATCTTAAAATTATGCAAATGAAACAGAAATTCTAAAGAAATAAGGACAAAATCTGTAGCACCTTTATCAGGAGGAGAAAGAGATGCAAATTATTTCCAGAATGTGCTTAATGCTCTCATTTGGTGATTTAATCTTAGCAACAAGACAGAATGTAACATTTTAATCAAGATGAGACAGTATCCAAAATATGGTGTGATATTAATAGATGCTGTGCAGCCATTTGTATTATAGTAGAGGTCTGCCTCTAATGCCTGAATATGTAGGCATAATATGTCTAATATTATGCAAGGCAACAGTAAATATGAAATTTTTACTTGCTGACTTACTTCCAGAAATACTAAAAACTAATTATGGAAGGGTCAGCAGTATTATTGAATCTTATTTGAATCCAATTCAAAAGATCCCTAAATTAGAATTCTATGTGCAGTATATATAACATTCTTTCCTGTCATTATATTTGCTAACTACTGCATAATTCCTTGATAATTACTCAATCCTTAGCTGACAGCAATCTGCTGCTACCAGAGAAAATCCTTCTAAATTTCAGAGTGAGAAAGAGCTCCAGAAATGCAAAACTATTCTTTCAACTTAAAAAGTTACCTCATATAAATATCATAAACTTCCATATGAAATAGCATGAAATAAAAAGAGAAATTATGTATTTTCTCTGTCAAAATCCACCTTAGATATTACTTGGGTGAAAATAACATTAACCATCCTGTAGCCTTTTTCTGCATTTGGGAATCATTTATACTTCCTTTAAGTTTCCAATACCATGTGGAAGACTTAGATTTTATGTTAGAACTTAAAAGCAAAAAAAATAACTATGTTTAAACATGGAACTTGTTGCTGTGATGATATCTTGCTTCTTTTTGAGACTACTAGAGAAAGTCTCTACTGGTGTAGCTGGGCTTCTTGTGATGCATATTCAGAATCTCCTCTCTTGTCAGGAATTTTTTACTATTTATGTGCTTTCCCTATATGTGTAGCTTTCAGAGACTTTAAATTGAACCTGAAGAATTAAGACTCCTTATTTCTTTCCTTCTGTTTATTTAATGGTCATTTCTGTTGTTGCCCTTAAAACCTGGTCTCTCTTCTGATGCAGTGAACATTAAGAAATATATCCTAACTATACAATTTATTATCTTTTTTTAAGCCAATAATTACAAGAAACATTATACTGGGTATTCTGCGATCCTAAAGTACTGACATTGTCCTCCAAAACATGACTTGGAGAACCAAGTTTTACATAGAACATCTTTATACAGTGCCTTTGAGGTCAGCTTGGGTTGACACAAGAACGCTAACAGATTTCAAAAATAAGCACAAATTCCTCACTACACATTGTGCAAGCAACTCAATCCATAAATAAAATTTACCTCAAGTTGAACTTTTTGTTCTAAGTTCTTGTAAGTTCTCTGCAGTAGCTCTTTTGTGCCAAGAACTCCATACCACATCATGTTTTTCGTCCGACTTCTGAAAACAGGCAGAACAAGATTCACATATTGAAACATAAACATTATTGTGTCTTGTATTTGCAGAAAAAGAAACAAATTAGGAAATTCATATAAAAAGGTAAGGAAAAGAAAAGAATGGAAACATCTTGGCTCTGTTACTGACAATTAGATTACCTGCACTTTTCAGGGTGTTCTTCTCGCTTGTTATTAAATTCTAGAGAAATTTTTGCATCTAACCCAATCCCGAAGTAGTTGTTCATGACACATTTTTCCGAATATCCCTCCCTGTTGAAGGAAAAGAGAAAATTAGGTGTACATCTGTACAGAATCTGGACACACAAACATCTTTGACCAAGACTGTGATTGGTCACAGAACAGAATACCAACTAATATACTTCAAGAGATCTTTTCTCTAATTCTGCCCGAGTAAACTGGCTTGGGCTGAAAAATCCAGCTCTGAAAGATTATTGTCCTCCTCCTCCTCCAGGTGAGCAAGGGGTAAGTAAGCAAATGTCTCCTATAATTTTCAGCTGCTGCAAAAACATTTGTGCCACTCATAACTAAACCAGCACAGTCCAGCTTGTTTTCAGACACTGAGGTCTACTGCCAAACAATAGCAAACAAGAGCTTCATAATGCAAAAAAAAAAAAAAAAGAGACTACAAAAATATAAGAAGGATGCCCTTAAGGAAAGCAAAGTAAAGCAAAATAGTACATTTGGAAACAAAATATTTCTTACAAGGAATCTGGATCCGGGTCAATAAACGGCGTAGCACCAAATGGATCGATGTTTGCTAGCAACATTTTGCTAATAATTGAACTTCCTGCAATGGAAGCAGCTAGACCAGCCCTTAAACCTGATTGAAAAAGAAAAAAAAAACAACAACAACAGAAAGAAAGAAAATAATAAAAAAACAATTTGTATCTGATAAATAGACAAACATATAATATAAGCCACATACTGGGAAACAAAATTCTTTGAATCTGTACAGGGAATGATTGTGATTCTATATCAATTTGTATATAGTGAGACATGGGAAGAGGTCACCCAGAGAAGCTGTAAAAGCTCCACCACTGGAAGTGTCCAAGGTCAGGCTGAATGCTTTTTTGAACAACCTGATCTAGTGAAAGATGGCAATGCCCATGACAGAGGGCTGTACTAGATGATCTTTAGAGGTCCCTTCCAACCCAAACCACTCCGCAGTTCTATGATTCTGAATTTTACTTTTCACCCTCCAGAATGAAATGCAACACTTCTGCTGCTTTTGGTATTTTGCCAAATGATCAGAAATCTTCTACATTATTATGAACTTCCTCCTATATAATACAACACAAAGATGTGTATGTCAGTTCAAACAAATTCAGGGCATGAAGTAAAAGTCATTATTTGACAGCAAGCAGGAGATTAGAAGACAATATTAAAGTAGGGTAGGAACAGTAGATTTGAAAATCATAATTACCTGGGCAGATAATCCTCGTGTTAAGTACTGGGAGGTTTTCCTTGCTTGCTGCCAAAGCTGAAGCAGAGAAAGACCCTGTCTGAGAATGGATACCTCGGCTTGTACGTCTATCAGGAGATCTTGGTGCAGTTTTAGCTGTGCGGAAAAAAATAGATGTAAAAACACTAATTAGATCTATTATGACATTACCAACGACAGAGTTTTTACAGCCCTGAAAATACATCAAAAGCATTAATTTAATTTGTTACCACTCCATGACAAAAGTCCTTCCCCCTCACACCACAGTTTTTCTTCTAAATAGGGGAAGAAAACTCAGAAACAGATCAAGTGACAAAAGCAAATTAAAATGACCAAGTCTGCATGGCACTCAACATGAGGAGTTCCCAACTTATACTTCAAGCTACCAGCAAAAGTATTATATGTATTAAATGTAAATATGTTCATAAAAATGTACTATATCCACCTTAAAATGCAATAGTATTTAATGCTGAAGTAAGCTTCTGATAAACATATTACTGAAATAACAAAACAACTCAAATTTCATCTGTGTTTACTTATAAATATAGATATATTATATGGTATATTATTATTTATAACATTTTTAATACAGATAGTACAATGGCCTATAGGTTAGAATAGCTATCTCATCAACACCTACACTATTTTCTTCAAGCAGCTAAAATAGGCTGCCTGCCTGCATCAGATTTCTGAAAACATCAGCAAAAACTCTGACATTTTTATTTACAGCCAAACTGAAAGCCGCAGGGGAAGGGAAAAAGCTATGTTCACCTTCGTCTTCTGCATTTAGAGAGATTGTGGGGTGCATCAGTTTTCCATCATCTTTTTTTTCACAGAAAAACACAGAAAACAAACAAACCAGCAATTTCCCAAGTATTTAGTTTATTCATTAAAATTCTCTGGAAGATGGATCAGTGAAACCTTGACTGACAGCAATGTTTGGTAGCTGACATAACTGTTACTGACAAAGGCTCAGGAAAAGCATAGGGGAGAAAATCATGGGGAAAGATAAGATATTCTCAAAGCCTCACTGGTAGCTCACTTTGGCTGCCTCTGGAGGTGATGAAGAAGGATCAGCTTTGCAAAGGGCTGACTTTAGGTGCTGTAATTTACTTTCCTGGGCAGAATTTGTTTCATGCAGCCTGAGAGAACCTGCCAGAGCCTGCTTTGGCCTGGGGAAGTTAACCTTTGTGCAATTCAGCCCCATAAGACATAGCCAGAAACTGGTGCCTCAAGGAAAGAAGTTTGGGTATTACCAAATGCTTTGTTACAGCATTTCCATGTGTCTGCAGAAAGCTCTTGCACAACAGATGGCCACACAAAGACACTTCTTGGCTACCTCTGCTCAAAATTATCTCACATCTTAAAACTACTTCAGCTTAGGACAGCTTCAACCTTGACCATCTGAAGAAGCTCAGAACAAAAAAAATGAAATTATTTCAAGATGATCTGATTTTTCCTCTCAAAACACAAAAACTGATCCAGCAAAAATAGAATTAGTAGGACTAGCACCAAGACAACAGCAGGGAAACAGCACCAGGAGTGTGGTGGGAAGGATAGGATATATCCTTTTCAGTGGCAGCAGTGGGACAAATCAGTTCATGTCAATCATGACTTAGCCTGAGAGTAACATGGGTGTACTGTATGAAGAAACTAATGGAAAGAAAATGTTGAATAGGAAAATCTGGAGACAAAAGGAATAACTAGAACAACAGTTCACACATTGTGCTCAAATCACTTCAGGCCAGGATTTGCACATTCACCTTTTTTTTGAAGTGATGATAATCTAGCATTGAACAGTAAATGGAATGGCAAATTCTTCACTTTCTTGTATACCAGAAGTACAATTACACACCTTTCTGGATGACTTGCTGAAGCCAAAGAGAAATTATTATACACAGGACAAAGAAAAGTGGGTGAATTTTTCTGGATTGTTTTATATGAAAGGACTGACCAAGTGAACCAACAGCTCCTTCTGACTTTAACACCTGCATAACAGCCACAGCAGTTATAAAACACTGCAATATTGCATGACAGCAACACAACTCAATGATTTGTATCTGTGCATGACAAAACACTGTAATAATCTAAAAAATAAAAAGGAATAAAAATGGCAAACGATATCTAACAAGAGTCATTAAACATTTAGATGAAGGTATTAACATATGGAAAAATATTATCTTCATGAAAGGACCAGGAAGATCCTCAGAGGGTGAAATATAATACTTAGAACAAAATTAACATTTATTTTTCATAATACTACTGAAAAATTCACAACACTGTTCACACAGTCTGTTCCCTCTGTACTTGCGACAAGGCAGTTGTATTAAATAGGAAAAATCAGCAGAGCAGCTGCTCTTTACTTGACAGATGAGACTCATGGGAATAACTGCAATAAAGATAAACTTTTGCTGTGAATGCTCTGATAAAAACAACAGAGCCCTAATGAGTAAAACTGATGTTTCAGTGCAGATAATTGAATTTGTGTTTCATGCTTTGTCCCTAAACATCTATCGTCCAGTGACAGCATTAATATGACCTCTATTCCACATATATAAGAATAATACAGCTCCCCATTAAGTGCAGAAATTATGCCATCAAGAAACACGGGGTTCAATAAATTTCTAGAGATGTGTACATTTTTATTTCATTAACAGTTATGGCAGTAGGATTGGATCATCTGTAGGGTCAGCATCCTCTATGAGCTGCTATTGAAAAGGGACAACCAACATGCATTGATCCCTATAACCAAGAGAAAATATAAGTGACCAGTGAAGAGACAATCACTGGAGAAAGCCTGACATCTGTTTCTGGAGAATATGTGAGTTTCTGGGTCAACTAAAGCCCCAACACCCAACAGTCTTATTTCCAAGGTAGGACCTACCAACACAGGCACCAGCTTCAGAGCAGAGCCTTGTGAGGACAGCTTTTGAGGATGTTTGTGGGGTTAGGGTAACAAAAAGAGATGCAAATCCCAAAATACTTTTCTCATTTTGCCCCAAGAAGTTGCTCACAGAGTACCTAGAGGATGGGCTTTGTTGCCTGCCAGCTACCACTGTTTCTCTGTGACCCACAGATCATCTTGTGACCTCATCTGCAGTGCATCACTCTCCACCTTGATTATATGGGAAAGACTGAAATTACCACCTATAATACAAAGCAGCTTTCCTAAAATTACTATGTAGCTTGAGAATCTTAGTCTACAGCTGAGACATACTATTGCCACCATCACCTAGGCTCTAGACTTTGCTCAGCTTCATGTAGAAAGGTGAGTGTAAACACTGGATTTAATTCAGGCACTTCTCTCCCCAACAAGTGCCTTCTCAGCTTTGTAAATACATTCCAAAAGACTGTTCATCTATTATTTCCCTCATTTTTCCCTTAGTTTTTATTTATCCAAACCTATTGGAATTGGTGAGTACTTTTCAGTCAAACAGGATGCTAGTATTTTTAATTACAGAGCCCATTATGCTCCAAATACAACTATAAGGAGATGGCATATTTCTATTTTATTCCTAATTTACTCACTGGATGGGGACTCAAGCTCCTTTGTATCTTCCTCTTTTTCCTCTTCTTTGGATTCATCCAATTCTTTGCTGTATTCTACTGGAGACTGGTTCACTTGCTCTTCACTATGAGCATTCTGCTCATCCACAACTGTTTATTAAGAGAAAAGACACAGCTTCAAGATTTCTAAAGAAAAACTGCATACACCAAAACTAGCACGTTTTTTGTAGTTTTTAAATTAAAAATATTAACAAAAGAGTTCCATTGTCAATTCACTGAAAGAGTCAGTCAATTCTTTGCTGTCCAGATTTGCTGTCAGAAATTTTCACTTTCTGGAGGCTAATAGTTAAAAGAAATGCACTTTTATATGTGCACACACATATATCCATAAATACTTACACCTGCAGACAGTGATCAACATTCAAACAAGCTGCATTTCTTTTCCTTGCAGCTTGTAATAAGCACATAATTTTATCTATGTAAGAATGTAGAAATCAAATTTTAAAATGAAAACTTACTCCAGTTAAACAAACAAACAAACAAACAAACATCATTATCCTATTCTATTCTACCAGTCCAGATCAAAATGTTGCTGATGTGCACCTTTTTCTGCTTGTTCAATGATCTGCCTCACAGCCTTCTTCAAGCTGTTTGCTCGGAGCATTAACTGTTCCCTTGGTTTGAAGAGTTTCTGGGAAGACTTTGAGACACACTCTGCTAATTGCTCTTTACTTTCAGACAAGGATTCTTCACTTGAAAACTCCTCAGGCTCTTCTTCCACAATGGGGGGAGCAATGCCTGGGAGAATGGGAGCAGCCTGGGCTTCTGTGTGAAGAGCCTGGAGCAATAGGTCCAGCTTCTCATTTAACTCTGAGCACTAAGACGAAGTGGAAAAGAATAAACACACACACAAAACAAGAAAATTCAGCAGTGAATGTGTGAATATTTTCAAGAAATTCAGTATCAGATCATATTTGAAACTGCAGGTGTCTTTAGCATTTACATAATTCCTTACGTAAAATCCAAACAGAGGTTCAACATTTTGGAATATCAGGTCTGCATGGGCTTTTTGCAGACAATGTGACACTCTACCAGATTAGAGTAATTACAACACAAAACCCCTACACTCAGATTCAAATAAAGCTCCATGCTAAACTCAGCCTGCCCCATAACCAGGGTAGGGATTAGATCCTAGCCCTCTCCCCATGACCTGCAGCACAGAAAACTACCAGAGATTTGCCCATACCATGGGTGTTCCATACCCAAGCTTTGAGAGGTATTTATGGAGACATGCCCAGCTGTTAGACTGAGACACATGAGGTTTTGCAACACATCTGTACATTTAAGAAAGTGAGTTGTCACAGACCGAGAGGGTCAAGCCAGAATCAGATGCTGTCAAATGCTTCTACCCAAAACTAAGTAGTTGTTCTCTCTAGGTAGACTGGAAAAGAAAGGATTTTCTATTCCTAAGGGAAAGAAAACACTGTCTGGCCTTGGAACAGTGAAAAAGAAAAAAACTGATTTTCTAAAATGTGCACTGGATAGAAACGTGAACCACAAATTGCCACTTAGCAAGTACATTTTCTGACTCTAGATTGTCAGGGATTTTGTTTTCTTCTTTTCATTTCAGTGCATATAAATTTTGTGTCTCATACCAAATCCTTCTGTTGTGTTTTTTTCCCCAATGCTTTTGCAACAAAATCTCTATATTCTGCAGCTTAAACCACTGTTTTTGACATTGTGGCCTATCTCCCCTTCATTCTCACAGCACACTCTTCATTATCCCATTGTTTTCCTGTAGCAAACTTAATCCCTAGAAATATAACTAATGCAGAAAACAATTCATTTTATCTCTGTGCATGCTACCATGAACTTTATCCTTTACAAAGGAAGAAAGTGAAACACTTTAAAGAGCTCTGAGTTTAAAGATGGTTTGGAAATAATTACTCTATGCAATAAGAAAAGAAGAATTTTGATGTCACTGGTTGAAATGAAAGCCAAGCTGGGATCCTAAAGCAATGTGAAAATTAAACATCCATGAGCTAAAAACTTTAAGAATCCAACAACTTGAAACCTGAACATAGTCATAGTCTTACTTTAATGGCCATGGCATCAGCTTCTTCTGCATTTTCCATTGGTTTTTCGTAAGTCTTCCCTATTTTGGCAACAAAGTCCTTTACAGTTTCACATAATATTCTTCAGATAAAAAAAGGAGAGGGAAGAAATCAAATGAAATAAAATATATAGGTTTTTAAAATTAAATTCTTATGGCAATTTATTTATAAATCTGCTATAAATCATTCTCATTGGAAACTGAACTCTGCAATCATACTTGGAAATCAGATGACATTCTTTTGTATAGCCTCCAAAATCGAAGTGATAAGCTTTAAAACAAACACTCTTTCACTTAAGCCTTAACATACATTGCATCTCAGCCTCTTATCTGAAATAAACCTGACTGATTTTATCCACTCCTTTGCTTGCACACCTTCCATACAAGAGGACTTAGCGAACCTGCATTCACTTTGGTAACTTCAAACACAGTCATGCAAATTCCCATGCAAATTTGGAGCTTAGAAACCATGGAGAAAATCCACTGACTTTAATGGAGCATTTAGATAAAAGCATATGGCCACCCACATCCCATTGCATAGCTTGTGCTTTTGAACCAGCCCTGAAGCATATCTGTGCAAACTACAGTGGCTGCAATGAATTTTCACTGTGTAAATCAGAAAAATACTTGGTTCTTGCTACCTGCACTGCAGACAGACAGCAAATGTACTAATGAGGTGAGGATAATTGCTCAGTACTATTCATTTGGTTGACATTTTTCTGACAGAAATTAAACAGATTTAACAAGGTACAGAACCAATTTAGAGCCTGGAGTTAATAATATCCTGCAGTTTCATCTTCTACATGTGCTATGTATAATTTAAAAATGAAATTTTGTTAACTTACTTTTAGGAGAAAAGAAAAGATGTAATGACATTCAGATGTATTTTAAAAGATTCTATGACTAATCTTTCGCATATTGCAAAATATAAGATGTTTTTTCACAGAGAAGGTACACACAGAACAGTTCTGATTTCAGATGATGTCCATGATTTGCCAATTTTCTCTCATTTCAAAATGTTTCAGTTTGGGGGAAAAAAAAAATCGCACCACTTTCTTAGATCACTATTGATTGAACTGACACAGACAGGGCTGTAACAAAGTTACCAAGTTGAAGTTCTGCTTCACGCTGGTGAAGTTGTTTGTCCTCTAAACATACGCATAAAAAAAAAGGCCAGAAGAAGTGCAGTGTGAAGCAGATCACATCTTTGCTTTAATAACAGGAAGTTTCGTATTTAAGCCATGCACTGATTTGGAATGATTTAAAATAATTTAATATTGATATTGTGCGAATATTTCTTTTAATTTCATATTAAGCCATCTATTACAACTGTACCATCTAAAAACTCTGCAGAAAAGAATATCCACTCTAAAAGATATAAATCAAGATATATTAAGCCAAGCCAGTTGGGCCATCCATAAGAAAATCAGGCTTAGACAGAAGGCTATTATGGTGATGATGTTACACAGGGAATTTATCCCACATATTGTGCATAAAACTGATTGACTCACTTGGCAGATGATATGACAACTGAATGCTGATCAGAATTGAGAATTTTTGCAAGATGAGCAGCAACTGAATCTTCATAAGCAGATATCTGAAAATAGAGAGCAAAGAGACTTCAATTTCCACACATTCCAGCAATTTAACACCCAGCAGTGAGTTTAAACACCTCAAAAATAGAAGGATTTCCATTTCAGATCTAATACAAGACGAAGTGGCTGGCAGTGCAGATTCTACCTGCATACTGTATTTTATGTACCAGACTCTTAATATTCAAAGTAAGACTGCATCTGAGAACTTGATCCCCAGCTCTTTTTCTCCTGTAGAGAAAACAGTAAGTTATTTCTAGGCTAAAATCAGTCCATGAGGCAGAAAATAATTTATCTTCTCAGATTTATAACAATGTCCAGTATTGTAATCTAATATCTTTTACTTCTAAAATAAGCAAAGTTTTTCTCGAACAAATTGCTCAATAAGAATAAATCTGAAGTTCACAATTATAATCTGGAATTTGCACTTTACAATCAGGTGGGCTCTTACTCCCCAAGAGCCACAAGTGACAAAGGCTGCCAAAATGGTATAATATTATCAAAGCCAATCCCCATGGAGCAAACCATTTTTGGCTTAGTGTTTACAAGAACATTAAAAATTACAAATTATGAAATAGTTAGAAAAAGATTTGAAATGGATCAAAAAATGCATCCTCACACACCATATCCTATCTCAAAATAACTGTGGATCCAGACTTCAATTTTAAAAGGAATTTCTAATCAAATTCCAAATCTAAAGCTAAAAATAAATGCAGTTCTGATGGCTTCCTTTAAGAATCTCTTAAAATCCTTAGCATGCTTTTGTCTTTGATTTTGAGCATGCAGATACACCACTTTCGTTTTTTCTCCTAAAACTCAGCCTTCATTGTAGGACTCTGACATCAAATCAGTTTTCATTTCAAAGGAGAAAACAAAACATAAACATCTGATCTGTAAGAATGAACTACTGTTTGTCAAACATCACGACAAGATTTCTGGAAACCAAGTGAAATTAGTCTCCTACAACTGCTGCAGGAAAGAAGGGGGAAAAAAAAGAATCAGATACGTGCTTCCATTTGCTTTTCAAACTGCGATATAATCCAATACCTACTATAAGGTTAAATACTATTTTTTCTAAAATATCCTAACTTGGTAAACAACATAAAAAACCCCATTAAAATAGAGATTGAACAGGGTACTCCAAAGCAAATGGTTTTGTCCAACTCAAGTAATGACAGGTAATATAGCCTACAGAATATATTTTCCAAAAAAAGAAGCTTCATATGAGCAAGCAGTTCCTTCCATTTTCAGAAAGGGCTAAAAAAAATTTCAAGGCCAGAAATAACTAGAATAAAATGGTGATGAAGACACACTTGAAAATTTTAACTGTCTTCAAAAATTAGAGACGATAAAGCCTTGATCTGCATTGCTGACACCAGAAGCAGAGCCGCATGCAAAGCAATCCCCTTAAAATCCCAGCCTTTTTGAATCTCTATATCCAGCAATCCATCAAAGGTTATAACCTCCTTGCCAATTAAAAGAGCCTGAATTATTAAATTGTTCAAGAAACTGCTGATTAATTACGGCTTCTCAAGTACTTTTGAGCTACAGTTGATATGCATTAACTTTCTTGGGAATATATTATTTTCTCATTTTCAGTCAGACTTTTCATGCCAATTAATTTGATTAAAGCATCTCCCCCTCTCAAAATTGAAACCTCATCAGCTAGCACAAGCACAAATCTAATCTGGAAGACAGACTAAGCTTTTCTTTGATGATGTTTAGGATTTTGAAGTCTCTAAAAGAACAAAGAGAAAGTTGGGTGGTGTCACCTGATCAAACTCAAGCTCCAAAAAGCTCCTGTCTTTCTTTAGGAATACAACCCTTGCCTCCAAAATGCTGGGGGCTTTTTTTCCAAACTCAAGATAGCAGACATTTGCTTTTATATATTATTAAAAAAATTAAATATTTATGTATATTATCATAGTGTATATATAATATTATACAGTAACATAGCACTAAATTATACTATTATATACAAAATTATATATAATATATACTCATATATAAGAATTATCTAAAACATATTGCATGATATATTATATAATAATATGACAGTAGATTACATTCTTGTCTAACATGTTATATAAATACACTTTCCAATTAATATTAAAATATACATATATATTCAGAAAGAAATTTTTCAGACAGTTTTGCTGGAAACTCCTTACCTTCATGCCTTCTAGGTAAATAACACAGAACTGGAAACCTTACTTACTTGAGATACCCAGCATGAACAGGTCTTAATTCCATTCAGCTAGCAGATCACAAAACATCTGTTTTTCACACAAATGCTTCAGCTATAGCTATTGTCATGCCAGAAGCTCCAAGTTAACTACACGAAACAAGAAAACAAAAGCAAAAGTGCACCTGGCACTCCTCTGACTCTTCTGCAGTCACTGGAAGAATAGAAGGCTTTGCTGGTAATTTCAGTTCATATGACATTATACTCCACCTGAAAGAAATACAAGTTTCCAAACTGTTAGCTTTACTTTCTCCCCACTATATTAATAAAAAGAAAGCTCACTGTCACACCACAGAATAGCTATATATAAAAAAAAAGCAGCTTAATTTGTAATTGTAAACTCTATGGGTGAAATAATTGAGATTAAAGGTAGTAACTTGTTTTATTGGTCAGATTATTTTTTTAATATTTGATTTGATTATCAATCAAATTTGATTATCAATCTCATCTGTGAAAAAATCATGGGACATTCAGTACGGGCAATAAAGATTTTCTGGGAAAAACATTCACATTATAAAAGAATTTGTGCAAACTAACTGCAGAAGTCAAAGGAAAATAGACATCTTCCTAGAGAAAAGGCTTTAAGGAGACATTTTCACCTCAATCAGAGAAAGCAGGCATGAAAACAAAACAAATGAAGTATCTTTCTTGATGCCTATATACATATGTATTTTTTCCCTGGTACTGGACAGTTACTTGACAACCACTAATAGCAACAACATCTTTCAAAGCCTTGCTGAAAAGAACAAGTAATCACTGCAGATGGGCCTTGGGAGCAAGTCTACTGAAATTAGACCAAAAAATGAAACAGCATTTTTTCACTGCAGAAAAAGGGAAACATTATTTAATCTACAAGTTTTCAGAATCTGAGGATCAGTAAAAAGCATTTCTCTACATACTTTGCTGTAAAGCAATCAAGTAGTCTGCAGAAAAGCTTAAAATAAAGGACTTTTTCCTCTATTTCACAAAAATAACCCAAAGTAAAATCCTGTATATGACATTCAAGTGTTTGTAACTAGAGCAAGAAAAGAAACACTCATGAGAGAAAGGAACAGCGTAAGAAATACTCCTCTCAAAAGCAGTGCTAGACTTACATTGGAACAACATGACCATCATCTCTGAATTTTGTTTTTTTAATGGGGATTGCTGCTTTCCTTTATGGATGAAAACACACAAAACAAGGAGTGGGAAGATCTCGGTTTTTTAATAAGAAAATGCCTCAAACATAAATATTAGTCATGGATCCAATTAGCCCAGCATCTTGTCAACAGCTGATGCCTCAGGAAAGGCTGAAAGCACACAAGGCAAGTTTTCCCCACATCCAAGGACAGAGAGCTCAGGTGTTTTCTAAATAAAGATGCTACCATTAATGGTGTTTAATAAGCACGCATGGAGTCCATAAAATTGCTCAAACTAGTTCTGAATCTACACAATTTCTTAATGCTCCCAAGTTCTTGTAACAGGCAGTTATGCAGCTCCTTCAGTCATGCAATAAACTGTCAACTCTTGAATGTGTTTGGACAGCACACTTCTCAGTTCCATCATCCACTCATCCCTCTGACTCTTTAGTTTAAAAAGCAGGCAAAAGAGCTGCCCCATTATGATTGCAACTTCCTCCATTATTAGGACCCGCACTCAAAAAACAAACTAAACACCACGTCTCTAAGACGGATTTTAGACCATCAGAAACCCAAGGAAATACAATTTAAATCTCATGGTAAGTCATATATATGCACATTTAGGTTTACCTGTCTAACATTTTTGTGCTGGCTCGTTCCAGTTTTTCCAAAATCTGAGGAAGCTGCGTATCATCATCACAGGATCCTCCCCAGCCAAGGACACGAGCAAGGTCATTTCCAGTACCAAGGGGTAACACTCCTAACTGACACTGAAACACAACACAGGAACAAATCTACTATTGAACACTAGAAAGAAAATACAAGTGGTTACAAATGCTTGTTATTTCAATCAACAAATGTTAGTTTTATGGCTGATGTCTAAAGCCTGTAAGTCAAATTTTGCTATTCTGATACAACTCATCCTGTTTATAACAGTGAAAACTTTCATTAAAGAGTAACTTGAGTTTGGCCCATATACAGAGATACAACAAGGAACCCAGTCAAGGAAAAGGTAAGCACACAAAATTAAATCTAGTCAGTCTAGGCAAGGAAAGTAAATAAGCATACTTGCCTGCTTGTGCAAGCTGAGCTTATCAATTTCTGACAAGACCCAACCCACGCTTCCATCGCCACCACACACAAGAATCCTGAAGTTGTCAAACTTCTGAAATAACCGCAAACTGCAGAGAAAATGCAGAGCTAGTTACATCCATTAGCAAGAGAGCCGTGACATTCATTAACAATATTTACAAGAAAATCTTGTGCACAGCATCTTTATGATCCATTAATTGTTCTGGAGTATGTGGATACAACATCTACTTAATTAACCTATCTGCAGCCCATCTGTCACTGTATATTACACTCACACTGACATTTCTGATAAATAACATGCCAGGTTTTTCTTAAAAACATTCCCTTGATATTGTTTTCAGGATTTTATAAGTCTGATTTTATTGATTTTATTAACATTTTTTTCAGAAATGCTAAAATTGCAACTGCTCCATGCTTCTCATTTCAGCCAGAAGCATAAAGCACCACCGGGGATTTTTCACGAGAAGAAGTTAAGATGCACTGGCAGGATGTGCTCCACAATAAGGGTGAGCTTTTGTCAACATGGGGCTGACTAAATGCAAAGAGCATTGGGGGCAACTCTTAAACATAACGTGATCACAACAATGTAAGATAAATAATACAAGTATTTCATATTATATTGCTAAAGCCGTATGCTGCTTTCACTTCCTACGGCGCTTCCTCCTGTTCTCTGACTTTTAACACCTCCAGGAAGCAGAAAGGTGAGACACAAAGGAATTGGGAATGAGATGTGAAGAAACAGCCAAGAGGTAAAAACAAGAGGGACTTAAACAAAAAAAAAAAAAAAACAAAAAAAAAAAGGAATTGGAAAGTATAAATTCTTAAAATACTAACAACAAAGATGTTTATTTTTAATGCATGTTATTTTCCAGCATATGTATAGTCTCTATACTATTTTTAAAAAGCAACATATCAAAATCACAAATTTTTGAAGCATTCATATTTTTTCTTATGAAAATAATGTTACTTGAATACAATGGGCAGATACCTACTCAGAACAAAAGAAGCAGATACTTAAGGGAAAAACACATTGATACCAGAACAATTTCTCCTATCCTGAAAAAAGAGGAGAAAACCCCTAGAAATACACTGTCCCATGGAATACACCTCTGCTCTTTAGATCATTTAGGAAAAAAGAAGACATCAGTGTGACCTGATGGAATAACTGCTAAGGACCTCTCCTTAGAAACTGTTTGGGAGAAGTAATTAAAAGCAACCAATATGAATTGCAATTGCTGTGCAAAATCAAAGTGAGCCTCCTCAGCCATGGTATAGCTATATGAAGGAAATGAACTTGCAAACATGCTTTTCAGACTGTCTCCTTTCAAAGACTCATCAATTATGACAAATGTGATATGTCATTATAATTACATGTACAAAACGATAGCTAAAAGTAACTTAGATTCAGCTCAGATTATCAGGGTTGTAATGAAAATATTAAAACTCAAGGAGTCAATATGACATGTCCATAACACAATACTAATTATTATAATCCACAGCTGTATTCAATTATATCTGTATTATTTCCACACTGTTTGAACTGAATTTTTGTGAATTTGCTTCATCTACATCTATATCATTAAGAATAATTCTGCCACTTTAAAAGTACAAAAATTAGTGCTTTTAGTTGCTACAACTAATATTATTAGGCCATTTAACCACATCACTATATCTGAGCAGAATTAAGTTAGGCAACAGAAAAATGGGTATGAATTTAATCGTCATGAATGTGCAAAGATGCTTGGATTGTGGCCACCACTATGCAGATTTCATCCATAGCTCTCTAACAATCAACCCTTACATTTTGGGGAGAAATGCCCAGTGTGTTCTTGCTCCAAATTCTGTGGGATGGTCATTGTCTTGACCATTTGCATGTGTTGCCCAAACCATATTTTGGATGTACATTTCTTAGGTGAAAAATTTTCATGTACTTGTCCATTACCCACTGCAACCCCCCTGCTGCCATTTGTGCTAGGAATTTAAAGAGGTACAGAGCACATTTAGACAATAGTTTTATTCCATAGCTATACACCAAAAGGTTGGAAGAATATATGAATTATGCAAGTGAAATAGAAGAAAAGCACCTGGGCAACCACGTATAAAGGCAAAATCAAAGTTGCTGTGATTCAGGAAAACATCTTAACATTTGGAACAGTTTGGTGCCTTACCAGTTAACAGTAGTCAAAGCTAGCCAAGAGCTTTCGGTTTTCAATTTTCAAGCTTTTCTAGAAGGAAACTGTTATCCTACAATCCCCTCACCCACCAGAATTTATCTTCAAATTCTGTTGTCTCTCTTGGATTTTAATTAGGAAGTCAGAATAGATATTGGTGATAGAATTACAGCAGCAAGGGGACATAACACTATAAAACAAGGAGAACACAAGACTATACTTTGCACTAAATTCCCTTGTGGAAAGGCTTGGTCAGGAATTCCAAGGTCATTACCCTAAGTGAGGTCCTCCATTCATTAAATCGAAGACCTGAGCTGGATTTAACGACTGTTTGAATCGACGAAGAAACTTTACTCCCTGATTGTCTCCACTCTTTGAGTTAACAAAAACTAAAAGAGGACTGGCACAGGATGGCGGGCATGTGGCTTTCCAGAAACCTGCAAACATAGTTAGAAAGAATGAAATAAATAAGGTTTTCTAATGTGAACAACACAAAAAGAAATCATGGGAAAGAGGAAGAAAGGGATGAAGGACAAAAGGAATACATTTTATCATGCATAATGTAAATGCTAATCTGAGTATTAGTCCTGCAAGGAAAACATAATTGCACAGGATTTACCAGTTCTTTTTTTTTTGTAGTTTCTGGTATTTTCAGTGCCTAGATTTAGTAAAATCCTGAAGACAATAGCTCTATTGTTTTTCAACAGTGCAAATTTATTAACCTTTAAGAATACTTCTTAAATCTCATCTTCCCAGATTATTATCCCATAATTGAATATACATATCAGTTACAAGTGTCTGGTTGTCAATCTCATTTTTCTTTAACTTTACTGGGTTGAACTGGATCATCCACGTCTGTATGAGCTTTTTAAGAGTACTCACAGACTTTAAAAGTTACTTGTACTCAGCTCCTCCCAGGTGAGACTTTGCATAAGAGCTATCTTTTCAGACTGAAGTTATACTATTAAGTATGACAGAATCACTGAACAACAGAAGACCTTCAGCTGTGATTCAAAGCTTATTAAAGTCAATGCAGGTCTTAACTAATTACAGCAGGCTTTCTACAAGGCCCTTAGTAAGCAGCACTAATGGACACAGTTGTCATTAACATGACCGGTCCATGGAAGCAGTGGTTTCCCAGCAACACTTCAAAATCAGACATCACATGTATAGGTTTTGACATTTGTCTCTGGTAGTATTAAAATGATTATGTTGTTTTCAATTACTAAAAAAATACTAAAGCTACAAATAAAAAATTGGCAATAAAGGATGCTAATTTAATTCCACATTATCATAATGTCGAATTCAAAACAAGGTTTGATTAATTAATTTAAATGCCAAGAAAAATAATTTCACATATTGAACAATCTTCTGAGCATGAGTAATAAATAACAGCATGATGTCTCACATAGCAAGTAAATAAAGTGAATATATACAGCATAAACAATTACTTTTACTAACTTCATATAACAAAATTCATTGAATTGTGTTAAAGTTGTTGGTCTACATTTGCCATCAACACAAACTATAAAATTTTGTGATACTTCTGTTTTAAATCCACTCTCTGCCTTGAAGTGCCGTCTCCCACTGCTGACGTGTCTCTATCCTGAACTGACAAAAAGCATCTCTGAGTTTTGTGCATTTGCTGGGTTTGTATCTGTGTGTTGCAGGATTCTTACACAGCTCATATTTAAAAAAAAAAAAAATTAGAGAAGTCATGGAAACAACTCCTCTCTTAAGCCTGCTAAAGTAGTTGTTGGATCTGAGCTGTTCAGCTAGCTTATCTCTGCATAATGCAAAACTATCCAAAATTTGAGAACTCACAGAAGGAGTGGTGTATGCCAGGCAGGCATCAGCCCACTTAATCTGACGACTCTGATCATTCACTTGAAATGTTTCCAAGGGTCATAAAGAAAATGGAAGAAAATTTCGACTGGGGCAACTTTAAAAAACATTTTTAAAAACATAACAGTTAAATAATTCTCTAAAAACCTACACAGAAAATTATACTTCTCTCTAAATTTGCAGACTGCATTCACCTGCACAGCAGAAGGATTTTAGTCTTGTTTATTTGTAAGGATGTCAATAGGCACTGGAAGTCCAGAGGTACCACTGAACACACTACAGGACTACGTACCATCGGAGTCTATACTGTTCAGTGCTGTTGGAGGGATGATCGATACCTTACATTGGCCAAGTGGACATTTACGAGGGTACAGATCTTTACAGGCCGTGTGAACCTACAAAAGAAACAAACTATTATTTCCTTTCACCGGAATTTTGAGGTGAAAATACAACTGATACTATGTTATCTATGCAACAAAAATGGACTCATATATAACATTTAGGTGTAGAGGGAAAAGAAGTGAGACTAGGAAAGAAAACCAAATGTTCAACCACAGAGGATTGTCACCTCTGGAGATGCCAATCATTTCCTAATGCTTACACAAAGAGCCTTGGACAACTACATGCCAGAAGCTTCAACAACAAATAAACTGCCAACTTGCATAAAAAACCCATCTTTTTAGATAAATTGATAAAATTAAGAGAAAACTATACATAGAGGAAACAGCAGTAGTATGTTGGAGTATTTCAATCAGCAACCTACAGATTGTCCTGAAGAAGAGAAAGTCAAGATTTTGCAGTAATAAACATGTTACTACATTAATATTAAAAATATTAATATAACGTATTACTAAAATATTAATAGATCAATAGCTACAATAAAAATACTAGAAAGTAACATATGATTATTAGGCATAGGAACAGGCATCTGAACCTTCAGTTATCAGCTAGGAGAAAGCAGAGAAAATACACTGGATAACAACACCTATTAAAGAAAAGTTGCATCTGTGGGTATATTAAAAATTAACTGTGCAAGTAGGACAGTCATCACAAATTCTGAATTCTAGACAGACCTGAGTTTGCAGAAGCTGCCTGCTCCTACTAAATCCAAGAGCAGGCAATGAGATGACAAAACAAAAAAAATGGTAAGCAATTAAACTGTCAAAATGCAAGATGCTTGGATGTGGTTCAGTGCACCTACCATAGCTTTACACCAAAGGCACTTCCAATCTTGCAGGCGTAGAACACTGCCACAAGTCTTGTCACAGACTGCGCATTTGGCACTGACAGGCAGGTTTCCCTCTAACCACTGGTGAGGCATAGCTATCTGTGGAGAAGGAGTCATTAAAGTTAAACACCCAGAAAGAGAAACTAAAGGCTTTTATCTCTCAAATATAGGTGGATTTAGACTATTGCTCACAGCAGCACCCTTTTGTCAAAGAAGCAGGTATACTGGTCAGCCAGGATAAGGGACGCTGATGCTCACAAGGCAACAGCAATCAATGGACTGCTCTGGTGTTCCACATGCTAGGCAGAAAACATGACACCTGAAGAAGGGAGACAAGTCTCATGGCAGAAATTAACCATAACACAATGGGGCAGTTAAGTCTGGAGGCTCTGTCATACAAACAAGTTCCCACTCAGCTATGTCGACTACAAGACAGAAACTAATTAAAAATACCTAAAATTCATAAGAATGGGCAAGAGAGCAGAATACCTCTGTCACTTCACTTATCCACTCACCATGGCTGGTAAGTCACAGCTCTATAAAGCACTTCCAAATGCAGTGCAAAGCTTTACTCAGTGCACTCTTTGTCCCATTAATACCATGAGCAACTCAGGACCATTCAGGTGTACAACTTAGTACCAACCTTCTGGGAAGATGCTTCACACCAGTGGCTCATACACAGCTGTGTTTGTAAAAATAGTCCATTTATCACAATCAACCTCACAAAAGCCTTTGTTTTTTCTCCTGCTAATTTTAAAATTCCTGCTTTCATTGGCAAAAATCCCCTCCCAATTCAGTGAATTCCAAACTGGCCTCCTGGGGAACAGCTCTAGGTAAGGAGTACAAAAAATAGATTGCCAAAACAGCATGGTAACAGTGTAAAATACAACCTTTGCTTAAGAGCAGTAGGAACTTCTGGGAGCAATTCTCCAGTTGCAGAGTTTCTCCACATGTGCCCTTTAAAATCTTGTAATATATCTGCAATCAAGTACCCACAGTTGCTAGACTTGTCTTGTGAGATAGGAATACAACTTTTGTTCTAAATACCATGTTAATCTTTGAAAAGTGTTCAGGAAAATAGCCACCTACCATTAACTTCAATGGGTCACAGGGCAATATTTCTATGCTTGGCCTTCCTTTTCCCCCCCCCTTAAAGAAACAGCTTTGGAAAATATTGTAAATATGAACAGTACTTACACCATCTTCATCTTCAATGATGTCTTTTCCAATTGAGGCTAATGTAGTCCATTTGCAGTTATTTGTTGCTCGGACAGCACATCTTTTATGTGCTTTAAACTTACACACTGCAAGACACACATATACACTGTGTTATTTTCAATATCACAGTGATACACTCCTTTTAAAAAATAAACACAGATGCCCCATAAAACAGCCAACTACATGTCTCTTAGTGTTGCACACATGACACAAAACAACTAAAAGAAAATTCAGTTCATAATCACTCCAGCTTTGACTCTCTAAACTGTGTTTAACTGCTTAGCTGTAGCCCATGCTAAGTATGCACTCAAATCCACATCAGTCCCCTTTTTTTCAAGAGCAAGGTACAAATATATCTTTAACTGTGGGTTTGCCTTTTCTATTCCTCTTTTTTTCTCTTTCTTCTTCTATTTCTGTAACTCAAATACCTGGTTTAAATTTGCAAGAAGTGATGGGAGAGGGTTTTACAGAAGTATTTTTAATCAGGAACTCTGTTTCTTTGTTCAAAGGATGCCTTGGGGGCACAATGCTTGGCCACTACGTTTGGCCTATTTTTCTCAGAAGATGAGAAAGGAAAGGGTTTATGTGGTGATATTTTTATTCAGGATACTGGGGATTACAAAATTTTCTAAGAGCTTATATTAAATCAGGAAGAACCTTACTTTTTACTGTATAATTTATTAGAAGTCTACTAATTGGAATACCCAGCACAAGTGTGTAGCACAGGCAGACATTTTGACAACCTAATAACTATTCGAATTTTGTTCAACTCAATGCGCCTAGCTAATGATAACATATTAGACCAAACAGACTGATGCACCCAACTGTGGGTATTTCTTCTACTGGAAGTGCATGATGTAATTGTATTTAGAGTGCATTATATAAATTATTTTGGCAGAGACCATTAAAGGCTTATGAGAACTAGCCAGCAGCTCAGAAGTAGTAGTCTCTTTTCAAACAAATACTTGACAGGAAATTATCAAGGGTTTGGCCCATCGCTTATCTACCATTAAAAAACATTAAGCCATGGTACAAAATGTCTTGTGAATAATAAATTTCCCACTTTAATTCCACTGATCCATTGCCAGATCAATTTAAGAAGTGAATTGAGACTATGTAAGCAACATCTGAGTTTGAGAGCAATCCTCACTGTTCTGGGAGATGCATGAACTTGCATGCTCAGCTCTCACTTTCTTACTTTCTAGAAAGAAAGAGAAGGAAACAAACCAAAAATGTTTCATTGCTTCTACAGTAACTCCCCCAATCATTTCAAAAAGCAGCATTCATAGAATCACAGAATTGTTTGGGTTGAAAGGCACGTTTAAAGACCATTTAGTTCCACCCCCCCTGCTGTGGACTGGGACATTTTTCACTCGACCACGTTGCTCATAACTCCATCCCGCCTGGCCTTGAACACTTCCAGGGATGGAGTGTTCACGACTTCTCTGGGCAACCAAAGTGTCCCACCATCATCACAGTAAAGAATTTTTCCTAATATCTAATCTCAACCTACTCTCAGTTTGAAGCCATTTCCCCATGTCCTCTCACTACATGGCCTTGTAAAAAGTTTCCTTCCATCCTTCTTGTAAGCTCCCTTCAGATACTGGAAGGCCACAAACAGATCACCCTGAAGCCTTTTCTTCTCCAGGATGAACAATCCCAACTCTCTCAGCCTTTTCTCATTGGACAGGTGGTCCAGCCCTCTGATCATCTCCCTGGCACTCCCACGGACTCACTCCAATAGGTCAATGGCCCCCAGCCTAACAAGGGCATGGAGTAAGACCAACACAGACCCAAAGTGTGCAAATATCCCATAACTGTCAACTAACAGGGTAGACTCACTTTTTCTAAACAGCTGAGCATCACATTATATATTTGCCAACCTAAGATAGTTCCAAGCATCTAAGGAAGCCAGCTCTCACAGAAGAACAGAAATGAAGGCTACATTTTCAAGTGATGGACCATAAGCAGTTTTCTCCATTTGAATGCTTCAGAGGAGATATGCCACTGAGTTCAGCTTCCTACTCATAAATGACATGCATTTGCTTTGCCACACAGATCAAAATACAACAAACCAGGAACAAGGAGGAATAAGAAATTACAAATTACAAAGTGATAACGAAGTATAAGAATTTTCAAGTCCTACTGAGCTGTGAATTCAACCTGATCTTAGGAACCCTGTATTCAACTTCTTTCTCAACAAGCCAAGGACAAATTCAATCCCAGGCTCTGAAGAGCTGCAGCAAGCCACACTATAGATGGCAAGTGACAGCTAATGTTTGCTTTGTAAGCACTGTAAATAACTTACCTACCAAATCTCAGATCAGACTCTTTGGGTCACCCCTGTTCAAACTCAGTATCATGAAAAAACAATTTATGTTGGTCTGAACATTAAACATTACCAACAACAATAACTTTAAGACACAGATGTAACTTTCAAACAAGGAGAGGAATATTTTAAATCAAATCTCAATATTAGTTACCACTATTCCCTAATTTCTTTTGTCTCAGATTACACTGAATCCTATTCATGAATCAGTCTGATATCTGAAATCTTTTGGAAAACATGCAGACATATGGCTAGACATCAACTACCATTACTTCACCAATGAAAGCTAAAATACAAGAAAAGTTAAGTTATTCAGGCAACTTAACATTGCAATATAGTTTCTGAATGCAGATGTGAAGTCTTTAGTTGTATGACCATACACTTTTAGAGAACAGGACCCTCAGTCACTGCATGTAATAGATGGTGCTTGATAAGTATTGGGTTGCACTATCCTCTGCTTTGTAATAATTTTCAACAGGTATTTGCCTAATTGACCAAAAGTTAATGAAATATTGCTTTTTAGACACCAAATAATTTCTTCCTGGCCTTTTAAAATTATTATTATTGTTGTTGTTGTTACACCCAGTAATACTACTACTACAATTAAGATTTTTTTTCAATACTGTATATCTTCAAAATATCAGGCACTTCTGAACAGAAACTGATCTTTGCAGTGATAGAAAACAGCATTTCTGTCATACAGGTTGCACTCAACTTCTGATTGGATCAAAATCTTATTTAAATGTTGTCTCTACCATTACAGAAGGGTACCATGTGATATAAAATCACAGAACACTTCTCTATTACTCCTTCATTCTTTACCAACAAACATCCCTTCTCTTCCAGACTGCTTCATTCACTCTTCACTCTCCAGACTGTGCAGAAAATGTGGCAAAATTATCTGAGACAATGACTGTGCAAGTAGGGTCTTTACAATTCCCTGGGTAATGGGTAAGAACAACAGGGTTTTGTGGGCAAAACCCCACAGCCATAATGGAAAAAGACCAAGTGCACAAAGTGCATTTGCAGAGATAATTTAATCTCAGTACTTTCTTACTGATTGACTTCACAATCCTAAAGTGTTCTTACAACATTATTTGTGCGATTTGTTGCAGGAGAATGCATTTTAAGAGATAGGCTTTCTCCTACTTATTAGCTATACTTTATACTCAACAATCAAGATTTAGTCATGATAAACAAAATGCAACATGAAGAAATAAATTTTTGAGAATAATCATAAAGGCACTGTTCCACTGGCAATGACCGAGATAGAAATGCAGTATTACTACAGAGTAACTGGTGTTAGAAAGCTCTGAAAGAGTTTCTGTAGAGAATGATATTCTTTACACTTCTTTGCCTAAACATTCCATGTTGAAGCTAAATTCTGAGTAGCTTAAAAACCAAATCCCTTCCTTAATTTAGCCAGTTTGGAATAATTTCTAAATCAAGGCACAAAGATCATAATTTCTCTGTCCTAGTAAAGACTGTGGATGAACATTGCAGAGATCGATCCTTTAGTGCTAGCTAGAGCAACACAACACACAGACAACATTGGAAAAGATTATCTTTTGAGATGACAAAAAAGAAGGAACCTGTGGGAAGAATAGCATTGCATCTCAAAGGAGAGTATGATTTTTTTAGAAGTCAGTTTTTTGATTAGCAGTAGCAAGAATGAAGCCTGGTTTGTTACAACTTACATCTTCAGATTGATATACATATTGATATACATATTGAATCTTTGCTAAAAAGAGGCAAGTTCACACTCGTCTTTTACCTAGCAAAGGCATGAACCTATCATATTTTTCCACACTGGTTTCCACAAGACTTAGAGTATCTTCAGGGTGGCCTGCAATTAATTTGGCCAACCTTTGCCAAAGGGAAGGGGCCCTGAAGAAAAGCCATTCATCATCTCCAAAAGAAATGAGGCTTGTTCTGTGGCGGACAAAAAAACCCAGTTGTGCAGGGCTGCTGGAAAACAGCAGTTCTAAGAGAATAAAATATTACTGGACAGATCTTCTAAAATATCATAAGCTGCAAGGTATCAGCAATGGGACTTAGTTTCACCTACAGTTAACAGTCAAGAATAGACCACAAAGACTCTGAGATACTTTCAAGACAACTTAGTGCACCAGTAACCCAAACCACTACCAGGAGAAAGAGCTCAATTATCTCTTGAGAAGTAGCCTCTCATGCTTCTTAATACAAGGCATAATAGAGCAGCCTGGGATCAATGACCACACAAATAATTGAATTTAGTATAGATATAAATGGATTCTCAGTGTAAAGCAGTGCTGGAGGTTTGAGATGCCAGGCATGAATATTTAAACAGGTTTTTTTTAATTATGTAATGGGAAAAAGCAGCACAGAACAAGTCTGGGGAATTTTAAGACTCTAAACTTCCTAGATTGTCTTCTCAAACCGTATATACTGCTAACACAGGTAAGCCAAAGGAAAAAAAATAGATGACTGAATGCATTAGAAGTACACATGGCAGAAGCAAGTATCAAACAAAATGCAGTTTTTAGATTAAGAAATTAAGGATGAATAACATGGGTTTTAACACGTATACATAACTGTGGACAAAGTATAAAGTATTCCAGTAATGTCAAATGATTTAAATTAGATCAATAACTAAAGATCTTCTTTAATTTAAAAAAATAAATATAAAATAGTAGTTGAGAAATAAAATATATAAATAGTAGTTATAAAATAGTAGTTGAGAAATAAGAGGAGATAAACTTATTAATAGACAAAAGAATATCAAAGTATTTACATGTAAAATATTCCAGGTCATACAGGATTATGAAGCTGTGGAACAGTGAAAGCAAAATCCAAACCACTTTCACAAGCTAGTCGTAAAAACTGAGGAAAGATTATCTGGCATCAGAAATGTGGCAAATGTAGCATTAGTTTGTCATAAATTATGCAGAAAGGTGACAAATTCTAAATCTAGAAATTATGGAAACTTCTCTAATGTAGAGTTAATGCCAACACCCTGTATATTAAAAACACACTAAGATGCAAAATTAGACACTGAAAAAACATTAAATGGTGAACTACAGACATTAACATTGATAAGCTCACAATAATAATTTTTGCTCAACTATCTTTTAAAATAGCTGTAATACTAACTTATGAATTGATAAATTCTTTATGAAAGTCTTTCCTTTCCTTTCCTTTGCCTGAGCAAATATAACTGTGTTTGTACACAGAGGCAATACAACTGCATTTTAGTTAAGCACACGATACTTCCATCTGCCAATATCAGACAATGAGAATACCATAATTGCCTTAAAACTGTCGAAAGGACTTACACACAGTGGAAAACATACACCAGAGAAGCTGGAAGTAACCATGCTACTTCTAATTTCTACGGAACGGATTTGTCCTGTTCCTTGGCAACTGCACCATTAGCTACACTAAAAGCATGGACAGTTCAGGACAGTGGGTTGATGTTTCCTTTGTATGATTTCCTTAATACACATTATTATGCTCAGACCTCAAGTATTATAACAGCATCAATAACAGAAATGTATTTGCAGTTGGGTTACATACATCAAAAAAAATCAAATTATGAATGGTGTAACTCTAACTCACTTCTGAGCAGTCAGCTATTTTAGTAATTAAATATCTCTAGGTTTCATATGTCTCATAAGGTCACACAAATGCTTAATTTTCTGCTGGATCCTAACACAAGCAGACTTGTTACCACTTTTCCACAAAATGTGCAGGAAAAAATTAGCTGTTTCAGGCCTATTATAATTGTTTGTTCATTAAATATTTCTCTGGATAAGCGAAATGCTGAAGTCTTAGCTGGATTTCCCTTGTTGAAACATCAAAATGCAGTCATCTACATCTTCACCCCCTCACATCATGAAAGAATTTTTAGAGTAATAAATCAGTATGTACTGCAGCATCAGGCAGCAGCGATAGAGCAAATAAGTATTGAAGGGGAATGGTCATAACACTTGTTCAATATTAACAATATTTCTAGATTTGGGGCAGAAACTACCATTATGATTTTCTTTTCTGAGAAATGCTGATTCTGCAAAACAGTAACACTATTTTGTTCTACATTTTTGATGTTCAAATCAAATAAATCCTCCATTTTCTTGCAAACCCTCCTCCCTGTACACTGCAAACTGGTTGCTGCAACAAAGAAATAGAAATTTCTTTCCAATAGAAATAAGTGTTCTATTGGAAAAGCCACCTGGAGCAACAGGAAGGTGAGGCAGATCATTGGCAGTCCCTCTGCCCGGAGGAGAGTCTTTCTCATGAAGAGATTTCTCCCTTCAGGCTCTTTTGTTACTCATTATTTTCAGAATCATGACTCAGTCTGAACTTGCAGCCTCCTGTCCACACACACAGCAAGCTACCCAAGGGGAAGAAAGCACGACTTTACCTTCACAGGACAGGCCGTGAGAAGTGACTCCAGAGAGGCTCTCTCTGCACACGTTACAGAAGGTGGGTCGGGCGTGGGAGCAGGCGTACCAGTTATGCATCCCTGAGAAATGTTCCACATTAAACTGTGCGGTCTAGTAAAGGAGAAGTTAAGACAAATTTGCAAGTACAGAACACAGCTACGGTGACTGACATTACGTACGGTTCCATATTTCAGGGAATGACAGTGCAAAGCTCACCAAAAGGATTTTCCAAAGGGTATTTAGCCTGCTCTCCCTCCAAGATTCTAAACGGAAGTGTGATAATAAGCTCTCATTTTGCTAGTGAAGTTCTTAACATGAAGCTTCACTCTGGCATCAGACACACTCCTCACACTAAGGAGGGTGAATACTCCAGTTCTGTGTCCTGTAGCTTGGTCTTTGAGCTAGAACAGGTTGCACCAAGAGAGATGTCAGCTTACCTCATAGTGTTCTCTGGACTGAACGGACTTCAGAGAGCTTATCCAGTCCTCCATTTCTTTTCTGTTCTCAGCACACAATATTAGCCTCCTAAATGGAGTGATTATCTGAAAAAGATAACAGCCTGATTAATCCAGATAGTAAAAATCATTATAGACTATGAAATTTAAGGCACTCTTTCCTTTGAGATGATGCAAAAGGATGACACGCCCTACATAACAAGATATTAAGCACTTAAAAATATTTTCTTTAATGTACTACCAACAAAAAAAGAGTTTGCTTTTCCTTTGACAGTTACGAAGATTCAAATCAGGCTTTTGTATAGGTCTCTGGCATCTACATTGATCATTATCCCTTCTCAGCTCTTTGTCTATGCACTGAGATTTAAATGCTCAAATGGCAGGCACTGAAACTGCTAAAACGCCATTCTGGAAATTACTAATTGACTAAGACTGAAATCCTATTTCATAACAGCATCATAGCAACTGTAAGGTCCATTACAGTTGCTACAGACAAAACAATATCAAAATCAAAAGCCTGGAAGTCTTAAACAACCACAAAAGCTGTCATCATATTTCTCTATCTTGTATATTGATATTATATTTCCACTAATTTATACATATAAAAATTTAAAACAGAACTTTCTATATTCAACTATATCAACTCAGTATAAGAACACATAGAAATCTTTATAAAAAGGCACAGAGAAGAAAAGCAAACAATTGAAAGCATATCCTGTTAGAACAATTGAATGAATTCCTGGAACAAGTTGATGCTGGGAATTTTTCAGTGGTATGGAGTTGGATTCTAGAAATCTGAAAATACTGTACCAAGGAGGTGCAGAGTATAAGCTGCTCTCCCCTCTCCCTAAACAGCAGAAAAATAGGCAAAATAACAGGAAGGCAGCAGAAACTATCAGCTAACTCCCACTGAAATTATTTTGAGCACTGCATTAAAATAGATGAAGCAGATACTTACATAGCAATGAATTTCAAACAAGTACAAGAAATTAAAGGAAAGTTATTTGTTTTGTTGTAGAAAGTATGAAAAATAAAATTAAATCCTTTATCAGTATTACGCACTGATCTACTGCATAGTAGGTACCACCAACACTTGCAAATTACTTAAATAAAACAGAGAAAGGACCACCAAAAATGATAGTTCTGAGTATTCTTTTAAATGCTACAGGCTAGACATTGCAAAAATATTTGCACAATATTAGGAAACACTTATCTAGAGCTGCAGTCACTTACCCAATCCCTGCCGTAAATAGTCTCTAGCCTTGATGTGTCCTCCCCACTTCTTCATTAAACTGAGCTGCACTTTAACATATCTCAGAGGCGACGTTAACTGAAGTGCAGCAGGCTGCAAGTCACATGGAGGGGAGGCAAAAACCCTTTGGGCTGGCTGCTTTTTTTTTTTTTTTTAGTGTACTCACTTCCCATGGAAGGGAATAGTTTCTTTGTTTTCTGTTTCCTTCTATCTCACTTAAAGATACTTAATAAGGTTTAGTAGTAGCTCTCCATGGCTTTTCCTAAAGAAGAGTTTATGCAAAGAGCAATCAATGCTTCTCTCATTAGTTTGGAGCCAAACAGACACTTTATTACTTCAAAATGTTTTTCTAGGCCAGGTCATCAAATGAAGCCAAGAAAAGTCATTAAATCATAATATAACCTGGCTCCAACAACAGTCAGCATTCTGCTGAAATTTCCAGGTTTCAGTGGACTTGGAAATCTTATTGGGGCAAACAGAAACCACAGATTATTTTCTATTATATAGCATGAGATTATAATATAGATTAAATAATGATAAATCCACCCAAGTCTCGGCACGTTGTGTCCATCCTTCTGCCACAGTTATTACTGATTCTAACCTGTAACCAGATGTTGTGAAATGCCATTAAGCAACAACAGCTGCATTTATTGCTGAAAACTCCTGACTAATCTTGATCTTTTCAAGTAATATTTATATATACTACTGGTCACAGAAATCCACTCCATCCTCTCCATCCTCTCTCTGCATCTCTCCATCCTCCCGCCCAGAATTAAAGGCCCTGATTCAGTTGTTCACACCTAGTTACCTAGTGCCAATGAAGAAACTCCTCAGTATCCAAAGTTTTGGCAGGGGAGGGTAAGTACAACAGAGGACCAGAAACAGTAACTATAAGTAAGTTAGGTGGGACACCAAACTTCATCTCAAAAGGCACTGCACATCCATTTATTTGCAATCAAATCACATCACCAAACACTGCTAACCAATGCATGCAAACATACCAGAAATTAATATATTCCAGTTTCTCACTAAAATCAGAGTGCAACAAACTTAATAAAGTTCACAGCATTGCAATAGCCTAACAGTTAAATTGGATACTGTCAATCACATGAATGTAGGATCAATCATTAGTAGTGCTATAAAAATGAAGTGCAAAGTTGGAAGACATACATATTTGTAAGCATCTGTAATATGACTAAATACAGCATCTGTAATATGACTAAACTACATATTCTCTTTGATTTACATGTTTGCAACAACAAACTTCAAGAAGGTACCTGGTAACATGAAAAAAGACAAAATGCATTATAGGCAAGAAGTATAAACAACGCTTGGAATTTTAAAAATAAAATTAATAGAATAAAAAGAAATAAAATAGGAACTAAGAAGCCTACTTAGCTTCTCATCTATGTCAGTATACAAAGTCATGGAGAAATTGCACTCTCATTATTTTTCAGATATTTCATGTACCATAAGAACTCAGGGAATCAAGGAAACTGTTAGCAAACAACAAGGAATGTTTTTCCCTAAATGCAAATTATTAATTATATGTGAAAAGCATTCCCAAAGGATGTTGAGGACATGAAAAGCAAAAATGTCCAAAAAGGCATTTGAAAAATTAATCACAAATAAATGCATCATATACTATAAAAGACAATATCTGAAATCTTCAACTTACCAGGTCATTAAAAATCTAACAATGAGTCAATGTTGGGAAGTTACTCGAGTAAGAATCACTGCATATGCTCTGCTGTTTCTACTTCTTTCTTTAGTATCTGCCACTAATATTATAACACTTTGATTCAATATGGTTTTATGAGCTTTACACTAACTCAGTATAGCTTTCCTTGCTTTTCCTAAACTGAGAATGACTTCCTAAACCTTCTTATTTGCATTTACACAGACAGCCTGCTTTCTTCTGAATGCTTAGACAGTGCTATGATTCACTAAGTGGGATGTTTAAAGTTCATTCATTAAAGACAGCTGAACCTGTATACAGACATAATAAAAATCAAATGGATGTAATTGTCCTTAAAACAATTTTCTTACCATGTAATTTGGATTTGACAAGTAATATTATCTCATTGAATGTACTCACATTCATAGTCCTGTATATTCTCTTCTACTGACCCAAGTCAGCATCTTTTCTTCAATTACATATTATCTTTTTAATCCTTGCTGTTCCAAATATTAATATTTGTACACCACTCTGAATATGCTGAACTCTCAACAGAAAAGAAGAAATTGTTTAATGCAACACAAAGGAAGTGTTACAGGAACCACTTGAAGACCACTGAGGGAACATACAAATAAAGAAAACTGTAAGTCTTGAAGGAACTCAGGTGCAAATGGTCCACAGGCTGACAAAGCAGGAGACAAATCAAGAAGGAAAAGACAGTCAGAAGGCCTTAAAAACTAAGTAAGATTAAGTTCCTTTGAAAATTTTCACCATTGTCAAGTAGCCAAGAAGTCATTGCTGATTTTGGAAAAGAGTTACCAAAAGCAGATACTGCAGTATTTTGGAAAGTAATGAAACAGAGGTAGTTGGAATAAAAAACACTTTTGATGCAGTAGGCATTGGGAAAGAGTGAACATATAGTCTGAAAAACTGAAGACAACCAACACAAACCCTAAAACATCCCAGGAAATAAAGAATGTCTGAATGGGAAGAAAAACTACCCATTACTGCAATAATGTTCCTGGTCTGTTCTGAAAAGTAGGGGGTTTTTTTTGAGCAGGGAATGAGGGAGAGATCAAGAGATCACTGTTCACTCTGCCCCCACAGGAGCCTTGCCTTAAATTGGGATTTTCACACAAACACTATGATAATTTGGCTTTTAAAAATATGCACATACTCACATATATGTGTACTTAAGTATCTTGAAATTACTTGGATGACATTTCTACAGTCACGTTTGGGGCTACTACTGCAACTTTTCTTTCAAACAACACTTATTAGGAACAAGCTTAACACCTTGAAAAGAAATAGAATTGTCATCCAATTCAGAGTAAATCTGAAAGCCCTTTCTTCTTTCAATGGGAATACCACAACCAGTAACATTCTATATGCCTTCAACCCAGTGGGTTTAGACTTACATTTCATAAAATAAAATCACAGAGTTCAATTAAAGCATTTTGCCTAATTTTTAATCTATTTTTTTACTATCGGCAATATATGCGAAAATACAGTTCCCAAAGCTTGGTGGCTCCATTTCTGGTTTCTTTTACCAATTCATAATGCAGACACAGTATTTGCTAATCAAGAGAACAGTGGTCTATATCTAAGTAGCAACAAAGCAGCTATCATAAAGCACTCTGCTGCCTGCAACATGATATTTGCATTAAGGCACCTTCTGCTGCTCTGAACTATTATCAGGCATTATACTAATAGCCCTTTGCATGGCTGATCTTGAATTAAATTAGTAATGTAGAAATATCACTTAGAATCTGAAAGGGGTGGGGAAATGGTTTTCCTGTTTCTTAGACAGATGCTTTTAAAATATCTTTCCAGAAATAATGAAGAGAGGATGATACAGAGAGAGCACCCCAACTCCCTTCTTAGGGACCATATTTAATGCCTTGGGCAGGAGGGTAACAAATGCTTTCTAACTTCTCTGTGTTTATAGACATTGGTGAGTCAGTACTGGCAAATACTAGGATAACATGCTCTGCCTCCCTTGCTTTCTGTCTGCCCCTGCGAGTCTGCATGAGTTTGTCAGGTGAATGCACCACCATCAATGTTGGGAGTAGACTGCTTGGGTCACTGATGCTCCCACACCTCCCAGAACTTTGCTGCAAACATCACAGTGCCACCAGTTGGACAGCTTTCTACAGTAATTGTAATTTCTTGGTTTCTGGATACTAAATAAATTACAACAGTACTGTCATTGTCAAAGGGGTAGTTAGGCAGTGCTTTATGGTGAATCGTCACTTTTATTTTTCATGATGAGTCAAGCCAGGCAAAAGTATAAATTACAGACACAGCGGAGGATTTAAAAGCAAGGTGGGTAATAAATGGTTATTATGTTTGCCTGAGTACAATACAGAATTTATAATCAGAACAATTAGCTCTGTCTTCTCCACTAAAATGTTGCTTCCCTCTTTTTCCTGGCCTTCTCCTATTTCACTGTTCTCAAGCTCACAAATATCGATGTAATGTGTGGTTTTGGCTCCCACAGTAAACCTCTTAGGAGGAAAAAGAAAAGAGTTAGTCCCACACAGTATCTCCTGCACCAGTACAACACCAGAAAAAGTAAGTTTATCTAAGAGACAGAACAAAAAAGGTTACACCATTGAAAATGGTAAAAGGTCTGCTGCAACTTCATTCTGCAGTAGAATCCAGCCTGGATAATTTAGGCAGCTTGTCGTATACCACATTAAGCAAAAATGAAGGAGCCCAGAATACAATCAGGCACATGGACAAGAAAGCAGTTGGGAATAGTCAGCATGGATTCATTCACCAAGGGGAAGTCACGCTTGACCAACCTGTGATGAAGTGACTGGCCTGGCAGATGAAGAGACAGAGGTGGATATTGTTCACCTTGCCTTCAGTAAGGCTTTCAGCACTATCCCTTAAGATCTCCCTGGAGAATCTGATGAAGTACAGGATGGATGAGCAGACTGTGAGGTGTGTTGAGAACTGGTTGCATGGCCACGCCCAAAGTGTGGTGGCACAGAGTCTGGCTGGAGGCCAGTAACTAGCAGTGTACCCCATGGGACAACACTGAGTCCAGCCCTGTTTAACATCCTCATTAATGATCAGGATGATGTGGCAGAGTATATCCTCTGCAGATTTACTGATGACAGAAGACTGGGAAGGAGTGGCTGATACACCCAAGGGTCACACTGCCATCCAGAAAGGCTTCAAAAACCTAGAGAAATGAGTTGACAGTAACTTACAAAGTTCAACAAGGAGAAGTCCCAAGTCCTGCACCTGGGAAGGAACAACCCCAGGCATCAGTGTACCCTGGGGGCCACCCAGCTGGAAAGCCACTTGGCAGAAAAAGACCTGGGGTGCTGTTGCACAATGAATGGAGCATAAGTCAGCTACATGCCCTTGCAGCAAAGCAGGTCAATGGTATCTTGGCCCGCAGGACCAGGGAGTGAACCTGCCCCTCTGTTCAGCCCTGGTGAGGCCTCACCTGAGTGCTGAGCCCAGTTCTGGGCTCCTCAGTACAAGAGAGACATGGACATACTGCAGATGTTCCAGGGAAGGGACTGGAGTACGTTAGGAAAGCCTGAGGGAGATATACAACTGTTTAGCCTGAAACAGTTTAGGAAGATCTTATGTATGTAAACCCCTGAAGGCAAGGTGCAAAGAGGACAGAGTCAGGCTCTTTCCAGTGCTGCCCAGTGAAAAATTAGGAGGTAATGGGCACAAACTGAAACACTGGAGGCTCTCTGTGAATATCAGGAAACAGTGTTTTACAGTGTGAGAACCAGCACAGGTTTCTCAAGGCAGTTGTGAAGTCTCCATCCTTGGAGATACTGAAAAACCACCTAGATGTGGTCCTGGCAGCCTTGACTAGGTGGCCCTATTTCAGCAAAGGGGGTAAACAAGAACACCTTTAGACGCTCCTTCCAACCCCCAGATCATTCACAGATGATTCTGTGAAAACAGAATACAGGTAAATCAAGTCATCAGTTACATGTCCAGCCTCGAACTGCAAAAGTATCCAGCAAAGGTTGCTTTGTCAGAAATCCAGGTCCCCAAGTCAACCTCATGTATTCAACGTCAACCAACTGCTAAGAGAAAAACATTATTCCTGCAGAAGTATAACTTTATAGAGAGACAGTTACAAGAAGCAGGGTAGGAAAGTTCCACGAATTTGGACCGAAGAATTAGAAATTTATTTTAAATCAGCATTTAAAATAGCAAAACCAATAAACCATTCTTGTAAATGTAAACTGGAAACTGCTATATATAGCTCAAGGCCTGCATGTTTCTTTAAAGTCCTTACATAAAGATTTGTTAAGCACGTTACTTTGCACTGCTGTGCCCTTCGCTCTGGTTTCACCAGCTCACTACACATCTATCAGATGGGATGGCTCCTGTGCTTTAAGGAAAACACATAATTATATATTTAATGACATTAGGTGCAAATTTATACAAAACAAACCAGCAAAGGACTATTTTTTTCTGTAATAACAGATTCCTGTTTAAACATCACCCAGCTGCCTGAAGCCAGGGATCCTTGTTCACTAGAAACAGGAAATTTTTTCGAAGTTTACACCAGTGACTTTATTTATAAAATTATTTGGTAAACAGGAACTGCAGTGAGGGATACTTTCTAAGGTTCCTCCAGGTATTTTAACCACTTATAAAGCACGAAGAGAAGGAAACGTCAGAGAATAGGTTAAGTCTAAAAGTGCAGGAAGAACGAAATCTGGCAATCTTCAGTGCATATTTTCCACACATCCTATATGCTTCACCAGTCAAAAGGAGGAATTTTCCGCAAGTTATTTTTGAAAAATTTCTTCTATGCATGAAATGTGTGGAAAACAAGCTCCAGGCAAATGTAACTAGAATAAAAATGTATAATATAGTCCAGAATGGTCACATTTTACAGTTTCCCTTTATTTTTCTCTTCAGAAAAGTGTTCAGCTTCATTGCACCAGACCAATCTCAAGCGATTTATTTATGGATTTTAGCATCACAGCTGAAATGCTTTATTGCTTTTTCATAATGAAACTTAAAGCTTCAGTATCTCCAGGCACAGAGAAAGGGAGTCAATGCATCAATTCAGAGATAAGGAGCTTAAAACTTGGAAGTCACACCCAAAGCACTCCCAGCTGCATTACCTTTTTTTGTCAGTGCCAGAGGATGGGGGCCGGGGGGGGGAAGGGTGGGGAGAGGGGAACTGGGAAGAGCAAGTGCTAAATGGAGGAAAAAGCCCTAAATGCATCACAAGTGCACACTAATTGCTTTTGCCTAATTTTTCTTTTCCTCAGCATATTAGTTTGCTATTTCAGTTTTTGTCTTACTTCTAAGCTGCCTGAATATAAAAAACCCAAAAAAACAAAAAACACACCAAAAAAAAAAAAACCAACCCTGAGTGGAAAATTGAACAAAATGGAATACAAAGCACTTCCCCTCTCTTTCTGTGGTTTGGGTATTTTTCAGGCTGGGAGCATCAAAAAGCCCTCATCACTTAGAGGTTAATCGCCATCTGTATGAAACAGCAAAGAGTTCACAACTAGGGGAAAAACTAAACCCATTCCAAGAGTTAGCTACTCATGCAAAGCTGAGTCATGCTGGTGAAGCCAGCACTGGAACTTGAGCCATTTCCAGCCATGTTCTACCTCCCAGAGACAACAAGAGGCCCCAGGACCTTTGCAGATGTCACTGCAGGACCTGTCAGCCCTGGGCTGCACTGCCAACAGGGCACAGGGAATGTCTGGATGTGCCATTCCCCCATCTTGAAACAGTGCCATGTGCTGAGCCTTCTGATAATGCCAAGGGCAATAATTAAAACACAATGCCTCTGAGGCTGGGATTTAGCTCACAGAGAAAAGTACTGTAAGGAGACTTCTGCAAATGTGTGTGAACTCCCAGCATCATCAGTATATACTGTTAACATCAACATACAACAGGAATGCACAGGAAGTTTCAAAACATATCCAAACGCAGGAGATTATTGCAGATCTAAAGGATGAAAAACAGAAACTTGTTTCCAAACACAAACCCATTCCTTTCATGTTCCTGTGGTTTATTAAAGGGAAAAGTCAAGCAAGAGTGTCTCCCTTCAAGGGAACATCAACACAGACTATATATAGACATTTACTCAAAATAGATTTTTACAAAGAAGAATTGTGGATAGCTGTGCTCCAGAGTATTCCTACAGAGCAAACCAGAAAGATTAATCTATCCAGGATACAAACAAGGCAATATTTGCTTAGCAATAGCTGAAACCACAGAGAATCTGCCTCAGGTTTGGAAATTAGAAGGTAGTTGCTGATCCCATGATCTTAGGAGCCTCCCAACTCAGGGATAGAGAGATGATTTCGCCAAACTAAAGAAGTAAGAAAGACAGTGAAAGAAAAGCAGCAGAAAGATCAGAAAAGGCCTGTGTAACCTTTAGCTGAGAGGCCCTTTGAAGAAAAAAAACAAACCAGACTGAGGTAGAAGAGCATCTGAGGGGCTTGAGGCTATCAGTAAAGAAACCATCTCCTGATGTCCACTGAGATGAACAGCAGTAGAGAAATACCTCCACTAGCATTCAAAAGCTTTCTGTACTTAAATAAATCTCAAGACCTTGAACTTTGGACAAATCAAGAGTCACTAATAAAATTGAATTTATGTTATGTTATTTAATAAGGAAAAAAACCCCCAAGTTTTAGGATAATTACTCCCAGCTTTAGGAATACCTCTCTTTGTCCATAATATTTGAAAAGACAGAATACTGGAGTGTCCAAATCCAAAGATTAAAGGTTTTAAACTCCTTTGGGAAAAGGCTCTTCTCATTTCTTTCTGATGTGGCTTGAGGGAGGTTAAGCAGTTCTCACATTCTCTGAAGTTTTTGTAGTCCCTGAAGGAAAGTTTCAACAACAACACTGAAAAAATCCGAGAGGCAAGAAAGGAAGCAAAATATGTCCAAGTCCAGAGAACTTAACACTATCTCTGAAACATACTGCAAAACTCTGGCAATGCATTCTGTCTCCCAAGCCCAGAGTGAATATTAAAAGTTAGTTCTCTAAAATCAATTAGAAGCAGCTAATCTCCATGATGAGCACAGAGCTGACTGATGTGGGAAGCAGCAGGACTGAAATACACTGTTGAAAGCAATATGCCTTTCAGGACTGGTTGCAATATTCCACTTGAAATCCTGACAAATTGCAAGAATTGGGCTTCAAGTACAACTGGGCCACCTCCCATCAAAAACAGCAGCTGTACAAGAGGATTCACAGGTGAAAAAATTAGTTTATCCTTTGAGCTGGTTCCACATAAGTCATATGCAAATAAACTTCACCTCTCCAACCAAGACATATAATACGCTACATTCAGAAATATGGATAGGAAATAAGGTAATCAGAGGTCTGTAAGAAAACAATATAAGCTAGAAGAAAACAATATAAATTTTAACCACACTTGAAGCACAGTTGCTTCAATAAAATATTTGGCTTCACTAACCTATAGAAAAACCCTAACCATCTCAAAATAATATATCTGAAGAAAATCAGCAAACATAAATATGTAGTTTTTTCAAAATCTATCTAAATTTACAGAATATCAATAAAACCACAGACAGCTGCATAAGGATTTTTTTGCTGCTGTTTAAAAACATATAAAGCAGAATCCCCTGCTTTTCAGTCCAAGTGAACTGGTAAGTCTGACCAAAAAAGTGGAAATCAGAGAAAAACAACTTTTACTTTTTGTAACAAAATTACATTCAGGGACTAACTTTAATGAAATGCCATTCATGTTTTGTTTGTCTTTTTAATATAATATGAAAAAACACTTCTAAAAATATTAAGCCATAAAGGCTTTAATTAATTAAAGGATTAATTTGAACAAAATTAAGTACTTCTGTTCAGAAAAGTTAAAACATCAGGCTGATCCATAATCATGTTTAATTCAGTCATTGAACTGAAATGACCAATTATTTTATTCACCATCGTGCAATGAGATGAAAAGCTCAGGGATGTAAAAAAGTAAGAAGGAATAAGAGGAATGTTTAATATGAAAAAAGATTAATAGATAATAAGCAGCTTATTATTCTCCAACAAAATTTTGTGGTGTGATTCTTAAACTGGAAGAGAAGTGTAAAGTAGCAGTACGAGAATATTTGCAGACTGCACAAAATTTTGATTACTTGACCTCCAAGGCACTTCAAAGTGAGCCAAGCAATGTATTAAGTAGAGCACACTGACTTGAAAAATTTCAGTGTTAGTAAAAACAAAGAAATACAAACCACAGAAGCAGAGATTAAATATTTATGAATTACAGACAACTCCAAATTAACAGAAAAGGACCTTAGTATCAATATAGAGGATACAAAAATGCACAATATGCCACTGCAGAAAACAAACAAAACATGGGATCTGTAAAGAATGTAAATGCACATTAATTTATAAAAAATCCCAAATGTCTGTGACTTGTGTTTCCCTGAATGTCCAGCATGTCACTTCACTTACAAGATGATGCTGCAGAATAACAATCAGCAAGAATAGGTAAGAGTATAGAAGAATGTTTACTAAGATGATTTACCTTGGAAAATAGTCAAATCAAATGGAGGTAATAAAAAATGTAAAATAAAAAAAAGATAGCTTATAAGTTTCTACTGCCTTTGCATCATAACACTAGGTGAGAAAACTTTATTAAAGCCCAGCATTTTAAAAGTTCTCTAAGAAAGCTTTTTTTCTTCACAGAATAAATAATCAAGACTCTGTGGTCTATATGGTATAAAGCCTTGCTAAAACCAATAAATCAGCAGAAATGTATTGTATTAGACATTTTTGCAAGCATATCCAGAATCCTCGTAATCAGTGTTATTAGCTGGAACATAAAGTTTCCTTTCCAGCCAATTTCTAATTACTAAAAATCACAGTAGGCTTTCCAGGATAGCAGATCTGCCTACTGCAGCATCCTCCCTCTCAAGATGACAACTTTCAGAAGATGCATATTCAACAAAAAGCTCTTGATTCAGCACCTGATTCAGAAAGCTGAAAGCAAAGGCCTACATTTTAGGTGCCCTGGATGACAAAGCTCCTATTGCAGCTAAGGGAGAATTAGTTAATAATCAGTGGAGTCTAAACTGAACTGAGCAATTACAGAAATGTGCTTCAAAGACCTACTAATTTTATTCCAGGTAACTAAATTTAGGGCCCTATAAACCCATCATTGAGTCCCACACGGAAGTTAGGACAAGCTGAATCCCCATCCTGAGTATCATACATTATGTTAACTCTCATATTCCTGGAGGGCACCTTCCAGAATGATAGAGAAATTATTTCCTCTGTTATTCTTAGATGCAATTAGATAAAGCCAGCTATAAAAAGTAGTGCCTCAAAGCCAGCATTTTACCATAGAATTATTGTTTTCCATCACATTTACCATCAAAAAAACCCATAACTGAATTAAAAGTTTCAAACAAAAGTCTGGATGGATTAAATACAGGTGCTGTCACATGATGCCTGTGCATTTGATGTGTGACTTTAGCATAGGTTTATAGTAACCCAGGGCATTTTACACAATCATGTGGCTCAACAACTTAACAGCTTATGCTAAGCATGCTTAACATCTACAGATTTTTTTCCTCAGCAATGTGCATCAGTTCTTCATCACCAAAAGCAAGGCAGAAGTAGAAACTTAAGCTCACCTAAGAAAACTTCCTCTTAAATCACAATCCATGATCACATTTGTTTCCTTGAGGAATTTAATTACCTGAATACCCCTGTTATAGAATCCTTCCTGTATTTAAAAATCCCATTCCTCATACCTGTAAGAACAAAAGCACACCACCACTGCTCTGCAAGGCCATGCCTGCACGCCAGAGATCACTCTTCAGCCTCATTCAGCCTTGAGACTCGTTTTGAGAAAAATAAAGAGGTTTTTCTAAAGGTATCAACAAGCCATCTTCTATTCCTTCAAACCAAAGTGCACAAGGAATTACAGCTCTCAGCAGAATTGGTCACTTCCCTATCTGCTTCTGTGCAACAAGGATGGGAGACTGATTCATCTGGGAAGCATCCCCAAAGAGATAACATGATGTGCAACTGGCTGTGCTGAGACAACATAAACCACCCTCTGAGGCAGAAGCAAAGTGCTGGAGAAAAACACGTTCAGCAGAGTACCCAATATCATCACGATGACTCAGCCCTCATCCATGCCACTGAACTGGACACGGGCTGGGCAAAATCCCCCATGAGTTCCTGAGGTGGAGAGGGTGATGCAAATCTCTCATGGGCTGAATTGGCTTCTTGAACCTTTTCTCTCTCTTCCCATAGACTTGGGAGACTGGTACTTAACAAGGCAGTAGGAGGAATCTGGCCTTGAGTGTCTTATGTAAAGACTCTGAAGTCAAGGGACACCTTCTGTTTAATAACCTCTAGGTAGGGATTCTCAGCACTACAAAACATCTATCAACTCTTAAAAGGCATCCTAGTGCAAGCTTGTGCACTAGAAACTAATTGCTAGGAGTGAGTTGGTTGTTCATGAAAAGGCTATATCATCAGCAACAAAGAAAAAGTGAAACAGATGAGCTGATTTATCAGCTTTACTTTTTGATTAGAAGATATTATGTACCTCAACTTCCCCTTTAACCTCAACTTCTCTGCAGAAAGACAGGAAAAGTAATTCTGGTGAACAAACAGTGGTATTTAGTTACATAAAATATTCTGCAGGCTTGTGCATTACAAATAAACTCAACCTTAAATCTGTGTGTTATGACTAATTTTAGGACTTGAGTTTTATCCAAAAAAAGAGCGTGGAAAAACTTGACACACACACCTCTGCCTTGAAACAGACAAACTAGAAAGGGCAAAAGAAGGCAAAACAGTAACTTCTACAAGTTGAGGGTGGGAAATTGAGGGGAGAGGTTGGGACTTAAGTGAAATTACAAATGTTTTTTTTTTTTACATTTTTTTTTAATTGCTTTAATATGAATTTTTGAAGGTGTGTTTTCCTGGAAAAATTGTCATTTGGTGTATATTCCATCTACGTCAGTTTGAGTTAAAAATATTCTCTACTGGGACAAAGAAACAAGAGGAGCACATTAACTAATGTTACTTGGTTAACTTAATGTAACTAAGGCTATAGTTAAGGATTTAATTTTTGCTTTTTTAACAAAGAGAATGCTAACCGATCACTGAGAACATAAATAAAAAAATCATAATTTTAAGAAAGGCAGAATTATTTTTTTTTAAATGGAAGAAAATAAAAAGGCAAAAAGAAATGTTTCCTTTTATTTATAAGGAGTATTGCTGGAGAGCTAACCACCCACTCCACTCTCAGCCCCTGAGTCCAACCCAGCGCAGGCGAGGTCAGAGATGTCTCACTTCACGGAGCTGTGTTGCTGGGAGACTGGGTTAGGCAAACACAAAGAAAGAAGCCAAAAGATTAAGCAAGATGACGACTGCTACCACATTTCACAGTCAAATCAGATGATTCTTCAATCCAGGACACATTTAAATCCAAATAATTTTTCAAAATGAATTTGAAGACTCCTTAGAGAAAACACTCTTTGCCCTGAAGTACCCTGGACATTAAAATGAAGTTTCTCTGAAGCTGTTAAAGCTGTAGCCAGAGATTTCTTTTTTCACTACTGCCTTCCCCCAAAGTCTTAATACTAGAACCAAAACATGCTTTTGATGAAGAATGAGATACTGAATGGGCCTAAAGGATTACAAAGGATAACAAAACTCCAAACATTGAACAAGAGGGGAAAAAAAACCAAAAAGGAAAAAGCCCAAGCATCCCACTTTTCTAAAGAAGCAGAACTTTTAGGCAACAGAAAGAACCTTTCCAAAAGACAAGATGGCATCTTACTCAGCCACCACCTCATCTGAGACCTTCCATCAAAGTAGTCTTTTTAATTGCATTTTTAATCAGCAAAGCAGCTTAGATTGCCACAACACACTGGACTGGCAAGGCCACCACAAGCACATCTTTGAAGTGCTCTGACTGCTTCAGCAGCTGCCTGGGAAGTACCAGAGCAAGGAAGAACTTTGAAGCTCTCACGAGGCTTGTGTTTGACTGCCTTGGAGAAGAAAAACCAAGACTGGTAATATGGACTAATACGGATCACCTGTGGTATTAAAAACATCAGGAAAATGAAAAATCAACATTTTAATAGAGAATTATGGGACATACAGTTCAAGAAAAATTATGACTTTGCAGTCAGTGGGATAACTCAAGACCTTCAGACGGACAACTTCACCCACGGTCTTCCCCATAACTAGTTCATGTTCAAATTTTTTTTCCCCAGGGGTTAAGAATCAGCAGAGGAACTGTGTCAGACATTATCACTTAGTTCTAACAGAGCAGTTGAACAAGAAATGGAAGACCATTTGTGTATGTAAAACACACCTGTGAACTTACAGAAACGGGGATTTATGAACACTTTGTGTTTCTTACAGCAGTATCAGAATCAAGGTGTGATTGTAGGGACAGTTTTCCACGTGACTTGGAAACATACATGGGTATGAATGGCAATGAAAAAAAGCACACTTCAATATGAGAAGAATCCAAAAATGTTATGATAAGAAACAAAACCACAATTATATTTAATACAGCATGTCACCTCAAAGAGAAGCTACAGAACAAACCCAAGCTGTACTAATAAGTGCTAAGAAAGTACTAACACTGAATCTTGTATTTTTAATGCCTTGTAACATCATCTTTTGAAACAACTGTCATATGACATTTCTGCTCACTGAAATAAAATGTTCTATAGTCGATGTGGTATTGTTCTCATACATTAAACCAATTCCAAAAAAAGACATTTCCAAACACAGGAAAATAAGAAATTCAGAGGACGCTTGATTTTCTTAGTAACAGTCTATCCACAGCTTTCTGTAACAGTGTTAAAATTGTTCCATACCGTGAAGCTGTTGTTGACATTTTTTGTGCTTGATTCAGCTACGCTGGCATCTGACAAGTCAACTTCATCAAATATTAGAGACTGTGAAGGGAAAAGAACATAGAAGAATTAAGTCTGAGTCCATTTTCAGGTATGCTTACAAAATGTGCTTTAATTTCATTCTGTCTATTCCAATTAGAAAATAAAAATAGAAAATAGAAGTAGTGAAAAAAATAGAACACACTGATGATGTGATAAAATTTCATAGCTGGCCCCTAAATACTTGCTACTTGCTATCTAAATGGTACATGAGAGCATAAAAAAAGCAGCTCCATTATCATATTGCTTTAAAATCTCTCAAAAGAAGGGTTTTTTTTTAGATAGATGAAGCTTTGGAGTGTCTACTGTGTAGCAAAAATGTGGTGTCAGAGGAAAGAGATTCACACACAGTAAAATGTAAATTAATTATTCAGTTTTAGAATGGAACTATAAAGTCATGTAGGAAGCTATGATATGGTACCCATATGAGAAGATGAATCTCAAAGGCCTGAAGACATCTCCTCCACTCCTTTGTTTGATGTTCCAACAAGAGAAATATACGTCTACCCTGAACACTCCAGCCTCTGGCAACGGATCAGTTAGGTTCTGTTATGCTCACAATGGGTTTTTTTAGCACAGAAGAATAGTCCAACAAAAATGCCTATTTTTTTAGCCATACCATGTATTTCCTCTTCCATGCCACAGAACAGAGAATCCATGTTAGGGGAGTTTCACATGTCTGGATTCAGCATTACAGTACTGGCACAATTGCCTACTCACACCACCTTCTTTTTTCATCTTTATAATAGAATCACAGAATGGTTTTGGTTGGAAGGGCCCTGAAGATAATCTAGCTCCAAACCTCCTGCCATGCCACCTGCTCAAAGCCTCACACAACCAGGCATTGAACATTTCCAAGGATGGGACATCTACAGCTTTTCTGAGCAGCCTGTGCCAGTGCCTCAGCACCCTCACAGTAGAGTATCTTCCCTATACCTAATATCCAAATCTTTCCTTTCAGTTTAAAGTCATTCCCCCTTGTCCTATCACTACCAGACATTGTAAAAAGTCCCTCTCCAGCTCTCCTGTAGCCCTTATTAGGTACTGGAAGGCTGCTAAAAGGTTTCCCTGAAGCCTTCTCTTCTCCAGGCTGAACAACCCTAACTCTCTCAGCCTGTCCTCATAGGAGAGGAGCTCCAGCCCTCTGAGCATCTTTGTGGCTGTCTTCTGGACACGCTACAACAGTTTCATGGCTCCCAAGATAGCAAGTGCTCAGACCTGTTGGAGTGAAACCAACACAGAACCAAAAGCATGCAAATATCCCATATTCCTCATCCAGCAGGGTAGGCTCACATTTTCAAAACATCTCAGCATCATATTGTGAGTTGAGGTTGCCCTTCTCAGAGCTCTCATCTGCCATGCTTATCCTTTATATGAACAGCTCGTGGTGGCACCAAGTGCAGAGAAGTTTGACAACAGAGGTACTGCAGTGCTGGGCTCCTTGGAGTAATGATGCTTTCATTGATTCATTAGAGCCACACAACTGTGCAGCTACAGTTCTGCAGTACCAGAAGGAGAGATCTCTGTGCCTTTACTAAGAGTTTTGTTGAGAAAACAAGGCTACAGAAGATAGAGACCTGAAGCACCTCACCTACAGCTCCCATGAGATGCTGCAACCCCACAGGGTAAAGGAAAGTTAACACCCAGCGCTGCGGAACAGCGCAATCTGAGTCAGCCCAACAAAAAAAATTCTCCCAGCCCTGGCCTTGAGGGGGAGGAAGGAAATGCCTTTCAAAGAGAAGACAAGTATTCCCCTCTGCCCACCCCCAATTCTCCCATCAAAAAAATTCAATTGATGAGAAACAGCTTTTTCCCCTATACATCAGTTTTGGCAGAAAATCAGCCTATCTCGATTCCACATAACTATCTGTACGGGCATCAGAGGAGAAGAGTTTTAATAGAATTCAGTTTGAGAGATCACTTCTGAGCATTATCCAGTTTTTACTTTTTTTGACTGTCTGAAAGCCACTTCCCCAAAAAAATGTACAACTCCTTAAAATGAGTTTATTTGTCTGAATAGCTAAAAACATTTAAATAACTGTGATAAACTTCATCCAAAATAAAAAAAATCAAGAGAAATCACCAATCTTCCTTAAAGTTAATACGCTACATCCTATATACAACAGTTTTTACATAAAACAACCGTGAACAAACTATTAAATTATTATTACTGTACTTATAAACCTAAACAAAATTGAAGTCACAAGTCAATGACATTAGACACTAATAGCATAGAATTACCTTTGAATCCTTAGCATAGTAAAGGGTACGACCTCGAAGTTTGAAATAACGCTTTTTCCACCTTTGAAAAGAGCTGGTTTGCTTCAGTAGTAATCCTTCTTTTATACTTGTCTGAAAAATATTAAAATACAGAAACCAAGGTAAATACATGTAGAAATAGCTACACATATAAAGTTATGCTTTTTAAAAATTTATGTTACACCTTATATAACTGTGAATTTAAACTTTCATTTGTTCACATTAAATAGAGACTAATTTTTTTGACCACCAGATTTTTCTTTTTCTATTTTTTTAACAACTACAGTGTTAGCAAAATGCTAATTTTACATGTAAACAGAAAAGGCTGTCAAGAGGCATATAATTATTCTGAAGATACACACAAAATAATTCAATTGTCTGGATAGCTGCAAACCTACAAGGCTGAGCAACAACTGATGGTGGCACAATTTAGAAAAAAAGTACTAAAACCATCAACACAATGTAATTTCCAGTTCCAAAACTGATTATGTTGAGAAGAAACACAATTTCCACACAGACACTAATTCACCAAGGTACTTAAATGTATCTGATTCAAGCACGTGAATTACTTCAAAACAGAGGGAATAATCCAGTATGATGCAAGTCATGCAAGACTTTGAATGTGTTGCTGAACTGAAGCCTTCAGCATGAAATCAGCAAACCATTAGAGATAATTATTATCTGCAAAGTGTGAGAACAGTAACAGATTGGGGTATTTTTACCATGCAAACATTTTTAGGCAAAAAAATGACTCGCTGATCCAAACCTTTCCATTGCAGACAGAACTCTGTCTATATACAACCCATATTTTTAAATGAGCAAGAGACAAATTAGTGTATGTTAAAGGTGCATGCTGCTTTCACCAGTGTGCGTGGGACTCATCCCATTACAGAAATTCTCCTCTTAATCAAATAAAATTACATGAACCCATCATGCTAATTACACGAGTCCCAAAACATATTTTCTTCAGTTTTGAAGCCCACAAGAGTATGAGGAAAAGCAAGTACATTTGGATACTATATTCCAAAATTACTGTTTTCAGAGTATTTTCAATTTGTACGGTAATAACATGATGAGACTTTTATAACACAATTTCTAGCCAATGTGATACAAACATCATTTGAAGATGTTTGTTCTAGAACTTTTAGAAACTTAACCAAGACCGGACCTAAAGTTCATAAACATCTTCTATTATCAGACGTCAAATTCTCCTTAACTTTAATGCAAGTAATAAAAACACAGAAAAAGCTGAAAGCACTTTAGTGCTCCTACTATTTCCTTGAAATGAGAAACAGAGATCACACCCTTCATTTAGACAGTCCTAGCATCACACACTGCAAATACGGCCCAATGACCACCAAGCCATTGAATTAATGCTCTCAAAAAAAGCAACCCTCTCAGATCTAACGTAGCTGAAAGTTTAGATTTGACACAGTTTACTTCACATGCCAACAACCTGCACCAATGGATTCAGTCAGCCCTCCTGCTCTAGCTAAGGGGTAGCAATTCCCAGTGAAAAAGGTCTGCTCATCACACACCATTTTAAGACAGTTTGCAATTTTCTGATCAGACCCCAAGATAAGCTAGTTTTCCATTATTTAAACACATTTAATCAGTTAGCAAATGCAAGCACTTATTCAAAGCTCTCTGTTGCAGCCATGCAGCATCTGCGCTTTGTATAGCTCTCTGAGATTTTGGAAGCTCATCACAAGGATGGGAGGAGATGACTTGTGTGTTTATCAAGGGTCAGGAGATGTTAAGGCCAGAGAAATTTAGTTCCAAGGAAATGGTACTCTACATTCATGAGAGACACTGACTTACTAGGAAAATTTCCAAAACGGAAGGAAATCCACACTCCCTAAAATGCACTAGGTGTACTAGGAGACACAGAACATATATTAAGCTGAATACTTTTGGAAATTTTAAACTCTGTTCAAAGAACAAAGCTCCCAAAACCTTGAGCTATGACTCACTGAAGAATTAGTTAACTCTTTCCTCTAATTTTCATGTGTACATAAACCATTTTCTCTTTTTTCTACTCACCCACTAAAAAACAATATCCTTAATGTCAAACCAATAACTTCAAAATTAAATCTATTTTGCCAATCAGCCATTTGAAATAAACTTCCTAAAGCTGGCAGTAAATAATCTTGTAGTAAATAATCTACAGAATTTATTTTTGCATCAAAATTTTCAAAAAATCTGAAAAACATTAACCCAAGAAGTATAAGCACTTAGAATATACACTTGAAGTTTTCATTTTACCACAAATAAATACATTGGGCTGAGATTTGAGCATCTTAAGTAGACAATTCCATGGCTGCAGGCACCAAAACTGAGCACAAATCTTTAGCCCAATATCCCTATTTAGACTTTAAAATGTTTAAAATTCTATCTGCCAATTGAGTCACTAAGCAATCTGCTAATAATGCTTTCCTGAATCTATACCCAAGTTAGAGCATTTCCAGTAATTTGAGATTGGAAGGGACCACTCATGTTGTTGAATTTGGGTCCTCATTATTGCCTACAAACAGGTAATATTAAGTTTTTCAAAAGCATTGATCAGGCTGTAACTACACCTAAAGAAGGTAGCTGGTTCCCCTTTTTCTCCCCATGGCAATTAAGACAGTGCTCCAAGATCTCACTGTTCTGAGAAGCCTTTTCATAATTAATCTCAGCTGGACATTAAATCTGAAGCATAAGCAATAATGACTCCAATTATATTAACTACTTTCCTACTGTAATTTAAGAGAAACAAGAAGTACAGATCCTACACTCCCACGCTAGTTCTCACTTTTACAGAATCACCTCTCATCAGCTTGCCAAAACCTCTGAACTTCCCCATACATCTTGTATCATCTAGAAATACAAGGTCCCTCCAGAAGTGTACGACTAGAATTACAACAGAATGGAAAAGAATCCCTAACAATGTTTACTATTTTAGCCATGAGTAAAGGAAAATGATTGACAATATTACAATCACAACATCACAGGGCTCCACTGTGGTATATTTTCCAGAAGAAATCTAATTACAAAAAATACAGCCATTTTTCATAAAATTAGGGAGTACATATATGCTCGATTATCCAAGAATGTCAAATGCTACTCTGCAAAATCTCAAGAAAAAAAGGATTTGTGGGTATTTGGTTCATAAAAAAACAGAGATATCATCTTTGTACCAGCAGATTTTAAAACGTCCAGTATATAACACCTGAAAAGTCAAACAGGTTTTTTTTTTTTTTCTCCAAAGGAAACCAACCACTTTCCCTTACTTCTAATTCACATACTTTGCAAAGTCCCACATTTCTGCAAAGATAACTTTTTTACTTCTGCTGCTGCTAGAAACACACAAAGAAAGGAGAAAATCTTCTGAATTTAGAAAATAGTAAACTGATTATGGACCCTTTACTGGCAACTGCAATCTAAAACACTGAAGGATTAAAGATAAAACTCTACCCTCTACTTCTTTTTATGTAAAACATTGGACATGCTGCTCAAAATGTCTCAGGACAGTGAATAAAAGAACATGAGGAAATTTCTGGAAGTGAGTAGGATGAAAATGAGAATAGGAAAGGCCATAAAACAGGGCAGTCAAATGCAAACAGTAAATTAAAAGGGTGAAGAAGAATTTTAAGATAACCTTGCAACAGATGCTCATGATGAGACTAAAATGTTCGTAAAACTTCGTAACATGAAACACAGCCAGCTGGTTGGCAGGACCATTTCCCAACGGAAGTATGAAAAGGGTACTCAAGGATAAGCAGGTCACAGGAAAGAAGCTCATCAAATCCTCAGCACTTGTCTTTACCAAAGAATACGATGAGATGGTATCTCACACACAATGTTCTCCACAACATCAGAACAGCTTCATCAACACTAAGGGTGTATACAGGAAGTACTAGACCAGCCAAATCACTAAGTCATGTGCACTAGGTGGCATTGGCCTGGGGGCCTTCAAGGTCCCAAAAAGACCACTGATACTAACATCCACTCCTGGTAAGACAGTAGAGTCCATACAACAGAATATCCACACACATCCAACAGGAAAAAGTCAACAGAGCTTTTGTAAAGGAAAATACTGCCCTGCTACCTACCGTGAGTTCAGGAGGTGTAGATGAAAGCATGTGGATAAATTAAGATCCTGTAGACCTGGATTTTCAGAAAGCCTTTGACAAGGCTTCCTACCAAAGAATACTGAAGAAATATTACTAGAATTGAACTGGGGAACGGGGCATGTTGTGAACTGAAAGTTGCTTCAAGGAAAAATCTAAACCTCATTAACATTCTCACATCAACTGGGGAGTGGAGATCTTGGAGTTGCAGTTTGAGCTCTCTCTAAGTTCAGCCACAGCCAGAAATGCCAGAAAACTTTGGTTATCACTAAGAAAAGCAACAAACCAAGACAGAAAATAATTTTGCTGCTCTATAACACTGTTGTACCAGACAGTTCTGCTCTCTCTAACTCAGAAAAGGTGGTTAAGAGAAGGTACAGAGAAAGGCAACACAAATGATTCACAGAACAGTAGCTGCCTTACAACAAGAGAGACTGAAGAGCAGAAGACCAAGGTGATATGAACAATGTTTAAAAAATAATTGAGGAAAAGTAAGGTGACTGCAGAACTATAGCTCACCAAAGCCCACAATATTACAACACAGAGGAATGTGAAAAAACTGTATTGAGATCAGCTTAACAAAGAAAAAGAAGCACATCTTTACATAGCAGGTAGTGATTTTATAAAGCTTGCTGTCACAAGAGATTGTACAGGCAGACAGCATCAGCAAGTACAAAAAAAGGAACAGACAAATTCAAGAACAATGTATCTGTACGTGGTCCCTTTAATTTGCCATGGGGAAGTACCAGGGGAATGGATGGCCACCAGACTCACACGCTGCTACTGAACAGCCTTTTCTATTCCACTGCTGAAAATGGATCATTGTGTGACCAAGTAAGAAATTCACAGGTTGAATCCAGCCCTCTTCTTTTCAGTATTGCAGACAGTTTGATAAATTGTCACCATCTGCACAGGTATGGCTTCAGACAGACAGAGCATTCATTACAAGGTAAAGTCTCACAGCTCATATTAACTCAGAGCCCCTTAAAATATGCCATGTGTTCAGTGGATTGAGAATTATTTTTATTATTAAAAATGTGACAATCAAACACTTGATTTATATTAAAATAATGACTCGGGAACTCCAAGCCTGTGATTTTCTTGACAATCTCTGTATAGCAGCTTCCATTACTGTCACTTAGGCTGACAGATTTTTCATTAGTTATGTCAAAATACAAATAGATTTTATCTACCAAGAATAAAAACTTCAGTAAAAATGTAACCTTGCACTGAGCTGCTGATGAAGATTCCTGTTCACAGTGAAGGAAGCCTAACATTCAAAAATTAAAACCAAACAAAAAAATCTATTAATTTAAACAGCTAAGAAGCATCAAAATAAATTTGAAAATCAGTATGTTGACTAAGAAACATTGCTTTCATGCAAAGTAAATTTTAATTTAAAAAAGTACCACTAAGAACTGGTAGCTCAGTGGAACAAGTGGAGCTGTATTGTGGGGCGCCTAAAGCACTACACTTGCCTCAGCTGAGATGCCCCAGGCTCCTGCTGCTAATTCATCCTCCAGGTTACATCAGTGACCGAAATCACAAAATGCAGCAAGTTCCACATGCTCAGTCTTTCATTGTTGATGAAAGTTATCCCTGTCTTGTTAAAGAAACTGACTAGCTAGCTTTGAGAAAACAGCTTTCCAAAATCTCAGAATGAAAGCCAGCCACACACTTCACCAAAACACTAACTTGTGATTAAGCAGCACCATTTCTGTGTAGTAACAAACTGTATGTTTTTTCAAAGTTATTCTTATACTCCATATTTTCAGGGTCATTCATGTGGATGTACTCTAGCCTAAGTGAAACTGTAATACATATAGATGCAATTATACAGCTTATGCAGTGTGCTTCTTCCTCAACCTTCATGATCCCTTCCAGCCTATGCTAAGGAAACAGATTTTTGCACTATTACTGTTAAAATAAATAATAATAATAATTAAAAAACCCCACAACTTTCAGCTTCCTTTAAGTGGAATATATGGTAATGCAATAAGACATGAAGTAAATATGAAACTACAGACAAATTGCCATAATAAAAATATCTTGGTAGCAACATGAAATGCAATTAGCAGACTGATTTAAAAGTACAGTTTGTAGCACATATCAAAAATGAGTAAGCTATTGCCATATTAGGATGAAACATTACACGGCAAATTAAAAAAAAAACAAATAAAGGAACAAAATCCCTATTTTAGATATAAAGTTGATACTAGATTGAGAATGGAGAAGAAACTATCTGCAGTTAGTTCAAGTATTTAAACTCCTAATTTCCACTCGTGCAACATGTTGCTTTCACGCTCTGTTCTCATTAATCAGGGCATGAAACAGCTGCAATACACTGAAAAAGGATAAAACACTTCATAAGACTACAACCTGGTGCCAAAGACTTAAGAGTCTTGGTGCTCTAACACAACTCAGCTAACTCTGAGAAGTCTTTCACAGCTACCATTTGGAGCTTCAGTAGGTGTTCTGAATAACACATGCTCTGAGCAGAGAGATTTCAACCAACTAAACCTAACTGGTTTTGATAGAGAAGAATACAGATGGTACATACTTCAGGAATAAAAAATATAAAATATAAAACCCCTAATAAAGGGTCAAAGCACTCAGCTGGAAAGATTTTTTTCCTTTACCAGGGTAATTTAGACTCTGTCTGAACTAAAGAGGAGGTGCACCCAACACACTTGCCAATCAGTAAAGTGTAGGCAGTATAGGTCTAAAAGAAACCATTTTGCCACCTCACACAGCAAGATACAGAAAAAAATCCCAATACTTCTCCACAGAAAAGAGCAAACTTTCTCTAATTCTCTCCAGTGCTCTTTTTCCACAAAAAAGAGCAAACTTCCTCTAGTTCTATCCAGTGTTACAACGCAGTTGATCAATTACTTGAGGAAATTACAAAAGCACCATTTAATTAAAAAACCTAAACACCACTACAAACTTTTAAGTGCTCCTTTCTCGAAAACAAACCTGAAATAAATCTTGAAGTTTTCACTTTTATCATTTTGAGATTGTTTCAACAAATTCCAGTGATGCTATCAGACTTCCTCGGAGCTACACTCGGTAGAGAGGAGCTACACAGAATCACTTAGAGCTTGTAGCTCCTCATGGAAAGCTGAAGAACAACCCATTTCCTTCTTGTAGGCTTTTTCCACACCTCAATCTGACTTTGGCTGATCAAGTTAGGAAAGAGAAAAAGCTTTTAGCAACAGAAGTCACAAGGCCAAGAAGAAATGTAGAATAGAATAGAATAGCCCAGTTGAAAGGAACCTAGAGGCTTCATCTGGTCCAAAACATACACATTGTAAAAATATAATTTCAGGAAATTTTAGTATCATGCAAATGTATTTTTAAGAAGTAAGTTCTTAGCATCTTTATATTTATCACTTCTATGAAGAGATGAAAAATTAAAAAATACCATCCCATCCGTTCACTCCTTAACCTTTTCTAAATTACCAGTCATTGGTCATTACAGTACAGTACAGTAATTGGTCATGGCAGTTGGTATCTTACTCAATACTCAAGTCCACAGAGACAGCTGGCACCAGTTTCACAGATACCATAGCCCTGTGATCTGCAAAATCCTCTTTTGTTTAGAATTAGAAACAGAGACATTTATTAACTGAATACGCAAACACTCCTGAATTTTTACAGTGTTTCTGATGTCCACAGATAGAGAGAGCACCAGAATTTAATCTAACTCAGTGGCTGAACTCCATTTGAAATCTGTCTTGGCCCTAGTTTTGGTTTCCTCTATGGCACATAAAATCCTGGGCACATATTAATCATGTTTTGAATTACATTTTCTAGTATTCTCCCAGTACCAGTCTTAGATTAATACTCTACTTCTAGAATAGCTAAGTCAACAAAACCTTTAATTCCATAATAACTCAAATGTAAGGCTCTCTCACTTACCTGTATATATGGAGAAAAATACTAACATACTTTCCACTATCAAAAAACTCATCCTTAAGTGAGAAAGACAGAAATCTAATTTGAGTGATGACAGTAAAATTATACTAGTGAAATACACAACACGGAAAAGACCGATAATGCTTCAGCAAGCACTTAGAAGAGCTAATTTATTATAGATAGTAAAAAACCCTTTTGGTTATAATCAAAAATATTCAGAGAAAGCAGAAATATGGGATAGCTGCTCCAGAGACTGGAAATCTATTCCAAGTTTGACTATAGATTTTATATGTGACCTGAGGCAAATCAGTTACTGTGTGTTCTGTGATCTCCCCACTGAAAAAAATACCTTCTTTATTCTTCTCCACATGAGTCTTGTGATTTCTTACCATTTTACTGAGCGCCTCACTAGAGGTGGCGTATCATTTTAATCAAAAATGTTCATAAATGGTTTTTTTGAAAGATAGGGACTTAAGAAGTAATAAAAGTAAAAGTAAAAAACACTCACAATTCCAATCCTTATAGATGAGAATTATAGGAAAGAATGCTGAATGCTTCCTTTTCACGTAAGTTTTTCCAGAAGTGTCCTGTTCACCCATGCAGTAAACTAACCTTAAGACTGTAAGACTAATGACTATCACATACAGCCAGATTATGACTCTCTGTCTTTAACTTCTGTTAGTTCTAAAAGAGAAAGCCCTTGTAGCAAAAGCACAACTATTTTCTAATATTTCTTTTCCTAGAATTCCTTACAACTATTACTGAGGAACCTACACCTTGCACAATTTTTTCCCAATTCAGATTTTCTTACATGAAAATCTAGCAGCTCTAGACAATGTCTGGAGGTCAAATTGGCCAGAAATCCTAGTTCCAGTTACTGTATTTTAATTCTTTTGGAGTTATTAAATCAGGTAGGTAAGTATTTTATAGCTTGGTATGTTCTGGAGAAAATTTAAACTTCTGATAGAGTACTGAGTAAGTGCCACATGGATCTGAAGTTTACTCCATGCCACTAATAGTCTTCTGTAACCAGAAACATTATGCTAATACATTCACTTGTTTATGCAGCTACATGTAAACATTACACATGTACCTACTGAACCACTATAAATTTAGGAAACAGCTTATTATTACATAAGTGCTGACAAATTTCAGTATTTAAAGGGAGCTTATGAAAGAGGGACATTTTACAAGGGTGTGTTGTGTCAGGACATGGCTGACAAGGGGGAACAGCTTCAAACTGAAAAAGGGTAGATTTAGAGTAGACAAAAGGAAGAAATTCTTTACTGTGAGGGTGGTGAGGCACTGGCACATGGTGCCCAAAGAAGTTGTGGATTCCCCATCCCTGGCAGTGTTCAAGACCAGGTTGGATGGAGTTCTGAGCAACCTGGTCTAGTGGAAGGTGTCCCTGCCCATGGCAGGGGTGTTGGAACAAGATGATCTTTAAGGTTCCTTCCAACCCAAACCATTCTGTGAGCCTATGAATTCCCCAAAACAGCAAGGTGCTTTTAAACAAGGACAGAGTTTCAGACATTTCTTTGATTCTCATGATAAAATTCTATTGTCCTTCCCAAATCATTAGCAGCAATCTTGATGAAAGCAGAATTCTCATGTAACAATGAGTGGAAGAAGTTTGCTCTTTTGAGACAACCAGACTGGAAAGCAGAGGAATAACATACATCAGATCCTCCCTTTCTTTCTGTATACTGACGGGACATAAGAGCCTGTAATTACTTTTGGATTCACATTCCCTTTGTGACCAGGCCCATTCATGTACATGCTATTTTCTCTCATTCAGAAAACACACTGAAACCTCTTCTTCAAAACAAACATATGTGACCAGAATGGGGCAGATCAGTATTTCTCAGTGTTTTATACAATGTGGCTCATGCTTGCCTATCCATCAAGGAATCTCTTCTCTGGCTCTATATAGGCTTCAGGTCTTACTCCATGTCCAAACTCTTGAGCTGTGAATACAACACAAAACTTTAATCCATAGCAAAATCAGAAAGTGGATCCTGTTGAAACAAATTTCTGGGTACAGGAAAGACAAGAAGGTAACTGGACACAGCATGAACATACCAAAAGTGAATCATGCCTGAACACTGGGAAAGCTTTTCTAAGACTCCTGCATCATACAGTGGAATAGCATATCCCATTTCACTTGCTGTTCAACTGCTCTTATTGCTAAAATACAACAAATATAGCAGTAACTCACTTTTCCCCTTTGGTGAGTTGAGCTATTAAATACGAACTTTGTCTTTAAAGCTATAAAATATGAACTTTGCCTTTACCAGGTTGATGGTAATTTTTTCCATTTAAAAATTTTAAACTGCTATTAAGAAAACAGCCCTAATGTAGAAGTAAAACTAGAAACATGGGATAAACGTGCTAGAATAAAACTTGACTACAGGTGTTGGGTTTTTTCCTACTGAGGAAAGTACTTTCTAGATAAAGAAATTTTTGGTTTTATAAAACCTATCACTTTATATATTGCTGTGTTTTACAGTGTGCTTGCTTTCAGATTGTGATGCAACAGCTACTTTCCAGGGGAGCTAAAAAAGGCAAATTCTACTTCAGCTTCAATAAAATCGCAAAAGTATTCTGAAATCTTTGTTTAACAGGGTATTCTCCATACCCACTAACAAAATCAGAGGCTCATAAAGGACCTAGAAGAGGCATAGAGAGATCTTTTAGTGCACATTCTCCTCCAAGGTAAATCTAACTTTATACAGATTTGCAGGAACAGGCTATACATCACCTTATTTAGGTGTCGCATTTTATTATTGAAAACTTTTTCTGGTCCAGTATCATCCAACATCTGCGCTGGAAGCCAGAAACACACAAACAGTAGAGATGCTGCATCTCAAGCCTGCATTCATTGCTTCTGTAGAGACAATCTTCACATGTTCAATTTCCAATTATGGAATCCCTAGACAGAATAATGGAGCTCTGAGTTTCCACATGACCTGTCATTACAAAAATTAACCAGCCTTCACTTCTTTCTATTTGAATAAAGTTTGCATCTCCCTTTGTCAGCTATCCTTGAACTATTCCCAGAGGACATTTCCCTAAGATGTTCATAAAGCCCTCAGTTACAGAGATTCTCTACCACTAAAATGGATTCCCTTGTGTAAACTTTTCTTGTTGCACTTTAAACTCAAAGTGCTGTGGTAGGACAATGATACGGATATAAAATATCAATAAATTAACTCAAAGGTTGTTACTAACTCGCAATACTTTTTAAGAACAAAGCATAGAACAGAACAGTTGTTACTGTTCTTCACCTGGTACACTCCAACTTTCTTTTGTTAAAATCACACTAACTTTCCAGCAGGAGAAAATACTATGAACACACAGCTATAAAATATGTAAAGATTGTTCTGATTTTTGACCAAACTAATTTACAACCAAGCAATCAATGCCCAAACCAAATTTACATCTACAAGTATTTTTAAACTGAACAAAGAGGGAAGAAATTCAAATGGCTTTCCACAGAGGATGTATGTTATGGAAGTCTTCTATCCTGTCATGTACTGAAATTAGACTTAACATGCAGCCCTAGAGACAGACACGGTTATGCTCTGTGAAACCTGTCCATGAAGTATCATCTTCAGCAGCTTTTATGAGCAAGAAGCTCTACTCTCCTCTGGAATGCAGATCAAGTGTCCTATTTATTTTACTGGCCTTTCACATAAATGTGAAAAGCAAGAAATTTTTTTTTTTTAAAAACAGACATAGTTCATCAGATTTCCTCTTATATTTCCTAATCATGTTTCTTTGGAATTTACTCTCTTCTGTTTAAAATACTTCTATCCTCATAATTGCTTACTTGTGTTCAATACAAGGTAGAATAAGCACAAGGTAGAATAAACTCTTGAGATTCATCCCATTTCTGAGCACTAAGAACTTACGGAACATCTGCAGCTACCGTCTTTTTCCCATGACAAGAGCTGGAGGACTTGGAGAGATCCACCCTAGAAAATCTTGCTCATGCTCTCTCCTATGCTGTGTCAGTCCTGGAAGGGAGGATGCAACCACTGTGCAGCATTTCAGGTCAAGCAGCCAACAAGAGTGAAGCCTGAGCTGAGACAACACCCTCAGATGCTGCAATGACTGACACAACATGCAGCATGTCTTGGGATCAGTCATTTGGGGCAGAAAGGCAGGGCAGTCGCCTGAGCACTAAACCCACCAAACCTTCTGAGCCAGAGCACCCCATTATCTTTACACTGGAGGCTGAGATACATTAGAACTTTCTCCACATGTACAGAAAGCCACAGAAAACCAGCTAAAATAATTAAAAATATTTTAATCAGATCTAAGCTGTATGATGAAAATTTTAAAACCACAGGATGATCTTTAATCTCCTTCAAATTAGCCAGGCTCCAAAGAATAGGCTAGGTAATTGTGGTCTTATGTGACCTTAATTGCAAGAAAAATAATTCTAGCTACTTTTTATAATGCTTTTCTTGTTAGGAAGCCCCTTTAGGTGGAATATTTTAAGCAAAAATACTTCGTTGAAAATGTCCTTTGCACAAAGGTACTATGAGTTTATTAATTGGTTGCAGACAGTAGATAGAGGTGCTGATCACAAGGACCTGGATGAAAGAAAGGTGACAACGAAGTCAAGGCACCCATATCCACAGTTAGTTTCTGAATCACTGAGTAAGCACCTGAACTTATCACTCAGTTCTTCCAACCAGATTCCTGATATGGTCTCATACCAGCAAGAAGTCTGGGAAGGAATGTGATTAATGCTCCTTTTTTTTTTTCCCCCTTCCCTTCCTTTTTCTTTTTTTTTTTTTAACACCAAATACACTTCTCAAAGAATTAAACAATCTGTACACTGCGTAACTTTCTAGTTAGGCTGGTTATTGTTGTGATTTTTACGGTTCCAATACAGACCTTTATTTTAATAATTATTACTTATAATCCCCTCTCTGTTTAAGACTCAACTTTAATACGGTGCTACATTAATGAAAAACATAACTAAAAATTAATATTTTAATACAGAAAGCACAGTGACTGAAGGCAGGGAAGTGTTTGCTTTGCAGGTTAGTAGTTTTTTTAAATAAGTTTTATAGTAGTTTTACTTTCTTCTGCCTTAAACACCAAAGATGAAGGCAGGATGCTCCTGCTGTGACTTGGAACATCTTCTGATGCCGTTTATATTTGGACCAAAAATGGGCTGAATCTGGTCCATGGCACAAAACAAGGAGTTATCACCCCAAAGAGCAGCTTTAAACAATCCAGTTCTGAAAAGGATTTACTAAAACACCCTGACAAAGGAATATGTCAGTTTTAAACTAAGGAGTAACAAAAGTTATATTAGTGTTTGAATACCGAAAGGAGACATAAACAGTTAAATGGAGAAAAGTGGTGTGATATGCATGAAATGGGAAACAGGATTCTTAATGCAGAACTGGCATAAAAGAAGGGAAGGAAGAAAAAGATTATCAAGTTGAGCATCACTGATAACACACAAATCAACAAGAGCCTCTTGCAGTGAGAGCCTACATCCTCCAATTTACAGCAACCATTCAGACATGCCATGAATAATCAAGAGCTATTCATATGAACAACAATATTCATTATGAATAATCAATGACTGAGAAAAACTATACTTTGGAGTTCTTGCATAAATTTGTTATCATGGTTATCTAATAATAAAATCATACAATAATCCCTGAAATCATACAATTCAGTTGAGCTGTTTAACTCACCCACCTAGAAACATTTTCAATAAGCAAACAGGATCAATATTGAAGCAGAGAGAGAATGTGCACTATCAAAAGGAGGGACATCTTCCTGGATAAGCAAGCCCCACCAGAATTAAATAGGAGACTGCTTGCCAGTAGTGAGGAGATGTACTTTACATCAAAGTAGAACATTCCTGTTCTAAGGCCAGCTGGAAACTGGTTCTAACCAGTTATCTGATGAAGTTCCACAAAAAAGTAAAATTACAACCAATTTTAAAATTCCACTAACATTCCTCTAGTATGAAAAATAATAATCTGTCAGCAGAGTCCAATTAGAGTATAAATGGATATACAAACACTAAAAATTGGGGGGAAAAAATGTTTATCCCATTTCCCAAAGCACCATTTATTTCAGAGCAATAGTTGAATAATGTTAATACAGATTTTTTTTCATGTCTCTAGAGAATGATTCATGTACTGTTATCTACAAATCAAAATTTGCATAATAAATGATGACCACTGACCATCTTTTTGTATTTTATGAAGATCAAGGCAGGTTCTTGAAACTGACAGAAGAAAAATCCCTCTCAACAAACTGCCCTGGCATACTACACAATGCTAATTTTTACATGAAAAATACAGCAGTTAGTCCAGGTTGGCAAAGACGATAATTAATCCTAGAAATTACTTTCTATAATTGCACTAATAGTGAGGATGGATATTGCATGGAAGCAATCTATCAGAAGCAACAAAATATCTCCTGCCCATATAGGTGAGAATATACAATCCCAACAACCAAATGAGTTCACTTATAATGCAAGACACAAAGACAGCTCCACTTCCAAACTTAGTACTACTTGTAAGGAATTTTGATAAGATTTAAATTTAGATATGACATTGACGATTTGGACTTCAAAGGAATGTCATTAATATCCACACATTATTTAATCCTTTATAAGTTCTAAAATATATCATTATGAAGCAATAAATCACCACAAAGCGAAAGTTTCCTGCACTGTTTCAAAAAATATATTGTAATTATTTCAAAATTTATTACACATTGTGACAACAGGAAATTATTAGGCAACAATAAACATTTTTTAAGTCTCTTTCTGAGCACTCTTCTTCTTTACTCCACTCTTTTACATAGCAGAATGTCACAGACACTCCCAATGCATACACTGTTTCTGGATGTAAAAACTACTTTGAGAGTAAATACTGTGCCTAGCACTTTAATACAAAGACCTGATGCCAATGAAATCTCCTATCAATGTTCTTTGCATACATTCTGGTTTATGTTTTACAGTTTATTGAAATTAATTTAGATTCTATACCTGAAATTTCCAGATGTTTCTCCAATGAAGCCATAAAAAGTGTTAGAAAAGGTGGTTCTCACAGCAACTTCCTAAGCCACATTTTGTCACATTATAATGCGAAAAGGAGAACACATGCTGAGTTTTGCAATTTCCCAACACTCTCCATCTTTAACGTCTTAAATAAATATTAAGATAAAACACAAACACAGTGTCCCTCTAAAAATCATCATTGCCTTTTAAGTTAAAGTAATCGACAAGAGCTTTCAGTCCTTTTCATAGAAATTGTTCTCTAGCAAATGACCACGCGGGGGTAGCAGTGTGATGGCAATGCTCAGGTGCAGCCCAGCAGCACGCAGCCCTGCAAGCTCTCTGGCTGCATGGAGGGAGTGCATTTCTGCTGTTTGTGTTTGAGTCTTTATAGCATACATCCTTTAACCACAGAACGTACATACACGTGGCCAACTGCAGTGTCAAAATCTGAAATCTGTGACACTCAAGGAAGAAGTAAGTTATCCTTTCCTTATACACAGCTTTTGGTGTGGAAAACCACAACAGTCTCAACCCAATGCTTAGTGAGAAAATACCTGGAAGAGCTGTGGCAGTCTTTTACTGAAAGTTAACATTTTCAATTGCTAAATTACAGAAGTGCAAACACTTTTGCTCAGGTGAGTTGCTAAATTATCTGCAGTTAACTACTTCTGCTCTTAAATATGTATTTGAATTTCATATACATGAAAGAGGATGCTCAGGCTTTACTTTTATTAAAAGAAAGGTTAATTCCTATTTTCTTTTTAGTGTAAAATATGGTCCATCTTTTTTTCTCTTAGTTACATGAGCCAGTATCATAAATAACTCAAAAGTGTTGGTCTTGTGAAAGTCAGTTGCTTTTTTTAAGGTAAGTATATAAATATTTATTAGATTTGTACTGCACACAATGTAAGAGAGGAGAAAAAAGGTGGAAGTGATTACTTGCTATATAAATAGCTCCATGTACATACAAGATACAGTTCAGCTAAGCCTTATAACAAATTGGTTGTGCCATATAATTTGTTGTTATTCAACTATGTTCATTCACATTCACTTACTATTTTACTCACATATATTCTATTTTAACATATAAGAGAATAGTTTACAAATATGTATTATTTTTACACATATGGGGTCCCAAATACATTTGATAGCGTTGTTACACAGTCAGAGCTTGCCAAGAGAATACAGCCAGGAAAAGAAAGGAATCTTGAAGTTGCCAAGACAAGCTGAGCTATAGCCCACTGACTTGTCCCTCTCCAACCTTTTTTTCTTCAGTGCTTTCACAAGTAATATGTCACAAAGTCAAACTCCCACCTTCCTATGATCTGTGAACAGGCAGCATTTGTAGTAAAACTCAAAGATTTGTTAAGTGCTTGCCCAGGCTTGAAAGATGGTGCACATTATGGGAGTGTTTGACACAAAAGCATAACAGCCGAGCAGTAAGCCAATGTGCAGTCACTCTTACCCCCAAGCAACAGCATCACATTCCTGTTTGCCTTAAACCCCAGCTAAAGAACTTCTTCTTTGCTGTCAGGGTGATTCATTAAATCAACAGTGAAAGAAAGAAAAAATTGAGAATGGGGCAAGGTATCTCATGACAAAAAGCAACAGAATGGACAAATGAGGGCAGAAGCAGAAGTTACCAACAAAATTCAAGTGCACAAAACTTATTTGCCACATTAACTCTTTCTGAAAAAGGAGAGGTTTTTAATTAGGGATTTCAACTGCCTGGTTAAATACAATGTCATCTCCCTTTATCTGAATGCTTTTACCTTTTAAAATAACATTATATTAATATTAAATAATATAAACTTCTCACTAGGGAACTAATTTGTTAAACTAATACCCTCCCCTTAAGCCAGATGAGGCTGAGCAGTTTGTTCTGGCACAAATAACTTGCTAACTAAAATGCCTGTGTTAAACATTATCAAAGGGGATTTGAAAAGCTATTCTTGTTTTCAGTTTGTGTGTTTGCTGATTATTTTACATAACAGTTGCTTTAATTGTAAAATAAGGCAGAGTCAATTCTTCTCATTTGTAAAGTTCTCCACAGTGAAGCAAAGACATTGCAAAACAGTAAAAAAATGGGGAAACGGAACTAAGAAAAACTACAGTTTTTTAAGAATATGACCCAGATTTGAAAATTTCTTATAATTTTTTAAGTACTTCTCCCCTTTCATTTGCAACAGTCAAAGCTCACAGGCAGTCACAGAAGGTGAGAGGAATAGCATATTTTTAGGCTGAGCTGCTGATATGTAGGAAACTTCAGTGACTTGCGTAAGGTCACAGTGAGTCAGCACCAACAGAACAGTTGATCGAAATCCTAATCCCATTCTTAAACTACTGAATTGACTCACTTCCCTCATCCAGTTACTCTGCTTGTATTTTATGCAATAACCCACTCAAATCATGAAGCTGCTCCTGTAAGTGGAATTTTTCGTGTTACAGCCCACTCTTGTAAATCAACCAAGGAGACATTTCATTACTTTTTAATGAACCTCTGTGATCTCACTTCCCATGTCATATTGGATATCCTTGCTTAATGCTAGGTATATGAGTCAAGTTGGGCATTCCAGATGACTGAAATGAAATAGTTTTAATGCATCTTCTTGGGAATGTATTTCTACAAAAAAAGACCCTGACCAAAAAAAAGAAAAAAAGGTAAGTTGAAATGCAGATATCATTACATCTGTAAATCAATACACAATATTGTTCAGGAACAATCTGTTCTGGCTCAGGGAAAAAGAAAAATAACATACCTTATTTTTCATACGAAAGGACCATTTCAAAATCCCAAAAGATCCTAACAAATTATGCCAAAGATCCTACGTTTGCTCTCCCAACTTCATGAGAGGTCTCTTTCAGAAAAAAAGCACTTAAGAAGTTCAGAAAAATAAGCATCTTAGCCTTTCAGATCACTGAAAGCTCCAGTGTTATCTGCTGAAAGTAGGGTAGTGTCTTACTCAGCTGTTACAGACAATACAGATCAAGAGTCTACACAAATGCCGAGGGCTTCCCTTCTACATTTTATCTAAATCTGTAAACCTTCATGCTTCAAATCTCATTGCGAGTGGTAAGAGCTGCTTCCCTGGAGTGTCATAAATGCATCAAATCCACCCCTGCACAGCAGAAGCCATGTAGGTCTTAGGGCTGGGAGAAGGCAATTCCATTTGGTTCATAGGTAACCAAAGATGCCTATGAACTAGCCAGGTTTTGTAAGTACCCAAACCTGCCCGGTTTGGTAAGTACCAGGTTTAATACTGGTTTCCCCAGCCAGGTTTAGTAAGTACCCAAAACCTGGCTCTTAGGGCACTAGGGAGTCACACAGCCTTTCCTAGCACTGCCTTAAATGCAGGCATTTGCCAGCCTTTGCTCCAATTTCAAAATTCTCTTTCATGTCTTCATTGACAAACGAACCAAAAGGAAGGGACAAAATACTCAGTTGTTAATATATTCAACTGCTGCGTGTAGGAAACAGCTGAATTTCTTATCTTTCTGTTGCAATTTCCTCATACCTCCCAAGGCAGCAGCACCATGGACTATCAGTCACATTATGAGAAGTAGGAAAGATGTGAATTTCTGCCTGGAAATAGTCATCACATAAAGGCTTCTTAAGCTGTATGTTAGATTTCTAGAGTAAAAATCAGATGCATGATACACCTGGCTGTGCTACACAGTCTGGAGATTATGAAATGGTTAGTGTACTGTTTAAAAAGCACCCTCATGATTGTACCTCTTAAAGTACCTGGAAGACTTTAATAAAATAGTGAACATATTAGATATATTTATATATTTTAAAATATTTAAAACAAACATAGTAGGTGAAAAAATTAAAATTTATAAAACCAAGAAAGGTAAAGAACACAAAATTTGGAATGGTGGACGGCAGTGGTTATGGGGCCACTGCATGCACTTCCCACACATCACCTCTTCACGCCTCTAAAGATACCAGTGTGAAACTTTCTGTTACCAATTGCTCAAGAGCTGAAAATTAGCTTCTACTTTTCATGAAGGCTGTGAACTCGTAGGTGATACAGCAGGAAACATTCAAAACCCAGAAAAAAAGAAAAGAAACAGAAGAAAAAAATCTACTGACAACTTCCACCAAGGTTTTTAAAATAGCACTCTTAAAACCACTCAACTTCAGTTGCAGTAGAAAGAGGTAGAGCTGCAATGACACGTGTCTGTATGACAACAGGCTTTCACAGATGCTGTGAAAGTCACACATACATTAGCAAACTCAATTTTTGCCAGCGTAAGTTACATCAGTTGTCTGAAGAATTATAAACTGTACTAGGAAATAATTTTAATAAACTGTACTAGAGAGCTCTTGGTGGTTTTGGATAGTTTATTTAGGTTCCTGATGAAAAAATTAATCAGACTCTGATTCCTTCCTCACAATGACACAAGTTTCTCTTGAGTTTCACAGATCCTGAACCTTTGTGCAGATGCTCAAACACTGGCTGAAGAATTCCATAAGACCACTTATCTAACCCTAACTCTGAAGGAATCAAGCCCAAAACCATTTTTTTGAACTGTCAAATTTGACAATTTAAAGTCAAATCTATGGTAAAGAATTACCAGACTGTATACTCCACTCACTTGATAATTATAAATTATCAGAATGGTTTCAGTTATAAATAGCCTGAAATGGCTTCAATTAGTTTGAGCCAGTATCCAATTTAAAACCTTCACATTCCATTTCCAGGAGAACAACACCAATGTCAACTGTCCACAAATCTTTAAGAAATGCAATGCATTTAATGTGAGAACATTGAAATAAGCTCCATAAAATGCCAGTGCACACTGTACTCTTCCACAGCGATGAAAAATACTTCTGAATTAAAGACATTATTTAACACAGTAGTAAAAGCATGCCTCTTGCTTAGAAATTGTACACCTGTTTTAAAAAATAAACTGACTCAGAGCACAAAGTACCCCAGACCAGCAAACTGAGCATTGACGTGATTACACTATTCATTAGTTGGGCAGTCACAATTTTGAAACAAGTCTAAAAAACTTAGGCATTTCCAATTACGTATCTTGGTGTAGAGAAATGCTGGGGTTGTTTTTAGAAAACAACTACAGGGATCAACTTTCCAGATTCAAAAACCCTCCCTGCTGATTCAGTTAGTAACTCTGGAATGCCTTTAACATCTTCCAGCACCAGTGTTTCCCATGATGTATTGTAGACATTGAAGAGAAGACAACGCCTGCGCCATCAGAGAAGGCAAGGAAGTCATTATTTAGCCTTTGTACACAGCTTTTGATCTCCTTGTGTTTTACAGTGTGCCAGGTTATTTTCAATGCATCCTGCAATGGATATAAACCAAATTATCATAACTCACAGAGAAAACACTACTTTTTGCTTATTAGAAGACCCAGCTTTATAATCATGATCTCCAAAAGCAGACATATTATTCTTACACCTCTTTCTGTGCTTTTCTAACATAGAACACTACCATGTATTTAAAAAAGAATGTTAGAAAACCCACAGTTTACCAAAATATATGATTATTCATTGCTGGCTCAAAATATTTTATGATCAATTGTTTTAAAAATGGGATTACTCATATCACAAGATAGTCCTGTTTCACAAATTCTAATGGAAGACAAAATTCGTAATCAAAAATAAATCTGAAAACATTACGAGAAGTGTGTGGGGTTTGTAACAAACGTAGTATTTTCAGAAGGAAGTAGAGGTGTGATACAGCAATCAATGTGTAATTTTAGTATCTTGTTTGTGCATTATTTCCATATTCTGGGGCATCTAATGAAATAGTGTTTGTTTTGTGCAATTTTTCTGCTGTTGTTTCCCAGTTACCCAAATAATGTAGACTCCTGCACTAAGTAAAGCTAGTAAATAAAAACCTTCAAACATGTAGAGAACCGGGGTTTTTCCACTGATGTAAGTGTCATTTGTCTAACTGTGGAACATACAAATGAGTATATTCTATTTACTGCCATCAGAAATTTGCATCTCCGTCTACACAATAAAATTAGGGGTTCAACAGCTACTTTACAAAATCACTTCCTCCATCTCTGTTCCACAAGAGTGCTAGGACTATCCTTCACAGCTAAAAGAATATATTCCTAGGTTATCCATCTTCCCCCTCTTCAAAAGGAGTGCTGATTCCAAGGGAAGGGCAGAAGACAACTCCAAGTACATCCCCTCTTGCAGAGGACTTTGCACGAAGTTTGCTTGAAGTATTACAGCAAAAACGAGAATAAGACTGAACTACATTTGAAGAATTATCACTTCCTCAAATTGCTACATTACTTGTAACAAAACATATGGAAGAGCGGGTACCTAAAACTGCTTCTGCAGATTTCATAAAACTATGTGCCTATGGCACTACAGGAACCTGAAGACAGATATTATAGGTGCCTATAAATGAAAGTCATATTGCAGTGCAAAAGCCACTAAATAACCTGATTCACTGAGCCTTCTCCCGTTGCCTCAGAAAACTGAAATATAGATGCAAGTAGTTCCTCTCCTCATGCAAAAACTAACACAGAACCACTCCCTGCTTTACAAACATTTTTTTTCTGATTAGTTCAGCCAGAGCACACCCAAACTGCAGCCAGGCTCTCCCCAGCAGCATGACCTCTCACAACCTTCCTGGTAGGCTTATGCAACCAGGAAACCAACAGCAATTCTGTGTAACTTGGCTATTTTCAACCCATCAGAGCATTTTAAAATAAGTATAAATAAGTGACCTCTAATTTATAATCAGCAAGAAAAAATTATTTGCAAAATAAGTACAAAAGCATACTGAAAATTCTGAAAGCTCTAACCCTTCTTCCTATCTTTCATTCAAAAACACAAAAGTGTTTCACTTCAGTTAATTGCTCCTTTCCAATTGTGAAACAGAGCATATTAGAATCCAATAACGTTTTAAAAACGGCAAAAGTTTGGATGCTATGTGTGCATTTCTGTCACAATTTCAAATGAAACTTTCACCCCATGCTGACATTAATTGGATGCTTTATGCCAGATTATTATTTCAATAGATCTTCAGAAACTGTATTTCATTATTATTACTTCAACATAACAATATCCTTCATCAGAAGACCAATTAAAAATTGATGTTATAATAGCTTCCAAAGGAAATACAGCCTTTTTGAACATTTACATCCAGACGAAAAGGCTTAAGTAAAATTCATACATGATGAACGTGGCAAATAGTTTACAGTGTTGCTGTACTACAGAAAAAGCATTTTTCATATTGACACAAGAGTGTGAGCTGGTGAGCACCAGTGATACACCTAATGCTTATGAAAATCCTCTACGCTACAAGTGTCTGCACACAGCAAAGCCACATCTCTATCGCCTCTGTAATTGCCATTGGGAGATGAGATGGGTTTTTCCCTCACAACAAAAGAATATCTTCTCTTTGTGGCACCTGTCTTTATGTGGGATCAGTAGGTTCAAACCACTCAACAAAAAATCCTAAGCGGCAATTGGGACAAAAATTGCCACCCATAGACAACTTCATGGGAAGTTTGAGGAATTGCCCACCACATATATCCTACTGCTGCTAAAAGCAGCCAAATTCTGGTTTTAGGGAGGGAATGAGAGGAAAAATCAGAGCAAGAACATTCCTCATTGTGTATCATGCATATTGATCCCTCTTCAAAATAGGCAGATGAAGATGAGAGGCGAGTGAATTTTCTTCACAGCATAAGAGGGGGAGCATGAAAAGAAAAAGAAAGGCTATCATCTAACTGAATCCACCTAAGTGATCTTACACGGGAAGAGATAAGATCTCTGGCAAACAGCTAAATTTTACTATATTTTGCTAAAAATAGCAGCTTATCTGAAGCACTGGACAGCTGAAAATAAAAATATACTGTTTTTTAAGTGGAGGTGACTGTAGTCTGGTTTACTTTCTGTCTCCATCTGCTGGTAAGTCACACTGCCAAGTTCCGTAATTCAATATTTTAGAACTCTGATAAAATGTCTTTAAAATATATCAGGTGGTATAACTTCCATTAACATCAACAGAATTACAGCTGGAAGTTTATGGGAAAAAAAGCCCATTAAAAGTTTTGCCTCTTCAACTTCATTCAACATCACTTCAAATAGAACACTCAACAGTGGATGCCAGGAGCTGAAACAAATATACAGTCTCTAAATGGCTCATTTTTATCACATTTAAGTAATGTTTTACTTTAGAAAGAGTAACTAACATTATTTCTTTTGCTCTTAAGAAAAGCCTTCACTTTTGCCACCATTTTTAGCCTACTTTTATTTTCTCATATAGCTAGAAATGATTCCCAGAAAATCCTCTCGTTTATACACTGAATTATCAAATAATAACAAACTGAAACTTCTATACACACATACAGAGTAACTGTTTGAAGAATGACTATAAAGCACCACTGCTCACTGCTTCACTGTTACTTTAGTACTCAAGAGACAAATAGAAATCCCTGGCTGACCCCCAAATTGCTCTGTACTCCCACTCAAGCTTTGTAAGATAAAACCTATGTCATAAACCTGTTCATAAGCAAGCTCCTGATAATGTCAAACTGACCTTAGATTCATTGCATCTGAATTTATCAAGCACCTATTTTTCCCATGACCACATTTATAATAAGCATACCAGGTTACGGGAGGATAATACAGTAGGGGAAAAAGGAAAAATAAATCAATACACTGAACAGATACACATTAATATAGGTAGCCACTGGAAGAGAAGCCAGCCTGCTCAGAGCTTTCAGTTGAAGCTGCAACTCCAAAGTTACTAAAAATAATATTTTCCCTTGGAAAAATTGACTTTCATTTACAAGCCAGTCATTGAGCTTTGCATCAATCCAATTATTTCACTTCAAAGTAATGAAAAACAATAATTATTTGGAAGCAGATAGGAAGCTAGGCAATTCATGTTTAATATAGTAAAATAATTGCAAATAAAAAATACAATTTATCAAAATTTGCATCATCTATATTCAGCTTCTTGTCAGGTTGTAGGGTTTGGTTCAAGCCAAAAAAAACCAGAAAAATACAAGTCATTTCCAGAGATACTCACAAGTAAACCCTGGCAAATAAAGCCTTCATGGCTATGTACGTTGGCTTAAAATTAATTACTTTCCTGTTTAACCCATTAATAATCTGGTTTTCATTCTGGAGAAAGCCCAGAGTTTCATCTTCCTTTGTACTGCAACATTAAACCAAGAAAATTGCCAGTGGCAAAATAAACATCATAATGCTTCATGTAAGGTTTCCAAGATTCTGGTGGGAGCTCTGTACAGAAGTATTTCTGTACTCTGGGTTACGACATTCTGTTATTTAAATATTAATAAAACAGTGATGTAAACCACATTAGAAAAGAAAACAAATCTTTTCAATTAAGTTTATTTTTAGAACAAGTCCTAGGATTCCGAATACAGCAGCATTTTCTGAACACAGTGTTTTTCCCCTAAGATTTCTCACTGGCAAGACTCCATAACTTACTCGGTTCAGTGGTGGGAGGTGAACTTTTGTAGAGAGAACAGGCACCTCAGAACACTTCTAAATGGCCAGCCAACACATTCAATAGCTGCTCTAAATGTTTAACACAGTTAAAACTGCAATCAAAAGTAAAATTTTAATTTTCTTTCATGGCGTGAAATACCAAGTTATAAGGAGTTCTTTCAAGAGCATTTAGTAAGCTAAACTCTGAGGTATACAACAAAAAACAATTAGCTCACAGCACAAGAAAAATGGGGCTAAGCAGTGCTATACCAAACCTAATTTATTCGGGCGACATGCAATCTGGCCTCAACCAGATTCTATTATCACATCTCTGCATGGAAAAAAAATTAAAAATCAAAAGCTGTTATTTTTAGGGGGAAAAAATATTTCTTTAAGCTTTCTGGATAATAGCCAACAGCACAGGGCCATGTCAAGATGATGGAATAACTCAACCTTACATCTCTAAGCATCACGGTCACAGGAAACAGAGGCCAAGGCTAAAATGTGACCCATTGTGGGAGGATTTAGTTAATCTCAGAGTTTAAGTGGAGCAATTTCTTTCTCAAAAAAACCCCAAAACAAATCAAAAAACCATCAGTAGTGAAGTGGACAGGTCGTACGATATTTGTTTAGTATCCATAAAATACCCACTACCAATCTCTGTCACACTTCCACAAGGGGGACAATGTGCATGTCTCTTGCAGATTTTCCCTCAATGATTAGTAAAAGTGAGACAAAGCTTTGAACTTCATTACTCAAGAAGAGCAAATGTCACTGAGAAAACACCGCTCTGTCCACAGTCGAATGGCAAAGACTGTACTGTATGTTTCTTGGAAGCAGGATTTTTTCATTCCCATGAAAACACTCACTGCTGATGGACAGCTGGCATTTTAACAGATGCATTAGTAAAGCTTAAAGCTTAATAGTAAGCTTTTCAACAGAGGACCTGGAAGTGTTTGCTTATCCACATTTACAAATTCAATTAACATGGGATGTGGGGGAGCAAGAACCCCCCGCACTGTTAGGAGAAAGAGCAGAGCTCATGCCTAGCGTAGGGTTAAGGAGGAAGGCTGGCAGGCAGGAACCAAAGGCAGCTGCCAAAACCTCCACTTCTCCACTTTACAAAAACCATTCCTCCTCTGCAGCTGTGCCACTCCACTGCCCCGTTAACCGAAGGTGCACGCGCGGGCAAGCACGAACAGAACGTGGCTCCCCAAAGGGAATCATAAATACTGCGCTCCCAAAGAATGCACAGCATGTGTAAATAGTCCAAAACAAAAACAATCTGTCACTAGTGATATAGAGAGGTTTCCTAGTGGGCAAAAATTCTGACACTGCTAAGAGTCAAACAGACAAAATGCCAAAGGTAAAGTGAAAAAAAGAAAAATTAAAAATAAAAAAATAATCTCCCCCTCAAATCCACACACACATCTCAAGTCTAGTTAATGCTCATGATTCACATAATCACGTTTCTGATTACACAGACGTGCCAAGGTTTCCATTCTCAAGCGATAAACTAGAGAAGTTATTGGTGCCTCTTACTCTGCCCTGGAAAATCCAAGCATGGAAAAAAGGTACAAAAAGACCTATTGGAAAAATTCAGCATTTAATATGGATCTTTTATTATTATGGTTGTACCAATGAAAGTGAGGGTGGCAAAAAAAGAGCTGAATTTTTGACAAAAATTACTTCAATGAAGAAATACACAGAAAAAAGTAATATTTAATAAAACAGAGCTTAATAATCAGGCACATCCCTGAGGACACTTCCTCCAAAAATTCTAGCTGTCCCATACAGACATATCTGGAAACATTGCATCAGTGAATAGCCACAGCATTTTACAAGAAGCACAATCCCATTCAGCAAAGATCAAAGATGGGGTTAAATGTAAAAAATCCTCATATGAAAAGCTAGTTTTTCTTCATTAGAAACTACATATTAGCAGCAGTATACAGACTACATACTTTACATGCATATATCTCTCTAAGGGGAAGGAAAATAGCAACAGGCATGATACTGGATTTCATCACAGGTCTGGAAGGTAATTGAACAACCAAAAAACATGGGGACATAGAAGAAAGAAGGAGAATTAATAACCCCTCAAAAAATGCCCAAAAGCAAGAGCAATGTTCATACAATCACACTACAAACATTCCAAGCCTAGAACACACTTTAAGACAAACCTCATGTATATAGGCTTCCTAAATATGAAACATTTGAGTAAAACTGCTGACTTTCAGCCATGAACATAACTTCAAGACAACTTTGCAATAATTTTCCATGTAGTAAAACCACAGAAAAGACAACCTAAAGATCTTATACAAGATTTCAACCCACAGGTGAGTAACAGCCTGAACAAATACTAAAATTAAAATAAATAATACAGAAGGATACAACTGTATCCTTCTGCACTACCAACCATCCTAATGATGCCTTATTATTCATCACAGCACAAGAGCAATTAATGGGAGACAAGCAAAATCAAGGGTTTCCTGACAAATTAGGAAATCATACTGAAGGTTATGTGCCAAAGTTATTTGTTTATTGCTTTTTTTTACAATGCTTTATGCTTCTGCAGAAGCACAAGAGGTAAAGGAGTACAGTCATTGAAAGCATACCTGCTACTTTACCGTATCTCTAAGTACCACAGTTAATGCAGGTACTGCTTGTTGCACTTTTGAACATACAGCCACACCAATCGACACCAAGGATAAACAAGGAGCACATCCTTACAGCTTTCAAATACTTTTATCCTATGTACCAAACATTTCTAAAATCTATGTTCATTAAAACACAGTGTCCAACAAAAGCTTTAAGAAGTGCTTCCCCTCTGCTCTCCTTATGACCACCAAGCATGAAGGGGACAGACAAAGCAAACCTTTCCCACAGACACTGTGGCAAAAATGAAAGATTTCCCCCCAACGAAACCAAAATGAAACCAGAGCATGATCCTGATAGCTGACAAACACCCTCCACAGACATTTCAGCTGATGGAATAAGAAGCAAGTTTTTCTGTCTTGGGACAAAGTAAGTTCTATTTTAAGTTCCAAAAACATGACTGAAAAAACCCTCAACACTTCTTCAGACTCCTCAGTTTCCAAATAGTAAAGTACTGTATAGGGGGCTAAAGCTCTGATTCTACAAGTGCCCACATTGGGCCATATCTGCCTGGTCCAGATGCACACAAAGAAACAGGCTTGGGATTCCCATAATATCCCAGAAGTATCTCATCTGGCAGGTGTTGTCAGCATAAAAATGCACAAAACCTACAACCATACCTCCAGGAAAGCACAAAAGAGCCATCACAATCACTTATATTGAGGGACAGACAAAAGCACTGATAGTCCAGTAGGTCACAGTTTAATGTGTTGTCCCATGATGCAAGAAACCCGTGATTGCACTCTGTTCTTCAGCTGCAGGGGACCCAAAGCTGTATGTACCTTTGGAAAAGGGTAACTGCACTAGAAACTGTTTAGTCATGAAGCAACTGCCTACAGCAAAGCTGAAGGTGCACCACTTGGCAAAAAATACTTAGCAATGTCCAAAGGGCTTCTGAAAAATCAGCATGACTCTGTGAGTCAACAGACACTTCCCCAGAAAGCATTCTATCAAAATAAAAAGCACAGTTTTACTTCCAGAATTAAACAAATACAGTTTATAGACATATTTAAACCACAAAAGCTTGTGAAGTAGCATACCACCTTTACATGTGTATGTTTGTGAGTTTCTTGTCGCTATTGTTCTTATGCTGACAACATACCACTTACCTTAAAATAACCACCAGTACCCAAAAATAGTTTGATTTTAATGTGTAATGCTATATTTGACACTCGTTCGTCAATTAATAATCTAGTTTTAGCACATGAGTTTACAACTTCAAGTCTCTTTTAATCTCTACAAGTACTGCGGGTGCTGAAATTTTTCTTTATTTAAAATGAACTATGGCAAAAAAACCTACAACCCCCTTCTACCAGTTTAACACTCTTAATATCAAGGCTGCAGACAATCCCAAATAGATGCTTCCCCACATAATTGAGCTATTTAATGCCAATGAGAGGATTACATCTGTTTAAGACACAACAAAACCACATGACACCCTGTGTTATACATCCGGATACTACTGTCATGAACAGAGAAGCAATTCTAAATATAGCTGCCAAATTCCTCTTTTTTTCCAGCATGAACTCCTAACTGGAAACACAGCTTCTTCCTTTTCTGCATTGATACAGCACTCCCAAAGGCAGACACAGCAATCTGTTATGGCCAGATATGACTCAAGGTCCTCTCCAAGTCAACAGCAAAAAATCCTTTGTTTTTGATGAGAAGAGGAAGGCTGGGTTCCCAAAGAATTCACAGTTCTGCTTCCCTTTTAAGCACCTTTTCATCCCAGGACATACACAGCATCCTATCTCATCCTCCCACATTCCTCTTCTTAGTTCAAGTGTATGAACAAAATCTCCATTTCTGCATACTCCACTTAGATGCAAATTTGGGAGCACTCCAGAACTTCATGTTAACTCAGACACACATGAAGAATTAACCATCTGTGTTACTCCATCTGTTGCCTACTGTATGTTAGACTAGCCCAAAACAGCTTGTCACATCTCACTTTCTTTTGACCTAAAGTCAGATTTTTTTTTTTAATTACAAAAAACAATGCAACAGACTAAAATCATATGGTTTTCTGGGTTAGGAACAGCTGTTTCAGACAATGTTGCAAACAGATTTTCTTTGGCAAGTTACTGTTTGGCAAATCGTGTCTGTTAAATTGCTTGTAGTCTGCAAGAACTAAATAAAAAGGAAATTGTATACACTAGACAAAGAAATGTAAAAAGAATTGCATTTTAAAAACCTCTTCTTTCTTACCTCCTTTAAAAAGAGATGGAGACAATAGACCTACTACACTGCGTATTTAATAGCAGTTTACATGTATAAACTCTTAAGCAAAATAATATCTATCCTCTGAAATATGTTTTTCAAACTTCCTTCTAAACAACAAGCATTGAAGGCCAAAATGTCAATCATAAATAATTAGGAAACACGCTGTTATGTTTTTAATTCTTTAACATTTCTGTCAGTGATAGTCATTCAGGACTATGGTATCTTGGCTTTCACTTGTGTTGTAGATAATAAAATGCTGATGTATTGATGTAAAAGTTATTCTCAGTAGAATCAAACCTGATCCAAGAACATAAGAATGTCAAAAGTTGTTATTCCATGGCATTTGGTCTTCAGGAAAAAAGATTTGAAAAAGAGACTGTGCAAATAGCTTCTATATTCTGCACCTGTTTATCTTAGCTTCCCTTCATCACAATCTTTCTAAAAATAACACCTTACACCTCTCACAAATGCTCACATGTACAACTGTGTTTGAGTCAATTTAGAAGCTTCAGTGGCTCTTTGATAATGTCACCTCACAAAAGAGGAACCTGAAAGGCAGTAGATGGAAACAATTTATACACTGCCCAATCTTATGTCAAAACTGAAAGTAAATGACTACAGACTTCTTAAGGAGTATAAACAGTACTGAAAAACTATGAATTTTACAAAACCGTGTAAGAAGCCCATAAAATCCAATGTGGCAGAGGCATGACTTGTGAACAGAAACTCAGGCCCCACCTCCTATCGACTTCTTGATGATTGCATTAAGTAACTTTTCACTTCTCGTTTATGCCTTTGTTTCAGAGTTGAAAATAGCAAGAATACTTTTTTATTCATAGAACAGGGAAAAGATAAATTTAGTTATTTTGATGATTCATTAAGATAAAATAGCCATGGGAGACATTCTAATATCCATAATGTAAGGCAGGCAGATGTTATTGGCAGAAGTTTCAAACAATTCCCATGCAATATAAATATATACTGCAGACTATTGAAGGGAACCATCTATTCTTTTAAAGAGCATTCACATGAGATGAGAAGTGAAAAGACTATATGACATGATGAATTTAACACAGTGTTAAACAGTACCTTGTCCTATTAAATGTTTTTTATGTATCTTCCTAAATAATTTAAGGAAATTGCTTTATACTTCTGTGTTCTGGAAATCAGTTCAGTGCCTGCACATATGACAACAGGTTCTTAATATACTACATAGACTACCCATGTGGGAGCTTTGCTTACCTTCCCACAAGGGAGAAAGTATAATTGTAATCAGAGACTTTCTAGAGTACAATACACAGTCTATTTCTAAATATATAACCTTTCCATTTGTGTTTAAAAAATTTGACACAAAGCAGACAATTTTCATCTGAACTGTTTAGATGAAGAGTACAATTTTAGCTGCAGGACCCCCAGAAAGAATGTTTTGAGACTGTTCAGATTAATACCTGCAAAGCTATTCAAAACTAAACAGAAATTATAACAAGGACAGATAATCTAACCTAGCTAATATATGGAACAAAGTTCAGATAGACAGAATCTCGGAGTTTTATTCCAAAGCAAAGCATCAAATCAAGTACCTGACTCAGGGATGTTCCCAGTACTACTTACCTCTAAAATTAAAGGATTATCTACACTTCAAAAGTGCAATCACTCAAATTAACCTGCAATACAGTCATCTCAATTTACAGGGTTTGTGCTGTAAAATATTTGAATTTTTACACATTGTTATAATGATTTTGAACGTGTATTTTGGCACCAAAGCACCTTCACCAACAACTTCACCAAAGCCAGTATTTACGTCTAGCTGTCCTAAAGTAATGGTTTGTTATTTGTCAAGTGCTCCAACTATTAGACTTCATGTTTTTCTGCCTAGCTGGAGAGCCCAGCTTTTTACCTGAATATAAAAGCTAGAGAACTTATGCATTGTATTAGGTCATCATAGACCCAACATTAGCTTGAACTCTTCAGAAGAGAGGAGTGAGAATGTGGGGGAAACAGCCCTGCAGACACACCCAGGTCAGTGAAGAAGCAGAGGGTAGTGCTCCAGGAGCCAGAGCAGAGATTCCCCTGCAGCCCCCGGTGCAGCCATGGTGGGGCAGCTGTGCCCCTGCAGCCCATGGAGGTCCATGGGGGAGCAGAGATCCACCTGCAGCCTGTGGAGGACCAGAGCAGGTGGATGCCCTGTGACCCAGCGGGAAGCCCACACTGAGGCTCCAGGAAGGACCTGTGGCCTCATGGAGTGAGGAGCCCATGCTGGAGCAGGTTTGCTGGCAAGACTTCTAACCCCATAGGCTGGAGCAGTCCATTCCTGAAGGACTGTCTCCTGTGGAAGCGATCCAATCTGGAGCAGTTCTGAAGAACTCCGTGAATCTCACATAAAGCTTTCTAACATTGCACAATGCACACACCAGCGTAAGCACTGTTGCCAATAAGGCTTCACACACAAACAAAGCAAGATGTTTCCTGGCAAGGAATCCTCAGAAAGAGTCCCTTTGGCTCTCAAAACATTCATTAAACAACTCATTATGCTACCCATCTTTCCCAATATCCACAGGCTTGGATTCCTTGCTCTCAGAAAAATCTTAACGACACAGAACAAGAAAAACCAGAAGGCAGGTAAAGGCAGATTAGAGCGTGGCCCTCACATACCTTAGTTCACTCTCCCGTTTTGCAAATGCACATTCCATTCTAATTCCACAACTAAGCTGCAGCACCTTTCTTCCACCCATGTGTCCTCACAAAAAGGCTACAGAAGCATAATTTTGTCACTACAAAGGAAATATAAACCATTCAAAAATTTCACCTTGAGACTCCTTCCCAGGAAAAGACATGCTGATGGTGCCAATAGAATTGGAATGCTGAGCTAATTTAATATCCTAACAGTAAAACTTTCCGTATGGTACTCCAACTTGTGACCAGGAAAGAAAAGTATCCTTTGATAACAATGCAGACTTCCTCAATACAGTAGCTCTGAATTTCCACCTATCAACATTTAACCAGGTCAACTATTCATCAGAAGCACACGGAAAGTAAATTAGACATGTCAAGATGAAAAGTTTTATGCTCCTTGTCTGCCTCAAAGCACTAATGGATAGCCTGTTTCTGTATTTCTAAGTCATGATCAAGTTTCTGGGAAAGTGTTTCTTGTATCTGTGCAAGTCATTTCACATTTTCAGGACTACCTACTCACTAAGAGTAGAACTCCAAAGCAGCATCCACTGATCAACTGCAAGTTTTCTGCCAGTCCCCTGCTGCTCTGGTTCTCAGTGCACAAGTGTCACAGTAGTCTGGTTAAAATCAGCACAGAGCAGACTAATTTCTTTGAACTTTTCAGCCCCGATGGGTTTTTACCCACTTTAGGTTCTTTGTCTACCAGCCAACATATGCTACACTGATGTCTTAAGCATAGATCAAAATTTTTGAAAGGTGGAGTCTAATTTAAAGTGCAAAGTAAACCCTAATTTGGATCTCGCCAAGGATGTACACCAGTTTAAAACACATATGTTCTGTTCAGATCAGTATTTTTACTAAGATAAAATATATTGAAATTAACCGAATTTAAACTTAATTGAGCACAGGATTGTTCAACTAGACTGTTTTGAAATGCTGTTTTGCACTTATCTGTACAAGCTGTCTACAAGTCCAGACATTGGGACTTTAGACTTCTGTGATTTCATTTATTTTTTATTTTCTTTGTGAACAAAAGGAAAACAAATTGGGGGTCAGATTTTGTTTTAATGAAGTTGCATTGCAAAAAAATATGGGAGATGGGATAATGATTTTGAATTACAAAAGGGAAGATTTAGATTAGATATAAAGAAGAAATTTTTTACAATGAGGGTGATGAGACACTGCCACAGGTTTCCCAGAGAAGCTGTGGATGTCCCATCCCTGTAAGTCCTCAAGGTCAGGTTGGATGGGGCTTTGGGCAACCTGCTTTAGTGAGAGGTGTCCCTACTTATTGCAGGGGTGTTGGAACTAACTGATCTTTAGAAGGTCCCTTCCAATTCAAACCAAATCACTCTATGGCTCCACAATTCTCCTAAAACTGGTTCAAGACCTAACTAACTTCTCCATGACACAGAATTATGGAAGGTACAGTCTACACACAGAGAGATGAAAAGATTGATCAGAGTGAGAAAGGAAAAGTAAAATCAGGCCAAAGAGTCTTTCAGACCTGAAAACCCATTCCAAAGGTCCCCAAGAAAATTTTTCTAAGATGTTTTTGTATTCACTGGTTGTTTCAAAGACTGAGGGAAAAAAGGGCTAAGTCTAAAATTGATGGTTTCCTCTTAAAAGCATTGACAAATTTTCTTTAAAATTTGAAATAGAAAGTTGACCTACTTTTCAACAAAATAGATTCCATAGAATAAAACATTAATGTAAATAAGTAAGAATGTCTACCATTGTCTGACCAATCTATAAAGCATAATATCAAATTTGATCCACTCAAGGAGTGATGAAACTTCTCCCCATACTACATTTTTATCAAAACACAAGGCTTATTTGCATTTGGACCATGGAGTATGGACTGGACATGACCACCTTTCTAAGTACTCCAGACTGTCACATGAAATGCTTCAAGCATTATATATCCACCACATAAATGCCGAACACAAAACAGGATGTTTCATATTCAATACTGTGTGATGAAATTTTCATGTTGTAGACCAGGCATAGCCATCCCAGGTCTACAAAAAAGGCATAACAACCTTCCAGAAAAATTAACGTGGCACCCAGCTAGACAGGGATCAGTTCTCTGTTGTTAGCCACTTCTGGCCATCACTTTAAATATGGGATTCTGGATGCCCAAAGTGAGCCATCACAGTGACTGATCTCTCCAAAGAAATCAAGTCCCTGTGAAGTGCAGCAAATTGAGTACTGACCCACAAAAGGAAAAACAACAGAAGAAACAGGCATGACTAGTTAATCGTAACAGCTGGTCCAGAACAATATGTGAAATTAACTGGGGCCTCTTTGTATATGTCATTTGTCAAAACTTCAAAATTTCAGAACTTTGTTAGCATCCACCGGCAGCCCTGATACACAAAATCTTCCTCCCCAAACCTGCACCTACTAAAACAGCTATGACAATGTGAGGCTTCAACTTCACTTCCTACAACCCCAGCTTGCCATGCCAAGAGCAGACAACTGAAAATGCCTATGAGAGTATACACATTGATGCAGTCAAGAAAATCATGTTGAACTGTGATAATTTCTGTGGTCAGCACTATCAAGGTGAAATCAATTAAAAGACACTCTATATATACACACCATGAGCTTGAATTCCTTTGTTTCAAACTCAATTAAGCTACCAGTATCTCCCTTTTCAAATATTTGTCTGACATTGCCCTTTTTTCATATAATTCTGAGGAAAAATCTCTTTTAGTTAATATTTATCCTGGCTAAAAATAAATGAGCACTTAATTCTCAGCTGTTTCAAGCTCTAATTAAAACCAGTTCCACAGCCAGACACAGACACTACGCTAAGAAGAAACAGCCTCAAGTAACACAATGTTCATTGTTAAAGAAAGTGGTTCATAGGCAATTATATCTTGTCAGCTCTAGCAGTTAATCTAACCTCTTCAATGACACCCAGTTATTTTCCCACTCAACATCCTGCCACGATCCAGTAATTATGGCCTGCACTTGCTATCTCTGCTGACACTGACTTGCAGACTACAGAGACATAGGCAAATGAGCTTATAACCTTAACATAACCAAAGGACACTGAAGAGGTTATTTTTTGCAACGTGACATTTATTCCTGAAATTGTTTGGCCATTAAACAACGATCATTTCATCATTTAATCTAATTCTAACCAAGACTTTGCTTCCAATGGAAAGCTTTTCCACTGATCTTTTCTTTTTCCTATTTGAAGCAAGTCATTAAAACAAAATTAATACATGAAAAAAAAACTGCGGTGAAGAAAAAAAAACAACCACCAACCCTGTAGCTCTTTTTTTGCTCCAGGGAGATTAAGATTTCTCATGCTAAAGAAGGGGGAGAAGGGAAAATTAAAGCTGGCAAGCAGTGACTGCAGAAGCAAAGACTGCAAACCCCTTCACTCACCTTTCCAAAAACAAGTGGCAAAAGACATCAGTTCTTAATGTTTTTTTGCGATATGACACAATTCATGACAGAACATTAGCAATAACCTTCGAGAAGTCAGAGAAATAGACCTTAGGAATACCAAGGAGAAAAACATCATTCTTGTTGAAAAGAGGGTAAAGGAAGAGCCAAAGAAAAATGGTCAAATTATTTTTCTTAGTAAAATACATAAAAATACAATACCTGTGGGTACAGAAAAACAACATGTTGTAATACTTTTTGATAATCCTTCATGACATTCTCATCACAAGAAAGAAGTTAGTCTTGCATGGTTGTAAAAGTGGCTGGGAAACTTTACTTGGGGAAAATATAAATGAAAACAGGACTTAAAAAAAAGTAATACGGGTTACTTACAAACTCTAAGATTTTGAAGATCATAACTGAAAAATGTACTCTCACAATAGCCAGTATCAGCAGGTATTTGAACAGATTTTTCAATTAAATATCAACAGTGGGTGTAAGCAAAATACACTATAGGGTGTATCACTCTACAGATTTGCCTGAGAACTCTACAGATTTGCCTGAGAACTCTACAGATTTACCTGAGAACTCAAAGTATAAGCTGTGCCTGCAGAGATTGCAAAAGAATTTAAGGATTTTAAGCACTAAAAGAAGGAACTGAAGACCTGGCATGGTCCTGTTCACCTGATGTGTACAGCTGATTGTTAAGAGACAGAGACTTATCGTATTACACCAACAAAATTTGGTATCTCACCTGTAATTTAAATTATTTCTCCTATTGGCAGATGATAAGCCAAGTCACAGTACAGCAGATTTTAAAATGAATGATATTTCATGTAGTTACTCAAGTTAGAGTTAGAAGTAATGCTACTTTGCACATAATGTCTGGTCCTGCAATTTTGCCAAAGTAAGGTACGTCTTTATAACAGGAAGCTGTTGATCCCTGTTAGGAGGAAACTGCCTAAAAATGGGTAATGTCTTCTTTGCAGAATATACAGAAGATAAAATGTCTGTTTAGGGAAGACTTTGGTGGATGTACTTTCCCTTCATTCCTAGAGCTCTCTAGGAATATAACAACAACAAAAAAATCATCACAACATGTGAGTAGAGAGCTGAGCTATAAATAGAATTTTTTCCTACTAAAATTATTACTAGAATTTCTTGGTAAAAAGCTTTAGTTGAAAGAAGCCTGAGAGAAAGTTTGACACAATCCCCTTGCAGCCTGCAAAATACCCACTTCTAGTCAGACTTAATACAACACCAAAACCAAATAGAGAAGCTATCTCCTGAAACAAGACAGGTCAGCAGAGACATCTAATTATACTCTGTAGCAGTTTACTATTTACACAAAACAATTTAAAAAAAACCCCAAAATAAAAATCCACTCCCACTTTTCTTACAGGAAATTAAAAGCCCTAATTATACAATCAGCATTAGCAACACAAATGTTACTATTTGGACCATGAGAAGCATTTTACAATTATAAGGGGAAAAAAGAGACACAAAGAAACAAATATTTATACTGGCTCCATCTTTATTTCAAAAATATTGTCACATTGCATTCACTGAACAATTTTTTAAGTGACAAAGTCAAGGACTAAGAAACTGAACCAGAATAGTTGGGTTGAGCAATCATTATTTAGTTTTGTGAACGACAAAAATACTTTTACAGATCAGCAATTACAAAATTATATACTATTTCTTTCCACTGAAGCCCCAACTCCAGGCAAGTGAGATGGTGAGAAAGATATAAGCTGCTCAAAGAGCCAGAAAATCATATATTTATTTTTATCCTGATCATTTGGGAATGCTACACTACCCAGTCTTCCTGCTGGCTTCAGAAGTGTTAATTTCCTCTTAATAAGACACTTTTCACCATCACATCATTCAAGCATCAGTGCACGTTATCTTCTTATGTGCCCTGTGGAATAAGAACATACCTTTCCCCTTGTATAAATAAGGGCAGAGAATCACTAATGGAGCTGGGGACAGAACTTCAGAACTTGTCTCCAGTCAGAAATTTACACATTGCTCATTCCTGTAGATCACAGATGGACTTACCATGTCATGTTCCCATGTACCTCAGGAGATATGGTAAGAGTCCAATTCAGCCATAAATAGCATCCGAAAAGGGGACAACTTGCAATGTTAGTGGCCATCCATCCTAAAGTTGTTTTAGCTAATCCTTTAAAGAGGAAATCAAGGCTCATATACAGTCTCCTCTGTGTATCACTCATCCAATTAATAAGATCAGCTTTCCTATCCTTGTAATTTCTGGCTTCCCTATACACATGGTGAGACATGGCACTTTCACACTTCAGCCCCAGCATCTTGCCCTCACTCTTACCAAACTTCTTGAGTCCTGCCCATCTGCTGGGATGTATTGTAATACATCCATGTATTGTAAAATAAAATAAAATAAAATAAATAAATAAACCCCTGCCCTTCTTGGACATTCTTCTTCCAAGTGATACCATTTCCTCCCTCCTTCACTGTCGAGCACCACACACTGCTGACAGAAGGTGTGGGACCAGATTTTGCTAAGAATATTTGTGCTCAGGCAGTGTTTTGACAAACTGCCAAAATTCTGCAGACAACAAAAGCAACAAGAGAAAAAGAGTATCTGTTTTTAATCTTTTGTAACTTAGCTTAAAAAACACTTCAGGATTTCAAGCAACAGAGAAAAAGCACTTTTTTTGGCTTTGCAGTTACTTCTGATTTTCAAAGACCTGCAGTAAATAATGGACTAAATAGAATAGAGGAAAAAGAATCTTTTTCCATTTAAAGTTTTAGACAACCTAGACTAGAATAAAAGAACATCAACTGCAGACTCTTGACACCCCTAAAAATAATTAAAAGTGTAGTTCATCAGACAGCAGCAGCAGCCATGGGCCAGATAAAGTGCAAATCCCAAATTCACCTCAGTGAAATGATACTTCCACATCTCTGCAATGTTGACCTCATTTCTTCCTTTCCCATCTCATACTGCTCCTGGTCTACCAACTACATGCAATTAAAATAAAGTTGCCTGAGGCTGTATCACTTCTTGCACATGCTTGACTTTTTCCCCCCAAAGATAAGGCAGGGAAAGCAGAGGGAACCAGCGATGAGAGAGACACAATCTCAGAACTGGAAGCTACTCAAAGTGCACCTGCTGCCACTGAAAACCAGCAAAATTTTGATCCCAAGTGCTGAACTACAAAGAAAACTGCACAAAGACATCTCCGTAGAGGTTTCCATGGAAAATATTCTACAATGCAGCTTCAAACAGCTTGGCGGGGGGGCAGAGGGAGGGAGAGGGGGAAGGCAGGAAGGTGTCACACACAAAGTCTCCAAACTTTATGTAACATGTGACACTGAAATCTCCTTGTTCTTGTGCCCAAAATATTATACTCAGTGAGAAAGCAACACTACTTCTTCACCAGAAAATGTGGTCTATACAAGCTTATGATTGTTTCAAAAACCTGTGTGACTGACTTTTCAGTAATCCTGTCAAATCATCCTCTTAGTATTACAAAACATCCACACAGAAGTACCTCTCTTCAAAACTTTCATTATTTAATTGTTTTAAACAGGTTTGATTTGGCTCTAAATTGCAGAGAATTCATTGCTCTGAAATGTCAATATAGCATTAGAGTGTCCTGAAACAAGGAGCACTGTTGCTAATGACTGAAGAAGGAGTTGTGTTCCTCTGCACATCATATTATGGGACAAGGACAAAATGCACACCTTTAGCCTAGAAACGCCCCTTGAAATTCAAGCACTTTCCCCCCAGTGTCTGATTAGCTACTAGAATTAAACTTATTTTGCTAAACATAGACAGAAGGCAGTCTCTGATACAGCTATGACTTGGTCTATTAAAGTCTTTGAGAACTGCGATCAAGGTCTCAGCTGTCCCCAAAAATAAATTGGATATGTTGAATATCCAATTGAATAGGAACAGGGAGAATGGCTTTAAACAGAAAGAGAATAGGTTGAGATTAGACATGAGGAAGAAATTCTTCACTGGGAAGGTGGTGAGGCACTGGAACATATTGCCCAGAGAAGCTGCTGATGCTTCCTGGAAGCACTGAAGGTCAGGTTGGATGGGGCCCTGAGCAATCTGGTCTAGTGGAAGGTGTCCCTGTTCATGGGAGAGGGGTTGGAACCAGATGATCTTTAAAGTCCCTTTCAACACACACCATTCTATGATTCCATGCAACACGAATTGCAGTGCAAAGAAGTGACACAGCTGGACCCAGATATAATGTGGAAGTGGAGAAATGCTGTATAGTTGCTCCCCCTATGGCAATCAGCGGCCCACAGGTAAGAGTGGGGACAAAAAAAAAAGGGACTAGGATGTCCACTGTTCCTCTCATAAATATTCCCCAGCAGTGGTACAGGAAAGAAAAATCTATCAAACACTACACAGGAGAAAATCACCTCTCATTCTTCACATCAAGCATAGAAATAATTTAGTCAATGGAATATTCAGTCACAAAAGAGACACAGGCTCTTTCTCCAGACTAATATTCCCAAGAAAAAAAACTAGCTGGTGTTTAACTGTGCTTTCAACATGTTCTGAAGAGTACAGCTGAATCCTCTTTTGGAAGGATGGGATGAACTCTACTGACATGACAAAGTTGGCAAATGTTATTTCACCCTCTGTCATCACTTCATTAGACTTCTCCCTATTGTTGAAAGCTATGAAACTTTTTCCTCTAATGACTTTCATTTTGTGAGTCACTAGGCTGCTTCATTTGCAATTCAGAATCCTACCTGTGATTGTACCATAGGCTTGACTTGAAGCAATATGATAAAAATCATAGAATGGAGAGGGTTGACAAGGACCTTAAAGACCATTTAATTCCAATCTCACTGCCATGGGCAGGGACACCTTCCACTAGATCAGGTTGCTCAAAGCCCTGTCCTGTCTGGCCTCAAATATCTAAAGGGATAGGGCACCCACAACTTTTCTGGACAACATAGGCTAGTGCTTCACCGTCCACATTTCTTTCTAACATCTAATTGAAACCTGCCTTTTTTCCATTTAAAACCATTGCCTCTTCTCCTGTCACTCTCTGCCTGGATACAAAGCCCCTCTCTCTCCTTTTTACAAGCCTCATTAAGGTACTGGAAAGGCTGCATTAAAGTCTCCCTAGAGCCTTCTCTTCTCCATGCTGAACAACTCCAGCTCTCACAGCCTGTCATGTTGTAGAGGAAGTCTTCCATCTTCATGGCCCTCCTCTGGACCCACTCTAAGAGGTGTACAACTTTGTGCTGAGGACCCCAGAGCTGGATGCAGCACTCCAGGGAGGATCTCACAAGGGCAGAGGAGAGGGGTAGAATCACCTCTCTCGACCTGCTGGCCACGCTACTTTTGATGCAGGCCAGGATGTGGTTGGCCTCCTGGGCTGCAAGTGGACATTGTTGGCTCATGTCCAGCTTCTCACCCACAAAAATCTCCAAGTCCTCCTCTGCAGAACTGCTCTCAGTGACTTCTCCCAGCCTGTACTCATATCTGGGGTTGCCCCGACACAGATGCAGGACCTTGCACCTGGACTGTGTGAACAAAGCACCTCTCTTGATATTCTTTTGTTCTCCTTGCAAAAGCTGATGCAGGTAGAAGGCAGCACTGTGAGGTGTGTCCCTACCACTCCCACTTGCCTGCCTGGGTAGACAGTGGGGAAAAGGTTAGAAAACCCATTTATTAGAAATATTTATGTATCTTATACATATCCTTATATAATATATTCTTTGATATAATTATATAATACAAATATTTGATGTGCTTTATCCTGAAGTGTCTAAACCAGACCAGACATCGCCCTAATGGTACCCGTTTCTCTCCACTGATTGCAAAGTAGAAGTGACTGGCTCAATATAAGGAAAGATGAATATTAGCTGTGACTGACATTTTTGCTGGTTTAGACTCATTTCTGCTTTGCCTTTTTTATTGTGTTTGCTTTTCTTCAACAATTCTCTCTCTGAGTTACAAACTCCAATATCTATTTTCCACCACCTGATATTCATGCAAATGCCAGTTGAATTCTCTGCATGAAAAAACACCATATCTTAATTAAATAAAATAAAACAAGCAAACAAAAAACAATCAAACACAAACCATCCTCATCACCACCCCCAACCCAATTCACAAACACAAAACCTAAATAAAAATGTAACATTTAGATCCAGAGGTTAGGTTACAGTAAACTTTAGATTTACTTTTAATCAAGGCAAATGAAAGCCAGTCCTTACAGTGAAAATCCAAGCAGATTACTTGTTTTTGCAGAATGCTGTCTTCATACAAATGGCCAAAAAGATTGATGATGCATCCAATGCAGGGATTAGAGTGATCAAAACAGTGATAAGTAAATAAAAATATCTAGGTTTTATTTATTACTACCCACTGCAGGTATTCATCATTATATTTCCAACTCCTGGGATTTTTGCATGTACCTTATACATGTTCGTTTTTCCTTGGCTTCTACATTGCCTGGCTAATTCTTCTCTTTGAAGATGAATAAGGAAAATGATCCATAGGAAAGATCAGACTCAAACCACTTATCTCTCACATTCTGCTTCTTTATTAAAGTATATCAAGACTGGGACTGAAGCAGCTGAAAATAGTATTTGTACGTATCTTAGTCGACAGACCTCAGCAGATTGCGAACAACAACCGTAAGTTGTTTTTATCTGAGGTCTCTACACTTTCAGAAGGGAAATTCCCACATTTGATGGTTAAAGACAGTGAAAACAGGAATGGGACAGTATCATGGTCATCCACAAAAACACACAGACAGAACTAAGAGAACTAAGTTAGACCTCCCTGAAGAAAAAGTTATTTTATGTTGCTTTATATATGCTTCAGTGGTTAAATCAAATATATCTGAATTATTTTTAAGAAAAAAAAAAAAATGTGCTCTAAAAATTTCAGTAACAGTAATTCTGAAGATTTGGAAATCTAAGATTAACTTGGTCAGTGGTTAAAAATACATTCTCTGATTTGTTCCATTTTCTCATCATTAGAAATACTACATGAGCCAAGCAAATGAGCTGATGGATTAACTATTTAAAGCAAGACAATTTTTAACTCTTTTCAAAATGTACAGTCATATGTCTAATAAAGCTAAGAATCTCAAGTACTCCTTCTGTGGGAGACAGTCAACACTTAATCTCATGCTTCAGACCACTGCAGGCAAGTTTAAGAAATCTGTTGGCCTTCACACGCCCTCGCAGGCTGGAAATACAGTTGTATGCTCAAAAGAGAAGGTATCTGGACATCCAGCATATGAGAGCAATGAAGACACACATGAAAAATCTCAGTCCAGCTCATTTGGTAAAAGTTGCATCCCAAAGGATGTTTAAAAAAGAACTGTTTGTTCCTTAAAGTAAATCACTGAAACATTAAAGCAGAGTTTTAAAAATAGCTTTTTCTAACATTCAAGAATTTACATTTTTATGTCATTCTGTATTTACAAGCAGCTTTTCTATCAAAACATCAATTTGACATAAAAAAAACATTCAGATCAAAGGAATGATGTGTAGAATAATTACTGAGCGTCAGTGAGCAGAAATTAATTTTAAAAATAAGTCTGTTTGAATATTTTAGCAATTTATATACGTATTTTTTCTTAGAAAAGAAAAAGTAACATGGATGACTCCTCCATATGCTACCAGTTGCTAGGTGAAACTATCTGCAGCTGTACACATCCAAATGTAACAAGAAGACAAAATAAATACAGAAGATAACAGAGAAACAGATCACTTATTAAACTTGAGTTTAATATCCCTGACTAATGCTAGAAGTGTACATACCGCCTTACAGTTCTTAACTGAGCAAACCAAAACAGGCAAAGACAAAACCGAGTTTTTAAGGGTTTGGGGGTTTTCACCTTTAATAGTTATCAAGGTAGATTACAAGCAAAATAAAGGAGCAAAGTCAAGGTAGAACATGAGTATCATTCAGTAGACGATGAGCACAATAAAACTGAGATGATCAGAAATACACAATGCAAATTATCTTCTCATACCACCCAGAACACACTGCACCATGAATTTAAGATTAAATCTGAGCCAGAGATCAGACAAAGGTTTACATATCTTTTAACTCAGCACACAACTGGTTTTGAAAAGGATTGTGGGCTGGAGGTAAAGGTGTTTTAGATGGAAAGCAGGCACAATGCTAACTATGAAGATCAGTATGGACTGTGAGGAACATTGCACTACTGACCTCACAAAAATACTGCACTAAAGACCTGTTTCTAAAACATATGTCTTAAAATTATTTGAGATTAGAAGTCAAGTTGATACATGAAAAGGAAATGTCCATTTATCAGTCTGATTACCCCACTTAACTGACTCCATCACCGGATCTTGTATAGGTATTCATCAGCAGTTTGTTTAATCAAAGGCATTTGCCCTCAGACCCACTTTAATGGTTTTAATATTTTTTTACAACAAACTGACAGGATCCCAGTTAATGCAGGAAGATCATTTAAAGCCACGATTCTGTTTACTCTCTCCCAGACGCAAAGGAAAAGTTAGCTCCCAGTTCTCATATGTAACTAGCTATTCAACCCCCAAAACAGATGGAAAATTGGTCATTACTGAGTAGTATCTAAGCAGATTCTTATGTATAAGATATATGTATCTACAAGGAACACTCAGAAACTGAGGGGAGAGTTACACCTCTAATAACTCAGTCCTAATCACACACAGAAGAAAAAAGCTAATTAAATTAAAGGCAAGACACTGGAAATGGATAATTAGAAAACAACCATGATCCAGAAGATGCTGTCAACTTTCAGCTGTAGTGACTCACAGAATACTGACAGAAAGCAGTCAACCCTATCCACCAATTACACATCTGTTAAAAAACCTGTAATGAAGACATGGCCTTTCTAACCAACATTAATGTCCAAACAATTTTCTCTTCTCTGAGACAAAGCAGGGATGCCACTACACATTAATTCATCTCAATGACTTTTTGGGGTGAAAAAGAAGAGTGGGGAAAACAGAACAAAAAAGTCCTCACATGCTCCTCTGCTGGCAAAACATGTCAAAAACCCCTAACGCCCCTAAATTCCTTAAAGATTTCTATGCATGCCTAATACACACATTTAGTATGCAAAGACAGATAGACAGATAGATATACATACATATACACGTACACACATGCATATATGTCTGCGTATAAAAAGCTACCTGTACATAATATAAAAAAATCTCAAAAAAATAACAAATATCTATAAAAGCTAATATGGTTGGTATCCTTTGAGACAAAGGTAATGTTCTTCCCAGTACATAGGAAGGTGCTAAGCCTTCATTTTTTTCCTGTAAATAGTATGAACACAGCTGTATTTTTGTTACTTTTGAGCAGTGCTGACACTGCGTCAGGGCCTTTCTGCCTCTCACCCCCACGGAGAGAGGGTAGGGGGTGCACAAGGAGCTGGGAAGGGACACAGATGGGACAGCTGATCCCAACTAGCCAAAGGGATATCCCATAACATATAACAGAACCACAGAATATGCTGAACTGGAAAAGACCCCCAAGGACCATTGAGTGCAGCTCCTGGCCCTGCACAGGGCATCCCCAAGAGTCACACCATGAGTCTGAGAGCATTGTGCAAATGCTTGTTGAGCTCTGTCAGGCTGGTGCTGTGACCACTTCATGGGGAGCCTGTTCAGTGCCCAACCACCCACTGATGGAAGAACCTTTTCCTGATATCCAACCTAAACCTCCCTGACATAACTTCAGGCCATTCTCTTGGGTCCTGTCATGGTCACCCCAGAGAACAGATCAGTGCCTGCCTCTCCTCTTCCCCTCCCATGGAAGCTGTAACTGCAATGAGATCTCCCCTCAGTCTCCTCCAGGCTGAACAGGCCAAATAACCTCAGCTGCCCCTCAAGGCCTTCCACCATCTTTGTTCACATCCTTTGGATGCTCTCTGTGGTGTCATGCTCAGCATAGAGACCTGGAGGAAGAAGGAGGAAGGGGCAGAAATTCAGAATGATGGTCTTAAGTGACCATTACATGTGACGGAGTCCTGCTTTCCTGGAGATGGCTGAAAATCTGCCTGCACATGGGAAGTGGTGAATGAATTCCTTGTTCTGTTTCGTTTGTGTCCACCTTTTGCTTTACCTATTAAACTGTTTTTGTTTCAACCCATGCATTTTCTCACATTTAGCCTTCTCATTCGCTTCCCAGTTCCATTAGAGAGGAGTAAGCAAGCAGCTGCACGGTGCTCAGTTGTTGGCTGAGGGTAAACCACAACAGTCTCTGCAAAAAGCAGCCACTAATGAGCACTAGACTCTAACACGCCAGCAAGGCCCATGGCAAACAGAGAAGCTTGCCAATTAACAGCTAAACAGCAGTAACAGCTATAAAGCCAATCTAACACACTCCTATCAAACCTGTTGTCATCTCGAACCCTTCAAGCTCCACACTGGGTGCCAAAAAACACTCTATCCCAGCCAAAAGCAGCACAGCTATGCACATTTTTGTATATATTTCTATGTGAATGTGTATATAAATGTATTTACATATGTGCACACACACACAAAATCTCAGTCACATCTCTTCCTCAAAATCTGCATCCCAAGAATAAGGTAAAGTTTGGCTGAAGAGAACCAGAGAATAAATAAATGCATACATACATAGATAAATAAAATGTGATTAATTTAATTTGGACTATGGCCTGTTTCCACAACAGAGTACATTAAACACTCTTATTTCTAGTCCTCTTTTTCACACTGCTGCTCAATACTGTCAAGCATGGAAATGAGGAGAGGTACTACACTATACTCCAGTCTCCAAAGTCCCCAAAAGCACTAAATAATTCATAGACCACAGCTTAGAAATTTATGAAAGTGAATATCTGAAACTTAATTGAAGCAAAGAAAAAAACTCTACCTTTTTTGACTTACAGGGGTTACTCACTGGCCTCTTTACATCTCTAACTCAATTGCTTTACCGTATTATTTGATTCAACTCCCAAATTTTAAAGCTATCAAAATATATGAGAAAAGTGTCAAAAATGAGAGTGCTTTCAAAACAAGGAACATCAGCTTTAACTGTTACTTACAACTCCAAAAAATGAAGCTCTCAGGTTCTACCCTTATATCTCACTCCTCACCCCATGTTTTTTTAATTTCCTTTTTCTTGACAACACTGGCTTTTTACTCCACGTGTCAGGTGCTGACCCCCTACTTTTCATCATGAAGTACATCAGCCACAACAGACAGTAGGTAAAGTAGATGAGTCAAAGAACAGTATAAATAAACTATTTTTCCAAAAATTAAACTAAGCAGTAGATTTGGGTGCAGTACCAATTTATCTCCAATCTACTAGACCATCCTATCTGACATACTTCAGGCTGTGCTCCCATTCTGTGGGAAGATGGAAGGCTTATCACCACCATTCCACTGATGCAGAGTTTCATCCAACTGTGTAACACACTAAGGGAAGCTGAGCAGAGTCTGGGGGACTTCATTTGACTCTCACCCCAGGGCTTCCACTAACTGCACTGGGACTTTATTTACTGAAGTTGAACTAAAAATTCACAACAGAACTGGCAAAACATAACAATGGATTTGTTCTCATCAGCTTAACATCTGGTTTCTGAATTAACATGAGTTATAATTATTTAACCAGAATAATCACAACAAATAGCAAGAGCTGCCTGTCTCCAGAGTGACTGACTCTGTTTCCTACAAGTTACTGCTTTTTGCTTGCGTTCATCACTTTTTTTTCTACAAATTGTGAACACTCAATGCTTTCTCAAAGAATTCATGTTTCATGTTTTTATTGATCAGCACAATCAACTGGGTCAGAATTACATACACTGTAAAATGCCTCAGTGCAATATGAATTTTAGGTACAGTTACTCTATATATGGTCCCATGCATGCAGTTCTTCTCCTTTGGAAGAATACAGAAGCACTCCTCGGTAATCTGGTTAGGACAGGCTTTAAATTAAAAAAAAAAAATCTCATAGGAGGTAAAATATCCCAGTCCCCAAACATCATCTGCTTAATATCTAGCAGTCATCTAATCTGCATTTTTTTCTCATTTGGAAAATAAATGTTTCTCTCTGTTTTATGTCCTGTACAAGCTGAAGTTGTTGCCCTGAATAATAGGTCAATATCCTGTAAAAATTACTAAATGAGAACTTCTTCAAAAGTAGTTTTCTGAAAAAATCAAAGATAATAAAACTGTTGGCAAAAAGTATTCCCTTTTTTCATACTGCATCCAGCTCTGGGCTACCCAGCACAGGATAGACATCAACCTGGTCCTCCTCTGGACTCATACCTCTGCCTAGGACAGCTGCCCAGAGCAACTGTGGATGCCCCATCCTGGACGGTGTTCAAGGCCAGGCTGGATGGAGCTCTGAGCTGCCTGTTCTAGCAGAAGGGGAGCTGGAACTAGATGATCTTTAAGGTACCTTCCAACCCAAACCATTCTGTGGTTCTATGCTTCTTTTGTCACAGAAACTGCTCATATTTCTAAAAGCAGAACTGAACCTAGTGATGAAGACACATTATACTAACAAGAAGCCCAAAATAAGGAGGCATGCTTATTAAACTGTGATTTAAATTCACAACAGAATTCCAGACACTGGAATCTATTCTATTGCCAAAATACTACCTTATTTTGATGGAAATTTTAACCTCATCCTTGCTCTAGTGATAGACCAGGATGGCAGTTAAACCAGGCCTTTGTACAGATTTCAGCACTTGGGTTAAATGAAGCAGAAAGATTAGACTTTATTCCCCTTCCCACACAATTCATGCTCTACAAATAATTGGTCTTCACTTCCTGGTACACTGCAGGTCTGCTCCAACTTGCTCAGTTATAGCAACACTGGTAGCACAGATCATGCCTTACCCTCTTACTCATTCCTTCTAATCTTCTGCCTTTCCAACAAAACATATTTACTTTTTTTGCTAATATCTTTTTCCTCCATCTCATTTTAAAACAGTTTGTTTCTCCTTCATCTGACCTTTTTAATTAAACTTAACAATCCAATAAAATGCTTAACACCAATGGGCAGAAAACGCTCTATCTAGATGTGCTTTAACAGAAAGAAAAACTATTTTAAAAAAGAGTGTGCTGAAAACATAAAGACCAGAATTAAAGTATTTGTTCTGATAGTGCAGTAGAAAGGCACCACAAAATCTCTAAATTATTTCCCAAATTCCAATCACTCAACTAGAGACACTGTTTAAGTTTGCTTCTGGGCTGACATGGCATGAAAACAATAGATATACAGACACACCCTAAGAGAACATCCCAGCTTTCTTCTCACTTGGTTCTGCTTCCCATTTTTTTTCCTCAATTATTTCTGAGCCAGACCAAGTTCACCACCCAGGCTGCAAAACCTCCCTCTTCCTTTCCCCATTTCCTTGCTAGTTTTAAACTCAGAGACTGACATAGCTCCTGTCCTCTCTTAAAAAGCTCTGTTTATCCCCAGTTTACCTTTTTTTTTTGTAAAATTAATCTCCAGCATGCTCAACGGAAGTTTTCCACATGTTCTACTTGGATGAGCATGTATTAGTTAGTGGGTCCTATTTTTAGCTGTTTTGCCTTACTTTACAGTCTATTTCCTTAAATAGCAATCTGGATATCGACATAGAGCACAGATGAAAAATCAAATCTATTCCCTGTTTCACATATATTTAGGGACATGGAATTTCATGTTTATAAATAGGAGTATCTAAACTCAGGAGTGAAATTTAGCTTCATAAGGTTGAAATAAAAATTTTATTATTAAAATTTGGAAATTTAAATACCTTTTTTATGGGAAATGAATCCACTTAATTTTAGATATTTTTAATGATGGAGCTGCAGCAGCCAGTATGGAATTTACTGGTAATCTTCATTACACTGTAAGCTTTATTCTGAATCCCCTTTAAACTTGAGACACTTCAACTGAGGTGGACAGGATCTCCCTCTGGAGGCCTTCAGAGGCATCTTCCTCTCTCTCTTGAAAATGTAGGAAACTTAACTTGGTTGCACAACAGGTTGGTTCCTGCATGCAAACTCAGCCTAAAGATGCTCTTCCTCTCATTCCCGTTCTCCATCACCCATATACTCACCTGTATTCCACCTGTCAACTATGGTGATTCAGCCTGGATCAATGAAATCACTGAAGTAAAAGAAAAAATTTTTTTGTGTTATTTTCAGCCCAGATCATGTCAAACATCTCATTTACAGAGATTACCATACAACTGCACTGGCATAATTAAGAGAAGCAAATGGCAACACCAAAATAAAACAAATTAAAAAAAAAAAAAAAACCAAACCAAAAGGCATCAAAGCAAAGCACCACGGGAGGCATTAATTTCTGAGTCCCTTCCCACTCAGAATATTGTATGATTCTATGATTCATCTCTGAATCCAAATCCCAATAGTTAATAGAATCAGTATGGCTTCACCATCCTGGTAGTTTGAGTGAAAAACATTGCAATGAAGACACAAAAGAAAAAAACTTGCAAAACCCCACTTAAAATCAGAGGAGAGTGCAATTTCTAATGGTTTTGCAAAACTTTGCCCAAACCAGGAAAAAATACTAAGCTTTCTGATAAAAGTATCCTCCTCAGTGAGGCTGAGATGAGGAAAAACCAGATGGAATTTTCAAACATATCAGCAAGTCATGCAACCTCGTTAGTTAACAACACTGGCGTAACTTCTGCAGCAAGGCAGACGTATCAAACACAGGACCAGGAGAAGCTCCCTTGTACAATGGAGCTTGATGGTTTTCATAGCTTTGATAAAAGTCTGAATCAATCAAAATCTCCTGCAAACAATGCAATGCATTGACTCATGCACCTTTTTGATGGATTCATTCAGGTTTTTCCCTTTGTTTCCTTATCTAGCATTTTCACTCTACATCCTAGCAAGCTGATCTTCTATAACCACATAAACATCACAGTAACAGTCTGTGTGCTTATCTGCCTTAATCTTTGGGAAGTCTGTCTTTTCATCTATATGATAGTACATAACAAGGTATGATAAAATTAACCAAAACCCTTCTTCTAGGGGGATGCTTCACTGATTCCAAGTGGGCTTCCCATTTTTACCGTACTTCTTACAGTACTTACATGGGAAACTTAGTCAAGAAAGAGATGGGAAATTTTATTTCTTTGATTCAATTTTACATTTAGTATTTTACAGTTTTTTACTAGAACTCTTTAATGAAACAATCAATTTAAAGAAGATATTTTTGATGATGGTGATATTCAGCACATACTTCTGCTTCACAGCAATGCAGGCAGTGGAGTATGCATAATAATAGAAACATCAATAAACCAAACCTATTTAATTGTTTAATACTGTAGAGTGCTAAAAGTTGACATTTAATATTCACATTTAAGAGTAACTTAGGTAAAAGAAGAATGCAGCTGTGTGTTCAACAGGCAACTGTTATCTTGCTTCTTTGTGGTTTGAAAATAAAGTATTTTAAACTACCAATTTATCTACTAGTACACATCAGTAAGTATTCAGGAACACAGTATAATACTTTCCTTGACAGGTTCTAAATACCTGTTCCAACAACATCAAGTACATAGTTATTTCAGTAAAGTAGGATCTAAAGTATCTGACTTTCGTGTACAAAGATTCAAGAGAAAGCTGATGATCTAGGTGTTGCCAAAATGTATTTTTTTAAATTGACATAATAATTAAGAAAATTAGTATGAAGGCAGCCACAAACCATGGAGTGTTTCTCTTGTAATAATTCATTATGCAATGTTTTACACTAAACATTAAACATTAATCACTCTCATTTTCATAAAAATTGGAATCAAAATAAAACTGGGATAATATTTTTGCACTTCCAGCAGCAACACAAAGTCATAAGTTTGATTCCTGCACAGCAATATTCTGGATCTTTGCTACTGTTGGTGAGTATGAAAAGTTTGAGGAAAAAAACACTATGATGAAGAGGGTAAAATGGTTTCAGGTAAGCGACATTTATATACCTCCAATTAAAGAAAATGTAAGCAGATAGGTGCTACACAAATAAAATATCCACTGCGTATTACTAAGATAAACCAGGTACAGATAATGGCATGAATTACACAGAAAAAGACAGCTGTAGATTAATACAAAATTATAATAATAAATGACAATGAACCAAAAGGTAAAGCATTAATAGACATAAGACCAGAAGAAATGAGAAATATTGAAATCAACGTGCTTTCCTCCAACATACTGATGATTACAAAACACATCTGTTTTAGAAGAAATTATGCTCACTGCACAAGTTTACTGAACTTAAATGTTACTGCTGATATTAGCTCAGATAAAATCCACCATTCTACAACACATTTGCCTTTATACAGATATCTGGCTTTACAGATACACACTAAAGAGTATAAGCTTAATCTTCTTACAATACTTACTCCTTCACTGATTCTCTAGAACTATGTCTTCAACAAAACCACAAGTCTAGTCTAACTCTTATTTCCTAGGAGTTTTCCCACAAATCTGCAAAATAGAAGATTTCAAGTACATACTGTGGCTATTCTGCCTCTCAAGGTTTTTATATGCCACTGCCCTCAGCCAGATTTATTACTCCCCACATAATCTAATATAGAAAGAATTCACCCGATTGGTTAAACTGCAGAGTGAAATGTTGCTATATAAAGCAATATTTTGAGCTTCCAGTTTGGGATGTTCCATGAGCACAACACTTCGAAGGAAAAGAGAATTTCCATCTACGAGTAAATAGAAAGCTACACTCCAAATATTTTCAGCTATTTGAGATATTTTTAAACATCTGCATTTCTTATCAGCATTGACGTGGTTCAAACTGGAGGGAAACATGAGACAGAACCATCCAAGAGATTGAAGGAGCCACTTCTGCTCCTCCTCACTGCCTGCCCAAGGTCAGGTAAGAGATGGGGGGGTTATGAAGAAAATAAATGAAACACAGAAAAGAAAGCACTTGTGCTCATCTCCCAGCACCTTTCATGTTCACACAAAAGCCTCCTTGCAATGGATGACCTCTATATCATGGGTAATTTACAGACAGAAATATGAAAGGCACCAGTGACACAGCTGGGAACCCAAAATACAGAAGAGGGGGGATAATGACACATAGGAAGAAAAAAGGAGGGTGGATGCAACGACACAGGTGACTGAAGTCCAAAAGCACTGGAGTGAAGAATGGGTAAGAAAAAGCATGGAAGCAACATGAAGAAGGGAAAAATCTGTAATATTTACTGAACAAAAGCCCTCTACCTTCCCAGGTCACCTCAACTGCTTGACACGACACCATAACTTGTCTACACATCCTAAAAGCTTCTATTAATGTCTTCAACTAATGCCTACATTAAAAAAAATAGTATTTTTTCTTGTCTAAACCAGGAGTTGATTAAAGCAACCTTCTAGTAAAGAAAAGTCAGTTATTTATATTTCAGCACCTATATATGGCACTTGCCTTTATTCTCATTAAATATGCCTCTTCTGCACACATTATCTATTTATTTATACATAAGGAAAGTCAAATGGCTGAGGTTTTTTACAAGATACCTTTTCACTGTTTTGCAAACAACAATTTTAATGTCTAATATACAGTGCTTGCCTCTGCAGAAATCAGCTGAGCTCCTAAGTCTCGTGTAAATTCAAGCCACTGATATACTTAGCAAATGAAAATGCAATTCTCTTTAACATGCTATTTTGATTCATATCTTCCATTAATATATTAACAAAATAAGTCACAAAACACTTCACACTGTACTTCTACACAGCAGTCTTAAACTGGTAGAACTACCCTATTAAAAGTCATTTTCATGTAGTGGGAAAGGGCATGAGAAAGATTACATCTGTGAGATTTGCCTTGAACAGGGATTGAAACCATGACTGTGAGCATCCAGAAAGTTATTTGTGATTGAATTGCTCTTGCTATCCAAATACATAGCTACCTTGTTCAGGTTCTTATTTAATCAGCTCTTCTAAGGTAATTAACACAGCGTTTTAAGAGGTGACCTAAATGCTAGGTAGGACTTGGTTACTCCCTTCCTATTGAGCACCAAACCTGTCACCTTTTTGGAAGCAGAATAGATCACCTCCAACTACCTGGAGCAGTCACATTATAGCAGATGAGAATGAATGCACCCCAGAATGGCTAGTACACACCCAAACAAAATTACTGTCAAGAATGAGAAGGGAAGGAGCAATATCCTCCGGAAATCCCTGACATCCATCAGGCTTCAAGTTAGCAAGTCCCATTACTGACTGAAAAAGTAAAAACTTGTCAGATAATAGTGATAAAAAAGAAAAGGGATGCCCAAAAGATGGCAGATGGAAATGAGTCATTGCTTTGGAGAGGCACCTTTTTCATTCCACTGGCTATAGAGGGAGTGTGGGTAACAAGGTAGATGACTAACCTCGATATCAGAGAAGAGACATGAATCCCATTTTATCTACTCCTTCTAGAGATTATAAAAGAGATAATTACATTCACAACACAAAAGCTACATTTCCCTCTATTATCTCATGTTAGCTGCATGTATTGCACAACTTTTACATAAAACAATTTGGTTTAGCAGAATAGTTTTTAAATTAATTTTTCATATAGCTTTTCTGACAATCTGTTTTCACCTCAAAAAAAGCTGTGGTTTTATATTCAGACTGATGATTAAAAGCATTTCAGATGACAGATATTATCTATATTTATTTGCATCATAAAGCAATTTCTTGAAGGTAAAGCCTGATAGAAGTATGAATTCTCTAATGAAAAAGGTATTAATATTTGCATTTATGAAGCAATTATTAAAAAACCCACTTAATAAATGTTGCATCGACATGATATGTGGACAATGGGAACCTAAGTGGCAAGATGATTTAGCTGGAAAATTATATAGGTATCAAAAACAAAGTCCCTTTTTTCAAAAAAAAAGAAAACAAACAAACAAACAAAACCAAAAAAACATAGTTCAGACTCTTTTTCCACTGTAACACTGTTTGTTATCTGTAACAAAACAGATGACGATCAGTCCATTATTACCAGACACCTTTCCAGATACATCTGCTGTATCTCAACTCTGAAGGTTATTAGTTCATGAGTTTATTAGAGAAGCCTAGGAGTAACCAGGTAAATAGAATATAGTTCATTAGCAGCTCTGAACAGAATATACACTAATTCGGTGTTACAACATGTAAAGTGAATGGAATTAAGGAAAGCAATTTTAGATAATGAAATTTTAAATACTTTATATTCTATTAAGTTGCTTCCAGACTCCACTGGACGAAAGACAGACAGACAGAATCAGCTACAGAGTTAATTATCCCTCTTTCAGATCTTTCTAGTGAAATAGCCTGTTCTCATGATAAATTGATTCAACAAAGTAATATTGAGGTTTGAAACTAAGAAGTTCATTGAACTGCTGAATTATGGCTCTACAGTTTTTTCTCAGAAAACTTATGGTTCTGGCTTTGACAAACTTGGTGGACAAAAACCTATGGGGGGGGAGGGGAGAAGAAGTGAAGCAATCATTAAAAATATACCTATTTCAAGGTCATCCATGAGTTTTTATTGCCATCCAGTCCCTGAAACCATTGACACGTTCACTGGGAAAAAATGCTGGGTGCTGCCAAGGTATATTGTTTATTGGCATAGAGACCAAGAACTCAAATGAGTAGTTCCATCAGGTATGCATTCAGCATAAACCAAACATCATTCACAATGAAATGATGTAACAAATGTGGAAGCTGAAAGAAAAAAGCTGTGGAACAGAAGCAAGCACAGTGCTCCCAATAACACAGGGATGAGAGGAGATTCCTAGGGCACTAACACAGGGCACAGCAGTAAAATACTTATAGCAGAGAGTACCACTGTTCCTTGAACCACTATTTCCTCTGACACTGTCAAAGGTTGGCTGGCATCCACTCCTGACAGGTGCAGGAATGCCACAGCCAATGCCAGTCCAGCCCTGCTGACTCACTGTGGCAGGTGCTGCCCATCAGTTCCCCCCAGAAAAGGGAAATTGACCCCTCCAACCATGCCACTCATAGCTGAGAAACAGAGAGGAACCTTAAATGCCTGGCAGATGCCCATCCAGAGGTCATTCTCTGGGGTCGTATTATTGAAAACTCATTGACATTTACCATACATTCTTTTCTTCTGTTTGAACACTTCCAATAGGAAAAGGTGTCTGTAGACACATAACCAGGACTATGGACATTTCGCAAGTCCCATAACAATAAGCTACTCGAGCAATTGAGATTTCAAAAAGGACAGACAGTTCTTACCCTGCCACCTTTGTTTGCAAAATCAAAGTCCTCTTAGAGGCAACTATGTTCATGTAAGAGAAGTGATCTCATTTTAATTGCTTTTCCAATTAATTGGTTTCCAAGGCTTTCTTTATTTCCTGCAAGGATAAGAGGGTCATATTCTCTATCACACCCATGAATTTGTACAGATTAAGAACATCTACTTACTTCATCCACTAAAATCACAAGAAGCTGTTCACAAGAAAAGATTAAAGGTTTGAGGTTTGAATCTCTGGGGCAGATCTACTGCAGCCTTTCGCTGGTAGTCTGGGAGCTCAAAACAAAATAGACATCATCCCAACATCCTTTCCAGCAAGAAGCCTTTTGATCTTCCTCTCATGGAACAGTTCAGAAGTTCCAAAATGAGGCAGAAAAGACCTCTCTTTATTCCACTCCAAAGCCCATGCAAATCTGGCTATCTCTCCCCTTCCCAAGGGCTTCTATCCTGCCTCCAACTTCTCCAATATATCACCAGATAAGCCAGGCTTATGCATGCACTGATGTGTAAACAGACAGATTTTCCATGTAATGGCTTTGTAACAGCCTCTCTGGACATGCTGTTCTCTCTTTTGGGGAATGATTTCTCTCTAGCAGAGGATCCAGGTTGCCCTTTGGGATTCCTGAGTTTGTCATAGCTGCCTCTTCTTCTTCTTCTTGCCTGGGAATGAAAAAGCTTTTGATCTCAGCCTGAACAGCCATGAACTGAGGTTTGGTGGCATTACAGAACCATTAGCCAGACAGCCTCCATCTTCTTTTCCCTCAGGTGAGCATAGCAAAAGGCACAAAACAACTCTGAACCCAAGAAATACTACTTCATTATAACACATAATAAACCTATAAATAGTGAAAATTCTGAACTACCAAATGAAACATTTAAAAGGTTTGCATACAAACTTCTACCTAACTACCTAAAAAGAGGTAAAGGAAGATCTCTTGCTTTGTACATTGGCAATTCTCAGGGCTTTCCTCAACTGAACATGTTCTTCAGAAGCCCTTCCATCTCCTTCCATCACTTCTATGCCTTTCCTGTTCTCCTGCAATTTACCAAAAACTAAAGGTACCAATTCCCCTTCCCCTCCCCATCCCTCACCAGGAAGCAAAAGGGAGGAAACAGTAAGCAAGCTGTCTTCTGTCCTGTTCCACACACTCCCATTCATCTGAGGAAAAAACAGACAATATTTGTACAGGTAACTATTAATAAATCAATTTAAATACTTCTACCATCTGTCACAGTGTTTCTTGTTTCTTAAAGCAACAAATGGTCTGAAAACCTGGTATAAGTTGGCTCTTCTTGGAGGTCCAGAAACTACTTGTAAGAACAGCATACAAAGTACATGAAGAGGTGTCAAAATGGATGTTAAGTGTCTCAAAGCAGTAAGTCTTCTACTTTCATTTTCAAAGCAATCAAAATCTCATCTCCTAAGAAATCACTGCTTTTTGGCAGCCTATCTATTAGCAGGATGTGAATACGGGCTTTGTCCTTGAACTAAGATTTCTGTTTAAGGCAAAATAAAGTTACCCAGGCCCTTTGTTTTATTCTCCAACTTCTGCTCTGTTCATGATAACAGACTGCTTTAAACACTCTCAGATTTTCAAGAGCATTCAGCATCAACAACTCCCATTTAGGCATGTAAATAAGTCACTTTGGATTTGCTGGATGCTGAGTGTTCTTGAAGAGCTGACCCAACAACTACTTCTGTACCACTTCACATACTATTCACTGGATTTAAAGATGACATTGACAGACAGACAATGCACTACTCGGGCATAACTTTGACTGTTAGGCACACAGGGAGAATGGTTCTGTTGTGGTACAAAAATGCCTTTCATAATGATACGCTCTTCCGTGTATCTCCAAACTTAAGTGTTTAAATTACATACCTTGTACAGGTTTCCATACTGAAAATAAAATAAACTTCCTGAGTACCCTCATTTTTCAAACACTTCCACAATTCCTCCTTGGTTACAGCAGGTCATGAAACAGACACTTGCTCTTTTCTCCATACATGTGGGTACGTGTGTTTTAATTTGATATTTTCTTGATACTGAAACACTTGGGAGTGGTCATTATTGAATAACTGAAGAGAATATGCCACGATTCAAACTGCACAGCTTGTACTTCTGGGCCTTTCACTAGGAAGGTAAGAATTCACATTCTTCTGACAACTAAAGGGGAGGCATGGACCTTCCCAGTTGTTGTCATGGATACAGCTGCTGAGAAAAATGTCATTGTACCCCCTGCAGATAAATGCGTGTGACAACTGCTTGGAATACATGGTGGTAAAACTACCACAGATGTTAAACATTCTCACATGGCCACCAGGTTCCTCTTGAAATGTACACTACTTTAAAAAAAGATTTTAAAAAGAGAAAAAAGTTATTTTTAAACATAAAGGTTATAGCATGAAGGAAGAAAAGGCTAAGCAGTTAAAAAAAAATGTTGGCACTTTCATAGTTCATGATGTCATGGAGGAAAAAATATTATGGAACAATAGTATGAGTAAAGGATCAAGTGTCAGCCCAACTTTGAGTTATCTGGATTTTGTCAGTGTGTGTTATAACAGTATTGTTAGCTACAATAACTGTATTTCTTAGGTCAATGGACGATTAAAAACCAAACAAATAAAAAAGGCAACAAACACACATTGGAAAATTCTGTACCAGGGAAGTTCTGATCCTGATTAGACCATCTCAAAGTGTTGGCATTTTTATCTGGACTAGAGCACTTGGAATCTCTTTCCACTTCAGCTTTACAATAACTATTTGCTGGGGACACAGATCACAAAAGAAATGAAGAGGCTGAAAACAGGAGACAGTTCTTCATTGAATCAAAGAGTCCTAGAATGGCTTGGGTTGGAGGGGACTTTAAAGATTATCTAGGTCCGACCCCCCTGCCATTTTCCACTTCCACTGATCTCAGATCTTGAAGGAAGTAAGGTGATTATCAGGATGCTTCTGGAGTGTTGCTGCACATTGCTTAGTGGTACTTCATTGTACCATGCAGGTACAATAAGGAAAAGGCAAATACTGTTCCTACACAGAACATACAAGGCTTTGGTTTCTCTTCTCCTGATCAAGTGGAAGCACACAATTCCCTCTCCCTCCTCATGTAATCTTTCAGATACCATGCTCCTAAGTAAGAACAGAGAGAAGGGAAGGCAGGCTACTCCTAGGGCAATCATTATTTTGAGTAAAGGAGCAAAACACCAAGGGCTGGTTAGGATGCAGAAAGGTGAGTTTGGTGGTGACACAAACAAAGACCAGAAAAGAGGAGGAGTAGAAAAGAGACCTGCAAGAAGCATAGAAGATATCCCCCCAAACTGAGGAGCTAATTCACCACTGTGCAAAAACCAAACAAATAAGGAAGCAGAACTGACCACCCTGTTATAAATCTTTCCTTCCAAGTATTTTGGGACAGGCCTAAACAATACAATGCTGTATTTTGCAGAGATATGTGAGCTACTGCTGAATGAAGCCCGTTGGAACTGGAAGCAAGATAACTGCTTTAGCATGATGTAATACCCCAACTAATTAGCTCCATTAGGAACAAAGCCCAAGAGGGCTGCACAGGATCCAGAAGGCAAGCAGTTCATTTTGGGCTACCTAGGGCACCTCACTATGGCACTGCTCTCCTCCAGACAGACACCTCCTTGATGTTATCAGCTGAAGTGGTAAACCATGAGACAATAAAAATAATCATCATCATCACCACCACATGCAGAGGCACAGTTTCACAGGAAAAGTAGCTGTGAATTACATGCTGTAAAAAAGAAAGGTGAGAGCATCCAATTACACCCCAAAAAGGTTGGTTGTTTCACCAAAGCTGAAAGATAGCACCTCCATTTGATGAGCACAGATCCTGCCTGAGCACAGATTCCTACACTGCTGCTGTCACAACAGGTCATGATGTTCACCCCAGCCAAGAAAATAGCTGTTGATCAGCATTCTGCCATACCTGATCATCACTATGGCCCAGCACCCTACCCTGCTGTTCACTGCAACACAAGTCCTTTGAAGCTATCCAGTTGTTATAGAAAAGCCAAAAAAACCAGAAAACAACTTCAAACAGCTCACCCATGGCAGGTATCCCCCCTTCCCACCACTGTAACCAACAGTTTGGCACAGGCCTGTCAAACAGGCATTTGACATAATGACTAACTGGTACACAATTCAACTAAAGAAAACTATCAAAAGGCATTTTAAACTAGTGTTGAATAGATTATATAGTATCCATCCCAATTTATGAGTGATAACTTCCTTCTTCAGGAATTAAAATGTTTTCTGAAGAATCCCCAAGCTCATTTGAGAGAAGAAAAAAAAAAAAAAGTGAAAAAAGAGAAAAAAAAATAATTTGGCCTTTCTAGTTTGACAGATAAATTTTAAGTTCAAGTCTCAAGTACAGATAATTATAGCATCACAATATGCATTTCAGAACCACATGTCTTGCAAAATGGAAATTTCTTAATAGTTACAAAAGATTTTCCAGTAACTTGCATACACATCCCAGTCCTTTGATACCACTAGCCTACTATACCTTCCCTGATTGTGTAGCAAATGATTAGGGTAATATTTTTTTTTTAAATCAAAGTAAGTTCTTATCCTCAAAACACATATAAAGCTTAGAACATCATTTCACTCCTGAAAGATGGAAAGGGGTAGCTGGATTTTCAAGACAAGCAGTCATGCTTTACTATTTGGCCTCCAACAGCAGCAGTTAGAAATATACTAAATTCATGGAAGAGACACACCTGAAGAAAACAAGGAAAACAAACAAGGAGTGACTCAGAAGCTGCAGACTGCAGAAAAAGAGCAAAAAGTTTCACAGACCAAACACTGTCCTGATGGCAATATTGTCCCTTTAAAGATCCACCCACAGAATTAAGCCTGTCCTGTAAGCACCTCTCTTCCAGGAGAAAAGCTGTCACAAAGCCATTCCCATAGCAATACCTGGTACGATGCTGAAGATGGAACACCCACAGGTCATTTTGCTGAGCAAGCTGCCCCTTTTTCTAGGCACACATGTGTGCCTTTTGCAGAGGCCAGCAAAATCTACAGGCACTTAAGTCCTGCTTCTTATTTGCTATAAAATTTTGCAGTGTGATCTGCTTACTGTGAACACAGGTTAGGTGCATACTAAAAACTCTGCACGAAGCACTAAAATCACACTTCTCACTCTCACTGCTACTCCACAGATTCTCCTTATTTTTGTGTGTCTGGTTCTCTGTCCGAAGCAGGAGCTTACACACATGTGATTTAAGTACTACGTCCTTCTTTGCTGACGCACTGAACACCCTCTCCTTCACTAAGCCTTCATTTAAGCTGCTGTTGGCTGTGATGACACTTGAAGATGCCCTTAGAAGCTGAAAGAACAGTCCTGTTCATTAGCAACATTATGACCATGTCAAGGCCAAAACAAAAGACTTAGAGGTCACTGAAAAAGACAGTCAAGTTAAGCTTCACTGGGATGTGTACTTCCAGGTCTCCGAGACATTGCCCAAAAAAACTGTTCTTAAATTACTTTCTTGTTTGCAAACAATCCTCTGCCTCTGCTTTGATCTACCTTCAAAAGGAAGCTGTTCCACACATTAAATTCCATTTGAACTGCACTGATGAAATGTGCAGAGTGCCCTTTGCATCCTGCACTCTTTTACATTGAAGCTTTTAGGAACGTTAAGCATTATCTATCCCCATTGTTCAAATCCCAGGATGCTGACATCTCAAATCAAACTCTCCTCTATGCAACTTGTGAAAATAACAAAGATAAAAACCTCCCACCAATGCTCAGGCAGCTGCTTGCCTATATGCAATGAACTCGGCACAGGTTGCCAAGAGACTGCAATGATGCGCAGCATTTATTCCCAAATACTCTCAAATGAGCTTTCACTATATATTAACTCTGAGCAATAAAACATGCAAGACCATATTCTTGTTTCAGTTTAGAAATAGTTTTTATTACTGATATATAAAATGAGATAGGTTTAACAGACATGCTATGATGCTCTTTACTGGTAAAAAAAAATTAATTTTTTTTTCATTTCAATAATAAGCAATTTTCAGATAGCATATACAGAAATTACCTCATAAGCTCCACTCCCTAGAGCAAAAATTAAGTTCACATTCAGTAAAATTTAGGAGGCTCTAAAGAACAGAAAAACTCAGTCTATTATAAGATACTACTAGTGATTTTCAACCTTTCCATCTAAGAATAAGGCAATTTAGTAATTTTTAAAAAGCCACCATTAAAACTTAGGTGTCAGAACATTTTTCCTTATTTGCAATTATCAAGATGAATAATAATTTTATACACTGTGTACCACCTAAAGAACAAAAGTTATTTTAGATGTGTTTCTAATACAACCTTGCATACATTCTTAGGCCCTAATCATTGATCAAAATTTTCAAGCAAAATTCAGTGCTATCAACTTTTTTCCTGTGGATACTGCATATTTTTTCATATAATTTAGCATAAATTTATTTTTGCTTAAATTACATATCTCTTCAATGAAAGAAAAACACAGAAGTGCTTTTCTGTACATGACAAAACTCTGCCCACATCAAGAATCAGAGGTTTAGTATTGCTTAACACCTTGGGGAGAAGAGTTGGAATCACTATTTCTCCATCACCATATGCTGCGGTAAAACTGACTAGTGATGTTAGCAACAACCAACAAAGTTCATGCGGTCGAAGGTCAAATAAAAAGAAAGATGAAGCTTGGGCTCAAACAGAAGACCTAGTCTATGAACTAAACTGCACAGCTTGAAAAGCTGTATCATAATTTCCATGATGGTGTAGCAAATTTCCAAAGTAGTGTAGCACTATCCAGGCACCCTCAACTGCCTCTTGATCAACTGCACATTTGTCAAATCCTAGGTCATTAAATGTGATACAGAATGACACCAGAAACAAACAAGATTTTAAAAATAAAAGGGGCAATCATTTAAATTCTTGCAATTTCCTTTTATAGCACATCCCAGCTCCCCTGAACCCTGAGTCCCTCTTCAAATTCTAGCTTTCAAATATTAACTAAATCTGCATACAAACAGTCTCACAGCAAATAAATCACAGCCATAGTAGGGAGACTTTTCAAAAGAAGCAATCAGGCCAGAGTGGTCTCATTTAGAGGGAGGAGAAAGACTTTAGACCTTGATAAGCCGTGACATAATTCCATGCCATTGATCTGCAATCATGTATCATAGCTGTATCTGTAATGCAAACAACAAGTTATTTAGAATACTCTTAATTAGGTAAAATAAGTGTACACTGGCACATTACTGAATCTATAAATAGACAGCAATCACATCATTGTACTCCTGCCCCACATTACACAGTATGGGAGGGAAGAAGAATGGCACTTTTTTAAAGACTTTTCTTCAAGTTGCCGGTTTTGGGGGTTTTTTGCTCCTGAAGGTAATTTAATCAGACAAATCTTCCTCAGTAGACACCGGTTATCCTCAACAGTTGTGTAAAAGGAAGAGAAAATGCTTAATTTGTAATAAATCAGGAACCATATTCTATTGATCTGTAAGACATTCAAAGAGACACGGCTCTGGGCAACCAACTGTTGCCTTGAAAATGTCCCTGCTCTGGGCATGGGGGTGGGACACATGACCTCCCAGAGTGTCTGCAACTCATATTACTACTATGATCCTGTAACAACTTTCATAATTTTTTTTCTATAAAAAGTCCCTCTCTATAACCTCTCACACCTACACACAGTAATTTAAGCTACAAATAACCTTGGGGTATATTTCAAAGAAAAGGTATAATCATCTGTAACAAAATTCAGCAGAAGCTCATATGCCTCTTGCCCTGGCTCTGACTTATTTTTATTTCTTTTTACTCAAATAGAAAAATACAAGATTTCCCTGCTGTTTCCAACACCTCACTGTGAGACAGCCTCTCAGGGACACAGGTTTATCAAAATCTCAAAGGGTAATTTGAAATAGGACCCCTTTCTAAAACTGTTGGTAGCTGATCCCTGGCTGATGAAGGGTGAGGAAGAAGGTAGAACCTATGATGTTAATTCCTTTTACCTCCTCCTCAACGGTGCACACAGCAACCATATGAAAAGAAAAAATTACTTTTTATTTACCCTAAACAGTGTAGCTCTAAAAACTGGTCTCTGTGCAAGTGAGATCATCTGAAACACACGTACCATCAGAATTATGGAAAAATGCAAAGCTTAAGGAAACTGGAATAAAGACTATGTATTCTTAAAAAAAAAAAAAAAAAAAAAAAAAAGCCATTCACTGCAGTTGCATTTACCTGGCAACAGCAGGTAACATGAGATAATACACAAAAGCACTGACGAGTCTTTAAACATACGGTTTGACATTGCCAGCACATTTAATAGCTTACTTTTGACAGGAGCGCGTCAGAAGTTCTGTACTTACTAGTATCTCAAGTTCCTTTGAAATGCTGAAGAAGAAGCAGAACAGAGTCTTGCAATGCAGCATCAGAGGCATAGACAGAAATCTGACAACCCTCTGAAGCCTGAAGTATTTTTTTAATGCCTTTTATAGAAGTACCAAGTTGGGCAAGGGAAAAACTTGTTCGCTAGTAGACAGGATATAAGCACAGACCATAACTTGTACAACCTGCTTTTAAATTTCTGAAATATTATATGCCAGTGGATCAGGGAAGGTTTGAGACCACCAGCCTAAGCAGTAAACCATCTCAGGTATAAATTTTATCTCACCTGCACATAGTTCTGAGGCACATTTTGGTGATTGTTCTCTCTACAAAATGTTAACCAGTGGACTCTGTACAAGTAAAAGCGCTTTATTTGCTTCCAGAAGCACCACAGAATCATGTTTATTAGCCCAACATTCATCCATTTAAAAAAAAAAAATTACCAAACAAAAATTACCAAAAAAAAATTACCAAATTACCAAGATGCAATCAACTGAGCTACTATAAAACCCTCATATTCAGGTTATATGGAGATTTGTTTAAACAAGTTCACTCAGAGAAAAGAAAATCAAGTTTAACAACATCAGATAGATGGTTCTGAAAGTTATTCCCGTTTTTGTCTGTAATGAGAAGCTGTATTAATGGGAAAAATATTTTTTACATCCTTAAAAATTCAGATTAAATCAGAAACATTGGTTCTAAATCACACTAGCTCCGTATTGCAGATCTGCATCCCCTCTGCATTCTTGCCAGGCAGAATCAATGTATTACAAATATATCATTATATACAAGAAAAAAAGTTACTGTTTTCACCATGAACACCACCATATTTCAGTGATGGGATCCTTGACTCACAAACCCCCTTTTACTATTTGTGCTCTCCTTTTCACTTTAATAGTTCTCTGAGACTGAGGCCAATCAATGTTTGTCTAGAGAGTAACTCATGTGAAGCTCCCTGACGCTTCAGGCAAAAAATGACAATAGCTGAAAAATCAGCAGAAAGGGTGCATTAATTTTCAAGTCAATAGCTCCACAGTGAACCATCTGCTCCCAGGATTGATCAGTACCACTGAAGGAGGAGGCAATGAACGGTGAAAGTATTAAAAGGAGCAAACTCATATCTGAACTCTCTCCAAGACTCCACGCCCAACAAACTTTATGGTCTTTGGAAGGTCCTCTCTTTATGGGAACTACTGGGAGAAATCTTGCAGAGGCATAGACTAAAAGGAAAAGGGATGTCACCCTTTCTCTGTTCAAATTCGTGAAGAAACTGTGACAGCAGTAGGCAGGAAAGGAGGGAGAGAGCACAAAGCAAGATGTCTCTATGGGAGCGTTGAAACAAACACAGAAGTAGGTTCCCGTCCTCACGGTCAACAGACAGTGTGCACAGGGAGGAAAGAAGTCTGCCTGACGGGCATCTGGAATTGCTGGATAGACATGCTGATCCTTACCAACATCCTTAGCTGAACCAGAGCAAGCCACCCTTCTCACAAGCAGAGATGCCTCTGACCTTCCTCTCACTCCAGAGTATCACAGCAGTAATAAGGACTACCAACAGTCAAACTGAAGCCATTCAAACTCAGTTACTAAATTTAAGCAACCACACAACAGGACATAACTGACCAGAGCAGCATGACTGTCCTTTAGAACCACTTAAATCTCTGCAGGCATGAAAAACCTCAGCAGATCTTCCCAGCATGGAACTATGCCAGCAGTGCAAAATGACACTGAGGGCACAGCCAGCTCTCCTCGGCGAGCACATCTAGAAAGACCCTGGCAAGCACTGGACACACATCCTCCTGGCGGCTGCCCACAGAGGCACTCCTGTTGCTTCCCACCCAGAAAATATATAGGGAGACTTGCCACCCACAAGCTACTACTCAGTTTCAAAACCCTATTCAGGTTGCTAAGTGACAATAAACTAGTGCGATCTCACACAATTTGCAAACCCCAAGCGCTTAAAGGCAAGGAAATGAATTGTCCAGATCATCATGAATCTCATGCTGCCCATCTAATAAACAAATAAATTATCATCAAACGTAAAAGCTTGCTGAATTCATTACAATAATGCTAACTCTCCCAAGAGTACAGCTCAGGTTTTGTTAATGTGCTTTCAGTATCTAAGTGATGAAATATTCCTAAACAGGGACATTAGTCAAACAAAAAACTTGGCTGGAAAAATAAATTACTTGCTCTTTTTTCATAATTGTGCAATATATCATGATAATTCCTACATAGTAAAAGTTTTTTTAAGTCAACTATAATCTGACTCTATGTATGAAATTTTTATGGCCCACATCCAATGAGCACTTAAGCATCATCTTAATTTTAAGAAGTAATTAGTCACATAAAAGTGGACAGAACAACTGAAGTGTCTCAGTATGTGCACATTCTAGGTGTGCTAGAATAAATCTCTTAATTAGTTTTAAATAGCATCTAATATAGTGGTCTTATTTTTAGCATATCAATGAAATAATATTTATTTGGGGTCAGCATTAAGCTTGTTTGCTGTGATAAATGCAATGTTTACATTAAGAAAGAATGAGGCTTCTTTTCAGTATGATATGGTGGACATAATTTATGGATGCCCTCCAGCCAGGCCTTTTTTTTTTTTCTTTTTTTTCCTTTTTTTTTTTCCCATTGCGAGCAAATTGAGAATCATGGCTTGAACTTCATATTATCCAGCTATGGTACTACACTTTAGTAGTAGTTCTTTAGCACTTTAGTAGCCTTAGGTTCTGAGGTTTTTTTAAAAGAAAATTTTGGAAAATGAAAATGATTTTTCCAAGGCCAGAGGGGAAAGGATAAAACAGTAATGCAAGAAGGTGGCAAATAAAAATGTGAAAGAAAGAGTTCTCTCTCTTAATAAAGACAAAGTTCAGATACCAAAGTATCTGCCTGAAAAAAACTACCAAGCAAAGCAAGCCATGCTCTCAATAACTTTAAGGAGGTATTGACATAACTTCCCCCTACTTTACCAATAACAATTTTAAAAATCTCAAAAATTTAATGGCCAACCAGAACAAAATACTGGTCTTGTGGTTCCTTTGCAAGTAAACTACTAAGTACTCTCACAAGACATCAAACTATGTCTTAATTATCTCTGTCAGAGGAAAACAACCAAAACAGCATGACTACAGAGCATTCTTTTATACCCAAAGCTTCATATTTTGAGTTTCAATGAATCCACACATTACCTTCTTGTTTTGCTAAGATTTTGAGGTCTACAAACTACATATGTTCTTCTATAGACTCTTTACCAGAAGTATGGCTGGTCAGAGTTCAAATATAATGAGAGGAACAATTAATAAATAAATAAATATAATATAGCCTTTTGGAGTGTTCCAGAGCAAGAACATTAGTCTAAGCTGCCTTTTATTGTCTTCAGCTGGTCAAGAGAACTTCAATACTTCCCTCCAGATAAAGGCTTTGTGATAGCCAGACAGACTATTCTTTTACTCGCTACTTCAAATACAAAATCACTTTAAATCTAGGTATTCTGCTTTAGATATCCAAAACAATTTGGCTAGTCCAGCTAGTCATCCAGTAGTCATACAGCAGTCATACAACAGTCTTGCATCCTGCATCCTGACGTAACTGCTGGAAACAATTCAAAATGTTTGCAAATTATCTATATAGCCTTACATGGATAGAGACCCATTTATAGAAGAGTCCTTTCTTGAGCTCTGGCATAGCTGTTATGAGTCTCCAGGACTCTGCACATGAAATTCACAAGATAAGCCATCTTCGAAAGGGATTCCCAGTTGTCATTTATTCTTGAATAAGTCTCTTCTTGTGCTTCTTAAAAAACAGAAATTCTCTTTAAGTACAAAATAAACTCAATGTGTTTCACCCAATCTTTTTCACAGAAGAGCAGTCTTCTGCTCCTTGGAACAAAACATACAATAACCAAAATCTTACATTAAAGATGAAAGTGTGATTATCTTTTTTCCACTGCCACAGCTTACCAGCCAGCTGGAGAAAAAAAAAAAAAAAAAAAAAAGGTGTATTCATGTTATCTTACAGCACTACATAGTACCCAGAAGGGAGGGAAAAAGAAAAAAGAAAAAAAAAGACCAAAAGCAACATCCTCTGAAGACCTGCTTGCAAATACCTACTGAAAAATGTTACAGACTCCTCCTTTCTGGTCCTTAGCTAGCAATTCAAGCTTTGCCAATACATGCATCACTAAAATGCCTTAGCAGATTTCACTTCAGTTTTATACAAACATGCGTCAGAATTTGGAGTGGTAATGACCACTGTGCCTTAAATAGTGTAACTCTTTCCATTCTAACCCTGCTTACTTCTATACAGTGCATTCAGTCATTTTTAACTTCCCCAAACTATCATGTCTTTGACTGAAATTTTCCTTTAATGGACTCTATTTTGAAAGCTTATGCAAACACACAGCAATTATGAGAAGCAACAAATACTGCACACCATTTCATGCTAAAAACCGGTTTGCTTCATCCAGGCATACTCTAGAACTGAATAATATATATATGTATATGACAACTTACATACATTGCCCTGCACATACATACGTGTGTTGCATGTATCAGGAATACACACTAATAAATATTTCACTTTAAAACTAGGTTAAAGTCCCCAGGATGTGGTAAGAGAAACAAATTTGCCAGATTTTACAATAGTTGTGGGGAAAAAAAAGTTGCTGAGATATTTTACTACAGATGGATATACAGTACAACCAATTTAATTGCAGAATGAAAATTATGGAAAATATGAATACTGAAGACAGTTATCATGCAGCACCCTTCACTCTCTACTGTGAACACTGCCAGGTGCCAAGAACTTGAGGACAATTGCTGTGCACTTCCTTGCTGGTGTCGTTATTCATATTACTGCAGTTGAAGAATACATTACAAATTACAATGCATTTTGAAGCCGTGCAGATTCACATAATCCCAAGGCATATAAAGGATCTCCTCTGGGGTAAACTTTGCCACCATGGCATTGTCCTGAGAACTTCTGGTGCATATAAATCATGTTTCCTAAACCAGAAAGGAACGAACCACTACTTAGTTGAGTAAATTGGGAACCATAAAAACGCAGCAAAGCAGATTACATTGCAAAGAATGATGCAGGTATCACTCACAGCACTACACATTTAGGTGAATTAACAAGCTAGCTAATCTGAGAGAAATGTATACCAGAAACAAACAGGAAGTAACTGCTGGGACTTGGCACTGTCAAATGTCACCATATGGAAAAGGTTAGAAACTTTTTGAAGGCTCAGTTCCTAAATGGCTGGTGTTATCCTCTAAGGCAAATAAAACCACAGTGGGGAATTGAATTAATTTACTTTTATTACTCAATAATGATTTAAGGTCTCTCAAAAAATATATTAGTAACTCAGATAAGAAAATTCAAGTAACAACTCTCGCCATTTAACTAAGCAACATCATATTATCTCCACTAATCATAACACACTCATGCTTCTGAACATCTCCCATGTTACAGCAATTTCATTACTAACAAAAACCACTGGGGGTAAAGGAGAGGAAGAAAGCTTTGTTCCACATACCTTACAAGTGTATTTATCTTGCTCAATACACCACATTTTCTTGCATTTCCTGATTTATGCTTTCTGCTCCAGAATGTCTGCTTCATCCAAAAATAAACACAGGCCAGATACCCAATGCAGATTTGAGAGCAAAACACATATCCAACAGAGCTTTTGCATTAACTGGACATGGACCCGTTAAGTAGGAAGCCAGGTCAGTGATAAAAGTGCTATTCTTCATATCCACTTTTTTACAGAGTACTCAAGACAAGTGGGAACTGTAACTGTGCTCATCTGACAACTCTATTTCCAAGTATCCAGGGATTATTTCATTTATTCATCTTGTCCTGATCCTCAAGGTGAGAAGAATTTAAAGAGGAAAAGTGTGAGCTTTAATTTGAACCTTCCCTTCTACAATATGTTCCTGCAATAAAGAACTGAAGCAAGGCCATCTTTTCAAGGAATGTACATTGCACTACAGTGATTAACTTTAAAGGAACTAGAAGCCAACTGATGACAGGCAGTTTTCAGGCTGTAGCCCCAAGAACTGAAGTCATCTGTTTAAGGAAGGCACTGACTCTGCCTGTCTTAACCAGCATCTTTAAAAATGAAGAAGCCAAGTTTAACACACGCACGGAAAACTTTCCATTACTTCAATCTCCAATATAACCCTGTTTGTAACCCAGTACCATCATATATACTGCTTCAAAACTGTCTGACTACAGTTTTCCAAAGTTCTCATAAAACCAAAATGTATATTCTTAAAATGTTTGGATTTGGTTTTGTTTTTTTTTTACCAAGACACTTTTGATGTACTAAATATTCAGATCTCCCAAAATGTGGGGGGAAAGATGAGCAGACAATGCAAAACCAAGGATTGTTTCCATTAGGGATTTTAGCTCACAACTGCTCAAAACTTCACAGGGTACCTGTCATCTATTTATTAACTAGCATTTCCTGCACGGAACACATACAAACTCCACAGATGCAAAAGCTTCCACCATGAGGTTTAAAGGCACTAGCTTTAATCTCACAGAAGTCCTAATCAGTTTTGGTCCCGACTGCCCTAAAGGTACCTACTGCTACTACAGCGTCACTCTACAGCCAAGTGTGGGGCTTTAGCAAACAGCTCCTGGTGACACACAACATGCTGTCGCAAAGCATAGTTTAGCCCTTTACCACAACTTGTTCTCTCCTCCTCTAGCTGGCAGACACCAACATAGGTTGATCTTCAAGTTTTCTGTTTGGGGTAATTAACAATAGCCACATACTGACACTGACAGTCCTTTAAAGTACTCTAAAAATGTAAAGACTAGATATGCATAAACTGAACCTACACCCATAACGGAAGTCACAATGATGTCTGGCCATATTGCCAAATGTTTCTCTCAGCAGCTGACTGTAAAAGTAGTTCCACTGAAATCAAGCTTGCCAAGGAAGCTGCCATCCAATATGGGTAAGCTATGGGAAAACTGGACAACAGTCTTCTAAATAGAACTGTGAGCCTATCATTAGCGTATCACAAACAAGCAATAAACTTTGGTGTAATTACAACTGTCAATACGGTATTCTCGCTTTCCATATTCTCATTCTGTTCTTCACCCCCTGCCCTGAGTTAAATAATTAATTGTTTTTATTTAGGAAGAAAAGGGCAAAGATTAAAAACTCCCTTTGAGCACTACAGATGTTACAAGTTTTTAGGCTTATGCTTGTGCTAGTGAAAGGGGTTTGTTCTTGCACATATATTTGCTAAATCTTGTTATACACACGTTAAAAAAATCCACTCCTGAGTGATTCTATCTGCAAAGTATCACCATATGGTAGCTTTCACAAATGATCAACTGTACCAAAACATCTAAAAATAACATCTTCCTTAAGTAAAATAAAAACAATTACCAGCAGAGACTTTTGGGTATAGTTCTGAGCTAAGGAATCAATACCACGTTGCTGAAATGCTTCAAGTAAGTAAATAAGCAACCTCCAGAGAAAAATAGCACAGTCCTAAATGGCCCACATGCATCAATGATAAATGTAATATACATGCTTTGGGTACTCTCAAAAGTCTATTCTTAGATGTAAGACAAACCAAATCCATTTAATTAAAACCTTAGCTTACAAACACATCCACCAAGTAAGTGAAGCTTAACAAATCTAATTTGAATGAAAGGGACTAGCTGGGTAAAAGAGCAGCTCCCTGATGTTCCTTGCTCTAGTGGTTTCATGTAACCACTGATCACCAACTACTACAACAGCAAACATACAACACCCTTAAACTAAATGGGAGTTGTCTGTCTAAATATAGCTACTTTTAAATAATGCATTGTGAGTTATAAAATAAAGTGCTACTGAATTATTTAACTTGGGTCTCATCTTTAACAATGATATATCACTTTTAATTAAATGGAAAGAAAGATGTTTCTATTCGGAGTTGCATATTATTGTAAATTGCAACCAGTAAAGCAACGTTTTGACTCCAATTATGTCAGCAGTCAGTTTTTCCTATATATATCTGATTTACAGAAATAGAACTGAGACTCAAGCTAAGATAAGCAAAAGAAGACTTGCAGAGCTGTGTTATATCTTCAGGCGATCCCAACTTAGCATTCATTCACAGCCTTCAGATACAGAATATCCCACCCATCTGTAACAGTTGGCAAGAACTGGCTGGGATCTCAATCTCACAAACCCGTGTCAATACCATTCATAATAGGCATGTTTTCCTCATGCAAGTATAAACCTCTATGAGAGCAAACACTCAAATGCACTTAATATCACTGCAGCTAATAAAGGCATCATGCTCTGTAACTTTTAAAACGTTTTGAAGACTGCCACACAGAAGGGTGTTATAGCTGAAAGTTTGTGTAGGACTACGTTTCCAACGCGATGCAACAGTTGTATGTTATTTACTATAGTAACCTTTCAGCCAGGCCTAACATCTGCAAATGCAAAATTAACATTCAGCAATAAAACGGAATGACACATCTTGTTTAGGAGGTTTCAGGAAAAAGCTGCTTTCCACCTCACATAACGGAATAACATTACTGTTTAACAATCATGCTTTCTGTTTAAAGGTGGCTGCCTTCTGCACGCAGTGCATGGAGCAAAAGCCCAAGGGAAGAAAAGCACCAACTCGACAGGATTTCACAAACTACTATCTTTAATGGGTGCTCTGTAAAAAAAAACAATGCCACATGACCCACTGGGTAGAAATGAAACCCCAAGTGTGATCAGTCCAGGCCTGCATGGAGTCTTTTGCCCCTCAAAAGACACTTCCAGGAAAAACCCTGATCTTGGAAATCATTGCATCAGTAAGCTCTCCCCGATGGGCTGTTGTACAGACCCCATCCCTGACTGTGGACCATGCTTTGTAGAAAGTCATGGGATCCTTCTACACAGAAAGTAAGTCTGTTTCACTATTTTTATGCTTTCAAATGCCTGCTTGTTGATTTTACATGGGAAAAAGAATTAAATAAATACACCATCTATGAAAAAAAGTTAATTCCACCGGGACAGCTTCGGCAGCCCGAGATAGCCAATAAACTGCATTAACCTAAAATTTTGACAGCTGCTTTACACATCCAGTGCCACGAGCGAGAATGTATATAAGTTTACTTCTCTTTCCGCGAGGTGCCTTTCAAAGTGGAAGCCGCCTTTCCCTCCTTGGCGGCACTCCCGCTCCCGAAGGGGAGCCCGACGTGCCACCGCGGGCTCGGTGCCTGCCGCTCCGGCGGGGCGCACGGCGGCGGCCCCCGGGACCGTGGGCGAACAAGAAAGGGTGGGTGGCGGGTATGGAAAGTGGTGAGGAAGGGCTCGCTGAGCCAGCCCACCCGCGCCGCGGGGTGGCAGGGCGGGATCCCCGCGGCAGCGGTGCCCGCCGCCGAGGAAGAGGAGCCGGAGGGAAGGAGGGAGGGAAGGAGGGAGGGAGGCAGCCCGCAGCTTCCCCCACACCCAGGACGCCCGGCAGGGCAGGGCGGCTGCCGGGGCAGGCGGCTTCCCCTCCGGCCGCGCGGAGCCCCGCCGCCCCGGGGGGCTCTTCCTGCCAGCCGGGGACAGATGTGGACGCAACAGCTGGACGGGGAGGAGGGGAGAAGGAAGGAAGGAAGAGGCACGGCTGCCTCACCCCCCCGCCTGCCGCCGTCTCTCCCGGGGATGCGGGCGGGATGCAGCGGCCGTCCCCGGCTCCGGGCTAGCCCCTCTTTGGGATGGGGATGGAGAAACCGGCCGCGAAGGCGGCGGGGTTGGCCGGCTCCTGCCCCCCTTACCTTGCTGCGGATCTGGCCCGAGGTGGACACTTTCCGGATGAGTTTCTGGGGGCCCTCGTGCTCCCCTTCGCTGTCCGACGACTCGTCCGCCGGCCCCGCCGCCGCCGCCGGGGGTTGGGGCTGGGGCTGCTGCGGGATCCCGGCGCCGCTCATCCCCGACTCGGCCCCGGCCATCTTCCCGGACTCCTACCGAGAGAAAGCACACGAGCCCGGCTCAGCCAGGGCAGCCGCTGCCGCTCCCCTCCCCGGGGAGGAGGAGGAGGAGGAGGCGACCGGGAGGGTGGGGAAAGAGGCGGTGCGGGGGGCGGGCCCGGGGGCGGTGGCGGCGGCGGCAGCCGGGGCGGCGGGCGCTGGCGGAGCGGAGCGGGGCGGCCCGCCCGGCCGCCATCTTCCGCCGCCCCCTCGCACGGCCGAGGGCCGCGGGCCGCGCCGGCCGCCTCCGCCCGCTCGTAGGGACCGGGGCACGGCCACCCGCGGGCGGGCGGAGCCGGGCGGACGGGCCCGGCCCCCCGCGCCCCTGCCGACGGGGAGCCGCCCGGGGCGGCCGCAAGCTCCAGAGGGCGCCGGTGCCGGCCGGGCCGCCCCGGGCAGGAGCGTGCCCGCCCCGCAGGTGAGCGCCCAGGCGAGTCCGGGCGGCGACACGGGCGACGGGGAGCGGGGAGGGCGCCCGGCGCCCCCGCACCTGCCCGGGACTCCTCGGAGGTCCCGGCGTGGCCCGAAGGTGGGACGCGGCACCGGAGGAGCGCCGCCCCCGCCCCGCACCGCCGTGCGCGCTGTGGCACCGGGTGAGCCTCGGCGGGGAGCGAGTGCCGAGTTGGAACGCAGGGACAGCGCAAGTGGCGGCTGCGGGTGGCGTGCCCTGCCCCTGCCCCTGCCCCTGCCCCGGGCCGGCCGAGCGCTGTGCCGCTCTCCCCTGGAGCGCAGGGTGTCTCTTCGGGACTGGACGGACGGCATCTGATGCGATGGGCTCCTTGTCTGGATGCTATTCCTCCAGCCGGTCAGCCCCGTGGTAATTATCCATCTGCGCCAAAGCCTTGGACAGTTTTAGTAAATGCGTCTATTGCTTTCCAGTGGTTTTCTCCTAATAGCTTACTTATTATTTTATTCATTTTTGTCTTTGTGAAAGAGCAGCCCTTACTTCTGGGGAAAGAAAGGGTCAGTTTTCCCTTTTCATCTCAGATCTGGCAGCTCGCACGCTCTCGAAATGTCACCACATGTTCTGAATTGTGGGACTTCGAAATTATTGTGGCTTGTATGCAGTCAGTGTTCAAAATAAGTATTTAAATCACAGCAATACTAAATAAAACACACGACTCCTAACTGCGTGGACCGGATTAAACATAAGAAAGCAATCAATACTTGTGGCTTCTGTATTCCCACAATTCTATTTATATTTCCAGAAAGGGAACTGACATCTCTTAACATGCTAATATAATGCCAGAGTGCCTAAATACAAAGCATTTAATAAGGAAAAGTAAACAATCTATTCTACACTGCAGACACCTTGCCACAGTCTGAATTTCATATAGTCCAGGGTATCCCATTTCTTTTACTGGGACTTTTATTTCCAGTAGTGTAGGAGAAAGCAAATATTTCCATGAAGCCTTGGAGTTCTTGATGCTTATTTCTGTGTTACTGCTTCAAATACGATTCCACTACCCACCTCCACATAGGACCACTTCTAGAGGTTATATTTGAAAATTACCAAAAGTAACATTTAAAAAGTCAAAATATCGATTAAGTTTTATTTTAAAGGAATTTTGGTCAAATTACCTACATGCCCTATTAGAATATTAATAAGGTCTAAATCCTACCATTAATACCACATTGCAAAATAATTGTGAAACTAAGGACTAATTCTGTCCTGTCTCACTCTTCACCTGAGAGGGAGTGTTCAAAAACATGGGGTCAGACTTGAGCAGATGCAAGTATGCATTGCTCTCAGTGAATTAATTTCAGGCACAGCAAGGAAGAAGGATAGTGAAGCATGATGTGTATGGACACTTCGTCTTTCCACCCTCCTGTCTTCCTCTTCCCCATCTTAATTTCGGGAATAGTAAATTATGCCAGAACATGTCTCACTGCAATTCCTTAATTCTTTTGAAGGTAAATGTCACTTGAATATCACAAAGGGACAACAAGACATAGTTTCCTAATTAATGTTAACATGTATTGCATGTAATAGTAACTGTGGTTTGAGGAACACTTGATGCTAACAGAACACAAGCAAGACTGACTACATTTAATTCAACTGAATTAAACAGTGCTGCAGAACAATAGTAATTACTGTTAGAATAAATGCAATTCTTCAACTTCTGTTCACTTTTGGAGATTAACTATGAGCACTAGTTGCTGCACACTTTCTGCACCATGCGTCTTCACCTGGGCTACCCCAGTGTGATCTTCCTCACTGCTGACTGTCCAGACACAACAGTGTGGTTACCAGGAACAAATGCACCAGCCTTTCACTTCCAAGCAAGTCTCTTTCATCTTGGTAAACTTCAGAGTGCTATGAAAAAAATAAAGGTACTAGGAATGTTCTCTCAGGTTACTTAATGTGAAGATTTTAGTAGCAATAACCTAAATCTGTAAATGATAAGAAATGTGCCTCAAGAACAGTTCAATGAGAATATGGGAACGTGGCTTCTGTGAAGTACATAGTGGATTCTGTGAAATTACAGGTTCTAAAGTCTGCAGTCGTCTAATGTTTATGGAGTTCTCCAAAATGGAGAAACCAAGTAAGCGTTAAGCATTGTTGAAAATACACAGGTTATTCATGTTAGCACAGAAAGTTGTTTCTTCAAACATATACATTGCCCAGGCACAAAGGCAGTTTTAAAGATCTCACCATTTCCACTTCTTCTTTTCAGAGGTATTAATAGATAATCAGCGTCCAGTTCCAGATAAGGCTGCCTCAGGTAGCCATGAAGTTCACCTTAATAAGGACTTGCAACTTGACTTCTATCCCTTCATCTCACAGCTGAATTTCTCCCATGTGATCGATGTCAGACTCAATATGAGAAATATCAGATAGCACATTTCAGCTCAGTGACCACAGCTATGAATACTGTGGTACAAATGGTACCACTGCACTTCTGCAAATCAGACTCTTGAACAATGTGGGACTGTATGCAACCATTAAAAACACATGAAATATTTGCATGTGCTCTGTCTTTCACTTAATAGTTTCACACTTCGTAGTAATGACCTTAAATTTCCTAACTGAGGCAAGGGCGTAAAAAGCATAAAGAAAGGTTGGCATTTAAAGGACGATACTCAACTGATAAAAACCAGCTCTGCTGACATCATTTGTGCTGTGGCAATTAATATCAGCTGATGAGCTGCCCGTTATGTTCAATATACACATGCATATTTACACTGTGATATTGTATAGATTTTATATGCATATGTACACTGTGAGAACATTTTAACCACATTGAGTCCCAATAATAGGATATGTATTGATAAAATGCATATGTAATGTAGGAAAAAATCCAAATACACATGCAGTCTAGCTGCACTGAAAATTATAGTTTATAATGCAGATTACTGCACTATTTGATTTGAGCCGTAAAACTGATTCCTTTTGTAACAAGCATATATGTGTCTTTTTCCTCTAAGTCATTTTGGTATCTATAAACTAAAGGGTAGTACTTTTATATCCTTCACCTGAGAAAGTTGTTCTGAAGGAATTTGAATCAATAGTGTGTCAGGTTAACAATGCATTATTCATTATGTTTAAAATATTTTATTGAATCTCCTGATTCAATAAATGGTTAATGATAACTTTGTTTTTTAACTGGGCTCCCCACTCTGAGCAAGCTCATTTCAGATCTGCCTCTCTGAACTGCCTCTGCAGATCGAATTAGTGATACTATTCTTTCTTGACTTCCTTACTTAGCTAAGAGGAAGCCAAAATATAACAACATGTATCCATGCCACTGTTAAAGAAAGTAACTACATCACTTGTGGCTGGTTTGGGATTAGGCAAGGGAACCCTATAACCTGTAAGTTACAAGGAAACTACTAAACTATGTTGTATGCTTCAGAGTGAATAGGTCAAAACCAGGACAGGTCATAAATATAAACGGCTGCTTTAAAAATGTGTTAGGACTTAACTATGCATTTCAAGAGAAAGGTAAAGCCAAGACTCAGGTCTCATATCATATATGAAAGTTGTGTCTAGAGCTTTGTAAGTCATGTGTTATGCACATTTCTACTACAAAGTCACCAAACCACTCTTGGAAGAATGCAGGGTGAGCCTTACATTTTAAGTCACTTTTTCTTAGCTCCACGTTGGGATCTTACACAACTTTTATTGGATTCAGGAAGAGCTGTTCCATTAAAAAGTTTGCTGTGAGTTAAGGAAAGAATTTTATAGAAATTTGAAGTAGTACTTAGACAAGTCCAACCCTCATAGGCAAAGCACTTGTGCCTGTGTTTAATGTCCATCACTCATTTCTCAAAACAGCTATAGCAAGAGCATTTCCCAATAATCAGACAATTTACATGGATTATTGGTTTGCAAAGATTCAAAACCTGCAATAAATAGTTTTCCCTATCCTACTGCTCTTTGTTCTGTGTTTAAGAGCAGGGGAGGAGAGGTTTGTGTACTTTTTTTTCCCTTTCATCATTCAGGTCTTCACCTAAATCTCTCTTTGCCCCCATTATCATAAAACGCCTGCTTATGAGCAGATGGAAAGAACAATGTGGCTCTTGCCACAAAGACCATGTATTTTACCAGCAGGTTACCAGGTAAAGGATTGAGTGGATCAGCTGAAATTAGAGTCTTGTAAAGGAAATCGGTGCAGTGGTTAACCTTAAAACTACATTCATGGATGTACTCTTTAACAAATGCAGCGATGAAATGATAAACATGACCCAAATCCTGGCCCTTACTGGGGGAGGGGGAAATGGGGGGGGGGAGGCAGAAAGTGCTCCTTGTTTATCTAAGCCCTGCGCACAAAAGGAGAAGGGTTTGGATGCTTCAGCCAGGACTCTGCATTTCCAAGTGGAGAGGGACTGCAATCTATCTGCCTCCCGAGTTTCAGCTGAGTTTTGGATGACGGCAGCAATTTAAATGTCACTGTTTAATAGGATAACACATTCGCAGGAATTGACTTCACTGCCTTCCTCCCACGATGTCTTCATCTCTCCAGGCAAAAATCTCGGGTTTCCCCTGCCTGATCCTTTCAATGTCAGCTCCATGTTACCGGAACACACATACAGCTGTTTTCCCTATCACAACTGCATCTCCGGCAACAGTTTCGGGGCTTGAGGACTGCAAAGGGCAGCAAAGGGGGATGTTCAACTTAACAACAAAAATGAGGATAGTAAAAATATATTCGTGAGGGATACAAATCCTATCAAGGAAGGAAGCGAACTTAGTTCATTGTGGGTATCTCCAGGGCTCAGCTGCTGCTTTCCTGAGAGTGTGCACACTAAGCCACGCAAAGTGTGGGTCTCCCCCCATCTGCTCTTTAAAACTGGGTTTACAACTAAAACCTGGACCAACAAAACGAGTTAGCAAAACATGGTACAGCCATCTAAAGGGGAGCTTGGCAGTGGCACGGGTCCACACTTCATGTTGCCTCACCAAGTTCAGGGCCAGAGGCAGCCTAGCCTTGACCTCTTAGATAGCCTGAAATCTCCCAAGCAGCCACCCAAAGCCTATTTTTAGCACTCCCTGCCTGATGTGTGTGTGTGTGTGTGTGTGTGTGTGTGTGTGTGTGTGTTTGCACAATGGAGAAAAGCCCAGGAGCGGGACCAGACTGCCCTGAAAAGGGAAATCTGATTTTATCGCCTGCTGAGGATGCCGGTGACATGATTTCCTTTGGTTGGAAGGAGGGTCTTCGAGTTGCTTAAACAAACCGCAAAGGCACCGCACCTCAGCTTCCCTCCTGGCCAGTTTGGGCACTCCCCTCCCTTCGAAGTGGCCCAAAGGCACGCACTTTCCCCACACCCCACAAAGCAGGGTGGCAGCAGGGTACCCCCAGCCCCGTCCCGCATTGCCGACCCATGAAAGCAATTCCCAGCCTAGCTACAGAAGAAGAAGGGAGGGAAAGTGTTGAGTGTCTTTCCTCCCAAAGCTGCTTGGACACGTTGCTTTTGCTGTTTTAAGAGAAGGCGTTTAACGGTGTCAACATCCAACCCACCCCCCTCGGCAAAGTTGAAGGCAAGGCTCTCGGTGCTAATCCCAGGCTTTCCACCCGGGCAGTGAAACTCAGAAAGGGCAATGAACTCCCCGTCTCCCAGAGGGACGAGCTCGTCAGCAAATGGCCAGACACGGCGGGGGCGAAAGGCTCCCACCCCCCCGCTCCCCGCGGGGAGGGGACGAGCGCCGGCGGCGGGGTTTGGCGTGGAGTGGGGTCGGAAGAAGGGAAGGGGGGGGTGGGCTGGAAGGCACAGATAAGGATGATAGCCCGACCCCCCGGCAGAACAATACAGGCAGGAAAAAGGGTAGGAAACGCCTGTGCAACGGCAAGGCACGCATGTACCTACCAGCTCCTCCCAGGCGGGGCTGCGGGCGCTATAGGAAGGGTACCCATGCTCCTCCATCACCCCGCAGCAGGTCCCCGACCTCCGCGGGGAGAGCGCCGGCGGGCAGCGGAGCTGGGTCCGAGGGGCTGCGCCTCCCTCCCGCCGCTGCCGCTGCTCCGGCTGGCAGCGCTTCCCCGGCGCCGCTCGTCCTCCCCCCACCCCGGCCCCGCTCCTCCCTTTTCTCCCCCGGCCCTGTCCAGGCCCCCTCCTCCCTCCCCGCCCGGCTCCTCTCCCTCCCACGGCCACCGGGCTGAGCCCCGGCTCCCGGGGGAGCCGGCCTGCAGCTGCCGCGCCGCTCACATCATCGCCTCCTCCCGCCCCCCGCACGCCCGCCCGCCGCGCCGTCCCGGGCTCCCCGCACGCCCGGCCCCCTCCCGCCCGGGCAGCCCGGCGGATCACGGGCAAATCGCCTTGGGCGTAAGCCGGTTTACGGCCGCTCCTGCTGTCGGCGTCGCGGCGCGGCCGGCGGGCGAGGATGCGCCCCGCGGCGCGGGGGGAAAGCCCCTCGGAGCGCCGGGAGCCGCTCCTGCCCCGCCGGGACACGCCGCCTCCCCTGGCCCCCGGGCTGGCCCCGCCGGCCTCGGTGCGGGACTGGAGTGCGGGCTCTGTGGCCCCGACGGGCCCGGCAGGGTGCTGCGGGGCGCCCCGGAGGGAGCAGCGCTGTTCACGCATCGCCCTGCCCCGAGCCGAGCCGGGAGGGGGCCAGGGACGAGGCCCCGGTGCTGGGACAGCTCTCTGGCCCCACTCCCATCGAAGGCTCCGAGAGCTCAGTACTGGGCTTTTAGCACCCTTTGGATGTTAAATGGAGTGTTGAAATGCACCGCGTTCCCCCACAGCGGGGCCGGGTGGTCCCACGGGCACGTGAAGACAAACTGCCGGGAGCTGGGACACGGCATAGCCACTGTGGAACAGGCAGCACGGATGTTGGGCCATGCCTGACACAGTGGGGTTCTCATTTCCAGGGCCACCACACCTACCTTGTGGAGCAGCAGGATTTTTCTGCCTTCCATCACACCTTGTATTAATGCACAGTGTATATACTTTAGCCTTCTCAATTTACTAGCTACCAGCATTCCCTTGAACATCAGACAAAGCATTACAACCCTTCAAGCATTACAACTCTTCAAGTGGATGCTGTATCTCCTTTGAACTCAACACTTTCACTCACTTGCTTCTCCCTGTTTTTGCGGAATAGCGCGATATGTGAAAAAGTAGGACTGGAAGAGAGAGTAAAAAAATTGAATCTTAGTCACCATCCAAATAATGGTGTCCTTCACTCCACTTTCAGCCTGCCCTTTTGAATTGGCAGCTACCATGTTTGATTACAACAAGTTATGTCCAGATCATCTACTTGGTGAATGAAAACTTGAAAAAGAAATTGTATTTCACAAGAAGCAATAAAGGAATTTGTATTTGCAATAGCTTTATTTTTATATATATTAAATTTTCTTTGTGTTTTAAAGCTTTTTCATACCAAAAAAAAATAGGCACACTGACATTTGAGCTTTAGCTTTTGCAAAATACATCTATTCACAAAGATGTAGTAGCACCATTGGTGCAAAAAGATAAATCTTATCTACCCATTTAACTAAGGCTATAGAAAACTCCCCAAAAGTTAAGATGGTGTGCAACTAAGCCAGGCCCAAAGAATTGCCACAGCCCCTCAGCTCATTTGGGGAACCGAAATTGCTCCATTTCTTCCAGATGTAGAAAAAGGAACTATTTTTGTTGATAATAAGTTTATCAGCAGTGCGTTGATGAACTGCCTTGATGGTAAGAGTGTAACCTCAGAAGGAAGCAAACAAGATGACTTAGAGCATTTTGGTTTTTGGAAGGCAGCTTTCTAAAGCTAATGGTGAACAACAGTTGCCCATGGATGTCTGGTCTCCTTCCCTTTGTTCCCTGAGTATGAGAGGCTGCTGAGGAATGTCATACTATAAAGGGCTTTACACTAAGGAGTGTCAGAGTAAGATTACTCAGCTCCTCTCCTTTCCTCATGATGCACTGGAGAATCTCACATGATGGTTGTTTATACCTCCCGACATCTGTCCTCTTTCGCCTTGGTCATGCTGGGGCTTTGTGGCAAAAGTCACCTGCCATGAAATATATGTCATGCTAGTCTCTCATATTTCCTTGCTTGCTGAACCACAAAAATCGAGTCTCTTAAAACTCTTAAGAGTCTTGAAGTTACTTCTTCAATTCACACACTATATGTCCCCTATGGCCCTGAAATTCAGATTCTCACTGTGCCTCCAGCCCCATTTTCTTTTTCATGTGCCCTGAATCTTATACCTGTGGCTAGATACCCAATTGTGTTCACCTCATTTCATTCCCTGGAGTTCAAAACTTGGTTTCCATAAGTGGAAAGCTAGTATAGGCCCCAGAAGATTATAACAACCTACTTAGGTTGAAGGTGTATTTCAAGGTCTTGTTGAATAAGAACAGGCATCAGTCGCTGCACAGATCCTGCTGGATCTAAATTGAAACCTATACAATGCAACTCAGCTCAGCCCTGCCCTTTTGGGCTCCCGAATGCCAAATCTGATTTTTCACTTCTTTCTGTCAAGGAGACAAATTCCTGCCTTTGCTAAGGAGCCCTGCCCTTTGTGACTTCCCCCTGCTCACTGAGTCAAAGAGCACAGTTCATGATGAGACCAAGGTCTTTCTGCTTCTTGGCTGAACTGGCTGAATATTACAGGCCAAGGATTTTGCAGAAAAAAGTAATTCTGCCAAAGCCAACAAAGAATTTGAAGACAGATGTCAGAATCACAGGATTATTGGGTGGGTTTTTTTGTTCAGGAGGACACTGCTGCATTTACAGAGGACCAAAGGATATGAAGTCAGGCCCAAGGCAAGGATGTGACAACCCATCCTTTAGGGGAAGAAAACACCTAAGAGTAGTTAGTGAGGGGTAGAGGAGCTGCCTGCTAAAACAAGGAGTGACCAGTTGTTCCCCTTGAGAAGGTAGGAAGTTGGGCTGGAGAAGAGCTCACTGGCAGCAGATCTTTGCAATTGGTTCAGGGGCAGACAGTGGCTCTCCTATCAGGTCTACCAAACTGCATCAAAACATCTCCAACACAGACTGGGGGTTGATTTAATTTCATTCTGATTTTTTGATTTTGTTCCAAGTTGTGTTGTTTGCTTGAATTATTTTGGTAGTTTTTTTTTTATACATTCCAATTTTTTCAACTCAGTCTAGAAAAGAGATTAGGGGTTGAATTTCTTGGTAGTAGTCTACTCTATCTACTGTGTTCAAAGATGCCACATCTCCCTCTGTCTCTTTCGTTCCATGCCCTTAATGACTACGTGAAAACTGGAACAACAAAGCAAATGTTTCATTATTGACTTTTTTTTAACATGAAGTGCATTGAAAATAGTCTGCATTTTCCTAGCAATATACTTTGGATATATTACATACACTGAAACATATGGACTTTGATTCCAATGCTGTGGTTGGACATTCACAAGAAAGTCCCCACCACTTTAAACACTTCCATTTCTCAAGGGGTGGAAAAAGGAGCTTTCAATTTTTTCCTAAGTTGAGATAGGCACTAAAAGAATGAGCTTTTTTATATTTTTCTGTATTTTCCAGCAGCATTGCCTTTAGCATGTATGACATAGCAAGTATACACTAATTTTCATCAATTTGTGCTAACGTGAAACTTCCATCTTTACTCAGCACATAGTATCAACCCTAATTTGAGTAAATTCTTCAAGGAAATGTTGTTCTTCATACTCTTCACTGTAAACATGCCTGCTGGCCTTTTTATTCCTGTTAAATAATTTTGCATAACATTTGAAGTTATGACTTCATCAGCATGGCAGTTGGGTAGTTCCTGCTAGATAGACACGTAGTAACAACCTGCAGTGGGTCATCAAAATGATAAATGCATTAAAAGCAGAGCAAAATGCTCACACTTCTCTGGTAATGCTTCAGACAGAACTGTAGTAACAAAGTGAGTCCTTAAAAAATAAAGGTATATTTTTTTCAGTAACATCCAGATAGTTGCCTTGAAATCCACTACTTTCTGTTTATAAGAGCATCAAAACTATTGAACAAATTCTGCATTTTTTGCAGTTTACAGTGCCTGCTGCCTGGGACTCACATTGGCACCTGAGAAATGTTTTTAGCCTGCAGTTTTCTTTCATAGACTTCCTCCACTATGTGCATTCTTCTTTATTATTATTCCTCTCATTAATCTAATAATTGCTTCAGCACATACCTACCTGTAAGCAACAGGATGCTTTTGAACAATTCTCTTGATTTGGGGGTTTTACAATTGGGAAATTATTTATGCAGGTGGAAGAAATTTGTCTACTTTCCAAATGAAGTAATTTAGAAAGAAAGAAGTCACTGAGAAAAAAGCCTTGGGAAAAAGTGTTTTACTGGAGCAGCAGCAGAGCTGTGGAAGGATTCTCCATCCACTTCATTTCCCTCCCAGCATTTTTATTTCCCCTTCTGAATTACCCACTCCCCACTAGTGTCAGCACCTCGTGCTCATTCTGCTGGCATGGATAACCACCTCAACACCTCCTTCTGGGTGGCAACATTAGGGACTAATGGTGCCGAATGGTGTTTTCCCTTATGGACTTTATTCTGAGACACCTGGGGGGGTTGTTTTCATCATCCCACCCCTTTGACTTCTCTGGCTTTCTGCTGAAGTTGCACCTGATACCCTGAAAGTCAGAAGAAAAATACGGTGAAAGCACAGATGGCGGCAGATGGTGATTTCTTAAACCACTGCAAACCTTCACTAACCACCTCTGCCAGTGCTCCTGGCTGAGGCCATGTACTAATACAGTTACTTAAGGATATTGGTGAACCATGTTTAAGACATTCTAGCTTCATTTCATAAAAACATCTTTGGAAAGAGCAATTCACTCCAATCTCTTGTACCCCTGATGACCAGGACTTTAGATCATTCCTAGAGGATGTAGTTACTGAATGACCTAAATCTGCTGCCTGTAATTTGCATCTCATTCCCCATAAATATGTGGGAATCATTCCATGCCTCCTCACTGATAATTTTTGGTGGATTTAGAGGTTGTTGTCACACACTTCTACTCTCAACCAACCTAATTTGCTTCTCAGCTCACACTTCTAGAGATGTTGCTTGTGGCTTGCTTGAAATGCAGTGCCCATTGGAAACCACATTCCAGCTGAGGCCTCACCTTAAACAACTACAGCCTGGGTTTGCCTAGGTGAGATGAACATCCTCCTTGATTGATCATCCTGACCATTGCTGAGGATATTCAAACATCCTTCCTGTTTGTGTGTAAAGCTGGGCTTCCTGCTGGTGGTGTGAGCACCAGGGAGTATTTCAGGTGAAACAGGGTTTCCTAGGAAAATATAACATCAGTGTCAAAAACTTCAGTGAGTCTACTCCATCCACAGGCCTGATTTGTTTACCTTTATTTGTCCTTGAAAAGCCTGTATTAGTTACACTCCTCCCTATTATCTTCTAAGTACTTAGAAACATTTTGTTGTTATTTTCTGAGTGATTAAAGTTTATGCGATGGATCAGTAATTCCCAAGTTCCTTCTTTCTCCCCTTTTTAAAAGTTTCACTTCACAATACAAGAACTGAAATGATTAAACACAGGATGTGTTCTAGCCTCATTTTTACATATGAGCCAAACACCTTTGACTGAGCTTTGCAGTTGTGGTTGCCCACTTTGAGATGCTTGGCACAAACTTATGTATCCATTATTTTGAACTCATTCGGACCTTGCAGATGCAACTTTTTGACAAACATTTATTCCAAAACAGAAAGAGAAATTACTAGTAAAGCATAAAGTTTACTGATGCGATACTTTAAAATCACAGAAAAGTGAATAAATATACTACTTCTGAAATGCTCGGAACTAAAGTAGATGTTTTATTTAAACAGTCTCTAAACAACTAAAGAAACAGAGGAATGAGAGAAAGGAGTCTTGTTCTTAAAACTTAAAAAGGAGAAAACAGGTGGCAAAATTTTTTGTTTGGAAAATGGAAAGAATTTAGCCCTCCCAAGAACTTGGCACTTACATGGAGCCATTTCTTTTATTCTGTTCTAATAAGCACAGTATTGCTTTCCAATTACAGAAAATCAATATGTAAAGTTCCTACTTTTGTCACTTTTTTAATTCTATCAAGGTATGTGTTTAAATAAAAATTAAAACAGATCTTTTTTTCTCTAACTCCCCTGCTTAACACAGGAAAGAGACAGAGTTTTCCCAGTGGAGTTTTATCACTTTTACAAGTGAAAGGAAGAGGCAACTAGATGTGTGGAAGTGGTGGGTGGGTATTAATGCATTCATGTGGCCAACCTGAATAAGTAACATGATGGACATGAGTCCATGGTCCTGATCTTCTTTGGAGATGAGCTAGAGGATACTGAGACCAGTATTGTTGTCCTAGCAGAAAAGAAAAAAATAAATTTCCACAAGAGTTGGTGGATGTAGTACTGGAAACCAGAATATTCCTGTGGCCAGGCCGGTGACGTATGTGCTTACTTTTAGGGATGCAGTTTGTCCCATTTATTTCACTTCCAGCACACGCTGAAAGAACATAGCCTCAGTGGGGAACCTTGCAAATTGACAGATTTCAGAAGAGAAAAATTTGCTGAATAGAGAATGTATGAAAGGAAGGAAGAAAAATGTCTATGAAAAACAGAGCAGAGAATGATGTGCGTGTTTACTTTTCTAAGATGATACATTTTTCTGACAGTAACAAATAAAATAAGTTAGTTACTCCACAAAGACCAATATTAAGTAAAACGGATGCTTTTAGCAATTGAGTCAAGTATAACAGGATTAAAGTAATTCTTACTATAAATCCTGTGATTTAAATTCAATTATCTCAGGGACAAATTGCTCCACAAAGTTTTTCATAGAGTCTATTAACTTAATGTGGAGTTGAAAGTCTGGCATTGCTGTAATAGTCTTCCCACATTACTTTCAAGGGATCCCATCAGATGGTTTGCATAGCTATTTTTACTTTTTAATAAAGAGAGGATGTCACATGACTTACCAGAAAAGAAAATAAGTTTTTGTTACTTTAGCCTTATTTAAGTTATATTTCTAATTCAAAGGAATAGTCTTAATCCTGCCGTAGGGTATAAAACTGCCGGAGGGTATGAGAGAACTCCAAATTAACATTGGTTAGATGTAACCGAGCCTAGTTTAGATAAATGAAAAAATAAACAAAAGGGACACTTCTGTATGTTTTAGATTAGTAAAGCTGAAATGTATGGGGATGAAATAGGCCCTGAACATGACCACCATCATGTCATTTACCACAGAAGTTGCAGGTGAATAATGTTTGTTTTTAGGGAAAAATATTTTATTGACTTACTGGAGATTTGCACAGTTAAAATTATTATATTGTTAGTACTACAATGAGGCAGTAATGAGTAAGTATGCATTGCTACTAGGGACTTGCAGCTATAAGGAGTTTATTAGTAGAATTTACCAACCTGCATTACTGCTGCCGAGTAAAAGCATATTCAGGCATGTATACTTCTGCACTCTCCTTGATATTTTCAGACAAACCATATTCCCTATAATTTAGTTGGTCCTAAAATCTTACTTCAAAAGGTGGTGAAGTAAGACTTGTGAGATTTTTCCTACAATAATGGAAATCTCTTGTCGCTGGATGGAAGAATTGTGACTGCTGGTGGGTTCTGTCAGCCCTGTCCACAGAGGGTGTGGTGTGGTGTGGTGTGGTGTGGTGTGGTGTGGTGTGGTGTGGTGTGGTGTGGTGTGGTGTGGTGTGGTGTGGTGTGGTGTGGTGTGGTGTGGTGGGAAAGGCAGGCTTGTCCTCCTTGTCTGCTGGGAGTGTGGTATGGGTAGGATGCTGTGCAGCATGGCAGACAGATCTGTTTGCTCGTGCCAACTGTCAACCAATCCACCAGGCTGGGAAATACCTGAGGAGCTGATTCTTCCCTTGTGAGGAATGGCAGAACAAGGCAATGGTGACCAGCAAATACATTTTTACACAGGTGAATAGCAAAAGGGTAAATTAGGGACAAAGCTTGGAGATGCTTTATGTTTTTCTGTACTACTACAGTGTAGGAAAAATGATGTGATTTACAAGCAACTTTTTTTCCTGTGTGAGGTTTGTGAAACTTAGAGAGGGTTTCATGTTTGTGACCTGGTGGGTGAAACTATGCCAGGTGGAAATGTTTGTGGTTTGAATGGAAAAGTACCAACGTGATGAACCTAAAAGAGACTGAGCAGCTCCTGGTCAGCCAGATTTATTAGACAGCAGTTTCTAAGATGAAAGCATCTGAATCCCATGGAAACAAGCAGAGAAGGAGTCAGAGACAGGCAGCCTTTAAGTGATAATATTTGTAGATGTCATGAAGACCAAGAGGATGATAAATCATGAAAAGGGCAAAACTGAAATAAATTATTTTGATTGGCTGGTGAGATGAACATAAGCAAATATATTTCTAAACACATGAAAGCAAAACTTTGTACTGAAATAAAAATTTTGTAGGAAATATTTATCTTTCTAAGGGATTACTTACACATGTCTCCATTCTGAAAAGGTCATTGAGGTCATGGTAATTAATCAGTTGTTTAGGACTAGAAAAAAAGACAGATTTTTAAACCAATAATAAAGTAATCATTGGAATAACACACCAAGGTTTGAGTTCAAAATTTTTAATCAGAACACTGTGTGTTGTTTTAAAAGAAGTTGGCATTCAAACTCAGGTGTACTTTATGAGTTGCCCCACAGGGAACTAAATAATCAACCACCCCTTTTCTGTGTGTGTTGGTTTTGGTAGTGAGGGGGCTGCAGGGGTGACTTCTGTGAGAAGCTGCCAGAAGGTTCTCCCATGTCCAGCAGAGCCGATGCCAGACGGCAGGACAGATGTGCTACTGGCCAAGGCTGGGCCAATCAGAAATGGTGGTATCTCCTCTTTGATAACAGATTTAAGAAAGGAAAAAAGTTAGTATGCAGATGTAATTGTGGCTGGAGAAGAGCAGAGGTAGGATATGTGAGAGGAACTGCCCTGCAGACACCAAGGTCAGTGCAGAAGGAGGGGCAGGAGGTGCTCCAGGAGCCAGAGCTGGGATTCCCTTTAGCCCCTGGTGCAGCCATGGTGAGGCAGCTGTGCCCCTGCAGCCCATGGAGGTCCATGGGGATGCAGAGATCCACCTCAATCCATGGAGGAGCCCATGCTGGAGCAGGTGGATGCTTAAAAGGAGGCTGTGAACCCATGGGAAACCTGTGTTGGAACAGGCTTCTGGCAGGGATGTGATGACCCATAGAGAGAGGGGCCCATGCAGGAACAGGTTTCCTGGTAGGACTTGTGACCCTGTGGGGGACCCACGTTGGAGCAGGCTGTGTCTGAAGGACTGCACCCCGTGGAAGAGTGACCCACATTTCAGCACCTTATAGAGAACTGTTTCCCATGGGATGGGCTCATGTTGGAGAATTTCATGGAGAACTGTCTCCTGTGGAAGGGACCCCACACTGGAACAGGGGAACGACTCCCCTCCCTGAGCAGTGGTAGGAACGACACCTGATGAACTGACCACAACCCCCACTCCTTGTTTCCTTTAGCCACTGGGGAGAGAGGTAGAGCTGGAAGGGGGGTGGAGGGAAGCCCAAGAGGGAAGGTGTTTTTATGGTTTATTTTACTTCCCATTATCTTGATCTGATTTGGTTAGTAATTACTGCAATTAATATTTGCAATTCAAGTCAGCTTTGCCCATGATGGTATTTGGTGAGTGATCTATCCCTGTCCTTATATCAAACCAGGAACCCTTTATTATATTTTCTCTCCCATGCCCATTTGCAGAGGGAAGTGATAGAGTGCTTTTGGCAAGAGTCTGGCATCCAGCCAGGGACAACCCACCACAGCAAGTAACATCTCCTGTAGCATATATGGTGTATAATCTTTTCTGACCAGATAATCATCAGGGAACCTTTTGAGTTTGTAATCATGGAAGTATGATATATCTTCTGTAGGTTAGGAAAACAAAATCTATTTTATTAGAGCAAATAAGGGCATACAAATATCCTTATCCTGTCACAAAAGCAATATATTTTGTCATTAAAGGAGGTCTGGGTCACTATAAAAAACAGAGCACTAGAAATTTTACAGCTGATGCACATTTTCTGCATCTTCCATCTTATTCTCCCAATGATATCCTAGATAGCAATGATTGAAGCTGTCTTTTTATTAGATATGACAGCTTTCAATGATGAGGGTGTTTGTAATTCTCAGTGAAGAGCAGATGTTATGATGAAATGTCTTCAGTTTTCTAACCAGAGAGTTGTTTTTTGGTAGACTACTCAGACAGTGGTTCTGTGATCATTAAATACCAGCTCTACACAGTTGTACATCATTTAGCAGTACAAATTTGATAAAAATCAGGCAAGAGCATATTATTACATTTCAGTTGGTTTAACCAGAGCACACAGCACAGTGTTTACATTCACTACACAATTTTATGTTGATTTTATGCTGGCTTCAGGAAGACAGCATGAAGTTAGAGTTGCCTAGACAGAGAATACTTGCTCTACATTAAATCTACATTAATCTGCTAGGAAAAAATTCTCTCTTCAATTTATTGTTAACAAATCAGTGCAATGACTCTGCACCCATATAATACATTCTTATTATTACATTGGCTTTGAGATTTGACACTAAGTTCCCCAAAAAATGGATTCACTCTGTTGTTAAACCACAGCTTGAGAGCCAAGTTGACTGAGAGTATAAACAGAGATACTGAAGAGTAATCTCATTGTACCTGCTCTCCAACCACAAGTGCCAAGCCCTGGGATACCTTTGAAATTGCCAGGGATTTCTGAAAAGAAAAAAAAAAGGGAAAATCTTCACCATAACAGGAACATTTTCAGGAAAGAAGCTGGAGGTAAGGATGGTTTACTTAGAACTTGTTCTTTCAAAGTTGTGTGTCTTCAGATGTAGAGCATTATTTGGAAGAGGTTGAATTCCCTGTGGTTTGACCTACATTGAGTTCTGTGGTTTAGGAGGGTGCTGTGTGAGCTGGGCACACCAGTTGATTTTAAGGATGGCAGTAGTCTTAGTAAATGAATGATGTAAAAGAATGAATAACTTCTTTGTCAACTGGCTGAACAATTTTAAAAACCATAAAGGTGAGTTGGTTGGAGGTTACATCACAATGATCATATTATTATTCAAAGCCAAAAGAAGCCATGGTGACAAAGACCCACTTTGAAATTTGCTTGGGAGGGAGTGTTCCATAAAACTCAGTCAATACAAGCATCAGTGAGGTCAGTGTAGGAATGGATTTTGGTGGAATGATTTTTAAGGAAGAATGCCTTGGCCAGTCTGGAATTACAATATCATAAATTACAATGTAGAAAACATGAGAAACAAGGACTTCAAAAAGACTGGACAGATAGTGAGTGCAGTCTTTTTGGTGCAATTATGGAATGAGACCACTTATCTTCATGGAGGTAGATGAATTGACCTCTGTGATAGCCAGATCAGGTTCCATATCATTGCTCTATATTTTGGAAATTAATTTTAAAAACAGGTTTCAGGGCAACAGAGAGGGGGAAATCACCCCTGATCTCCTGAATTTCACACATCTTTTATTATGTGAATCCACAAATGTTGAAGTCTTTATGAAGAGTCATTAACCTCCAGGTAGACAGAGCAGTAGCATGCCATTTCCTCAAAGTACAAAATTCAGTGCTACTAGGTAATCTTTGAAGAGCCCTGAAAGCCCCACTTAATAAAAATATGCAGCAAGTCTGATGGTCTTTTTCTTCTATTACTAGGAGATTCAAAAGCTCTCATTCTCTTGTAGTTTCAGAATGCAATCTCTCATACTCATACAGAACATAGGATAAATCTTGCCTATTTTTTTTGGCTTCTTTTCATCCCACATTGAGAAAATACATAGCTAAAAATACTTCAGGATGCTTTCCAGGGAATACCACCCATGTGTCCCTCAAGAGACTCTTCTTTAATGTTCCTTAACCCACATGGTATTCAACATTTCCCGTGACAGACTGTGCCTCCATAAATAAGCTGCATAAGTTCTGGCTATGAGCTGTGCACTGCATACGGTGGAATAATTGCCTTAAAAGAATGTTGAGGCTACAAAAGGAAGCAGTCATGGAGGCAGGCAATGCCAAAATTAAGGCAGTCTGTGCAAACTCAATATGGTCCTGTTGTGCAAAAGCCTACTCCGAACCAGTCTCTCATCACGTTTTTTCCTCCTGATTAATTCCAGCTACAGGTACATATTATTCACTGGATGGGAAGCCACTTGATATTTCTTGATATTCATCATTTGTAGTAACTCTTCTTAGTGGCTTCACACTTCACCTTGTACTTGCTGTCCAAAACCAGAGAAGTAAGTCAGCATGAATATGGCTTACTTGACAAACAAAATCAACTCTTATCCTCTCTGCATACCTTCCCTCTCTGGTGTGGCAAAGCTGTGGTCAGATCATCTGCACTTTCAGGAATTTACCTGTTGTGTTTTTAAACATCTCCTTTCAAGCAACAAGGCCCTGGTATCCCTAACAGTGGAAAGCATTATGCAACCCAAGCCTACAGATGCTACCAGCTGTTTTTCTGCCTCACATAGTATCCCCTTCATAACTGCCATAGGAAGGGAAACTTGATCCTTACATCAGCAATATCTGTTCTTGAACCATACACCTTAAACTACCAGGTGGAGTTATTTTCTTGGGTGAAGCTTAAAATCCTGATTCTCAATGCACCAAAGTTCTTCAGTGAATATCCTTCCTTCCATCATCTTTCTTGGCTTCACACAGCCAAATCCTACAGCACGGGTCCCAGGGAGAAGCAGCCTTTCATCTAAATACCAGGTCTGTGTTTTTTCTGTGAGCCGGCAACTATCAGTACCAGGCTGCAGAAAAACATCCCAACACCCAAACCCTTTGAACAGGGCATAAAAGACATTCTGTTTGAGAAATCAATGGAAAAACAGATGTCTAAATGGGTGCAAAGCAGTGCTGCTACTATTAACGATGCAATGATTAATGATTCCAAGAATTTGGGATACAGTTAACCCTTTTCATCAACACATCTAGGCATATAAATAGAACTTGTATGATTTGACTTCTTCCTAAGCCACACAAATAGCCTGTTTTGCATTGGGTTACAACAGATTCAGGAACAAACAAGGCACTGACATGCAGAACTTTGCAGAACCTCCCTTAGCAATAAAATAGGCAAAACATCCCCCCCACTCTCCCCTCCCCCAAACCCACTAGGCTAATGGCAAAAAAATGGCAAGAAAAAAAGCACAATAGATTCAAGCAGCCTCAGACACTCTTCTTTGGTTGATGAAATCTTTCTGTTTGGCCTCTGAAGGGGTGAAGCAGCTCTTTCTCTCATCTCCTGTGGAGGTGTGAAGACAATGAGCCCTACCAGCCTTTTTTAGGTCCAGTGTCTTTGAGAGAGAGGAGGCTTTTTGGAGTAAAGAAGACCTGCCAGCTTTGCCCTGATCTGGAGTTTTCTACCTAATAATATTGAATGGGTCTTCAAACAGGGCTATGCAGAAGCTGTAAGACAGTTTCCCTCCTCCCCACTATTTTCATAAGCTGGTTGTTTACTATGAGATCAAACATGTTGCTTATTTGTGTCATACTATCTCAGATACGACTCCTTTGAAGTGAACTGGCTTACGAAGGTTATCCACACATGTATCCTCCACTTTCTTCAGGAGCCTGAGTAATCTGCAGTTACAGGGATAAGACGCCTGATAATTCTCCCTCTGAAAAGACAGGGTAAAAGCATGCAGAGCCTGCCTAGTGCTGATAGCAATTTTACACGTTCAGTCGTTGAAGCTGAGGAAGCTGCAGCTGCCAAAAAAATGGGAACATTTTTAAATTAAGACACCACACAGACCCAGGAAAATTCTCACTTAGCAAATGAAATGAGGACAAACAGCAAAAGAGAGGTACTTCCTTACTGATTTTAGCAGCTAACTTTCCCTCAAGGGTGCATCAGGCTTCTTTTTTATTTTCTAATCAACTCTCCTGCTGGGTGTAGAAGGGGGGAAAAGTCCAAGACCTTAGTCATCCATCCAAAGCTGGTTCATGCTGTAGGTGTGCATGTCCCATCACACCGACGCTTGTTTTGCCATAAAAAGGCAAGACTTCAGCACTCTTCACCTTCTGTACTCAGGCAGAGTGGCATCTCCTTTCACACATCTTCCTGCTTCCACGTAGCTAGTGCTTTTGAATTCTCCAGAGCACAGTGTATGACTGAGCTGCTGAGAGTTATCACAGGGGACTGGAACTACAATGTAAAAGTGGCCGAGGCATGCAGTTATTCAGCTATATTTATCCTGATGGGAAGGGAAGTGGAAGTAATGAGGAGAGGTATGTTGGCGGAACTGAGCAGTAGGAAGGAGATTACATTTCAAAGGAGGGAAAATGCAAATGGGAATCTACTGAAGGCTAGTTAAAGGCAAGGGGAGACAGGACTGAACAGAGGAGGAATGTATGTATCCAGCAGAGAGAGCAGTGTGTTGTGGTCTGTGCCTCTGCGTAGCCTTCCTATCAGCAAAGAATTGAAAAAGGCATATAGGTTTCTTTTTCACATACAGCTTTCTAATTCACTCAACCATACCATTCATTTCCACCTCAAGTAAGCAAGTGAGTACAAGAAGACTGAAATAAACGAGAAAGTAAGACAGGCTCTTTCACACTCTTAGGATCAGCAGACTAAATGTATCATTTCTGCAGCTCCATAGAAGGCAATGAAGTTGAAATTACTTCTTCATGCATGGATTACAGTATTACGTGGTGATTTTTAGGCATCCATAAAATGCAGTGTAAATAGTTTATGCTCAGTCCTAAGGGTGAGGTGCTTTGTTTACTTCTATGAGATCATGGTATCATGGTTATTCTGCTAGCTCAAGGAAATATCTGATTGAAACTTTTAGTACAAATGAGGGAATTATTTTGAAAAAAGGGTGGAAAAGAGTTGCAGAGTGATAAAATGAAAGTTTAAATGTATCTCAAATTGAAGAAATCTGGAAAAAGAGTTTAGAAAAATACAGTAAAAGTGTGCAAGCCCAGGCAGTACAGGAAGAACAAGTTATTATACCCATTTTCATTTGTTCAAGACAGGAGAAAATTAGAGAGGCATGAAAGGCAGAAGAGGCATCATGCCAGACAACTTTCTGATAGATAATGGACAATCCAAACTTGCTATCTCATGTTCTTTCTTATGTCTGACATCCATCTGCTAGGTTTTGCTGTATGTGACACCTATGTGGACTCAATTCTTAGATTTTCTTCCTGGAGGAATAAAAAGTTCATTGGGGTGGAGGACAACTGGAAGTCAGTAATCTTTAACATGGAACAGACTCCGAATTCAGGTTGTTTCATACAAAGTAATCAAAACAACAACAAAAAATTGCAAAAAATCGGATTAGCAGGATAGAAACATAAACATTGAACATAATAATAACAGATTTAAATTGAACTCAAGTACATAAGGAGGCTAAACCTTTCAGTCACAATCTGTTGCGTTAGTGTAGATACACAGACTGGTAAATTCTATGGTGTGTAGTTCTTAAGGAAAAAATGTCACTTTGTGTCCTCTGACTGCATCTGAAGTCAATAAATCCATCTGCTGCTTTTCACGCATGTAGAATGCATTTTCATCCCCTCCGAGCCATGTTTGTTGGCCAGCTTGCTATAAATAAATGACCTGCATGACACATTCATATCCTTGAATTTCAGCCATTAATTTAAGTATGTGTATTGCAATCTCTCCCAGGTACAGGAGAAAAGGGGAGCACAAATAGCAATAGTCCTAAGGTGCTTCCCTTGCAATTATAGGTTGTCAAATGTGATTTTAAAATATTTGACAAATGATAAATTCAGACAACAAGTAATTTCAAAAAGAGCAGTCTATTTTAATTTATTTTTGTGATACCTTCTCTCAGAGATCCTGGTAATGCCTCTGTAGACTGAGGGGAATATGGAAAGCAACACACATCTCCTTCCATTAAATGAATATAACACCTTTATTCCATTGTAATATGTTAACTTGTCAGAACTCATCATCTTCATGCTACACAATCAAACACTCCTTGATGCAACACAGTACTATGTTGTCACCCAGCTCACCTACAAGAAAAATTCCACATAAACTACTTTGTTGCTTTGCCTTGCCAAATTTTCCCTTTAGAAAATAAAACCTGTGAGATGTTAATTGACATACTGTTTTTAAAATTTCTGAAGAAATCTCTTGCATTGAACCAGTCTTAATATACTAAATTATTTTTTATTCTTCCGTCTGTATATTTTTTTTATTCAAAACATATTTTCTCCCTTTTTTTCAGAGAAACTTGAATTTCATTCCAATTTTGAAGAACTTCAAGCCAACTAGTTGTCAATAAAGACTGTTTCATCATATTAAAAACCAAAACTAAACAGAATTAGTGGTCTTTAATATTGGTCCCACAAGTAGTATGGTTGCTTTTTATCACTTCACATGGGCATGATTTCTTTTTTAGAATAATGCTATTGCTAAGACACCCACACAACTCCCCTCTTGACTTGCTGAATTTCTAACTTATGTTTTATATCAGGTTGTTTGGCATAGAAGCAGACTGGAGGGAGAATATTTTTAAGAGAAAAAGTGCTCTTCTAAATCAGAAGTATAAGAACAATCTGGGTACACTTGTGCTGCATGACTGAAGTTTCATGTCTTTGTTCGTGTTTCTGGCTAGAACTGAAATATCCTCCACAAGAAATTGTGGATCTCAAGGGAAAAAAGAAGGGAAGAGACTGCAAGCTATTATTCACCAGGATGTTACAAAAATATCTTTCATGTGTCAAGTGGTACGATATAGGTGGTGCAATTTGGCATTATCTTACATCACTACTCGTCTATCACCACACTTTTAAAAACTATCCCTCTCCTTGGCATGGTGTCTACAGGCAAAATTATTTCACTTTTTACTTTCTTGCAAAACAAATCCAGATTTCAAAACAATAGAAGCAAGAAGCAACCCAGGATAGGACTGACTAACCTTTACTAAAATTTGTATACTTATATATAACTATATATAAGTATGTGATTTCCAAGTTTTTATTTCATAGGCACTGATAGAAAGAAAAATTTCTATTTTAATAACCTAAAGAATGAGTTTGCAAATCTTTGACACGAGGATTTAAAGAAAACCCTTGCAGTAATATGGAACTGAATTTGGAGGTTTAAATCAGATTATTAGCATAATTGACTATTTTACAATCTACTCCAGAAAGTAGTAGGCAAAAGGCTCTCATGGAACTTTGTCCTTCCATGACTGATGTAGCAATATGGGCTCTGGTTACCCGGGCAACTGATCAACAACTTCACCTTGGCTGTACATGAAATGTTGGGAAGAGATTAAAAAAAGGAAACAGGAAGGAGGGAGATAATTTGAATAGAAAAAGAATAATGCCTAGGATCATGAGCAGGCAAGTAGTTTTACTTTTTCATCAGTACAAGAAAAAGGACTTGATTCTTACAATGTGACAGTATAAAGTGGCATTTAAAGAGGAGGTGCCAAGAGAGTTTCAAAGCCCTTACCTATTGAGTCTTATTGAAAATGCCAGATTCAAGTTATATAAAGGATAAAGGGAATATTTTGTACAAAACGAAAACATTCAGACCTTATCCTCTTCTGTCAGTATGGAAGCTTTCAACTTGAGGTCTAGATTGGTTATCTGGGACACAGCTTACTGTTGTGAAAATGCATAGTATTTATTTTTAAGCTACTTGATAGCACTGGAGTAAAATCTGGGTGGTTTTGACCTTATAATACTGACTCTCTGATTCAAAGAGACTGGATATACATTATATATTTATTTGAATACCATTAAGATTGCAAAGGTTAGGGATACAATTTTATTCTTGTTTCTCATTCTATTTTGTCTTCAGTCCACAAAATCTGGATTGATTTTTTTTAAAACCTTTGACAGCAGTAAAGTCCATAGGAAACTGGTTTTTTACCTTGCATTGTAGAGAGCCTTTCACCACTGGAGCACAGAGATGTGATCCTAGGAAGAACTAGGTCAGTATGAATTCAAGTCTCCAACACTCTCATACACTTCTAAGGAAACTAGAATGGGAAACAAGGCAATAACTACAAGTAGTGTGGGATGCAGTCTTTAAACTAAAAGCTCATAGAACAAGTGTGGATACGTGTGCAGATTCTATAAGGCATCTGATCTGGTACCTCTTGGCAAGGTAACTGAGAACTTAGAACAATCAAAAATTAAGATAATAATTAGTGGTTTAAAACCCTGCTGATTGAAAGGTGCCTTATAATCTTTAAAAAGTTGCTTTAGATCCTAAAGGGATTTGCTGTCATTCTCCATTATCATCAGTAATTCCAAAGCAAACAAGCATGCTGTGTTGTGTTTCCAGATGATACAAAGTTTGCAGGAATGGCAAATAGTGCAGAATACAGGTGACTGAGCCCTCTCAATTGTTTGATAAGCTAACTATGAAAGTTTTAGGGCATTCATGTGCAAAACAATACTTTGAAGTATTGAAGAAAGAAGGAAAGCATCTGAGGTCATGGAAGCTAGAGACTGAACATATGCTCTCAGCCTGATCCTCTTAGGAAGGGTGGACACAATCTTCACCGTATAATAGGAAACTGTATTATTTCTGACATTGGTGCAATGGTCATTATAAAATAGCAGCCAGCACTGACACCAGCCAGAACACTGTGAATGTCCACTAGAGTCACAAAAAAAGAATCAAAAGGTTATAAAACAGTCAGAATGAATTGTTCTACCATCAAAGTTAGCCCTGATTTCTGATCATTGAAATTCTTTGCATCTTTCTGCAAAGATCTTTCTTGTGTAGGAAGAAAGACTCCTCTCCAACTAAATCACTATTCTATGTACTGAGAATTAGAAATTGTGGTCAAGATAAAACAAGATTTTTGTTAGGCAACCCTTTAAGAAGATTGATCACACTCATTATTTTACTTCAATGCCTGTTTTTTTCTCTCTTGACCAATACAGACTCCTGCTATACACTTTCTTTTTTCTTGTGGGAGGTAGAAGGGCTGGGGGGCTCTTTTCTGATACTTGCACTTTGGATACAGTTAATGCAAAATGATCTCCTCATGTCCCTGGTGAGGAGGAAAGTGTGACAAAAATATGGGGCCTGTTGCTGAATATAGTGCTTATGTGTTTCTTTCTACTTTTATTAATCCAATTTGTGTGTGTGTGCTCTCAGACACGTGATCTCAGATTTAGGATTACCCTGTGAAGGTTTATGCACAAATTCAACTGGATGCACAGCAAATTCAGAGACAAGATGTTCCAGCTCAGTGTCACCAAGCGATTGTCAAAGTTTCTTTGATCCCAAATTTCCCACTGTCTCTCTGTAGAACCTAGAATTGCAAATACTGGTATTAACATTAAAAAGCTTGCAATACCTCAAAGGTAGCCTTGTTCCCTCTGTGAAGATTAGTTCAGAAGTTTTCTTGGGGTTTTGGGGGTTTTATTTTCAAACTAAGCAATGAGTGCAAAACTCTCCTCCTTTGAGAAGCCCAAAGCATGGAGCTGACTTCTGCAGATTGTCTGCTCTGAAACTGAGGAAACCTCAGTGCATGGACACAAAGTATTGTCAGCTGAGAGCTCATTTGCAGGATCCTGTCTCCTTTTTAACTCTGCTTAATTCTATGACTGAAATAAGGACAACAGGGTCTATTTTTGGTTTTAAATGTAATTTATTATGTAATTGTTACTCGGTAAATGAGTTTATGTGGGATACAATAATACAGAATTTCAACTGTACTTTAAAGTCTGTCTTGCAAATCAGTGTCATGTTGCTACTCGTTTAGGATCAGTGCTGTCAAATATTAACAAAATACAGGAAATATGTCCTTCTTTTTCAGGAAATGCTTGTATCATTGAGTCAGTAAAACTGTTTCAGCTTAAGAGAATCAGATTTAAATACTACTTAGAGACATGCCTAACATTTATAACACCAATAAATATTAGTGGTATATTAAGTGTTTGCCTAAATTCAGAAGCTAACAGATGAACTGCTTCTGTGTTAGTTTTTTTCTTTCCATAAAAAACATGATATAACAGCTTGATAAAACACTTGCTATTAAACATTTAAAAAAATATTTTCAGGACATATATGTACTGTACAATACAGTAATTTTGGGTCTTGTGCAAGACTGCACATAATATATATATTCTTTATGTATTACAGGTATGTATTCTTTGATAGCTGAGCAGAGGAAAACAGAAAAAAAAATGCCTTCTGTTTTAATGAAGATAACAACATTGTGTCATTTTCACCAGCAGAAATCATGTTATTTGGTTTTGAATCCTGAAACACTTTATTTAAAATTTAAATTTATTTAAAATGAAAATACGTGTGGTATCACCAAACTGAGGAAACTTCTGATAGTAACCCAATACCTCAAATTTTCCCCTTTTCCTGTCTTGCAACTGGAGACATGCTGTAAGATACAGGCTGGATTCTTGATCACAATTCAGTTTTGCTGGAAGGAAGAAGCTAATAGGAATGTCACACTTTTAGTTCTCCTCATTAGGTCCACACGCTATTTTACTCTAACTGCTCCTCTACTTTGTCCTTCTTGCCATGGGCTATAGGATGATTCTCGTCCCACTCTTCATGGACAGCATTCAGCCCATTTATGCCTAGGAAACTATATGAAAAAGAAATAAAGAATAACAATGCTGGATCTATGGCAGCCAGGGAGCTTTATTTATTCTCCAGCCACATTTTGGTGATCGGTGCAATCACATTTATTGCTCCAGCAGGACTTTTCAGACCTAAACCAAAATATTTGGTATCCTTCTCCTGCTTTGTGGAACCTCAACAGTAATTTTCCAGACATTATTTCCCTCTTGCATCTGTCTGTCGTTTTGCTCCTTTCTCTTCCAGATTATTTCACATATTCTGACATAATCCAAGAAAACAACAGATGGCAACTTCATACAAGTGGGTGTTATCCACTAGGACTGCAAAACAGGAGCTTGTTTTTCAGTAACTTCCTGCCTTTCAGGTTAAAACTTGCAGAACCTACTGCAGTTCTCTAATGTGAGTCTCAAATGTGTGTTAGGGTTGGATTGTCTTAGGCAGAGTAAAATCTGCTGTTTTCAGTAAGGTGAGATGGAGCCCTGCCCTCAATAAAAATTTTGAATCCAGTCTCATTGACTAGACTTGGATATGGGATTTCTGACATGCAATGCATGAATAGCAGTGACAATGCAGTCCAGCAGAAGAAACAGAGGTATTATAAAGAAAGATGGAATGTTGAGAAGTTGTGTGGTTATGTACGGGAAAAAAAAACAATTGGCAGACTAAAAGGCTTGGAAGAGAAGCAGTAAAAGGAGGAAGGGAAGAGAGAAGGAACAAAGAAGGAAAGAGAGGAGGGTGAGACAAATAGAGAAGAGGTAGAGAGAGAAGGAAGGAAGGAAGGAAGGAAGGGGAGAAGGATCAATTTAAAATACAGGAGGGCATAATAGTATAGGTGGTCATGCAGTGGTGTCGCTGCAATCCTCCTGAGCAAAGTTCCATTTCTTCAAAACTTAAGGGCTTCCAGTTGTGCCAAAAAACCCTAATGAAAATAAATGCTCTAAAAGTTACAAACAAAGAGACATTTTTATGAGATTTCTTTGGGTAGGAATGGGACAATATCTGTATCTTGTCCTCACAAAAATGTAAGGAAAAATTTTCCTTCTCTCCTCAAAAAAAAAAAATCATTTTCATCAGCAAAGATAGAGGTGGGCAAATACTTGGAGCTAGATATGGTGATTAGCTATGAAATGGGGAAGTAAGCAGAGAAACGTGAGAAAATTTAGCTGAGGTCACAGAGTTTTCTGCTTTTTTTCTTTTGCTGGGCCTGCTCAGCCTACAGCTTAACCAGTACAGCTACAACTACAACTGCTACAGAAGTAGGCTACAACTACTGAAGAAAGTGGTATGTTTTATTGAAAATAGTGTCAAAACATAGAAAAAAATACTGAGAATTTAAAAGCAAAAGTAGAGGATAATCTTTAATTCTAGGATAAAGCAGAACTATAATACAGGGCATGTCTATTGTCACAACTGAAGAGGTTTCAAAAGGCACACAAAAAGAGCAATTAAAATCAGACAAAGACGTAAGCAGTTAAGTTGGCTTTGCCTCCCCTGCCTTTGGGCGTCTAAAGTAACCCACTCGACCTGAGCTACTGAGGCAAAGTTCCCATTGGAAAGAATCAGATGTTTCAAAGTAACAATTCATTTGGATGGATACCTGCCTTAAGTTACGAGGAAGTGTCCTTTCAGGCTATTTTTTTTCTCTGACTGTAAGGTGGACCTTCTGTTGGCTGCTCAAACTTTGCTGACGTTTCTATTTGCTCAGGTTAGAGCAATACTAGGCAACCCAGGATATGCACTGTCACCACATAAAGCATCAATGCCTTGTTGAGATGGGGAAGACTTTGGTACTGGGTCTGGGAGGACTGTGGTGAGTGAACCCCAGCCAACACCTGAACACAGCCACCCAGCCCTCGCTCTCATGAAACAGGGGACAAACAAGCATCTGTGTAGGTATTGGCTCCTGGCCAAGGTCAATCCACCACATGAAGTTCGACTGACTAACTTTACGTGTTGGTCACTCTTGTACTAAAAGCCTGCATTTCACCTACTTGTCAGGAGGACTTAGTATGTTGATCAACAGGTTGAACTAAAAGATTGCTAAATAATTGTTTACAAAACCTGGGAGCTATAAAAGCAATCTGAAATACTGCTATCATTAAACATACTTTGCACTACATATTTCTTCCAAAAAGAAACAGAAAGAATCCAAACAATGGCTTTTTCCCATGGACTTCTTAATAATGAGAAATCTTTACAGTACCAAGCAAGAGGTTTTGTGAAATACAGATGTCATATTTTTAGTGGCAACTGAGGTAACACACTTAGCAAGAAATTAAAATTAAAATCTACATTTCCTGATACTGACAAGGTAGTAAGAGAAATAAGAATGCTGATTTACTTGCACACACACACACAGAGTTCACTATGTTTAGCTGTTTAAATACTTTTCCTACTTGTTCTACTTAATTTTTTTGGTGATTTCAAGTTCAATGGTTTCTTCAATTTGTCTCCCTCTAGTGGATACCCACTTTTGTGTGTCAGCATATACTATATTTTCAGGTTTTATTTTTTCCATCACAGGTATTGTGTGGTTACAATATTATTATTATAATTGAATAATCTATACACAGCAATTACTCTATTTCGTTCCTGATGACTGCATCTTTTAAGCTTATATTTGTTCTTATTGCCCAGGTATCACCTCTCTGGGCTACAATTCATTTAATCCTCTTCTCATCTAAAAAAAATACAGTTATTCTGTATTGCTTTTTGGTCATTCTTCTGTGTTATAGATGAGTTCAGGGACTGGGTCAGAAGAGGCCTGTGTAAAGCAGCGTTTTAAGTGGTCTAAGTTAGGACCCGGTGAAACAAAATAAAGCTAGACACAGTTAAATCATGTCATTAATATGGAATGCCTTGTCTAAGCCTCCAGCAAGTATCATCTTTCAGCAACACAGATATATTCTAGTGTTTGATGCATATAAGATAATGTGGCCTAGTCTTATTTTTCAGAGGATCCATATGTAATTTGGGGAAGAATATATTTAATTATAACAAACATAGAATCTGTCTTGGGCTTATTTGTAACATCTGCATTGTGATCTTAGTGTTTCTGTGGTGGATCTGAGCCCTTCTGTGTTAAACACCCATAAACCACAGCAAAAAGGTTTATTTCCTGCCCCAAAGATCTTACACTTCAAAAGGTAGGGCAGCCAAAAAAGTGGACTCAGCAAAGAGAAGGTGGGAATGGAAGGAGGCAGTAAGAACTGATAGCTGAACTGTCACTGACTATTATTAGTATTAGCACAGGCTGCCAAACATCTTTGTGCCTGCTGTATTTTATAGGCAAAGAAAAGAAAAAGAAAAAAGAATCAGATTTACAAATGTGGATCTGAAGAAGGAAAATCTCATGACCACTGGTACTGCTATGTCTGAAAAGGCACAACTCTTTCAGAGCAGAAATTTTTCCTGTGAATACATTCAAATTACACCGTTGATCTTGTCTTTTGTGCTCATCCCAGATAGCACTGCTGTTCAAGTAGGACATAAAATAAATTCTGTTGTAATTAAGCAATTAGCTGCACAATTAAATTTGAAGTTAGATAAGTGATGTGAGCTGCACTCCATAACTGCTTGTGAAGTTACACCCAGGTTTATCTGTTCCCTGCTCACTGGACTCCCACCTTCCCTTCTTCAAAAGCCTTCTAATACCTATGGGAATAATAATTAAGAACAATAGGAATAAATCTCACTGTCAAATTCCTGCATACTGAGTTACTACGCCACCACACTTTTACTTGGGCCTGTTCCTTCACATGGCAGTGAGCTGATTCATCTTGCACCAGCTTAGAGAGTGGGAAGAGGAGCTCATACCCATCCCCACTCCCCTTTTCATGTCTGCTTGGGAAGGGATTTCATGTGTTGATCTAGAACGACAAATTGTGTAAGAGGGCATTAGTACCTTCCCTTCCTTACCTACTGTACCACCTGCTTCCATACCACACAACACAATGGTGGTTAGATTGTCAGTCACTCTTTGTGCAACAGAAAACACAGCCAAAGCACTCTCAAGTTGTAACAAAAAAAAATCCTCTCTCCCGTGAACTTGTATATTGTTAGGCATGGACCAATTCTGCTAACACCTACCCACTTGGATAACTATATTCATTCTTTGAAATCAAAGTACGACTGACTAGTTGCATACAAACTGGGTTAAGCCCTTAAATTCTGAGCTTTTGAAGGCAAAACTGCATCTGACATGCTTTGCACTGCTCTTGAACTACTTCAGCATACTAAGAAGAATGGAAATAAAAGCAGAAATGAAGGCAAGGCTTTTAAGATGTCCTTAAACTGACCTTCAGACAAAACCAATGATGAACACTAAGAAAAAGATTGTGAATGAAGAGGAATATTGTCCCAAGTGTAAACGAAAGCTCCACAATCCCATTTAAGCATTCTTAGACCATTAATCCATTTAAGATATTAGGACAGCAAAGGACCTTTTGCTGAGGACAGCTAGTGAAAGTCAAGATGGGTCTAACTCAGATAGATACTATATTTTGATTCTGAAAATACATTCAGAGGAATCTGAGATCTTTTATTAATTAAGAGGCTCCATCGTGGACTTTGAAAATGTTTATTTTACCATACAGCCACTTGTAAAAGAAAGAAAAAAATCCACCTTCTACTGCATGAGCTAACCAGGTACTGCATTACTTTAATCTCCTCATAATTACCATTTTCACATTTCTTTCACTTGTTGTAAAATTGAATCTTCCCAGACAGACTGTCTGATAAAATTATATAGCTAGCTACAGTACACCACAGAGAACAAGTGAAAGTAAGTTTCATACTCACACACACTGAAATTCTGGTTGACCTAAAAAGGAAGAGGTTTTTTTATCTCTTGCCTCTTCTTTTGGAATTTATCCTTGGTTCATGCAGTTAATGTTCCTAATTTTCAATTTGAACTGTTTCATCTGAATGTAATGGAGAAGTAAAACAAAGAGCTGAAACAACAATCAAATTGTATAAGGTTTGTTTATTCTGTAAAAGACAATGTTGCTCTACTGAAAACACTAAGAGAATTCTAGTGAAGTTGGAGTTTCCCTGTAGGACCTGTGTTAAATAGTCTTGTCCTGAGAAAGTAAAAATTCTTCTCCACTTCAGATGTGGACTTTATGAGAGATGAATGACAAACATTTTCAAGGTCTTTTCTCTTAGAAAGAAAATCCTAACATGGCCTCATGACTGCTGGCTTGGCTTTTTTTTTTTTTTTTTTAATTTCTTATAAATTTTTAGGTCATTCTTTAAAAACAGATTTAATCAATTTTCAGTTTTAAATTCCCAGAAAAAAAAGTAATCTCATTCATTCTCATTTACATTAAACACAAGAGATTATATTAATACAACTCCGTGTGGGATTTCAAATCTCAGACCAGGTCATTTAGAGCTATTTTAAATCTGTATTTTTGTACATGTATAGCCTGTGAAGGTTTTCATTCAGTGTAATGCTAATGCAGTCATGACATGCAGGCCACTATGCCTCATCCCACAGATGACAGCACAGAAGGCACGATTTCGTGTATTTTATTGACATTGACAAGGTTGAGGGGTCAGGCTGCTGACTGTGAACTCTCCTGTTAGATGGACCCAGAACATATGCCAGCAGGGAATTCACTGGAAGCTCCCTTAAGCAAGGACTTAGGGTATTAATGTCTAAATGGAACAGTTGGGTGCTCACCTCAGCTTTTGTTCTGGGCTAAATTTTTCACCGTGTGTCACTCACAGCTCTGCCCTGTGGTCAGCCAGATGTGTTGACAGTTTTTCATAAAAGTAATGCCTACAAAGAGGTCAAAGGTTCAGGAATGAGGCAATAAGTATTTTCACCTTTTGGAACTGTGTAAACCCCATAAAAGACCTCAGGCTCTAGTGCACTAATGTAAGTTCTGCAGCTAGAGTATGGTAAAGCTGTGTTAATGAACAGCAAACATGAGCTTGTGAGATTGCCTCACAGTCTATTGAAACTTAAATAACCTTTGTGATACATGGCATTAGCCTGTGCTTCACTGAGATGATGCTGAATCATAGGGGGGCAATATTAATCCTGTCTTCAGGAAATCTGACATTTTACTGATGATGTTGGGTCACCGGCACGTGCCACCAGTGACCCTTTAGAGGTTATTCTGTACAATCTTCTGTAGACAGCAAAAGGCAGTTCATCAAGACACAATCATTAGGAAAAGCCAAGTTGTTTATAATTTGAGGAAAAAGGAAACCTACCATTTCAACATGAAAAGGGATAAAGATTTCAGGTAATCTTTGATCAGATTTTGCTTATATCTTAATGTAACAGCTCTACTAACATTTTGTGGCTGCCTTTGAGCTGTGGGCTGCATCTGGAAAAGCTTTAGAATATAGGCACATAAGACTGGGGTGGAACTACTGTGTTTTACCCAGATACTACCTGTCCATTCTACAAAACAGCTTTGTGTACAGTTGTGTAATACTCCAGTTATAAAGAAAAACATTAAATACAAACTGGTGAAGTTTATTTGACAGACATTTTATATCAGTGTTGAGGTGGGTGAAAAGCATACAAGATTTGTTTCAGGGGATCATGACAACCATGAAGGACACAGGGAAGGACACCAGTGCCAGTGAGAATATGTTTGATGCAAATACAGATAAGTCAAGTAAGACATAAGTGAGCTGATGCCCTACATTGGTGATTAATATGTATCAAAAATAGCATGGCCAGAAGGACCAGGGCAGTGATTGTCCCTTGTGCTTGGCACTGGTGAGGCTGCACCTTGTACCTTGCACTGGTGATGGCTGAACACCATCTATGTTCAGATTTGGGCATCTCACTACAAGAAGGACATTGAGGTGCTGGAGCAGGTCCAGAGAAAGGCAACAAAGCTGGTGAAGGGTCTGGAGCACAGGTCTTATGAGGAGCAGCTGAGCAAGATGAGGTTGTTTAGCCTGGAGAAAAGGAAGCTCAGGAGAAACCTTGTCACTCTCTACAACTGCCTGAGAGGTCATAGCCAGGTGGGGGTTGGACTCTTCTCCCAAGTAACCAGTGATAGGACAAGAGGAAATAGCCTCAGGTCGTGCCAGAGGAGGTTTAGTTTGGATACTAGAAGAAATTTCTTCCAGAAAGAGCTGTCAAGCATTGGAACAAGCTGTCCAGGGAGGTAGAGGTATTCAAAAGACATGTAGGTGGAGTGCTTAAGGGCATGGTTTAATGCTGGACTTGGCAGTGTCGGGTAAACAGATGGACTCAATGATCTTAAAGGTCTTTTACAACCTAAATTACTCTAGAATTCTAAAACACACATCTCTGAATTCCTCAGACTGAAGTAGTGTCAGGGGAGGTTAAGCTGAATATTAGAAAAGGTTTTTCACCCAGAGGGTGGTCAGGCACTGGAACAGCTCCCCAGGGAAGTGGTCACAGCCCCAAGCCTGACAGAGTTCAAGAAGCATTTGGACAATGCTCTCAAGCATGGTGTGACTCTTGGGGCTGTCCTGTGCAGGGCAGTAGCTGGAATCAATGATGCTTGAGGGTTCCTTCCAACTTAGCTTATTTTGTGATTCTGTGATAACTTTTTAGTCTCACCCTACATCCATCTAATGGTTTCATGCTCCCCCACCCCCTTCCCCTTCAGGTTCCTTGTGCTTAATTTACCATTTTCTAACTGCCCTTTGAGGCTTGGCTCCTAATTCCTCTCCTCTGAAGAAGCACTGAAAGTACATCAGAGAGTGTCTTTGTAGTCTTCTCTGGCCATGAAGGAGAAATAAGAGGGGGAAGTCTGACTCAACCAGTGCAGCATTATTGTAGGTCATCTTTCATATAAACAGAATATAGTGACTGAATGTATAGCTGTTTAACTGCTATATATTTCCCCAGTTTTCAGAAGCTCATGATTCACGCACACAAAAAAGGGTGTCATCAAAAAGCATCTTTCTGAAACCAGCATGACTCTCTTAGCAGAACTCTACTCCTTGATCTAAAGCTCATGTATGGTGAAGTTCCTAATTTAAGAACTGTTTTCATGTGGGTAAAACCAGATGCAGATTTATCAGGCAGGACAGAGGTTTTAATCTTATTTTTTCTCTCCTCCACTTTCCAGTAACACCAGGGAAAGTAGTAAGCATTTCCTTCATGTGATGTGGCTGCTCAGCCATGCAGCCTTCCCAGTCACATAAGGGTTAGAGCTGCTCCTGAGTAAAATATTCTCTTTTCTTTTTTGAAAAGTGGCTAAGCTATTTTTGGTCAAGTTTTCAAAAGAAGCGTTCTGCCTGCGGCAGAAATTCAGCATGCGAAATTTCTGCCCAAATTATTAAAGAATGGTAGAGTAACAAACTACTGAAAACAGATGGAGTTTGGCATAAGAAATTACAGATGCCATCACTCATGGCCTTTACACTCTCTAAGCATTTATACCGTAACACGTACTCAAATGTGCAGTACCACTCAACAGAGTACTTGTTTCTCTTACCTTCTGTGGTGCTTAAAAAAAATAAAAAAAATACAGGCTTTCTGACTGTAATACTGATCTTCAAGAAATGAACTTCCAAGTAGCTAGAGGCTGTTAGGTCAAACTTCCACTCAGCAATCAGATGGCAAAAACATCCTTACCCCAATGCCATTATTTCTTACAAAAATCAATAATGACTTTATCCTTCGTTGCTGTTTTAGTTCAATGTAACAGTGCAAATAGCACAGAAAAACTCAGAGACAGAGGGGTCTGAACAGATACTAAGAAAGCTAATGGAGTGGATTTTAATAGAGTGGATTTTAATTTCTAGAATGAAGTTGTCATACAAAGAGATAGCAAAAACCTTTCAACTCTTAACTAAAAGGGCATTAATTATATATTCTGGGGTGGTAAATCTATTATAAACACCATTTGTAGAACAAAATCTAGCACTCACTCTTGCTTATTTTATAACAGTGCAGAGGAAAGATGTGGATATTCTAATAACCATTAGATACAAAGAAAGACATGATGAACGAAAGTCAGTTTAGCAAGAACTAGGAGATAAGACAGTTTACATTAGAACCTTCATACCTTATTGGTGCATCCATTTCCTTTTTTATATCAACTTGGATTAAACTAGGGGACAAATTTAGGATTCAAGTCAACAAAGGAACAGCTGTGTATTTCCATTTTTATTTGATTTATATTGTTACAAATCAATTTCATACAAGAGAAGCACCTTCTGGTATTACAAAGACACATTATAGTGAATTAGAGTGGCTCCATGGAAATCAGTATTTGTATTTGTTCAAAACTGATACACAACAGAAGAAAACAAGCCTGACTCTCTCTAAATCGACTACCTAAAGCAAGATTTCAGTAGCTACAGCTAGTTTGGGAAAACAACTCTTAAGTTTTAATCCCAGGAAACTAATTTTGCCTAACTGAAAAGAATGATACAGAAGTAACATCTTGATCTCAGGAAAATAAATGGTAAGCAAGGCCGGCATCAATGGCTTGACTTTCCCTGTTAGTATCACCAGATGGAATCCACACCACTAGGGAATTGTATGAATTCTAAGAGACTTCCTTTTTTGATTTTTCACATTCTCTGGGCATAGTTTCAAATGAGTATAATGTTAGACCTACCCTCTAGACAAAGCTTTAACCGTAAATGAAGACTAACTTACTCCTATTACTGTAGCTCAGCCAGACCATTTCCGTAAAATTCAGGCCTCAGCGCATTCAGTGGGAGATTTCCTATGAAGTTCAAATGAAGCCAGGATTTCATCTCAGCTGTCTTCTCTGTTCTTGTGTAGGAGAACTGACTACAACTAGGCAGAGATGATGCATTGTTCCTTACAGTCAGCACCTGTGTCTAATTTAGTCTTGCAGCTAGAGCTACACAGCAAAGTACTTGACAGCTACTAGAGAGAATAGTCTGGAAACTGTCAACTCAGAGGGATGTTTTTAGAGCTCTCACTCTTTGGAATAAGTTCTTTTCTGTTTAATCAAAGGAAAAGTATTTTTGTTAAAAAACTTGACATTCCAAATAAGAGTGTTGTTAAGTCAGGGAATGAAAATATCAAATTGTTGTTTGTTACCAATGCTGTAAATCTTGCTGAAAGCCTTCACAAACACACCAGATGCAGACTGCTAAATCCTTCCACTTCATGACAGCACTGAACACTGACAGAATCATGCTTTCCATAGTGAGGATTGAGCAAGTACCAGATATGTAAAGCCTATATGCATCAGTGACGATTAGCAAGTGAGGCGGATGCCATATTCAAACAATAATTTAATATTGTATAGCCAGATAAAATTTCACATGGGTTCAAGAGAAAGCTTGATTCTATACATTCACACTATCATATTAAATTTTGACTGCTGCCAGGACTGAGAGCATTGCCTAAAAACAGTGCAACATTCAAGTTGTGCATCTGTTTGTGTATACATGTATATATCAAACAAAATTACCATACCATAATTATGCACAGAGATAACATCGTTTCCATTATACCTTCCACAGCAACAGTTTGAAAATCAGTAAGTACAGTTTTCTCTTGCTGCAACCGGAAAGTTGGAGGTTGAACTCAAGGCTGAATTTGAAGTTTTGGAAAAGTTGATTAATTCAGAATTTTAAGACAATGCTCTAAAAAGGAAACCATTTTATAGATACATGACTCAGAAAGGACTGAAACTTAAAGCATTTAGCTTGACAGGTGTGTGTATATATATATATATATATATGCACAGAGGTAAAAGGAGGCTTTGTACATTCACAGTGTGAAATTACTGTGAATCTGTACAGAACTGAAATGCCTCCTTATTTTCAGCATAGCATAAACCTATTCAGCATTCAGGTGACGGCATTTAATCGCTTGCTTATCCGTTGCTATTTATTACTATTTTTTTATATAGATATGACAAAGAGGATCAATGTAATCTTCTAACTCAATATCCCAGATTGCTCAGATACATTCATAAACTATTCCACTGTAATTTTGCTCACTGGCCTTCTAGTCTGTTCCAGCAGACCTTGCTGTTACCTAGCCTATCTTTAGCCTCCAGCACTTGTGATCTTCAGCATGCAAGAAATTAGGGCAATATCCGTAAAAGGATGTTTCAATTTAGTTTATCCTACCTTAGACCCAGAAAGCAGGTTCACAGACTTATATTAGGTACTAAGAATAGAAATTATACCTAACCATCAGTCTAGCCAACAGGAAATGCTGAAGATCGTGAAATCTCACCTCTCTCAACTGTTTAATGCACTTAACATTGAGCTGCAGAAATGTCTATGACTAGACCAACATTCATAGCTTGAAATATCTTATGGGAGCTTAGAAGTTGTCTATGTTTAAACTGATATGAAGCTCACACTTTAATGGTTTTCCTTCGGGATTGTTGGTCAATGCTGGAAACATGCAGGAAATGGGAGATTTACTGGAGCAAAATCCTCCAGTGGCTGAGACACCCAAAACCTGAAGTACAAGACATAAAGGTGGTTTGACTCTGGCTTCTACCTCCACAAAGGATGCTCAGAGTCTTTTTACTGGTGCTGACATCCAAGTCTCAACTGGATTTTCCTTTAAACGAGGTTTAGTTCGTTATCATGAAAGCCTCAGCCTTTCACTAATTATTCTAAAAGTTGCTCCTGAGCTTTTACATAAATCCAAGAGCATTACCTTTAGCTGGAATAAGCCAGTTTTGAAATCTATTTCTGCAACATGACCTTTTACAAAAATCTCACATCTAAGCCAAACGTCACTCCGGAGTAACTCAAATTCCTCCTGAAGTACGAAACGCCTGAATCCCGAGCGCACAGGCGAGGGGAGGCACTGGGGCAGGAGGGCCATGAACGCAGCAGCATTTGCGAGATCAGAGGTAGGAATACCTTCGGCGCACCGATCTACCTCAGCCACCGCTGCCCACGCCTGCCTCTCCAGGCTGTTTCAAACGTGCCCAGCTATGGAGTTCAGCCTCCCTCATATCAAAAGAAGCACACTGTCCTCGCAGCTGACCTCTCCACGCTCCCCGCGGAGCGCCCCGGGCTGTGGAGCCACGGCCCCGCTCCGGCATTCCCCGCACCGGCAGCACCGGCCCGCGCCCGCCCGGCCCCGGTTTCCGGCGGGACTTTGTGCGGCAGCGCTTCCCTTCCCCCGCGCTCGGCCCGGCGGCGGCGGTCCCGCTCCCTGTGCCCGCGGCTCTCCTGGCATCCCCGCCGTCCCCATGCCGTCGCGGGTGCTGTGCCTGGGCGGCGGGGCCGGGGGTCCCGCTGCGCGCAGGGTCCGCCTGCTCCTGCGGCAGGTGGTGGGCGGCGGCGCGGCCGCGGCGCGGTTCGGCCGCTCCGAGGTCAGGGCGCTGCACAGCTCAGGTAACCCACCCCGGGCTCCCGGCTCTCTCGGCCCCGCAGCCTCCCGCGGCTGCCCCTGCCCCGGACACAGCCCCCAGTGCTGCCACCGGGCCGCGGGGAGGCCGGCAGGCCGGTACCGCCGTGTGGGCTGTGGGCTTGTCCAGGCTGCCTGCCGCCCCCGTGTCTCATGTGAGTGCTGGGGGTCCGGAGAGCGGCAGCGGAGCTGGTGAAGGACTGCAGTGCAGGTTCCTAAGGAGCGTCTGAGGGCGCTGGGGCTGTTCAGCCCGGAGAAAAGGAGGCCCAGGGGGACCTCATCACTCTCTAGCACTCCCTGAAAGCAGGGTGGTCAGTTTCCTCTCCCGGGTAACAGCTGGCAGGACAAGAGGGCAGAGCCGCAAGCTGCGCCAGGGGAGATTTAGGTTGGACTTCAGGAAGGATTTCATCACAGAAGGGGAGATTCAGTATTGGAATGGACTTCCCAGGGAGATGGTTTAAGGAATGACTGGACGTGGCGCTTGGTGCGTGGTGTAGTTAACATGGTGGTGTTTGCTCATAGGTTGGACTCAATGACCTCAAAGGTCTTTTCCAACCGGATTGATTCTGTGGTTCTGTGGCATGAGGGGAAGGGCAGAGTTCAGTCACAGGTTTGCAGGGACGCTTAGTGTGGCCTGTCACAGCTCCTGGCCAGGTGTTTCCCGCTCAGTGCAGCGAGGGGCAGTCCTGCAGCCCGTGCCTGTGAGAACCATCCCGCTCTGCAGAGCGCCTGTCACATCTCCCCGTGCTCGCTGTCCCTGCATCACACGGCGTCCTCTCTCCGCTGAGACACAGCCTCGGTGTTTGTGCCAGGGGCTGCCGGGGCTGGTGCGTGTCTGAGTGTGCCGGCAGCATATGGCAATGTCATAAAGGGTTGACCTTGAGCCGCCAGATGCCATGAAGCATGACCTGAATTGCCCTGGAATATCCTCTGCTGACCTTTGAGACAGGTGACGGGCCTGTGCAGAGTAGAAGTGGCGTTTGGAAAGGGTGACATATGTCTGTGATAACTGACACTTTTCAGGATGAATGCCAAAATAACAAAGCTTCTCAGTACACAGGGAGTGATGAGTAGTGATTTGCAAGTGATTCTGATGGTGGAGTACTTGCTAAAGCTCTTAATTACACCCTTTTATCCCATTTAGCTTCATTTTAATATTTTTTAATCGCTTTATTAGTTGACCAGTTCATTTTTTTGTTTAGTTTCTGAAAAATAACTCAAGAAGGAAGTCTTGGAGGAATTGATAGCCATAAAATTCCTTCAAGAATTTGTGAATAGATAATATTTTATTTGTGAAAAGTACTAGAAAGACCAGAGTTGTTTAGCATCAAACAAATTAGAGTGAAAGTGAACAAGTTAACAATGAAGTGAGTCAAGTAAAACAAACACCTGAAGAAGGTAGATCAGCACTTTTCAGCCCTTTGTTGGGATGAGTAACCTTAAGAACAAAAAAAGCAACATAAAATGGTAGCAAATTTCAGCATTGCTAAAAATATGTCATCACTTTAAATGTGCTATGGAATGTAACTGAGTTTAACTCAGGAATAATCGTGAATACACGCTGTATGTATGTGAATAGTAGGAGTATTCCCAGTTACAATCGATGGTAAGAGTTTTGGTAGAAAGATTGAAGTCTCAAAGCTCTAGAGAACCTTGTAGATAATATTAGGGGTATTTGCCCTCCCTACACCCTACACCTACATCTCAATTTTTATAGTCCTTCCTGTGTTTCTGTGAATTTGGTACCTTCATATTAAGAATACTGTTGTTTTTTTTTCCTGTTTTGCTTTGTGGGTGTTTTTAAAATTAATTTTAAAAATGTTTGCATGTCCTATTGCAGACCCTAGCATTTTTTTGAGGATGCTGAAGTTATGAAGTATGATCTGAAATTTTTTGTACCATATGTGTTTTTGCTATTTCTGTGCAGCTGCTGTAATTACAATCCTTGTTGTAAGCAGTGTTGAGGTTGCATGTCTCTTCCATAGATAAACAAAATGTGTCTGAAAAGGGTGGAAGCTGTTAAGAGTCGACTAAACAGCAAATTGTTGTGTACCCAGTAATTCGGATGTGACATGTCTGCCTGGTCAGATTTACTGCCTGTCCTGGTACCTTTTAAGTGTAAGGGAGAAACTGTTGCCTGATCCTGTGCTGTTACATGCAAAGAAGCCATGCTTAGCTTTTCAGCTCAGTCTTTGTAAAGTGAATATGACTTGCTGGTTCACTGGTGGTTGTGGAGGAATTGCTAAAGCTATCAAGTGGTAAAACGTAAGAGAAGTCTCAAAGTGAAAGAGACTGCATGGCAAAAGGGTAATGGGAATATCTAGGAAGGGTTTGGGTTTGCACAACTTAATTAATGAGGGAAACGATTTATAGTAGCAAATGTTGTAGAAGGCTGACTGTCAGAATGATTTTTAATGCAGGCTTCATATTTCCTTCTAAAAAAGACTGAAAAGCATCAAGTTTTTGTAGACTGTACAGTTACTTGTGATTAATTATTTTAAATGCAGTATAAGCTGCAAGAAGTGAAGTTCTACATAAATCAGTTGCTCTAAGGGGTTAGAGGGAGCAAATGCTGAATATGATGTAAACTGAAGAGCTGGGAAAAAACCCCCAAAAACGTTGCCAGTCAGATAGTACATGCAAAGGAAGGTTTCTCATGTGCTTTGCTGCTTAATGTACACAAAGTAACTTACACTTTGTCACTTAAGTAGACCAAAATATATACTAGCTACATTCACTGTTTTCTGCAGCACTGCCTGTCCAGATCAACTTCCTCTGCTTTCCAAAACCTGATTAATTCCAGTTCCTAATCAAACTTGTGTTTAAAGCCTAAAAGATTTTGGTAGTACATACAAGTGAATCTGCTCAGTAAAACACAGTCACTTGAGAAAAGTGTGTCACACTTCAGAATCCTATAATGTCAATCATCAGTGTAGAGGATCTACGTGATTGTGGTAAATTGATAATCTGAAAGAAGACTATGCTTTTGACTGTGTTTATAAGGGGTTTTTTTTCTGGGTCTGTCACTGTCCAAGGACAAAAGAACTGGTTGATGATGGGTGTAAATGCTTTCTGGCACATTGCTTTTTTCAGCTTTACCTATGTCATATTCTTTGTTGAAGTTGACATGTTGACAGCTGTGAATGTGGTTCTGACAATATCTTTTTTCATTAGCAAAACCTATTTAAGAGACTTAATTTTTTTCTTCTCTCTCATAACATTCCTATAATTGTTCATTGCCTCTGTAGTTGTACTTAGGGGGCTGAAACCATTCCAGGGATTTGATTTATGGTGAGACCTTATGTATGGTTGTTACGTCAACACAACTTAGAAGGCAGCAAATGGAGATGGGAATTTTCAAAGCCAGTTGTCTGACAGTTTGCAGAGTTATGCCTGGGATACTTCAAATTATTCTAACATTTAGAAGAGAAAAGGCTCGTGGTAAGAAAAATAGTGTATTTTATTAGACATGCTGATGTAGCTGGAGCAAGGGGGTGGGATGTCAGGCAGGCCAGCTTCTGTAGGGCTTCACTGTTGCTCCATGACAGGATGTCAGTAAATAGTTTCTGAGTTGTAATATTTGGCAGTCGTTTGAAATTTATTTTTTTCTGTTAAACAGCTGTTAGAGGCCTGATACGTTTTGATGTGTTTTGGAAGTTGTGCCCGGTTTAATGCATAAGATTGAAGTTGTATCTTCTTGGCATACTCAGGGAGTCAGGGTAGTTGTAGGCAATATCATAGCTAATTTTAAAGCTGTTTTGTCAATTTTAGATAGCTTTTCAGTAAATGTGAAGTTTCAAAAACAATTCTGTTGATTTTCAGTTGTAGATTCTTTTTAGTTGAAATACATTATTGAAATTATACTCATGTACTTCCTATCTAAACTCAGTTTAGAATAGATAGTCTGGTTTTTCTCCGCTGAGCAAAATGTACTCCAGAAATCTTCATACAGTTTTAAAACACTCTGAGCTAGTTTTTCACAGAAGTTGTACTGGCTGCAGAAGATTTGCAAGGGAGCACTGGCGATGGGGTGGGCATCTGTTACCGTGTGACTAAGAGGAGCTGGTGGATATCGCTTTCTACAGACAGCTAGCAGTAACCTCCCACTCATGAGCTGTCGTGCTTGTGGGGGATTTCAGCCATGCACACTTCAGCTAGGAGGGCAATCTGGCACTGTGCATGTGCTCTTGGTACTTCCTAGGCTGTGTTGGTAAAAATTTTGCAACATGCATGCCAGAGGAACTGGTCAGGGTTAACTCTTCGTTTCATCTGCTACTTTCAAGTCAGGAAGAGCTGTGATCAGTTTGGTCATAGGTGGCAGCCTGGATCTCAGTGAGTGGAACAGGACTGTATTGCAGATCTGGAGGAAGGCTGGAAAGGTGAGCAGCAGAATTAGGATCCTGGACTAGAGGACTGCAAGCTTTCACTTATTCAGGATATTGGTAGGTAGAATCCTTTGGATAACATCCATGAAGATCAAAGGTGCACAGAAGAGCTTGAAAATTTTTAAAGAAAACTTAATGGCAGCTCAGGAACAAAGTATTCCACAGTAGCAGAAGGCCTGTTTGGCCAAGTAGGGAACTTCTCAATGAACTAAAACACAAAAGGGGAGCATTCAGAAGCGGAAGTAAGGACAGACAGCAGGAGTGTAAAAGTGCAATTTAGTATGTTGGGACAAAATTCCTACTGTCTTTTCAGAGTGAGAGACATTTAGTCCAGAAGGGCCCTGATAAACATGAGAACTGGGGCAACAGAAACCTGAAAAAGTTTAAGTATAAACATTTACTGTCGGACTAAAGTGTTGCTGGGAAGAGTCTGGCTGAGTAGCAGCTTTGGTGAAAAGGCTGTGGGGTTGCAGTGTGTGTCTGGTTGAATACAGCAGGGAAAGAGGTTGGCTAGAATGGCTGTGGAACATCTGTCCTTGAAGGTTTTTGAGATTCAGTCAGACAGAGCCACAACTCATTAGATCTCATCTTGGTGCTAAAATGATGTTGAGCAGGAGGTTGAAGATGAACAGTATTGCTGAAGTGTTTTGGTAATTGATAAAATGGGCTACTTAACACGTCTTTCACATGGTAAATATATTACAAAGAGATATTCTGGAATTTATCAAATCTGTGTAAGATTGTCATGGTATGAAACATTTTAAATTTACCTCTCACCTCATAATTGAGAATTATCAGACTCCCTACTTTCAGGGTATTGACCCAAACAAATAATAGCTCTTGCTAAGTAAAGGTTGTATGCTTCCTACATGGATCATTGAATCATAGAACATGCTGAGTTGGAAGGGACGCCCAAGGATCGTGGAGTCCAACTCCTGGCCCTGTGCAGGGCACCCAAGAGTCACACCATGTACCTGAGAGCATTGTCCAAATGCTTCTTGAGCTCTGTCAGGCTGGTGCTGTCACCACTTCATGGGGAGCCTATGCCAGGGTTCAGCTCACCTCTGGGTGAAGAACCTTTTCCTGAAATCCAACCTAAATCTCCCGTGACACAGTTTAAGGCCATTCCCCTGAGTCTTATCACTGGTGACCAGAGAGCAGAGATCAATGTCAGATAAGATTCTGCATTCATGTTGTTAATCTTCTACTAATGCAGAAGAATTAATGAAAAGGTTTTCTTCCTGGAGTAAATACCAAGATTTTGGTTTAATGACATCTTGGACTGTAACCAGTAAAGACACTCATTAGCCTAAAATAGACAGTTGAAAAATCTAGTGTTAGCTCCAAAACTGAATATTTAAAAAATAGGTCTAAAAAGAATGTTGAATAGAAATTGAGTAATATTCAAATTTTGTGTCTGAAGCAATTATTTTATTTTCTTGGAGGGAAAGACTTTCTTTTGCCTATAAAAAGGGGCAACTTTAGAGGATTTTTTTTATTAGCTTGGAGATAGATTTTGTTGTGTGAGCATTCATCTATTTCAGTCAGCAGCAGCTGTCAGACTGCAGTGTCCTGTTGACAGGAGCTGAGCTCAACCTCGACTGTGTCTGAAGGCACTGGTGGTCAAGGAACAAACCTTGTGAGTGCAGGAAATAGGTTTCTGTCCCTCATATCTTGTGTTTGGGAGGTTACCAATACCGATGCGAGGTGCGGAAGAGGTGACAGTGTTGCTGAGTGACTGTAATATTTGCAGCCATAAAGACAGCCAATATGAGCTGCTATGAAATGTGAAAAAGTAAGTTATAGGGCTGCCTTTTTGTTTTCCTCGCCTGGATAATGTATTTGGAAAAGTTAAAAAAACCCCAAACCCTGGAAAGTATTGTTTTTCTTTCTTCAAAATAAGTTGACTCTTCAAGGATTTCTAAGGGCTGACACTCTTGTCTGTTTCTTTATGGAAATGTGCTGGATAAATATCAGTTCAAAGCATTATTTTTTTCCCCTCCTCCACATTAGAATGAAATTAAGACCTGGACATATACATTTAAATATAATATAGATTCCAGACTTTCCTTTAACAGGTGTGATTTTATTACACCTGTGAGGTCTCCACTCACTCTCCTCTTCTCTAATTAATATTAGCAGAGCTTAGCACTTTCACAGTTTTAATATGCTCTTGCTGTTGCTGGCTTTTGAAACCAGATGGATGATCTGTGTACAAGTGAATGTTTAATATACTAGGGAGAGTGTGTTAATCTCACCTGTTTTCAGGACTAAAGAGGCCAAAAGGCAATAAATTCAGCAACCTAAAAACATAACGTTCCTGAAGCTTCATTGTAGTGTCTTAAAAAACCACAGATAATACAAATATGTTTTACACATGAGATTGGAACTATTTGTGTTGTGTACTCAAAAAATGAAGTATGTGTATGGATCTGTTCAGGGTGTTTTCTTTTGCAGTAGGATTTCTTCATTTCTTTATTTAAAAACAGCCTTTTCAAGTGTATTAATTTGATTCTTTTTTTTAATTAATGGGTTATTCTACCAGAAAAATGGCAAGTAGAATAAAACGTTTTTCTGCTTTTTAAGTTCTTGATGTGATATGCAATCTATTTATCTTCAGATATGGCCAGTGTTGCTGTAAATAATTTAAAAAGCAGTGGCTTTTTGTTTTCAGCATAAAGGAATAAATAGTAGGATTAGGGAATAGTCTCTACTTGGGAGGTGGAGAGGTGAGGAGGGTTAGTTGGTGTGATACTTACTAGCTTTTAAGACCAATCAAACATGCCAAGTGCACAGTAAGACTGCATGTTCAGGAAGCCTTCTTACTGTGATTACAACATCACGTCATCCACAGTGGGCCAGAGCAAAGGTCCATCAAACCTACTATTCCACACTGGTGAACAGTGAGTAGGAGATGATAGGGGAGAATAAAACCATGGGATGTTCATGGAGGGGTACCTTGCCAAAGTGGCTTTCCAGCCTCCAGCTGCCTCCTCTGCAGCTCAGGGGCTTGGAGCTGGAGGTGCTGCCTTGCTGTTCAGTAGCCCACAGTGGACTGAGTGGCAGAAACAGTCATGCTCACCTGAAATCCCTTCCCAGTTACTGTACAAAACAGATGCAGATATTAATATTGTTTCAGTCTAAAATGTAGGTCTAAAGAAGAGAGCATATCATTCAGTGCTCTGCAGTTACTGGGTAGCTCTATGTCCATGTGTGAATTTGCATGTTGCCAGAGGTGCAATTCACACCTGTCTTTTCCAGATGCAGTAGAAAGAGCTCATTGAGTGTATTGAGGCTGTTTTCATATCTCCCTTTTTTCCTGATAGTCTCTTTGGGATCCTGTTACTGGGTTTTGGTCTTTATGTGCTGCCAATTTTTGACCCCTATTGCATGGACTCTCAGAAGACCCGCTGTGTCTGCATTCTGTCTGCCCCGTGAAAGGGATGTCCTTTACTATTTGGGTTCTGGTTTATTTGGCTCCTGCTTTGTTTCAGCAGCCATGATTCTTTGTGTACATTGGGCACTGCATGTATCCCACAGTTTTCCCCAAAGACTGCTGTATCTAATATTACTGTTTTCTCTGTGGAAGACAAGAAAGCAGAAGCACATCATCACTGCTTGACTAAGCAAGCCTGATACAGCCTCCAGTGTCCATCACAACACCTTGTGGGTATAGCTCTTCTCCATAATAGTGTGGTGGTAGCTTGTGGGATGGGTTGGAGTGTACGTGGGCTGTTCCATAATTTGCCATGGAGTCAAATAATTTGGGATACATGTGCTCAAATTATGGGTCTTACTGATTTAACATCACCATTTTACCAAGCAGGCTGTTACCAGTTCCTTGCCAGCTGGTGAAACACTGGAAAGGACCTGTCTAGAATGACATCTCTGTTCAAAGGGTTTGGAAATGCAGTGGGAATGGAGTAACCAAACATGAGTTTTTAAACAAGTACAGAAGAAACAAATTGAGAGAAGAAAATATAGCCCAGGTGGAAGTGTGTGATAAGATTAGTGGGCTAATCCTCCCTGTGCTCATTTAGCTAGGAAAATGGACTCTGCTGTGTTGGTTTATTGTTGCTTAAGGTTCTGTTAAACACTGCTAATATTTTTGCTTTTTGGACAGGTGCAAACCGGAGGCAACATTTGTCTCCAGGCAGCAACAAACTTATTAAAAGCTGAATACCCTGACTGTGTGCTCAGCTCCCACCACATCTTATGTATAGTTCCCTCCCAGCCCATTTTTCATGAAACGTTGTAGGGTCCATTGATGTCTGGAATACTTTTTGAACACAGATGCATTGATCAAGGGTTAGCTTGTTATGGACTGACATAAATATCACCAGAAGTGCTACATTTTCCATTTTTCACCTAGACTAAACTCAGTTGTGATTTGGTTTTTTTTAAGAGAATGCAGGAAATCAACTAAGGCTTTTCAGTACTGTGCTAATAAACTAGACAATTGGAATTCTATCCTGTACATGATACCATCATCCTAATGTATTGAAAAAGTCTGACATCTTGTTTTGGCATCTTGGCCCTACTGGGTTTTGGAAGACTGTGTATGCATGAAATAGTATTTACAATTGAGCTGAGGTGATTTCAGCTAGGAGCTAATTAATCATACACTCTTGTCTCATTGCGTGTTGGCTGGGGAATTCAGAGAAAATAAACTGTCACTAATTTCTTAGGGATATGTAAGGCAACCTGTTCTTCTTAGAATGTTAAAATTGTTCCAGGCTGAGCTAATGAGAGGTGTCAACTTTCGCAGGAAGCAGTGGGCTCCTACGGTGTTTTCATCAACTTGGAGGCATTTTCATAGAACCATAAATTAATAGAATATCCTAAGCTGGAAGGGACACACAAGGATCATCATCATCTCCTGGCCCTGCACAGGAATGTGCCCCAAGAATCACAGTATGTGCTTGAGAGCATGACCCAAACGCTTCTTGAGTTTTGTCAGGCTGTGACCACTTCCCTGCGGAGCCTGTTGAAGTGCCCAACCACACTCTGGGTCAAGAGTCTTTTTCTAAATCTCCCCTGACACAGCTTCATGCCTCCCTGGTCACCAGGGAGAAGAGATCAGTTCCTATCCCTGCCCTTCCCCTCATGAGGAAGCTGCATATTGCCATGAGGTCTCCCCTCAGTTTCCTCTCCTCTAGGCTGAACAAGCCAGGTGACCTCAGCCAGTCTTCATATGGCTTCCCTTCATCCCTTCACCATGGGTGGCCCAGATTAGAAAGGTGTGGTGGCAAAAATGTTGGTGCCCTGCCACGATCCCCATTAGCTGTTCCCCAGTGAGAAAGTATGAGCTTGGAACTGCAGTAGAAGAAGGGGAAAGGGGGATGATGCTTAGTCTGTAAAATAGTTTTTCTTACTTTAAAACTTAGAGAAATGGACAAAACACTGGGATAGCCAAACACTAGATTTCAGTGCCTCCAGTGCTTGTGTCTGTTGTTCAGTGACTCTTTTAATTTATGTAAGAGTTCCCAGAATCAGGACCAGGGCTCTAAGCTATTGCAGGACTTTCTTTTGGACTGCATCTGAATGCTTCAGACTGAAGAGGGCACAGTACTCTTTGGTGCATTTGAAATGAAAATTCAATAAGGGCCAGAAAAGGAGCTATTAGCCTAGCTCTGTTTGGAACCATTCCACTTCTGGGTTCTTGCACAATCAAAGCAGGGTGCTTAGATCTAGCATGTGGGTGGGAACTGCTTGCTTCTGCTTGCTCTTAGAAACAGAACCTTGTCCACCCTTTATATGGCAGTACTACTGTTGCCTATGTCCCACTTTCTGTCAAGCTGTTGGAGCACTGTATTGCTGCAATTGTATTGTTGCATAAAATGTATTGTATTGTTGAATAAAATGTGGGAACAATCACCAGCCTAGTACCTTTTGCCAATATTTTAGGGAAAAATGAAGGGCTGCTTATTTAGACTCCAGAAACAACCTAAAGACCCATGTGCAGACATGTATGTCAGGCTGTGAATCCCAGTCTCTGCTTGCTTATCAAGCCCTTCAATTTAGGAGGAAATCAGCTATAATCCTTTCTTAACTGCTTCCTGTTTGCTACTGTAGGTGATTCTACTCTGGATGGTATAAATCTAGTCCTTTCCCATGAATTGTGTGAACCATGTCAGAACCATGTTCTGTGAGATGAGCAGTAGTATCTGGGTAATGCTGGAAGAGTACTGCATTTGAGTGCAAGGCTAGAGTCACGGCTGACTGAGAGCTAGTGCATGTGTGGGAGGAGTTTTAGTTGCCTCTTCTGATTTGGACCAGCTGCTCCTTCAGCACCTCCCCTTTCTGGTTCCAGCGTTGGTCTTCCAAGCTTTTAGAGTTCTTTCACGGTGCTGGAGATAGGCAACCATAGACTGGGTTCTCTTGAATGGAGTAGGACTAAGTGCAGATCTAAGAGGGCATTTATAGAGTTGGATCCTGTTTGTGGTCTCTGTACTTTCTACATCTCCCTTCTGAGAAAAGCACAAACACAAGAGACAGTTTCAAAACTTGGCGTCAGTTCATGCAAAGGTGATGTAATCAGAGTGCTGTGGCAAACCTATACCCTGTGCAGCCCTCTTACTCCAGTAATCCTCTCCATCCTCATGCATGCACTACAGTGCAGGGGAGGTGGTGGTATCTTTAGCAGCAGTAATGGAAAAACATAATTTTACTAGAATCAGTTTCATGGTCTTAAAACTTATTTACGTGAACTTATTTATGTGGCTCAAACTCTTGAAAGAAAATAAACTTTGGGTTTGTTACCAGTCTAAAGCTCATTTTCCTGGGTTTTGGGTGTTGTGCTGTTTTCCAGTGTGACCACTGCTGTGTTCATACTTGCCCATTTCCTGACTACAAACTAGATTTCACTTTTGATTTCCTTGAGAAAGTACACAGGGCATGCCCTGCAATTTATTTCAAACCTGTGCTTGCAGAAAAATAGATAAGACAGGCAAGTCCTAGTGGAGATACCATTAAGTCAAATGGGCAGATGCTTTAGGTTTGGTGAAATCTAGAGCAAGAAATGCCTGAGACCATTCAAACCTTGGAAAGGTGCCTGGTTCTGCAGTCAGGGAGTGCAGGAAGGGCCCACTGACATGAATATGTACTTTTGAACCTCCAACAGATACTGTTCCAGGCTGCTTGAAATCTCAGGAAAGTGATCACCCCTACAAGTGTTTCTCACTGATAGTTCTGCAGGCAAATGTGCTAAAGATTTAATTTCAGTAAATCAACAGTGGTAGCTGGAATGGCGTTCTACACTGACCTTGAATTCCATATTTCCCAACAGAGTAACGTAGGGTTATAACAGCAGCAGTAAAAGAAAAAACAAGAAAAGGGAATATTAATTAAATGTAAATTGTCCGGATACCTGATCTACTGAAAAACAGCAGTGCCTAGTTAGTAAATACAAACACATTAGAGGCTGCTTTGTGAACACATAGTCAACCTTACCACAGCAGGGCTGTGATTTAAATTTTAAGGAACTTAAATACTTAAAAGTATCTTAGGTATGTGAGAACTAAAATACTTATTTTCTTTGTTTTAGGTGATACTGTCACTATTGGAGATGTGTCTTTTAAACTCAAAACACCGAAGAACCCAGAACTTGTTCCACAGAACTACAGTAAGAATCTGCTTTTGTTTTGAAGGAGTTTCAAGGCTTTATTCAAAAAATTTCTACTCATTCAATCACTTCACTGACTTTACTGAAATTATGTAAGAAATGTGTTTTGAAAAAGCATGCAATTTCGGGAAGGCTGTCTTTGCTTAGTTTGTTGCTATGTCTCTGGTTCAGCTGGTTGTTTAGGAATCTTAATTGTGAATATAACTTGTCCCATTGGTCAATGGGACAGTAAAAGGATCACTTGTGTATGTTTAATTATTTTGTTCAAAAGGGTTCTTATCCAGAGATCAGTTCTAAAAATAATCTCAAGTTGTTTGGTCATAAAACTTGGCAGTTTAGAACTATGATGCAGTTGCAATACGATTATATGTCCTAGGAGTTTGCAGATACATGGTGTTTTTCTACTGTGATATTTAGTATTCTCAGATTATCACATAATTGTTGTCAGCAAACACACAGATCTTTGCAATCCGTCAAGTTAATGAGAAGTCAGTTGCACAGTCATGAAAAATGCTGTCAAATAGAAAAGACGCAGCCAATTATGCACACTAACAATGAATACACATGTATCTAAAATTGATTCACGTTATCTTTTGATACCTTATTACAAATGTCATGGATTTGCAGCCATCCTTATTTCTGGGCTGTTCATGGAGAATACGTGCTTCTTGAGCTTTTCCTTTTGCACCATGGATTAGAAGTGAATCATGTTTGCATTGTGGCATTTCCCAGTACACTACAGTCCAGATGTTTCCTGAGGATCCAAAATGATCAGTTGTTAGGTCCTTTCACATGTAGGCTGCTGGATGTCCAGAATGCAAGTTAAAAAACACCCACTAACAACTGATTTTTCCATTCAGATAAATTTGCAGACCAAAACCAAGCACACATGGCATTCTAAAAGGATATGCAGGTCTTACAGTACTGTTTCGGCAGGGACAGGCCCTAGGAACTCCCTCTGTCGTTGCACAGTTCTGCAGGTGGAAAGTGAGTGTAATCACTCACTTCAAGTGAATTTGCTTTCCCAGAGCGTGTCTAAATTAACTTTGGTATTTTGAATCAAGAAAACTCCTGGGGCACTGCTCTTTATTTCTGGCTTTGTTTTGTTTATTCTTTTAGAAGGATGGCATTGATAATATAAACAGTAGACTTGCTTCTGCACCGCTGGCACATCAAGAGGTCCCTTCCAACCTCAGCCATTCTGTGTTTCTGTGATTCCTGATTTCCTAGTAACTGGGATAGTAGACTATGTTACTATTAACATGTTTAGATTGTTTCTTACCTCTATTTTGTCATGCAACATTTCTTTTGAAATATTTGCACTTAGAGAGGTGTAACAGAAATGCAGAATCATAGAACAGTTTCAGTTGGAAGGGACCTTTACAGGTCTTTTAGTTCAACGCCCCCTGCAATGAGCAGGGACATCTTCAGCTGGATGAAGGTACTTGGGGAGGCAGTATAAAGAGGAAGATTTTGTTTGCTTTCAGTCTTTGACTGGTGTGAAGTGTGCCACTAGTCTGGTGGGCCAGATCACTGATCTTTATCTGGATTGTGGGCTGCTGAAGTCTCATAGCTCAGTAGGCATCACACTGTCACTTTCCAACCAAGTGATCTAAGGTACCAAAAATTTCCAGTGCCATGTGCCAGCCCTTACTGTTACAGGGTAGCCTACAAGGAAAGGGTTTCTGTTTCAGACTGTAATGACACTTCCCATTCCTCGTGAGTTCCCTGGGAATGAGCCCTAACTCTTGAGAAGTGCTGCACTGTATTATTACTTTTTACAGCTCCTTAAATAATAGATTTTTGCTTTTCACCCTTTATTTTATATGCCTCTTCTCTCATATTTATAATGAAGGACATCAGTTGTCTATGCCAATGACTGATGTGACCCATTTCACTTACAAATAATTCTGGTAGATTGAATTCCTTTCTGATTTTCTCTGCTGTACCAAATGTGTTAATTTTAACAATGCTTTCCCAGTCACTATTACATATTTTGTTCAACCTGCACTTTTCAGCAATTTAAATGTTAGCTGTAAGTTACTCTAATAGCACCTCTTTCAGTTCTTCGGACTGAGAGGGATAAGAGAATTATGAAAGCATTTGGAAGAATCAAAGGAGAGATTTTTCTAGTTAATGATTATAAGAAGGAAAAAGTGGTTGAAAGCTGATAGCAAAAAGGTTATTAAACATGGAACTGTACAGAATAATGAGATGTTAGCTAAAATCTGATGCTGTGAGATAATAATATTGTTATTAATGTTAATCTGAAACCAAGTAATAGTAACATTTATTAGAACATATATATTGCTAGTTGTTTATCTCTTTTTAAAAAAGAAATTTAACAATCAATGACTAAAAGGAGACTGTGTCATGCTTGGGACACGGTTGTTCATCAGTATTCATGTACTGAAAGTAGGATTACTTAAGGTACAAAATTTTGCTTGTAAACCTAAATATCAAATGAATTAAATTTAAGTCAGGTAAAATACTAATGTATTTAATAGCAGAAAATGTATTTGAAATACTTGAATGCCGTTTCTTTCTACGTTTAAACATCAGATTTTTTTTTAACCCTTAGTGTTTAAGTTCTTTGGTTATCTTATTATGGAGAACAAAGATATATTCCTGTAGTGGAGTTAAGTAGATTGTATTGACTTCATGTTGATTATAATCTGGTTGTGAGATATTTAGAGAGTTTATATGCATTACTTAACATGTATTTTTTCTTTTAAGAGTATACTTCTTGTTTTGCTGTGTGAATGACTGCTGTAAATACAAGTTGTTTTGATGTAATGAAAGTAATTGCATGTTTATACTAATTTATAAACTAAAATTTCATATATTTTGAAATTTTATTTTAGTAATTAATATTACATTTAAATGACAAAGGTACTTACCTGATTTATTTTAAACTAAGACGAAATAATTAGATGGTTTGCTTAAGTGGGAAATGTCCCTGCAAAGGTCTCTGACATTGTAATGCTTCAAGTGGAATAAGAATAGAAGGGAATTGAAGCAATTACTGTTTGTTTGCTAGTATTTGATATGATATGGTTTTCTAGCTCATAATCTGTGTAAAGTAGAATGTGTCTGCTTTTGTTCTTCTGACAGATAAAAGCCATGTTAAAATGTGGTGATGCTGAAAGTGCATATCTATAATTTGCAGAAGATTTTAGGTATAACATACTTAAACTCATCATTATTTTCTAGGCTTAAAAATTGCCTTAACATATGAAAAAAGCATAATACAATGAAGAATATAAATGTCTTAAGAACCTACAAAACTTTGCATTTGTCTTGTTGTCACATAATTGATACCAAAATATTTATTTCTTTGTGTTAACAAATTAGACTGATATTTAGCTCCTTTATTACACCTTATTACATTTTGCAGATATGGATAGGATAGGTATTGCTGGTTACCCTGTGTTTCCATGTCTTGCTTTTGAGGTTTTTTGCTCAGTACCTAGCAAGTTCTCTTTGAAATGCTCCATTTCATGTGTTAATATGAAATATTCATTTGTTTTGCTGTTGTTGGCAAATGGCTTTTTCTTGGAAGATGATAATTAAAGGTACATAAAATCTGAGTTCTTTTTGTAAGTGACAAGTAAAAGTGAGTCATGCACAAGGGAATTTTGTTAATGGGATTTCTGTCATAACTGTGTCTGGCACATTCGAGAAAGAGGGCACTTATTTTTGCACTGCTTGTTCTTTTATCAGTAAAAATAAGCCCTACATTTTTGAAGACTCACCATGTCTTAAAGTGCAATTGTTTCTTTAATTATACTTTCGAGAAACTTTGTATGACTTTCTGTGATAGTTTAGATCTAAAACTGAATTGCAAGAATCCACCTTTTTTTTTTAATGTTGAACTCATGACTGTACTGCTTTCTTTAACAGTTTCTGGAAATGTTATGAAAATGACAGTGTACTTGACATTTCATCTATTTATTAATCTTGACAATACCATTCCTAACACGTCTTCCAAGACATTTTGTTCAATGATGGCAAATCCCCATTAGGACAGGAAAAGGGATGTCGTTTTGCAACAGGGCTTTGCTGCTCTCTGAAGGTGCAAGTACATTTGAGAGATTTCACATGCAACTGTATTGAATTGTGGAAGATTAATTTCAAACAGTGTCATTTTGTGCCAGATGTTCCCAGTCTGAGCACCCTCCCCAATGTGTGATCGAAAGTGACATGTATGTATACAAGAGATTAAGTGAGAAATTCTGTTACTTTTTTTCAGTTGAACTATATCAAACAGTAATTATTGTGAGGAATTCAGACAGAATGTTTTCTGCATGTATTAATCTCTGTGTCCACACAGAATGGTATGTGCCATATACTGAAGCTGGGACAGGTGTATGTTCAGTTTTTGCTCTGAGTAGGCTCAGATTTTCACTGGAATGTGTGCTTTTTCTTTTTTGTGTTAACTTTACATCTGAGTGTCAGAATGCAACATGTTCTAGAGACAGGTTATATTGGAGGATGACTGTAATTTCATGGTAACAAAAACTTTATCATTACATTTCTTCATTCATAGCCTCAGAGAAGGTGTCTGCTGTCAGAGGTGATGATTATTTCAACAGTTTGAGTTTTCGTGTAGGCTTCCAACTGTCCAGCTATTTGGGTGTTACCACCTTGTCCAGAATCTGAAATAGTGTGCTTTTTGTCAGTAGAGTTCTGGATGTTTTACATCATTACCCCGTTTTGTCTGTACTGAGTGAGGCACAGGCATACATGGGGACATGGAAACCTACAGGGAAGGTCTGGATGGAGCTCAGAGAGTTGACTGCGCTGTTATTTGTGCTTCAAAGCAAGGTCAGCTGAATCAAAACCATTCCTGAGAGATGTTTGTCCTCCTTGTTCTTAGAATGTGCTGGTGATGTAGATTTCAGAACCTCTCTGTGCACTTTGCTCCAGTAATTAAAGATTCTTTTGTGACAGAAGCTAGTTGGAGTGTCTCATTTAGGTTTTTGGGGTCATACTTTAGTTCCCAGAGGTTTATTGTATCTAGCAAAACCTTGATGTAGAGATAACATTTTTTCTTCATAATGGTTCTGTCTTGCATATTGGAAAACAGTTACTTATTTTCTAGACTCAATTCAAATTTCTTTTGCTAATTTTTCTTGCTCTTTATTGTAGATTCTCTCGTACTTTTTGATGCTAGCCTAAGCTATTGTGCACAAAAGCAGACGCATTATGTCCCTCTAGTTGGAGTCTGAGCTACGGATAGCTGCTCTATGTATTTCTCTGAGTAGTATATCCAGCTAAGAATAGTTTCACTTATTCCATGTTTATGTGTCACTAGGAGAAACTTCGTCTTCAGAATCCCATTCAGGGTTTCTTCCAGAAAGCTATTTGGTTTTACATGTTTCCTTTGTATTAGCTTTTAAATTTATAGTCACATGGAGAAATATGATTTATCTGTGTAGAACTAATACCTTCCTGCTAGCAATCAACTCAGAGGAATTCATAAATGAATTTACGGTCTCATCCAAGAAGTAACTTCCCCTTTTCTAAGCCCCTGCAAAGACTCACAAGTTGTTTCCTTAACACCACAAGACCAAAAATTTTTGGAATGAAGACTGTTCCATGAAAAATTTATGAGGAAAAATAGTATTCCAGTGAAAAGTGTCTGTGATGTTACCACGTTATGAGACTGAATACTCTCTGGGCTCTGTGCATCAGCATAAAATGGGAAGAGCAGCAGTGTTTTACTTGCTAAATGACAGCAGCTGAAAGCATACCACATAGGAGTGCCTCCCTCTTCTCCTTGGCCATGCTGCCTCCTCCCTGTCCTGGCCAGCTCACTCTTTCTTTATTGTCCCCCAGCCTGAACAAGCTGTGAAGAGAGTCTCAGTGAGCTCATTTAAAAAACAAAGTAAAATTTCCCTTTTTGAAATGTATTTACGTTTTTAGACAAAGATCTCCCTCCTTGTCCCCTTCTCCCTTAGCTGTATTTTACAGCAGCTGCTCCATGTGCTGGATGTACTGCAGACTGCTGTGGACAGCTAAAGGACCCTCTCAGTATTCAGATGAGAGGGACATCTTGTTCCTGTCATTAATTTTTAGCTCTCCTGAAACAAGGAGCCATTTTCAGACTCTGAGCATGCATTGTAGTGAAGGTTCATGGTATGCAGAGGTTTTTTTTTGTTCTGCTAAAAATTATGTATATTGATGTCTTCTATGTGCCTGTTGGTTATTATGTGATCGACCAGAGTCATGCAGGGACAGGAGTTCTGCTGTATTTTGTACAGCATCTGGAATAGATATTCTTGGGAATCAGTTCACCTAACTGTTTAAATAGTGGGAAGAGTTACATGTCTCCTTCATTTATGGGATTTCTTCTGTAGGTGGGACACAAGGACTTGCCAGCAGATACTGTCTGGTATCTCCAACAACTCTTAATGGCTTCAGTGAGTGTGCCAAGAATTCAAGTATGAGTAAACTGGAGTATTTCCGAGGCTAGCATAGCCATTTCAGTCTTGGTTTTATCAAAAGCTGATTTGTGGATCAAACAAGAGCAGCTGCTGCGTTTGCTTCAAAATCTATCTAAAACATTTTCTACTTTTCTTATTTGGAGATTTCTCTGGTCAGCTTCAACTGCTCACTTTACAGAATGTTTGTGCAGATTACGCTAGGTGCTGTTCTATTTACCACTTACTACAAATCAATAGAATGCAATTTCTTTTGCTGTCTGCCCTTGGTACGCAGGAATAGCAAATTGTCGCACCAACTACTCTCCTGCATGTTCCAGATGGCGTGTTAGAGAATACACTGCAGAGACTTGCTATGCACCATCCTGCAGATTAAGAATATAGGGCCTGCTATTTAACTACTGTAAATCAGCAGAGTGCCACTAAACAGATTGTGCAAACCCAGTTTGCATTAGATGCTATCTGACTCATCAGATAATTAATAAAAATTGCTTTAATATACTTGCTGATGAATTTCAGTGAATTTGCTCTGTCTTCTAAATGTCATAGAAAATCATTATATGGTATTTGTGGTAAAGTTGATATATAGCTCTTGAACAGAGAGGAATTTTTTTCAAATCATATTAGAGAAATTTAAAAGCCTTGCAATGCAGAAAACACAGTACAAGTAGTGTAAATATATATTAATAATGTACAAGATAGGGTGTGTGTGCATCTGAGGTTGCTTTTGAAAAGCATACTGTGCTTTGGAAACAGTTTGTGCAGCACAGACTGCATGTACAAGAAAATGTTACATTCTTCTGATTTTGAAAAGACATAACTGGGAAGGTGAAGTAGGTTTAGTATCTGGAACAATGTACAGATATTACATGTTAGAACTGAAGGAACTGACAAGTGGAAGCTGCTGTCATGACAGTTCACCTTAGGGAATGCTAGCTTGGAATCATTGGCATCATTTGTCACAGGCTTCCTTTGAGTGAGTTTGCAGATGTCAATGTGCTACTTTGTGATTGAAAACATGTATTATAATTGATCTAGCTGTAATCTCTGTGTGAGGAGAACGATATGAATGGGGAAGCAAGGAAACCATTTTCTGTGAAATGTATTGATAAGGAATTGTCTTTCCTGTCCTTTTCTCAAAAAAAAAACCAAACAGGAAATTCTCAGACACTAAGTTGTATTTTTTTTATTGATATTTCAGAGTACGTTTGGACTGTTTAAACACAGTGATGGCAATATAAGTGCCGTGAAATTCCTTAAGGTTTTCATGGGGATCATGTTCTAAGATTTTGCTTTTTTTTGAATGCTGTACACTCATCTTCTCTTTTACATGATAGTTTTTCTTGCAGAAGCTGCTGAAGATTCTAAAGTCCTGTTGCTATTTATGGTACTGTTTTTAAGTCTGAGCCAAGTTTTTTCTTGAGACCATCCTAAAAATGAAAAAGATAGCTACCCATATTAATGAGAATTATGCCAGAGGCATTTGTAGTCAGGCTGTGTCAAAACTGGTTTTGCTGTGCTTCTAACGCATGAATTTTGACATGAAAGAGTTCCAAGCTTCTTTTTCCACTGTAAGCAAAGTACTTTTTTGGGTGGTTTTTTTGTGAGAACAGCTATTATAGAAATACACTAGAGGCACATTAGCTTCATGTAGAAACCAATTACTTCCAGGTAGAAGTAATAATGAATGAGAGATCTGTCCTAAAATTTTAATGGTACCTTTAAGATAATCCTTTTTTCTTTGTGTGGTGCTTTTCAAATCTCTATACCTCTCCAGTAGCAAAGTTTGGACAAAGCAGATATTCTGGTGTGATGTATTACCCTTTATTTCCCAAAGAATATATCTAGTAGGAACTTCCCTTATTTCCTTGAAAATCTTGTAGAAAGGAACATGTTGTTCCCTGTGAGGAATTGATTTGCGCTTGGCCAGTTGTGTGTGGTAGGTTGTGCTCTGCTTTTGGAATACAGTACTTCAGTGTGGAAAATGAAAACATTTTACATTCATATGATCTTACCACTCTGTATTTGAAAGCTAATCCTGGGCATACTAAGGACAATTGTTCAGAAAACAAAACTAGACAATAAGGTAAACTTGAAATGTTTGTTCACAATTAGTTTGATAATGCTGATACATAGATTGTTCACCAGCCTGTGTACTCTATTCCTGTTCACATTGGAAGTAAAGATATTGTAAATTTCTCTGGAAGCAGATGATTTCAAATGGATGCACTGAGTGCCAGATCAAAGACCTAAACCTCCAGTTAGTTTTTGTTAAAATTTTTCTTAATCCCCTTTGTGCTTGAAAAATCTTCCATGATTCTCATACAGTCATTTAATGCTGTTTCTATCGTCTTACAAAAATGAATTTTAATTCTGGTTTGCAAAGATTCAGCCGTGAACTGAACCCCTTCAGAACAGAGTGGCACTATTGCCTGTTGTCCTTAATTCCGCTCTGCACATACTGCTTCCCCTGTCTCAGATGTAACACCAGGGCTTGTTTGTTGTTTGGGTTTTTTTGTTGTTGTTGGCTTCTAATTCCATCCAGTAATCACACTGAAAAAAGGTAAATAACCAAGTATTAATTTGGAGATTTCATTGCCTCTTGCTCCTTTCTTACTGCACTTTAGCATCCCAATCACTGCCCTTGAGCCTCCAGCTTCAAACCTCATCATTGCTCTTGTCAGACTGTTCTGAAAGCAACCATACGCATACATGCATACATAAACCTCCCTCCTGACCTGCTTATGTTCGCCTTCTCCTCCTGCACTAGTGCTTTTTGCTTGAGGCTGAGAAAGAGCCGGGCTTTGCTGGGGCATATGTGAAGTACTTTTCTGGGGATTGGGCAATATATGGTGATAGGAAGGATGCCCCTCCTTCAGTGTTCCCTTTCTGCATTATGCTTTCCAGTGCTGCCAACATTTGTATACATGTAGTGAAAGTTTTAGTTAAATTATAATCAGATTATTGCTTTTTAAATTAATGAGTATGATATTTCTTAATACAAGTAAGTAGATCTGCTTTGAGTTGGTTTTTTTATTATGATTTTGGAAGCTGTATGGTATCAACGGAGTAATATGGCAAGGTTTGCATTTCCTGGATAATTTAATTCTGTGGTTTATTGTGTCAAAATATAAACAAGAATGCAGTTGTCTTTTAAAGAAGTAACAAATCAAATATGTCCCTGATTACTAATCTTAGTCTGTTGCAGTAAGAGTTTTTTTAGGGTTTTTTAAAGTCTACACTTCACAGAAGCTTTGGGATATGGGCTGGATTAATATTTTACAAATTATTAGTTATGAATTTGTAATATATTAACTGATGCTGGGGAGTACACTCAACACTGAGAAGTAAAAAACAGCCTTTACGTTGATCAGGTTAATGTGAAATACAAATCCGCAACTTTTTTCTGCTTTATGTGGGTTGTTTTTTTTAAAGATGAAGTTGTGTAGAGAAAAATCAATGGGTAAGATAGATGTATAAACTTTTATATGTAATTTAAGTGGTCTAATATAAAGTGTGTGTGGAATTCTCTGCTTTTCAGCTGTCCAAATTAGGGCAGTACAGCTTTCTGTTGTTATTTTAATTTTGGAGATAAGTGCGAAGAAAGTGTTGAATGGTTAGGTATCTAGCACTTTCTAAAATTTAATAATGTCTTCTTGTCTTTGTGTTTCAAAGTGACAGAGTCTCTGGCTCAGTCTGTAGTCCACCATTTAAGATGGATAATGCAGAAAGATCTTCTTGGCCAAGATGTGTTTCTTATTGGGCCTCCTGGGCCTCTCCGGCGATCTATTGCTATGCAGTATCTGGTGAGTATGTTGGTTTAAATATGTTGGAGACATAATTATCAATGTCAGTCATTCTTATACTAGACAAATCGTAAAAGATAGTCCTAGAAAATCTTACAGCAAGCTACTTAGGAAGTAAATAAGTTTATTTGTAAATATGCTTTCCAAAGCTCAAATTTTGTTACCGAAAAATAGAAAGTACAGACATTTTAATACATATTTTTCTGCTTAAACTCTAGGGGGAAAAAAAAGAGCTGGAAAACTGTGTTACCATATGCTATCACAAATGGAGAAACAGTTTGTTCTCAGCATTATGTATGTTAGAAGATTAAGATATCTGCCTACTGCTACAGACAACAAATCGTTTTGCTTCATTACATAAAAAAAGAAATGAAGGAAAGGATTTGGGAGAGAAGTGTTCTGAGTAACATTTGGGAACAGTTATTCTGAGTGTTTAGAAAGAGTAGATGCATGTATGATCCTCTCTTGGAATGTGGGAAGGACGTGCCTACAGCCATCTGCATGAACCATGGCAGCACCATGTACCAATTTTCACGTTTAAAAAGTTGTTGCCCATAAATGATCAGGAGGAGGGGAATTTCTGCCTCAAAAAGTAATGTGGGTAGGACTTGGTCTGCCATGAGCTCTATCTGGAATCTGGTTGAGCAGAGGGATCACAAATGGAGGCGTATAAACAGTTGTCATAAAGATCAGCCATTCCTTTAAAAATCAAAAGGTACTAATTCAAAGACTAGCTCTCTGAGGTAAAGCATAGAGGAGAAAGCACCAAGATTTTGAACTTTGTAAAGGAGAGAAAAGATTTCTTAATTCAACAAACCAGATGTGCTACTTGAGAGTTTGATGCATTCCTTAAAATACATGAGAAGAGTTTGGTATAACCTGAAAAGAGGACTGGGAAAAACACCTGATATCCAGGCATAGGATGTAGAATGTGTCTTGTTATTTATGCCACTGACTGTATGCACTTGAGATCTATTAGAAAGGCTGCAGCTTACTGATTCAATGCCATGACAAAAAATTATGTGAATGCTGGTCTTTCCGTGAGAGCTGATAAATGCTGTGGTGCCTTTGATGAAAATGTATAAGCTTGGAAAACTTCTATCTGCTGTTTCTGTGATCTACTATGCATTCCTACACAGGGCTGATTGTTGAAAAACACTAATTTTTTTCCCCGTTTAATTAAAAGAAAGTGCAACTGTATTTACCTGCTACGTAAAGGAATTGGTGGCTTTGTAACCAACAGACACTGAAAAAGTGGAAAGGAAATAGTTTTAATTGGGTTTTACATCTTTGCTTTGTTTTTTTCGTACAACTGTAGTTGAAAGCTGCCTGTTAAGAGAGGTCTGTTAAATCAGTGACACCTTTAATTGAGGGGTAAGGGGTAAGAGCATTTCTTTATGAATCTATTTCCTAAGCAGGATGCATGATAACCCAAATATGAAAGTAGCAGATATATCAGGTATAAATACATGGGGGAGTTGCTTTTGTACCTTTCAGATAGCAAATTCTAAGTGTATCTCATATTGAATCAAAATAAGCAAAACAAAAACCCGAGGGTTCTCCTTTTTTAAATAGTTTTACAGATGTAGAGTGCATCTCATGACAGCCAAGGAAGAGAGAATAATATAGTTCATCAGTGTACTGGCAGAACATGTACAGGTAATAATCACAGCTGCATCATGGAAGTGTTACTGAATAGTGAGAGTTGAATGTTTTCAATCTTTTACAGAAAACTTCTGATTTTTATTTGTGATTTGTAGATGCCAATTCTTTTTCACAGTCTGCAACCAAAAGATTAACCTACAGGATGTTACAGATGTTCAGTGGAAAGAGTATATAGTTGGTTATTATGTTTTTAGAACAGATTTGGGGGAAATAAAAGTTTATTGAGCAGAAATTCAAACCATTTTGTCTGAGGCAGAGCACATTGTAAACATTTGAAAAATAAGAGATATTAGATTTTGTTCAGTTACTTCAGATCGCTGTGCTGCTGCTCTTTTGTACAATTATACCATTAGGTCTGTTCTTAAAGTTCACTTACTTGGGTTATAGTCTTATTTTTGCAATAACTTCAGATTGTTGTCCACAGGAGCTGACAAAGCGGGAGGTTGAATATATATCACTTTCGAGGGACACCACAGAAACGGACCTGAAACAGCGACGAGAGATCCGAGGTGGCAGTGCTTTTTATCTTGACCAGGCAAGTTGCAGTCATGCAATTATTATTCATTATTCACAAATCGTTATTCACAAGTAGTTTGAAGGAAGTCATGATTTATATGATGATAAATCAGTATGTGGATTGACATGTTTCTAATGCAAGTAAAACATCACTTTTATGATGGTCTCATGATTATCGTGAATGTTATCTTTACTCAAATCTAAGGTTACTCTGTCTCTTAAGAGTACTACAGGGTTGATTTAGACAGACCATTTTTGGTTAAAGCAGGATCTGTTCTGTCCAAGTTAGATAAGCACTACTCTTGCTATGTCTCTTCCTCAACACTTGCAGCACATTAGATATATTCCTGAAATGAATCTTCTGATCTAGTTTAATTGCAAAAGAGTCTAGTTCATGAGTTTTACAACTGCTTTGTGTTGTGAAACCCAAGCACAGTAGAGGGAGACAATTGGGAGATTTGAAACATCACTGCTGATCTGGAATAAAATAATGATTTAAACACTTCTGCCATCAGTATTGTCCCAGACTAGTTGCTGATTTAGCACAGCCATAGGGTGGCTTGGGTTAGGTAAGATTTCTCTTCATAAGTTATCAATGGCATGTTTCCTTTCTGATTATGCAGGTGAAATACACACTTCATCTGAAATGTCTGTTTTCCTAGATACCTAAAATTTTTACTAAAGTTCTACATGAAATGGAGGAAGCTTCCCAAACACAAGCCATATAATAAAGTGTATGGTCCTTTCTGTTCAAGACAATGAAATTAACTAAGGCTGGAATAAGTAGAAAGATGTGATATGGTTATGTGCTGAAAAAATGCAAATACAAAGTTTTTGAAGATTTGCTGGTTAAGCTGCATCCACTGAGTGGATATATATGTATACCACTGTCATTTCTGTCTATACAAAATTAGACTCTGTTTTGCAGTATCTTTGAACTATGTGAACATACTTTTTTTAATACAGTACTTTTATATTGCTAACTACACCAGCATCATAAATTATCCAATGATAAAATGTAAAATTGATTTTCAAGATACCAGAAGAATAATCTTCTGAAATGGCTTGAAAGGCTTCATGTAGTAAACAATTAAGTACCCAAAGTGACAGAAATGACAGCTTAAACTGTCCTGTAAAATGAACAAAACATGAATCTCCTGGAGTAGCACTATGCAGACTTGAGTTTGGCTTCTTTTAATCAAAGCAGATTAGAAAGGGAATTATAAAATAAGACGTGAGATTAATTGAATGAAAATATAATCATATTGGAGAGTGAGATTATAATATTTGAGAGTGTGTGTATACATATGTATGTATGTTTGTGTACAGAAAGATAAAAACCTTTCTGTATCTTACTAAATAGATGTGTAAGAATGATTTGGCTTTTATAAAAAATTAACCGAGTGGAAATTGTGTAAATCTGTGATTTATTAACTTGTTGCCTTGAAGGTGACAGTGGGTTTTTGATGTGCTGCTAAGTTAGCCACAGCAAAGGCACTGCCAGAAAGTACAGCTTCATTGACTGACTGTCACTGCAGTATCTGTGAACCTAGAACAAGAAGCAAGATAGTGAAGGCTGTAGAAAGAAGAGACAATGCACTGCTCCAAAAGTGTGAATGTTCCTAATAATTTGCTTATTTTGTCCAACACTGAGCAGAAAGAGAGAAATATTAGATAGAAATCAACAGTATTTGGATGAAATTAGTCTCTAGTGATGCTGACATAGTGTATTTTTTATCTAAAAAGAAATTACATTCTAAAGACCCCTATATGGTAGCCTTTTAACTTGTAGAAGTGATTTTTGTTTAATCATTTGCAATACTTCATTCATGTTTCTGAAAGTGTCAGTGTTTAACTGGATTTGTTAGGGTAGCAGCTCAGACTCTGGTATCTTGTTTTGATGTACAGGCCAAATAGATATATGTCTGTGATATAATGTGAGGAGTATTAGAATCATGTATTTGTAATTCTTTATAAAATGTGTGAGATTCTTTTTTCTTGTATTTGTGCGTGTTATGTGTATATTCCACTTTCTTTTCAGCTGTTACTTCCTACAATGGCGAAAGGAGCAATACTTTGTAATATGTGGGGTCATAATATCCATAGGCAATATGGACTTGATGGATTGTGCTCTGCATCAAAGCATTTTATAACTAACTGAATCATTTTTAGATATCTGTCAAGTACTAATTTTCTTTTTATTTTGCTACTCATCAGGAAGAAAAATTTAAACTACCATTCTTCCTTATTCTTGTCCAGAAGATAAACCTTCCCTAGGTTTATTTCTTTGTAGGTATTTACACTAATAAATCTGTTAAGAGCCTTAGTTTGTGTGCTGCTGGGCCTGGTCTCTGCCCAAGAGGCAAAATGTTTCACGTATCTGATGTAACTGCTGTTGTACTAATATACTTGGTGTAAAACAGCTGAAATAGCTGGACCCTGCCTAGGCAGAGACATAATTTCTTGTAAAAACAGTTTGCAGGCACTGTTGCAAAAGCATCTGATTGTCACGTTAGGGTAAGGGGTAATGGAAGGAAAACAGATCATTTGATGTGTAGTACTTCAAAAGTGGAAAAAAAATTGTATGGAGGAAGGTGAAATCAGTGACTGGGGACGCAAAAATCAGTGACTGAAATGAAGGACTATTCTAGTTCTTGTCACATTTACATATTTATGTTCTCATCATATGTTGATTCACTTTGTAGGGTAAACTTTTCTAGCCAAGTTTTCTGATTTGAAACTCCGATAAATTCAGGAGTTTATTTCTTTAGCTGCTTTTCATTCTGTGTGATGGTATAGCATCATGAAATAGATGCTCACCAGTTCAGGCCTTTCATGCTCACTGAAATACTAACTATGGCAGTCAACTGGATTCCATCTTTGGATGCTAGCTAGCATGGCTTACAGTACTCTGGTATGCTGCAATTTCTTGGGTTTCTGTGGGTTTTTAAATTAAAAAAGGAGTGGATAACAGTATCTGCTCTGTAATTTTGCTGAACTCACAGTAAAAAAATAGCCATAAAACCTACCCAGAAAGCATTTGATTAACTCACTGGGGAGGTAGCTGAATAGTGAAAATACAACCCCTTGCTCCATTACAGAGGGAGAAAAAGGCTGAATCCATTCTTAAGTTCCCTTTTAAATTTGTCTAATCATATTAATTGCTATTACATTGATTTTAATTAAATATGAACATTACATTTGTAATATGTGTAACTCAGGATATTTGTGGTCTAAATTGTAAAATGCGAATCTGTAGCTTATTGTCATCTACAGAGTGAAAAATTTTGTAACAAAAGATAGAATATACATTTTTGATGAATGGTAGGCCTGTTTGTCGTCTCATCTTGGAATGGCATTATGCATTCAGAACTTTTTTATAAAATACATGTTATTTTAAACAAATAGTACAAGACTTTAAAAATATTCAAGGAAAAAGATAACATGAAGTTTTCACACAAAGTTGACATTTCAGCTTTTAAAGTGGCTGAATGTGCCTATAGTAGGCCTTTACCTTACTGCACAGTTTTTACTGCTACTTTTATTTTGAAGGAAGTCTGTTCTCATATTCATTTACCAGCAGTCCTGGTCAACTGTGGAAGTCTCAGGTAACGGGCAGTTGGCAAATGTGACACTTGTCTACAAGAACAGTCAGAGTGAATTTGTAATTCTAGGATTCTATTACTTCAGTCCAGTAAGTAGTCATCTATTTTAGTGTGGCCAACAAGTTTCTAGTTTGCTCAGTTCATGAGGGAAAATAATAACTAGGAAATTAATAGCTTTAAAGCTGAACAAATACCTTAAAATGTAGTCTTTGGTAGAGGCATACCATTAGACATGTCATTTGCACTTATCTTTAAAGTTTAGTGAAATAGTTTCCCCAGTAGGAGACAGTAAAAGCTCCTAAGTTATTCCATTCTGCATCTCTGTCATTTATTTTCCTGGTATCTTTTACTTGTTGGGTAGTTTTAACAATTTAAATTTTAAAGATTTGATTAATTGTTTTTGCTCATGGAAATAAATTTAGAAGATACTGATTTCCTCTGAGTTTTGTGATATTTGTTAGCGTGGTAGGTTGCAGGGACTCAAATGTCCACCTCCCATTTCTGGAAGACAGACTGTATAATGTATTTAATAGTTCAAGTTTTGTCAGCCTGTTGCAGCCAGTCGGCATCATGTTAGTTCAAAAACAGCCTAAGTTTTGTGTCGTCTTTACCAGATGGTTGTTCTTCACCATAAATGACATCTGGACATTACATTGTTGTGATGTTTATGAGATACAAAAATGAATGGAAAGAATTGGGTGGGTGAGTTTGTGTGGGATATTGTGTGGGCGGTGGGAACAAGATATTGCATTGGAAGGGACATCTGAAACGTAGGCTGCAGATGTAGAGAATCCTTACCTCATGTGTTCTCGCGTTCACTGAGTTGCTTGTACTGTTGTTTTTCTACGTTGTTATGGTTGCTGTGCTTGAGATGTCATTACAGGGATCCAGTTTTCAGAGCAGGGGCAAGTCATCATTAAAAAACCCCAAAATATATGTTGAGGTAACTCCTGGAAAAGATGCAGTTATTGATTAGTATTGAGTAATTTCTAGCATCTTTTAATTATAAAACAGTTCTGAAATACAGCCTGTCCATCATATTCTGAATGAGGCCCAGGTTTGAAAAAAGTCATTTGGAGTTCCCCAAGAACCTTCCTTACGGATTTCAGGCAACCAGAATATTCTGGTGTGCAATAATCATTTTCCTGAGAGAAAATAACTACCACTTCAGTTCTGGTATGTGAAAACTATAGTGTTCAGATTCTTGTGGCTTTACAAACTATTTTGGTGAGCTTTTAAAAATTGTCTTCCTTTCTCCCATGTTTTTACTTCTCAGTGTGTGCATTGTGGTGAGCTTTTTTCTGTCCTTCTTCCTGTTCTGACACTATATAACTTCATCCATATGCTTATACACTGTGATTTATGTCAAAATTGGGGTTTACAACTTCCTGCATTTGTCATATTTTTCACTGCTCAAGTGGAGGAGAACACCATGATTCAGCTACAGGAAAGTCGATGAAAGGCTGCTTAGGGTTGTCTTGTTCCTTCTTGTCTGTGTTTTTACCTTTAAAGATGAAATGTATATTTTTGTGGGTACAGTGTGAAACTGACGTAAGGATTGTGCATAATGTATTTGTTGCATAAAGCCATTCAGTGAGATCAGTGCTGTGTGAAGTGTTTCTGTGGTAGCTGCAGGTATTCCCTGGAGCAGGTATCCAGGTTACCATCCTTCCAGAGCTCTGGGAGCACAGGTGGGAGGCAGCAGCGTCTGTCCTCTGATGAGCAAAAAAGTCCCTTGCTGCAGTGACAATGAAACTGAAAGTAAACATTTTAACAAATCCTTCTTGGCCATTTAACAAGAATGAATATGTTTAATCTCTGATTCCACGACAAGGTTACATGATATAAACCCTCCCCAGTCAAATTTGTGGTTTATGTTAGACATTTAGAGTGAACAAAACTAATGAGAGAGGGAGGCAATGCAACTCTCTCTGGGTTCTCATTATAGAATTATGAAGATTTGTTTCTTGGAAGCATTTTTAAAAAATTATTTTCAGTGACAGATTGCAAACTTACTTTCCTTCCTCTGATTTTTTTAATGCATTTTAGCTTCTATACCAATCTATCAATACACAGCTAAAACTGATGCTTTCAGGGGATGCCTTGTAGTATACCTAGCTTATTGGAAAAACTTACTACTCATTACCAACCAGAATGCAGAAATAGCATAATTCATGAAGAGATATTTCAAAGTCTGGTCTTAAGAGCAGACTGTATTCTACTTAACACAAGAACAAGAAGTAGATGAAGTGTGTATTTACTTCATTGTATTCTAAAGAACAATTTCCAGTATTTCAGATAAGCTTTGAAGATAAATGAGGAGCACACTTTGGAAGAAGGCAAATGAGAGTAAATTAGCACTCAGGGGGTGGTGGTGGTATCACTGTTACGGGATGTCTTTGATTAAGAACTAAAAAGCCATGGCTGTGCATTCAGCCTTTCCTGAAATTGATTGTAAAAGGTGCATATAGGTAGGCAAAGATCATTTGAAGCTTATCTTTTGAAATTTTATTTTCCTGAGAAATAGAATTTTGAATAAAAAGTTAAAGCTCTGTACTTACTATTTATTAGAAAGTACAGTTTCTAAGCTCTGTACTTATTAAATTGGGATCCTGTAAGCTGACAATCAGCAGTCAGCATAGTGTATGTAGTAAGCTGCTTCTCAAGATTGCATTGCTAATAGAGAACATCCTCTTTCTTGAAGTTAATGATTGTTATATGCTTCCTAATATTTGTCCACCTGTACAGCAGACTGCCTTCATGTACCAGTTCAAGAGAGAGGTTTGTGTTAGTGCTGGAAGCCTGTTACTTCAGCAAGCCTTCATCCATAGTGTGCGTGTCTCCTCATGAGTCAACAAGATTCTATGGATACTCAAAATATTTTGAAACCATATGAACAGAATGTGTATTTTCCTCTGGCTAGTAAAAATCAGTCATAAAGTCTTCATAGACTTATAATATGCAGAATCCAACCAGCTTGGCAAATAAATTGTTTGTTAAAGCATATTCTGGCTGTGTCTCCAAGCTGCATTTAGACAAAATCACATTTTGTTCATGCCAGGTATTGGACTGTCTGCTGTAGACTCAGGTTTTCTATTCAAGCAGGTTGGAGCAGATTTTTGACTTGACCAACGACTTTCCTAGGGAAGAATGTTAGTAGAAAATTCATCCTTTGTACACATTTTATGGGATGAGGAGAGAAGTGTTTTATGTTGTCTGTTAGTAGTGTATGATGTCCTGAATGAAGACAAATATTCATTGCTTTTTTAAAGAATTGTTTGTTCAGTGGACGAGAAATAATCTGAGGTTTAGTGCTTGATTAATAGGCTTATTCCAGGTTCCTCCGATACAGATTGTAAGGCTAGATATAAAAATGTTGTTTTTCTACGAAGGGAACTTGATCTGGAGATCTGTACCAGCATTTACGAGTAATCAGTGAACCACCTTAATTCAGTAATATCTGTCTGAGTCCACATAAGATACATTAGTAATTAGCAATTGTTTCCATCTTAATAGTGATGTGAAAAGCTTACTCTGTGGCTAATTTGCTAGTTGTTAGTTATGCTTCTAAACGGTACAGCAGCATCTTAATTAGTCCTATTGTTTAGTGTTGTGGTGGTTTAACACCAGCCAGACATTAAACTCCAAAGAAGCCTCTCCCCTTCCCCTCTTCCCCCTCCAGTGAGAGAGGAACAAAATCTTAGACTATGGGTTGAGATTACAATTTACTGAAAGCAAACATCAATGGAATAAGAAATGCAGAGTAAAAGCAGCAATATTAACAAAAAAAATTTTAAAAAAAGGTGCTTTACACACAAAAGGTGCTTTACACACCACCTTAACTTAGTTCTGGCTTCCCCAGATGAAGACAAGGTGGTGGGTGCTCCCACAGTCAGGGGCTCCTGTCCCTAGCCCCAAGACAAAACAAGTGTAAAACAATGATGGACAACCCCCGAACACTAGATCACATTGCACCATGCCACCTGTTTCTGGACAGCTCTGCTCTGCTGGGACTCTCTTCAGCACGGCGCTACTGCTTTTGACCAATCCATGCCTCTGGGGCTTGATTTGGGCTCAGCCCCTCTCATCTTGGTTTTGCTGCTGCTTCATTCCCCACGGCCACTTCCCACTCTGGCACTCTGCCGCCCCGGCTCTGCTGAGGTTTGACTCTGTGCCAGCTGCACTCCCAGACCCCTTCACCAGGCTCCACTGGGCTCAGCTGTGTTCATCACCCAGAGCTGCACTCTCCTGAGGGATGGGGAGGGATGGGCAGTGCGAGTGAGCGCAGGATCCGCATGGCTGGTCCTGGCAAGCTCTCCCAGAGAGAGAGAGTGGAAGCAGTGTCTCACTCATGGTGTGTACTCATCCTTTGCTTCCCCAAAGCCGTGCCCCAGGATGATGTGTGTGGTATAGAACAGCAGCCTGGCCATACTGATGTGGCTCTGAGCTCCGACCCCTCTCCAAAACCAGGGCAAGTGTCTTCTGTGTCTCCTCAGATGGGTCTCTGAGTCAGCTGTGTGCTTTAAACCCACGCAGCAATTAATTTGTTGTGCTGAACTCATCTTTGTTTCTACTTTATCCTTATGCATTTGTCTTTTATATATCTGCTTTCATATGTAATTTTTCAGGGGGTTATTTTTGTATTCTGCTGCTTCTTCATTATTCTTATATCTTCCTTCTTTTTCTCTGACCCATTTTTGGCATCTATTGTATTCATCAGAGATTTCCATCTAGCGTTATGTGACAAGTTCTTCTGTGGGAGTTTATAGGAGACATGCTGGGAAAAGATTTCATTTGTTCTCCCTTTGCAACTGTGCTTGTGTCTAAAATTGTGTTTAAATGTGATAGGAATGCAAAGAAATACTCTGGTGCCTCTAAATGTTGCCTGTGCCCAAACCTGCCGCATTATTATCAGTTAAACTTCTGCAAATTGGAAGAAGACAAGAATGCATTGTATTTCAGAGTCTTTTACTGGGCAGTAATTATGAATATTAGATATCAAGTGTACTTAATGTACTTGAGTTAATGTCATTGTAAAAAAATCATCAGCACCAGAGGTTAGTTTTACATTTTGGCTCCACATTAATAAGCAGCCATATATAAACAACCAATAAAGTAGAAAAGAAACCATTGTCTAACCCTAAGTCTCCAAAGGATTATCAAGTTAATGGCAGCATTTTTATTCTGGTTTTGTGGAAGACCTTATTCAGTCAGGGAATATAATTTTAAATCCTTTTAATTTTATCACTCTTTTAAAAATCTGATTATTTGTAGTACTATTTCACTTTCATCATCCATGTTTGGTTTGAACAGACATATTCTAATCAAACTAAAGTGATGTACTGAGGATGAATTATGCTGGTGCATATTCAGAAAAATCTAAATGAATATTGGACTTTTTTCTAAATGTCTCAATATAATTGTAAACAGGTAAAACCACCTTGATTGTATGTTTTCTGTTAAAAATGCTATCCCAGAATTGATCAGTGGTGCTAAAATACCCAAAAAAGCAAAACATTGTGCAACATCAAAAAGAAAGGATCACACACACACACACACACATATATATATGTGTATATACTGTGTTTTGTCTAAAATTCTGCAAGGTTTTATATCTTATTCTTGATACAAAATACCTGAACTTATTTCTGTGAGTCTCCATAATAGTTAGGCAGTAAAACTCCAGGTCGAGAATGTGTTGCACTGTTAAGGTGATCAGCTGTCAACCTTCCTGATCACTGCTGATGGGAGCCGTGTTAATTCTTACAGAAATAAATATTGTTTTGGGAAAGTTCTTGGAAGAAATTGGAGTTTCTTTTTCAACAGGATTTAATTAAATGTATAAAGTTCATTTCTATTAAAAAGTTGTGGGCTTGTTTTTTGGTTTTTTTTTAAAGTGTGCAGTTCGTGCAGCTACTGAAGGCAGAATCCTTGTTCTGGAGGGCTTGGAGAAGGCTGAGCGGAATGTCCTGCCAGTGTTAAACAATTTGCTGGAGAATAGGGAAATGCAGCTTGAAGATGGTCGTTTTCTCATGTCTGCAGATCGTTATGACAAACTTTTGCAGGTATGGAAATGCTATTTATATTTTCCTTTTTTTCTCACCCCTCCTCTTTTTGGTAATGCTGGAACACTGTTGTGAAGGTGAGAGTACTTAGGAGTCAAATGGGGGAAATCTCACCAAGGTTTCTGTGTTTTTTTCTGGGACATTACATAGAATGAAATAGGCAGGGTGAAAGCTATGCAAGAAGTCAAACTGCAGTTTTCAACAATAACAAGTTTTCATCTCTATGTTGTTTTCATATGAAAAAGAATAGTCCATGTTAACCTTGTGTGAAGCCTGTGTGCTTCTAAAATGTGAAAGCCACAATTTGAGAATAACTAAAATGTACTTCTGAAAAGATATTTGAAATTGTTGCCATGAAGTTCAGATAATGCTTCAGCATGGCAATAGCCTTGTTGCTAAGCTGTTAAAATATTAGGATACCAAAAGAATGAGGTCAAGATGAGTGTCTGTGTATTCAGTCACTATATTGGTGCTCTTTTGCCTTTAATTTACAAAAGCATATGTAAATAGCAATCTAAACTATAGAAAGTTATTAGAGGCTTTTCCTTTGATAGGAAATGGGATTTTTAGTGTCTGCTGTCATTGCTGCTTAAACCATATTCATTTTTTTGGGCTCTGAGCGCTACTGTTGAAACTTGGGTGGATACTCTTCAGGCTTTTGGGAACCTCAGTAAATTACTATTTTTTTGGACAGTTTCAGTAGTACCTTGCATTTTACTTTCATGTACTGTAGTTTCCAGTCATATACCTGTCAGTCTGACAACTGTGTGCCCACCTGCTCACTCATGTTTTGTCTGTCACACCTAACTGTGGTTATAGGTGCATGATTCAAACCCATGTGGCACAGCAAGGAAATTTGCAATAAGCCTTCAGTCATTGATCACAATTATATGAAGTTGCTAGCTGTGCTGAAATATCATATTGAATTTCTGAAAATATATCATTATTTCTTATGCTTCTCATCCACGGTTAAAATTCTTCTGATCCATGCCTTTTCAAAAATATTTTTATGATATTTAATTAGTAGATGTAGTTACTGGAAGCATTATTATTATATTTCAAAAATAAGCTTTTAAAATGTAATTGTATTTAAAGACTGAAAATGAGAATTCAAATTTAGATTTGGCTGTAAAACATCTTCTTTCTTCCTTTGAAGCACTTTTCTAATGACTAAATATTTCAAAATGAGTGCCTCAGGCACACCGATAATAGTATATGAATTAAATAAATCTCTTGCTACAATACTAAATCTAATATTGTTGTTTTGTTATTTGGGGACTGTTGTATTATATAAACTAATGTTCAGTTTCGCTTCTCCTGGGTGAAAGATTACTGTGCATTTAAGTCTGAAGGAAATGTATTCATGTATAGTTTCCATGAGGACTTAAGTGTGATATGGACAGATAGAGTACATTTTTTGTATGCAAAGAATTCTTTGCATGACATAATGCAATTAATAATTAATACAATTAATGTCCTCATGAAGGAGTCTACTTCTGTATTAGTTTTTACAATACAGCATAATTTGTAAATGAAACTTCTAAAATGGTGATTTTAGTTGCTTTTACACTTATAAGAGAGGGAATAAAGAAGAAAAAACTTGTTCATTGTAACACACTTGTAATATTTTTGAAATAAAATTAATTTTGTGGTCAGTTTATTTTGTGTTCTTTGTAAAAACAGTGTTGTATTGATACCTTTTCACAAGATGTAATGTAAGGTAACATCACAACAGGCACCATCATCTGTGGGGTTTTGGTCAGGATGCTACCGGTCTGAAAGCTGTATTAATCAAGCATTCTTTCTATGTTCATTTTGGAAAAACTTGTTTTTATTGTCTACTGATTTGACCAGTTTAGGGCTTCTAGCCACTCTGCATGCAGGATGAGAACATTTGAGAACATTACTACACTTAGGCTGAAGGACTGGGGCTTTTTGTTGAGCTGGAGCTTAGTCATCATAAGTTTTTAATGATGCGATGTGGGGTTTTTTTCTTCCTGTTGCTCTATTTTAATTTATTTAGGAGCATACAAAATCAGAATTAGATGCATGGAAGATTGTTCGCGTTAGTGAAGATTTTCGAGTGATAGCCTTGGGCCTGCCAGTACCTAAATACTCTGGTAACCCTTTGGATCCACCCCTTCGCTCTCGATTTCAAGCCAGGGATGTTTATCATCTGCCCTTTAAGGTGAGTGTCGTAGCAGAAGACTGGATCATTTGTACTGAGTAGAGATAATATTCTGATGTAATTATCCTCTGAAAAGAATTCTTGAGTAATACGTTTATTTTAAAGTGCATTTTTCATATCTTCATATTGCATAATAAATTCCTGACATGCAGTCTTAGAGTGGCCATGGAATACTGCAGCAGAAGAGTAATTTTTGTAACACAAATAACCCTAAAAGAAAGAATTTGATCTTTTTTTATTCTTACATAAAATTACTTCTTTGTCAATGAGTGAGTAGAATCTTCATGTCTAAATTAGAGGGAAAGACAGAAAATGCTTCATATATCATGACCTGTGACCCACAGCACAATACCAAAATTAATTTACTCTGTAATTTTATGTTCTATTTCCAGGACCATCTTCAGCTATTATATTCAATTGGATCAAACATTTCCACAGAGAGGTAATTTTCATAATTTAAAAAAAACCTGAATGAATGAAGAAGCTATGTCCTTTCAGGATTCCATGCCATTTTTGTGTCTCTATCACTGCAAAGAGACCAGAATTGAAGAAATTTTTAATATGTGTGGGTATATGCTTGCACAGCTTTTTGTATGCAGTCTTTATATAATGTATCCTTAATGCTTAAAACTTCAGTCATACCTTACTTGTGTGCATTCAGAAGAAGCTTCAGCATCTTTTACTGTATTTAAGTTTTTATGCTTTAGTATTTTATATATAGATAGCATGTATAAACTCTGTAATTACTTTTTCCTATGCAGAATTTCTCAGCTCCTGTCTTTTGCTACAACTCTCTGCTCTCAGGAATCTTCTGCACTGGGACTTCCAGATTTTCCTTTAGACAGCTTATCGGCTGCAGTTCAGATTTTGGTATGTGCATACACGTGCTGTGAAACTGTATGGGTTTAAAATTTCTCAGAATTAGATCTGGTTTATTCATGTTGTAAGAGAAGATTAACATGAATGTTTAAAAAAATTAAAAAGCTGAGAATAGTTTGAGGGAGAAAAGTGTCAGTCAGATATCTCTAGAAAATACTTTAAACAAGCATATAGAGTAATACTGAAGGGCAAAGTATCGTAGGACATAAGATTTGTGTTGTTATTAAATGTGTCTTAGTGTTTAATTTAGTTTTTTTCCCCTCTGGTAAATCATCTTACCTGACGTCAGAGCATCTACAGTTTATCCGATGGCACTGCGGTAGTGAGTGGAGAGAAATAAAAACCACAAACTAAAAGTGCTTTGGATTTAATGTTACGCATGTATATCAGATTGATTGCATTACAAAGTCATCTATTGGTCTCCACTGATGTCTTAAAGGACCCAAAACAAACGTGGGTGTAGGAAACAGTTAAATTGTATGAGATGAAGCCTACATTAGGTCTTTGGGCTGACTGGTGTATTTAGAATAAACAGAAATGGAGGATTATGTGAAGATGCAGGTTGTGCAATCTTGAAGATGCAATGCTTCCTGACAGCTACAGTCCACAGGGAAATAGGAACTGTACATCTGCACAGTTCACAGTGACAGGTCAGGCAGGTCAGGACTAAAGCTGTGGCAGTCTTTCTGCTTTCCTGGATAGTCCTTTGTCTCTTGGACTTCATAATTGCATGGTAAAAAGTCAAAGACAAAATGGAAAGTGCCTCCTGAAGGAAATCAGGAGAGGCAGAGAGAGAGGAGTTGGTGCCCTTTTGCATGCAGGAAGATATGGCCAACCCAGGAGGGTAAAATACCAGGAGAGTTTCTCAGACCCTTTCTCCAAGGTGCAGGTGTCTATAGAAGGAACTCGGAATAGTTCTGTGTTGTTTCATGTGCAGTCATTTTACCTGCAGTACTGCTCAGCAGCAGATCACTTCCTACATATTTTATTGGATTGTATACATTAAAGCATATCAATTACTTGTGTTACTGTGGTGCTCAGTCCTCTCAGTTGTGCTGGACACTTAGACAGAATTTGTTTTTTGAATTAGTGGTCCTACATTAGATTTTAAGAAGTGATTAAAATTCAAGTTCAGTGGAATGAAGTAGGGTTTGGAGGGCTTTAGGAAAGAAATATGTGTTGGATTTTAAAATAAATTGTGACTTTTTATTCTTTGAGCCCCAAAGTGAAAAATTATTTTTAAATGAGTGCCAGATGGCTTTCAGGGTAACAGAAAGAAAATGAGCCCTAAGCTAGTATCTAAATTATGGAGTGACGGAAGCATTTTATTTTGCATTAGAGAATGTGAAGTGTTACCATTGTATGACACTGTCTTTTTTAGGTAGATGGAAACTGTTTCTTTTAGAATTAGTTTTAATCACTTGGATTTCTAAGCTGACTACTCTCAGTGATTTCTAGCTACAGTGTTTTTCCTTTGTATACTGGGTCAGTGCCATACTCTGCTTCTAATTTGGTTGGTCTAACTGTTTAAAAGTGTGGAGAGAGTGCATTGTAATGAGTAGTTTCTTATCTTCTGTCGTGGATTCAACACAGTCCCAAAACATCATGTCTTGGCTTGAAAACTCCTGCCTGACAAAAGGGAGAATTTTTTCTTAGGGTCCTGTTCTGAAGAGGCTTATTTCATACATTCCATTGTAATTATTATTAATTTGAGATAATGTGGAAAAATTACATGGCATGTCTTTATATATAGATGGAGGGCTTTTGAAATGCAATAAAGAGCTGCCTGATCCTTGAAGGTGTACATTTACTACAGTGCAATAAATGGTTTCTTTTTACTGATTTTTTTTAATGTGGAACATTATGAATAGTATTACTGCATATAAATATAAATTGAATTACGCATTTCATAAAATATGTGTCTCCTGGCTTCATTTCCAAGGAACTCTTTTTTCAGTTGCACACTTATGTAAATCCAAGTGTATAACTGAAAATTGGTTAATTTTATTTGAATTGTTTTATTTGCTTTGATGAAGGCTTAAAAAGATAGTGCCAGTCAAATGACTGATTTTCACTAGTGTTACACACAAGTAGTCCTTAAAAATTTGGAAGTAATTTTTGAAGCAAACAATCAATGCTTAATTAATTAACTTAGGGAGTTTGAAACACATTTTTTCTACCAGGAGAGGCTTTATGCATAGTGTCTTCATTAGTCATAAATGCATTTCTCTTTTTTTCTCTATACTGCAGCAAAACAGTCAAATCTTTGTCTAGTTCAGTCAGCAATTGACGAAAGAGTTAGTACTTAAAACTAACAAGGAGATAGTAAAAAAATAAAAGATTGTTTTCAATTTTGTGTAGAAAGTGCAAGTATACTTGGTAACTCTTTTCAAAACAAAATAATTTTAACCAAACTGTTCAGAAATTTTTATGAATTGTAGAATCTGTACAATAAAATAGAATCAAAATTAAATACTATAAATTGCTGTGAATGTGTAAATCATTATTGTAATACAGATTTCTTGTCATATTGATTCTTTTCTAGTAGTACTGTGAAACTCATTTACCTGTGGTGGGATTTGCCTCTCTTGGTGGTATTTGACTTTAGGTGTCTGAGCCAGTCACTCTAGCTTCCATTTATGCACAGGAAGGAAAATAATTTTTAGGTCATAGTTCTTCTAATCTACTTTGGACATTTATCTTATGATGAATTCCACCTTAAAAATCCCTGTTTTGACATCTAATCGAATACTGCATGTAGTGGTCCTTTGTATATTGCCCTTACAGTCTTATTTTAAGTTCAAAGCTGTGCAGGATTTTAGGCTAATGGCTGATGACAGAATGAGCCAATAATTTTTTCAATTTTTATTTTTAAATTTTAATTAGGATTCCTTTCCTATGATGTCAGTCCAGCACGTTATTGACCGGCTTTACCCCTATAATCTTTTCCTTGGAAAGGAAGGCAGGACTGCAGTCAAAGACATGTTAAAAGTAAGTATTGCTCATTTATATTATAATTCCAGGGAGTCATCAATTATTGCAGTAGTTCTTCTGACTAATGTTATTTCACTACTTCTGTATAAAAAATGAAATCTTAAGTAAACTAAATGGCTACATTATTGCTGATGCTTAAAACTTTCATAACAGTATTTTAAAAAAGCATCATAAGCTGGTAAATTTTGTTGCAGGGGAAGGTGAAACATCTAGGTTCTTTGGAATATTTAGACCTCAGTTAAAACCACAGAAATGTCCTCATTATATAATAAGTGGTTACTTAATTTGAAAGTAGTTACTTGTGTGGTTAAGGTAGTCAAATGCTTAAAAAATGCCTCTGGCATTTGAGTTTTAAGAGAAGATTCTAAAAAGGCTATAGATATCACATGCACAATGTACATTCACTATAGCATGATTATAAATTGTATCTGGATTTGGTTTGTGTTGTTTTTTGTTGCTTGTTGCTGGTCAGATCTGTTTTGTTGGTTTGCCCATGTTTAATAGTAGCTTACAAAGCCTATAATTATGGTGGGTTATTTCATTTATCTTTTAATATTTAAGCACAGTGTCAGCTCTCTTTAATTTTTAGTCTGTTGTAGGAGTCCTGTATGTTGTAGAAAGCTAGCATTCACAGCTTAGAGCATTTTAGCCAGCTCTTCCAGTACTGAAAATTAGATGTTATTTCTATGTTCATATTTGGAAATAACCAGCTTTGTAGCTAGTGAATATTTGGTTTTCCTAAAACCAAGCTTATGTGTCAGGAAAATGTTTGCAGCCCATTCCTGCTGACATCCCCTTTCCCCCTCCTCGCCCTTCCTTTTTTGCACTGGAGTTCAGTCCTGTATTCCCTGTGTAACTAGGCTGCTCTCCTACTTGTCTTCCTGAGTTTTGTGTTGGACAGTCCTTGCATTTGAAGGAGGCTGTCCTGAATGACTTGCTAGCTCTTCTGATCTGTCAAAGCTGACTAGTGTGGGGTCATACCTACCACTTCTCTAAATAAGTCAATATGGCCTGAAGTCATTTGTCACTTATCTTCAACTGTAGCAGAGGAATTTCCACCTGAATATGAGGAAGACTTTACTGTGCGGGTAACCCAGATTAATGTGGAACAGATTGCCCAGAGAGGGTATGGAGTCTCCCTCACTGCAATTATTCAAGAACCATCTGGACACAATCCTGTGCCATGTGCTCTGGTATGACCCTGCCTGAACAGGGAGGTTGGACTGGATGACCACTGTCATCCCTTCCAGCCTGACCCATTCTGTGATTCTGTGTCATGCTGTATTGCCCTTCCACCACAGTTTGGGGTAATTGAAGTTGCCCATAAGTGCCATCATCTGTGTGGAAATAGACTTCTGTTAGCAGAGCAGTAACAGTCACTTCTGTCTTAATGTGCCTTTATTTTAAATACTTTGTCATTTTGTTTACTCGTTCATTTATAGATGGTGAATGTCTTTATATTCAATACCATCAGCTTCCTTAATTTTGTATTTCTTTTCTTTAACTTCGTGTTGTGTGTGCTGTTGCTTCTTGTGTAAGACAGATTGATTTGACTTGTAAGATCTTTCATTCTCTGTAATAATCTACTTTTAAATCCCTCATTATTACATTTTTCTGTGTTAATTTTCCTCTTTTTTTAAAAACCTTTTGCATCACTACTTATACAAACTTTTTTCAACAAGTACATGTAATCTTTTTTTTTCTGTTTGCACACAACAAATGTTGTTAAGCAATGAACCTTAAGAAATACAGAAAATAACTGGTGGTATTGAGGAACGTCTGTTTATAATAATGTTATAGTAATAGCAGCTCCAGAACTGTATAAATATTAATAAAAGATAATTTTTTCCATTCAATAAGAATGGTGAGGGAGAGGAGTCTAGCAGAATTAGGTGATTTCTTATTCTACTTTTCTGTGGGTTTCCTAAGAGTGCCCAGGTAATAATTGCCACTGAATACTTCCTTCTGTGTAAAAGGAAAGGCTAATCTTAACTGGGTGGTAACAGGAGTTGAAAAACTAAATACTGGAAGTGTGTTGGCATTGATGGATTGATTTGTGTATTCAGTCACTTCTTAACATCAGCTAACATTTAAAGAAAAAGAAACCAAATTTCAGATAATGAAATGTAAAGTTTAGACATCAGACTCAGAGACATGGGGATGTAGTAACATAGCTGATAACATATCCTAATTTCAGGATATATTCTGTTCCAGTCAGCTGTTGGAGCTGAGAAGTGAGATAGCCAGCAGTTACGCCAAACAGCTTGTTTTGGCAGCTGTTAGACGCTGTGCTTGTTTCCTGAGTAGATCATGTTCTTAAGGCACTGTCTTCCCAAATGTTATCTTCAACATGGGGAAATCCTTTCCCTATACACCTCCTTCCTTACTGAGACTACACCAAGAGCTAGACCTTACTTGTAATTCTTATTCTCAATAACGAAATAATGTGAAGTACTGACTTATACCTTCCCTGGGAGTGAAGGTAGTTTATTGGGAGTTTTGGATGAGAAGCTTGATGTGACCCGGCAATGTGAGCTTTTAGCCCAGAAAGCCAGCTGTATCCTGGGCTGCATCAAAAGCACCATGGCCAGCAGGTCGAGAGAGGGGATTCTGCCCCTCTGCTTCTCTCTGGGGAGACCCCACCAAAGAAAGAAAGGATGTCTATCAACCAACTTTTCAATTTGATAAAAATGTAACTCCCTGTTTCAAACTAGTTAGCATAAAAAAAGGTGTTTAAGGATTGCATGCTAATCCAGCATCAGCACTGGTCTTTAGAGGTCTTTGGACAGGACAGAAATACCAAAATAAACTCTAGAATTATGTGTCTTTGTTTACCATTATTTGAAGTTACTGCAGTTTTCCAACTGTATCAATTTGGATTCTGATTCTTAAAGGAGATCCTTAACTCAGAGGATCTTACAAAGGAAAACATGAACTGATTGGAATTCTGGCCTTTAAAATTATTCTCTACTTGCATGAAACTCTGGCATGACAAATTATTTTGACTGACAGATATAGATTTGAAATCTATTTGTAAAAATTAAGTTTAAAAGTTTTTTTCTCTGCAAGCCTGAGACATGGAGAAATCACTGATTTCAAGGAAAACAACTTCCATTTAAACATTCTCATGCAATAAGCTTGAGCATATATGATGTGTCTCCCACAACATAGGAGTTTTCTGTATGCAACTGAGAGGCTTTAATAAAACTGGTCAGCTTTATTTAGGCCAAGTGTAGTGGTGAATAAGAAACTTCACATTTTCTGTACTTATTTCTTCATTGTGCCATAAACTTTTAGTGGTTTACTCCAGATTCATTGGATATTTTGGGTTTGCTTTTTTAATTCTCACATGCCTTTTGCATGCCTTCTTTTCACAGTGTTGGAAACGCGCACTGTTTGGATCTTTTTGCCTTCTAATCAGGAGAATCATTCCATGAGATTTTAGAAATAACATTTAGAACAGATTTGTCTTAATAAATGAGCAGGTCACTTTTAGCCTATATACTTTTCAGCTTCACTCTAAAGCCCGAGAATTTTTCTTCACTCTTTTCATGCATTGATTAATTTTGTGTTTACTGTCTTTGATCTTATATCAGATAAAAGGGTTTTTTTTTTCTTTACTCATTTTTGTATTCCTTTCACACCCATTTTAATCTTACCTGATGTTCTCATCAAAAACTGTTTCACTTCCTCACAGTAATCTTCAGACTACATAGGAACTCTCACAAGTCTGGAATTCTATTTCTTGTCTAGACAAGAAAGAATTCTTCAGAAGAATTCTGTTCTAAGATATTTCTGTTGCAAATTTTTTTCTAAGGAAAGGTTTGTTTCTCTCTTACTCCTTCCAAAGTATTTTATAATCTTTGGGGTTTTGTGTTAATAGATGCTCTTGGTGCCAATACATACCATTGTAGTGGAATCTGTCAGACTTCATCTATCAGTCGATCCCATCTTGCACTTCGTATTTTGGTTCTTGTGAAGCAGTTCAGTCTTCTTGTTCTTTGGAAAATTCTCTTTCCTTCCCATGTAGAGAATCTTCCAGCCTTTGGATGCCTCTTTTGAATAGCCTAGCTGCCTTGTGGGTTTGAAGAGTGGTCATCTGCAGCTATGGCTCAATTAAGCTCTCTGTTCCTTTGACCAGCTGGATTACTGGTGTATTCTTTGCATTTTCCATTTCAAGACAATACAGATCATTAGATGCTGCCAAGTGGTCAGAATTCTTCTTCCTTTTTTCCTAACTTTTCCAGTTTGCCTTTTCTCACGTTTCTAGGCATGCAGAATGTGACCTGATTATTATGAACTGCCAAACCACTTCCCTGGTTTTTGGTGGCTAGTCCATTCTTTTGCTTTCCTCTGAGTCAACGAGGCTGCCTGCTTCTGGCCCTCCAAGAATTTCCCAAACTTTGTGATACTGAATGTGCTCGGTAGTTGTTGTTTCAAACCACAAATACTTTTTCCTTTGCAGCTATCAGCTTGAACATTTTGTAGAGGAAGTTGTTTCTCACTCAGCATAATTGTTTAATGTGTTGTACATCCATTTTGTGCCACTCTGATTCCATATCTGCCTATCATAATTCTAAATGAAGACCTATGTCAAAGAGATCTGTCTTGCTCTTAAAGTCACAGACAGTTTTGTTTGCAGCTTCTGTAAGTGTGGTAATTTGTTTAGTTACTGGAGTATTCAGTTCAGCACCATCTATGTGATTGCATGTGATAAATTCAAATTGTTAGATGAATTTAAGTAGTGTAAATTCAGTAACAGTTTGCACATAGACATTCCTCTTTCACTGTCCTGACTTAATATCTAAAAAGCTACAGAACCCTCAACAACAACAAAGAACAACAAAGAAAACCCCACCAAAACAAAACAAAAAAACCCAGCCAAACAAAAACCTTTGAAATTTTAAACTCCCAAGATTTTTGTGTACAAATTCTGCTGTTGCTGTCTCCAGATCCTTGTTACCCAGTATCTAGGGTCTGCTGATGCAGGTAAGCTTGCTTGCTCACAGTTATTTTCTCTTCTTGGTAAAGGATTTTAGTGTACAAGTAGTTGGCAATTTTGTGTATGAGCACCCTTGACTCTATCCAAAATGCCATTAACTTAGTAAGAATATTGCAATTTAGTAATGAAGATAAGCATGAGAACATTTGGTTGTTGCTTTCACAAAATCATAGTTGGAGTGTTTCTTAGAATCATACTCAGAGATAGGACTCAGTAGGTATTCCAGTTCTCTCTTGTTTGTTAAGAATTTAATGGTTTCTGAAGTAGACTCAGCTGTTGCAATAAGAATATAATTTGGTGCAGCCCTTTACTAAAGCACATTTATCTTAAATAGATGTTTAAACATGATATTTTTGTAGGCTTTTGTTCCAGAATGGAAATCTACAAAGTGATGGAGAGCAAAAGCTTTTGTAAAAATCCATCTGTTTTCTTTCTAAACTTTAATAAGCAGTGCTATGAGTCCTAATAGTAATAATACTTCATGCCTTTTAAGAATTTTTCTACATTAATGATTTCTATTTAAAAAACTCTGTTTTCTAAGAATTCTAAGGAGTTGGATAGTATTCCTTTTTCTCTTGTTGACTCAGCTTCCATTCTGTTGAATAAAATGGCTCTCTGAGTTCAGTAGTTTCAGTTATTAGCTTTTTTTGTGCATTAAGTCCTCAATATGACTCTTCTTACCAAACGTTTTTAAAATGGTTTTTATGCTTTCTATGTACAGCAAAAATAAAGAGTATAGTGCTCAAAAGAGGATTGTGAAAACATAAGTCCTGCTTTGTGTCCTTGATATACCCAGAACATGCTAAAGGCTTAATTTGTGCAGGTTGTCCTCAATTTTCATTGTGTAAGGCAGCTGTGAACCTAAGTAAATGCAATGGTTGCTGGTTATTTTTATTGGCAGTCAGATGTTTAAGTCTTCACTTTGTTGTAATGACCTGCAGAGATAGGTGATCTATTATTACACATGCTAAAGGCTATGGTTCATTTCTCATGTTATTTTGGACTGTCAGGGTAAGACTTGGCAAAATCATCATGTGACATTTTCATTTTACATCTGTCACTACAGTCTGAATAAGTAAAATTGGTTTTAAATGTAAAAAATATATAGGCAATCAAGAATGTGAACGCACAGGTATCTGAAGTAAAAGTTGAAGTGAAGTAAAGTAAATGGATTTAGGAATTCATAAGGAATCAATCATGAATATGCTTCTGACATTGTTATAGAAGGATCAGTTTTAAAAACCAGAAAGTTGTATTTAATAATGAATTTCCTCACCCCTCAATTCTGCAGCGCTTTGAGCTCCAAGATTCAGAAAAACACTTGTTTCCCAGGAAGATTACTAAAGTAGAAAGTGTACATGGAGAGAAACCCTTCAAGGCTGATGTTACTGTCCATGTTGGTGAAAAAGAAGTGACAATCCAGGTATGAATTTACGTGCTCATCAAACTATAGAATGTTTTTAAAAATCACTAACTTGTTTTGGTATCTTCAAGAATTTGAGACACTTGTTACTAAAAGTCATTTACACTGAACTTTGTTGGTTTTTTTTGGCAGAATAACACATGGTATTTATTGGAGATGCATTTAGATACTGAAATATTTATTTGTGGGTACACGTGATTTTATTTCTGGATAAACTAATAATTCCCTACATGTGAATCATTAAAAAAATAAAGCCTCTCAATTTCTTTTTTTTTTTAATTGGATTAGAATAGTGGAGTACTTATGATGCTCTTGATGCTGCTTTCCCTTTTTCTTTTTGTAAAAACAATAGTCTGTCTTTGTTTACACTTCAAATGAAATCTAATGAGTACTAGGTAATGTTCTGACACAGGATGTTGGGAAAATGGAACAAAGTAATCACATCAAATATGATTAGTTTGAGTTTCTTCCAATGAAGTTTGTGACCTGCTAGGTGGTGAAATAAGTTCTTATTCAGGAAACAGATGCTGATCTGAGAATTTGAAGTTAGTGTTGAATTTGGAGAGGCTAGAGAGTCTGTAAAGAAGGTGCATTAGTGAGTGTCAGAGAGATTATAACAACATTGGTGAGGAATATCCTCAGAGAGTTTGTACCATGACAAAGTGAAGAGGGGAGCAATAGCAGATGGAAAAGCTGAGTCTGCAGGAACTCGGTTCACTTCTTTTCTGAGGCACAGATTCTTGGTTTTGTTTGACATATAGGTGATACCTTCTGTAAGTGGGTCTGCAGAATGTCTCTGGGAACTGGAGGCCATAAGAGGTTTGCAGATGAAACAGTTCCCAGACTAGAGCAGGAAGTGGAGATGTAGAGCAAGTGCCTTTATGTGGCGAACAATTGAAACTCTTCAAAGTTCGGGTCAAAGTAGCTCCTTCAGATTTTCACAATACTAACTGGTTTTTCTCTTCCATGTGTCTCTAATGAGCAGCGAATTTTGGTGAATTTTTAATTTGTCTCTTGCATGAACAGCCTCAGGTTCTTTCCAGACACCAGTGCTGTAATTGTATTGATTCATATTTTGTTATTTTTTTCATGAAGGGTGAGTGAAGGAGGTGTGAAGGAGCTTGTCTGTTAGAAATTAGGTGGCTTAATTTTTTGCCAGTGACAGTTTCAAGTTTGATGGATGACAGTTTTCAGCAAAATTTTGCGGTAGTTTCGGACAAGCACAACCTAGTCCCCACAAAGCCTAGAGCTATCACAATATAGCTTATTTAGCATTTTGATTTACTTTTTTTTTTCTTACAGGTTCCAGCTGGAACTGGAATGTTAAAAAATCGTTCTCAATCAGATACTTTCATAAGGACTTCCAGCCATAATCAACTGTTGGCAGAAATGGTGCAATCCCATATGGTTAAAGATATGTGTTTAATTGGAGGAAAAGTAAGAATTTAAATTTCTGTTCTCCCTTTTTCCCTGTGATCTTTAGAATGTAAGCTTGTCGCTGTTGAGCCGCTAGCAGAGAAGAGATCCCGAATTCTCAGTGTGGCATAGAAAAAGCGCTTTATTATTTTGAATCCAACATATATGTAGACTTTTCAGAGGTCACCCAGATTGGTCAGTCAGAAACCTCCCCCTAGGCCTGATTGGCCAGGCCTGAACTGTCCAAATCTCGAGACACTGTAACAACAACATCCAAACTTTATCTTTGTTTATAAAACACAGGAGAATGTTCTCATGGGAAAGACCTGTGCTAGCCACATAATCTAATCAATATTTTTTAACTTTTTAGGGCTGTGGCAAAACAGTTATTGCTAAGGAGTTTGCCAATATGCTGGGATACAGCATAGAGCCTATCATGCTGTACCAGGTAAGGAAACTGTGTGGTGGGGAGCATGCTAAAATATGATCTCAAATAGAGGCTTTCTCACAGCACTAAACGTGTTAGGTGTTTTTGCAGACCCCAGGCTCTGTGAAGTGTAAAAGCAATGTCGTAGCCAGTGGTCACTGTGTATGTGTTTGGAAAGAATTGTCTGTCTTGGGTTGTACTATACTCTAACCTCATGGCATAAGCTGAAAAATTACAAGATTTAAAAGTAGAATTAATTAATTTGCTAGCTTTTTACATGGAGATCACATGTGTAAGATTTTCTCCACAACCCTGAAGAATGAAAGTGCTTAAATAAAATATGAAGTCAGGAGTCTCCTATGACCTTATGAGTCAAAATACACCAAACATAACAGGATTTACGGTTGTAAGCGATAATTGGCAATGCTGTAGTGAAACATTAGCATCAGATTTAATGCAATATGCTGGTCTCTTTCTTCCCTCCCTTTTCTGCTTGAAGTTTTTCCCAGACAACATGGAAACTGCCAAAGGAAGTAATGGCAGTGGCATCAGATTGGAAAGTGTACTGGCATGTGGGGAGAAACGTTGAGAAATGGGTGGTGAGGTTGAAAGGTTGAAAAAGTGAGAGGAAAATAGAAGAGAGAAACACTGATAATGATGAAAAAAGACAGTCCATTTTATGTTTTCCTACGCTATTGAGAACCTCCCCAGACAGGATCCCACTGCTTTTCCTTCCCCCCTATATGGCTTCAGCTGATAAGAGTGAAGACTTTGAAACTCTGTCTTCATAACTGGAGTCATACAGATAACTTCTGCCCTTTTGTTGTGCTTTAATGTGGCTGATTGTGAGCAGATTTGGGTTCCAGGGCTACATACCGTCATCAATGTAATATTATGTTCATAGTAATATACCTGGATTCCCAGCAGTGCCTATTATCTTTTGTATAGTGGTCTATTAAAATAGGTGTATAGTTTCTGAGCCAAAACTGTGTCCAGCTACTCTGTGTACTTCTCTCTGTACTTATCACTGTAAACATGGTTTTAAATCTTCCCACAAAAATAACTTCTGCAACTTGACAAACCTGCTTAAGGGCAAGCACACCCTAACCTTTGCTTTATTGCAAATGATACAATATTGGGTATTCCCCAGCAAAATTAAATAATTATTTGGTTAAAAACATGGCCACTGCTTCTCAACTTCCCACCTTTAATTAGTATGGCTTTGATGAATACGAGCAGAAGGCTTCATTTTTGGAGGCACATGAGCAGAGCTGACAATGGAACTATTTATTTAGTAAACATCTTTCTTTTAAAGGGGTCTGTAATTCCTACAGTAGTGCTCTATAGGAAAGGATTTGAGGCATTTGCCACTGAAGTGAACTTTTCCTTTGGTTTCACCAGGGTTTGATCAAGCTTAGAGGGCAAAGGGTTTTATAGAAAGGCTTTTGATGGTATCAAACAGTATCAATAAAGCAAATAAATGACTGAGAGCTGCTTGTTCACTGTACATTCCAGTGTAGCCAAGCTTAAGTAAGATCTACATATGTATCTCTATGTATAAATGTTTCCTAATGCACAATGTGTTACATAAACTCAAAAGTTTTTACAAAAAGCAGTGTATAAAAATATTATTGAATGTAGCTGAGCTATAAATAGAATTTCAGAATGCATTTGTTTTTCTTAAAATATATAATAACATATATGGGGCTTTGCATAGTAAAGTAATAGGATAATTTAATGACAGAAAAAAATGTTAAATTCATATACTAATTCAGCAATGAAGACTCTGTAAAACTTAATAATACTGTAAATTTAGCATTTTTTTCTACTTTGGCTCAAAAAAGTGTCTTCTGGATTTTTTTTTAGAGACACATCATATTTTCCTGAATCCATTTCTAAAATTAAGGGGGCTTTTATTCGTCCTATGGTTCATATTTATTTTCCAGTAATATCTGCAGGCACAAAAATAAGTAGAGGGGCATTTACCCTTGGTCTGAACCAATAGCACTGTTTCTCTTCAGGCTCATTAAATAAATGAATTCTAATATATTTTATATATATATATATGTATAGATAGATGGTATTTTAATATTTGCTTCATCATTCTTTGCAACTGAAGTTGATTTAAGGACTTGAATAGTGTGAAAACTTGTATCTCTCTATATTGATTTCACAGAAAAAACAAATCTAAAAGCTTTTATGTTGTGAGATAAGAATCAAATTTACCTAAAGCAAACCTTTTGGTACATAGATCATCTCTTATACTAATAGTTGGCTGAGAGAGCAGTTCCTGTCTCATTTGTGACATCTGACATCATTATACGGATTTCTCATTATATGCAGTTCCATGTAGGCAAATTGCTTAGACAGGAAACTCATCCTGATTTTTAGGAAAGGTTTGTTTTTAAGTTGTCTCGTAATGCAGTTAAGCAACAGCAAACGAGAAGCAACAGCCAGCTAGTTCTTTGTGGACCGTAGCTAGGGAACTTTTAGTTCAAGTAGCTTAAAATAAAACATATTCTTCCCCCAGAGTTTCAGAGAGGAAAAAAAAGTAACAGTCAAAGTGATGTTATAAGAGTTTTCCAGCAACTTGCTGCTTTTCTTCCCCAGCAAAAACAGTTTTCTAAGCACATCACTAGTGTTTGTGTACTGTGATGTTTTTGTTTCTAGGACTTTTTTTTTTTTTTTGCATGACCTCATAATTTTTCTTTACCAAATACTTCCAGTTTTTTATTTGAGAAGTACTAACAAATGATGAGTCCAAATTGGCATGAAAAGCAGGAAACATAGATTCTTCACCTCCTAATTGCCAAGAACATGATTAGTACTACAAGCCATGAAAAATGGCTAGGTTGGAGGCTTGTGTTGGTATAGCTGCTAAAGGGAGTGGAGCAGAAGTTATCCTACTTATTTTTTCTCCTAAATGTCTTTTTTTTCCTGTAGAAAATCAACAGTGAAACATAAAACACATAAATTAAAATGACTGTTACAAATTAAAATAAGCTCTTTATTTCACAAAGCAATATATTGTCGCTATTGCTTTGTCCAAAATAAGAGGAAAAAATTAATTCTTATACTTCAGTTACCTCCCCTCCAAAGAGAGGCATTTTCTGAGTTAGAGTATTATAAGACTAGTTTTAATATCATATATTGAGTGAGTTGAATAAAATTTATTAAAAATTGGATTGAACTAAGTAAATAAAACCAGTAAATCACTGGGCAGGTACCTAGACATAAAATAACTTTCTTACAAAAACTGGGCAGGTGTTGGCAATGATACTCCTTCTTAATAGTCCCTAAATTGAATCTCATTCAATCAATTGAATCACAATGTTACATTCATGTTATATTTCAGAAAATATTTTACAGCGAAATACTCTTCTGAGTTTATCTGCAGAAAATTAATGCATGGTTTCATTATTGGAATTAGAGATGGACATGTTGTATAGCATACCAGGCTCCAGGTCAATTCATATTGTGTGTTGTTTCATTTCTCTAGAGGTGAATTATCAAAAAGTGTGTTAGTTAAATATTCATTACAGCATTGCTAGCTGCTGAGTGCACAGTTCTTAAGACAGTCCTGAACCCACATTTTTCTCTCTTTTATAAAAATGTTTCACGTCTAGTTCATTAATAAGATAGATCTAAGAGTGAACACAGCAATAAAACTACAGAAAATGCAACAATGAAAATGTGGAGTGGTTTTGTGGATTTGAATGTGAGACTTTAAATTAGAGAAATATGGAAGCACTGAAGGAACCAGACTTTGTCGTGTTATTTTAGGGCTTTTAAGGAAATGTAGAAAAAGGAAATGATTCAGGACATATGACGTAATGTTTTCTATTTTTATTCTTTAAAGTTCAAAGGGTTTATAGTTGTGGAAAGGACATATGCAAAAGCTACAACTACAATAGAAAATATGTTTTTATCTGATTTTAGGTTAAGTTGTGTTAACAACACAGCCCAAGTAAGGAATTTAGTCTTCCAGGTCTCAAAATTACTATTATGTCCTTTTTTCTCTAGTGCTTACCTTTTATAATGGAATATTTGAAATAGGTGTGCTGGAGGATATGCTAAATTTTGGCTTTGGTTTTGTTTTATCCCTTAAGCATTATTTTGAGATAGGCAATGTACTTTTGATAAATTCTGTGTTATGGGCTTCTTTCTTATCCTGTTCATTATTCTCTGATGCTCCCACTGCATTTCCTGCTGAGAGGTGGAATGTCATGCCTGGTTGGTGTTCAAGATTAATGATGAAATCTTTCCTCTTTCAGGTGGCTTCTGTATGAAAGAAATTATTCTTGTTTGTTCCAGGTGCAAATTGCTGCCCCCTTCTGTACACAGGGCTGTGTACAAGTTGTCATATGCTTGTGTTTTGTTAAAGGGGCAGGGGGGAGAAAGGCTTTTGTTCTTGATTTAAAGAGGTGATATTGGCAAGTCTAGAAATTCCAAAGACTGTTTAGCATTTTGTGAGTTGATTTGTGTGTGTATTTCTAATAATCTTTGGGAAAGTAACTGAAGATTTCCTGCTAATCTTCCTTGGGTATATTCCTAGGAAGAACAGAATGCAATATTTTAAAGAGAAAGCCTGTACTTGTAAATTAAGAAAACAGTTCATAAATACATTCTTCTGATGAATTGATGATACTTCCAGGATATGACGGCTAGAGATTTGCTACAGCAGAGGTACACTCTGCCTAATGGAGACACTGCTTGGAGACCATCGCCTCTTGTCACTGCAGCTCTGGAAGGAAAGCTTGTTATTCTTGATGGTATTCATCGCATTAACCCTGGCACTCTAGCTGTACTCCAAAGGTCAGGATGTGAGCATGGATGAGTTGGGTGCATGTGATGTGTTTATTGAGTGCATGCATACTGAGACCTTAAGTTACTGCTGGTGAATATGGCTTTGCAACTTCAAGAATTCTATAAAGATTAAGCGGAGCATTGAAGTTTCATTGCAAATGTAGTGCTCATTTTTTTTACTTAAAAGCAGAAGCAATTCTTTAATTTTTTGTAAGCCTAAAATAGCACAGGAAATTTCAGCCTGTTGTAAGTATAGAAGTCTGAATTTTGGAATGAGCTTGATTTTTTTCTAAGGTTTTGAAATCTCAAAATTAGTAATATTTGTGCAACGATTTTAAAATGCAAAATGTCAGAAAACATTTGAAATACTTTGAGTGCAGTCTGCTTCTAAAGAAGCATATTATAAAGTATGTTACACAGCATACTTCATATTGATTGCAAAAAACTCCTCCTAAACATTATTTCATAATTCAATGAAAAATAAACTTTGCAAAACACTATAATAGCAAATACTATGCTAATAATTATCTATACTCTCAGGTCAAATTTTTCTGCCATTCTATATGCATGCATCATATACTGCCTTTTGCAAACTAAAGGAGATTGTGAGCTTTAAAAGCATGTTGTAACATCAGCATTTTGTTCTCTCACTTATTACTGATATGTGCAGAAGGAGAGAACAGAGAATTATACCTGCCTGTGTTTTCGTTTGTGTTTTTTCATCCATTTAGCTTTCTCTTCTTTTTAGTTCTGACATGTGAATGCATTATAGCTAATCAACTTCTGCATATCACAAAATAAAAGCTGGGTCTGTATGTATGTTGATCATTAAAGCCAGCTGAAAGATAGCGCTTCAAGAAATAAAGGTATATTACTTGGTAGAAGTGTAAGAAAAAAGCTGTTTTGTGCCATTTGTGCACACTATACTGGTAAGACAGATTTTTAAAATATTTTTCATATTCTTACCATATGTATTTAAGCTAAGTTGACTGACTATGTGCTGAAACTTATTTATGTTATTTTACCTCCATGCCTGGATGCATCTTGAGTTGGTATAATTTTTTCTTTTTGCTGTAGCTCATGTTAAAAGCTGTATCAGCTTTTAAAAAAATGCTTAGTTGTTACAAGTATTTTAAAAATTAATCAAAGGCTAGATGGAGCTTATTCTTTATTTTCAGACTAATACATGACAGAGAACTGACTCTCTATGACGGCACCAGATTGTTAAGGGAAGATAGATACCAAAACTTAAAAGAAGAATTACAGCTCTCTGATGAGAAACTACAGGAAAGGTAAAGTGTCAGCTACAACTATAGAATGCAAACAGCACATCAATTTTTTCTGTTTTTTCCTAATAAAAAACCCGAAAAATGCTTTTCTATTAAATTGATGCATTCTGATTGAGAAACATCTTTTAAACATCAGGTTCCTCCTGAGCTCTATTTCTTTTGTGGTATGGCAAAATTATATTTTATAATATAATAATAATAATATAATATATAATATAATAATATAATATATAATATAATAATATAATAATATAACTTTTAAATAGAATTAATATATAATAATTAATATTCAAGAAATTATATAAATTACAATAATATAATTTAAATATGTAATAAAATAATTTATATAAATTATATAATAATTTACTGTTTAGAGTGCTTGAACTAAAAGGAAAACATTCAGTATCCTTTAAGAGAAGGTGTTAGAAATTGAAAAGAAATTATAAGTACATACAAAAATAGATATAAAGCTATTATAAAGCTTAAGTAAACGTACTTAATTTTGGAACATTTTATTAAAAGTCTTGGCAAATTAAGCTAAATTGAAGTTAAATACTACTCGTTACTTCCTTTTGCCTCATGAGCTAGAAGGCTGGTATTTAATTTGCAACTAATATGGGGCAGGAAATCCTAAGGATGGGTTGGGACCCATTATGCTTGTTCCTTTTGTTCCTTTACTTCCACTTGTCTGCTAGAAACACTCCAGATAGAAATGTTTTCTAAGTCCTCTGATGCCATACTTGATACGTGGTCAAACACTGCTGACCAATTTTACTTAATGGGAGGGATATTGTTTAGTGTGTGTCAGAACAAGTGCAGTCTAATATTCACTAACATACAAGGAGCTAAACATATTGTGATTCTGAAATGGATCTACCCTCTGAAAAGACAGTTGAAGTTTTATGTCAGATGTCCGTGCTCATACTTATGCTGCCGCATGTGCATGTATCCAAACTTTGAAGAGTATTGATGGGTTATAGCAGGGGTGCATTCATCATGCACCACCCAGTTTCTCTCAAATGTCTCAATGAATCCAATTTTTTTCTTTGATCACCTTCACTGTCTACCTTTTAGAAAAGCTCCTTTTCTTCTCCTGCCTAGTTGTTTCCTTATTTCTCATTCCCTCTTTGATCAAAGTACTGTGGGTTTAAAAAAAAAAAAAAGGCACTAAATGGCCCTACAAAACCAACCAAAAAAGCAAGCTTCATTTTAAGTCATCTATATTTTTGTAGGTGTGGTGTAATCTGAGTCTACTTGTTGCAAATTCTATCCAGTTTGCTGAGGCCATACACCTAGATAGATGGTCATTTCCTGTATTTGTTTTATTTGAGTGAAGAAGTATATATCAGGGAAGTGTTCTGTTTATCAGGATGTTAAGCACAGACTTTGAAAAGAGCAGCAAAAAAGCTCCAAGCGCCCATCTGGGATGGTATCCCAACTTTGCATTGGACTTCGTTCTATAAAATATGTCTGTTGTGCCAGTCTCCTCCCTGCTCCGTGTTCATGGTCTTGTCCAAGGTGCTTTCAGGCAGAATTGCAGTGGCTGTACTGTTTTGCACAGTACCCTTTAGTTCTTCGCCAATATACTAGAAAAACCTGGACAGTTCATCACACATTCATCTTCAGGGCTGCCACTCCTAGTGGATCAAATCTCTCTCACAAGAAAACAGATTTACATCTGGATTCTGCACCTCCATTTTTGTTCTAACAATGGCTGTTTTGGCAGTAGACTGCCTTTAATCTTCATTATCTGTTAGACCATGGGAACTGTCCAAGCTGTCTACATTAATGATTGTTCTGCAAACCTTTCTGCTTTCTGTGTCACCTCTGTATCTACTTTCCTTCCTTTCAGTCTCTTTGAGTAATATTTTGGTTCAGCTGTTCAGTGGTAATTGTGTGTTGCTTTTGGCTGCTTTGGAGGCTCCAAAAGTTGGGGAGGTTTTTGTTTCCTTGAAAGTCTCTCTCTCTTTTCTTCAGATCTTGATATACTCATTTTACCTAACAACCTTGATATTTTGAAATATGGTGTTTTGTGAGTTGCTAAGCTCTTAATTATCTTTTTGACTGACAGTGAGCTTTCACCCTCTAATCTGCAAGTGAAGGGTGTCTGTTGTATTAGATAGGAACACATTTCTGATTAGTATTTGGTCTTAAAAACAAGCAGATACCCCATTGTGTAGGCATTGTTATATCTAGAAGCTCAGTGGGACTATGTACCACCATCTTGGATGCAGATGAAAATTCTTGCTCCTGAATTATCTGAAATCCATTTTGCTGAGAATCCTGCCTTCTCCTAGTTGAAACATTCAATCTGCCCTTGTTTTCTGTACTGTTTGTTCAGAAAAAGCCAGGTGAAAGTAATGCAAACATGTAACTGCTTCATTGTTTTTGGCTTTGGGTTTCTTTGGCATAACTGGATGATTCTATAGAGAGGGCACTGTTCTCATCAGCCCTTGAGGAACTGAAGGAGTTCCAGGACCTCATCCTGATTTTGGTGCTTTCCATATTCTGAAAACATCACTACCTTTCACTGACTCCAGGATGTCAATAATTGCTGCTTCATTCCAGAACTGTATTCCTCATTGCTACTTATCCTTTTCAGCCATATTTACCAGTCACTGCAAACTTCAGTACCTTCCAGTGTTGCAGAATCCAGCAGAATTAATCCATCAAAAAATATCTACTGACAGTAGATCTAATCTCAGATTTTAACCACAACAGTGCTAACTATCCTTCCTTTGCCCTGCAGTATATTGTCTTTGGAGAAGTTACATTGAGGATATTGTAACATGAATTTATTAGCAGATTGGTTGGGCAAATTCTTACCTAAATCACAACTGGGAGATGCTTTCCATATTGATGAGAGACATCTCTCGTGCTGCATGTAAATGACCGTGGCTAATGGCCTTAACTGGGTTTCTGATATTAGAGGAAGATGAAAAGACAGCTTTACTTATCCTGATTTTGCTGGATTTGACTAAAGTAATTTCAGTACAATTGCTCTTTGCCAGGCCTGTGGAATATATGCTGTCATTCCCAGTTTGGTTGGGACTGAATCTACAATATCTGAGTGACACATTAAGTCTATTTAATTTTCCAATAATGGACTATTAATATTTTCCCTCAGCTTAGGTGCCTTTAATTTTTAGTGCTTTCAGTAGTCATAATACTCATATGTGTAGTAGAAGACAAAGAAGAAGAGGATCAAGAGGTTGGTTTGGTTTTTTTTGTTTAAAAAAGGGATGGTATTTCAGATTGCACTGTGGTCTGGAGAAATCACATGCCCTCTGTATTGAATGTAAACAGTATTACAGTAGAGAGTGTGAATGTGCTTAAACCATGATGCTGTTATTAGCAGTGCTGGACAAAGAGGAAAGTATGGTTTGGTTTTCAAATTGTTTTAAGCTTTTGCAGATTAGAGCACTATTATTCATAAGTTATGTTTTTGACAACTTCATTTCAAACTTTTATTACTTTTATAAGAGCTAATACAGTATATTTTGATTTTAAATGACATTAATGATTGTCATTGAGAAATATGTTCACTGTTATTTCATTACATTCCTACATCTGTAGAAAAAATTGCATTTTTGTAGGAAGGGTTTCAGGCTGGTGGGTACAATAGCTCTCTCAAGAGTGACAAGTGCAAGCAGCCCACTGCCCTTGTGATATTTTGGGATATTCCTTGGCCTGCTGAAAGCCTCTGAGCTACAAGGTAGCTAATGGTGGCCACAGAGTCCTTTTTCAAATATTCTTTATTATGCCAGTTTGGCTGTGAAGTTAAGTTAGCAAATTGTTATAGAAAGATGACATTCTCTCATTTAAGGAAACCAAGAATTCATATTTATGTGTTTCAGGAGAAGAGAAAGTGACCTTCAAAATGTGACAGGTAGTCCTTAAAGATATTTCAAATAGAAGGAAATTATAGCTGCTGATACCTTATTCATTTAATGATTGCATGATTCATTTCCCTGAACAAGTTCAGAGAGTAAAAGAAAGTGTGTCCAAGTGCTGTGCATTTCCAAGATTTCTGCATAGAATTTCTTCTGTAATCACCCATTACTTAACGGAGACAGATGCTGTAAAGGTAACACACAAATCAAGCAGCAAAGTCTTTGTTTGTCTCATGATGCAGTATTTAACCTGTTTGTGTGGATGTACCCCCCACAACACACACAGATGCTAAGTTCTTGGTGTGGTGATCAGAAAGGCAGCTATTATAGGAAAATCTAGAAGTAGGTATATAATAGCATAGTTAAAAAACTAAAAGAAATCTCTCATAGTGCATGGGAGGTTATAGTGCCTTGCAGACAGCGGATTATTATCCATGAGATTAGGCTGAAAAGGAATGCACAGTAGATGAGGCATATGAAGTATGGCAGGGAATGAAGTTATCAAGCAATAGAATTTTTAATTGCTTACATTTTTAAGCTTTTACTTCATTTGTTGTTTAGAGGGTTGGTTTTTTCCAGTTTAGTGAATTTTTAGATAAAGTAATCTGTTACTTTTAGACTGTGATGAGATTTAAAAATAGTTATTTTTAGTTCATTTTGGTGCTAGTATTATAGTAATTCCCAACTTGTAAAATTTGATAGAAAATGAGATTTATTAATTCGTGTTACAGGAAGAGACCAAAAATAGTTTGGTCATGCACAGTGGCATTAGAAATGCTATTCTGCATTTTATTTTATTTTATGAGATGCTTTAATTGCTCAGAACCATGGTCATTAACAAGAAAATCTTTCCCTAAAATCACCCTGATCCCAGCGTGTGTGGTTTTCTTTGTGAGAGCAATGATGGTAATCCTTGGCTGAAATGAAACGGTGATGTCAAAAGAAGGATACTTAATTTTATTATGAGAGTGCTCTGCTGCCTGTGTTGTTAGTAAATGTTTAATAGAGAGGATAGATATTCTTTGCATGAATCAATTAACATCAAATCTTCCCAGCGTCTTTGAGGCTTATTAATTTAAAAGATGCCAAGTTTTTAACAAGATACACTTACTTGGTCTTCATCTGCAAAACCCACAAGATTTCTTGTCACGTCAAAGATTTCTTTTCTATAAAGTACAACTCTGTGTAGGAGCTCTCCATATTGTATACTTTTTGAGACTTGATCAATAATGTGATGGAACAACTTTGAAGCTCCCCAGTTGTGCTTACAGAAGCTGGGAATTTTTAGAGCACTGCAGGACTGAGTCATTTATGGTATTTGTTTAATAATACACTTAGCCTGACATTTTCAGCATTGCATACATCAGTCCAAACAATAGGCTTTCAAAGTAGCCAAATAATTTGATTCATGTTTACAACCTGGAAACCTACAGCAGTGATATTGTCCAAGACTAGAGAGCACGTCAGTGAATTTAACTGATATCACCAAGTTAGCTTGCCCTGACTTCACATCTCCTCTCCTCCCACTTCTTTCCATGCCCTCTCTGGCTGTCCCCACTATGCCCTTTGATGGCAGTGACTAGGAGGTGATACTAAAGAAATGCTATTCCTTTAACAGGGAATGATGCAAAAGTAATATGATTCCTTTACCAGAAAAGTTGTCTCCTTCTTGTGTTCTCTTACAGTATTGCAGAAGGGCCAGAATTTGATGGATTTCTGGAGGAGGTTTGCTTTTTGTCCTAGTAATAATAGGGAAGGCAAGTCTGAAGGTATATGTATTTATCCCATCTAGGAAATGTCTTCTTCTATAATAAAGTTGGCTAATGTTCTCTGACCTTCTTTTATGCTTAGTGACAGTGACATTCCCATTGGTTCCTCTTTTATGGGATGTTTTCAGACATCTATTTCTATTTTTATCAATCAGGGAGTAGCTTCCAGGCTTATGACTTTCAGCTGAGAATAACTCATGCCACTGCCTTTGTTTGCTTTGGTACAAGAGACTGCTGTAATTGCTCTGTTGTATCACAGGTTTATTGTAATGAACAGATGAGCCAACTATGCAGTAGGTTTGTCAATTTATGTCTTCAGTAATTTGTATGGAAAATGACATGGTAACAGCAATATAAACTGCCTAATCAAATTTCACTTGCTTTTTCCAAATGAACATCTTCTGTTTTAATAAGAGTACTGTAAAATTAGTTGATGAAAACAGGCCCTACTTGCACAAAATGTGACTGGCTTTTGTATCTGATGTGCGACTTCATTGTTTCTGCTGCTTCTGGAGATTGTCTCCGTTGGTCAGAGCATGACAATACCAAGGCCACAGGTCTGATCTCTGTATATGCCATTCACTTAAGAGTTGGACTTGATCCTTCTGGGTTGCTTTCAGCTCAGATTATTCAGTGATTCTGTGTAATGCTATGATCATGAAGGTGTGCTGAATGATGAGTACCAATGAGTACCCAGTCAGAGGAGGTGAAAATATTACAGAGATAAGGAATGCAAAAGATGTGAAGAAGGCAAAGATATAAAAATCCAAGGCAGCATTCTTTTATTGTCCTAATGTATACATCTAGTGTATTTGAATTTGTATTGAAGGTTCCCATTGTCTTCAGTGGAATCTAGACTTCTGGTCACCAAATCCTGCAGTGAGAACTGGGGGACACTGACTGAAGCTAGCATGTCAGTCTCATAAAGATTTAAAAAACAATAATAATGAAAGCACCTTTTACAACTGGGAGCAGTGCCCATGTTTTCACAGGAAGTTGTGGAAGCAGATGGAATGAAGAAGTTCAGAATATTAGAAAAAATTTTTGGGCAAAGAGAAATTAAAGCAAATAGACATCTGTCCTCTGATGTCTTTGAAAAGATGGTTGTGGGTTTTGAAAGAGTATGAGAGGGACAGACTTCTGGCTGTGGCTAGACTTTTATGCTTGGTTGATTAAAGGAGCCAGGACAGCAATTCTGAAGTTCTTGTAAATCTTTATCTTCCACTGGAGAGACACCAGCTCTGAGTGTACTGTGGCTCTGGTAGGTCTTGTTTTCTCCCTGAGTTGCCTGTGAGACACCCTGTTTTAGGTAAAGCACTTAAAAAAGTCCGTGAAATGAGTGAGATGTGTCCAGTTCAGACATACAACACAGTAGACTTAGTAGGTTAGTTGGTGGTATTTCTCCGTCTTGAGGCATGCAGGTCCTGTTGCAGAAGAAGAGACTTGGGTACACTTCGGAGCATAAACATTTGTAAATTTGCATAATTTCAAGTCACATTATGCAGCCTTTGTCTTTTTTAAAAAAAAATAAAGTTGCTTTGCAAATGATTTGAATATGCTGTGATACATTTCAGTAAAATAATTCACTTTTATTTCATCTATTCTAAAAATTAAATCTGATATTCATTGCTTAAGCCAGGTAATGCATTTTTCAATTCTTTTTTTGCAGGTCTATCTTTCCTATCCATCCTTCTTTTAGAATAATGGTCTTAGCAGAACCCCCTGTCATTGGAAGTAGTACCCAGCAATGGCTGGGCCCAGAGCTTTTGACACTGTTTCTTTTTCATAATGTTCGATCTTTAAGCAAGAGTGAAGAAATTGAAGTTATTAAAAAAATGGTAAGTACATTCAGTATTTTAGGCACTTATTGGCTGTTGCTTACTAAACAGGATTATTTGCTGCATAAAAAATATGTTGCTATCTCATTGTAGCATAAATGAGCTAATTTTCAAAGCTTATCAAAGCAGCGCATCTGCTTACCTTTTAATGGTAAAATTTTTATTTTAATATTAAATGCTGCTGTAATAAAACGATGCTCATTGTCATAAAGCAACTGTGGCAACTGTATGCTTTATTGCATCTGAGTTTAGCTGTATGTGGAACTTGGATATCTTGCAGTAAGATTAATAGTGTTTTTCTTCCAACCAGATTCCAAATGCACCCAGTGTTGCTGTGGAAAAGTTGTTATCATTAACACACAAGCTTCGGGAGACAAACGATGCCACTGTGAGCCCTTTTTTTTTTCTTTTTTCTCTTTGAATTTACTATCTCCTACTGTGATTGTCTTAGCAAAGGCTGGGTGAAACATGCTAGGCTGTAGTGTTATTTCAAAGGCTGCCTGATTGGAAAACCAGCCCCAGAAAACTATTGCTGGCAATTACTGCGCTGCATACTCTAAACTCTTTTGATTTATGATGTATGTATTTGGAATCTGCGTAAGTAAAGCTTTTAGGAATTTTCCCAAATCCCAGAGAATCAAGAACAGAACACATTTTGTCAGTGAGTTTAAGTATGTGGCTCCCAGTGAAACATGCTGAGGTGCCTTTTGAATGTGTATGGGTATAATCATGTGTGTTCAAATATTTTTTTTTATTACTTTGCCTTAGTAATTGGAAACTTGATAGCTGAAGTTTTTGGGGCTTTTTGGGCGATAGGTTCTACCTAGTCATTATAAAATGACAATGGGCAGCAGAGGCTCAGAAAAAAGAAAACTCCAGAACTCCTGGCTGCATTACTGCTATAGGCTATTCTATTAAAGAACTCATGTCAAGAAAAATAAGTTCTGCTGACAAAGTGACCACAGAATTCTTTAAAAATACACAGTTAAATCATGGTGAAAAGAAAAAGAAATTATTGCTATGGCAACTGAAACACTGCATGCTTTTGGCGTAAGTAAAATGTGAAATATTTTTAGTGGAATCCAGCAGTTTAACTCGTATGCAAATTTAAATTCATTGTCTTTAGTTTCATGATTTTAACATGGGTAATAGTTTTTACAGTATTACCCTTTAAGAACATGACAGAGGCTATTATGCTCCTTTGAGCTTAAAAAAGTAAGTAAAAAGTTGACTTTTAGGTACACTGTGGGGACAGTGTTGTTATAATTATCTATTGAGTTTCCTGCATCTAATGTATAGATATATTGGTTTTGACATGCTTGGAGACATACCATGCCTGAATAGAGCATCACAAAATCTTTAGCAAATATGTGGATATCTGTAGAATTGTGAAATATCTAAATGAATTATATGATAGTGAATGAGAAGTGAGTCACAGTATAGTTTGAGAGAGGATTCTTGTAGATCAGAGGTGACATGAGACATGTTGGGAACAGCATACCTGTGCAGAGAGATAAAATGTGTGCCTTATGTACATTAAGCTGTTTATAGTGTTGTCTAGGTAAATAAGCCTCTGCCAGAGACTATCCTGAAATATTAACCATTGTTTAAAGTGATTATGTTAACAATAGAATACCTGTAGACTGTTCACTCTGTGGGCGTTGTCTGTGTCATTGTAATTGTTTGCTTGATACACAATAGAATCTGGAGACGACAATCAAGATCCTGTTGAATTAGTTGTCTCATAGATATATATTTTAAAAATTGTCACTACCACAATTTTGAGTTTGCAGTTGTTCAATGTAAAAAAAAACCAAAACAAAACAAAAAACCCCAAATCAGGTAATAGAGGAGGAAATTTTGTCGACAAAACTTTTAACTACCAGTTGCAAATATTCAGAACATGTGATACAGCTTTTCCTCAATGGTCCTATCCTGTGTGGGTAGTAAGGATAGAGCACTTACCCCTCTCCCATGCCCTTGGTTCAGGCATAGCTGAGTAGGTCTTGAAGTAACACATGGAATGCCATCATTTACATCACAGTGTCCACAGTGCTGATTTGTAAACTGTGGTTGTTCAGAAGATGTTTCACAATCTTCTGTAGATGAAAGCAGGAGGAGCAGGAGTACTAATCTTTGCAGTTAGCCCAATCTAAATAGTTCTTGCTCATTGCTCAGAGCTCTGCTAAAAATACTATTCTTTGCTTTCTCATAATTTGAGACAAGTTTTGTATGATTTCATAAAACTGATTTTTTTTAAATTAAAATGGTTTTTTGGTCAAAACTGCTTTTTTTCAAGGGAAAGACTTGGTCTTAAGATATTTCTCATGCTTAAAAATTAACAAAGGGGAGAAAAGGCTCTAAAATTAATGAAATGTTGTTTTTCTCTATTTTTTCCTCTGGATTTCAAATGTCAGGATTTTTTTTTTCCAATTGAAACAGCGTCATATATTAAGGTAATTCTAATGCAGTTAGAAATCACTTATATAAACCCAAACAAAACATTCTGAAATTACCTTATTAAAATATTTCACTTGACCCAGGCAAAACATGGCGTGACTTATCGGATCACGCTCATTGTTGTGTGTTTCCTGCTAAAATAAGGAACCTATTTGTATTAGATACTTTCATCCGGTAGATATAATTATAGAATGATTTTTTTCTGAGTCTTTGGATCTTTCTTTAACTACATGGTCACTTGTTTTGTGGTCCTGTTTGTTTGGGTTTTTTTAAATTTTGTTGTGGTTTTTTGAGGTCTGCCTTCTCAAGCATTGAATAATTTCTGTAAATCTTTGCTGAATCACGTCCAGTTTTTAGCATTTGTTTTAACATGTGGACAACAGCAAAGGACACAGTGTTCCAGTAATGGCCCGCCCAGAAGGCGTGTGCCGAGGTGATACAATCTCCGTACTGCTGCCCAGTGTTGTCTTGTTTATACGTCTATGAATCCTGCCAGACCTTTTTGCCAGAGCATTACATGTGGAGCTCATGGTCAGTTTGTGCAGAGCAGATGAGTTTTTAGCACACTGATCCTTTTACAGTGGCTAACATGCTTGTTACTGCTGGTAATATTTAGTGTTAGGGTTTATATTGCACATAAAATTCAGTTCACAGTACATTTTTCTTCCTGTTGCTTATCAATTGATATCTTAAAGCTAACCTTTTGATGATATAATGATTTCCATGACAATGACTTATTGCAAAAAATACAGAATTACGAGCTTGCCTATTAAAGTATATGAGTTGCTGTAGAAGGCACAAAGAATCTATGAATTAGGAGAAAAGTTGAAATAATTCCTTTTGGATTATGCTTTTCTTCTGACTTGTTCGACCTAAATCTCTTAAATGGATGAAGTAATTAAACTACCCTGTATTTTTTGACAGGCACAGTCATTGGCCTCGTTTTTATCTACTCGACAACTGTTGCGAATTTGTCGTCGACTGTCACAACATCCAGATGAAAGCCTTTATGATGCTGTTAATAAAGCCTGCCTTTCCAGGTAGAAGTGCTAGTTTTGGTGGAAGTTCAAGAGCTTCCTGGTCACTTGCTAACATGCAAGATAGCTTTTAATGTGTTTTAGTAACTAATTCAATTGCTGTCTTGCTCCTTGAAGTTTGTAACTTCTTTAAAAAGATTTAAGTGGTTTTCTCATACCTGGAATGTAAGTAGAAAGCGCTTTGTACTCTTTTCCCATTTTTATGAAGATACTTCAATACATTGTATAAATTAGGTCACCATTATCAGCATTGCTTCACTGTCTAGAAAGCAGAGCCATAGTGGTGTCTAGTTTGACTCATGTTTCATGGACCCTTGGTTTCAGTTCTAAAAGCTGTATCTAGAAAAGCTATGAGGGTTTTGTTTGCTTTGTGTTTTTATTTGAGAGCTTTGGTTTGTTTGGGCTTTGGTGGTTTGGGGTTTTTTTGATTTTTTTTCTCTTTTCTGAAGAAAGCAAATTGTTATTGTCAAAAGGTCTGGAAAACTGAAAGGGCCTAGTTTTGGACACCTCAGAGCTTAGTCTTTCTCTCTGGAACCTGAGGTCCAAGTGAATTGAGTCATGAGAAAATGTATTTCTAGAAAACCATTGTTTCTGTTGTAGCTCTTACTTGCAGCAGAATGAGGACCTTACAAACCTGCAGTTCTAAACCACCCTACATTGCAACTCTGTTGCAATATCTGATAACACTGGAGCCTTTTAAAATGAGTGCACAGCCACAAGTGTAGTTCATTGCCTATGAAAGAAGCACAGTTCTTCTCCTTAGGAATATATGAAATGTGGAAGGCAATTTGTAAAAGGCATAGACACTCAGGGTTTGGAGTGCAAGTGAATATTAATTTTAGATTTTAGATTACAGATTACATTAGATTTAGATTTTTAGAATATAGAAAATACTGAAAACTTTAAAAACACTTAAAATACAGCCCCCCTATTATTCCTCTTCTTTTAGATTTTTACCAAACCTTGCCAGATCAGCTTTACATAAAAACCTTCAGGATTCTGGTATTGAAACAAGTCCAGATGACACAAAGAAACTAGAAGGACAGGATTACACATGTAAGCTTCTGCCATCATTTTTTGTTGCTCCACATTAATATTGTTCAGATTACTGGAAATATAAAGATGTATTAATTATCCTCAAAATTAAATGTAATTTGCTTCAGTTATATCTCTGACTTTGTTCTATCAGAATGCATTGCTGCTCTCAGTATGTTGTATTGTCTGCTGAATTCCTAGGTTAAGAAATTTCATTTTCCATCATGTTTAAGTGTTTCTCATTCTATAAGATCCATGTTCTCAGGGTTTTAGTACTGCTTTCTCATTTCTTTTCATCACTGATAGCTTGTCTTCTTTACAGTTACAACCTTGGTTTGATCTTAACATTTCTCTGTTCTGTTTCTTTTACCATGGCTTCTTTCTCTTCCCTCTTAAAATCAACTCTTTTTTTTTTTTTTTTTTTTTTTTGAGAATCTTGTAAAAGTTTTGTGCTCTGATTTGCTTTCATTCTGGCAGATACTTCTTTGTTAGTTTTCCTTCTTTTTATTCTCTTTAAATTACTGTGGTAGTTGCATGTCACATTTATCGAGCAGGTCTTTGTTTCTTTGGCTTATCCAGCTTGTGCTCATTTGTAGTAGCCTTCAGGGCTATGCATGTATTTCTGTTTCTGCCATTTTTCTCAATTTTACTTTCTCATTCCTGTATGACTCCCTTTATGCTAGCTGTATATCTTTTCATATTGCCTGTCAGGCAGCACACTGTGAGCAATTTGCCATTTTCCATTCAGTACATTTTTCCTTTACTCTGCTTCACCAGTGTTATTTCTGCTGTTGTTCTTCTATATGTTTGTTCCCAGTTCTGTGATGTATTTGATTTCTGTATTTTTATTGTTAGATCCTTTCAGTGGTAAGCAGATCTTTGGTTTTAATTCATGTGGATTCTATTTTTATGGATTTATTTATGTGTGTGTATATAAAAGTATATATGTATATACTGATATAGTAGTGGATATATAGTTTCTATTATATGCCGTATGTGTGTATAACTCTATACAAATATATATGCAGCCATACATATATATGTGCAACCATCTGTGTATTATTATATCTCTTATTCACATTATATATATATAAAACTATATGTATAATATAATTTGAACCCTTGCCAGTCGTGTGATGCTACCTGCTTACTTTTTTTTTAAATCTGGATACATCCCTTAAATTTTCTGTGTTTCTGTCTTTCATGCCATAAAGGTGAAGAGCTAAAAACATCTGCTTAGATATAAGTGTATTTTCAGTTTTATACCATTCCAGATTAAGAAATTAGTAGCAAAAAAAAGATTGGTTTTATTGCATATATTATTATTTACACTTAGTTGTTATTTTCCTAAGGACTGAATTGATGGTTCTTTTGATCTAAGAAATGTTTGTAATGTACTTTTTCTCTCAGAGCTGTAGTTGAGGGTTATTTCAACTATGCCGTGGTGAAAGGGAGAAGCAACAGAGGCTCTGTATAGTTGTGGGTGGATGTGCTCCCACTCTCAGCTGAGCACCCACACAGCCACTTGTTACCTCACCTCTGCACCTCACTCCACAGTGGGACAGGGGAGGAGAACAGAAAGAATGGAATTGTAAATCTTGTGGATTGAGAAAATGTAGCCTAACAGTATTGGTGATGTTCCAGAAACACAATGAGAGTATGGAATTAAACCAAGGCAGTGGTCACAACTTCTGGTGTTTCTTATGGCACTTTGCCCATAAGATCACCTTTTCATCATTCACTGTAATGCACTTCTTTACAGTTTTAAAGAGAATTCAAATTCATGGTAATGCAACCTTTTGTAAACAGATGCTCTGCTAAGTTTTCTCTTTCTTTAGGTAGAAATCATTTACTGCAAACCAGAGCCTTGTTAAAATTTGTAAATCGTTACTTGTTAATGTTGGCCATTGATTGCATGTCTGCGCAGAGGATGTTGTAAGAAATGCATTTACTTTTTTCCTGAAAAATTACTAGGTGAAATAAAGAATGGGATTCTGAAGATAGGGTCTGTGACCATGCCGATTTATAACTCAACTGAGAAAATGAAAGTGCCAGATGTTTTGTTCTATGAAAATGCACAAGTAAGTACAAATCTCTGACTTTCGAGTTGCAAAAGGTAAATGTGTACTAATGGGTATGCTCATATTTGTAGTAAGTAATGTAATAACTAAATTTTAAGGATATATTTCTGAAGTAGTTTCTTTGGACTTAAATTTTTCTCATATTTGGTTGTTGTTTCAGACATGTCTTTATCCCTGTGTGAAAAGATTATAACAATTCTGTTGAACATTTTATTTATGTTTACTGCTGCTGGACTGATCCACCCATAGGACTGGATTGTAGATTGCATCCTGAGACTATGTTTTACAGGACTGTTGCATAAAGTTGTACCTCACTGTGGTGGGCTGGCCTTGGCTGAACCCCAGGTGCCCACCAAGTCACTCTATCACTCCCCTGTCGCTGTTGAGCAGCTAGCAGAGTAAGGAAGTCAGTTCTCAGTGGCAAGAAGGAAAAGGCCTTTATTGTTTTGATTTCATCATATATATAGAGTTTTCAAAAGTCACCCAGATTGGTCAGTCAAAAACCTCCCCCTAGGCCTGATTGGCCAGGTCTGCACTGTCCAAGTCTTGGGACACTGTTCTTAATAACATCCAAACCTTATCTTTATTTATAAAACACAAAAGGATTTCTCATGGGAAAGACCTGTGCTAGCCACACTTCCCCTTCCCAGCTGGACAGGGGAGAGAAAATGAGGTGGAAATCAACTCATAGGTTGAGATAAGGCAGTTTGCTAAAGCAAAAGCAGAAGTTTGTGTGTGCAGAAGCAAAAAGAAAAACCAACAATTTAATTCCCAACTTCCCATCACCAAGTGATGTTCAGCCACTTTCCAGGAAGCAGGGCTTCAGCACATGTAGCAGTTACTTGGGAAGGTGAATAAATCATTGTGAATAACAAACTTTTATTTGTTTGTTATTACACAAACCACTCCTACTCTTTTTCTTAGATTTTTTTATCTGAGCTGATCTCCTATGGTATGGAATATACCTGTGTGAGAACGAATTTTATTTGAGTTTAGCGCAGTGCTTCATTATCTAAAAACTACAGAAATAAACTGAAAACAAAGAAGATATGTCCTCAGCCCTTTGCAGTGCTGAACAATGTAATGAAGCACATAGATTTTTGCCTTTTGCCTTGGTCTTGAAATAATTCACATTACAGTGAAATTTAATATTGCCATGGAACATTGCTGTTGGTCCATAACAAGTAGCATAGGGATGTGAATAATATTTTAGGTAATATGCCAGATGCCATTTTCGGGCCAGACATTGGGGGACATGGATTGATAAAGGTGACACAATATGGATGTGTCTACTTGCAAGTCCTTTGCATAAATAATTGATATTAAATGTCTGCATGCATCATAATACAATGCTAATTTAAGTTCTGGTGCAAAAAAAGAACCAACAAAAGAAGAAGTATCAATACAGAGTACTTCTTGTGGGTAAGCTGCTTTGCAGGGGAACCATAATGTATGCATATTTGTTCAATTTAGGATAAAAAAAGTCATCAAAAGGACATATTTGAGCCTTAGCAATAAAATTTAAAAATTTAATCAGTGTGTGTGTGATAAACTGACTTCCTAGAATTTCTCCTGTATCTGGTCAAATTTATTCTCATCAGTTATAAATTTCTAGTGTATACACATGCTAAAAATAGAATAATTTGCCTTGAAGTGCTCTCCTTAAATTGTGCATTGAGTATTCAGTAGTCTTTCAAAATGCCTGGTTAGGATTTCGTGATATTAAGCTGTGTTTACAGGAGTTTCTTTCCCCATCCCCAGCCTGTGCTCTAGACAGATCTGGAAATTTAAAATATTCTTCACACAGAAACTGAACATTTCTATGCTCAGAAATTATAGGCAAGCTACTGATTTTTAATTTTTATTTTAATCAAGTACTAGAGATGAGATGATAATGTGTTTATTTAAAGACAATCATTCATTTCTCTAAGTAGGTTGACTGACCTACTTACAGATGACCTAATTTTACTAGATACAGTGGAGAAATATACACGACTATTGTGGGTAAAGTAGTCTGCATTGCCACATTATCCTTAAATCCTTTCTATCCTTTTAAACAAATCATTTGTGAGAAGCAAGATACAGTTAAATGATGTACAGAGTGTGTTACCTTTTATGATATTGGATATATGTAAAAATAGACCTCCAGCATTTCAGGTTCGATTAAGCACATAAAAATTCATAATTAATAAAAATGAAATAGGCACATATTGTAAGACACATAAAAACACTTTCAGACTTGAGCATGCATTTTCCTATTTTTGTTTTCCTTGAAAAAAAATTGATTAGAATAGAAAAAATGTTTTTATTATTAAGTTAGACCTGGTGTTTAATGTTTAGTAAAATATGTTTGTATATTTTACATAGCAGCTGTCTTTTGTTCTCTCTGTTTGGTTTCTGTAATGTTTTGCTAGGATATTTTTAGAAAATTGGCACAAACTAAACAAAGTTCTTACACTCTGGGTGACAAGCATTCAACTAGGCTAAAAGGAAACACAAAGAGTGGTTACAAAGAATTAGAAGTATTTAGGGAAATCAGGCACCCACAATCAGTTGGAGCAGAGGATGTAAACGTTTCATTGTTCTAGTCACTGGATATATTGCCTCTGCTATCATTGGCTAAGAGACTCTTGCTATGAAATAAGTAGCTGTAAGTATAAAGTTCAAAAAATTTTGACCCCAAATCCTTGAAGTTAAGTTCCTGTTGTACCACTGCCATTAGTGAATGCATAAACTTGGGAGCATAAAATCAGGTGAAAATTGTGGTTTTCTTTTCTCTAGCACATGATGGTAATGGAAGATATGCTCAAGGACTTTCTGCTGGGAGAACATCTTCTTTTAGTTGGCAACCAGGTGAGTTAAATATTTCTTGCAAAGCATGGAACATGTTCATTATCCAATAAGTAAACTAAGTCTCTGTTTTACTTCTTTGAAATTGCATTCATTTCTACTACTGAGGTATTTGACCCATTTTCTAATTCCTTATCTATCAGTGTCCAGGGGTTTTATGAGCACATATTTGTGGAAAATGTAAATGCCATACATTTTGTTATTTATGTCTGTCAGAGTAAAAAGTCAAGATGTTAATAATAGAATATTCTGATTTGGATGGGACCCACAACGATTCTTAAAATCCAACTCCAGGTCCTGTAGATGACCATCCCCAAGAATCACAGCCTGTTGCCTGAGAGTGTCGACTAAATGCTTCTTGAACTCTGTCAGGCCTGACCACTCCCCTAGGGAGCCTGTTCCAGTGCCCAAACACCCTCTGGGTGAAAAATCTTTTTCTGATATCCAATCTAAACCTGCCCTGACACAGTAATAGTTATATGTAACATCATTATGATTAACATGTTCAGTTAATGGCTTTGGTTATCCTTCTTGACTACATATCAAAACACTCCTTTAAAATCTCCAGTGGTAGGTAAGAGCTGTACACTTCAATATTATTTAATTTATTGGTGATGTTGGTTTTTCCCCCATAAAGTAATTTCCTTTTAGTTTAGCTGTCCCTTAGCAAGGATACAATAATTTTTTTAGAAGATGTTTCTCTTTTTGTTTTGCAGTAGTCTTTAGAAAAAATCCAACACAAAGCACAAATGATCTAACCTACATGGCAAGGAATATAAAATACTGATTATTATTAATGTGCATATATTGAAGTACAGTCTCATCTGTTTAGCATCCTTGTTATCAACTTGAATTTACAAAGATGGTTTATTTGAAACCTCTGTACACTTTTGATGGATGATGCCAACTTCTCCAAAAGGTTTAATTTATTCATAAATAGAAATTGATCTATTTCGTAAACGAAACAAGATCTATTTATTCTATTTCATGAACAGTGCTGTCTATGCCTGCTTCCAAGCTGGTATTAAAAATGTTATATAGTACAGATTCTCTGCTGCACCTGCTGTCAAGGAATAGCAGGAGTGGGCTGAGCCACAGGAAATGGAGGCAGAGACACAGTCCTTAACGACAACTTTTGCAGTCCGTCAGTGCCAAAGCAAGAATAGCAGGTCTGGGGACAGCAGCCATGGTTACCAAAATGCTCAGTGGCTGCCAGATAGGTCCACGGTAGATGAGGCAAGTCTGAGTTCAGGCTGGGAAGTCAAGTCAACAGGTCCAGGCAGGGTTCAGCAAGATAGAGGGCCAAGCACAGCATCACCACAGTGCAGGTTGGGAAGGAACCAAGGAAAGGGCGTGAGTGTAAATGCAGCTCCCAAGGCATATGGGACAAAAGGAACCCCAGCGAGGCAGGAAAACCGTGTCAGAGCTAACCTTCACCACCAACTGTTCCCCCAGCCCTAGGTATAAGGAAAGAACTTGTGTAGCCCAGTGGTGCAGTCAGAGCTCTGAAACACGCCTCAGTTGGCAGAAAAGTTTTGAAGACTATGCAAGTACAATTATTAGGGTATATTTTTCTAGCAGTTGTATTCTCATCTCTAATATTTTCATGCATGTCACATTTTCTCCCAGGTTTTGAGTCTCTAATTGAAGACAGTGTTAAAATTTTTTACTGGGTTGAAGTATTGGAACATATTGCTTTGATTCCAGACATCAGCTCAGCTGCACCATTAAGTTGGAAAATGACTTGATTTGCGGAGCTTTGTCTTTGGCAAATCACTAATACAGGTTTTGTTTTTTAATTACTAACACACTTTTGAGTACTTCCAGGTTTACTCTTATACAAATTTGTTCCACAATTTTTATGTGTGACAAAGGAAAAGGCCAATAGGCCTTTTCCTTTTGAAATACTGTTTTTAAGTGTGAAGCACTGTATTTGCCATTCCACAGTCTTTCAGAACCACAGCAATCATTCTTCATTTCTTGGGAATGATCACTAACCATTTAGAAATTACTTGGCTAATTCCTTAAATATATTACTGTAAATTTGTGCAGCTTGTGATGAATAATGATCAAGTACTTTAAAAACAGCCATATTACATCAGTTATATTTTTATGCTCTGTGTACAAATAACTCCCCATTGAATATATTAGACTTTTCATCGCTTTATTTGTAAAGAAAATGATCAAAAAATAGGACTTTTTTTTCTGTTCAGTTACTTTTGTTAGTTCAGTCTGTGTGAGAAGCCAGGGGTTTTTGATTGCTTGATACATACATCAGTGTGTACCTGGTCTTCCTATTTGGAAGAAACAGATAATGATTTTGAGGCAATACAAAGTACCATTTTGAGTTCCTTTCTGTTAAACTTCTTGTTAGTGAATGAGTGATTCATGGAAATTCAGTGTAATAACTGGAAATTCAAATACTCTGAACCTGAGTATTTCAAAACATATGACTAACATCCCTTTGAATGCTTGTGTCATTTCCTAGTTATTTAAATGAATTGGCATATACCTTAGGACATAATTTGGTCTTGCAAAATGATGACTGTTAGTCTCTCCATTCAAATATGATTTAATGTGCAAGGCTTGACCTGTAGTCTTTCTTTTAGAATCTGGATTTGGTTTTGGTTAGTTGACTAAATGTGGTTTTTCACCTTTGCCTCTTTTGTTTTCACACCCCATGTACACACGAAATTCCTGTTAGCTTAAGACCTCTGTCTTTTCAAAGTCTGTAAATGTGGTTTCTTTTGTATAGCAAAGAGCTGACTGATGAGAGTCCTTTTACCAAGATTTTTTTCAAGATACAGACTTTGACAATTAGTATCAGTAAACTATAATTAAATTATCTTTGTGGATGTTAGGGATTGAAGTTCTTAATGAAGCTGAGGAGAGTTTGAAGACAAGTGTTTGATGCCAACAGATGTTTTTAGAAGGGCTCAGTTTCTGAAGTAAACTACTTTACAGCACTTCATTCATGTTTGTTCCCTAGGGCTTATATAGCCCAGGATTTCACAGCATAAATGTTTTACATGAAATATGTCTTTATCTAAATATTTTTTTTACGGTGGTTGATGATTTACTTTGGATGTTAACTGGAATGTGTATCCGTTTAATATACAAACAAACAGGTTTCTTTGAGTTCGGTGGATAGATATGAATTTTCAGCTATGAAATAGCTTCCAAGGAGAGGACATGCCAGTACATTAAATATGGCTCCTGATATTTCTTCCTGAATGAGCCTGTAGTCTGAGTGTGAATGAGACTATCTATGACCATCTATACTTTTTCAAAGCAGGTGCAAAGCAGCTTCTACCTTTGGCTGAGAGTAAGAACAGCAGCAGGCAAACAACAGCAAGAGCCCCCACTTATTACAAATGTTGCAGTGACTGTTTAGGTGCTCATTAAATACAGTTCTTGCAGTGGCTTTTGAGCTTCCTGAGGCAGACTGGAGGAATGATTCTTACTACCAAGGAAAATTTTTAGGTTGTGTTTTTGTGATTTTTCCTGATGGGCAATGTGCAGTTCCATGGGTTGGCCACTACTTGCTGTCTTTTACTGTCTCCTTGAATTTTCTTTGGCAAATGCAAGAGAAAGTATGTTAATAAATAGAATTTGTTTATGTGGAAAACCTCGGGAAATAGTGGTGGCTGAAATGGTTTTATTTTGTCTCACAAGTTTAAATGTTAAATATAACATTTTCCAAATTGTTGCATTTGGAAGTTACGTGAAGAGATGTGTTGGATGCTTTCCCCTTTATTAGTCATAGGTGAGGTCTTGGCAAAAATCAACTATCTTTGAAGACACCAAACATAGTGTTTATAGTTCTGTGGGATCTGTGGCTTTCTGGATAGAGAAGGCTCACAACCATCTCACTTCTTGCCTTGAAATTCTAAAGCACCCAACAGCATGTTAAGCAAAATTGAAGTTATTTTATTTGACATCATGGTGTTGCCATGATTTATTGAGTGAGCTGTTCAGAAGTAGAAGGAAGAATTCTATGAAGGTCCTAAATGTGGTAAACTTTTTAAAAGTGTTCATGTGAGCCCACAGTAAGCAGGCTGCCAGAAATACATGAATTATGACTACTGTGTCCAGCGCAGGGCTGCGAAGATAATGAGTGGACTGGAGAGTTTCTCTTAAGAGGAAAGGTTGAGCGAGCAGGGCCTGTTTAGCTTGGAGAAGGGGATATTGTCAGTGTATACAAATACCTTAAGGGTGGATGTCAAGGTAACAGGGCCCAATTCTCTTCTGTGGTGCTCAGCAATAGGACAAGGCCAGTGGGCACAAACTTAAACACAGGAAGGTCCATCTGAATATGAGGGAAAACTTCTTCACTGTGAAAGTTACAGAGCATTGGAACATGCTGCCCAGAGAGGCTGTGAAGTCTCCTTCCTGGAGATACTCAAAACCCTCCTGAAAACAATCCTGTGCAACCTACTGTAGGTGAACCTGCTTTAGCAGGGCAGTTGGATTAGATGATCTCCAGAGATCCCTTCCAACCCCAACCATTCTGTGATTAAAAGAACTTAGAAATGTAATGGCCTTCTGGTACAATTGCTAATATGTTTTCCTGATAGAAATATGTAATTTCATCCTTTCTGCTGCCTTTCTCTAACTGAGAGATCAACTTACGTGAATTCTTGGGCTCGCACTAGGAATTTATTTTATTCTTGAAGAATTTAGTAGGAAAAATGACTGTCTTTCTTAAAGATATTTAAAATTACATGCTTGATTAGATATTTTCTTCTAATATAGTATTTTTATTCCTAACTCATTGTGAAATTGAATTAAGTACAAACTGAGAGTGTAATAATATCAGTCATCAAAAAACTTGAAATAGCAAATGCTTGGCACTTCAGCTTTTCTAGAAATAAAGGTCTTGTTTTCCTGCTTAAACTTGTTTAAAAATAGACAGTTTCCTCTGCAAGTCAAGAATGTACAATCCTAAACCAATTTTTTTATTATTATTGTGAGCATGAAGAAACTGAGCTCCAAATGAGCTAAATTTGGCCAAATACTGTGATATTTCTTGTCTACAGAATTAAGTATGAGTTGTTGAAAGCTCGGAAAATATATTCCTTTGACTTGGTATAGTCATAACAGTGTATCCACATACAAGAGTAGGCATGCTTTTTAAATGTGTCTCTGCTTACAGTATTGCTTTCTGCCTTTACACATTAAACTGAAGAACCAGAAGTAAAAAAGAAACAATGAATTGATTTTTCTTTTGGATATTTCTTCTCACAGATTCTTTCCATCATAAACTTTTCAAATGCTCCTCTCCATTGAACCACGGTTGTCTTACTTCACTGGAAATGGAAGGATTGTATTTAGCCTGACAGGGCTCTGGGTTAAAGGGCTCTGATTGTACTTAAAGTCAGGAAAAGGCACAAACTCCACATGCTTATCTAGAACTCCCATCAGAGATGTATCCAAAGCATTCCATTCATGATTCCTGTCAGGGAATGAAGTTGATTCTTACAGTGAAATTTGCTTCTTTTGCTGTCACTATAATTTTTGTATGTCCCAGATCATAAACTTGTAATAAAAAAAATGAGATACTAAACTGCAGAACACTTACTGTTGTATTTGATAAATATGTAGATTGCAGCTGGGGCAAGATTTAAAATCACTGCTTTTGCACAACTATTTAAGTTTGTTGCTAACATACAAGCAAGGTTGCAATGATGGGGTCGATTGCAGTGATCCTCTGGTAGCGATGTCTCATGTCTGCTGGTGGCACACCTTCTGCAATTACTAAATTGCATTATTCACATTTGTTCCAAGCAAGGCTTCATAACACCTGGAGAGAGTGAAATAATTCTGTGTAGGTACTGCTTGTTGCTTTGCTGGTAACAGTACAGTTTTTTAGAAAACCAGAGGTACATCCTCTGGTCTAAAAATAGCAACCTCAACCAAAATGTGTGCATTGCAAATGTCTTTGTTGGCAAAAACAGGCAAGCCATGGCCATGGAAGGTGGTTTGTTGCCAGACCCAGTGCTGGAAACTGTGTGAGAAACTGTTTTAATTTTCTTCATTTCCATAGTTCAAGCAAAATTTTTTGTGATAATGATGCCATCAATACAACACTTGCTATGAAGTCATAAACTGAGAACTCTGACATGAAGTTTTGTATACTAAAATGTAAAGTCAAATTTATCTTTCATTCTCTAATAATTCAACTTTAAAATTAATTATAAAATGAAATTTCCTAGGGTGAAAAAGTGTTAAACTGCTTTTTTACCAGTTTTAGTATTTGTTTCATTATTTTGTAATAAAACAGGTGCTCTGCTATGCAGGATGTCTGTGCTCCAATACAGAGGTGTGACTGCAGTGCTTCAGATGGAGGGCAGTACTGAAGAGTGCAGCATGGCAACCTCTTCAGCTGCTTCAGTGTGACCTGCAAATGATTCAGAAGAAAATTAAAATGAGGCAGCATGGTTTAGAGTTGGTTTTTTTTGGTTTTTTTTTTTTTTTTTTACTGAGAGACACACTGTAATTTCAGAAACTTGAGTCCAGTTCCTTTGGACTATAATTTTATTGAGTTTATTTGGGCTGTGCAGGGTATAAATTTGTCCCACTACTGTAAGATCTGCATCCTGAATTGCAAAATGCCTCCTGGGACCTGTAACAACCTTGTTTATATTTGAAACTGCAGTTTCTGCTAGGAGATTAAGTAATTTCATCCTTGGTAGTAAGTGTTTACAGTGTCAGTTAGAAGGATTTTTAACTAAGGGATTATTTTGCCTTCTAATTGCATAATTTCTTGTTTGTTATTCATTAGTGCAGATATTTACTTCCCATTTTTCTATTTCAGTTGTCCCATATGTCTGATGGAGTAAAAATTATCTAATATTTGCTTTCTGAAGTATTTTTATTCCATTCAGCTGAAACACCAACACAGATGTTCTTTTCTCTCTAATTAGAATATGTTTATATTTCTGTTAAATTAAGTAACTGCAATAGTGTGTATATAAATAGCACACAGCAACTGTTAATGGCAAACTGGTTTGCCCTTTGAATGTTACCTTAGGCTTCAATAATTGCAAAATTACCTGAGATTGTGTTCTGAATCCAGTCCAAGTCCAACTCAACTCCAGTCTTTTAGTATGCTCGTATGAAAGGTAGTTCTGGTTCTGCCTGCTTAAGTAGTTTACTGCTAGCTGTGTGGGTGTCCAGAAGATCCAGTCTGATCTTTGGCACTCAGAGTGAAGGAGAGTGACTTTGTTGCCATTTTTGTAATTTCTCGTTTCTGAGGTGCCAGTAACTAATTTCAGACTTGGTTTGGTTTTGTTTTTTTCCAGCCTGGGTTAGCATTTTCTACATTTCTTGTTCACCTGAAGAAGACTGCTACACATACTCTTTATCCCATGGGGGTCAGGTGAATTTGGAATAAACCTGCTCTTCTTGGCATTACACTAATGTATAGTATTTGAGGAGCAAGCTCATGCAAGCTCTGGTTTTTTTTTGCAGTTTCTTAATGGTGCTAAAGAGCCTTCTGCATATCTGTCATTCCTTCCTTCCTTTCTATAATATTGTAACTTCTCAGTGGAGTAGCTGAGACAAAGAGGAGTGGTAACTTGTCATGAAGTAGGAATGTAGAGGGATGGAATCAAAAAGCTTTGATGTGAACTTTGCTCCATCTACTCTTGCCAGCCAAAGATTTTATGTGGTACACCACAGCCTTTCTGAAGGCACACAATGTACCCTCTGAAGCAGTTCACTCCAGAAGTTAGGCAATGTTAACGTGTTTATAATAGCTAAAACCTGATGGGAATGCCTCTTGGCTTTTAAATACTGCATGCACCTTTTAAAAAATGTATGATGTTCTGAAATGGAAGTATACTTAAAATTAAAGGAGATATGCGGAGTGTGGTGAGATGCACAGATACAAAACGAAGAAAGGGTGAGATGTGGTCATGGCACAGCTCCCATTGACTTCACTGGGTTACTTTGGTAACTGTGCTCTTTCCCTTCCTCCATGGTGGCCCTCCACCATGCTTGTGTCCTCTGAGGGTTCTCAGAAGTGAGGTGCTCTCCTCTTAATACACTTGGTGATAACAACAAATATGCAGAACTAATTATTTGGTCCTCTTTCTATTGGAATGGGAGAGGAAGAAAAACATTAGCAGTGTTTTGTAGTTCGGAAAAAAAATTTTCAGGCATAATTCTAAGAATCTATCATAAACAGAAAAGCCACATGCACTTTTAATGCACATGAAAGCCAATTGTTTTTTTAATTACAGTAACCACTTTGTTTAATATTAAGTATGTTTTACATTGATTCAATACGTTGATCTATTTCATCATCTTTGTACTTGCCACAACTGGCTGGAGTCCCACTCTGCACTGAAACAGGATATACAATCTGCTTGGGATTGGTACGGAAACTGTGTGCAGACATCTGCCTGGCCATCTTTAACTCTCTTAGCAAAAGGAAGCTGCTTTCAGCATGGGTGTTTTGTGGACATTAGGAGTATTCCTGTTTATTCACCCATTTATGATTATAAGTATCTGACTGCAAGTAGCAGGAAACATATGTGAATAAAACTGTCTCGGCACCACTAGGGGATTCTTAGCCCGTTTCTGGTTACTTTTAATGTCTCTGATAAAATTTCTGAACTTGCATATTTCCCCCCAAATGTGTATGTCCTGTAAGTTCCTGCAAGAACCTCTGAGTACAATTTCATCCCCTTTCACAGCAGTGGAGAACTGTTTCAGGTGACAGTTTTCAGAAGCTACTGGTGAAAGGTATTAAGTGTGTTGCAGCTTCTTACTACACCTATGTGTAAAGCTGTAGATTGTTCTGAAGAATCATGTGGAAGAAGGTTTGTGAGGAGGCGTGTGGCAGAGTGCTAACAGAGTTGACTCTTCTGTGTGGGAGTCAAGTCTGCAGTAGAATCTAGGTAGTTCTATTTTTGTCTCTTCTGCAGTATTCTTTCCTCTGCTCTCATGGTGAGAACTCTCCTGTGATTTCAGCTATTATACATATGGGCATGATTCTCCATTCTTATAAATGTAGTCAGAGGAGAGACTGTGGTCCCATTTTAAGAAGCTTAAACAGTTTGCAATTCTGCAGCTGGCAGTTACCATCACTCAGCTAGAACTTACAGTCATAAAAGTCATAACTTGCAGTTCTGAATGCTCCTATTCTGTTTCAATGCCAAGTAAAACAGATTAGTCAATCTCAAATTGGTTTAATCTAATCTCTTTAATCTTTCTTTGGGTTATATTTATCTTCTTTACTTTACACTGGTGTGGACTACTAGATGCATTCATACCATCAGAGTGAGAATCTCAGCAGAGTTATAGTGTCTTGTCAAACAGCTTTTGGCTGGGCTATAGTAGAGCTTTCCTTTCTACTGTTTCCTTTCCTTTTTCTTTGCAACCTTTAGCACTCTCACTGGCATTCTGACCTTCTGAGTCTGCAGCCACATCCTTGCAGGAGGAATAAGAATTTCTGCATGTGAGCTGTCATCTTGGTCTGCATGTACGTTAGCATTTTAGACCGGATCTGGAATGCACTTTTGAAAGGAATCACCTCACTGCAGTTTGATACATACTCATCTCTCTTAGGATGAGACTGAAGTGGAGGATGTTCTTCAGCAGCCCATCTAGTCCATGCTCTTTGATAATTCCTTCTCTGGGACCAGGTTAGACCTGGACTGAAATACCAGTTCCCAAAATGCTTTTATAGGGCACACCAGGGCATTACAGCACCTAATTCACTGTCATCATCTTGCACAGCTTGCTAATACAGACATCATGCAATAGTTATAGATCAGTTTTACCTCCAGCTGAATTCTGATTCCATCTGGGTCTTTTTTGGTAATTCCAGGGGAATGGGATCAGCAGCTATTACCAAGGCTGTGCCCAAATTCCATGTGACAGTTACAGGATGTTTCCTACAGCCACCAAGAATTAACTTTATGTATTAAGTGCAAGACAACTTCCTAGCATTGACATTGCAGTACCTTTGTGAAATAAAAGGGCTGGAAAAGCTTGTGTTAGTTAAAGGATGCGTGGCATATCTCTAGGGACACCATCGTATTTCTGGTAATTTCTAGTAAGACAGATAACTATTTTGTGAATATATATAAAATAAAATAAATATAAAATAAAATACATATAATTAACTTTTGTTTAGAATTTTCTGAAATTGTCTGAAGTCGTATTTACCTATAAAGGAATATGGAGAGTATTTTAGCAGTTTTAGCAAGTTACCTTTTTTGTCTTTATAACCCTTAAATATGTACACCTGAATTATGTCCTAATACTATATTTGTTTACTGCAGGGTGTTGGGAAAAACAAGGTTGTTGACAGATTCCTTCACCTTTTAAACAGACCCAGAGAGTATTTACAGCTGCATAGGTAAGAATGTGTTAGATTTCCATACTTTGTGTTTTTAGTTAATTTCTCATGTTATTAAAACTCATGTTTCTGAAGTTTAATGTGTTCTTACTGTTTGAACAAAGACCCCCCATAACGGTAAGTGGCACACAGACCACAGGAATGTGTCTGGCAGAGGCAAAAACTCCCGGCAAGGAGTGTGTACATGAATGTCACGCAATCACATTGTTTGATACAGGAGAAAGTAGAAGTCAAAGGATACTGGTGCTAAACTTTGTTCGAGAAGCAAGTAATATTTTGCTGTTATTTCTGGAGAAATTTCCCAAAGCATGAGTGCAGCAGTGCAGAACCTAAAGGCAGCTCTCCCCTGCTGCGGGGGGAGGGCTTTCCCAGAACCGGAACACGCAGGATGGTTTCTCCTTGGCCATGAGCGGTGGGACTGGTCAGACTGGGTCTTTGTGGAAGCGTCGCAGGTTTAGAAAGGCAGCTGTTCCATTCTAGGCTCCATGTGGTTTATTGGGATAATAAGGGGGGGCACTGGGGAGTGGGGGAGGGGAGAGGAGAGCCGAGGGGGATTTTAGCTCCATAGAGCCTAGAATCCAAGAGGCTCGGTTCCGGTCCCGCTGGGCTTTTATTCGTGGTGTTAGGAGGCGGTCCTGGCTCACATCAGCCACTCCGGAAGGGTCTAGGGGGAGGGATCAGGGAAAGGACACACGTTACAGCACGAGGTATTGTGTGAGGGAAAAAGTTGTTTGAATATATCACTCATCAGTCAAGAAACTTTTTTCATAGTAAAGGCATTTTGGCTTTTTTCCTTTAGCACTCCTGCTAAGCACATGTATTTCTTTCTTACCCATAAAAGTTTGGATTAGAAAATTACATCATAAGGTAAAACATGGACTTTAAGACAATAAACCAACTGAAAACTATTCAAAAGCTGAAATAATAGGAAATTATCTGCCAGCTTTTTATGACATGAACTTGAAACCAATAAATTGAAATAAAGAATAAATATGTCTAGAAGATTCATTTTCAATTGAACTGAATCCTATTTCAGCTTCTTTCCTAATCTTTATCTCTTTGTTTTCAACTTCCTAGTTTCATCACCCTGTCTTTTTCCATAATCGCTGTTTTTTAAATAGTGCTAATAGAAATGTCAATCTTTGGTATTTTGCCTGTTAACAGCACAGTCTCTGTTTTTTCACTCTCACTTTCTCACCCAGCTTTTTGTCTTCAAATGTCTTGTATTTGTATTCTTGATACTCGGATAGCTCTGTCTCATTATTTTTCTACTGCTGTTTTCCTTTATACTACTTCTTCTAGACTTCCATCATTTCTATGTGAAATACTGCTTTTGTGACCTCCTACTTTCAGCTTTGTGTTAGCTTGCCTGCTTGGAGCAGCCACCCACTCTGTCTGGGTAAAATACACTGTCATTTTTGCAAATCCCAATTATGTCACAAAGTACTACAGTATTTCTGTCTTTCTGTATGTTCTCCAGTGAGATGTGATGAAGCAGAATAGTGCTTTAATGTGAATTCATATTGCTCAGGAGAACATTGTATAAGCACCATGTTTGGGATGTTGATGGGGCTGTAGGATATATTAATTACAGCAGGCTAGTTGATGCATCACTAGGAAAAAAAGATGCGTTTATTGTCTTGCCAATACAGTCTTCTATACTCTCTGTAAGGTAGCGCTTATGATTACAGGGGTTTAGAGATGGGTTGAAGTAGAAAATGAAGCAGAAAATGATGAGCAGTCATGCAGTTTTACAAAAATAATTCGTGCACATAGGAAAACAAGAAATTTCTATTTTCTGGGTAGCATTTTGAAATGCTTTTTGAAGAACTCAGGCTGTATAGTATTTTGGTTATACTTTATAGGGTGTTTAAACAAGGATTACAGTATTGTTACTGCACAATTCTAGATTGCAAAATAAAGTAAGAGCAAGTTTACAAAAAAACCCAAACAGTTCCCTAGTAAGCTTATACATACTTTGTGGGGGAAATTCAGTCGGTAGCTTATGGCATAGATGTATTTTACTAGAAAATGTGCTCTTCATCTTTGATAGCCTTGTGTGTTTCTTCAGATTTCCTAGCTACCTACCAGAAGTCCCTTTAAGCATGCCAAGGAAAGTATTTCTAAATATAATGCTTTTAATGGTGCTCATATAACTAAATTACAGATCTTGACAAACTGATTAGGCTGAGGGGTTTTGTTGGTTTGGAGGTTTTTCAGTGTTTTGATGAAAGGGTGTAAGGAGTTCTGCTGCTCTAACTCTGCATATGTTCAGTGACATTCAAGCAGGGAGTATTTACCTTGGAGGCAATGAGCTATTACCAGGAGTAGTTTTAAAATCTCACATTTTATGTCTTGTACTTCAAGATAATGAGAGGAGATAAAAGACAGAAAAAGGAGTGTGTTTTTCATTTAACTTCCTTTCTGACGTCTGGATTTACTTGCTCTGCAACTCATTCCCATGGGAAGGGTCAGCCTGACCTTAAGGTTTCGATTGCTTATGGAGGTTGTAAATCCTTTCTCATAAGCTTTCATACAGCACCTCATTGAAAACTTTTATTTTCTTGAACTTGCTAAGTCTTTTAAGTCATGTTGGTACCATAAAGCAGAAAATCTTAATGGAAGGAAGCTGCAATTAGATTCAGTAATGACAGAAATTGAGAAAAATGTGTGCTTATAAATTACTCAAAAAGTTGGCTGCTTCCTCTTGCATACTTCTGATATTAAGAGCTGATCAGGAGTTGACCAGCTCTCTCATTGCATTAATTGTGGGGTTATGGAAACAGGTAATATGGCATAGGCTCAGCACAGCCTCTTCCTAGGACTGCACTTAAGAAGCATTTTGCTGCTTTTCTTTGTTAAGGAAGGACTTTGATCTGCCAGGATTTCCCTGTCACTCCATTTCTACAAGAGCAAGTTTCAGCAGAGAAATCCTAAATTTTGTTTACCCTCCTTGTATGATTGTCTCTATTTTGTTCACCCAGGACACCCGCTACATGTTAGAGAATAAACATCAGCTTTACCTTGTCTAATATTAAAGAACTTTTAAGAGTTCTTTATAGAAATTAAACATGTACTGGTATTACAGGCAGTAATTAAGAAAATGTCTGTAAGAAAATTTTATGCTCTCCAAGTTAATGTAACAGTCAAGTATTTGTGTTGCTCCTAAATTAGTGAACTCTGGAAGGTCTCATTATTTTATGAACCTTTTTGTTACCGCTTTTGTTGTCTCTCCTGTGAGTGGTGTGGAAAGAATATTTCAGTCATTCTGCACAGAAATCTGAAGTTAAATTTGGTAGACTAAATTGGTATTTCATTAAGTCGGGGAAATCATTTTCATGGAAACTGATAATCATAAAATCATAGAATATCCTCAGTTGGAAAGGAACCCCTATGATCATCAAAGTCCAGCTACTGGCCCTTGGTGAGGACCATCACCAAGACTCACACCATGTGCTCAAGAGCATTGTCCAAATATTTCTTGAACTTAGACACACTGTGACCACTTCATGTGGAGCCTGTTCTAGTGCCCAAACACCCTCTGGGTGAAGAACCTTTTTCTAATATCCAACCTAAACCTCCCCTGACACAACCTCAGGCCGTTCCCTCGGGTCCTGTCACTGTCACCACAGAGATCAGTGCCTGCCCCTCTGCATCCCCTCATGAGCATATCTTGCTTTATTATTCTTTGCTATACATTTATCTTGTTTTTTTTCTCCTCTCATGATAATATCTTGCTTTGAGTTTCAAAGTCTCTAAAACGAAGAAGATTCCACAGAGAGAAGAAAAAATATAAAGCTTTAGAGGAGACTCAGGCAAAAAGGTATACCCTTTACAGACTGTAAAATCCTTCTTTGCACTGATGAGAATAATAGATAAGTATAAAACCATAAGCTCACAGCTCCTCTGTATAAAAATGTCAGAAGAAAGTATCATGGACTTTAAATTGTTGTCTCCTTTGATGTGATCACAGGAAAAAAAGATTAATTTTACTTCACTTACCATCTGATTAGTAACTAATTGCACACAAATAATAGTTTTGCTAGAGTAAGATGTTCTTTATCTGTCGTTTAAACATTTAAATTTGGATCTATTTGAAATTAAGTCATACTCTCAAGCTGATTTTTGTATTTCAATTAGAATGATTTCTCCTCCTTGCAGTTACTATTTTTGTGTTGACTTTATTACAGAACTACAGCATTTATCCTTTTGTTTTCAGTGCAAGCTTGATTTATTGTTCCAGTTTTGGGATTTAGAAAGGGATTTTTGGTTTTGTTTAGTTTTGGGTTTTTTGGGGTTTTTTTGGTTTTGTGGGGATTTTGGGGTGTATTTTGATTGTGAAAAGACTTCTGATAGAAAGTTTCCTAAAAGCGTAAGTTCTCACTAGGAAGATGTAAATGTTAGTGATACCATTTTTATGGTAGTTTCTTTTGGTATAATGAGGTGCTAAATGTATAGGCATGTGGATCAATATCTATGTGTCAAGATTTTGGAGTCATATGTTGTTATCTGATCTTAGCTTTCATCAAAATACACTGCTACTCTTTAATACGAAAGCATAAAAAATGAAAAACATATTTATGTGTAATTTATTCTGATGTGCTAATTTAGGCAACTAAAAACAACCGGAAAAATACTGTGGAGAACACGCAGTGTCACCTCAAGACCTGTGAAAGCTGCCACCTCTGTTCTGTTGGTGTTGGATTTGCTTTAAGTCACATAACCAAAAAGAGCTACTGATAACATGAAATCTCTGAAACTACCGTCTGCCATCATGATTTGTGCTCTTAATGGCTGTGATAGCAAACAAAAGCCTCTCTGTCTTGATAGTCACTTTACAAAATATTAATTGGAGAAAGAACATCTGTGTTTTAAGAAACATATTTGCTAGGTTCAGGAAGGTGTGATGTTCATTTCTTTTGTGTCAAAACCTTTTCTTGAAAGTTTAGTATACATGGCACTCCTTGATTTTTTGAGATGTTCAAAATCTGGGCGTGGTTCTGAATACCTTGACTCTAGGTGGCCCTACTTTAGCAGGGGGTTTGGACTAGATGATCTCCAGACGTGTCTTCCAACCTCAACCACTGATTCTGTGATTTAGCAGACTATTTCTGCAAGGTAGCAGCTGGATGTCTCCAGCTAGCTCTTACTCTAGGCATGTTGTAGTATTGTGTCTTCCGAAAAAAAAAAAAATTAAAATGAGTTTATCTTCATAAAATTATAGAATCCATCAGTCCTTAGCTGATGGTCAAATCTGTCAGTAGGAACAGTAGTTTAAGTTGTGGGAATTAAGAAACAGCTTCAGACTCAACATTGTTTCTAGAACACAGCATGTAATGAGATTAAGTTTGATAACTTGTAGATCGTTTATTTATTGTTATGATATGCATGTAACTAATGAGTGTTTCTAAGCAGAAGTTTTCAGATATATTTTCAGGCTTCATGCTATGTTTGCCACGGATTAGCTGTAGGAAATGCAAAATTTGGAACCCACAATCTCCTCTGCACACTATCACAGACATTCCTCTACACAATGGAAAATGTCCAGGAGTAGAGAGTACTGATCCTTTTCTGTTTTTATGAGAACTTGGTTACTCTGAGCCTAGTGGGAGAACTGGATCCCTCCCCTGAGCTACTGCAGATGTGGCCACTGAAGTCATGATAAGTAAAACTAGTCAACTTCAGCTCTAATATTTTCAGTATGTAGATCTGCATAAGAACATCACCATCACTTACAGAAATAGAAGCTTTTGATGAGTAGACTGCAGTGTAATCTACATCAATAATTTATTGATGGCTGTGAATGGATTTTCTGCTGCTCAAAACCTCAGTGAATCTGCAGAAGATGTCAAATGATTAGTTCTCTTGCATTGTTCTCCTGTGTGTCAAGAAAATTATCTTCTAGGAAATTAGTTTATCGTAGAAAAAGATGATATGAATCTTCATAAAGTCATATGACAAGAAGAGGGAATGTTGTTTAGTGTATGAGGGTTGTTCTCTAAGAAGTCAAAAAAGTTAAAACAGCTTGCATATATGATTTGATGCCTTTTCATGAAAACAGAGGATGTAGGAAGTTTTCTTCTGTAGCTTTCGATAAAACAGGTTTTACCCCTAAATTACCCATTTTAAGTCTTAGTTCTCCATGTGATATCTTTTCTTACAAGTTGAGATAACTCATTTTTCTAGATATTGACATATATGCTAAAGCAATTTGTTGTAAATGTAATATTTGACACTGTCAGTGGAATACTAACTGCTATAGAAATTCCATTTTGTATCTGAAGATCTTACTATTCTTTTACAAGATATTACACTACCGTATTTTACATGTCCTAATACTACATTTTCTTTCAGAGAATTTGCTTATCACATCTTGATTTGATATCTCCCTGTCAGAGTTACTGTATTTGTTCTAGTGACTGATGATTGGAAAGTGTGACACAGGGTTCATTTTAAAAATCTACTACATTTTCTGTTGTGCCTTTTCTAGTTCCCTAATAAATTACAGTAATCTGATGATCTTTTTTTCCAAAACTTACCTGAGTTTGCATATATTATCCTTCTCAAAATAAATGTAATTTTGCTGTGATCACTAGCAATCAAATTAATGGGAAGTTTGGGGTAGGAAAATGAGTTTATGGTGTCCCTACAAGCAATACTTACTACAAACTGTCCATTAATCTTTGGATCTTAATTTTCTTTCCCTCTTTTTCAGCACATGTAATCAGTATAAAATCTAATTATCTGTTTCCCCTATTGAGATAATTTACAACTACCCTTTCAGCTTTATTGACTTCAGATTTTTTTTATTCTAATTAAAAAAGTTGTTTCAGAAGAAATAGCTCCCTTTGCCCAAGACACAGATGGATACTAGAATTATAGTGTACTTGTTCTCAGAATTGCATTTGATTATCATCTCTTGAAAGAATATAGGACCACATGAAACAATTCAAATGCTGGTATAGCTCTGCATGTCTGTTTTTAAAAGTGAGCAATACAGAAAAGCTATCTCTGTGGTGGGCTGTTGAAAGAATTGCTCTATAGCTGCACTGGTTTATTTCAGGAATCCATTGAACACAGCAAAGATGGGGGGGTGTTGTGTTTTTGTTTGTTGGCAGCCACAAAACAAAAGTCTAGGTAATTTTTCCTCATGAGTCGTGAATGTCTAGAATATTTTCTTTTAATGTTGTACATTACAGTGTGTGCTTTATTCGTTAAGTAGCTCAGGTTTGGAAATAAATAACAAGATTACATATTTTTGACATGAAGATTTGTGTTGTGAAGCACTGAGTGTATTGGCTATATAATAGGTGTCTTTATGGTTTTTTACTTGTTTTTTTCTCTTTGTCTTAAACACATTTTCAGTCAGTGAAGAGTTGCAGTCCATGGCTTCCAAGATTTCATGCCAACTGATGGTCCCTGTTTCCAATGTTGGCTTTTCATAAGCTGGCTGACTAACTCTGCTATTGTCAGATTCCAGGTGTTAGAGAGCTACCTTATTTGTCTTTTTTGTAGGAATTGAATTCAGCTTTAATATCCTGCTGCATGGCTGTTATGGAGAAAAGCTCAAATTACAAGACCCTGTTGTTTCATTTTCCTCTAAAGCTGAAGTAAGAGTTTCTCTATCAATTGAATGTATTCTTAGAAACAATAAGGGAAGCTGTAGGGTGTCATGTTTCCCCATTTATGGATTTTACAATTAGGGTGAGTGAATTTTCCATCTTGTTTTGGCAGATGGATCACATATAAGTAACTGTGTAACTTCAGATTTAAGCATATAACATGAATTAAACATAATTCCCTTTGACCTTTCTTCTGCCACCTGCAGTCCTACTGAGTAATGAGTACCTTTGTAGTCCAAATAATTTCTTGCATTTTAAACAAACTTACGTCCTGCTGAGTAGCTGTAACAGCCTAGCAGGGGAAAAAAAAAAAGTGGATTTAATTATCAGTACATACAGATAAGTCAAAAAAGCTTTACAGGGTCATTTTTAACGGAGAAATGAGACAGCTGGTTGGCTTTTCAGATATGTCAGAATTTCCTAAACATAGCAGTGAGATCATACAATGCAATGGCTCTATGATGGGTTGGCTAAAAAAATTAATTTGTAAATGTCAAAATCATGCAGATTGATTCCTTGTGTTGAGATTGCCTGCTCTTCATCAGGATAATCCATGAGTGGATTAACTAACCAATTAACAGCTTCAAATGGCCTTTGGACTAATTATTTTTCGAATACTCTGAAATTAGGTCACAGCAGATGGGTATATTCATGTCTGATTGACATGTAACTGAGGAGAGGCATATATCTATGTACGTAGGTATTTAGATAAGAGATGCCTCACAGAAATGAAGAACAACAATTTCTAGAGCACACATTCTGCATCTCTGATTTTTTCTTTCAGCTGTTCATTTGGTGAATCAGAAGGTGGCCAACCCTGAACTTGGTTTATATAACCTTGTTACCATGGGCAGGGACCCCTAAAACACAAGGTTGCCTTGCACAGATAATCTCTTACCCTTTCAGCCTCAGTGTAAGTACATGCAGAGGCCAGGACTGTATTCTTCTGCTCTGGTCAAGATGGGGTAACTCCAGGAAATGTGAGTGTTTGTCATGTTAGCTGGGGCCCTGACACTGTGCCCTGTATTTGGGCGTAAGCTTTCCTGGGGACTCAAATCTTAAAATAAAGCATTGGAACACCTTTTTTAAGTTAGAGGGTAACATCTAACTCTCTGAGGTTGATGGAAATTTCTCCTGACACAGTTCAGAGTTCTTCTCCAGAAGGAAAGCGTTGCTGTCAATGAAACAGTAACTGTCATGGTAGCATGTTTGAGTCAGTCTACAGACCTCAGAAATACCTGCCTTTAGGGTAAATAATGCAGCAGTAGCAATAAAGAAATAAAAAACATGAGAATAATAAAAAACATGAGAAGAATTCTCAGAAGTCCTACTATGAATTGAGTGGTACTGTCAGAGGAACTGCTGTATTTCAGTAGTAAAAATTTTTTTTTCCTTGTATTTTTTTTTAATGGACCACTTGTGAGAGTAGCTTCCTTGATAAAAATAGAAGTACATTCTTAGGAAGGACATTAGTGAGCTTTTCATATTTTTCTTTTATAATCAGGCAAAGACAAAATTGCTTCAGTTGAGTAAGATGACAGTATGTCAGACAGCTTTTCTCACTCACTTCTACTTTCCTGCAGTCTTGCTCCTTTGTGTCAGACCTATTTCCATCTTGGGTGCTAAATCCGATGAAATTAGGAGGTTTTGGTATTCATGTCTTTGTTAGAGCCTGTTAGTTACTATGAAGGTGCTATTATTACTAAGTGAACATGAGCTACAGTATTTAGTTCCTTTCCTGGGGGAATTTTGAGTGCCAGACATATTTTACATTTAGGAAACGCTGCTTGCCATGTTGTTAAAAAATATTTCAAACTTAGCATATTTTTATCTTTATATATTTCAGTGTCTTTACATTTACATAATTCATTGCAAAATGGAAATTTAAGAAAAAACCCTAAGGAGACAATTTATTTTTAGCCATTCTTTACTGTGTTTGGGACATGTTAGGTTTCTGATGAACAGAAATGAATGATATATAAGTGTATAGCATATGATTCTGAATGGGAAATAACATTAATCTGTAATAACCCTTGTAAAATCATTCTTATATACATGTCTGAATGTAATAGCCTAAGCAAATACAGGAGTTTTGCATACACTTAAGTTATCAAACCAATGGAATTAATATTTGACTTTATATTTAACTTCTATAATACATTGCAAATTCCCCAATATATTTCCTTAAATATTAAGGCTGAATGTCAACAAAGTAGAAGAAGGATAAAATAAGAAAAAAAATAGAAGATAGATTCAGGATGTCAAAATTTATTTGAGTTTGATACCTACTGTATTTTTTCTGATTATGCTACTTTTATAATAGCGCTTAAATTACCTGTAAACTCTTGTAGTGTTTATTTTCCCCAAAGATATGTCAATTCTGTCTTCTCTGAAGAATGAGATCATCCTAAGGATTTGTGTGGGCTGCTGGTGGTGCTGAGCACAATTTAGTATTCCGTATCAGGGGGTTGTAAGTAATCTCTGCAGCGCCAGAGGATTAACTCACTCACCAAAAGTAAAATAAACTGTTCCATGTTACAGTAAAGCACCATTTGACATTTCTATATTTTCTTGCGTCATCACCTGTGACCATCCACAGCACCACTAGAGATATTAATTTCCTGGTGTGTTCTGTTCACTTTATTGCTGTTCATACATTAGCTCCTAAGTGCAAATTTATGATCTGTAAAGCATCCTGTAATGCATCTTCCTTTACATTATTCTTGGCATATGCTGTCCTCAGATCCTCTCATTTTCTCACCTTTCTATTACCTTAAAGACATCATAGTTCAAATTTGACAAATCCTTCCCATTTTTACATTATAATAATTCCTCAGAACATTTTTCCATGAGTTATTTCGGACTAATTAGTACCTGAGACTGTGCCTTCATGTACTCTAGCGTTTGGTTTACACATTTTAAAATTCTTCTGCACCTGTATAGGCTTGAACCAGAAATGTTAACTGATAGTGGAGATAGGCTGATACATACAATCTGAGAATTTAGTCCCTAAATAATGTGTCTTCAAGATGCAAAACTCATTGGTTTGTTGCTGGTTTTGGATCCATTATTGATTTCTCTGCCCAGCATATAAATTGGTTAGGCAAGCAGGATGACAGTAGAGGCTTTGTTTTTGTGTCCATGGTAGGATTTCTAAGATAGTAGATAAAAAAATTATATGTTGCAAGTGAATACAATGTTAACATAACTGTTTGGGGCAGTGTTATTGCTTGTGACAGGCAAAATTTGATGAGGTTAAGTGATGTGAAGGTGGTCCCAGCTTTGTAACCTTTCCCCTTTTGGATTAAAGTTTGGAAGAAGTAGCTAAACATTAAAAGTCTCTTTTTCTGCCCTATGCTTATTCCTGTGCATGGAAACTGTGGGATAAATCAATCATGGCCTTAAAGCTAAACAAGAAATTATTAGTTATTAGGGACAGAAATCCTGCTGACAGCAGTTTCAAATAAAGGAAGTGTGCAAGTTATGCTCTCAGTTTAAAACTGTAATTGGAAGCTGGCTACTAAATAGTGTGCTGCAAACAGTACTGTTTGATTTCCTGTACCCATGGAGCTTATCAGAATTGTTGGTTTTTTACAAGGTGTTGCAAAATTAAAGATAGAGCTAAGGTGAATATTTGGAAGAGTGAGTCAGCTAGGCTTAAGCAAACATTTTTGTTACACAGCACAGCTGTGAAAGGTGAGAGCTTTTTGTTGCATCAAACCTTATATAAAGTGCAAAGGTTACCAACCTAACCAATGGACCAATATGTGGATCTCATGCAGCGTTTAGTGAGGCTCTCTTGATGTATTTTGTCCTGTGATCAGCCCATCATTCTTTTGACACAGACTAATCCAAATTTTGAAATACAGGAGGAAAGGGGTGGCATAACCTACTTGCCCTAAGATTGAATTTCCTGTTGCCCATGAAACTGTGGGAGTCATGGGAACCTTCTGTCACAACCCACCTCTGGATTATTCTCTAGCTCATTGGTCTGCCTGACCCCCAAAAGCAAATGCGATTGGCTGTACAGGTACTGACAAAGGTCTGGACAGGTATTTTAAACAATCAGGAGCAGTTTTCCCTAGGTTATGGACATAATTTATATAGGTGAATCCATTGTGGTGATGTCTGCTGCTTCACCTTTCTGAATTGCAACTGGTTTTTTATTTATCTGTACATTCAGAGGTGGTGAAATAGATGAAAATAGTGAAGATTAAGGAATATTCTAATTACAGATTCTAATTAGCACTATTTTAGAATTGAAGAAAAGTCAATTGAGCAATTCAAACACAAAATTTCAAGAAGAAACTGTTCTACTAAAGGCTCTGTCCCATCTAAGAGCTTATACTGTTCATGATATAAAATGTAGCAAGCCAGTAGTGCTTAGATACAACGAGAAATAATTGATTTTTAGATTTCTACATGATTGGTTGTTGAGGTTGGTTGGTTGGTTGGTTGGTCGGTTGGTTGGTTGGTTGGTTGGTTACTTGTAGGTTTTTTGTTTGATTATATGTGGAGAAGAACAGCTAAAACAGTAACAATTCCTGTTTGTCACATAAATGACAGCTTCAGCATACTCAACTAGAAATAGTAACATCAATAATGTGACTACATACAAAAAAAATTCTCTTCTCAGTGGTTTTGTTTTCAGGGTTTATGAGAAATGAAGAACTCCATGCCAGAGAGAAATTGCTGCCAGAGACAGGGATACTCACATTTGACCACTAAGCTGGCACTGTTGTTCTCAGTTATTCAAGTATTCTAAAAAAAAGATTTATTTTCCTCTTAAAAAAAGAAAGTATTCAGGTTTTTGTTTATTCATTTTGCATTTTATTGTAACTAAAATTCCTGCATATTTTTAATTAATACTGTCTGCTTTTCCACATTTCAGGGATACCACTGTACAAAGCCTTACCCTACAACCTTCTGTAAAGGATGGTCTTATTATATATGAAGATTCTCCACTGGTCAGTAGTACTATTTAGATTTTATATTTGGAAATGTTTTTGATTTAAAATTTAAAATGTTTGTGATTTGATTTTTCACAGCGTAGTGAGTAAGCATGGTAACAAACATTTCAATAGCTTTTATTTGGTCTCATTTGTCACATTTGCTGTACTAAATGCGAGTAAGATGACAATCTTGGGAGTCCTCACACACAAAATGAAAAATAATTTAGTATTAACCTGACACATTCTAACAGGTAGAGTGGTATTTTCCTCCTCCTTTGTAACACCTCACACCTACATGCTAAGTTGGGCTACAAACAGCTGTTGCAGCCATTCTTTAGTTCTTTCAGCTACATGTTGACAGTCTAGATGCAAACTGGCTTTGCCCTTCTCTGTCTGCACTCCAAGTCATTCACAGTCAGGTTCCTCAGTTCCCTCCCTAGCACACCCCTTTTCATCCCTATCAAGAAGAAATGGAAACACTGACCTTTCTTGTCTCACCTGCCTCCTTTCTGCAGTGATTTGGTCACAGCTTATCCCTGTTCTGAGTCCCTTTCTTATCTCGGTGCCACCAAGGCATCACTGCTGCTCACTGAGAAATCAGTAATGCAGCTCTTTGTAAGGTTTTTGGGCAGTAGTGATGTTATGATTCTTTTCTCTTCTAGGTAAAAGCAGTGAAGTTCGGACATATTTTGGTAATTGATGAGGCAGACAAAGCACCAACAAATGTTACCTGTATCTTAAAAACTTTAGTTGAAAGTGGGGAAATGGTTTTGTCAGATGGAAGGCGAATTGTTGCCAGTAAGTAGAGAGAAAGCATTCTAATAATTTACAGTAAAATGTAACATGTTGCTGGTTTTCAGCAACTACATTGCTCAGTAGAGACACAAAATAGTTCAAAGGGATAAATTGTTTATTGCTGAGAAGTTAACAATTGAAGAATTTACAGTCATTTCCTTTACTACTTTTGCAATAGCCACAAAGGTTTTCTTAAAGTAATGTTCTTGTGAATTTTGCTGAAAAACTTAAAAAAACCCATAAACCCAACAAAGTACAATTTGACCTCTGCTTCTCATTCACCATAAGAAATAAAGATCTATTTGACAAAATTATGACTTTGGTTATGCCAGTCTAGACAGTTGGGGTATCATTTGATCAGGTCTCGAATGAAGATACGAGTATGCCTAGGGTCAAATTTTTAAGGGTTTTATCTAATCAGATATTGCATATGCTTACATTATTTCAATATATCCTGCAGGGTGAGAGTATCTGTAATTTGGTAGAATTTCATTAATCTGAGTTTGAGGAACTAAATATTTTTCATTATTTTTCAAAACTAGCCCATGTTTGAAATGCCCTCTTGATGCTACTAGACACTATACTTTATGCAATTAGTTTCATTTTAACAATATTGGGAATAATGTTTGAGTGTAGCAATCATTCAACACTCACATGGTGCAGCTGAGGTTTACTTGTCCTTATAAATTCTAGGTGGGCTTATTTAAAAATACTTTGCTAGCCAGTCCTAATTATTACTGTAGCTTTTTAGGATAAAGGATTCCCAAACACCGTATGTCCTGGAATCATGCTGAAAGGGAACAAGGTTCTGAGTGGGGCCAGTCTGAGTAGTTTTGGAGAACCAGAGTCTGCACATGTGTTAAATAATATATCTCTGGCTTCTCACAGATTTTCATAATAACTAGGAAGAATTTCAGTCCTATCTTCCCAGATCAGATAATGTCAGACCTATATAAAAATACCTTTTATTCACCATTGGCTTCACCATTTTAGTGAAATTAAATGTAAAGAGGACAGGTAGTCTGCATCCCAAGAGCAGTGGATGCATTTTTATGTTTTTTGAATTAAACTATTTGGTTAAATTTTTTGTGAAACAAACTATTTGGTTAAATTTTTGTGAAACAAACTATGAAACTTGAAAATGAAACCTAGGAAACTCAGTTGAACAACATGTAAGAAGCTATTGAGGCTTTTTTTTGTAACTGTTCTTCTAATTCTAAGAAGAACATAATTAGATTAGAAGACTTTTTCTTCTAATTTTAAGAAGTCTTCATCTAATCTAATTATGTTCATTCATTTAGTATTGCAAAGCTTAAATATGCAATTAATGCATTTTATTTCTTTTCCAGATCATGCTGATGTAGAGGGGAGAGAAAATGTAATAGTTATTCATCCTGATTTTAGGATGATAGTTCTGGCAAATAGGCCTGGATTTCCTTTCTTGGGTAATGACTTTTTTGGCACATTAGGTAAGTGATTCATATTAAATTAGGATCTTTGATAGACTTGATTAACAGAATGTCTGTCTCTATTAATTAGATTTTGTGAGGAGAAGGGGCCCTTATGCATATTGATACTTTGTTTCACATAAGACACTAAGGCTATCATGTAAATTCGCATATCTAAATAAAAGTGCCTGAACTTGCCCTGAAGCGAAGGGCTCTATGTGATCGTCTGTGTCAAAACTATTTTGTTTTATGAGATCTGGACAGACAAGGTTATGGGAAATATTTGCTAAAGAATCTGTATAGTATACAAATACAGCAAAAAATTACCTGTAAGCAGCTTGGCACCTGACATCTCTCTCAATTGCTCACTGTTTTTTTCCCTATATCAAACAAGCTACAGCTCAGGTGCTGTGGTACAAGAGATGGTAGCTTGATGGATGGTTCTTTTCATTCCTTTCAGCAGTAAAGGCTACTGTATTTTTTGCTGCTAGCACTATGCTACCTGCTTCTTAATCCTCATTTGGCTCTCCATGCATATGGAGTGTGTGATAAACTTAGTAAAATACATATATTTGACAAGATACTGAATTCATCTCAGTGGGAGGTAAGGCTGTCCAAATTTCACATCAACCATTTTTGTGCCAACAGAAGCCTTATTTTGGAAAGCTCCTGGTAGGTCCCAGAAATTCTGTGTGTTAACAAAGATTCCCTAGAGCTTCATCTCACAGCAAAAGCAAGAATTTAAGTTACCTAAGGGCAAGTGGTGAAGAATCTACTGGCCTATGAAGTTCAGTGTTAGTCTAAGTGGGCCTCTGGCAAGGGTTTGGCAGTGCTGTTACACAGTGGCTGTGAACTGAGTACCTCCAGACTCCACTGACTGTATTATCTATGTTAGCTTGGCCATTTATGTGCAGAAACCTTAATTTGAGTGTGTTTGCTTGTTAACTTTGGCCATAATGCTTATTCTGCAAGAAATAACATACTCAAAAAAGCAGGTGCAAACCCAATTCCATATTACATAGTAGTCCTTTGTTTTTCCGGTGTGGTTCCCACTGAATGGACATTCCATGTCTGAAACTCATTGGCTCTGAATTTCACCCAGCTATGTTGCCTCAAGAGGATTTATTGTAGTGTATTTCTTTTTCATAGCCTAATTTCCTTCCTTAGATAGACCCTATAAACAAAACAGATCATCCCAGTGTCACTGCTCTTGACCCACATGGCAGAGGTGTGGTTCAGATTTTGGGCATCTTCATTGATACTGTTTTTCCAGCTCAGGGTCTTTTCTGCTTTTAATTCAAGTCCTTTTTCTGCAGGATCTGATCATGCTTCTGCAAAATTTTGTACAACTGTTCAGAGACATTCTATGAATAAACTCAATTTATAGATTATATGATTGGGATCAAATAATGCCAATGTGTGGAAAGAATATCTTGCCAAATTTCTTACCATACTTCAAGACAGGCATGGAGAAAAGATGACAAAATTCAGTATTTCCTTTAGACCTCTTAATTGGGTTTGCATTTGGGCCTTCCTGCATTTCAAGATTTCCCTGCATTCTATGGTGTTTTGAATGGGTTCACAAATAGGTTCCATTCAACCAGTTATGTTTTCTTAACAATCTTTTTCCTCCTATTTGTTTCTGCATTCATTTGACTTGTGTTTTTTCTTGAAGTTAATTTCTCCCTCATGATATCAGCTTCATCAAAATGACAGGAGAGATCTCTGTGTTTTCACAAAGTTCGATGTTCTTCATAACTTGTACTTTACATTTTTCAGACTTCTAACAGCTTGGTACTCAGCATTCTTTTGAGTCATCTTTTCTATTAAAGGTGCAGTATTAAAATTAAAGGGGCTGTTGTGATGCTACTTCGTTACAAATTACTTCTTTTTTTTTTTTTTTTTTTTTTGCTTTGTAGGGGACATTTTTAGTTGCCATGCTGTTGATAATCCCAAACCACAGTCAGAACTGGCAATGCTTAAACAATATGGTCCTGATGTTCCAGAGCCAGTTCTGCAGAAACTGGTAGCTGCTTTTGGAGAGCTCAGGAGCTTAGCTGACCAAGGAATTATTAATTATCCCTATTCAACTAGAGAAGTTGTGAACATTGTAAAGCATTTACAGGTACAGTATGTCCGATTTAATTGAAAACTTGAGTTCGTCAATACTAATTTTTTAATGCCTGAAGATTTTGGAAAAAAAAATCCACTATTGTTCATGCATTTTTGTTTAATTCTTGTGAAATATTTTACATTTTGAAAGAAGCATAACATTCAGATGTTCAGTCAGAGGGTAAGGATCACAGATGTACATGGGCAGATATTTTTTCTGCATATTTATTTATAGATAGAAAAAACTCCTGTAAGTCTGTTTTTCTACTGTGTGAGAAAAAATCACATACTGTGAATAGTGTGCAATGTTCATACTGGCCCTCATTATGAAATTCCATGTTCAACATACAGTACTTCCAGGGCAACACAACTGTTCATTTTATTCAGCTATAAAATGTATTGGTTTAATCCTTTATTGTGAAAAAACAAGTTCCTGCAGCATAACAGTAATACATTGCTGGTCGATTTTGTCTAAGGAAAATGCTATATGAATTACTACTCATCAGGGGAATATGTAGGATTCATGATTACTTCCTACACATGTTTAACTGTAAAATTGGAATTCTGATTTAGTGATGATCTGATTTTTTAACTATTACAGAAAACTCTGACTTCCGTCTTTATAAACTGATGGATTTTTTTTGCCTGAAGTATTTGAAATATAAAGTGTCAATGCTTTTTGAAATAGCAATGATTTATTTTTTTCTGTTAATAATAATTAGATTGGTAATTTGTTAATTTAGAGACTGTTTCTTGAATTATTGAATACTAGATTTTTTTAATAGTGGAAATAAATGTAATTAATACAATTAGAATATAATTTCTCACCAATTTTGACCTGCTGCTCCTGTGTTTTATACTGCATAGGATAGCAGGGTTGCATGACAGTTCTGTGTTTGTGGTTGTGAACATATTCAGAAGCATTCAACCATACACACAGTCATTCAGATCTTGCAGGTCAGAATTACTACTTTTTAAAATCTTCAGTTCATCTAGACTCCTGTGAAGGATAGAATTCTGTGCTCTGTGGTCTCTAGAGTGTGAGAAGGTCTTAAGACAAATTGGTGCTACTATGATATCAATAATATAAAGAAAAAATAATGCTCTGTAACTTTGTACTAAGGGTTAACAACATTCAGACCTAAAGGCTGAGGAATCCAGGTAGAGCACAAGCAAAGTAGTCTATTAGGATCCATTAGCAGCTGATAGGAATTTGTTTACCAAGCTGATAGAACATGTACATGCTGACCTTTAAACATTACATTCAAAATGACAGCGGAAAAATTTCAGACTTGATGAGCAGTTGTGCTGCTGAAGAGCTAATGTTTTAGGGTGTTTGTTAAATGAACTCCTTTTTGTCTTCATACTTCTCTTCTGTTCCTACCTTCCTTCCTAGCTTCTTTCCTTCATCATCTGTCTCCAAGTAACCTGTAGCTGTAATGTCTTCTATTGGTAACTGGTGCAGAAACATAAGACTTAATTCTTCTTTTATTTGAGTGTGAACAGCATCTAATTGAAGATTGAAAGAGCTGCACTGCTAATTGTCTTAAGGGCTCTTACTCTCTGCATCTGTCTCCTTCACTTAATCAGATTAGTACAATTACTTCAACCTGGACATTGGGTGCAGATCAGTGGAGAAGTTTCCCATCTGCTAAGCTTTCACCTCTTTCAAAGTGTAAATATCCAAATACATCTTCAGCATGAGGCTTTGATCTGTTTTGTAACATTTATTTTCAAGAGCCCAGTCTCCTAGCAAGAATGCAACATTTTGTTTACTGTAACTTGTTTTGCAATCTGAATAATGAAAAGGCTGGGAGTAGCCAAATGTAAACAATGAATATAAACATGATGGTAATTCCAAAGTAAGAAACTTTTAGGTCTTCAGGTAGAGAAGAAAAGAGGAAGGAGGGAAATGAGTCAATAAAATTGCTGGTCTGAAGGAAGGAAGGAGGGAAGTTAGTCATGTTGTTAAACAATTTCCCTTACACCAGTTCCACAGCCCTGCTCTCTTTGTACCATTGTGTTGATTTCTTTCACGTAATTTTGGAATTTTTTGCTTCTGTAAAAAAGAGATTGAATGTTTTGGAGGAAAAAATTGCTTTTGATTACTGCTGTCTGAGAGCACATCTGAGCTTCGGGACTAGTCAGTTAAAATATGCCGATTGCTATGGTATCAGCATATTGTTAGGCTAATCTCCAACTCTGACTAATTGTTCTTCAGCATATAGGCTATACATAGGGAGTGCAGCTACAAGATTATCCTCCCCTAAAGATTATGCAAGTAGGGAATATGTTGTAATTTAATTGTAGCTTAGACTCTGTGTTCAGAGCTAGGTTGCCTCTATACTTTTTCCTAGGGAAAGGGTTTTTCTGGTGAAGCTCGAGAACCCAAACTATTTTGAAGACCTGAAGCTGCGGGCACAGGGAGAGTTGTCTAATGCAGGTATCTAACTTGCTTGCTGCAACTTTTTCTCCCCGCACACTGTATAGGGAATTTGGATCTTGCAGCTCTAGTTGGAAGCTAACCTGGATACAGACTTTTTGTCTTGCTCACCTCCAGTCTCCAGACTGTCAGATGTCAAAAGTCTTTGTGTTAATAGTAGCTTATGGGCAAGCTAAGAAGCTCTGCTCTTGCTGTGTTGGGTTACCATAAGCTGCCTGTAACCAGCGTATGCTGTGACTGCTTCTCTGCAGTCTAATATGCTGTTTTTCATAAGACCTTGGTTAATCAGGAAATTTTCATTTCTAATTTTCATGAGATGTTAATCAGGAAAGCCACATTAGTCCAGATCAAATGGCAATAGCTTTTTTTACTAACCCTTTTTTAGTTTGGGAAAGGAGAGCTTTTTTTCTTACAGGTTTTCTTTCTTGTTTATATCTGAGAGTGCTTTCTAATAGTAGGCGCTAGTATAACAGTTTTCAAACAGTAAATGTCTAAAAAACCGTCTGGACCTGAAGTCTACTAATCATCAGTCTTTAAAGGCCTATTCAGTAGGCTTTGTGGTCAGGTAGTGGGTTTTTTGTTGGTTTTTTTCGTTTGTTTGTTTGTTTTTGTTTTTTGTTGGTGGTGTTTTTTTTTACGTTCAGCCTAATCTCTAAAGGAAACTAGGCTTATCAAATTACAGTTTGCATCCTTTTGTCACTTTGCTGCCAAGCACACATCAATAATAACTTTTTACCCTTTTCGCCAGCAACAATGGATCTCAGTTACCAATTTTCAGAGATAATTAGGTTTCTGCTGGTTTAATCAAAATCAGTGGCTATGTGACAGAGGAACTGATTGAAATCTCAGAGGGAGAATTCAGCTTTTGCTTGGCAGCAGATGATGCCCACAAAAGACACAAGTACTGGTTAATCCATTAGTATGTATGTCACTCAGGATGAGCCCTAGACATGGTGCTTCTGTCTCTGCTGAAGGACAACTGAGGAGGCACAGGGGGAGCTGGCAACATTCAGTAAAAGGGCATCAGGGGTGAGTGCTGGGGGTAACCAAGATCACAGGGGAATGAACAGGTCGGCAGAGATCTGCTCTAATGGGCAGGGTGGGCCTTTGAGATGGTGCAGGCAGGATGGAAAAGAATCAGATATCTGAAGGCACTAGGATACATAGGGAAGTGAGTGTTAGTGAGAACACAAGGTAGAAGTCTAAAATAAAAATTCTGGACTCATTACAGACTGAATACCAGATAATTTATCACTTTATTTTCAGGGCAGTGTTCAAACTACATTAGACCTCAATGTGTATGGCATATTTGAATTAAGATTCTCGATTTCTACTAGCAAATTACAAAATTACAAAAGCTCATTGATTTTACACAGACTGTAGCAATACATATCCTCATGGAATGTTAGATCCATAAATATGGATTTTTCACCAAGTCGAATTCTGAATCAAGTAAAGCATACAAGATAAAAATAAAAAAATAAAATTGTTGAAAGCAAAAAACTGTACTACTTACTATTTTAAGGAATAGCCAAGAATCTAAGCTGTGAAAATAATCTAAGGTACACAGAGAGGTACTCATAAGGGGAAGAAATCTGTGAATGAGAACCAGACAGACTGATGAGAGATCAATATTTTCTCTAGTAATCTCATTTTAAAAATCAATAGAAACCAAATGATCTTTTTTTCAATTCAAACCCCAAACATTCAACCTTTTTTGGGGTTGTCCTTTTTTTACCTTTAAGTGAATTATCATTTTCTTTCTCCAGTAAGCAGTTGTCCAAGCAGTTCTTAAAAAGGGATTGGATTTGTTCTGGTTGAAACAGGAGAGTTGTGATTGTTTTTAATTACTGAAATAGAGGACCTTTTGACAAGTGGCTTGTGTTCACAGAAGTCATCAGTTGTACCTCAGGAAGTTTTTTATGATGTCCTGCTAATACAAGAGTCATGGAACTATTGATGCAATTCATTGCAGAAAAGGGTGTCGATGGCAGAAGTTATGCAATTATTCAGAAAACTGCAGATGTACTTGGAGACTTCTGGGGAAACCAGATATTATTTGAAGTACTTGACCAAGGTATCTGTAGTACCTAGTGCAGGGCAGAGAAAGTGCAGTATTCATCATATAAATATTGTTTCAGAATGATGCTACTCCAAAATGCAATTAACATTGTACAAGTTAGTGCTTTCACTACTAAACATTGTTGCAAGCTTTTTGATTTACCTTCCATGGGAAACGTTTATACAGTGATTAGTTGGAATAGCTGGTGGGAGAAATTTGGGGTTTAGTACCTGTTTCATTCAGTAAAAAATGGACATTGTAATAAGGTTGGCACAGGCTGTCGAACAAATTTATATTATCCCACAATAACCTCTATTTTGCTAAGCTGCAGCAATGCAGAACTTCTAATAGGTTCCTCACAGGAACACAGGTTTAAAAAGCAGAACACAGTTTAACATGCTTTTATAGCAACACTAGTATTAAAATATTCTGTGCCATGTACACCACAGATAAAAAAGGTTTGTACAAGCTTAATTTAGCAGTGGTATTCTAGTCTATCACAGTAACTAGCTAATTTTAGTATTGTTCGTGTCACAGATATTTTATTACCTAGATCAGTTATTTATAAAGTTGGGAAAATATTAAACTCCTAAGGCTGATGTTTGATTAAGAGTACAGGTCAAAGCATTTCTGAAAACTTTCTGTTTTCTTCTGTTTTAGTTTTTAATCAGAACTCAAATATCTTTATTTTTAACACATTTATAAACTCCTCTGAGACTTAAGTCTGTTTTTCAAGTTCTTTTTACCAGTCTAGCTCACTAATGGGGAAAAAAACAATTAAGACTACAACTTCCTAAAATACGTCTTCACAAGCTTATGTTCATCACTGTAAATGTGCCATACTGAGATGGATGCATCCAGGTCCTTGTCTGAAAGATCTGGTATTTGAATGAAAGGCATGTGAAACTTACAGAATCACAGAATAGTTTGGGCTGGAAGGCACCTAAAAGATATTCTAGTTCTAACCCTGCTGCTGTGGGCAGGGTCACCTTCCACTAGACCATGTTGCTCAAAGCCCCATCCAACCTGGCCTTCAGCACTTTAGGAATGGGGCATCCATGACTTCTCTGGGCAACCTATGCCAGTAACTCACTGCCTCCATAGTAAGAAATTTCTTCCTAATACTTGATCTAAGTCTGCCCTTTTTCTGTTTAAAGGCATTCACCTTTGTCCTATCCTTTTCCATCTCTCTTGTAACCAACCTGTTTTAGGCACTGGAAGGTGTTATAAGATCTCCTAAGAGTTTTCTCCAAGCTGAATAACTCTCTCAGCCTGTCTTCACAGGAGAGGTGCTCCAGCCCTCAGATCATCATTCAGGCCATCCTCTGGACTCACTCCAGCAGGTCCATGTCTTTCTTATTTTGGGAACCCCAGAGTTGGATGCAGTACTGCAAGTGGGGTCTCACCAGTGCAGATTAGAGTAGCAGAATCACCTCCCTCGCCCTGACTGCTTTCAGTGCAGCCCAGGACATGTTTGGCTTTCTGGGCTGCAGGTACACATTGCTGGATCATGTCCAGCTTCACACCCTACAGCATCCCCAAGTCCTCATCAGAGCTGCTCTCGATCTGTTCATCCCTCAACCTGTGTTGATACCAGTGGTTACTCCAACCCAAATGCAGGACCATTCACATACTGAGGTCTTGTTGAACCTCATGAAATTCCTGTGACCCCACTTCTCCACCTCTCCAGGTCCCTCTGGACACCATTCCATTCCACAGGCATGTTAGCTGTACCAGTCAGCATGGCATCATCTGCAAGTTTTCTGAGTGCACTCAATCCGACTATGTCATTGGTGAAGATACTAAACTGTCCTGGTCCCAGTACAGACCCCTGAGTGATACCATTTGTCACCCATCTCCATCGGCACCTTGATCTGTTGACCACTACTCTCGGGGTGCAACCATCCAACCATTGAATTCCTCACCCAGAATAATCAGTCCAGTACAGTAACAAAACTTCCATTTCTGTTGAAGGTACTAACAAAAGACTGATAAATATTTGGGGGTTTTTTGATGTACATAGCACATTTCAAGTAGTATTTTTCACTAAGAAAAAAAGTCTGTGAGTCTTAAGTGAATTTCTGTTTCTCCTGAAATCCATCATGACCTAAAATATTTTTTGTTGGCCAAGCAGTGTATCATCTGCTTCTCTGTATTCAACATTAAGAGTCAGAATTCTTAAATTAATTGTACAGGTAAATTATATGAATGTGTATTTGTGTCAGATGTTCATGGTTTACAGAAAGCAAATTTTAAAAATACAGGCTACTGTTATATTCTCCAATTATCACGCCATCTTGTTATGTGTATAATGGTCTTTAGTATTAAATAATTGTCACATGCTTTTTTGTTTAAATCAAGTTTAGTGTCAGCAACTTCATTCTGACTTGAAACAATGTTCTGGAAATGAAGAGGAAAGATTGTTTGAGCACTTGTCTGTCAAGCAAAGTTACTCTTACAGTTGTTCATTTTAGAAGTACATAATGATATGCTGTAACTTAAAAGATATTCACTAAACGAAATTTGCGGGTCTGTTTCTTTGCAGAAGTTTCCATCTGAAGGACTCGCACATGTTGTTCGAAACGTATTTGACTTTGACTCCTACAACAATGAAATGCGTGAAATTTTATACAACACTTTGCACAAATATGGGATACCTATTGGAGCCAAACCAACCAATGTACAGCTGGCCAAGGAGTAAGAATAACATAAGATATATATTACGAAGACGTTTCTCATGATCACTTTTTATAGTGTGTTATCATGCTGCTAATTGATCTAAAAACAACCTGGAATTCTTGGAAGTCAATCCTCCACTGGTTCAAATTTATAATCTTCCAAATAAGTTACAACAATATAAATTACTTCATGATCGAATATTTGCTTATTACTGATATTTAATATTTACTGTCCATGTACATATTAATAGCCTGTAAGGTAAACAGGTATATCTTAATAAAGGGAAATACTTGTTTCTTCTCCTGTGTTTTTAATTGATTGCAACACATTTCTGTACTGTTCCTTTTCACCTAAGTGCAGAAAAAAGTTGTCTTCAGTGGTAGTTGGGTTTTTTATTTGATGCTCACAAAGGGCTCTACAAAAATATTTCTCCTGAATGGAGCAATGCATGTAACCTCCATGAACCATTTCTGTATGTGTCTGTAAATCACTGTTATTCTTTAATTATATTACTACTTGACATATTACATCTTATACTTCTTTTCCAGAGGATAGAATCAAAGCAGCTGCATTATGTAGTAATGCCCTCCCATCTTCAAGCCACCCCCCACACCCTGAAGGGGGCTTACCAAAGAACAGGAGAGGGACTTTTTACAAGGGCCTTTAGTGACAGGACAAGGGGGAGTGACTTTAAACTGAAAGAGGATATGTTTAGATACAATATTAAGAAGAAATTGTTTACTCTGAGGGTGGTGAAACACTGGAACGGGTTGCTCAGAGAAGCTATGGATGCCCTCTGCCTACAAGTGTTCAAGGCCACATTGGACTTTGAGCAGGGCTTTGAGCAACCTGGTCTAGTGGAAGGTGTCCCTGCCCATGCATGGGTGTTGAAACCAGATGATCTCTAAGGTCCCTTACAACCCAAACTATTCTATAATTCTGTGATTCTCTGAAACAAATTTAATACATTCTTCCAAAATTCACAGAAAACAGGCTCAAATAGATCATATTAAAAAGCAATTAGAAAACTTACTCTGTCTTGAGCCCTAATGCGTAATTTATTTATGAAGAAACAAATATTTCCCTTTCATGGAGAAAGCTTTATGGATGTATGGAAAATTGAGTTTGCCGCATGACATACATACTTTATGTTTGCTAAGGAGGGTCTGATTTTTATGGCATGATGTATTGATAGTGATTCTGGTGCAGGTGACTGAGCACTGGAACAAATTGCCCAGAGAGGTTGTGGAGTGTCCCTCACTGGAGATATTCAAGAACCTTTGGATGCAACCTGTGCAATGCACTCCAGGGTGACCCTGCTTGAGCAGGGAGGTTGGAGCAGATGACCTCTGTGGTCCCTTCCAGGCTTACCCATTCTGTGGTATTAAAGTTCCATGTGTAGGTTTCTCCTGCTGCAGCACCATTGGTATCATATCTAACATCCTACATATAATTATTAAAAAAGATTGGCAGTGTAGTGCCTGTGATGTACCTTTTGCTGATGGGACTATTACATTCCTGGGGAACCAGCACTTAAGCAACTGCAATGTCTGTCAAATTGACAGAACACACTTGAAACTCTTGCTGTAATTTCTTCGCTGAATGTCACTTGGTAATTTTTATTTTAAAGAATTACAACGTTTGTCATAGTTTTGGAGAAATTTGCTCTTTGTATAATTTTAGAAGTATTAGGTGTGGGAGAGGACTCTTTAGTAATGAGACGATCAGAGGTTTAGGAAACATAAGAGAAAGATTGCTGTAATTGGGGACGGCTCAGTCTAGAAGTGAGAAGATAGAATAAAGGTGTAATTAGATTGAATTAAAGATAATCACCTGATCATTTTGAATTCATCACTGAGGTTTTATAGGAAAGGTTACAGCAAGGATGACACACTTACAAGATACCCACAAGGTGCTCATCAAAAACTTCAATAGACAGACAACTGTGAGCACATACTTTGTACAGTGAAGGCCAAGGGGAGCAGAAACTACAGGAGCAGTTCACGCACAGCTGATAAAAGCAACTTTTTCTTATATCTCACTGTGCTGGGCTAACCACCTGGCTCTGATTATCTAGCAGTCTTGGTCTCAGTCCCCCACTTGCATCCACTACATCTGGCATTTCAGGTTCTTACTCCTCCACTGCAAGATAACTGTGGTTTTGGTCATGAAATTAATTCTGTGGAGCTTGTAAGCCACAGGTAGATCTCCTTGAATTACAGCTACACCTTTCAGATTTAGGCACATTTGATTCTGCCTTGAGGTTACAGAACACTGAGATAATTTCTCCAAAGCTGTTCCAGCCCCAGATTGCAAGCTCCCATGATGGACAGACACATTGAGGTAATTGGGTATATGATGTTTGGACTGCTGCAGGAAAGGTACTAGAATACTGGCCTCTCTATTGTTTTCTATGAATCTGAGAATAGGATAATGGTGTTGATCTAGTCCAGCCCACTTCCTTCAGAAGAGATGCAGGTTATTCTACAACCTTATCTCATTTTTTTCATGATTCATGCCTGTAAACCTTCAGAGATGGAGTTCTATAACCTCCCAAGGCAAGTCAGTCTTGTTTTTAAATAGCCTCAGCTCTAGAAAATCACCTCTTAATCTTCCCCATTTTTAAGGCCTTTGTTTGGTTTTATTTTTCTCTTATGCTCTTTGTCTTCACTTTATTTATGTCCATTGTTAAGTATTGGGTGGGAAACCAGTTAAGTTCATTTTTGCTGGAGCCAAGTAGAGTAGTAGGAGAGTACAGAGTAGAAACATATTGACTTTTAAAAAGCCCAGTATGTTTGCATTTCATGCAATATTTAACTCATCTCTGGTTTTCTAAATATAAATCTCCACATCCTTTTCACAAAATCCTCCATAGCTCTTACTCTGTCTTTGCTTTATGTGATCAACTTTCTTCACTCTTATATTTTTCTTACTGTATTGGATTTTTTCAGATTGATTTTATGACACGTCAAGATTTCTAGGTGTGATTTCTATGTTGTTCTAGCAACAACAGCATATCCCCACAGATGACTTCTGTGCCCCAGTCTTTTTTGGTAGACCTTAAAGACTTACTAACCATCATAATAAATTGCTCAGCATTTCTATTAAGTAACATGAAAACTGGGATAGTTCACACCAATTCTGCCTGAGGATGTTAGTCATACCTACAGGAAAATCATTGTATAAGGATAGAAATCTTGTACAATTAAATTTTGCAATACAGAAGCATTTTCAGGAGATTCTAGGGTAGGAAAATCATTATAGTGAAATGCTGACTCCTTTATACAGGTACTCTCTGGCATGTCTTGGATGAAACGATTTGTGCATTTTTATTTTAATAAGCTTTGGATAAGCTGTCACCTATTGCTTAATTGAAAAGAGAATTTATATGAATCAGAATTATTTAAATTGCTGCAGCAACATAACTGCTGTAAATATAGGAAAACAACCATGAGACACACAAGCAACATGCTACAATACAGGGTCTCAATAGAAGAAGTATTTAGGGATGTATCCAGCTGAAATTGCTGAAATCCAGGGGAAATTGAACAGATGCTAGTCGTGACTGTTACAGGAATTTTAGATTAAACTCTGGAATTAATATACCTAATCTTAGAAGGGAAGATTAGATGGTGTGTAATGACCATTTCCAAAATAATTCTTGCAGTAGTTGTTTTTTCAAGAGAGAAATTAATTTGGTGATACTAATTTACTTATTTACTAGCAAAATTAGTATAATATATTAGACCTGTAAAGGAATGCTTTACTTGGTCTTTCTGCATTCTTCGGTTGTCATTTTTTTCCAGGTAGGATAACCATTCTTCAAGGCACTGATATATTCAGTATTGTCAGGTGTTAAAATACTGTCTGTCTCTCCTGGTACCACCTGTCCACTAGTTTTTAATTTTCATCAGTATTGTATGTAAAGCAGATGGCTTGTCTCTGATGATTTGCCAAGATTTAGTAGGTAAAACGAATTATTCATGGTACTAACTCACTGTCTTTCTTTATGTATGATTACATTTTGTTTTTCCCATTGACATCTGTTATATCATATTTGTCTGAATTCGTGTTAATCTGCCATTTTGGTGCACAGTTCAGACCATCTGTGATTTCTAGGTAAAACAGCATTTAATCCTAATTCTGAGATTTATCATTGATGAAATTGCCATTCCTTATTTTTCCTTCTGTCACTATTCACTTCCAGGTGCTTACTGGAACTTCAATATTTGTTATATATTAACTGGGTTTTTTTAATATGTAATGTAAATATGTAAATTTTAACAGCTTTGTTTTTCTCTGAGACTATTCTTTTGTGTTGCTTTTTATTTTCCCGCCTGGGTAATCTGTAGTTAATTACTGGATATGTCTCATACCATACGTATCTCTTGTCAACCCTCTGTGTTGAGGAGCCAGTTGAGGAAGGGGGGTCTGCACTTGACTGTCAGGGAACAGGAGTTTTAACATACAACCGTTCTGAATGTCTGCTTGTACTTCAAACCAAGATATGTTTGGATAAATAATGGAGAACTGGTTGGCAAGGAATTTTCCTGATTTCAAACTGTATCTTACTTAAGTCCAAAAAGGTTACGTGGGATGGAAATCTTTTCAGCTAGATGGAGCACAGGCTGTTACTGGAGGCCTTGAATAATACAGTCTGTGCCAGCGCTGAGCTGGTTTACAAGATCATATATTAAGTAGCTTTGTTGCCTGTCACAGCTCATGTCCACAGCTGTACTATTACGATGTCTAGCAGCGAAGAATTTGCTTTCAGTGGAACTTCAGTTTCACAAGATTCATAGCCATCTTCCAATATGTTCTCTGAAAGCTAAATAAATGACTTTATAAAGTTTTTGAACACAGTTGTTTGGTGATTTAGGTTTTTTGTTGTTTGATTTTTTTAAATATTCCCTAAAATGGATTTACTTTCTTAAATGAAAAATAGGAAAATGGAAAGAAATTGTGTTCTATAGGTGTCACTTTTTAAAGTTTTCCAGCAGCGCAAGAGAATTATCTTTTGACATATCATTTCCCCTTCGATGGCTGTGCATTAAGATATTCAGGCTAATAGTAATTTTTTGTAGAATTGCCCCATCAACTGTAGGTCTTGTGCAATTATTTTCTGTACAAAATGCCTGCTTATATATACATTTCATGGACAGCAGTAATCCTGTAGAAAACTGGGATTTAAAATTAGAAATGGATAAACATTCTGAATTTTCCTTAAGCATCAGGCTTTGACAGATGTATAATCAAAGAACTCATCAGGAATTATTCCTTAGAACTTGCTCTTAAATCTTGGTTCTCTTACAAGATATATGCAGTCTACCTGTAGTTTTTTGTTCTAGAAACCCTTTCCAGCTTTTGAGGAAGGCAAAAATCATGGATTGCTCTGTACAACCCAGCTGGAGAGACCAGTAGAGTTTTAGTACTGTTCTTACCCAGCCACTGCACTTTTTATACCTATCAGGTCTCTTTGCCTTGCAGATTTTTGCCAGTGTTGACATTTCCATTATATTCCATCTGCCTTTTATGTAAATGCTATTTGGTTAATTAATCTGAAATACAGCCGTGTGGCAGGAGCATCTAGTGAAGTTTTTACTAGTACTGTCACTTCAAGTTATTTTCAAAATTTGCTTATTATAAATCCTGGGAAAAGAAGGTAATTTCCTTACTTTGATGTGTATCATATATATTCACTAGAGGAAGGCTGGTAAGATGTGTACACATTTTCAGTGTGGACATGTTGTTCCAGTCCTTCTGCACCCTCACTCCCTCCTGAAAGTCATTCAGGAGGCAGACTGATTGTGAGACCTTAATACCACCAGCTTCTTTGATACTCTTAGTCTTTCTTAGACCAGATTTAATGGAGAGAGCAGTGAGATAGAACAAAAAACTAAAAATTGTCAGGCCCTGGAAGAATGAGATCCTTATTACTCTTGACAAAGACTTTTGTATTATGAACTCAGCTTTGTGTTTGTTCTGAAATTCTGATCTACATTTCCCTCCTCTTTGCTGTTTATGATTACTTGCTCTGCTGCCTCAGAGAAACTAAATCATTCAGAAACAGGGAAGGGAACAAAACCTCAAAAATCTGGGAGAAAGGAGAAATCAGTTTTCCTGAGGGAAGAGACGAACTATTAGCAAAGAAAATCTCCAGAAAGCTGAAACAGAGTGGAAATGTTTATTTGGGAATGCAATTTGTAATTCTGTTGCTATGAAAAGCAGGGTATTTGGTTAGAGCTGGTTATTAACATGTGTTTTGTTTTAAATTTTAATAGCTATTCATTATCATTAGTAAGGTTGTTGATTTTTAGGATGTTGTCCATGGGAGTAATGTGTAAGGAATTAATACCAAAGTCCAAATACTTGTGAGAGCTGATGTTCCACTGAGCTAATGGGAAATAGCTATTGCTGATTATAGACATATCAGAGATTATGCTACTCAGAGTCATAGAGCAAACAGAAGTCTCCAGGGGTTTTTTTGCCCATAGGACAGCTTATGGCTCAAGGCATAACCAACGCTTTGCCAACAAATCATTTAGAAATCTAAATGGAAGCCTGAAGTAAACTGACATTTAGTCTAGTGACTTGACTGATTGCTTGTTTTTCTGGTTACATGAATAAATTAATCTAAGAATTTTGTAGATGTTGAAATACTGCATCATGAATGTTTTTTCTTAATGGTGTTGAATGTTGTCATTTGCCATGTATTGTACTTGGAGATTCAAGTACAATCTCCAAGTACAATACATGTATCTGGCTTAATTTCTCTTCTTCATTTGGGAAGAATTTTGGCTATACTAGCTAGGTGTAAAGAATGGAAAAATGCAAAAATAAGTGAGGAAAAATGCAAAATTAATCACTCTGCAAAGATAGATATCTATTGGTATTTATAGTCAGGCCGCAAGCAGGCAATGAAGACTCTCCTGGTTCTTTGACTAAGAGAGGGAATTAATGAGATGCCTTTCCCTCATTACATGCCCCAGTGGCACATTGCTGGCAGCTGGCCATTTATTTATCTGTGAGCACCAATGATCTATAGCATCCAAACCATTTTCTGTTCATAAAACAGTGTCTTTGGCTGTCTGACTGCCTTGGCAGATGGTCCACACACAGAATGGTGATGGAGGCTGAGTGACTGCCTGCGATTTCTGGCTTCTGGTTGATTGAGGCTGATGTCAATATACCATTAAGAAATGTTAACATACCTTTCCTGAATGAGTGGCAAAGATTAAGGAATATCTGTATTCATTCCCTGACTTTTCCTTTAAGTTCTTAGAGGGAAAATAAAATAAAACTAAAATTCCCTAAGTTTCATATAGAGTCCAACTGATTTTTTTTATCCCTTCTTATTCTGAAAATAATATAGAGAAGAAATTAAACAAACCTCTAATATCTAAAAGTGCCAGGTTGGTTAGTGAGTAGAGGGAAAATAGTTGTAACAGTAGGAATGAAAATCATCAGATAGGACAGAAGAGACCAAGCAGATAATTTTAACAAACAGTCTAAGAGAACTTCTTTAAAATAGACTTTGAAGATATTTATAGAAACTGGGAGAAGGAATGTCTTCTATTCTCTTGCCAAGTCCTGTAGCTGTGCAATAATGTGCAACAGCATGTAACACAGAATACTGTTTTGATAGGAAATCTCTTTAGAAGCAACTGGTCCCAAATAAAAGAAGCCAGAAGTTATGAGTTCATTAGTTTGAAGGTATTCATGCCAATTAATGAAGTCAAACTGCTCTCAGTGACTAAATCACTTCAGAGGAAAGAAAGAAAAATTGCATTGTCTGTGTTTTGCTGTGATGCTACATTGTCACACATCAGCATTTTCTTTTGCTGTATAAATGAGCTTTGCTGTGGTACACATACTTCTTCCTTAGATAAAAGGTACAGAAATGAGGAGATTAGACCAAGGCAAGCAAATGCGGCTTTTGAAGATGTCCCTGTCCTTTCTGTAGATTGTACTGGCCAGAAGGCAGTGGGATACTTTCATGTCTGTATTCTTTTGTCTTTGTTCATGTGAGCAGTGGTAAAATAAATTTAAATAATTCACAGAGCTTTCATTGCATGGTTAACAAGCCACAGTATTTACTGTGCTTATTCTGCTGGTCTTTTAGAGGAGCAAGCCACTGACAAGAGTTCCTATAAGGGGTGCTGTCACACCCTGCCTGATCCAAATAAAGCAAAGCAAGAGATGGTTTGGGCACATTTTGCTGCATATCTCATATAATTCAGACTGGAAAACTTTTCCTTTTGAGGCCACATTATATGGATTGCTTCTTCTTTTATGATATTACTTAGGTTGTGTCTGTATTAGTAGTCCAGAAGGCTAAAATTTTTGTGATTTAAAATGTAAAAAGGAATGAAATATTTTAGCAAGGAAACATTTTCTGCAAGAGAATCTTCAGATATATTTTGTTGGAAAAATGCACTTGTCTAGACTATTTACTGCATATCACTTACTGGTTAATAAATGTAAAAATTCATTTGTTCCTACATTATTTGACAGACTGCCATTACCAGATCATAAGTTTATGGGCTACTGGAAAGTTGATCAGCCAGGGAATGCACAACAGAAAATGCTGTGTCCATCAGAAACTCAAAAAATAGATGTAAAGGTTTGTCTTTTAAATTATTTTTTAATTCATATAATGCTGGTTTTATGTATTGGGATGTGAATAATCTAAAATGTGATTAATTTCTGCAGGAAAAAAAGTGTATACAAGGCGTGGTCCTTGTCACTTTTTCTTGGCATTTTTACACCAACTAGAAAAATTACTGGTTTTGTATACCTAGCCCTGACACAATGTAAGATGTGCTTGAAAATCAGCAAGTTGGGCCAGAAGTTCTTGAAAAGAAGTTTTTATTAGCATATTGAAAATAGCTTATCTGAAAGAACTTTATAGCTGTTTTGGATGACTGGGGGGTGGCCAGTTACAGGCCCCAGATCTCAATTTTTGGCTAAGATCAGAGACTGAAAAGAAGGGTGTTTTCTGTTCTATTTTGCATGCAACTGAATTCTTACGGGTCTTTGGCACTGCCAAGTTTGAATCTGAACCTTTGGTACAATTTGATCTGCAGCCAAAGTTTCTGAGTCCTTTTCAGCTCTGAGTTCTTGGGTCAATTTCAGTAATTATTACTCCAGTGAGTAGGGAAAAACCTGTACTTCTAATGTGATGTATAGGTGAGATTTAAACTTTATATAATTAGAAATTGCCATTTAATTTCTTTGAAACAGAAATATTCTGATATTTTCCTTGTATGAACTGTGTTTTATCAGTACATGATGCCTCCTTCGTGGTACTAGTTGATAATGATCCCAAACCATTAAAAGACTAAAGAGGAGAGGCATGAGATTTCTATACTGTAAAGGAAATACTCATAGTAGGGACATTCAGAGAATTTATGCAAAAGGCATTTCCTTTTCCCATTAATTTGTTTAGTAATAAATAAAAAATTTGTTTAGTAGGTTTTTTTGTTAATAGTATTGCAGCATGGAAAAGACTTCTCCATTTTCCTAAATAATGGAGAGTGGAGTATTTTAGGAAGCCTTCATTGTTATTATTTGTTTTAGGGCCCTGTGTACTTAAATATTCAAGGCTTTCCACTGGAACGACATGAAGCCAGGTCCATCAGTTTCACAGAAGAGCTTGCTTTTTGGACACTGCCTTTAGATGAAATTAACTTAGTCTGCGATGTCACAGTAACAAAAGGTACAGTAAGAAAAGCTGCTAACTTTTGTCATGACCCACAATGTTACAAGGAAGTGAGATGTCCTGGAGATGAGGAATGACTGGGCTGTTAATTTTCTAAGTGCTTGCCAACAGCCAGTGGCAGAATATAAAAGGCCAATATGAGGGATTTTGAGTGTAGTAACAGCACTCCAGTGCATTTACAGTAGTGTGTATTTCTAGATATGCTTACAATAGAATATAGGAATAATACTAGGAATTGTAATATGGGAATTAAGAATATGGAGTACGGGATGGACTACATGAATAGTAATTTATCTTCTTCTACTTTTGTTTTTGAAACAGTAGGTGAAATACAAAAATAATCAGCCCCTGAAATTGGTGTGTGATTTCACTGAGTCACTGTGGTCATAGTAAAGATATGCATCTTTCTCAAACTAAGAAAAATATGTGTAATTAAAGTAGAACACAGCCACAAAATTGCAAGTCTGTTAAATTTGTGTGTTCAACACTGCCTTGCTTCACAAAAGTGGTTCTTTGACTTTCTCAATTCAGTTTTAATACAAATCTTTTAACTTTGAGAGTGTTGTGCTTTTTTCCCCTGTGCTCATGCTAGTTCTTTCTCACTGGACCAAACCTGCCTTAGTTACCTCCACAGCATATGTCCCAGACTGAATTGCACCATTGGGAATATTCATAAATGTTTTTAGGGTTCATAGTTAAGCATGTCTAAACATTATTATGTATTATAAACACATCACTAATGATTGATACTGGGATGTTGTTTTTCTACTTGCAGTCCAATTTATAAATACATTAGCAGACTTTGATGGCAACAAAACAGAAATTAGGTAGCTTTGTATTGATTTCAAGAATAGTCTGAAATTATTCAGGAAGGTGGTTTATGTGAAAAGTTCTGTACAATGTTTGCACTCAACCCAGGTTTAATTATTAAATACATTAATTTAAAGGGAGGATGGGATAGAGAAAGAAGAAGAAAAACCAAGATTATAAACAAACAAAATCAGATGAGAATACTAGCAGCTGGCAGACACTGCACTCATGCCTATACAACTGTGTCTTGGACTACTTGTTTAGAGTTAATACTGTTGTGGAAAGATTCTGCCTGTTAACATTTAGTTAATATCAAGAGATTGTTTATCTTTATCTCCCTTGTCAACAGTGGTAATTTTTTAGTACTTTTTGCAATATCATCTGCCAAGTTTTTGACATATCTGTTTCCAGAAGAGAAATGCACAATGTCAGTAGCCTTTCACTATTTTGTTTTCTATTTTCAGATGAGGAACATGAAAATGTTCTTTATGTTACTACATGCAATCCTGTTTCCTTGTACTTCATGAACATTTCTAGTAAGAGTGGATACTTTGTGGATCTTTATGACCTCTTCCCAAGAACAGTTGGAAGTGTCTGGCAACCTTTTGTGACTGTGGCACCACTGGGAAATCCGCTTAAAGGTCAAGTGGTTCTACATGAAGAGGAGGTAAAAAAAATTAAATTCCAGCTAAATGTTTAGTCATGAGCAAAGTAGTATCATGAGGGTAGATCACTGGGGACTCTGCCTCTATAGACTGAAATAGCCTGGGCAAACCTACCTCCTGCTGAATGTTCTTTTTTTTTTTGCTATACTTGTAGCTTGGGGATTGCCTTCAGCTTTTTTTATATGGAGATTTTCGTCTTGCACTCTTTAGCTGGACAATGCCCACTTCCATTCTTGAAGCTGAGTTCTATCTGCTTATCTTCTCTTACTGTAAGAGGGAGATTGGCCTTTATGGGAGAAAGGGGGAGAGTGGGTCAAATTCAGGAGTCTCAGTCAAACAGCATATGTTTGCAAAGTGCAGAGTAAAGTATTTTATGTGAATTCAAGTTCTCCTCTGATCTTGTCCCCATTTTACTTTTTAAATAGTATATAAAAGAGACACAAAGTAAAAGGAGTAACAAAGTAAATTGCTGCTTGTATTTGCTCCATGCCACTGTTTTTGTTTTGTTTTGTGAATCCTTATATTTCTTGCTCTGTAACATGTGAAGTGTCAAGACTAGAAGGAAGACTGGGTAAGCCTTGACATCAGCAATGCAAATTGAGAACTACCAACAATTTCAGTGTTAGTTTGACTCAAATGTTTTTTTAAAAGACAGCTATTGCATACTTTGCACTTTCCCTTACTATCTGTGAACTGATTGTAACATTTCCAATTCAGAACTTCTTTGCTCAGGAGTGGGAAGAGACAATAGTGTATACCATGCTGCTGCTGTTCATTTTTTAACACTATTAATAGCAGTTTTTTATGCTGCCTACCAGTCATTGAGGTTTGACACGGGCATTAAATCTGGCCATTATTGTTGGCTGGTTTTTCCTTTTTTTGAATTTCTTCTGTCAATTTTTCAGTAGGTGACAGGCTTCAATCTAGAAGAACCTTTCCTACACTGAGTTGGGGTGTTAATAGTTTTCAGTCATTTCTAGTGTTTCTGCAATACTGTTGTCTCAGGAACATTTGTCAAGTGTTGATGCCACTTTCTGGTGTCAAATGCTGCAGTTAAGCTCAGTGCCTTATGAAAAACACAATTCTTCTGCCTTTGGTAGAACTGCCTGTGCAGATGCAGCTGCCTCTTAAGATACTTTCCAAGGAAAACTGTAAGAAATGTGGTTCTGAGGTTACCTGCTTGTTGAGCAGGTATAGAAGTACCATTTGGGCTATTTTGAGATGCACATAGCACATTTGTTTGGTTCTAAATAATTCTTGGTTTTCTTTGGTGATGTTGATGCATGAAACTAAAACAAATGGCAGTCTGTCTTTTATCTAAGAATGATTAGAATGTCTCACACTTTTTAATATAAAGCCAGCAAGATTCTTTGCTAAGTCTCCAAAGTTCCTACCATTTTGTTTTTAACCAAATCACAGTGAAGTTTGGTGTCAGAAGTGAAGGTTCTTCTAAAGTGAAGCTTTAGGTAGTTATCTCAGAGTCTGGTTTTCGTATCTTCATGGAATATATTTTTCATGGTATATATATGGTATAATAGATATATTTTTCAGACTCTGAAATAAAATTTTTCTGTGGAAAGACTGTGATAGTTCAGTGTTCCTTTCCAGATGACTTCAGTCATACTGTAACCTCATGTTTTTCTCTCACAAAGCTTAAATATTGCCAGTTTTAGACTTGCCTTTCTTGGCAAATGCTACCGGTGAATACATCCTGTCTGTAAATAAGCCTGTTGTACACTGGGAAATAATACAGAATTAAAATATTCTGAATGTTTTGCATTATCTTAGGACTTTTTACATATTTTTACCATTAAGGCAGACCTTATTCACTATTTGTGAAAATATGTTTCATTTAATTACAAACTTGGTCACACAAAGTTCTATACTTAGGACACCATTCAGCAGTGATTTTAGACTTTTTGAGAACCTAAGCAAACAACTTGAACAGAAAACAAAAAAAGAAAAATTACTGTCTAGTATACTGTGTGTTCATATGTGTGCACGACACTGGTGATATTTTTAGGATTGGTTTTTAAGTGAGGCACTAAAACACAGATTAGATGAGTGCTGCTGTTGAAGTCTTCACAGCCACTGCTATACTTCCTTATGTTGGAGTTCAAGTGTTAGGCTCTCTAGTTCCCACTGAATCACAAGAGGGATTCTCAAGTAGTACAATTTTTCAACATAGAGCTTGGTTTTATTCCTAACTCTTCCTGCAGTGGAGCCATGGAAAAATCATGTGCTCAGTGCACCTGTGAAATGAGGTGGATGTTGCTGTGTATGAAATTTAATCCATTATTATTGATGTTAGCAGGTAAGCATATGGTCTAAGATAATCATCCAAGTACCTTCTGTATTTACTGGGAAAATGCAGGTGACCTGAAAAGCATTTCAGCTCAGCTAAAGTAGAACATGTTTAATTGCCCTCTGGAAGTGCCTCTTTCCACTGGCCACAGAAGGAGCCTTTACATATAGTCAAGATGCCTAAATTTGGGTGTACTAAGATCACTGACTGGTATAAACTCAGAACCTGCAGCATTCACATGTTAAGAAAAGTAGATTAGTGGCACATCTCCATTTTGGGCAAGGCTACAAGAGTTAGCTAGTTGTGCCAAGGCTGCATGGAACAGTACAAGAAAAACAAGTAATATAAATAATGTACTTGATGCTTTAGAGATTCATCTGTGTGTAGTTGCAAAAAGACTAAGAAGTATTAAGAATATTTGTAGAAATAAGAACTTGCATTTATTAAATAAAAGGGCCACTTGACAGCTGCAATTTCATAAATAATATAATCCTTTAATTAGACAAGCAGTTTTTCCCTTTTTTTTTTTTAATAAAGGTCTTTGGAGATGAATGTTTCTGACTAAGTTATAAAAAAGAACAATTTTAAATGGATGATAATCTTATTGGATAAGATGAAATGATGATATTGTTGGTCTTCAAATAAGCTTGTATATTTTATCTTGTTCCCAGATGACATCCATCTAGATCCAGTAGAGCCCTCCAGTGAAATAAAATGAAAAATCACCATTCCTTCCTGTCCTTTTAAATAAAATTTTACTGAAAGTAAACTCCTCAGGGATTTAACTTAATGGCACAAATGGGAGATTGATCTGATTTTAAGCCACATTTACATCTTCTTGGAAGAAATGGTAGATGATTTTATTCCTCGTGGTGGCCATTGGTCTCAGTGAGTGCAAGCTGTTCTGACTCTTTTTGTTCAGACTAAACTCATAGACTTTGAAAGGACTCTTCAGAAATCTCAAGTAACTTCTTTGTAACATGGGAATTGCATTCATCTTTTCAAAGCAACAATGCCTCTGCCATCTGTCCTCCCCACAAGTACTTCAGGGCTTATTCTTACTTCCTGCTAAAGCTTTGTGTCCACTGTATGCACTTTTCTTTTTCTTTTTGCATCTATCACTTCTACTGCTCAGAAGAAGAGCAAGTACAAACAGAAAATAATTTTGATTACTTTTATGCATGATTTTATATGGGGTTGTAAAAGCAAGCTGCACATGGAGAATTTATTTGCCTATAAATTAACAGCACACTTCCAGGTTTTTTTACAAGCACTTTACTGTGTTGAAAGGCTACAACTGGACAGAGTAACCTACAGTCTACCTCAGGGAGCATAACAAGCTTTGTTCAGGCAGTGTCCTGCCAGCATCCTTTAACTCTGCTTTTATCTTTCTTGGTCAGGAAGTGGGGTGGGGAGAGAGGGAAATGCTTTTCCCTGTGCCATGTGCTGATGCAGTTCTGCCAAAGCTCTCTGATAACAAGGGAGTGAGGGAGTCTGTGGAGCAGAAACTGACACAGAGATCCACCTCACTCACTACATGTAGAAGACAGCAACCATTTTTTAAAAGAACACTTCTTTTAGCAGTTTGTGATCTGACCTGAAGCACAAATGAGGACCTGAATATGGTAGTACCAGTAGCACAGTAGTCGTAACTTCTGTAACCTCTAGTCCCCATAATATTGTCATGTATGTCTCCAGAACAAAGTGTATATTTTCTTATTTTCTTCAAAAACTAGTTCTCTTCTTTAATATTATAAAAGACTTTCCTTTTCTATGAGTACACCTTGTAGTAAAGGTCTGCTTATATAGAAATGTATACACCTTCTGTAGGATGGGAGTTTTCCATAAACACAAAACTTATGCCACTACTTGTTCTCAGTTCACTGAAATCTCAAGTACAATAAAGTCTCCCAAATCATCTGAAAGACACTATTTGCATTAATTAGAACACCAGTAATCTACTTGCATACATTTCCCTATCTCTGAAGATGTGGTGGTTTGAGCCCCAAACCATAAATTCTTGCACAGGCATTTTCCAATTGAACCTGATGAACCGTATGTTAATGTTTGTATCTGTGCTTAATATTTACAGTATCAGGATTGTTATGTGTCTCTCACTCAAGGGATCCTTGAGTAGCTCTAAAAGAAAAGGTGGGACAGGTGGCAAGAGGATATATGATTACCCTGCCAAGCTAAGGATCAGCTTTAGTCTGAAGCTGATAGCTAAGAAAAACCTGCATTTGCAAGCTTGCTTGCTCAGGACATGAACATCGAGGGCAGAAGAGATCAAAACAAACTGTGAGTTTGGGGAGAAGAGTACAAAAATGTTAAACTGAGTTATTTGCATTGTCCCACTCTGAAACTTCCCCAAGCTCTCCCCTCTGTATGCAAAACCAAAAGGGACAACTTCCCTTACCAGCAAAATGAAGTCACAGCCCTGTTTGGTTTAAGAACTTTTTAGAGGAAAATGCTGGTTAAAATAAAAACAGCAGTAAGGAAAGGGAAACTTTACAGTAACTAAAAATAAAGGCACACCACTTCACAAGATTGGTTATTGCATCTGTCCAGAGTTTGGAATTCCAGACACTGGGGTCGGGAGGTCGCCCAAAGGTTACTTTTCTCCCAGTCAAGAACAAACACAGCGGAATTGCACACAAACGTCTTTTCCCAGCCCACTTGAAGAGTTGCCAAAGCTGCTCTTGGATGTGTTCACAAGTGACGCAAAAATCTATTCTTAAACACAGACAGAATATACATCAGTCACTTAGCACAGAAGGAAACCATTAACATCAAGAGGGGTGGAGTAGAGAAGCTTTTTATATTACCAACTGCTCTCATAAATTTAACACTAAATGGAGGAATGTAGTTGATTCGTATGTGTTCTTTATCTCACGTGGACGGCTAATGCTGTTACAGAATTGTGTAAATTAAATACAGCAGAAAACCAAAATCCAAATCCAATGTCCTATTTTTTTCCTGAATCACATTTCTATAATTTCAGTTTGTAATACATAAGCAAGCTTCTTTTTTTAGAAATATTGAACTTGAACTGAAACTCCCAAATGCTCCAAATAACATGATAATATTTTAAATGCTTTACCATATTTAGCTTCAAATTACTGTCATTATTAAAATTAACTCTCACAAATATTTCTAGTGTAAGTATGAAGAGTACCCAAAAAGAACAAAACTGCTGTGACTCAGATTGTTTGTTTTATTTAGGGGAATTTGTGGGAATTTATGTTTTACTTCCTTAACGTCTATCATGCGTTATTACACATGTTGTACGTAGGCAGTTTACTTTTAGTAAGTCCTTGCAGAACCTAATGTCCTTGCCGAACTGAATGTTTCCTGGAATGGCAAACAGAAAATTGAACCCAGGGCTTAATTAACTTGTTACTTTGTACCTTAAAGTTCATTTGGTGCAGTTAAGGTTGGACCTGAATGACTACTGTCTTGAATTCTTAGTTAAACACATTGGGAGCAGCGATATTACTTTGCAAAAAGAAATGTTTAAAAAGCACCCTTCATTTGATAGCATGTGTTGACCCTTGGGCATTGAGTAACAAATGAGAAATCTGAAGAAGTTCAAAATTTAGCACACATATTTTCATGTGATACATGGAGATTTGCACTGTCCCATCTGCTTCTGGTCTCCATCCTCTTGAGTCATCTTGCTGTTCTCCAACAGCTGTCCTACCTCTGACACTATAAGCTGTCAGACTGTGCAGGTCACAGAAGAATTGCCACACCCTGGGATATTTAATAGGCTCCACACTATCAGAAGTATGAACTTGGAGAGAAGGTACTAAGCTGTTTCATCAGTTTGTCACCTTCAGTGGGACTTAAGCAATGGGTACAATAGAAAATCGGTAAGAAAACATAAAAACTGGAAGTATTTTAGTGACTTGACAGAAATAATTGGTGTGTCTCTTAACTGTAGCTGCATCTTAGACATGTAAGCCATACTAGAGGTTGTGCAGAAGTGACTGTGAGATGTATAGAAAAAAATACTGTGGAAAAACTGTGGTATCATTCCAGCCCTTGCATGTGCTTAACCTCTTCAATTTTCCTATGAACTTTGAAATGAGCCAAGAAAATCCATCTTATATTTTGCAACAAAATTTATATTATCTTTTCAAAATAATCTAAGTGGCTTGAGTTGCAAAAGTGCTTCATATAGATTTGTTGTAGTTTCTTATGAATGGGCTTGGGAGGTACATGGATCTGCTTTTCATTTACAGAGCAATGTTGTGTTGTTGCTGGATACGAGCAATGGTGCCCTTCGCCGACTTTTGCTCTCACCGGATTCTCAAGACTCTCCTAAGAGAACATCTTGGTGGAGCAACAAAGAAGAGGTGGTGAGGAATAGCACCTGCCCCTATTATACTAAGTTTTTTTTAAAAGCTAATGTCAGTATTGGAAAAACTGCCCCAGGGTCATTAAGTGTTTCCTGGTTTTACAGCCCAAGTATTTAATTGTTTACTCTTACATATGTTTAAATGTCTTACACATTAAATAGCATTGTTATGGAATATTGGTATAAAAATATGAATAAATTGTCTGAAGATATGTATCTTTAAAATATCTTTTTTTAGGGCTAGAACTGGAAATAATGGAACATTTAGTTACAATGAATTATGTCCAAAATAATGAGCTCAGTTATGATGCAATTTATGACTAGGAACAAGGCAAGCTAGGTAGCATTTTGAGAGGTAATTAAAGCTGTGGGTTCTTCTAAATAAAGGAAAAAACTAGTACACTTTCCGAGGAGTCAGGGAAACTCACTGGGACAGATCTGGCAAACACTAATTGCTCTATGATGTATTTTTATACAGAGCAACTACAAAATGTGTCGAGAGTTTTCACACAAAAACTGGCTGGTGTTCTACAAAGAAACAGGGTGAGAGTAAATTATACCTTGTATTAAATTAATTTATATCAGATCTCCTTGTGTATATCCCTATCTGACTATTCTTTTCTTGGCTTCCAATTTTATAGAAACCATCTTATTGTACTGGATGTATTGGAGGGTCAAACTCACACCATCTCACTTCCGATCAGTCTGAAATCTGTTTTCCTGGTGGCTGAAGACCGGTGGCTCTTGGTGGAAAATGAAACAAATAAGTCAGTTCAGCCTAGTTTTCTTGATGGCATTATTTCTTGTTTGTGCCTCGTTTATGTTCAGGAGTTTCACTCCTGGTCTCAGACTTGTTTTTTCTGTTTGTGAGACTGGCTGGACTTAAAAAGTGGGTGTTTAATATTCAGATTTGCTGTGGTGAAAAAGCAGGTAGCCTTTTAGAGTAGGAAATGAAAAGGATATGCCAGCCTCTGAAAGTCTGGGCTAGCTCTGATCATATGCATGTTAATATTGATTTTACTGAGGTGGTATTGATCTTTAGAAATGAGAATGTTGGTGGACCTGTCTGTGGAAATACAGACATGTTGTCCAGAGTTAGCGCCTGCTTCCTTTGCTTTTATGGTACCATGAAAGAAATGTTACTCGGCTGCCTTATTTTTATAAATGCACAGCAAATAAAAGTATGTAAACAGTTACCAGAAGATAAATCTGCCACTTACTGGCTTACTCTTTCCTATCTCACAGATGTTTGGGAAATTGTATTTCGTTTTAGCAAAAGGTGTTGATAACCTTGTTTATATAAATGTAGAATGTTTTCACTGTTTCAGAAGATAAAAGTCCTTGTTTAGAGTTACAAGTTTAATTGGGAATTATTATAAATGTGTATCCTTTACAGGAAATTTCTTTTAACCAAGCGTGCCCATATGGGAGCTCAAGACAGTGAGGTTTGCCAGCTGCATGCATTGAGTGAAGAGCCAGCTGACATGGGATTTGGCTTAACAAGAGGTATTGAATGCAAACTTGGCTAGTTCCTTTTTTCTTTTTTCGTTTTCTTGTTAACATTTCTGTTTGCAGCTGCACAAACAAGGCTCTTAAAGGTCTGAGTAACATTCTCTCTGATTCTGTTTTTGTCCTCCCCTTATCATGTTTGGTTAATAATAACTTTTTCACATTCCATGCTCAAACTTCAGGTTGTTTGAATAAAGCATTTTTGTTTCATTGTAGCATTCAAGACCCTCCATCATGGAGTTTCTTCAAACAAGTATGTAGAATGGAAAAGGAAGGAAGATGATTAGGCAGGAATTAGAACAGGAGTAGGAGGGAACAAATATATTAATGACTCCATGATGTAGACTGTTGCAGGTCTGCTACTCAGATAAGCTAGAAAACATTTCCTAACTGTTAGAAAAATACAAAACACCTACTGTTAAAACAGAACAGGAGTCACAGTTTCTGTAGTTCTGTTGATAGCGTGCAGGAGGCCATTGAGGCCATCACACCTGTGTTGAAAGATGGGGGGAATTTGATCAGTAAAATTCCCAGATAGTGCCAGGCATTGAGGCATGTCTTACTTTCAGAGTAAGGCAGAAATCTCCAGTGGTTGTCATTCTGCCTGGTAAGATCTGTCTGTCTTCAAATCTGATAGCATTTTCAACCCTGAGCATTTGATCACAATGCACAACATCTTTAGTCTACTTGGTTTAGTAAGAATGGAAGTACATATGCATCCCACCTAATAGTTCATAGGTTTTGGCCATTGTGTATCAGAAAGAGGAAACAAACAGAGAAACCACTTTATATCTCATAAAGACGGAACAAGTTTTGTTCTGGTTCTTGTGGCTAGCATAAGTTAGAAAAATGAGATTAACACAGTGTAAACATGGTACAAGCAAATGATATTGACAAATGATAGGGCTTATTTTACATAAACAGCAGCAAGGTGGATACCAAAAACTAACCATAGCCTAAATACCTAGAATCCTTTTTAACTCTTTTACAGTTTACTCTACCAACTTATCAAGCGCCATCAGAGCACAGTAGTTTCCTTCCTCTTACTACCTTATTTAGAAACCATTCTGGAGTATCATTCCTCAGATGGATAGAAATGTTATTATAATTTCCAGTCTCAAAGTATTTGTGGACAGTTTATTGCTCCGTGCTTTCTGTGCTATTTTTATCCTTTGTTATCTCGTTTCTTCCAGTGTAAAATGTTATATCCTCTGTCCACCTCTTTCCAAATCATCCAGCAAACCCCAAATGTAACATCTTCAGTGTGTTTTTGTTCTTTTAGGCAGAAGCTGTGGCAGGAGAACTGGAAAAAAAGGTAGACCAGTGTGAGTTTACTGCTGACCCAGACCGTTTATCCTTTGAGGGAGGAAAGCTTTTCTTCTATTACCATGTAAACGAGATAGTCTGTTCAGCAAAATGGAAACAGTGCAGAAGTAAAGATAGTAGGTTCTGACTGTGTTGGCAGTTTGAGGCAAGGTGAAGGGCTCTTACAGATGCACAGAATAAAATTCACTTTTCTGTAGGTTAAAGGCAACCAAACCATTATTTAACAGAAATGCATTACAAGCAACATTGTTTAAATTGCAAAGACAGTAAGAGAGTCACCAGGAAATATCACTTTGACACTTACCTGTGCAAACCTATGTTTTGCCTGTTGATGCATTTGCATTATAACAATTTTCACTGAGATCACATGCTGTTCTATTCCATAGGCTTCCTGCCTCATTTGTACAGTAGAGGACAAAATTAAGTGGCATAAACAACTACAAAGCTAGTATTTCCTGATTTTAAGTACTTAACTTTACAAAAATAGGATTACTGCCTTCTTCTCTGTGTTACAGTACAATGTAATCAGATCTTCTGCTTTTTAGTAATTTTATGCTCAAAGTAATAGCAATGTTCAGTGCTCAGCACTCCTACAGTTAATATTGTTTCCTATTGCACATCTGGTTTTAATGACTTTCATTTTGTTTAATTTCCTTGTTTAGTGTCAGAATCATGTGTGCCTCATGGTGTTTCAACTGACCAGCTATCTTCAGAAAACCTCAGTGCAGCTGTGGGACAAAAGATCAGCTCCCCCAACAGGATCTTCTCAGATGAACATAATTATGCTACTATTGTTATTGGTTTCCCGGACCTCTTGGTAAATACTCAGCATTATTATACAATGAAGTAATATGGTCTTGTTTATTCTGTAACCCATTAAGTACCTGTTTACCAAATGACTTGGAAAAAGAAGGGAATTATATTAAGGGACAAATTCATGTAGTGCAGACCATTTGTTAGGGTAGTCTAGAGGGATGTCAGTGGTTTTTTAAATTTCAAGGTATGGGACAACACCATGTCTAGCATAGACAAAATTAATTTTCGTTAAGCTCTGAACAGTGCTGGCTAGAGTAATATTTTCTAAATAATGTATTTTTACAGTTTTTAAATTAAACATACCCACTGAGAAAAAGGATATCAGTATAATTTTGAACTGTTCAGTGTGAACTTTTTGCCTAGTGTGCAGCAGGTAACAAGACTAGATTTAAGAAAAAGAAAAAATAGATACGGAAAGTGCTAGCAAAACTATAAAGCCACTTCATTGTTGAATAATGTAGCTGAGTGTAAATACTGCATGTAAGTGTGCTCAGTGCTGTGACAGTTAGAAAAGGACCAGAAAGGAAAGTGAAACTTAGCGGTGTAATGACTAGGCCTGTTGCAAGGAGTAGAGATAAACACTGGGAAAAGAAAAGCAGAATGTTTAAGTCTTTGGACTTTTTTTATATTTGCCACTTAATGATACATAAAAAGGGTAGTGATTATGGAATAAATATGTCATGTTTGTTTAATAAATTGGGACAAATTAGAAATTGTAAGTGTTAACAGACAGGAATTTTGGGAAGGCCAAATGAAAGAAGAAAATTCTTTGAAATCTAAAATTATTCAAAAACGTGTTTTTGTCAGTAAGACAGTCTTTGCAGTTAGCTGTTGAGTTTGCCTTGGTTTGGTTTTATATTACCATATTGTTTATTCTAGCATTTCATAATACTTACAGTAGATATGAGTTTTTTGCTGAACGAGGGAAGTGGTCTAGGTGAGGGAGTGCTAAACATGGTACACACTTCGATACTAACACACCGGTGTGGGTGATGAAGCATTTTTGGCTCTGTCTGATTTTGACTGAGGCACCATCCTTCTTCATACATCGTTTTAGGTGTCCATGTGAATTTCAAAGGAGTGCTGAGGGTTAATGTAAGAGTGATGGGGCAAAAATTCAGGTTCAATGTTCAGTGCTGGTGGTGTAAGTGTTTAGTATGAGCAAGGTCTCTGAGCTCTTATTTGTAGTAGAAATCCTCAGCTTACCAAACACTGAGACCTTCAGGATGATTTTTTCTCCAGGCTCTTTTGACTATAGTGGAGATGAAGCCACTGGCTTTCACGTGGTGACCTACACTTAAATCTCTGAACCTGGAGCTAAGTCCCAGCCTTATTGCTTAGCTTTGAATTTATTACTGAAATATGTGTTTGTATTTATCTATATTAGTGGAAACCTAACCGTTTTTTATATAGTTTGGTTCCAGATTGTTATTTCAATGCTTTCTGTTCCTGGTTCAATTAAAATAAAAAATAAAAAAAGTTGATTCAACTTCAGATCTTCAGAACATCTTAATGCCTAAAACTCATGTAGATGGTTTGTTGGTTTTTACTGCTATAGGAGTTTTTGATGACAAAATAATCCAGGTCATTCCTTGTCATGTGGGAGCATAAGAAGTAACCACAACAGCCACATTTTATTTGAAATTAAATAAGAAGTGGAACTTAACAAGAAATGTTTGTTCTTAGACTTAATAATAGTAACATTTTTTTCAGTAGACACCTTCTCTTTTGCAGTCTCCCAGTGAAGTGTATAGCTGGAAAAGAAACTCCTCTCTGAGTCACAAACGTGCTTCTCCTTCTGATCAATTCTATTATGGAGCCCAGAGGAAAACAGGAGCTGCAAAACAAACCAATTGTGTAACTTTATTGGCTTCTAATCAAATAGTCAGAATTTTAGCACCTGGAGATGTGCCTTTGAAAGACATCTACCCAAAAGGTAAGAGGTTCATATGCTTGTACTGCAACACACTTGTATTTTATTTTTTAATCCTCAATCACTCATTCATTTTTCCAGAATGTTCTTAAATAGTCACAGAGCAAATATTTGAGAAGGAATGAGTGTAGTTGCACTTAGTTTTAAAATTAATTTGGACCTTATTAGCATGCTGAATTACATTTCTGAGGAATTAACAGGGTGTCTACACTGTGAGTATCTCAGTAGATGGGATTTCCCTCTGTCTGCGCAGGAAGCCCACTAATGGAATATGATCATCCCAGTTCAGCAACTTGCCTTACCAGTATTTCCAGCTTCTGCTCAGTGTCACACAGAGCTGCAGTGATAAACCTGTTGTCTGACTAACTCAGTATTCTATCCCCAGCAGGGACAATAGGAGAGGCTATTTTAGGAATGCATGTGAGCCTGTCTACTTCTTTGTCTTTCCCTTAATATTTTCTCAATATTTGCAGTTGTTTTGCTAGGGGTGTTGCAGAGGACACCCCTGCCTCAGGCTTTAAATCTCCTTTTTATGGACCTGTTGTCCACAACTTTGCCTGGACCTTCTTTGAACCTGTGTATCTCCACAGCAAACTGACAGGTTCACGATCTTTTTGTGATCAGTTGATCTCTTACTGCATTTATCAAGTGCCCCTTATTCTAGCATTACAGGCTTGGGTGAGTAACAGTTCTGCATTCAGCTTAACCATCACTTCTATGACTTGTCAAACGTCAGTTACACCTGAAGAGACACACACTTGAAACTGAAGAGACCCAGACATTTTAGTTTTTCTCCTGTCCAAGAGAATGTTGCATGAATGACATTCACATACAGCAAAACCATCCTCCATTCTGACACTAATAAAGAAGGTATAGACTACAGATATTCAGACATTTTTGTGCTGCCATGCCAGTCTTTCTGTTATCTTAAGGTTCTTCAGACAATAACTAAAAATATACCAGTTATTGCTTAATAACAGCATTTGTGAGTTTTGCATTAATTGCCTCCAGGAATCTCCAAAGTTTACTACCAAAAAAGAAAATGCCCAAAATATTTGTATATGGTAGAATGGCTCGATTTCATCAGCACAAGAAGCTATTCCTGATTTATTCTGTGTGTGAACTCTCTGTCCCAGAATAAACATTTTATTCCAAGTTAACTCAAACAGAATGAATGATCTAATCTGCTTGTCCTCATTTAACACAGATCAACTTCCCTGTGTAGAGAAATCCTTTTATTTATTACCAAGAGAATGAAAGATTTACTTGACTAATGACGCCAAGTCAAGGATATCAACAATGTAGAAAACTTCAGTTACCTCCTTTTGTAACTTAAGGAAAGATTACCTCTTAAAAAGATTCAACTTAGTAAAAGTGGTTTGAGTTAGAGTCTTGGAACAGATTATACCACTTCAGGCCATAATCTTCTCATACGTAATAAACATGCTAAAGGGTCAGACTGGGTCACTTCTTTTCAGGCTTTCAAAGAAAAAAAATCTGTATCTGAAGTATTTAGAAGGTAAATCTTCTGAGCTTCTGCTAAAATTTGTTTACTAATTTGGGAGTGAGGGAGGGATACAATGCTTCCAAAGGATACCCAAACTGAGATCTTGACAGCTATTTCTGAAAGCCTTTTAAGTTGCTGTGGTATGTAACACTTTATATTGCTAGGTTATTATAATTAAAAAGCAGGAGACATTCTTCATGAATCCAGGATACCAGTAACCTGAACATATGATCAGTCAGAGAATTGGCTTCTATCTAACCAAGCAGTTTAATTTCTTTTATATTTTCATTGTGGTGAAATATATTCATGAATAGGAGCTTTAAATGTATGGAAAATTGTATGAGGTTTGTGCCCTGCTTTATGGCCATTTAAGTTGAAAGATTTCATACCTTGAAGATCATTATCATTGATTTTTCCTTCCTGAATGATGTTTTAATTTATGAATTACAAAAATTGATTTTGACTGAATCATGTTTAATAAAACCTTACTGATTCAATTAAATAAGACCTGAGCAAGACTCTAGGTTTTCTTTTCCATAGCCTTTTTCAAGGCATTTCCATTTATCAGTTAATGGCCAGATTTTCTGGGGGAGGAGGAGCTATGAGGGAATTCCTACAGCAACCTGTGCTATTTGGCATGTCATGAAAAAAATGGAAAAATTAATTAACTGTGAGGTGACAGTGCTGATGACAGTGGATATTATTCGTGGTAGGAAGGATTTATCATAAAGAATTATGAGAACAACTACAGTTCTGAATGCGATAGAAATATCAGGTGTAATTCGGTATAGATAAATATGTGGAGGAGGACAGAATCCTAATTCTACATCAACAAGGCTGGGAATTATGAAAACATCTTATGAGCATTATTTTTCTGTCATGATAGATGGTTTCATTAAGATAGCAGTTCAAAGCTCAGTAGCAGTTGAAAAAAACAAATAAAATGTTAAGAATTACTAGGGAAGAAACAGAAAAAAACAGAGAACCTCTTTGAGCTGTTGTACAAATCTGCATGTCCTTAATACTGTTCAGGTTTTGTCCTCCATCTCAAGGTGGGAGAAGGTTGAACTGGGATAAGTTCAGAGAAAGGCAGCAAGGATGAGAAAGATTGTATTGGCCAATCCTCCAACATGTGAAGACAAGATCAGGAAAGAGGTATATGGTAGAGTTCTACAAAAACATGTATGGCATAGAGATATGCAAAAACCAACAATTTTGCACTCAGTACCAGAGTTAGGGAGCAGCTAATGGAGGTATTAGGAATTTCATCAAAACAAACAACTCGTAGTTCTTCATAGAGTGCTAACTTGTTAAACTACTTCCCAAAGGATGTTGTGAATGTTGAAGTGTGGATCTAAAAGAAAACTGGACAAACTCCTGGGAAGTTAACTGAATACATAGATATAAAAACATAGGCACCACACTCAGTTTAAGAAGCCCCTAGATTGCAACTGATTTGTGACTTGAGGAAAATTTCGTGTACACTTCTCTGTTCTTACACATTCCAAGCATCTAACTACTCTTGGAGACAGGGTACTAGAGGGACCTAGTCTTGCCGTTGTTATGGCTCAAAAATATTTCCAAGTGAAAAAGGGAAGACAGAAAAAGAGAAGCATATGTCAATGTACTCACTTGAAGGGTGAGATAATAAGGTACTAGTCCTTATGATGCCTTTGAGATTCTGTGCTTGCAACCTTCTCTACTGGGCTATTGTTTCTCCTGGAGTTTGCCTCTCAGTCCCACTAATTGATGGAATATTTAATTGAATACACATTTAGTGGCTACCAGTAGCTGCTTAACAGTCTTGGTCCCTTGAAATTCAGTGTTGCTTATTCCTGATTGTGCTGTTGTTTCTGCATTGGAAACCTGTAGTTACTTACCTGTAAAAGTTGTATGCTTCCCTGGGAAATGGTAAAGTGAAGCAAAGGCATCCTGCTACATTAAGGATGTGTCAGTCCCTTGAAGTTCTTGCAGTATTGTCTTCTGTTGCTTTTGAGAAGTTGTTTTATATTTTTGATTTTTTTCCCATACCTATCAGACTTTCTTTCGCATCTTCTTGGACAACCGGTCAGTTCTGGCAGACAGCTTTCCATTTCTATTAATAATTCAAAGTACTCAGCCAAACTCTAGCATACTCCAATATGTATTACTGAAGCTGTTCCAAGACCAATAAGCAAAGAAATAATTGCCTATATGTTTAATTGGAACTGTAAACCAAATGATAGTTGTATTTGAAAAGAAATTGTAACAAGTAATAATTTCCCCAAAGACTGCCAAAAAAGATGTATGGACACAAAATATAAACTCAGACAAGAGATGATGGCAAAATCCAGCAAAGAAGAATTAATGTTTATTCTAAAAACAAGACTATAGAGATGAGGGACTACTTGAGAGCAAATATTTACTTGGATTCTCAGCACTTTCTGGAGATGAACATAAAATAACAGCCTGTTACTGAGTGTGTATCGCTGTTAGTGTGACAGTAACTGGAACAACATGTACCATAACACACAATGTTACCAGAATAGCCTCAACACATTGTCTGGTCCACCTATTTATATAGGGACGGCATGACACATGTAGTCTTTTCTTAACTCATGTTTGTCAAACAATTGGCCTATTGCGTTGCTTTGCTCTCCTTGTGTAAGAAAAGCTTTTCATAGTATCCGTCTTTTTTTTTCTCTAAACAAAACTGAATACTTCATGTCACCTTCACTTACTCAGGATTATGCTGCTCTCTTCATAAGGATTTTCTTAATAGGATTGGATGTGTTTTTTAAACAAATCTCTAGACCACAAAAAAAGCCCTCCTTACATTTGTCCTTGTAACTCATCTGTTCTGACCTCTTTCTCATCCTCAGGACTATTCACGTTACAGAATCACAGAATGGGGAAGGTTGGAAGGGACCATTTGATGTCATATGATCCAATCTCCCTGCTCATCAGGGACCTCTAGAGTATGTTACTCAGGATTGTGTCCTAACAGTTCTCCAGGGAAATACTCTGCAACCTCTTTGGGCATCCAGTTCCAGTGCTCGGTCACCCTCATAGTAAAGTTGTTTCTCATGTTCAGGTGGAACTTCCTGTGCATCAGTTACTGTTTCCTCTTGTCCTATTGCTTGGCACCACAGAGCAGAGCCTATTCCATCCTCTGACATCCTCCCTTCAGATACTTGGAGACATTGATGAGGTCCCCTCTCTGCTGTCTCTTCTTGAGGCTGAGCAGACCCTGGTCTCTCAGCCTTTCTGCATAACAGAGTTCCTCCAATCTCCTTATCATCTTCATAGGCCTCCACTGGACCTGCTCCAGGAGCTCCATGTCTCTTGTGTACTGAGGAGCCCAGAACTGAACATTGTGTCTGTTTTCCTTAAAGTTTGATGTCTAGAGCTGTGCATAGCTGTTCTCCATCAGGCTTTGGCAAAAGAGGAACCTGTTCACATCTGATATTCACGTTTCATTGTCAAGATTCTTGACTGGGCCTTAGCCAGAATCAGAATTTTAAATGTCTGTCTTATTCTTCATTCCTAACAAAAGAGAGAGCACATTTTTAAACAGTAACAAAATACAGGGGAAACAAAAAGTGGTCTCTGGCCCACAAACCTGCATTTTTCCAGACTTTTTTCCCATTTCTGATGTGTTTGATATTCCCATTTTTATGAAGATGAGTAAAGTCACTAGATGTGCTACTGTAGGCATGTATATTGTAGATATATAGATACATTAGATATGCATAAAGTGCTGTTGTGAGTTATTCTGTGTACTCATTTGAATATCAGATCTCCTTATGCTGCTGATCTTAATGGTCTTTTCTGTGTTGATGCTCTATGCAAGCATCAACACTTCTGCAGGTAGGGTCAGACTCTCCTTCATTTCAAGGAGGTGAAAGATACCTTGTTTCAGAAGAAAATCTAGACTTCCTTTCATCTTGTGACAATGACATTTTGTACCCATACTGGGCAGTGTGATTCTGTCTTCTGGTTTCTTTTCTGAAAAACTGCCTCAATTTACTCCAGGCAGATGAAAGTCAGCTTCTACCTAGAACCCACATCTGAGCCCAGGCACAGTGTACTCATAAGTTGGCAAAAGCCAATGTAGGTACACAAACACAAAACTGAATCTGAGGGAAGGACCATATATTAGCTGTATTCATTAAACTGTCCATAAACAGAATATTTAATGCTTGATAGTCTAGGGCATTTTAATATAAAGTTACAAAATCTTTGTGTGCTGAGAATCTACCTCCAGAAAGAGTGGTTAAATTTAAGTGTTTAGGACTTATTATTGAGAAATTTTCAAGTGGAAGTCATAAACACAGTGTTTTGAAATGTTCCTCAATATGCTTTTCAAGTCAGGTATACAGCTGACATTATCTTCAGTGACAGATAAAAGCAGCGAGTTAGGGATTGCAGTAATGCTTTTGTGAGCAGAGCTATATTTGTGTGTAATTTTGACATTTGCCATACAAATACATTGTTCTTTTGTACCTGTGACTGTCTGATTACTCACTATCATAGTAATAAAACAATTCCTTATTTGCAAGTTATATTCCTGTATTGAATATGAAAGCTTATCATTTTCTGACAGGTACTGTATAATAAAATGTTTAAATTTAATCTGCTAAATGCAAATGCAATAACCAGTTAATCATGCAGCAGGAAAATAACGTTTGTTTATTTTCAGATGTCACTCCTCCACCAGCTGCGGGATACTTGGAAGTAACAGATCTTAACTCAAAGAAAATCAAATACATTGCAATTCCTAGGTAACTGATTTTATTGATTAGAGCAGCATCATCCTAGAGGAAGAGCGAAGAGAATTTAGTGTCTATTATCACTTCAGGATAAGCAAATATTTCTTTTAATGTGGAAAGTAAGACTAATTCATACCTAGTATAAAATTCTGCAAACATTGCAGCATATTTTTGTCAACATTATTTATCTGTTTTTACTAGATAATGCCAATGAAAATGTAGCAATTAATTAGTAAATATGAAAGGTAGCTTTACCTTCTGATTTGCATTCTCTTTGCTCCTTCCTCCTCTTCTGTCCACTTTATTCTCAACCCTGTTTCATTATGGTTTGTTTGCTGTCTTTATTTTCGTTTCTTTTTTCCCTATCTTTAGGATCTGAGAAACACAGGCAAAATTACCAGTGCTAGGTGTTAGGAAACCAGGAACCAAGTTCTGGCCCAATATAAAGTTGTCTTAAAACAGCTTGAGCATCTCTGTGGTTCTCCCTTTGGAAAGTACACATTCCATCTCAAGTGTCTTGAATGATACACAAGTATCTTTTACGATAAATTAAAATAGCCAGATTCTATGGCTTCTGCTTGGTTTTAACAGCTGTCTCTCACAACTCTAGAGAGTATTTGCAAATGTTTTATGGTATAAAGATATATTTTGGTCCCAAATTGTCATTTTCTACTGCAATACTAGTAAATATTTTTGTTTTAAATGGCAGTCCCTCAACTTCGCATATTCAAATATGAAATTCACACATGAAGAATTTTATACTTTTTTTTATTATTTTGTCAATTCAATGTTGATTTTTTCAATATTTATTCTCATTTAAGTTCATTCTGGTTCACTAATAATCTGGGGAACATTTTAATTAATAGAGAATTATTTTTGCACTGTTCACCATTTTATAATTGGTCCATTGGCCTACATCTTACACAGTCATTCAAAAATTAAAGACATTAGCATAAAAATAGTAAGGAATCACTTTATTTTTCACTAGGATTTTTATAGGAAATAAGAGAAATTACAAAGCCATATTTCAACATCATGACCCTTAACTTGGCATTAAGATTTAAGCTGTGTATGGCAGATCTGATCAGAAATTCTGATTTAAAAATGTCCTACAGTAAGAACTGATAAGTAAAATGAGTTTTCATTATATATATATATATATTTATTTATATATGAATAGTTCTCTGCTAAAATCTAACAACCTTTTTTCCTTCTGGCATAGATAGCAGAGTAACTGTCGCTCCTTCTTATATTCTTGAAAATTATTAATTTTAGCATTAGTGCAGGTTGCCAAGTCATTCGTGCATGTAATTAACAATACTGAAGAATGCACAGAATCTTTCCTACATTATCTAAATTTCCTCCATGATATGTACTTACTAGGCCCTCTCTTTAGGCATTAGGTTTTTGTAAGCAAGTTGCCTGTTTAAAAAGTGGTAAGATTCTCTGTCCATAAAGCTGTGCCATTGTTAAATGAATATTTAAATATTAATATTTTATTAAAGCACTAGAGAAAGGTGTTACACTAATTTGATGGAACTGTATTTTCCTCAGTGCCCAGATCATGTTCTCTCCTATTTCATTTTTAGTTTTATATTTTTCTGTAGCATCTTTTTACATTTTTCATATTCTTAATAGTTCTTGTTCTTAAGACAGACTATTTCTACATAGATTAGATGCAGCAGTGTATCTAAACTGCAGCAGTGGTTTTGGCAATATATTACCTTTCAGCTTGGTTTTTTATATTGCTTCTTATGTAGTCAGGTATCTGTTGGTTATGTCCAGTTTCAGTAGGTGGAAAGTCTCACATAAAATAGTGGGTCTGCAGGGCTCAGTTATAGTTTCTCATGAAATGAGGATGTAATTTCATTTAATTGTCACCTTAACTGCAGAAATACTCATCCCCCTTTTAATTGCAGCTTCAAGAAAAATCACATTAATTCTTGTTTTTCAGGTCCCAGTTTCTCTCTCCATATACATCTTGGCTTTCTAAGATCTCAGATGCTGATGCCCTGCTGGCACCGCTGGGCAAAGTAGGTTTGGTTACTGTGGACATGGGAGGAGGTGTGAGGCTTTGGGAGACTGGGCTGGACAGCCTCCAGCGGTCACTGCAGGACTGGAGGAACATGATTGGCCAGGAAGATGGTCGTCCTGTGCAGGTAGGACTTCACAAAGCTGAGCTGAAAAACATTTAACAAGATGAGCTATGGATGAGTTTTCAGCTGGGAAAGGAGCTGAAGGGAAAACTGAGTTGAAAAACACTGTGAAGTAGAAATACAACGGTGAGAAAAATTTAATAGACTTCTTCTCCGAAAAAAAGAGGCACAATAGCTTAATTTAAAAACTTTTTGTAACCCCTGTAGTTATGGTTACTGACAAGCTCTTTGTCTTACACTGTTTGTATTTTTGCCAACTTCCAGTGCAATTAAATGCAAATAAATTCATTATCTCCTGCTGATTTTTAACTGTAACTTTCAAAATGTAGAATAATGAAATTAATTTTTAAGAAAAATATATGCTTTTCCAGAGTTCAAATGCTTGGAAAAAATACTGTGGTTTTACTTCGAAAAAGAAACTTGAAACCTAGGTTAAAAATGCCTTGAGTTCACAGTAGAGCCTTTGGCTAATCTTGACATTTTTCCCAGCTGATCAGAGTTGCACGTATCTTCATCCAGCCATGTTCTCATGTGGAATGCTTAGGTAGATGCTGAAAATGCACAATATATACATGTATGGTGTGTGTGCATGTATGTATGGATACACGAGTGGTAATGTACTGGCTAATATGTGTGATCATCACTCAACATGGAGGGGACGTTTCGGACTGTTCAATTGCATCTTTAATTAGCATGGGAAAACAGATTGAGTCTATTCTTAATTAGATCTCTCTGGTTTTGGTTGGGTTTTTTTGTGAATGACATGTACTAGGCCAAAACATCCTTTACTTTCTTTTCCCACTCCTAGCTCCCTTTCTACAAGGTGTTCTGCAGTTACAGGGATTTGGGCAAAAACTGACATGCTCTTGTTATTGAACCTCAGAAAATGCCATTCATAGAAGTCATGAGAAAGGGAAACTGTTACCCAGTAGCACCTTTGTGCTTGACACGTGTGGCTTTGCCAGTGCCATGTTCATTGCCAGTGCAGTAGCACTAGCACCATCTTATGGTCAGATATAGTCCATTTACAGCAGCCCGGAGAGTTTGACTAGTTTTAATAGATTTTTTCTTTTTTTTTTAATAACTTGTAATTTCATTCAACAATATTACTATATTGTTAATAATAGCCAACTAATTGCTAGACAATACTGGCTTGGAAAGTACACACGATAAGAAAATTTGAGTCATTTAACCAGTAATCTCCAGTAGCCATTTTAAAGAAGGCTAAGAAATTTTCCAACAGTCACAAAGCAGTTTTCAACATCTGTTGTAGAATTTCTCTCCACTAACAGCCTGCCTCTCTACTAGGCACATTCCTAAGGTAAAGTCCACTTAGAGTGTCTTTCTTTTTTCCTGTGTCAAACCAGTGATTTGTCAGAACTGGAGCAACATGCTGTTTGATTTGTGGTAAAGGGCTGGAACAAAGCCTCCTATGTGATCTTCTGACTTGCATGATTGTCACCAACCTGTTTCCCTGCTTTGGTATTTTGCTTTGCTTTAAATGGAAAGATAATGAGACCCAAGAAGCTTTGTTTACAAAGGCATTGCACAGCAATAAGAAATAAATTAGGTCTTTTATTTTATGTAATCTCCAATAAGATAATAGATATGTAGTGGCTGTGTAAACTGTGTACTTTGTTAATTGGCTATGAAGGCCTTCACCTTTCCCACTTAATTTTTCAATACGCCTAGACATAAAAGCAATACTTTATTAAAGCATTCCTTTCTGGAAATGAAAGGATCCTATTAGCTTAAAAACATATTCATGTAGATTCCCTGTGTAATTGAGCATAGCAAGAACTTGTCTCCTGATCTAGGGACAATTACTTTGCTAAGAATGCTGCAGGTAAATATTTCCTGATACCTATTTTTGCAAAACTGGACAAATTTTGCAGCCATGTATTGATCTATTCATTCAAATGTATGAAAATCACCTCCTTTTGTGTAATGTTTTGTGTGCATGCTTGTGTGAAGTAACTTGGAGTCTAATGAGGTATCTTTAATTCTTTGACTAAACCCACCATTCCCAATCATCTTGTAGCAGAAACTCACTTAAGAGAATTGTCAGTGTTACACTTATCATCCACTCACCTCCAATCTCCCCTTCTCTAAACACTGCCATTGTTGCATCCCACAAAGCTTCCACAGGCTTAGCCAAGCTTATTATCCTTTTGTGATGATGTTCTTAGACAAATATGAGACCTGTCTTGGTGATTGGGAACCACTGATCTGCAGAAACGCACACAAACTCTTTGAATTTTCCTGACCCTTTAAAGAAAAAAGAATTAAGAGGGCTTTCAATATAAATATAGTTTCAAAGATCTGGAATCAAATCTTCAACCAGGCTTCAGTTGGAACTATTGGTACTATCTTCTAGGACTGCATTTTTGCTGTCACAAACACATTAGCTCTGAGAAGGAGGCTGGATATACATAGGCAATGAAACAGAGGAAAACAAACAGCTGCTCCACTTGTAATCAGTAATTAGGCTCCCTTGATATAATTTGTGGCAATCTTCAAAACAGTCAACATTTATTTTGACTGTTGACATACTCAGCAGAGTTCAAACTGCTGAAGTCTTGAGGCTACCAAATTAGGTTATCAAAATATGGTATGTGTTTACGTAAACCTGCATTTATACAGGCAGGTCAGAATTTTGTGTCATTTATTGAAGTTTTAATCTTGAAATAATACTACAGTATTCTGACATTATTAAATCGGAGTGCCTAAAATACAAAATCTAAACAAAATGCTGTATTTTCTAAAGCTGTGAACTCTACTCAAAAAATTGTTAAGCTTTTTCGCTCGTTGGTGTCTCTGACAGCAAGGTCACTTCATTATCAAATGCCTGAAGAGAATTTGGAAGACTATTTTTAAAATCCTGCCCTAGAAGTTTCATGGCAATAGGCAGACATTGATAAGCTTGTGTTACTTTTTTTCATGAAAGGGTTATTGATGTAAATTAAATAGCACAGCACTGATTACATTCTGATATAGTTCAGATATTGTCTTTCAGTAAGCATTATTTAGTGGTATGTCTGATTTAGATAAAGTACAGTGCTTAGATAAAAATAATTAAAAGGCGCATCATTTATAGGTATTTCAACAGATGTTAAAGCATTTATCTGTGACTATTAGTACAGACATTTATTTCTGTATTTATTCCACTTAGGGTTCTCCTGCTGTAGACCGTTGTCCAAAATGTTTTATGCTATGTCAAGACTGTACTCAGAATGCTGGTTTTCAGAAGTCCCAGGACATACCCAAACCTGTAGAGTGCATAAAAATATACTTAGTCAAAGATTGTAAAAGCTTTGTCATCTAGTTTATGCTAATATATATATCTGACCTCGAATTTCAATTCACAACATTTTTTGAAATCCAGGTGTACTCTCTACCTAGGTAATATCACCATGCCAAGTGACATCCCGAATCCGAGAATGTTCTGCTATTATCTCTGTACCAAGATCATTCAAAGAAGTGATCTAACTGTTTAAAAAAAAAAAATCTTGTAAACAAAGATTTTTTAGGGGTTTATTTGGGTGGGGGGGGGTTTGGTGTCTGTTGGTTGATGTATTTGTGGAACCTGCAGTAGTTGTATCATCTCCTACATGCATGAGATGGGTTTTTGAAATTGCAGTGGTGCCCTCTGTTTGTGGCTGAATATAAAAGCCTAATGAATGAAGTGGTCATGATTGTAACTATTTTGATTTCGTATGGACTCTTCTCTCTCATTTTCAATACTGGAAGCCTTCCTCATAAACAGTCAGGTACTTAGTTGGAAATTAATTCATACTTACATCTAAGTGAATAGTTAGCAAGAAAAAAAAAGAGGCTTCTTTCCATTTTCCCATCTTTCTGCTGTCCTAAAACAGGGTCACAGTTTCCTGGTACATACCAGATCTTATAGGTCAAGACCTGCCTGTTTTACAGTACACTTCTTCCTTAAGTATGGATATTGCTTATGTCTCTTTGGCCTATGACAGAGCCTCACTTTATATAAGCGTTCTGTGTAACATGTGTTTGTCCTGAGAAACTTAAAAATCTGAAACATTTGGCTCAGGTTATGTCTCCAATGAGAACTCAGTTTTCCTAAATGATTCAGGTTCAGCCAATATGGTCACAGTCAAGATCACATAGTGTAGGATTGAACAGAGCAAAGATACAGCACGTGTGAATTGAGTGGACACCAGCTTTGCTGTTAGCAGCTGTTTAAAAATAGATAAAGTACATTTACCCATTAGCAAATGCATGTGCTGTGTAGAACCTGAATAATACAATAACTATATCAGCCCAGCTCTCTAGTGTGCAGACTGATGGGCAACACTCAGCTTAAAAAATCGTATACTTCTCTGTATGTGTGTCAATCCAAAAGAAGCATGTGAGAGAGACACTGACACCTTAGTATGAAACCAGGCCCTTACAAAGACAAGGAGCAGCCTGAAGATGTTTTCTCCCATTTTTCCTCACTTTGCTTTTGTGACTTCACGTGATCAGTCTATTTTCTAGCAAAAAGACAGCTGAACAGTTACATTACATTAGTGTTCACAGCATCACAAAACAGAGATGGTGGAATGAATCTAGAAAAACACATGAATGAGGAAAAAAAATCTGTCTTTGCCTCTTGCCAGTGGCTTGAACAATAAATTCACCAGAGACAGTTCTGCAGCGGTGTGGAGAGATTCCTTTAGTATTGTCCCAGAGTCATTCCCTTAGCAGAGGTCCTAGAGGAGCACAGCTCAGCATGACTTGTATATATACTCTGGGGATGTGTTCTGGGCATTGGCACTGAAAGGAGATATGAATGAAATGTATGTAAGAATAGGGAAGGCTTTAGGTTAAGTTTTTTGGGATTTTCTTTCCTCTTCTTCTGCCCTGTGAAACTGGCTGAGAGAATAGTTCTCTGTCCAAAAGGAATGTTCTTACCTGAAATAATGATTTCTTTTCTCAGCAATTCGCGATGCATGCTCTTGGTTTCTGCTGGTGCTAGTTAACATTTTACTGATACATTGTTTCCACAAAGCATGAATCACTGTAACTACCTACATGGAGAAGTGATAAAGAAGTACTTCATCCATCCACAGCTGGTTCCCTTTACAAACCCCTAAACTTTTGAATATATAGTGATTGCAACACCCGAGGCCAGGGAGCATTGTCATTGCTTTCCAGAGGAGGAAACTGAGACTTAAGGAAGGCAGGTCACCTGTTCAAGTTCATGCAGTATGTCTACACTGCAGTGTCAGAGGCATAAATGCATTATACACCCATAGTGACACACTTCATGTTGCTATCTTAAATAGTCTGAAACTCCTTGAATGCTGCAGTCAGTACAAACATACCTTAAATTGGGAAAAGAAACATTTATAAATTCAGGGCAGCCATCAAAGACAACAAATGTCAACTCTAGATTGCTTGAGGTTGTAACATGCTTAGCTGAGTATAGGCATATTCAGCAAAACTCAAAAAATGCAATAAATGAATATTTTTCTCAGATTTAAATGTCTGTCTTCACAGTCTTCTAGCAGCACTCAAAAATTAGAACACGTAAACTATTCTTTGACCTATGAACAGCTAGCAGATACAAACATATGGTTCATGTCAGTAATGTAAAAGAGCAACGTGTATGGTTCATCACTGATAGTTTTTTTCATGTAACTGCTCAAATCACCCATGATGCAAGGGTTTTTTGCTATAAAAGCATTTTCATGAGTTCAGCAGCACTCAGGTAGTAATCCCCAACGTTCAGACTTTCTTCTGCAAGCCATCACTTAACCTTTAGAACTGATTAGGGCAAAGGCAAATGGTAAGTAGCTATTATGGGATGCCAGTTCCATCATTAGAAATATATTTAAAATGTGTTCATATCCTAACTATACTTCAAGTAAAGCTTGTGTTGAACTAGAGTCAAAGTTGAGTACATTTCTGAAGTAATCAGAACGCCAGAAATGTCACATTTTCTGTTGAAGTTAAAAGAAGCCCAATCATGTTAAATTAGGTGGGGGGTGTGCATATGCAGTTGAGTGTGTATATGAGTATATTTGCACAGTGATACATGTATATATATATGCACACACACACACACACACACACACAAAAAAAAACTCTTACTGTTTTTCCCCAGTTGTCATACCTGGGTACTGGTTCCCTTGAATTAGAGTTACCTGAAGAGATGGTCATGACTTTGCAAGTAGCCAGTCCCTCAGGGACTGTATTTCATAATGAGCAAGAACTGGAAGTTGATTTGGATAATGATCATCTCATTCCCTTCCTTGAATAGTCTCATTTATTCCATTTGTATTCCATGCAACTAAAAGTGACACTGTACTTTATAACATCCAAATTTACAAAAATCCAGCCTTTTCCTGAAGTTAAGACTGAACTGGGCAAAGCTGCAGTTCTTGAATGGAGACAAAATCCTGACCTTTAGCATGAGTGGCTGGTCCTTCTTCCCACCACCACCCCTGTTCTCTATTTTTTACTTTAGACCGAGCAGTCTTTCTGACCACATGAGGGCATCAGTGGGCTAATAAACAGTGATTTCCCTCAACTTTTAAATGCTGTCGGTGCAAACCCCGTGAATTGTGAGAAATATATTCAGTGGGGAGTTTCTGTAAGTTTGGAATAACCATATCATGGCGTTCTGCAGTCCAGCACGGGATCCTGAAAATCTTTAAATACTGCAGATTACAGAGTTATCTAGTCAATAGTCCACTTTTGAGATCCATGAGCCAAATATACACTTTAGGTCTGTGACCTCTTCCTGGACCATATTATTTATTCAGCTGAAGACTAGCAGCTGCATACTGCCCTTTGAAGGAAGGCATCTGAGTATGGGGAAGCATGAGACTGGAAAGCTGCAAACTCACAGAGCTAAATAAATTTATATCTCCAGAAGTATTTATGGGATAATGCAACTCAGATAAAGATCATTGGTTCTCTGTCAGGTACCTTTTTTAATATAAATGTCCTCAGCTTGCATGAGGCCCTTGTTGGAAGCCTGGTGCAAACATATCTAAAATACATTCCCTTTCCTAAAGAGATCTTCCAGTCTAATTAGAGCAGACAGAGAAAGAGCAGGAGGTAAATAACTTTAACTTTTTATTAGAGCTGACTGATCCAGCACCAAGTCCCCCTTTCTTCCTCTGACCTTCCTGTAGAAGCCCAGAGTTTTCATGGGAGGAAATATTATCACCTCAACATGCTGTCTTGCAGATCTCAAAAAATCTGCAGCAGTGAGCATTGCTGACATAAAGGTTGGAGCTCCTAACACCAGTGAAATCCTGCTGTCCCAGCGAGACAAATGCATACTAATAATTCTGCCTTTATGAAAGTTGTTCCCTGATTAGTGGAAGGACAAATATAGGGAAAATTTGAATAACCTGATATGTTACAGTTATGCCAAATATAAGAGTTTTCCTTTAGAAAAGAAGACAATGTAGTAGATATTTAATAACTTCTGCTTCTTAAGGACAGAGTTGACAAGGCTCTAGGTGTACAGAAAATCAGGCTTTTCTGCTTCCACATGTGATTTTTTTCAACTTCCTTATTACCCTGTAGTTTTCAGTCTGGACCACTCCAAACTGACATAATGTGTTCACTTACCCCATCTTTCTAGCTGTTGATTGTTCACAGTACTCCAGAAGAAACTAAATTCAGCATTTTTTGAGTTCATTGATGCTAGAAGGTGTGTAGTAGTCATGATAAATATCCAAGCTAGACATTATCTGTCTGCTCTGATATATTTTGTAGTGGATTAGAATACTAAAAGGAGGATGACCTCACATCTTCTAGTTGAATAGAATTGACATGGGAATTTTAAATTATGACAGAGGAAAATGGGCTTTACACAGGTGTTTACATAGCAGAAGATCCATTAAGTGAAATAAATGTATTATATTCTCTCATTCCTTTGTTTAGTTTATCCAGCTTTTATGCCACCGGGTGTATATTTGTGGGCAAAATACTCTAATGCATCTACTGTGCAGTTTCTGAGTTGGTTCTTAGAGTGACAGCATTTAGTTCAAAAAAGGGCCCACAGCAGCATTTTATAGAGTGGTTTGATTTTTTTAGCTGGTGTATATAAACTCCATTTGCAAGCCAGATACACCTTTTTATAAGTTACACTCCAAATCTCCACCTCTTCTCTATCCAAATTCACTTTTCTAAAGTGCCATCAAAGTTATGAGGCTTTCAGCAGTTTTGGTATTCAAGACAGAAGCTTAATGCCTGCATGAATTTTAAAAGCTAATTTTAGAATTGAATGTTCACAGGAGTCAGATGATGCATGAAGCTTCATTAGTTCATTTTGAACTGTTGCAAAGTTTTATAGACAAGAGAGAAAATTAAAATGAAGTCAAATTAACAAAGAATACAAGTTTTATACTGCAGTGTGAGAAATTTTTTTTTCATTTCAGGATACAGTTGAAGAAACAGAATGTATTTCACTTATTTTTATTGTCTTGTCTAAGACTGAATATTCTTTTCTGTGGAAAATTAGCTGTGGACTCAATTTTGTGCTGTTGTTTTGAACAGAAGTTACTCTATTAATTTTTAGTACATAGAAAAAAGCTGTACATGATACAGTACAAGTGAACATAATAGAAGCCATTAGAGGTGGTTTTGCCTGTTTATGCCTTTCTCTCACTAGTTTGTGTAAGTAGATGATAAAAATTTTTTTTCTCTCTTTAGTAAAATCAGTTTTATGGTAAAAGCACCATGGAGGAGGCAGGTTAGCCTTTGATTTTCCTGACTGTTATATGCTCTTTGAGAATGTAATGCATATATTCATGCTGCTGATAAAGAATGTGTTGGGGGAAAGTGTGTTCTTGTGACCTGTTAAATGCAGCCTAGGGTAATACTGAGGACTTAAGGTTGGAGAAGCTCAGGAATAAAAGAAAACAATTATTTTGTTTCACGGAAAAATCAGTCTTTTGCACATCTGCAGAAATACATTCTGCATTCCATGGAATACATTTCCTAATCCTTTGTGCCACTGTGGGATGGATTACTTAATATATTTTTCACATGTAGTACAGTTGTGTTTTGTTACAGTCAATCTTTTTCATAATAATGTATGAGTGAAAACAGTTTTTGCACTGATTTTGATGAAGAAATTACCATCTCCCAAATCACCCATAAGGCAAAAATCTACAAGGTTGTCGCTTCTTTTCCTGCAATATTCTTCTGATACATGCTTAATCTTTATCCACAGCAATAATGAAGAAAGCAAGTTAAAATATTTTAACTTCGTAGTGTTTCTAGTGGATTTATATTCATATGACTAATGTTTTTCAGCAATAATTTAATGCCTTCTATGGAAAGTAACCCATATTCTTCATTGACTATAAACTGCCCTGTTTAATATGTTTTGTGTTAATGAAAGGGTAAAATATCAGATTAACTCTTTCCTTCCATCTCAGCTACATTATGGTAAGAGTGAATATATTCTAATTTGGATCTTGGAAGGGTTCTTTCCTTTATGGTAAAATGAGTAAATGAAGAATGACATCTTGCCAGCCTGCATCTGCCTACTTTCCAGGACAGTCTAATCATGCAACTAATTAAGCTAATGCATGCCTTCTTAATTTACATTGAACTAAGCACCTCAATAGTATGAATTGTATTGTACCTCAAATCGTAGCGCATGCATTCTTTTCCCAATTTTCTTCTGATCAACAGTAAGAAACACCCAATAATGCAGTGTTATTATTAATACTAGAATAAGTGCTTGTGAAAACAATATTTGGACACCTTAACATTTTGTTTTTATAGATTTTCCTACATAAATGTTCTTGACAGCTGTAAATACTGTAAATGTGTTCTATGTGGAACCATCCTCTGAATGCTTAAAAGGGCTTAGTAGAGAGGTTGGTTCCTCGTCACCACATGCAACAAGGAGGAATTCCATTTATTTCTATTATGAAGATGTGAAAGCCTGTAAGGAATGCCCAGCTCTGCTTAAACATTCCCAAAAGGATAAGAAATACTTGATTTGGGGAGGTTTGAAGAATGGAAATACAGACTATTTTTTAAAGTAAAAATTACATCTCTTTACACCTGCAGGATGTTAGCCTGGAATCAGAGTGGGTTTTTTCTGTTTATTCCCCCTTTTTGTACCTGGAGTATTAAAACAAGCATTGTGTTTTATGCAAGATGATTAGATTTGAGTTTGTCCTGTCAGGACCAGAGATAATTAAAACTAAGAGGTGAAAGGTCTGTTCCCCTGTACATGAGGCAGCTTGCCCCCATTGGAAACCAGAGTTTCTTGCCAGTCCTCAGACAGAAACTTGCTTTTGTTGCTGTGAGCCCCACAAAGGAGCTTTTCTGGCAAGCAGTCCTGAATGGGAGGCACTGACACCTCCTGCGCCCTTCAGGAATTTTAATGAAGTTAACCCTGTCAGAATACAAAAGTAAGCTGCTATATTAAAATACCATCCACTCTCTAGCCAATTTGCATCATTGCAGTGTCAGTTACAGGGTAGGATGGCATGAATATCTACAACCAAAAAAAATTATGTAGATCCCAGTTGCATCCCAGTCAGCATTAAGGAGAAACTCCTTCACATTTTACTGGAAGCTGCCACTCATTGATTACTTTTCTATTCAAAGCTAGAAATATTTTCAAGCTTGTCAGACTTATGCTTACAAATTCTAAAAGGTATTTACTAACCTGTGACCATGAGTTCTCTTTCTGCCAGCAGTTAAGTCTAAGGTAGGTGTTCTGCCCCATGTTTTAGAGAGTCAGCTTTTTACGTAACTGGAATGGAGGTTGGGACAGGGAAAGCTGTTGGCTCCATCTCTTGCATGAACCTCCCAGGAACAAAGAAAAAATCAAGTGAGACAAGACAGTAGGAGATTAAATTCCCTCTCTCTTTCCCTGTCCCCACAATAAATACAACTTGAGGAATTTTAGTCTTTAGTTATTTGTAACAGACTTTAAGAATGAGGAGCTGATATATGGCTTAAAATGCTTGGGGGAATGCTGTCAATGCTCTGAAACATGAATAACTGAGTGAAAGGTCTACTGAAATGTTCATTTCAGTGGACTTTTCTAAGTGTCTTTTACTCATTACATTGGATACTATTATAAACATGTTAAAAATAGAGTTATTAATATGCATTCAGTCCAGGTGTAATTCGAATAGTACTTGTTAAGATACAGAAGTGCATGGTTGTGCTGCTTGGGACTGCCTTTGAGTGGTGAATCTTCTTTTTAAAGATTTTTTTTTCTTCTCAGTTTTTGTTGCAGTGTAGGATTAAGGTTACTTGATGCTAAAATGTCATTAAGATCACTCGTATGAAATCAGCTCGTGCTAAATTTTATAATGCTTTTGGTCAGTTTTACTCAGAGAGCCAGAGATATTTTTTTTGCAATACATTAGAAGAAAATTAATTCTGAACTCAAAGGGGAAGTACTGTATTGTGAAAATAACTCCTATGTTATAATGAAATATGGATATGTATGGTACATAAATAATTTTAATAGTACAGTACAGCATCCATCACCATAATTCCCACGCTTTTATTGTGGGTTATTTTCTAATAGGTTTATGCAAGCTCTTTTCGTCCCATAGCTGTGACAGTGTCTTGTAGGGGCAATGCACAGTGTGTCTGGGTCAGCTGTGTGATCCTCAACAAATACAGCTTCTGTCTCTTACTGAGGGATTATAAAAGTGTCAAAAGTATGCCAGTGCTTCCTTACTCCCCTGGGGTTAGTGTTATTAAATTAGATTATTTCACATCAGAATTCAATGGAATTCAATCCCACATTCACTTAACTGGCATGAATGTGGTTCTAGATTCACTTCCAAAAGTAGTTAAGATTTGTTTAGTACACAATATACCATAGTTTGTCTGACCAGCTGAAGTCTCGACAAAACTACCAGCCTTTGACTCGTCTTCACACTGGCCACTATTACAGATTGGTATGTGTTTAATGGCTGTTTGGCATAAATGTGGCACCTGGTTTCACTGTGTGGTTGAGTGTGGTAAATCATGTAACTGGTTTCTTTGACCCTCTTTATCTTCCTGACATTATTACATGAAGTAATTACACTAAGTGATAAGATCACTTAGTTTCCAAACAGAATGTGTTTGTATTAGTTTTCCTTATGCAATTCTCTCTTAGAATCCCAGTGTTGCCAGAAAAAATAATAAATTAAGTGTAACCGTGTAAAACCATCAGGGCATACATTTGTATTTCTCAGAAGGAGCTGATCCTAGAGCAAGTTGTTCAGATACCATGTATTCTCACTGAATGTAAAATCAGTGTTTAGTTCTGTTTCTACCTGGCTGACCTTACTGTCAGGATTTAATGGATGTGTAAGAGACAGGACCAGAAAATTAAGTCAAAGCATTAACAAGTTGTGGTATTTGTTGTTTATTAATTTCCCTTTTTCTTAAGCACTTCTTTCATACCATTGCCCCTTAAGAAAAGCACATTTCTGTGGCATCTTTGTGACCTGAAGTATTCATATTCTTCTCACACAAAATTTTTGTTCACTCCATTGACTTTGGAAGACCTACAGAGCCTGCATCACAAAGTTCTTCTGAATCAACCCATTACCTATTGTTATAAGTGCCTGAGAATATGGGATCGTCCAAAAAAAAAAAAAAAAAGAGAGAACAAAAGTATTTGAAACCAGGGACTAAGATCATTGATGAATACTGACAATTTGGACTCTACAGAGAATAAAATAAGAATTGTGTATCTCAGGAGAGGATGGCAGTTGTGCTTCTTGTGTGATTAGGACTTTAAAGAAAAATCTGCCCAAACAGAGAAAAGTGCTTTCACACTCTGATTGTGAATCGCCAGTATGTATAAACAAGTTTAGATAATTTACAATTGAAACGTGTGCCTTGAATGTTTTGGAAATAATTATTTTGGATATCAAAAGGAACTTTCAGAAGGAAAATTTCAGTTTTTCCAGCTATTCTACTCTGACCCATGCCTCATAGCTGGAGCTCAAGGCTGCTATACTGAATTCATATGTTGTTTCACAAATCCATAATATGCACGCCAGGCAGTATGGAATCTGCACAATGATGCAGTAATGAATAGTGTCTTTCAGTGCATGTGTGGCTAGGAAGAGCACAGATTTCTCTCAAGAAGGGGTGATTAGTCAAAACTCTTGCTGAAAGAAACAAAGTTCATAGAAGTCTTGCAGTAGATTCAAAACAGAAGATATTCGGGAGGGGACAGGTCAACTTTTGAGCAGTGAAATTATTTATATCTTTGAAAAAATACCCATCATAACAGTAATAGAAAACTTATTTTAGAAATTACAATCAGACAAGCTTGGAAAAGCTACTGTGGATTTTAAATTTGTTTGAGTTCTTTCTCTACTTTTAGGACTTGTTTTTCTTTCTTCGTTCTCAATCCAGACAAGCTAGATATTTTCTGCTGAGTATTCTTCAGTTTCTCAGGTTCCTAATCCATCCAGTTTTGGATCCTGCCCCTTAAATCTACCTTTCCAATAGTTTTTAATGTCAAGGATTCCTTCAGTCCTTGGAGGGGTGACTTACCTATGGCTCTTCCACCTCTTTCTATTAGTCATGCTGAAGAATGTATCATTGTCTGAAAGTTTTTCGCTTCAGTTTTTTCCTCATCCTCCCTCTGATTTCATGTCAAGGTTCAGTGATTTACTGTTTATTTATTAATAAAATATATCTTCAATTCTAATATAGATATTTGGTTGTCTAACTTCTAGTTTATAGAGGCACTTTCCAGAGTAGAGACAAGTTCTTGGTTGTAAAATTACATTCCAAGGATATGATAATGGGAAGAACAGCCTGACAAGTCACCAGGGGAATTATCTAAGAGCTCAAAGAAAAAACAGGAAAGCACATCCAGAAGATTCTCTTCTGAGGATTCGGCAGTGTGTTAATATAATGCCATATATTTACCATATAATCTAAGTATGTGGTAAATTTAAAAAATAATTATCCCAGCAAACCAGTGCTGATAAAAATGGTTGGTTGTTAAATTGTTCAGAATTAGCGAAGTTCTACTACCTTTTGTCTGCATAGATGATACTTAAAAAGTAAGTAAATTAATGAAACTGCTGCAATTCACAGGCATGACATTTACACATATGGTGGAGATCTATTCTACTATCATTGAATTTTCAATTGTTTTATCCATTAAGCTATTAACTATACATAAAAAGAAAAATAGTGAAGAACTCGCAATCTTAAGCTATGACAGATTGTACACCTCATTTTCTTTTTTCTTAAGCAATTTTTTTCAAAATTTTAACAAATTAAATGTTGGATTTTTGGTGTCCTTTTAAAAAGAGAAAGCAAAAAAAAAAATCATATTATAAGATAGAAAATTTTCTTTTAACCATGTGCCATTTCAAAATTACAAATACCTGCTTTAATCGGATCAACACTATTGTAAAATAAGTTTATGTTAGGAGCTTGTTTAGTGCATGTGTACTAGAAACACTATTTGTGAACAACTTATACGTGAGAAACATATATGAGCAACAAAGCTCTTTTGTCTACAGACCTTTTCACTTAAGATTTAAACAATGCATGTATTTCAAAATGTTTAGTGGAATTTTTCAATGGAATAACTTGACAAAAATAGAATATGACATTTGCATCACTGGTTATGGTTGTTTCAAAGAGATTCTTTTTGCAGAAGGAATGCAGAAGCATGAACATTTAAAATTTTTGCATTATTTCATGTTTCTTGTTACAGAATAATATTATTCATTACAGAATAATATTTTGTTTTGATTCGTGAGTCTGACACTAACATTTTGGTTTTTAATTTTGTTTTAAACTAAGTTCAGTGATTTTTGTTAGCCCATGTTTCTGAGAGTTTTTAAATCTACCAGTTATGCCAAAACAGTTTATTTTGGAGGAAATCTCTTAAACCAGTAAAGTATATAACCCTAAGGGTAACATGCTGTTGTGGTTACGTGTTTCTTCCTATACAAATGTTAAACGAATGTAATTTATCAGATTAGATCTTGATTTTACACTAATGACATGGTTCATAGAAGATGTATTGTACCTCTTTGAATAGATATAAATTCTGTAAAGGAAAAGAAAATGATGTTTTGAATAGCTGCCAGGACAGTGTTGTTAGAGCACATGTTTTCAGTTCAAAAACATGTGTGGAATTCATGTCAGCGTGGAGTTGTCTGCAAGACAGTGAATTCAAGGATTAAGGTGCTCTACAGTGAAAACCTTGATAATGCCAGTGAACTTCTGAGAAGGCAATAAATTGTAGTTATTGGGACACATAAATTCATTGGAGAATTAAATGTGATATGGTAGATGAGAAGAAAGTTAATTTGTAGTGGTTAGAGATATTAATTTTCCGTCTCAGTCATTAGGTTTCATTAAAAATAAAAAAAAAATGAAGAGGCACTAAATTACAGAAGATTAGTAAAGGGCAGCTTACACTTGAGTCATTGATTTATTGCATGACTCAGAGTTCATAACGGGAAGGAGTATTTTTACTTTCAGTCACCCACTTAAATCCAGCCCCAGCTCAAAGTGACTCAGCCCTGACCACCTGGCAGCTGTTGGGTGTTCAGCTGTGCCGTGAATCAGTGGGGAAAGTGCTGTCAGCGGACAGGTCTAGAAAACCCATCATGGTAGAACTTCTTTGGTCATGGCAGGGACGCTGAGTATTACATGAGCCTGTCATTTGAACTGGCCATTTGCTGATGAGTCTCATTTCTCTTAAGTTCCTGTTCATGAAAGGAGCATCAATCTACCCATCAATAAGGAATGTGGAACTGCAGTTGGTGCACCTGAAATGTGTAAATGAATGTGCAGTGCTGTGGATATACAATACTCTCAGAAGTGTTTGAATTATTCTGTCTACAGGGGTATTTTGAATTATGCTGGGCAGTTATCAGGAAGCAGTTCCTAGTGTGGATGTGAACAGAATGCAGAGTGGTTCAGATGTGGCAGTAGTCTTAGTTCGGGTGTGGGTCTAATGTGCCATTTGGGAGCCCTGTTTTACTCTGCTCTATTCTGAGGTGGAATGTTGCGGTTATGGCACTAATGCTGGTCCTACAGCTCCTCAGCCCACCTAGTACCTTGTTATTATTATTATGTCGTTAGAGTGTTTTCTTTACTAGAAGAGAGATTGACACGACTCTTTCTCTCTTTTACAGATAACCATTGAGAGGGAAAGTGGTTTGGATGTCAGTTCCCCCAAACATGGAAAAGTGGATCCAGACAACATGCCCCATGTTGGTGGAAATATGTGGGCTGGTGGCACAGGTTTTTCATTGGTTATTTTTTTCAATACATCATTGATAGATATCTAAGGGATGTGCTGTGCCAGTCAAAAACTGTTTTGTACAAAGCTATCCTCTGCCTAGAGCTATTTTACCCAATACAGGGTTACTTTATTGCCAGTGAAAAGAAGAATTTGCAGTGTGTAACTTAAACTGTATGTAGCAGATCTCAAATTATATTTTGTTGTTTCCTTTTATTGGCCACCCAGATAATGAGAAGCATGCAGCCACAGAAAGTAGGCTGAGTTATTTGCCATTCCCTTAGATGTCCCTGTAGCTGCAGAAATTTAGGTCGTGTAGGCAAGAGGTACACAGAACAGGCAAAGCACCTCCTAATTCTGAAAGGTCAAAATAGTGATCACTAGATAAAGTGATTTGGAAGCAGTGTAAACCAACAAATTCTAGAGAGTAGACAGAGTCTGGGACCAGGAGCTTTTTGGAGATGTACAAGATTTACATGTTCTATTGTCCTGTTTGTACAGGGTAAAAACCATTATGAACCTGTTGTCAAGGAACTATAAACACAATTATTCCATGGAAATTCTTCTTTACCATGATAGCTGTTTGGTTTTGAAAACCTTAACCTGTAACAATAAATGTTACAGCTGGGGATTGTTGGCAACATCTTTGGAACATCTGTAGATGACACTGGGAGTTTTAAAGAAAATGTGTTCTTATTTTTTATCAAATGTATATTCTTAATGATTTTTTATCTCAACCATCTTAGGAGGGAGGGACACTGCTGGGTTAGGTGGCAAAGGTGGGCCATATCGACTGGATGCTGGCCACAGGGTTTACCAAGTGTCTCAAGCTGAAAAGGATGCTGTTCCTGAGGAAGTTAAGAGAGCTGCTCGAGAGATGGGTGAAAAGGCCTTTAAACAGAGGTAATGTGAAAGCCTTTCTTTTCTTTTGCATTTTCCAGAAAAAAATTTAAAATATGGCTGAAAAGAATTTTCTTTCTTAACTGTGTTTATCAGCTACATTACTCTGTTCATTATCACTTAACAGAGATTACCAGCACATGTTTACCTGTTCTGGACAAGATGTATAGGATGTTCTATTGAATTAAGCCACACTGTTAAAATGACTGTGTGATTTGATAGAGTAAAGCATAGCTAGATGGAGAAGGAGATTGATGTGAATGTTAATCTTTTTTAAAAGGGATGAATTATATGAAAATTTCTTTGAATTGTGATGAATCCAGATTGCATGTTAGGAATTCATCCCTTAACAAGTGTCTTTCAAAATGGACCATTGCAAGCAAATTGCTTCTGTTCGAAAGATCTGTAGCCAGATGGTGAGACGATTATCTCTGCTGGTTAGAGCATGGTGCTAATAATGCCAGGGTTGTGGGTCTGATCCCTGCATGGGCCCTTCACTTAAGAGTTGGACTTGATGATCCTTGTGGATCCCTTCCACCTCAGAATGTTGTGATTCTGTGACTTGAGCTGTTAAGCCTCAGCAGCTACTGTAACATGAACAACAGGTCTTCCCAGCAGGAATGTAATGGGTGATTACTGATCATCTATTTCCCAGAATGTGCACAGAGATGCAGATTTCTTCCACCAACTGAATTCTCAAGTCAACCTCAACCTCTGATATTTTGTGTTTTAAAAAGCATCCCCCCAAAAGCTCAAAATTGCTTTTGAGCTGCTTCATAATAGAAACATTTGGTATGTATGTTCTTGGATACTGTACTGCCTGTGCATATGTCCATATACACACTTGGCATGTTTTGCTGAGTTTCTACTGCCTGTGTGAATGTTTACTAAATTAGCACTACAGGAAATTCCTGTGTATTGCTGCACACTGTGGGAGCAGTGTAGCTGTGCCCTGTAAAATCTGGGTGTCTGTACATGAGGTATCAATTCGTGTCCTGAAAAACCCAAGTGGGCTGGTATGTACCAACTGCAAATGTAGCCTATTATGAAACCATGTTTGACTTGGTTCATTCTCTACGACTTGGATAGTTGTGGGAACTAACAGATAAAAGTTGAAAATAGGGAGGTTGGAGTCCTCAGTCTGACAAAAATAAATTAAGGCAAACTGCAGCTTTCACTGCTTTGTTTATACAGGATTATCTGGAAGGGAGAAATTTCATATAGAAGTTATTGATGCTTTCCTGGCTAGATAGTATTTCTAGTGGTAAACATTTTAAATTGCCCTATTTGACAAGAAAGGAATTAACAACTACTCTGGAATAGATGCAGTATTTTTCATTGTATTTTTCTGAACTACCTTTCATTGTGGATTGATATTGAGTGCAACAAAGTAAAATGGTGTGTGAGGTTCTTTTTGTTTGAAACAAAATTATTCCTTTATAGATTTGAAGATACTGAGCTCTGTTGGCAGGATTCATGAAATTAAATGTGCAGCACTGAAAGTTACCTTTTCTTACCTCTAAAGAATAATGGTTGCCTATAATGACTATGTCTATGTAAAATTGCAAATAGACAAAGATATAATCATGATAGAGACAACAAAGATTTGATGTTTGATTTTAATATTATCTTTAAAGGGCTAGTCTAAACAGCAGTTCTCAGGTATAGTTTATGATCCAGGCAATTAACTTGTGACAGTGCTATAAAAACTTGCAATTAGAAATAAAATTAGCCTACACATACTTTATTATCCATTTATAGTTCAGTTCAAAAATCAGTGTTTTTGAAACACTGTGAGTGAGATTATTCTGTTACAAAGTACTTGTTTGAAATGGGCTGGTCACAGACAGGCCAATATGTTTTAGCTCAGCCCTGAACCCAGCCACATGCTGGGTGGTGGGGTGGGCAGATACACAACTGCTGCCTCTCTACATGATGTTGAGAGTCATGTTGAGGGTCATGGCAGATACTGGACAGTGCACACTCCTGGCATAGCCATCTGTCCCCTAATTCGTTCTTTACTGTTGGACCTCTGTAATTACATTCCATTTGTGAATTTCACCAGTTCTGCTTATCTATGATGTTAAAAAGAGTGATACAGAACTTGAAATGGACACATCTTTGTTTATAAAGAAAGCATATATCTGTTTTCATGGTGCAGATGTTGTGCTCTGTTACATGCCTCTGGACAGGGTAGTGTTCACTGACATGACTCATTTTCTGTGTGGGGGAGCACATTTTTGTTAATGTTCATTTAAAACTTTCTTTGTTTCAAGGTTTCTTCATTTAATGAAGCACAAAGATAGCTAAGTATTGGAGGCAGTTACTATTTGTAGGTCTTCAAGGACAGATTTGGTAGTGTGTCTTTACTTAACCTTTGTGTTAAAGCATGAATCAGGTTATGTTTAAAATACTCCAACAGTGAAGTAATGAATAGACACTCGTGGTCCTTTTATGTACAGATAGCAACACCTGAGCCAACAAAACCTTTCAAATTTGATCACATTTTTCAGAACCTCTGATTTGGTTCTCAAACTTTAAAGCAGATTAGGAGAGAGTCATAGGATTAGTAACTTTATAAATTTTAATGTGATGAAATCCCTATAGACATTGGTGAGCATCTGCCTTGTCAAAAATTCACAAGAGTAGACGCCACTTCCCTGATTTGTCTCTTCTGTCTCTGCTTGTTGCAGTCTGAATTTCCCTGTTACCAAGTAAATAAACTTTTAGTTTACATAAGTAAGTGTAAGATATGCTTGTTTCCTAAACTGTTCTTAACTCCCTGTTCTTTGCTTTAGATTGAAAGAGATTCAGATGAGTGAATATGATGCATCAACTTATGAAAGGTTCTCTGGAGCAGTCCGACGTCAAGTTCAGTCCCTCCGCGTCATCTTGGACAATCTGCAGGTAATCTTAGATTCTCTGGTAAAGGAACACAGGGAGGTCATTACATTAGACCCCAAATACCATCCTGCTAATATCTGGGTAACATCTGGTGGTCATACCTTTGAAGGCTAAAAGCAGATTCAGATTATATTCAGTTAGGAAAAAGAGTTTCGTATTACTGTTTTAGAAGGCAGCCTATAAGTGGATCCCAGTGCTCATCTCTCCAAGTTACAATATTCCCATTCCCCACCTTACAGAGATTACTTATTCAGGACCACAGTTTTGTGAAAGAAAATACTACTATACATTACGCAAAGAATTTGTGAAGATGTGTAGAGCACAGCTTTTGTCTTAACCTCCAGTCCAAAAGAGTATTTTTTAGCTGAGAAGTGCAAATGCTGTAGATGTTAAAAGAGGCACCCACTCCAGGTGGGAGCTTTATTGCATATGCAGCTGAAAACATGGATATTTCTCTAGTTTGTTTTTAGCTCTTGCTAATAGAAATAGGTATAGCCTAAATCTCCTAAGTGGAAGCTGACCAAAACCACCAGTTTGCCTTTTTTCTGGTAACTGACAGGATGGTTGTTCTGGGGTGTTTTTAATACTAGTGCTCATATACAGGGAAATACAATTGTAAATTTATTGGTTCTAGGAGGAATCTGCTAATCTTCAGTGAAAATTAGAGGAAAATTTTACTCCTTATAAGACATAATTTCTTATAAATTTTTTGTTGAGGGATACTTCCCACTAAGGTTTAACTAAGGTGTTAAACCTTAGTTTACTGGTCACTGTGCTGTGTCTTAAGCAATAAAACTGAAATACAGAAAGAAATCACTTTCTATGATAAACAGACTCCTCCTGGGCAAGGAAATCCAATCCCCTGGTATTGCAAGTAAGAAGGGTAATATTTCTTTGCCTTATTTATACTTCTAAGCCTTTGTATCTACAACAGCATTACTATAATCACATATACACACAGAGAACCATTAGCCAGTTTTATTATGAACGTACCAATTTAGAGACCTCCTCATGTAATGAACATTTAAGATAGGCATGATTAGGTGATTTATGCATAATATGTGTCTCAGTTCAGGACACAGGCCTTTGGCTTGTAAAGATGAGTTTCTGTTGAAAAAAAATTGGATGTTAATCTCAGCTTTTTCTAAATAATTTATATCTAGATGGGGTTTTTTAAATGTTTCAGCACATGTTTTTGGAAGCACACTGTGGGTAAGAAATTAATAAGTGAATCTTCAGTTTGAACTCTTTTTTTTGAGTCTGCCTTATCTATCCCTTGCAGCCAAAATTCTTACATGCAGGGATCATGTTAATCTTAATCAAAATATAACATATTTTAATATAAGTAGGCATATCCTCTTGCTTTGTTAAAAAAGGTCATTTTAATATCAAGGGAAAGTCTTATAAGCCTCAGTATTTTATGAGACTTTGATAACTTCCTGCCAAAACCTGTAACCTCTGACCACAGAGCTAGGAAATGTAATTTGTGACGAAAAAAACAAATTACTGAATTTGGAAAAGCTAGATCATAGAATAAAAGCAATAGTGAAAGCAAATTTTTAACTTTATAAATTTTTATATAGATTTTAGTAGGGATTTTATCAGAAGATGAACTAGGAAACTGAAGATAAATGATAACAGGAGGTACTTAATTGCAGAAGACCTTTTGTTAATAGGGAAGCTGAGTCCATGCACGTTTCATGTGACACTTTTGAGAGGGGGAAAAAATTTATCTCAATTCTTCAGCATTCGTCCAGCCCTCATGAAGAAGAGTGCATCTGTCTCCCATTTCTTTCTTAATAGTCCTATCTACACCATGGGTTCTCAACTAGAACAGTTTTCTTTCTGTAATCAGTCAGTCATTCCGTATGTCTCAAATAAGAAACCAGTGGCACAGTTCATTGCAGTAAAATTTGCAGCTCAGATATCTATGTGTTTTTAACTTAATGAAAATCCCAAATTACCTTCTCAGTACCGAACGTGTTTGGCTTTTTAAAAATGTTTGCGTTTGCTTTGTTTCAAACTCACTATGTTCACATAATCAAAATGTGTTGCCCATGTTTATTTAACCTGAATTTTCTTTTCAACATATGCCTTTTCATTGTTAGTTTTGTGGGTTTGTTTAAAGTATGTTCCTTTGATTAAATTTTACCTCCCTAGAATCAAGAGGCTGGGATTCAGGTCCAGTTGTCTATGGCTTGCCAAAAGTTTGTGGCAGCAGAAAGAGATTTTTGGAATAGACAGATCCTTGAAAGTGATACATAAACATAGTCTGAGAATGTAATTTCATTGTTCATTTTGCTTTTTATAACTCGTTGATCTCTGTCAGCTCTTTGAACAACGTTATCAAAACATTAAGAGTTTTTGTTTATCTTCTGTTGAAGTAGCAAAGCCAGAAGTCCAGGAAATCCTGTCACTGATGAGCTTTCTTCTCTCTCCTAAAGCTTGGCTGTCTGAACTCCAAATTCAAAAGTTATGGTCAATCAGTCACTCAGAAAGGCCTTCTTAAATGTTAGGGGACTTACTTTCCATAAAGTACGTCTCTCTTTATTGACAATTACAGAGGGAATCAGGGGCCACTCTCCCTGTAGCTTCTGAGCATCATTTAGGCCCCTGCATCTAAACTGGGCAAACCTGAGCCTGAGTTACTGAGCCTGCTGGGCTCTGTCTGATTTAGACCATGTGGAACAGTCTGGTCATAGCAGCAAGAATAAAAGAGTAGGAGTCCTATAATGAGCATGGCTCAGAGAGCTGGAAATATGAAAAACCCTGTGTCCTGTCAGTAGTAGTTTTATTATTTCAGCAGCTAAGGGAACATTTGTGTAATGTATTCCCAGAAACAAATGCAGACCACAACTGGCAGTGTTTCATACATCCTCTACCATTACAAGTTACATATTTAGATGTGTGATCACTTCACATACACAGCTTTTTCTCTGACATTTACAGACATCACAGTTACACTTTTTTGTAAATTCTTCCAGTGAAAGAATTACTGTAGTGGTGCACTGTGATCAGCCACTGCCATATAAGATATGTGATCTAGCACATTTTTCTAATTTCTAAAGCAGCACAGTGAATATATTTTTTCATCCATATGGTTGCAGTATATTGAAATAGCAATGTGTTCTGTGCCCTTTCTAGTCAAATATCAAAGCAAGGTATATATATTAGTTCTGATTTTCTCTTAAAATTGTAAATGCTTTAAAACTTACGTTGGTTTTAAACATGAAAGTTGCATACTAGAAAGGATTTGAGTTCTCTCTGCAATGTGTAAAATGTGTGCATTGTATAACACCCATGCTTGAGGGGATTATTTTTTTCAGCTTTTTTAAAAGGAAACAAATTCTTAGTAATTCTGCATGGAGGGTGCAGAAGCCAAGTAGCCTGAGTAATTTTAGCATTAAGTTAATTTGTAAAGAGGTGAGATCAGATTTTGCCAGCATTCTTTCCTGTTCCAGGAGAGGATGTCAACTCTGTGTTTCTCCAATAAAATGTCAGCTCAAATACTGGCTTTTGTTGAATAAACTTCAAAAGGTATTAAACTGTTTTTAAGTATGTCCATAATTAAAAGCCATTTTGTTCTCACACTGCTGTTCTTGAACATCAAATAGCTGCAAATCTAAAGCATTGTCAATGAAAAGACTAGTGAAACCAGCAGAGAATTTGCTCAGTGAAGCTGACACTTTATAATCTGTTGTTTGTCCCTCCTGCCGACTGAAAGAGAGCAAATGACAAAAATTCGACAAAACACCAGTGCTAAGGAAGTGATAAAGATCTACCTCTGTTCCACTGCTTAGAGTGGCTAAGATGAGTAGCAACAAAGCCATCTCACCTGCATCACCCTGGAAGGTGCATGATTCATTTTAGACAGGCTTTGCTCACTCAGCAGCATGTTTTCTCCAGGAGTAGTTTCTAAATGGTTAATTGGTGTGTTGAAATTTGCCTCTGGGCTTTCCACAGCAGGAAAACTCCTACAGCATGACGTTTTGGTGGGACATGGAGAGGTCATTAGGAATTTGCAGGTGTCTCTTCGTGATGTTACACAACTTTGAAGGCAACAAAGGAATCAATGATTCTATGGGAGAAGGGATTTAACTTTCATCCCAGGCATATTTAATGACAGTGGAAACTCCTAGCTGGTGGTGAAAACAAACTCATGGATGCCCCACTGCCAAAGTGGGTTAAAGCTACATTGACTCTAGCACCATGGAAATGTCTCAGAGAACAAACTGGCTGAATTCACAACCTCAGAAATCTTTTCCACTTCCTCTTCTGTGATTTACTAAAAGGTTGAGGTTTCCATGTATCAGCATTGTTTTTGCCTCCCATCAGGAAGCCTCTGTAAAGCTTTTGCTTTTGTTAATCAAAACATTTTTCTGTGGCTTTGTAGTCTTTCTACCCATTTATTTTCATGGGCAAGTAGTCCAATAATCTTGAGTAATTATAGGCAATAGTCTGTAGTCCAGAACTCTTCTCTACACACCGAAACAAAAAACTCATACATTTTGTCCAGAGCAAAATCAAAAGTTCTCTGAGCCTGAAGAAGTCATTATCTGCCTGCTCAGACTATAGAAAACTATAAAGATTCATCCTTTCAAATCCCAGGTCTGCAGGTTACTGAGGATTTGTAATGTAAGACTTCCTGCTCATCAGAAAGGAATTGATTTTCATTCCAAAAAATCAATGTTTAAGGCAGTTTGTGTCCTGCTAGATATTTGATTTTCCTTCAATTGCTGACCAGCAATTTGCTGAGAGGGCAAAATCATTATATGTATATAGATTCAATATTGTCTTCCTTTGCTGGGTTTACTACTAGGATGAGCAATTTCAACATGAAGATTTAAACAGAAATAATATAAACCAGAAACCCGATATATACAGACTGCTGTCTGTAGATGGATCTTATATATTATGAACCATGGTGAATTTATCCTTTGAAAACATGCTTAAATATGTTGCTTATAATATTATAACACTTGAGTCTTTAATCTTAGATACATGCTCCGTGTACAGGAGTTCCATGAATATTTGAGTTCATGGATTGTAATGTATTTTCATCGTCAGGCTGTAGATAACCAATGTCCTTTCAACTAAAACCAAAGAAGTGTTTATTGGACTGTCTCTTGAGTATCATGATTTTAGAAGTAGTTTTTTAAAATATGTAATTAGTTTATACAGTTAATACTGTTTTTAAAGCAACCATTTACTATTGCATAAAGTGGGTACTGTTTAATTTTACCTTTAAGTCACCCAATTACTTCTTGTTCTGTGTTAAATGAAAACACCTAACAAAGGATCAGTTATGTGTGTCCCTTCAGTTGTGTGTATTTCTGAACAGGCTTGCCACACACATTTTCAGCATATTTTCAAGAAGGTTAGCATTTCTGCAGTTTGCAGTTAAACTCCTATATATGAAGCTACTGAAAAAAGGCCAAGTTTCAGAGGGAACATGTTCTTTCTCAGTGTTCATTTTTCTGTCAGCAAAGAAGGACAGGACAGCTGTGAACATGTGTTTGGATTTATTTGACTTACGCCAAAACTATCACATCATCACAAAGAAATTAGTGTGTATGTCATGTGCAGGAGGTCTTAAATTGTCTAACATGCACTCACATCACTAAGCAAGATTTCTTTTCCATTGTAGGCCAAGGGTAAGGAAAGACAATGGCTGAGACACCAAGCTGTTGGAGAGCTAGATGATGCCAAAATCATTGATGGGCTGACAGGAGAAAAAGCCATATATAAACGACGGGGAGAACTTGAGCCACAAGTAAGTATCCAACAAGAGACATGGCAAGGTGGAGAAGAGCTTAACTGGTTTGCTGAATTCATAGTGGCTGTACAGTATCTGTGTTTGGAATTTGAGTAAGTTATATGGATGAGAAACTCAGAAAAATATCTCTGGCTTGGGATGTCCCTGACACAGAGGCAACCACGGGATGGAAAATTAGCTGTGCCTCTTTATGTAGTCTTACATACATATTTCCTGTTGGCCACCCTCAGAGAGAGGATACTGATCTAGACAGTGCTAAGTTTTGATCCAGTGCAAGAGTTTTTATGTTCTTACTTTGTATTTTAAAGACCAGAAAGCAATTAGCAGAAAACATTTATTTTGTTTGCTTTTATAGAAAAAAGGAAAATATTTTCTCCCTAATTTAATTGTTATTAATAACTATGCTGATCCCCAAGGAAATGAAAAAAAAGTGGTTTACAAATGTATTTTCCATGTTCCATGGTATGCAATTAATTTTCACTTCTACAGATACTGAGATTCAGAAGAATTAAAATTACAATGAAAAAAAAAAGCGTGAGGAAAAGCCTGTGAGATAGGATAAAGTTGACTGTCCTATGGCCCAATCAGCCATTCCTTAGAAGGCATTCCAGTTAGACCTGTGTGAGTCAGCAGCAGAGAAACCACTTGAATCAGACCAGCTAAACCTGGCCAAAACTAGTGGTGCCAGTCCATATTATTTAACAGTAATACTTAATGACAGATTGTAATTTTTAAGTATAGTAAGTTGGGTTTTTTAAAATAGCTGAGTACAGCATTTTTTTGCATGTCAGTTACCCACATGTGATATATCCCTGGTATTATTTTTCATGCTATTTGGTCCTTATGTTGCTTTGAATGATTTATGGACTTTGGCACTGCCTGTGTGAAAGATCAGTAAGGGAAAAGTGATTGAATTCTCAATTCTCACTTGGTTCAAAATTTGTTTACTCAAAGTATCAGTCTTAAAGCTTTGTAAAAATAATTCAATTAGGGAAAAAAAGATAAAACCTTTAAGTGTGTGCATAAAAACCAAAATAAATGTAAGATTTAATTGGCCTTCTCTTCTTTTGTTTCTGGGAGGGCAGGGAGGCCATAGTCTATTAAAAGAACAATTAAAAAAAATAAAGTATACAAATTCTTTACAGATAAAAGAAATATTTTTTTATTTGTTTATATTGTGACTGGTTTTTGGTCAGAGCATCTTTAATGGCCTCATACTTGAATCCGGACACATCTCATTGCATGCTAAATAAAACACCTCCCTTGAGTGTACTGTGCCAAAAATTATTAGAACAGATGGGATTTGTTCTTAGGAAAAAAAATAATGGTTTTGGCATTAGAATGAAGATAGAACTAGTAGTTAATCAGAAGAAGATTTTAAACATTTTTGGAATGTTATTTACCTCGGCAGACAAGTTTTTACAGTCATATACAGTCCCTGTTAGTACTGCATGCCAAGGAAAAGGATTTCCCATTATGAGCCTTGGCAGAAAGAGCAAATTTGAGAGTTTCTTTACTGAAATAAAATGTTAAGAATCAAAACTGAAACAGAAAAAGTCTTTTCCTGACTAGCATGTGTGGAATTTTTTGAGGTATTTTGTTTCCAGTCATTGAAGGTGAGGGAAAAGAACGAGTTGAGTTATCTGTCAAAGAAGTGGTTTGAAATGGAAAAACAGTAGAGTTTTTTGTTCTTGAAAAGAAACCAACAAAGCCAAACAACATTTTCTGGATAAAATTTTCTAGATTGGCAAAGTGCATTGGGTTCTCTCTCTGGAACGTTTTATCTCTACTGATGTCTAGCTTTCCCCTTTCTACTGTATTTTGTTGTGTTGTGTTTCCCTGCCAGCCGGGGAGCCCCCAGCAGAAGCCCAAGCGCCTGCGGCTGGTGGTGGATGTTTCCGGCAGCATGTACCGCTTCAACGGCGTGGATGGGCGCCTGGAACGCTCCATGGAGGCTGTCTGCATGGTCATGGAAGCTTTTGAGAATTATGAGCACAAATTCAAGGTAATTGCAGCTCGGCTAGGAGCTCTGTGGTTATTGCACAGGCTGTGTGGAGCAGTGGAAAATGTGTTTCAGCAGTCAGTCTAGCCAAAGAATATTACTCATTCCCACAAGGAAATAAAGATATTAATCTTTTTCTAGCAACCTGAAAAATAATACTAGTAAAAGGGTAAGAAACATTACACATTTCAGCAGGGGAATATTCAATCTAAGACTTTGATTTAGTGAGCTTTGCTGGCTTTTTTTCTGGTTTTATCTGTTTCTTTGAGCAGAAACACTTAAGCCTACAGAACACAAGTAAATATGAGCTTCAGGACATGAAGAGATACCATGTCCTTCCATCTGCCCAGAGTGCAAACAGCAGTACTTGGTCATGGGAAGAGACCAGACTTCTTTGTTCCTTGTCTCTTATAGTTAACTGAAAGCAAGAAAATAAAAATAATTTCTTGCACTGAAACATACTATGTTCCAAATGTTATTTAATGGTAGCCTGCAAATGAAAGGTAAGTAAATGTAATACTCTTTTTGTCTCAGTAAGCCCAAACAAGGTCTAGGCTGTGTGTATATAACCACAAAGAAGGCAGGAATTGCAGTCTCCAGTTAATTCAGTGATTGTTTTAAAATATCACTGACTCCATTCTGTACAACTCTTGACATTTTGCAAGATGCTGCTGATTTTTCTCAGGACAAAGCTGAACGTTTGGTATGTCTGCAAAAGTAACATACATTTCTCATATCTAAAAGAGGAACTATTTGAAAAAGATAGAAGAGAACACAACTGTGTAGTGTGCCATGAAAAATCTGCAGTTTATCACTGTTTTCTTTCATCCTTTTCCTTACCCTCTTCTTGCCTGATTTTTTAAAAATACACTTTTTTGGCCTTCAAATATGCCTGCTGTTTTCGTGTTGTAGCCCCATCTGCACAGATCACAACAACATATGCAGATTTGAGGGGTATCTTCTACAGCATGTGTTGAACCAAGGGGATCATCAGGCTTGTTGAGCAAAGGGGGTTTACACAGTAAAGTTCCCTTCAGCCATCTAACTGCAGTGCAGAGTTTAGAAAGCAATCCCTGGCTTTTGCTCAAGATCACTCTTCTGATGGTGCTTGGTTTACTTCTTTGCTAAATACAGTTGCGAATTAATCAGACAGGCTTTTCCTTGGCTGTGTCATTCTACCCAGCTGAGCTTTCCCCATGAGTGGTACCCCTGGTATTAGGGGTGATGTTGATCTTAACCACGAGTGAGGGTAGAAAATAGTTTCTTCTTTCTTTCTTATACAGAAGAGCTGAGTATTGTGTATGAGACTGCACCAAGCAGGTAATGAAGTTACCTTCCATAAAAAGTCAGACAAGTGCCAGCAGGTATTTGTCAGCTTTTTATGCTCATGTGGGACATCCTCCCTACTTCCATTTCACATTAGTGCAGGCAGTGAATCATTCCTTGTCAAGGAGGAAACAGAAGGCCCATCTTCTGAACATCCCATTTTAGGTGCCAGTTGTTTGAAAATGCACAGAAGGGCAGTTTTTCCCCTTTTTTATCTGAGGTAGTACTATGTCTGTCACAAACTATGATTTTATATCATCCCCGATTACCATGATTTGCACACATGATGGCATGTTGAGGAGGCATGTCCAGTAAATTATCCAACAGCAGTTTTATGAAGCCTTAAAAATATTGTGACTCAATAAATAGCATACTATGTAACTGGTAGGAAAAGCCTGAATTGTTATTTATAGCTATATTAAAGGGATATTGCAGATTTTATATGCCTGTTTTAGCATTCTGTGTTTGTGAAATTTACTGTGGAGGCAGCACTGCTAATTCAGGAAAAGAAGAAATGGTCCATGTGTTTGGCAGAGTAGTTTCTTTTAAATAATAAACAAAAGGTTTGAAATAAATTCAGAAAAATAAGAATGTTCAGTGTTGTCCAAAGAAGAGACAAATTTATAAAGATCTAACCCTCCAGCAGAGTCTAATTCACACTGCCTTTTACATTCAGCACACATCTTCTTTCAGCTTTTTAAACGCCTTCAGAAATTAAACCTTTTGGCATGGCAGCTGCAGAAGACAAAGTCTTCCATTTTACCCATTTTAGGCAGCAGCAACTATCCATTCAATGCAAAATGTGACAGCAGAACAGAGATTGTTTTAACCTTTCCCAGTGGAAAAAACCGAACAAAATTATGCTATTTGGAGATACATGTTTACATGTTGTGTACTCACAGCCCTGGATAGAGCAGTCCCTGTCTCATTGTACCTTAGGCTATTGGAAAACAAGCTGCTGTGTACCACAATAATATATTAATTCAATTAAGCTGCTCTATGGTAAATATATTTTGCTTCTGGATTTGTCCTGAGATCCTTCGCTTGCAATTTCGTGAAACAAGTCAATTCCAAGAAGGATTGGATCACAGCTTTTCTCTCACTTGTAACTCCATCTACCTAAATGCTCCTAGGGAATTTATGGTGGAAAAGCATCAGATTGATTCTTTGATTTTCAAAGACTCTTGTTCTGTGCTCATCTTTAGCTACTGCAAAGGAAGGACACTGGTTTTGACAAAGTCTGCATGTGCCTGCATGTGTTGGGGTTCCCAGTTGTCCACGACTGTGGAGCTGTCTGCACCTTTTATTTACAATGAGTTCACCAAGATAATATGAAATCACCAAGGGTTCATTTACTAGAACACAAATCAGGAGGAGGTAATAATTTACTGCAAGAAAGAGAGACTTTAATTCTTTGTCCTTTCAGAATGAGTTTCTTTGCTCCAGTTTTGCTCCTCTCCCAAACTCTGTATTCCTAAATAGTGACAGATTCCATACATTCCCCTGGGCAAACATCTCCCTTCTGTCACCTCTAAAGCTTTTCTGTGAGCCTATTCCCATCCCCTCTCCCAGGGAGGGTCTCCCAGCCAGCACTCCTATGTTGACTCAAGTCAATCCAAGCCAGTGCAGCTACATTCCCTTGCTGGGGCAGGTGCACTCATCCAACCTCACAATTTGGGGAGCTGAGCTTCCCAAAAGCAAACTCACACTCATTAGATTTTGGCTTCTCCTGGTCCTTGAGTTGACTTCCAGGGGAACCAGGGGCCCATGACAGCACCCAAAGGCTAGTGACCACAGCTCTTCTCTTCAACAGCACAGTAGGATCTCAGTCTGTTTTTCAGGATGCCCTACTTGACCCAGAATGCAGCAGTCAGGATGTATCAAGCAGCCACCTCTTCCCTGCTGCCTCACCAATTGTTTTTAAATCACAAATAGCGTAGTAAGCTGCCAGCAAAGGAACAAGGAAACTGATAACATCTGTTAAAGATAAGCCCGTGTATTGGGTGCATGCATGGGCACACACAAAGAATAATAAGTAGCTCTCTGAGCAGGGAGCAGACAGGACATGATGTTCCCAGGTGGATGCCTTTCCATGCCTGCAATAGTTTGCTCAGATCATTTCAGCCTTGCCTTGGCCGTACCCAGGTTGTGTGCTCCCGCCTTGTGCAAGAATGTGGAGGGGGCCCTCTTGCAGGGTCAACATCTAGTGTTTCACCTGGGAGCTACAGCAGTTCTCCTTACACAGGCTGTCACACTGAGTTTAGACTCAGACTGTTTGAGATGAAAGCTTGGTCTGTTACTGGTGTATGTCAAGAACCACAATGATATTCCCCAACAGCAAAGTTTGGTCTATTCCCATGAACTCAGTGTGGCAGAGCTGACAGGAGGACACCAGTGGGAGATATCCAGGAAGCCAGGAAGGAGCCTTCTACAAAGGGATTAGCCAATTTACACAGGAGAATGGCAGCATTTTGCTTTACATAGTTAGGTTGTTGATTTAAAAGTGATACTGAATACAAAACTGTTAAGCAGAGGATGTGTAAGGTTTCATAATTAAGAGCCTACCCTGAAGATGTGTGGGCATTTCTGACATTGCATAAGAACCATGAGTGCTGTATATTTTCTGCTCCATTAAACCTCTGCTTTATTTAGTTCCTCTGATTTTAATAGTCTCTAATTTCTAAAACAATACTCACGCACACATTTCTTGTGTGTGGTTAAGGTTTTATGAAACAGGATTTATTCCTGTTTTATTTAGGAAGTATGCTGAATGTAATCTTGGCATTATTCTCAGAATTTGTATATTTTCATTTGCCATGTCTTCATATCCATCAAGAAAGAGAGAGTCTGAAGCATTATTGGTGATAAGAAATAGATTTTGAAGAGAAAGCATGTGGCAGACTGAAAGCTTTACATGAGGCTGGGTAGCAAATACTAGACATGTAAGAGCTGAGGAGAACAGAAATGGGAAAAGCCAACAAAGTAGAAAGAAATGGGATTATTGTGTGGGGACTAGATTATATAAAGATTTCCTAGGGGAAGGAAGTCTGGCTTATATGGGGCTGTCATAAAATGGTCTGACCTTGGGTGAAATAATCTACAGTATATGGCACGTTTGCTCTTTTACAGAGAGAGGTGTCACCTTTAAAAGTGTTGTTCCAGCTGCTCTAGCTTTCTTTTGATATATTTTTAAGCAAATTAGTAATGTGAAAACAAAAAGAGTTTTGTCTGTAAAGAATGCCATTTCTCTACTCTCTAGGACCTGACTTACACCAAATAAAGTGTCTTTCAATAGGAAAAAAAGACAGAAAAACTTTGAGGAATAGACCTGCCTTTTACCAAATGATTATGTGGGAATTAGGGATGGTGAACACAGCAGGAAGCTGTAACAGTACTTGAAAAAAAGAAAACAGAAAAGTAAAATACTGCATCAGGGCTCCCTGTCAACTGAAGGCAGGTCTGTGCCAGCTTGGCAGGGGGAAATACAGACATTTCTTGTTGAGGAGTTGCCAGCCCAGGTCTCTCTGGGCTCAGGATCTGTACAGTGTGCTCTCTTGCTTGGTGTAGACAGCTCTTAAATCCATTTTTGTCCTGCACATGAATTCTCCCTGGGGTTACTGCCACATCCACAACACAAAGGGCAGGTCAGGACCTTGCCATAACTCAGCTTGTCTTGGTTTTCATGTAACAATGAAGCTCTCACATAAAACAGAGGCCTTCGCAATATTGCATTATTTGTTCAACAGAACATTTGAACTATTGCAGTTCTACATGTTAGTTTTGCAGCGTCTTTCACAGGAGGATGATGTGCACACCATCTCCTTTGAAAACATACAGAGGCTCTTGGAATTTGCTTCTCTATATACTTTCAGCAACGGCTTTGATCTGTTATGCACAAAAATAAGGAGTGCTGATTTTCAAAAAAGGGGATTTGTAATACTTTTTTTTTAGAGCAGAACGAGGTCATGAAAAAGATTCATCAAACGTAGGAGCTACTCTCAAACAATGTGCCTCTTGTTTGTCAGACTCAAGAGGATGAAAATTGCTGCTTTAAAAGAAATACATGGACAATGTGAGAGGGCAAGGTCTTGATCTTACACATCACCACTCTGCAGTTGGTGGGATGATGTGAAAAACAGACCATGGAAATAAGGAACTGTTCCCTAATTTCATTATTTAGCAATTCTTTCCTATGTTTTCACATCAGTGAGAAATTGCTAGTAGTTCCCTTAAACAGCTCACAAACAGAAGCAGGGAACTGTACTTGGGGTTTTTTGTTGAAAACTGCAAATTGCCTTTGATCTGCTTTATGTCATTGTGAGCCAAGGGCCATTCATGACTAACAGGTGACTGATGATGTTTCTTTCTTGCAGTACGACATTGTTGGACATTCAGGAGATGGCTTCAACATCGCCTTGGTTGGGAGTGACAAAGTTCCCAAGAACAATAAGCAAAGATTAGAGATTCTCAAGGTAAATCCTACTGATAAGTGATGCTGGATAATTAAGGACTTTATGACTGCAAAGATAAAGTTGTAGGCAGGACACAGAATGCAAAACATGAGGATAGTAAAATTTTAAAAAAGACAAGAAACAAAATCTGTGTATTTGCATACAATTGAAACCAGACCTTTCAGAGACATGGCAGAAAAGAAATTGTGCCAAAATAGTAGAAGCTCGGTATGCCTTCTTCTGGACTGCTGTGCCATAAATGTGTCATTTTGACTACCTGTAAAAGGATGGGGGAAGGTCCAAGCATTATACAGTGATATAGATAGCTCTGCCCAAATCATGTGATGTGGTTAGTGCATAAGTGACTAATTTAAACTGTAGAGGGATCCCAGGTCAGTAATTTAGCCTGATACCTTCAAAAAGTTTTGCATCACGGTAGCACTGGGAAAATGTGTCAGTGCTAAATTGGAAACGTGTTAAATCACTATGGCAAAGTGCATGTGTTCACCAAAATTTTTCTGAAGTAGGATGAAGAAAAATTGAGTATATTGTAGGATTTACCTGGTTGGCAGCTTGATAAGCTAGAAGCATTTGAGCTTCCTTCAAAAACTATTTTTAAAAGATTGGGAGCTACTTTGATTAGAGGAACTGGCTTTAGTGATGTCTGAAATTCCTTGCCTTCTACATAGAGAACATCTTCATCAATGAATATTGTGTATTTATTTTGTAACAGCTCCAACAAAATGTTTTATCATTTATCATTATCTGACTGCCACTGTGGAGAATCAGATATTTGATAATAACTGAGACACTACTAGGCTTTGGGAGTACAGTGCAAATTATGAACAGGCAGGAGCTGGTCATGGCATTAGGAAACTAAGGCCTGTTTTCTTCCTTAAATACACAGGAATGCATCTACTCAAACTGCAGCTGGCTAAAGTATTTCAGCTTCCCTAAGGCCCAGTCTAATTAGATCCCTGTGTGGGTTTTGATTGTTTGACCAACTGTGTTTTTAAAAAGTGCTGCCTGTCTTATAATAGAACATACTATGTACAAAAAGCTGCATCTTCTGTTGTATATGGAGCATTGTCTGCATTTCTGATCCATCCCCTAACACAGTGTAACTGAATACTTACCTCCTCCTGTGCTAGCTGAAGTGAATGCTTGTTCTTAAAGTCATCTTATGTGTTTCCACATGGTTATGCTGTGCACACAGACCATGCATGCCCATGCTCAGTTCTGCATGAGTGGAGACCATACCTTGGAAGGGACTGAACATGCCATTCGGGAAATCGCCAAGGAGGAGGCTGACGAGTATTTTGTTATCGTCTTAAGTGACGCAAACCTCGAGCGATATGGAATTCAGCCATCCAGGTTTGCCCAGGTCTTGACCACCAATACTCAAGTCAATGCTTTTGCCATATTTATAGGATCCTTGGGAGACCAGGCAGATAGGTAAGTGTGTTTGGTTTATGCCTAGTACTGTTTGCTTTCATTCAGCATAATCTAAACTATGCTTTTACTGCAGTGAGTAGCCCATGCAGTGAGTTGTGCTGCACTGGAGTATTGGTCACAGTACCATAAAATCATAGAATGGTTTGGGTTGGAAGGGATCTTTAAATATCATCTATTCCAACCCTCTTGCTGTGAGCAGGGATATCTTTCAATAGATCACATTTTTCAAAGCCCCATCCAACTCCACTTTGAACACTTCCAGAGGTACAGCATCCACAACTTCTCTGGATGACCTGTGCCAGTATGTCATCACTCTCATTGTAAAAAAGTTTCTTCCATATCTCCAGTCCAAATCTATCCTGTTCCAATTTAAAACTGCTACACCTTATCCTATCATTACAGGCCCCAGTAAAAACTCTCACTATGTCCTTACAAGCCGCCTGTATTTATTGAATGGCCTCAATAAGGGCTCCCTGGACTTTCTTCTCCAGGCTGAACAACCCCAACTCTCTCAGCCTGTCTTCGTAGCAGAGGTGCTCCATCCTGCTGACCATTCTTGTGTCCCTCCTCTGGACCTGCTCCAACAGGTCCGTGTCTTTCCTGTGCTGAGAACCACAGAGCTGTTCACAGCACTCCAGGTGGGATCTCACCAGAGCAGAGCAGAGAGGCAGAATCACCTCCCTCGTCCTGCTCGCCACACTGCTTTGGATGAAAGAAAGCCAGGGTGCAATTGGCTTTCTGGGCTGCAAGTGCACATTGATGGGTCATGTCCAAGTTTTCACCCATCTTTTTTTACTATTATTAATGTACAGGCGAGAAGCTGTAGCTCTTGAGTTGTGTCAGGGAGGCGACCGGCTTGTGGATCCTGCAGACATCCCTTACAGCCAGCGAGTTCAGAGCATCCTGTGCATCCAAAGAGAGCAGCTGAAGGCATCCTGCTGCAGGATGTGCACTATCCCCTTATGTAGTATCACCATGTAATCACAACAGAGATGTGGTACCTTTGTTATTGCCCAGTATATGGTTCCAATGTGTATAGGCCTAAGAAAAGAAATTCAAACAAAAGAAGCTGGAGTTTAATGGTCTTCAAAACAGCCAAAAATTTGACTCAGGTACTCCCCTTGTGTTAGAGACATAAATTCTTTGGAGTGTCTGAGACAATATGCCTGGGTTTAGTTCTACTACAAATTTCACTTTAAAATGTTTGGGCACAAGGGGCCAAAAGATAAATTCTGTCCCAGGTGTTCTTCCAGGTTCCACATCCGCTGAGGACCAGTAGCTGCAGCAAAAAGCTGGTGAAGCCACAAATATCAACAGTGTCTTTTCTGTTTCTGTTTGAGTCTTCAATTAGAGGAGAATGAGAGAAACCTGAAAGGGAGTTGGCCCTCAGTAGATAATTTTAAGCAGTAAAGGGTTGAAAGATATAGCTGCACAGCCACCATGAGTTGTAGCTTCAGGTCTGTACATCAGACTGTGTTATTCATCAAAAGAAAATCCATTCTGAAAGATTATAATTACAGAAAGTCCCTTTACTTTTGATAGGAATTTAAAAAAGAAAAAAAATCTTTGACCATATCCTGCTGTGTAAGAGGAGATCTTATAATGGCTTAGTTCACTGGGTATGGAAAATGCACACAATGCTGTCACTGAAATGCATTTTTGTGTATGTGGAAGTGCAGAATTAGACAAAGCCTTCCTGTAATTGCTGTGGGGGAAGGAGAAGGGAATTCTCTGTTGCAGCTCTTTTCAAAACTAATTTTAAAAGTGAGAATTTACTTAGCATTGGAGGAATAGTATAGAGCATAAGCTCATTTAAAAAGCAGAGAAAAAAGAACTCCCAAGCCTGCTAACTGGACATGAGGCAGATAGAGTTTGTAACATGCATCTAGTTTAACTTTTAAGGGTGGGTTAAGCTGTGAATAAAAATGTGTCAGGTTAATATTCACAGATTACATTTCCATGTAATCTGCAGTGATGTCAAAGAAGAAGTACAAAGGGCACAGTTAGAATCGTTGGACTTGTTGAACTGAAAGAGCTGTGGGTTCATGGTAGTCTATTTAGGATAAGTATCTTCATTTCCAGTGTAAATCTGTAGCTGCCCTCAAGCATACCAGTTGTGGTGACACCTCATGGGGTCACTGGTACTTTAATCAGAATGGAGTTCTGGCATGTCAGAAAGAGGACGTGGATAAAATTCTCTGGACACACTGCCATTTGTGTTGCTCAAAGGATCACTGTGCCTTAGCTGCTCTTAGTGTTTTCTCCCTCTGTTGCTTTCCCAAACCTTTAATTGCCTGGTAACAGCAATGTGAACGGCATGGTTTGGGAAGATATTCAAGAGGAATCTTGTCTTGTGGTAGGGAAGATAATTTGAGATTGTAATTGTGTCTTGTCCCTCATTCTGCTCCTTAGGCTGCAGAGGACACTGCCAGCAGGTCGATCTTTTATTGCCATGGATACCAAAGAGATCCCTCAGATTTTGCAGCAGATCTTCACATCTACCCTGTTGTCAAGTGCCTAAGCATCCCTGACGTCACGGGGTGTGAATGTAAAGGGGAAAACCACTCGTGCTGGAGGTACAAACCCTAAAGCTGAGGATAAACACAATTATCAATAAAATACGTAGTTTCCTCTAATTAGCCAAGCAACCATAATCTACATGATGGCCAGGCTGTACATTTTCCCCAAAATCTTTCAAGCGACTTAGCACATTCAAGGAGCTGCATCAGGGCGGAGGATGGTGAGAGAACGAATGTTTTCTGGAGGGACAAACAAACAAAGGGCAGTTTGTGATCATTCCTCTGCCTGCCGTGTTGCCAGCGCTACAGAATCTTCTCCCCCTGTTTTATTAAACATGGTTCACTGGATTTGGTAATCCTGTGCAAGGCAGATCCAGGCAATCCGTGTCAGTGTTTTGCGTGCATATGTTTGAAGGGGTGGTTAACTCCATCTCTGATTTAAACAGGACTGCTCTTGCCAGGCAGGAAATCCTTCCTTCCGCTCCTGTTGCTTTCTTGTCTTGACAGGCACTGGTGCTTCAACCCAACGCAAGGAACAATGGAGTAGTTTGGAAACGCTGACCATCACATGTAAACATTCATTATCTGATCAGGCACGGTGCTCTAAGCTGTCAGATCTAGAGAAAGTGGCAGTGGCTGTTAAGAAGTAAAACAATACAAAAATAGATTGGTTCAGATCTGCCTATGAAAAGTAAGGGGAAAGGGTCAAAATAGCCTTAAGAACCGAATTGGCAGCGTTTCCAAGGAGGGAATTCCTGCTGTGTCTCCTTTGCACAGCTGATGATTCTGCACCCACTGCACTGTTACACAGAATCCCTGGGATGGCCTTAGCACATGGGGATGACTCTTCAATCAGGAGACAAGAAGGTTACTAGTGCTTTGCTAGAGCTTGTTGTTTTTCTTGGGTCATTTGGAGGTGAAACTGGAGGAGAGATTTAGGCATGAAAAAATAAGTTATTTTGTACAAAGGAAGAGGAAAACGTCTATTTAGGAAGATAAAAGTCTATTTTAGGAAGATATCTTCCTAAAATAGACTTTTATCTTCCTAAATAGACGTTTTAAAGTAAAGACGTGTTAAAGTATATTTAATATTCAAGTTAAATATAAAGACTTACTTTGTAATACAATCATTTGGTGTTTGGCATTTCCCATGAGGTGATAATTCCTCTTTATCTACTAAAGAAGAGATATTTTGTAGTTCTTTGGGAACAGTGGAATACTTGATGAATTGAATGTATAATTTAATTAAGCTGGTGTGGGGGATGTGCATCATCACTGATACTCTGCTGATATTAATTAGAGACTAACTGAATAGAAGAACATTCAGGAAGAGTACTTATGAAAATCTCAAGGAGGAATTGCAGTTCTTGTAATATTTCCCTTAGTCCTGGAGTTGCTCAAGCTGCACCTTCAGCAGTATATTTGGAAGGGAGAAGGCAGATTAATTTGATCTTGTTAAATACAACCATTGGTGTATTTAAGGGGCCAGCTTATGGTGGTCATTCTCTACTCCATCAGTCCTGCAGCAAAAATCTTTAGCAGAACATCAAAAATGTCCCCTATTTAGGATGAGTTTTGAAGTCTGGTCAGCTTTCGAACTCTTTATGACAAGAAGGGACGGAAGACATTTTTCAAAGTCTTGTTAGCATTGTTATGATAACTATATATGTGAAAACAAAGAGACTGAAGATGCAATTCCTGTTTGGAGAGAAGGGAATTGGGAGGAGAAGGTTGAGAAGGTTATCCCTGGTTGGGACAAATGCATGTGTATGCACATACACACAGATGCTGCTACTAAGGGGAAGTGTGCTTCAAAATAAAACTATCTTTGTCCTGTAAACATATGATGAGATACTAAATGCAATAAAGAATTGACATATTAATACGGCTCTTACTAAATGTGTGTTTACATAGAAATTCCTTCAGCATGTCTGATTTTATTGCCAGCAGTCCTTAAAGAAAAAGCTGTTCCTTACAGTTGATTAGCAAGTGCACTGTATGCTTTCTACATGACTTGAGTGGATAAACTTCTTCATTTCAGACTTGCATGCAGTAAAATACTTTTCGCTTTGTCATATTAAAAAGATAGTGCTATTTAAGGGGAAAACGATGCCAAATCCAGTTTTTAGTCTTCTGTTTGATTATGCATGTAAATTATATTTCATGTCATGCTATTTGCAGTTACCTTTCTGTAGTGTTTGGTTTTATTCTTTTTTTCTGTTGTGTTTCAGTTTGTGTTTGATGGCCCATAGGGTACAGCCATGTCTGGGGTGGGTGGAAGTTCTAAACCTGCCCTCTTTCAGTTTGAAGACATTCCCCCTTTTCCTATTGCTACATGCCCTTGTAAAAGGTCCCTCTCCAGCTCTCCTGTAGCCTCCTTTAGGTACTTGAAGGTGCTGTAAGGTCTCCCTCGAGCCTTCTCTTCTGCAGGCTGAGCAGCCCCAGCTCTCTCAGCCTGTCTTCCTAGGAGAGGTGTTCCAGCCCTCTGACCATATTTGTGTCTCTCCTCTGGACACACTCCCACAGTTCCATGTCCTTACTGTGCTGGGGCCCAGAGCTGGATGCAGCACTGCAGGTGGGGTCTGTCAAGAGTGGAGTAGAGGGGCAGAGGTACTTCAGTAGATTTTGAGAGAAAGGGAGAAGAAATGACTGAACCTTTTTTAAAATTTTCGGTTCAGAAGGAAAGGTTTTGAGTTTTGGCTTTAATAACATTTCATTGCAGAGCATATTTGACCAGACAGCGTCTCTCTAAATTATAAAAATTCAGGGCAAAATTTTCCCCAGGCCGTACATCTCTCACCTGCTTTAATACCCATTGCTACCCCAAGGAAATCAACGCAGCTACTGTGCTTTTCCCTGTCTCACCAGGACTTGCAGTGTTATTTCACTGCTCAAAAATTCAGCAAACACTCCTCTTTCATGTTCCTGGGATTTGCAGAGCTTTTTAATATGCATTTATTTTTAATTAGTGGAATGCTGAAGAGTAATGTGGTTTTGTCTGGCTAACAGCAGCACCGGTGGCTGCTCTCATTGCAATGCAGGCACCAGCTTTGTGTGTCACTCATCCCCTCTGAAAGTGTGTTAAGGTATTTTTCATCTCTTCTCACACTTTAGCACTCATCAGTTTTTATGGAAAGGCCCTGTTTCAGTGAATGAATAGAGCTGCCAGTTGGAGCAGGGCCTGACCTATCACTAATGCTTTAATAGCATTAGTCACATCAGCAGTAGTGATTTTAATTACCTCTTGTAATGCAGATTTTGGTCTAATTCTGTTTCTGCTTGTAATGTGTTCATACCCACTAGCCAGTTAGTAATAGTGCACAGTCATTTAGGATTATTATTTAACTTAGATGAAAAAACCCAAAAAAAGCCCAAACCCAAAAGAAACAAGAAAGTCCAGGCAGATGAGATGTCAATGAGAGCAAATGCAGGTGATCTCATACTCAAGCATGTGTGATTGTTTACAACAATTTGTAGCAGACAAATTCCTCTACAAAAAAACAGCTTGCAAAGCAAACCATTCAGCTGAAGGATTTCCTCTTCTAGGAGACAGGCTTTACACCATCAAAATAAACAGGTAACAAATTGCCTAATTCAGAAGTGGTTTTGGTTTTGAGATTGCCATGTCAGTATGAGCAACATGGTCACTGAATAAAATGTCTTAACGTCAACTACATTTTCTGGGAAATAAGTGTATGTGGGAAGATAGCAGAAGAGATTCAGCATTCTTCAGGGTGAAGGTTATGGTGGGTCTTTTTCAAAGACATGGACAGAATTATAAAATTTTACTAACTTCATTTTCGTGACTATCTATTCTCCACCTTTTGACAGGATAAATAAGATTATGAAAATCTTCTTTAAAAAACCAAAGAGATACCTTTAACATTACTCACAACACCCTTAGTCTGAACATCTGGCATGATTGCATGCAGAAAAATTCTGTGTCTTCTATGCTACATTTATAACATCATCCTAGTCAAGAAAAAACTCATTGCAGAAAATATACTGAGAATTGGAAATGTAAAAAAAAAAAAAATCTTAGATTTTGACCCTGTTTTTTCCAGCCATCACATACAGTTTTTCTTTGGACAGCCTGAGCTGTTCAAATCCAGGTAGGGCTGGAAACCAGACCCAGACCCTGGTCGCCTGAGGATGTGGATCCCTACCAGCTGGGTGTAATCTGGCATCAGAGTTCCCCCAGTTCCAAAAGATACACAAGGAAAGAGAGCAAGCGGGGGGGGGAAACAGGACAATTTCCCCATTTTCAACCTGCTCAGCTTTCTGAACTGGCTTGACTTGAGCACCAATACAGACACGATCAGGAGAGAGGTGAGAAAAGCAAATGAAGTAGCCAGAAAGATCTACCAGGCACAGCCACAGCAGTAAAATTACCCACAGTGAAAACCCCAATCTGAAGCCAGGACAGAGTCATCAGAGGAGGCACAGTCAGCTCACAGAGCAGGAGTGACATGCTGCCATGTCATGGCTGAGACCCTCTGTGGGGACCAAGCAGCACAAACCCACCCTGGCTCAGGTCGGGCAGGCGCAGGGATGAATCTCAGCTGCCAAAGTCAGCATCACATCAGAGTCATGATGGCTGAACCTCAGGCTTCAGCCCTTCAGCTCTTGTGCTTAAGGCTCCTCATCAGCAACAGGCATCAAATAAACTTCCCAGACACGTGCTCAGAATGAATTGAGGCTAGTTAACCTCATGGAACAGTGGCATGGGGACCAGAATACAACATCTGTGTTCCCTGCATACAAATTTCATGAGCTTTCTTTCTTTTTAAATACATACAAGTTCTTTCTAGCACAAGCCAAAATTTACTAGTCCCTGGAACCTCTTACTGAGGGTGGAAACATTCACTGAGCACCTATAAACTAAACACATCTCACGAAGATGAAGAAAAAAAGTTCTTTTTATACCAGGACTTGATACAAAGCCCATTCTTAGCAACAGCCTTTTCAGTTCAAATCATTAAATGAGTATTTTATATGAACTTCTCTGGCCAGGCTGAGTAAGATGACAATATTATATGCAGACTGTGGTCTGGAAAAAGTCCACAAATAACATTCATGGTTAGGAAAATGTGTTATATTGAAGAGTGATACGAGGAATGGTGTCCCACATATTTTTGCTGTCGTCATGACTAAATCATGCTCCATGACATCTGCACCAACATCTGCATTACAGCTTGGATTGGTTCAACATCTGCAAGGTCACCTACTTTAGTTTCCAAACTGATAATTATAAATAAGTTTGAGCTTTTTAAAGAAATGCATTTTGTTAGAAGCAAGGATGCTCCCCTGTGAGTGCTGCATTCAGCAGCAGCAGGTGTGGCAGAATTTTGATGCACCAAAATGACCGTATATTTTTTTCCATCAGAATTACATGAAGCTGCCCTGTAGGTCTCCCCCACACCCTGCTGTCCCCCACCCCCTTGGCATTCCTTCAGGAGAGTGAACAGGGAACTCCATCCTCCTCTGCTGTGCTGAGGACTGAGTACCTCACTGCGTCCCTTTAGAAAGAAGTCACATAATGTGACCAAAATATGCAAAATCAGAATCGTGATACAGCTGCCATACTCCTCCTCACTCCCTCAGTTTTCTGACATGACCCACTTTCAGTGTGGCACAGTTCCCAGAGAGACAGTCAGATGCAAGGAGGAAAGGGACCTCACATTTGTCAGTACATTAATATTAAGACCCTGGCTGAAGGACCTTATTTCTGTTTAAGCACAGATTTCATGGTACAAGGGCTGAGCAGGCAGGCACAGACTAGCAAGCAAGCCCTTAGTGAGGAGATGTGCTAAACTGGCTGTGAGCTTGATATGTGAGGGCAGCAATCTTATTAGGAAGAGCAAACAGTGGAGCTCATGCTTGCCCAGGGCCATGCTGACCTGGTACACATGGGTCTGCCACACTGCAGCTGCTCCCTGTGGCATCACTGACTTCTCCTCTGCTGTTATCTTCTCATTTGAAGAGGACTGAGGTTGTTTCCTGCCCCTGCTGTGATTTCAAAAATTCATGGCAAAGGCTGTAGCTGAGCACTGAACAGGCACGGACTGATGCAGCAGTGAAGTGGGGCACTCACTGCAAGTGCCACCGAAACAGTTTTATAAGAAGTCACCTTATTCTCCCTCATTCTCACATGTTTAAGTCCCCTCACTCTGCCATTGCACTCAAGAAGGTCTCCATGCCCACAAAACAGCAGGTTTCCCTCTTTGTTGCAGTGCATTTAAGAACTCAAAGCTTTCCTCTCCTTCAGTGCCAGCTCAGAAAAAAACCTCATCCCCTCAAATCACTGTCTGCTGCAAATAGTACCATCAGAGCAAGGAGCCTCTGGAAGGTCTGGTCTTTTGCAGGCAGGACAGGTTGGAACAGAAATTAAAATATGCCAGAACTGGATTAACACAGCAGAAGCCTCACATCCCAAAATTCAGGAGCCAAACCCTGAACTGCAACATCCATACCCAAACATGGGCCAGCGTTAATTCTGCTTGTGCACTGGTTGCAGAGAAGTGTGAATTCTTTTATTAAGGCTTTAATCACTTTGTATTAAAGCTCTGAAGTCACTAATGAGTTTATAATGCAATGGAAACACAAAGTGTCCTTTCTCCTCTGCTTTTTAGTTCATCAACTGTGAGTTTTTATCCACATGCATCTGACAGATAAATCATTCAGTTAGAGCTAGACACTGACAAAGGCCAAAATATAATTTAAAATTAGCATCTTACAGTGTGAATCCAATCCTTGGAATCACAAAATATAAGCAAAACATTTCCACAAATGCATCTGAACTCTTTACAAAGCAGCTGAAAGATCCTGGTGCTTGGTCAATAGCAGCTCACAGCCTGTTAGCCTTTTTTTAATCATCCTTCCTCTTTAGTGCAGCTCCTAAGGGGTGTCTCAGGATTGGCAGGCAGATGGACAGTCACTTAAATCACAAGTGACAGTCACAAGTTAAATCTCAGTCACTAGCATTGCAATCCCCTCCATGAGACTCTGCACTCCTTTGTCAGCCTCATCCAGATGGTTTGGCTAAAAGATTGCACCAGTGATTTGCAAAATCAAGACATTGTGATGTACACTAAGCATCTGCAGCAAGTCTCTGCATTAGCACCTGAGCATGAGCCTTGCAGAGAGCTGTCACGTGGGCCTTTTGAGGCTCTGTTTGCATCCTCCACACAGCACACCTGCTGTAAAATCCGTTACACAAATTGGAGCCAGCGTGTGGGTTTTAAAAGCTTCCTTCTTCTCGAGCACTGGTGTGCACCCTCATTAGTGTGCCTCATTTGCAGGGTGAGGAAAAAAAAAGGAAGCAGCAGTGATTCTCTGTAAAAACAAAAAATATGAAATGATCCTTCCTTTTACCACCACCACCACCAAAAATGATGAAGAAGGAAGAGGGAAACCAGGAGACAAGTTATCTTTCTAAAATACATGAGAACAAAAATAGATGCAAGAGGGCTGGCTAGAAAGAGGCAAGGGAACAAGTCAAAGCCAAGCTTTGACTTTGACTTTGACTTGAACAAGTCAAACAAAAGCAAATAGCCAAGAGTAAGTGTTCCCAGGCACAGATTAAGATAGAAGAGACCCCAAAAAGAGCTCTTTTCTATCCTTGTTCCTCTCAAGTGCTGTGGAGAGTGGCTCTGAGTGGGTCTCAGACTCCAGACTTGATGTCTCCATCCCACCCAGCAGCTCTTCCCATTGGAGGCCCAGGCTGTGCAGGGCAGCATCTCCTGGGCTTTAAGCCGAGACCTGCCCAGTGCACGCTTCAGAAAACAAGCACACCTCTTCAGAGGGCTGCAGGCATCCTGTCAGCTCACAGCCTGCAGGGCCCAGCCCAGCTTGAGATAATGGGAGACAGCAACCCAAAAGGGCACTGAGCCCTTTCCGTGCCGTGGAAGGGTCTGAAAGCAGCACTATTTAACTCAGCTGGCTGCTCCTAACAAAAGGCATGTTGTTCCTCTGGATGACTTCTTCTAGGAAAAGCATGTGTGTGCATGCAGCAAACTCGGACTGGCAAGGCAATGAAGGTCAAAGTTTACTCATTTTTCCTCAAAAGAGGAATTCGATACTTCATGGCTTTAAAAAAAACCTAACCAACCCCCTTTGAATGGCTCAAGTTTCACACTCTGTCCAAAACTAGGTATGTGTCCTTTGTTCTGTCCTTACATTTTTTTTAAGCTCCGGAGTTTTGGGTGGATCTGGACCAAAACCATAAAGGATCTGTCTCCAGGCCTGAATCTCCACTCCCCTCCAGGCAGCAATGCTCACTGCTGCTGTACCTAATGAGTGATGTACCCACTAATGTCCTCCACTCCCACAGCTCCACACAATTCCTTCCCATTTCTCATCTCCAGCTTCAGCAGGGTCACTGCAGGTGGGAAGAATTTGCTGGTTTTAACCTTATTGTTTGGGATATTTTCATGTAGGTGCTAATCAGGCAGCCTTGTCCACACCAAGGAGGATATGCCAGTGTGCTCCCAAGCCCCCATAAGGCAGGCATGTCTCCTACAGGAAAGGTGGGGGAAAATGGAACAGGCAGAGGCTTTATCAGCATTAAAGTATTATGGTACAGGATTACATTAGGTCAAGAGAGGAATTAAGATTCTTGCAACAAACCCATGATTAAAACAGTTTTAATTCAACAAGGGCTAATGCATACAAATATTTAAGTATTTGAGTATCCCTTTCTAGTAACTGAAACTCCCAAGTATCCATCAGTCATGGAGCCTTGGTTAACACTGAAAAATGCCTAGATGAAGCAAACTCCTCAGGGAGACAAAGAAATTCTATGCATAAGCATAAAAGTAATTTGTTCCATTACACACAGTTAGGGTTTGAACCTTACTTTTTCATCTCAGACACTGTGCTGTTTGTGAAGACACAGCTGGTAGTGTGGTTTAACCCTTTACTGAAATGCTGGTTATTTTGTTCATATTTATTTGATCTGTTGGTGATTACTGCAAATCATGCCAAGAGATTTGCAATGACCATTTGCTTCTGGAAAAAACTTAAAGCCATGAGACACCCTGTGAATCACATTAACCCTTGCATAGCCAGAAGCAATGGTACATGTTTGTACCAGGTTTGACATAATCTAATAGCAACAAAGTGCTTTAGGACAAGTCCAGCTCCTTCTTGCAGGCCCCCCTGGAGATTACTCTCTTCATTTAGGCTGATGGGTTTTTTTAATTTATGCTATTTGTATCTTATGCATATTAAAGAAAAGAAAAAACAAAGAACACGAAGACAGCAATCAGAGGATTTTGGGGGCTATCTTCCCTCTCCCAGTGGGCATGGCAAACATGTTGGCTCCCAGACTTGGGGGCCACCAGGCTCCAAAGGGCAGCAGGAGGGAAGACCTCTGGGGGAATCAGAGGATCAGCTCCAGCCCCCAGCTTGCAGATACACACAGGAGGAACCCAAGGGCACAGACAAATAAGAAGCTCAATAAAATGGCTAATCCATCATCATCCAAGCTCCTGCTGGCTGTTCAGCAGGGTGCCAGCACACACTCACCATTTCTGCTGGGACTTAGAACCCACAGTCAGTGGTCAATTTGCTTTCATGCAATCATTCTCTTCACCATAACACTGTTGGAAAACCCTTACAATGAAAAAAAATTCTCTACAGCTTCTCCAAATGCAAGGACAGAGTTTGGCATTAAACCTCCAGAAGATTCAATTTGTAAGCAGACACCCCATTGTGCTCTTGTGGTCACTGTCTGGGTTTTGTGAGTTTTGTCCCTGAACAGAACAAGCTCCTTTTTCCAAGCAACTGGAAAAACAGGGAATATAATAAAAATAGCTGAAAGACCCCCTGCCTTGGAGGTAACTCCATCCTCCTCTGAGTGTAGACCACCAGCTGCTGCCCCACAGCTGCCAAGTGCCAGGCCAAAAGAGGGAGCTCACCCCTCTTTGCTGTGGGAGCACCAGGGTGACACAGATCCTGCCAGGCACCTCTTTCTGCAGGGCACTGGGCCAGGGGAGGCTGGTTGTTGGCACAGGGCAGCCCCTGAGCCCACTTCCCCAAGGCCAGCCTTCCACATCCGTGTTTCTAGTATTTCCTAAGCCTCGGGAGTCCAGGAAATCCCAATCACTAACCAATCTCTCATTATCTTAAAACCAAAAATCCCGTTAATGGCTTTACCTCATACTCTGCAGCTCTGGAACCCTGCCCAGCTCCTTCTTGAGTTACTTACTTCAGCTGATGATCTTGGCAGGTTTTTCCCCCAGATCTTGGCTACTGTTCCTTGGTGAAACTGTGCCTAAGCCTCTTGTTTTGTGGTTGTCTGTCCTCAAGCTTGACTCCACAGGGCATTCATTCCTGCACCCCTTCACAGACTAAAAGCTGAGCAGGCAATTAATCAGTGCAATGCACAGAGGCTTTCAGGCACCTACAATCAATTAACGACTTCACCATGTGTTCATTAGCTAAGAAAGTGCTTCCATGCATACAGATGTAATAAAATCACTGACAGTGTTTAAACCTGCTTTCCACAGCTTAATTTAAAAACTAAGCTTTATTGCAGTGGTTCTGCCATGGCAAGGCTGAAAGGTGCAGCCCTTGCTCCTGTGACTCCTTTAATAAAGTTTAATGAAGTTCCCATTTACAAGCATCTCTTGTGCCATTATCTGGCATGAGGCACATGAGACAAAACCCTTCAGAGCCAGCACCTTTATTAAAAACTGTTAGGGTTTCATCTGGGGCTCTTTTGAAGGTCAGTGGGATTTAATGACCATCCTTACTTTCAATACCAAAAGCTGAGCAGAGGCTGCTCAAAGCTGAGGCACAGCCATGGACAACTGGTGGAAGAAAACAGCTCCATGTTTTGAGATACCACTGATCCGGAAATCAGAGAGAGATGTAGGATGGAGTCTAAATTCCCCAAAGACATGCATTTGTACCAGACAAAACATAATGGGCTTCCACAGCTGTCTTGTGTGTTTGGGCCGAGTTCAACCATCTCTCATTAGGTGACATTTTGGGGAATTGTGTCCAGCGAAAGAACCCTGTGATTTGCCCTTGGGGTATGTCCATGGAGAGGTTTCAGCCAGGTTCAGGACTAACCCCATCAGTGCCTGTTGCTTCCTCAGCTGCATTTTAAGCAAAACAGCTCAAACAGGGCACTGGAATCTGTTTTCAGGAGTCATGGACAATCCGTGGGGAGTGCTCATGTCAGCTGCCACCATCCCCAAAGCAAAACCCTCTGGCTTTGGTGACAAGGACACTGGAGATTAAGCTGTATTTCCTAAAAGAAAGCACTGGGATTTCTTTATCCCTCCTAAGACAAAACAGAAACAATTCTCTCAAATAATTTCAGTAAATTTTACTTGCAGGCTGGTTCTTTACCCTACCATGTGTATCCACAGAAGACCATTGCCCCATTGAGCCAGGTGGGTTGAAGGACTTGGAACTCTCTTGGCCAAGCCTCCCAGGCAGCCACTGTCTCTTCTTTGTCCTGAGTTAGCAGCACAAGCAAGTCTGGGAGTCGCGCTCAGCGCACGCCAGCTGCTGCATAATGACGCACGGACAAAGGAAACCCGTGTTCCCAGGCCTGGCATCTCCCAGCAGAACAGTCTCCTCTTTGTGGCTTCAAAGAGCCCAGCACTATTTACAGCACTTCAGTTTCTGTTCTTCAGCAGTTTCATGTTCATTGAAAAACAACTTTCTAATTTTGTAATGCTGCACAAAAAAAGCACAGACGGGATGGATTTGTCAGCTGCTTCTGCCTGTAAAAAAAAAATAATAATTTTACCACCAAGTCTTCCTTCACCAGACTTTTTCCCACCCCTTCCCCAATACTCTCTCCAACCAAGAGCTTTTTCAGCTTCTGCCTTTGCAGGTGGACAAGTACCTGGCCTCTGGCAAGTCACTGCATCGAGGCAATGGAAACACAACAAAGGAATGCACAGGGCAGGACTCACAGAAAGACATTTTACATTTCTGGCTTGGAAAAATCTGTGAAGCTTCATTAACAGATTGATATATCTGGGGGCTCATGTGAGATGAGAGTACAGCTCCTGACCTTCTGGGAAGCTTGTGAGAGGCCTTGGTTTGTATTTATGGTGAATGCAAGAAGGGACTGTGTGGGATTTGCAGCATAGGACCACAGATTTTGGGTTGGTAGAGACCAACCCCCTGCCATGGGCAGGGACATGTGCCACTAGACCAAGTTGTTCAAAGCCCCATCCAACCTGGCCTTGAACACTGCCAGGAATGGGGCATTCACAGCTTCTATGGGCAACTTTTTCCAGTGCCTCACCACTCTCATAGTGAAGAATTTCTTCCTGTTACCTGATCTAAATCATGAATCCAGAATTAGTGTCTTATCATTGGGGAATATTTGAGGGGAAGGTGAGAACTAGCTCATCATGCTGTGGAAGAGCAACTAAGGGACTACAAAAATAGCTAAAAATATTTATGTATGACTGTCCTTGCTTACCATGGACCTACACACCTGTCACAACATCTGCTTGAGAAGCCTAAGGCAAAATCAAAGTCCAGAATGACTTACTGTCCAGTTCCTTAAATGTCAGGCTAAAGAAGAGCAAACTGAGAAGTTCCTACCTGATTTAACAGCATTTCACAAAGAAAGCAGTCTAGATAGTGAACACCAACAAAGAGCACAGAACACCTGGAAAAGTCAGAGCCACCATACCTAACTTGGTTATAACTGAAGAAACTTTTTTTTCCCCCCACTTCTGACATTAATTTATTAATCAAACTTACTGGTTTTGGAGCCCTCATTTTTATTGAGGTCTGCTTTGAGATCACATTGAGTAAAATTTCTCCCTTCTTTTTAAGCAGAGCTTCCAACCCTTCTGGTTTCAGGAAAAGTTTAAGAAATATGACACAAGTCAAGCAAAGGATTAAAATACCATAACAATTTCTGTTGTCTGCCCTGAAATCAGGTTTGAGACAGTTTGGAGTCTCCTTGATGTGTTTTGAATACTTGTCATAGCTTTAGCTTTAGCTTCCTAAAATGTTCTTGTCTAAGCAAGGCAGACAAAAGCATGGATGACTGTTTGACCTGAGCAGATCAGATACACCGTCCTGAGAGAGAACATGACTTTTGGCACAGTGTGTGTGTCCTCAGCAGTTCACTGTTTGACCCTTTTTAACAAACAGCAGTTCAGCAGTAAGACTGGGAGCTGTTCGCCAGGCCATTCTTTGAGCCACTTTGTCATTACTAAATATTTAAATGTCCTTTTCAAATACTCTCCAGATTTCATATTAACACCATCAAGTGTTTGCACCTTCTTCATTGGGCACATCCTCAAAGGCTCCTAGTTGCATGAGTCTCCTTACCACAGAGGGGCAAACCTTGCACCACCAGTTTCTAAGCCTTTCAAAAGTCTTGCTAAATTAACAAACCAGATCTGGCTGGAACATTTTACAGCTGGGATGCTGGGATGGTCTGAAGAGCTTTTTTCCTCCCTTTGTGATGCACTGAAGTCCAAGACAGCTGATGAGGAGGCTGGAAAAGGTAGTAGAGCATTTCCGGTCACAAATGGGATAGAGGAGAAGCCTGGGGCCAAATCTGCAGGCAGCCTCATGTTTCCAAGTCCAGAACATCATTTATATTGGACTCAGAGGTTTTAAGTCAATGTCAGCTTTTGCCAGAGGTGATTTGGGACCTTGGGGTAAAAGAACAAACATTTGGTGTCCAAGGTTAGTGTGTCATTCAGGCAGAAGGACAGGTCCTTGGAGAGTGAGCATCAGAAGATAACAATGAGGGAACACAGCATGAAAAGCTCAGCAAATTAAATTAAATTTACTTAATTAATCAGATCAACTATCCAGAAAAACACAATTAAATGAGATGCAATTACTTAAAGTAAAACAAGAGTGCAGAAACAGAAATTGCAAAATAAGCTGCAGTTTTAGATCCCCTATATGTGGTGCATTGGACATGACCAGGTGGAGTCAGCTGGAGTCCCCTTGGAAGCCTTTCAGCCCACTTTTCTGATCTGCTGCTGCCAATATTCAGTCACAGAGACAGGTCTCCACCTCAGCTCTTGGATACAGACCTGTGTCCCCAACCAGCCACAGACTGAGGGCTTGGAGCAGAGCACTGGAGGAAGCTCTGGGGTGTATGCTAAGCACAGAAAATCAGAGTAAATGCCCAGACAATGCCTTTTAACCCCCATCTGACCTGTAAACTCAACAAAAAATGGAGAATTTGGGTGTGGCCTGCAGGGATCTGAGCAACTTGGCCCACATACACTGCATGGGAGCAGAATTTGGATGCTCCCATGGATGCAGAAATCCACTTCTCAAAATCAGCCTGTGTTTTGGGGTGAAAGAAACCCAAAAAAGGCTCCAAAGAGGATCACAGCAGTGGACTGCACTGAAAAGGGAGGAGGCAAACTTCCCATGAGTCACATTCTTCTGTAAGAGGGATTCATGCTTGCAAGGAATCTTTATTTTGGGCAAAGTCAGTCACTCCTGAGTCATGCTACAGCAACACCACTCAGATGACCAGAAGGGGAAAAATATCCACATTGCCTTTCCCAAGCAGAGCAGGTGACAAATGCCGTGCAGGGGAGTGACAATGTCCATCTGCAGCCCTGGTCCTTTTCAGAGAGCCCTTCCTCCTCTCTGAATCCTAAAACCCACAAGTGGATGGGAAAGAGGTGGAAAGAGGCCTGGAGTTCAAAGTGGATCAGCTCAGCTGCCCAGGAGGGATGTGGTTGCCCCCCTGCAGTGAGTCAGGGGCCTGGAGAGCACCCAAATTGCACCACCCCAGCTCTTGTGCAGCTGCCAAGGCCAATCCCTCCAGCCACAGAAGATCCTGCCAGCCCTGATTCCTGGGAGCAGCAGGAGTAACCCATCAGGGGCAGTGCTGGGGGCAGCAAGTGGGGAGCATGGGAGGCAGGAGAGGAGAAAATGAATTGGGGGAAGAGAGAATGTCTCCAAAGAAAACCAGAAATCACCTACACACAGTATGTAAATAAATTCTGTATTCCTGTCCCTAATTTTGACACATGAAAATAGACCTTTTTGCTGTGCATGCTGATGGAGCTGGGGGTGGATCTCAGCAGCTGCAAGAGGAGCACACACTCCTCAGTGACTCCCTTCACATCAGGATGGAGGCAAGGAGAGACCTGCAGACATCCACCCACCACTCCTTCCCACTGCTCCTGCACACCCAACAGCCAAAAAGCCTCAGATATTGGGCAACCTTAGCATCCCCAAGGACAAGGCAGGATTCCTGCCCACGCACACCTCAAAACTCTTTCCTTTCACTGAAGCAACTTGTACCCCTCAAGGCTGGAAGCTTAACAAAACCCCATAAATGGAATCTACTGTTTCTGTGTGTTTTCCAAAGAGAGAATACCTGTGTTCATGTAGGAGGGAAAAGCATCCACTCAAGCTTGGGTGCCCAGGAAAAGGACACATCTCGAGCCAGTTATTTCAAGCCAACATAATTTTCCTAGAACTGGTAGGGACTTGGGTTAATTGGCATGCAGAGGGGCAGAGGCTCTGACACGGGGTCAGGCACAGGAGCTCTGTGTCTTTAGAGCAGGCTGCAGGTCTGAGCATTTCATGGTGCTGGCAGGGAGTCAGGTTAGCCCCTCGTCCAGGCAGCTGAGGTTTCACAAGACAGAGTCAGCAGCTTTCTCAGCTCCAGTTAAAGCATACAGTGAGCTAAATATGAAAAAACGGCCTGAAGCCAAGCCTCTAAAAGCTGAGAATACATAATTTGATGCTAAAGTAGGTCTTGATTTCTACTGAGCTGGCTCTCTGGTGCACATTCCTGCATTGGCTGCTTCGCATTGCATCAGGTGGGAGCATCATAGTATGACCTGTTCACAGCTTGGACTGCAGCTTGTTTTCTGAAGCAATGAGCCAACAAGCCAGGTAGATTCAAACTTGCCACGCAGAGACTTGTGTCAGTGTTTGGGTGTTGTTTGGGCAAGCTTCCATTAAAAGCAGTTTATTTTCCTCAAAGCTTTGGCAGGACGTAAATATGCTAAAAGGGCCAAGACACACATGGCCTATCCATCAGCTTCTTCCCTCTGGATGAATGACATTAACACTAAAATCCATCTGTCTGGCATATCTGATCATGATTCAGGATCCATTTCTGTCAGCCCTCCTTTGATGGTTCCAAATGAGGGTACCCAAGCCAGAGGGTAAGAGGATTTTAGGGGGTTTTCAGTCCTACCATCTCCTGAACCTCCCTTCACCTGCTGCTCGATGGAGGAGGAATTGTTCACTTCAGATGGTAGAATTTGGGGTCAACCTTCCTTTATACCAGCAAGTTAATCCCCAGAAGGACTGGGTACTGTGCCAAACAACTTCAGCAAAACTTGGAAACCAAAACTGATGTTTGCTGGTGTCTGCAGGGAGCTTGACACAGCAGAGGGTTGCTGTAGGGCCCCAAAACAACAGTGGTTTTGCTCCCTTCGGGGAAAACCCAGCATCTTGGGGTCTTTTCTTCACACAGCCAAGGTGACAGAGACAAGGCCTCACGGGGCAGCAGAGAAACACTGACCTGGTTAACACTTGCATATGCACATACCATATTACCACACACTTTTTTTCTCTTTCTCCTCTGGTTTCATGAAGTAAGACAGAGGCATCACACTGGGCTCTGCATATAGGCTAGAAAATCACTCACCACATGAACTGGGGCTCTCTGGAGATTTTACATCTTTTTTTTCCATTAGGAACAAGAGACTGTTGTAATTCTGGCACTGAGATGAGCTGAGGGCATCAGTTTCCATGCAAATCCCCATGATATCAGTCTGATTATGGGGGGAAAATAAAAGTTCAGTAGCACAGGAATTGGAGAAAAGCCAAAGAATAGGCAAAATTAGAGGCTGAGCCCTTCTCTGAGCAAAGCTGAGGTCAGTTTCCCTGCCTTCTCCCTCTAGCACAGTCAGTTTGAAAACACACATGGCTACCATGTAGTAGTGTTGCTTCTTGATAAAAAATCTACATTTGCAAGGCTGGCAGGTCTGCCATCCTGCCATCTGGTTCTCACAAAAGCCAGGAAAATTTATTTATCTTGAAGGTGTTTGTAACTTTCCAGAAATACAACAGAACTGGGTTGGCTTTAAGAAATGGTCTGTAAATTGTAGAGGAAACATCTGAAATTGTATCAGTGGTTTAACAGACACATACTGTGAATGCATTTTTATGTGCAGATACAAAGCAGGAATCACACTTTTGGGATCCCAGTTCCCAGTCTGTTAGGATGGTACTGCATGCAGACACACCATCTTGTGTAACTCTGCCTCTGAAAGCTCTTCAGAGAGCTCTGCTGTATGCCAGAAACTGAGAAAGCAAATCATCACAGCCTGGCACCCTCAGAATCCTACCTTGCCTTTTCCCTGCTTCTGCAACTTCACCTCTGCTACTGAGCTCTTCTTTTAAGGACCTATACCATCCTACTTCAGGCCAGGCTTTTATGTATGTGCATTTCTGTGCATGGCAAACCCCAAAAGGAAAGGCTTTCCTCGAGGAACTGCCTCAGTTCAGAATCTGTTTCCCATTTTGGACAACGTCATCACCACACTGACTGCTCACCCCTGGATGGAAAGAGAGAAGACTGAGAAATAAGAGCTGCCTGAAAATTTTTCCATCAAGGTCTAGACACGTCATTACAGGGAAATAGTCTGAAACAGAGACGCTCTGAAAGGAAAAATTCCTGAACTAAAAAAAAAAAAATAGGTCAAAGAATGTTTCCAGAAATGTTTGGGTGTTTTTATTCTCCATTCCCTTCATTTCATGAGGTGCTAATGATGCCATGTCACAAGATAGCACAGAAGCTCAACTGTTTTATTGTATTTTGAATATCAGCCAATAATCAGAACCAATTTAAACCACCTTTTTTTTAATGTGAGGCTTTTGTTACATGAGAGCCAAGAGACATTTCAAAACAAAAATTTTATTCAAAATACATAGGGAAGTCTGGCTCATTTGCTTGGTAATGTATAACTTATTTTTAGTCAAAAAGAAGCTAGTTTTTTGAAACGTCACTGGAAAAGCACAATTGGCAGATGCTGAATGGCTGCTTCTTATTTAACCACTCAGTCATGAGGACTAGGGAAGAGTGGCAGATGGTCTAGCCATCACTGTGAGAAGAGCTTGTTTTAGTCTTAAACATGAGTCCATAGACTCTGGAAATTAATGTGAGCTGTTGTGGATGTGTGATAGTAAAGAAACATTAAAACAGATCTGACATTTCAAACATTTAAATGTTTTTCTGTCGAGATTACCCATTTTTTTTGGGTGCTCGTTCCTTCCCCTGCATCCCTATCCCTGATAGGGATAAATAAATTAACGTACACCAGGGCACATCCTCTGGAGGAGAGGAGAGGAAGAGGGAGAGGGAGAAGGAGAGGGAGAGGGAGAGGGAGAGGGAGAGGGAGAGGGAGAGGGAGAGGGAGAGGGAGAGGGAGTCACATTCCAATAAATTGTGTTTTGGTGCTTGCTGCTGCTCTAGCACAGCCAAGGCATGTGCAAGGCTGCAGCTGAGCCAGGCAGGCCAGCAGGGCACAGGAGCAGAATCACCCCACAGTCCCCTTGGCCACCGAGAAGGGATGTGATGAGGGAGCTGATGCCCCTCAATGCACAACAAGGCACTGAAGATGCTGGGGAAGGCCTGAGAGAACTTCTCTCACAATTCTTTCCCAGAGAAGATCATGTGAATTTTGAACCACAAAAGATGAAGGAAGAAATCTACAATCTCTTACTGTGTCTCTTTTTTCCTTTTGCCTTTCTGTGGATGGACCAGCTGTCAGGCAGGCTGTGATGCCCATCTTTGGTCCAATTTGAGAAGAGAGTACTGTAAGAAGGGGTTTTGCCAAGGACAAAAAAATGTAGAGGGAAGAGAACAGTTCATGGGAAGTATTTTGTGTTAAGGGGTACCTTCACAGCTGGTGGAGGTGCATTTCAGTAATGCAGTTCATCAGGGACCACGTGTTTCTTTAAACCTTCATGTTTAGTGGAGGTGTTAAAAAACACACAGTTCCTGATGAAATGCATTACTGAAAACAGTAAATGAGAATAATAATGGATTTCTGACAAGTTTCTGGAAACTCTGTAGCTTTTCTGTGCAATCATCTGGGCTGGAGTTACCCCGTGTTACCCATTAGCAAGCTCAGGAAAAACCCACCAAGTTGGTTCTCTTAATTTTGTTCAACAAGGGCTCAGAAATGTCAGAAACACTTGCTATGGCAAGACATTTCTTGCCAGGCTATTTCAAGGTGAAGTGCTGTGAGCAAGAAGCCCTGATCCTAATCTCAGCATCAATGCAGGCTTCGGATCACTGATGGACACGACCAGCCTCCTCTGGCCAAGCACCAAACTTTCACCTCTCCCTCCAAACTGGGGCTGCTGCATGCTGGAGAGATCTGCCCCAAGCTTTAGAGTGGAATTTATTTATTAGAGCATGCCAAAGTGCTTTGAGGCAGCCGATGTGTGGCTGCTAATGTGTAGTAACTACTGTTGTATTAGCAGCACATTGTACCAGCTGTCAACAAAATTAATTATCTGGGATGCTATTTGGAGACTGAGAGCTGAGCTGTTCTGTTTGGCCTCTGAGAAAAAACATGTATTTTGTTTCACATCATAAACTCTACACATAAACAAACATAAAGCTACTGATCATAAATCAGTTTTCCAAGAGCATGAAACTACTAAACCATACACAGCCTTGAGAAACAGCCTATGCAGACAGATTGCCACTATCAGATTTTAATGCTGCATGAGAGGCCACTGAAGTCACAGCTTGAAAACACAAAATATTTGTGGGTATAAGCTCTTAGCACCACCCTGTTGCCAAATCCCATGGGAGGAACAGCAACAAGTCACATCCACTCTCAAGGACCACTCTGCTTCTTAGAGAGATGGAGAAAAACCCAGGGAGACAACACAAGCATTCACTCAATTTTAACCAAGATATTAGGCTAAAGGTCTCCTGAGATGTTTTAGTGTTCAGAAACTCCTATCTGTGTTGCACAAGAAAGCTGACACACCCCACATTTGTAGACTTTCTGGAGCACTGAGGGTACCACATCAGCCCAGCTACACACTGACACAGACTTTAATCCCAGTCCACCTGCAAATTTTACCATGGGCTTCAATGGCATCCATTCAGTCCTCAGCCATTAAGCCTCACATTGTGGATAATTAACCTAGAAATTGTCTGCAGCTGGGATGGCCACTGGCATTGTCCTAGAATGCTTGTTTTTATTAAAAATGGAATTTTTTCAGCAAAATGGAGTGAGCAGGCAGTGTGCTGGCAGCACTGAGGATGAGGAGTGCACTTCTCCACCAGCTTGTTCTGGCAACACTGCTCCACAGCACAGAGTTGCTGTGGGTTCATCCTGTGACCCTTCACATGGCTTAGTGCCCAGGCTGTGGTCCCAGCAGTGCCATGCCCCAAATCCCAGGGCTGAAGCAAGGTGCTGTGCTTGCACAATGTGATGCAGAGTCCCAGACACAGGAATCCTGCCCAGCTGGGTAGTTTAGCCCCTGCTTTCCAGCCCCACCAGCTGTTACACTGAGGCCACTGATAGGCAGGTTTATTTTGACACATATGCTTTTCTTTAGTCAGTGGATTAAAAAGACCAAATGAAAAACCTGCTTAACTGTAGTCCTTTACAATATTTGCCATAGCAAGGGACCATCATTAGGGGATAATCCAGCATCCCTCTCCTTCCTTTAATTGCTATTGAAGGAGCCAGAGGCAATATTCTAACCTCAGTGCTTTATGTAAATGCCTAATTCAGTCTAAATTGGTCCTGACCTGATTTGATACAGTATCAAGATTTTTTTTTTGAAGCACGAAGACTGCATACATACTGTAATATTTTAATTGGGGCTTTTTGAGACAAGGGCGAGGGCAACAGTTTTAATTAAAACTAGTGATCTGGAATATATTATCACAGAACTGAAGGGTGGGTATCGGTGTTACAGTCATGAGCTATGGAGAAAGCAACATTCACCTCCAGTCTGAAGCCCATTTAAGCACCTTCAGTTCTCCCAGAGAAGATGGTGAGCTCTGATGTCTTGGGAGAATGGAGGCAGAGGCCTCCAGTCTGTAGCTTTGAAAAGCTAAACTAATAAATATGTTAGCTTTCAAAACATAGGTGTGAAAGAGCAAAAGCAACCAAAGTACTGCGGTGACTTTTATAAAGACTGACCTATTTTAACCCCACAGGTCAATCTACAGCCTTTAACTGATAGCTCTTTTAACCTGTAAGAAATAAAAGAACCATGACAAGATCTGGTTTACAGATCTGATTTACAGTTTAGAATCTGAACTGATGAGATATAGCAGTCAGGATCATCTTACATTATTGTGCAGTTATTTAGAGAGCTAGAGCTGTTGGCCAGGCTGCAATGAAATCAGTAATGTAGAAGTAACATAGAAAACAGGAGATTTCCCCACTGAGAATATGGAGTTCATGCTGTCAGTATGCAGAGCTGGATTTCATTCAAGAACTGCTGCAGTCATACTGGCTTTGCTTCCAAACATTGCAACGTTGGAAGTTTCTCTCCAACAGTCTAGCAGATGTCACGTCTAGCACCTTCAGATAAATTAAATCTCCTGTGATGGGCTCCAGTGTAGTACAAATACCACTCATATGGTCAGCTGGGTCCACCTGAGCCATCTGAGATGAGCTCCAGAGTTCCTCTATAGAGACCCATGCAGGTTGGACCTTTCCCACTGGTGAATTCCAAATGTTTCCCAGCAGGCAGAAAATTTCTGTGTGGGTTTTCTTTGCCAGCATCCACTACTGAAACCAAGGCTCACATGAATCTGTGAAGCTCTGAACATGGATTCTCCTGCTCTCTTTGACCCTTCAGATTAGGCAATCCCGCTGAAAATCTATTCCACACCCAGCATGTACCAAAAAGCCTGTAACAGTGACAAAGAAGGGGAGAAGGCACCTGGACAAGGGCTGTGGGAGCCAGCAGGGGTTGAGCCCCTCCCTATAACCAAGATCCATCCCTGCCAATGCAACTGTTTTCCTCCCTCCCAAAAACTCACCTGGCTGTCAGCACATCAGGGAAAAAAACATAAAGCCCTCCTCTGCCTGGTCTCTCTCCCTTTTAAGGTTACCAAGCATAATGAGTTACCTCATATCAGCTGAGTCTGGGCAGTGCACCAAGGGCACACAGAGTCAACAGCAAACCCAAGATAAGATACATCAGCTCAAACCTCGGTGATGGAGGTTCAAACTAATCCATTTAACCTTGAATTTGCAGTAGGTAAAGAGCACACGTGCAAGTAATTGTTTCACCTCACCTTATACAGGTTAAGCCATGGCAATACACCTGCTTAGTCTAAGCTGCTCTTTTCCATTTCTGGATGTATGGTGTTAGCACAACAGTGCTGAGACTCTTCTGGATTCAAATTTAGCATTGCAGCATGAGAGGGAGGTCAAAACAAGGATTAAAAAGTCAGCCAGGCCCATAAGGACAGTGCAGTCTCCAGCAATGTTCACTGGGGGTTAAAGTATGACAGAACTTTTTCCAGCAATGCATTTTTCAATGCCATATGTAATCAGATGATGAACTTAAGTCAGAAGCATCCTCCAGAGAAATGACATGTACATTAGTACCTTCCTTCTGACACATTCAGAATTAAACATAAGCTGGCAGGAATTCAGATAAACAGCTCCACAGAAGATACTCCCAGATTGTGCAGCTGATGATCTCCAGATCTGCTGTATAAGCAAGAAGTCTCCACCTGTTCATGCATAAACAAGATTAAAAAACCCAAACAGATGGTGACAATCCCCATCACCACTGACACTAGACAAAATGAGGAACACGCCTTGCTTAAAACCTTTGCTTATATTGGAATAATCTGCAAAATTGGGTGTCTGTAAGGACAAAGTATTGCCATTCCAAAGTACTGCTCTAATGTGGTGATTTCACTCTATAAGGGAGACATCCAACTTTAAATACTGATTATAGGCACAGAGTATTCAACAGGATCAAGCAACAACTGAACATGCAGAAGTAAAGTGGAAAACTCATGCCTCAAACAATCCAACCTGAGGAACAAAGGAGCAAATTGTTATCCATCTCCCTCCACCTTATGACCACTTGAAGTGGCCACCCACCCTTCAATCAACAATAGGTGATTGCTCACACTATCAGCTAGCACTAAAATATAGAAAAACAGCCAAACTGATGCTACTCTTCCAGCAGGTTTAAAAACATGCCTTAGGCTAATGATCTTTCTTAAAAGGGAAGCATAAGCTTGTCTCTCCTCTCCTGGCTCCCCTTCCCTCAGCTCCTGCTGAAAGGCACAGAGTCTCTGCATTTAACAGAAGTCCTACACCAGCCAAAGGTATCCCCTTTGCACAGCAATACATCCCTTCACAGCTGGGACTGAGGAGGAGGGGCACACTCCCCTCTCAGCTCCACAGAGGCAACAAAAAGGAATAATTGCTCCTGCATGTTTACAGTGTAGTAGCAGTGAATTTTACACTGCTAATAATGGGGTGCCTGTGATGCAGGAGCCTCTGAGAAGGTCCCAGAGCAAGGAGAAGCTCATCACTGTCTCAAATCTGAATCATAACTATTTCCTTCACAGATCTGCAAGTTAACCTACTACCTTTCCTTTTCTTGTCAATGAATAAAACTGGAAAAAAAAAAAAAAAAAACAAGCATGTGTGTTTAATAAGACCCAAAATGTTTTGGTCAATTTTTAGGAAATCTAAAAATCAGGGAGATAGATCTGCACCACCCTTATGGTGTTCCCATTAGAAAATACACAGTAGGTTTTCCCCAGGCTGCAGAAGGTAGGTCCAAATCCATCCTTGGAGGTCCCCTAAGCAGGGCAGGGGCTGATAGCTGTGCCACAGGCACACACACATTCCAGGCACACTCAAAGATAACAGACCAAGGGGCACAACAAGCCACTCAAGCAACTGCTCATGAAACAGCCTTGGTCAAAACCAAGCAGGAGTTCAAAGCAGCCCAGCCTTGGCTCCCTCTGTCTGAAGAGAGTGGGGAGCAGAGCTCAGGCAGCAGAGCCAGGTGTAATGCCTGCAGCAGCTGCAGCAGAGCTCACATAATGACATTCCCAGTGCCTCCTGCATATGGAAAGAATCAGGTTCCTTGTAAAATACAGGTTCACCTGCCCTCTTTCAGCACCACACTGATGGCCAGGAAGTCTTTTCAGAGTGGTTGACTGCTCCAGACCCAAGGGCCTCGTATCAGAAACATCCAGACACAAGTATTTTCTCGGTGCTGCACAAGTATTTTCTCAGTACCTTTAAACCAAGGGGCCAAAATGTCTGACCTGCCAACTACTGAGTGCTTCATATCAAATGGTCTGAGAGGTTAAAACCAGCTTTTTTACACAGGGTTTTAAGTAGATGTAATTCTACTCTCAAATCTCTGTTCAAATCTCTAAGAAGTCAGTGTTATTTCATTTGTATTAGCACAAATCTGGAGTAAGTTTGACCAAATTTATTATTTTCCTGATTGTATTAATTTTACATAGTACAAAGTTCTCTTATGTAAGCAATCACATTAAACCAGCATAACAAATTTTGCTTAAGAGGAAATACACTGTTATCAAGATGTTTTAAAACATGTTGTTTTTAATAAGAATTTAATTTGTACTTATGTTTCAGTCTTCACATGTTCATAGGAAGCTTCCAGACATCTGAATTCCAGTTCAGGATTTATTTGCATACAAAAATATATTATAATGGAAAAAAGCATTAAAGTTTTCAACTATATAAAATTACAAATATATTTGCATAAAAGCAACTTTAAATTAAAATTAAAATTCAAGCTATATTTTAAAGCAAAATACAGCTCTAACACTTAAGTTATCTTATTCCATCTGCTGCAAAGTAAAAAAACAACAAAAACCCACAATGTTGCCAGTTAAATACTTGTAGGAGTTCACAAAGGTTATGTTCAGAGGGTATCTTGAGGAGCGAAGTTATCAGTCAAGGGCAGCAGTTCTCACTGATTGGTGTCACTTATCCTTTAGAGGACACTCATGCAAGCACAATGCTGAAAATTCATTTCACATACCTGAAAACAAAGAACAAGAAAGATCATTAAATTCTCTATTAAATAAAATTGCATGTTGACATATCAGACACTTGCCTACGCCCAGCTTGCTAGACTGCCTGACAAGGCAAATTATGTCTTTTTTAAGTCAATATGAAAGCTGAAGTGCTAGTGTGCAAAAAAAACAAGGCAAGTACTGTTCTAACAAGTGCATCAGACTTGGAAAGGTATCTGTACAAAGTTCTGTGTAACCTCAAGCATATAAATACAACTCCTCAAAAATGTGATGATAAACACCAAAAGGAAGTTGGACTTCTTCCTCACTGTACAATGACACTCTACAAATGAGACTGCTTAGATCACTGGAGATTTGTATAGTTCAAATTAAAAAAAACAAAAGGTGCAAAACCGCTAGAGCAGGTGGCAGTTTCTGCCTTCACCTTTGACATACCTTTCAAGGGAAAAATGAAACCTATATACTATAGGCAGCTCCTTTAGAGTTAGCTGCAACATTGCTGTGCAAGATACAGCAATGTAAATATTTTCCAGTTTGGGCTTTCATTGTCCTACACAAACCTTCCAAAACTCAGATTTTTTTTCAGAAGAGTGGTCAATTACATTTCAGTGGTAAAGATGGAGTTAGCTCAAGCATACATACATGACAGAAGACAGGAAACCAGAAAATATATTTTAAGTATGAGAAGTAAAACCAGGATTAAGACAGCAAGGAAGCAGGAAGCTCATAAGGGCAGCTGTCTTGAATTAAGTCCACATTTTCAAGAAATACAGGGAAGGGAAAATACTTAATGAATACACGAAACTCTCAATTCATAGTTTGAGAGAGCTTTGTTTATGCTGCTATTTAGATCTAGTCCTACAGCTTTGTGGTTTGGTCTTTCTAGCCTAGTTACACACACAAAAAAAAAAAAAAAAAAAAGCTGAAACACAAGAAATGGTGTTACATCCGCAACAGCAGAGGAAGAAGGAAAAGGAATAGGCAGAGTATAAGGCTGGCAATAGGCAGCCAGTTTTTTGGTTTTGTTGTTTGTCTTTAAAAATCATAATGAAGAATTCATTACTGTAGCTGAAAGATACCATTTCTAGATAGTGGCAGAAAAAGTGATCTGAATTCCATTCCTGGTAAAGACAAGCACAAACAGGATCTTGACACTAGTTTAAGTCAACAGATATAGATAGCTGCTCCTTAATTCTTTCATAAAGCAAAGTCTAGAACAAAAAGATTTTCCTTACCTGTAGATAATCCTCCAGTTACTTAGCTTTATCATGAAGAAATAGATCACCCCTTTTTAAGCTGAGTTTTGAGTATTTAACAAACTGATGTTTATTTATCCATCACTGTCAAGGAGGGATGAATTGCAGTTGACTCAGAGGTGGGAACAGGGATTCATTGAGTTCAGCCTTTGTCACACAGGCTAAACTGCATGCCTTGAACATTCAGGCAAAGACCAGAATTTAGTCTGTTTTACCTTGTTATCCACATAACCATCCACAGGACTAGCACACTAAAAGGAAACCACATTATATAAACTACTTCTATTTTTCCCTTCCCTCTCTCCACACGCATTAGTTTTCAACACTCTTTGTACCAAGTGAGATGCAAGCTACTAACAAAAATCTACTTACTTGCTAATGTTCTGTCAAGATCAGCAATGAAGTCCTCCAATTCTTTTGTGTCTCCAAGCTTTGCTGCAAAATAAGGGTCAGTACTGCTTAGACATGACATATTTCTCTGGCTAGAAGAAACATTAGGAACACACAATCCTCCAAATCATTTTCAGTGATACCAAACATGCTGTGGATTATTGTCAGCAAAGTTCAACAGGGCTGCTGCAATGTCCAAAAGCACTTAGAGAACATGGAAGACTGAGTTGAAATTCTAGCTTTTATAGTTTTCTATCAACACAAACCAATACTTTATTTAGCCTCCATAAAAAGAAGTGGTTGGAGTAAAGAATAAAAGATACGTATCAACTAATCCATGTCCTTGCTACTGTGGCTACTGTCTTTCTTGTTTCATCTATTTGGATTAGGGCAGGCATGGCCCTAATCAATCCTACCCATTGAGCTCCCAGTCCTACTCAAATCTCAGCCTTTTAAAAGCATGTCAGCATCCCTGGTTTGCTGTGCTGCCATACCCTTTCACCTTGGTCCATACACTGTAAATTTGGAGCCAAATATCCACCTAAGTTTCCACTCTTGGCAACACCACTGGTTCCATTCAATCTAGTTTTACTGCAAGTTGCTTCCTTATCTCATTTCTGTGGTCTGTTCCAGCCCAGTTCCACCTCTGTCTGCTCATCAGGACAAGCATCTTAACCTTCAGTGTAATTCCTTCCCAAATATTTGCTGGAGTTTATCTGAACTCTTTTTTGCTACTTCATAGAAACTATTACTCATAATTTGTCCCTAATATCACACTAATTGAAAAGAAAGCATTTAACTTGGGTTTTTGTGACTGGCTACTGTGGAAAAGATATGAAAGCATGAAGGGCTATTGAACATGCACCTGAGGGGAGCAGATGTAACAAAAGCACCACATAGTACATATATGTGAGTGATCATTTATTGACATGTCTGCTCCAGCATTAACCCAAGTTAATCTGAATGAAACACTGTCCTGGCAAGTCAGATCAGCTGCAAGACAGAAGCCACTTTGAAACAGCATAGCTTCAATGGAGGCAATTCAAAGGAATTTGTAATATATGGCTTGGATAAGCACTGTCTAAGGTCTATATGGATCTAAGCAATTATCTTGACTTAAATGGCAGCATATGGCTTCAGAGGAGTCCCTCTACCCCTGCATTCAGGCTAAGTATTTTTGTAGAGAGATGGGACACTTAAGCCACTTTGTTTCTTCAGTAAAGAAGTAAGACAAGTTAATAATTAATCCTTATCAGCCAGAAAACTATGGGGATTTTTTGGCTCAGTGTTTCAAAACCAAAAGAGTTGCCAGGCCACCTGCAAAATGCAGACACAGCATGCTATTGCTATTTATAATCAAGACAATACTTGGATCTGTAGTGTGCTCAACAGTAATTCACAGTTTTGTTGTCATTAAAAAAAACCCAAACAAACAAAAAAAAACCCAAAAAAACCACACACACAAAACCCCAAAGCAAACAAACAAAAAAAAACCCACCCCAAAAAAAGAAACCCAAGCCAAAAAAAACAAACCAAGCAAACAAAACCACCAAAAGAAAAGAGAAGTCCATGCAAGCATGTGAATTGTGGCTCCCCATATAGTGAAGGATTAGGAAGAGATGTCAACAGTTAAAATTAAGCCTACCTTTACAAGGAGTTACTGAAGGGGATGGCAAGCTTGGAGTAGATGCAGTTGAAGAGTTGAGCTTTTCATCACTGAGACTGAAACTATTTCTGTAGAGTGAATCTGCACCTGTAAAAAAAGCAACATTATAAAATAAACTTAACACCTGATGCATTTTTGCAATATAATCCCAATGCAGCCTTTCCTCTATAGACTTCAAAGTCTGTAGAACTCACGCTTACAGACTTCAAAACCAGGTGAACAAATAATAAATAAACCCTGTATTGTGTGAAGGATGTTACTCCCATTCTTATTTTTGCTCCCACTGTACTGTTAAAAAGAAAGCAGCCCTAGGATCAATCCTTATCCCCAGTAAGGAAAGTGTTAGCTTTCCCTGAAGTCAGCATCATTTGAAAAATTATACAGAAATCACAGGTAGTCCACATCAACTAAATTAGACCTGGTAAGACCTGCCTAATTCACAATATTCTGGGAAATTCTGTTACTTAATTTTTTACAAAGCAAACACACCACTTTCTCCATATATTACTCTGTTGCTTTAAGTCTTGTATTCTAGTATGGCATTTTTAATTCTCTTTTATTCTGTGACTCTTTGGAGGTCACGAAGAAATACATTGATACACAAGATACCCTGCAATCTTATTTCAGGTGATCTTTCAAAGAAAGCCTTATGTGCCCTAGAAAGGAACAGAAAAGGTTCCAATATAATTTTAATGTTCTTGAAATGTAAAGGAGGCCTTACACTCTGAAAGTATCAAAAAGTATCTTTATCCCATCTTTTTTCACACAAGAAATTACACGATGTACCCCAAGGGCACCCCAAGTACTAGTCCTGGCTCCACTGGAAAGAGGCATTGTCATTGTGCCAGAGACACTGAAACTGCTGGTCCTGGAGTTTCGAGGCAGTGACCTGAAAACTGCAGTTCTACAGAAAGAAACCATTGTGATACAAACATGTCAATGGTCTCCCTTTATCTGGCACATTGCCTAGGACAGAAATGTATGTCTCACTCTGCGGGGTGGTGACTACACTGCTTGCCCTTGAGGCCAGCAGTTCTGCTGCCTGCAGCACACAGCATTTGTCCCCACAGCCTCTCAGTGGCTACACTGCAGCACCAAGTCCACCCAAGAGAGAACTCTCACACTTCCTTGGATGCCTGTTCCATTTGCTGTGCCAAGAGAGGACTGCCTCAGTTAAATTAAGGGTGTCTGGATGAATTGGCCAAAGAGGGCAGGAGCACAGCTTGCCTTGCCAAGATCTGCACATCAACACCTCCACTGAACATTGCCACGATGCCTCCAGGCAGCAGACAGAGTCCATCCTCTTGCAGACTACTCCTTTGCCTCAAGTTTAGGTGTCTTTGGGAAGAAGGGTGTGTGTCCACACCCCATCTCCTCTAGCCCTCTGTCCTTTCCAGCACAAAAGCTCCTTCCACAGGAGCACACTGCTACAGTGACAAGTCAGACCAGACAACTGCACCTAGGAAGCCTCGCAGATCTTTCCTCAGCCATAAAAGCTGATTTGTTTGTTCTGTGCTGCCTTCCAAGCTTACCTCTGTTACAATACACACTGAAAAAGCTTGGGGGAAAAGCTTCAACCTGGAATATTTTCCTCTTTCCTGTGCATTTTGGCCCAGCCTTGTGCTGTATCTTTCAGCTTGCTCTGCCACCAGCTTGGATCCTGGTCCAGCAAACACATTACCCACAGCACCAGCAAACATGAGGGATGATGTGACTGATATCTGTCAGCCATCACTCAGTGTTTCTTGTTTATAGAGATGGGTATGTTTCTTCAGGCTACCCTCTAATTGCAATTTTTTTTATCATCTTCACTCTTAAGAAGTGCCTGCTCTCTCTAAACTTGAGCAGATCAAAACCAATCTACTTGAAACTTCAAATACAAGAAAGGCTTAATGAATACAATGCAGAACTGAGATAATTTTAGATAGAAAAATAGGGGGAAAAGATAAGCAATTTTAAAAGGAGCTCCTAAAAACAGTGGGAAAAATGTAACCTCAGGGTGAGAGAAATCTGACAGTGCCCTGCAATGATGTGTACCACCAGTGCTGTACTACACCACATGAATCCCATATGTTAATTGATACTTTCTCTCCATTAAAGGAACGGCAAATTTCCTCCTGAAATCAGCTTACAAAACATTTTTTCCTACTAAGGACACATTGTTTTCAGCCAAGATGCAAACCTCAGTGACCAAGAAACACAGAATGGAAAATTCTAGCTGCTCAGGACAAAACTCCTACCATCACCAAAAAGCCAAGTAACTTGTAGTAGCTCACACAAACAGTGCTGTAGCCAAGACTGCAATTCACTGAAACACTGACAGAACAGACCAAAGATAAAACACTTTCCAGGCTATTTATCTGAAAAGAGGAGAACAAGAATTTCCAAATTAATTCATCTTTTAAAGGTTTTACAGCTCACTGAATTAATAAAAAAATACAGAGAAGTATGGTTATAAATCTGAGTATACATCTAATGTGAAAACTGTGCTACTAGCATCCAGACACCAAATGTAGCAAGGCTGGGAATTTACATTGCCAACCAATCCTTCTCATATGCAAAATCCAAAGCTCCAGTTATTCTTATTTACAGATTGATTAAAACACTCTTTTTGTGCTTGTGAGGACAACTCAAATTGCAAAAGCTTTAGTAAACCATTAAAATTGGCTACAAACTATTCACATAACTCTTTCTGTATATCCATGTGCACATCGAAGCTAGCAGACACCTTTGATTCTTTCTGTGTTTTTCTCTTCATCATCCTTCTATAAGCAGTTGAAAGTACTAACTGCTTACTTTGCAATGTATTTACACCAGAAAATGTTATTTCATACTGGCTTCCTCAAACTTTATGCTGGGAACTGGGTAAAGATAAAATATGACAAACTGTTTAAAGATCTGAATGTTTTTCTTCCAATCTCAAAAGGGGAAATGTTTTCACATAACAAGTGTTATCTTCTGATGGGTTGTAATAGTTTCAGGAGAATATCAACATTTATCTTTCTCAAGGCAAAAATATACTTTAGCTACTGACTGTGGCTTATTCATGCCACCCAGCATCAGAAATTCTGGTGATGTAAGGAGGAATGCATTGACTCCACCAGCAAGGTCATCATAACTGCTGAAAACAATGTACTGTTAAAAAATACTTGTGACATCCATCCAGAAAAATATCCTCTTTGGCAAAGTGTGGCTGTAGGGCAGAAAGCTCTGGGAAAAGGACACTTCAGTCTCTGCTCCCTACCAGCTGCCACAGCCAAGATTTGCTCATTCACCTCCAATAATGGCCCTTGGAAGAGTTCCACTGCCAGACAAATACAACATCCTCTGCAACCCAGTAACCAGAGGCTGATGCCAGGGATCTCATTGCTGCTGTCCTTCCTCATCCAGCCCCTTCTCTCCCACTGCACGTTTATAATTCATTACTTATTTTTCACTTTGTACATTGATTCTTGTCCCTGTGTTTATATATAAACTATGCCACTTCAGCTGTTCAAGAAACAACAAAACCCAGACCTTTTTTTTTGCCTCTTATAAAAAAAAAAAAAGCCTTAAAATCTGAGAGTTTTGTTAGTGAGTTGATTTACATCAGTCAAGCTACACTGCAAAATTAGGGGGTAGGATTAAATATGGGTGCATTTTACTTTGGCAAAGTAATCTGTAGTTAGTATAACTTTGCTGTTCCTGTATATGGTTAAACCACAGAAGAAACCAGGGCAATACCATGTAAATATAGAATGTCCCCACAAAATGAGCAATTGAAAGGTTCTCAGCAGTCATTAACTACAGGAGAAATACCTCAAACTTTTCATTTTAAAGCAGACACTGGAAAAGTTCATCTGTATAGCTTCTTTAATATCATGCTGTTTCTAGTAGTATAGTTCAAGATACCAACTCCAGTGCTCTTCAAAATTGTAACATTTTTACTGGAGTTTTCAGTGAGAAAAGTTTTTGGGGAAAAAATTAAACCACATCCCTAAAGCTTTGAAAGAAGCTTTACAAATCCACTCAGGTGTCTACAAACAATGAATTTATTATAAAACAGTAACTCAGCATTTAATGAGCAGACTGCACAACTATTTCCTAACAGAACACAGCCTACTTGCAAAAAAAAAAAAATTTGGAAATTTTAATGTCACTGATAGAAGTGAGAAATATTCATGACACAAAAAGCTTGTTTCACAACACATGTTTCAGCCCTCAAGGACAATGTTTATTTTTATCATCAACATCACAGTTACACTTGGCTGCATTTATTTTTGTGGGGATTTGCCTAGCGAACAAACATCTGTTCCAAGACTGACAAAAAAATAACACCTTTTTGCTATTGACACATCTAAGCATCATTATTTAAAGGATTTCAAATCACATAGCTACAAGAACGTGATCCAGGAAGCCTAAAATCCAGATGTACAAGCATGTTTTCTGATTACATACAAAACTTACCTTTCCACTCCCCCCATGCTTACAATCTACAGGGCAGTTTCCAACTCCATCTTTCCCATTACTAATCTGCCTTTCTAAGGAGTAAAAGAAATGGGTGTGCTGGAGTGGCAAGAATGGGAAATCTTACTAAAATGTGCATTTCCTAGCACACTGAAATACCTGTAGAGAAGGCTATGCACTTGAAACTTCCAGTCTTTCTTCCCTTTGAACACATCAGTAATACAATAAAACTTTATTTCTCAGATCACTAAATAAAAGGGTATTTCTCCAGAAGAGTCTCAATTTTTTTTTCATTATAAATATTGTATTGCCCTCTTGTTTGAGACAGGCTGTTGGAAGATCACAGACACAACCTACCTCCTTTTCATGTTACAAGACTGGCATTTGCTGCAAATACCAAAGGCTCATCTCACAACTCACAGCAGATGCCTGTAGAAGAGCCTAAGAGTGGTGCAGCCACACAGTGATTGTTTCAAGGTAAACTCTACCAAGTTCTCACCATGCACATATAAGTGTCTTTTCTGAGACAGCAGTGGCATCAGCCCAAGCAGTCCTCAATGGCCCCATCCCTCCAGCCAGGATTTTATCGAGTTATTTTTGAGTATGTAAAATTTTAATGTCATGAGACCTTAAAGCAATATCTTTAACAGTTTAACTGTTCATGAAAGAAATAACACCTCAGTTCTTTGAAACATCCTAATTTAATTTGATTTCTGCATACTGGTGAGGTAGCAATCCTTTCCTAGAGTCACTTAGGATTTTCTGGAAGACTGTCTTGTCCCCACCCTAAACATCTTTTTTTTTTTTTTGTTAGCCTAGTGTCCCAGTCTATTTAAGCATTTGGAAACTATTTTACATCTTCAATCATTTCTGCTGCCTTTTTCTTCACCTTCTTTTCAGTCACATATTACAAGACTGTCAATGTAAAAAGGTTTTTCAGGGTGAATGGTGCAGTACTAACAGTGGCTGATGCTTCATCTCTGGACAGCCTAGGCATTAGCACAAGGAGACATCCACAGCCACAGCCATATAACCACAAGTGCTGGCAGTGCACCAGGCACTGAGTGTTAACAGATCCTGCTCACCCCCTGCACCTACTTGACTTTAAAAATCTTAAAATTAGGAGTTCTAGATGCACTCAGGATTTCTTTGTTGTGTTTAAAAGCCAGAAGGCATTGCTCAGAAATAATTTATCTATCCCTAAAAACTAACTAAAAGAAACACTGCAGGCTGTATGAGGGCAAGAGTTGAATAGATGCATTTGTTTTGCAATGCTTTTAACAGAGAGGCTGGAAGCTGAAGAAGAATTCTCAAGAAAACATGGAGCTACAAGTGTCAAACATTTCTGAGAGCAAAACAACAGATTATGATTTAGGTTTTCAGTGTTATTGCAACTTTGGCCCAAGAAACACTAAAGCACTTCCCTTCTCAACCTCTCATAAAGTTCAGCTTTCCATTCATTATCCAAAGCCTAAACTTGGAAGACTGTCCTGACACTGCCATATACTGTACTGGCACAGGACACTGACTGGGCATGCAAATCACCCAGGCAAGCCTGCACTTTCCTTTGCAAGCTTATTCCAGCACAAGAAGACAATGCCATCCATAAGTTCATTAACACAGCTGCAGCTACACTGGATGCTTCTGCCAGCACAGCACTCTCCAGCACAAATCCTATTTTATCACAGCCAAAATATGCTGTAAATAGCAAGAGTTATAAAGTATTCCTCAACTTAGAAGTCCCAGCATGATTAATAACCTAATGAACAAAGCTGCTATGCTTAAATTCATTTGAATACATCAGGTTGAAACATAACTGGTACTCACTCACAGCCCAGCAGCTCTGCAATGCTGGAGTAACTCAGCAGTTGCATCATGATTTCCAGCACTGACCCAGTCAGCTGTGGTGGTTAATGTAATACCCATGGGCCAAGATCATCACACACAGCTGCACACAGGAGCCTCTCTGTTACTGCAGGGTCTAGAGTCCATTGTGCTACAGGCAAAGCTTCACCCCAGCCAAGCCAGACCTTGGCCAAAGACCTTTCAGTCAAATGACAGGACAAGATGTGGGAGAACAAAGTACTATCACACCCATTTTCCAAATAGAGTCTTCAAAACCCAACTTTTTCTTAAGAGCCTGAAATATGTAATACGATAATTTAAATTAGTATTTTTGGAGCTAGCTCCCTCAGGAAATGTTAAGGATAAAGGAATATTTGTAGAATTAACTACATTGACAGAGATCTTTTGTAAATTTTTCTGTTAAATTAAATGGGCTCATCCTCATGGCAGAAACTCCAGGAGAAGAAAGGCTTTCCTTACTCTACTAAACAGTATTTTTCAAGTATTACTGCTTGGCATCTATTGGTAGCTTCTCATAAGGCTGAATTTAAGGCTTATTCAGGGGCACTGAAAAAAAACAGTGGTAAATTCAAAATGTTTCCTCCCCTTGCAGTTCAATCCCTGACTGGAAAGGTATCACTGCAGGGGTGGCCAAGGGATACATGTGCCTAACCTTGAGCCACACCACATCAGTTAGAGGATTAGATTAAACAAACGACAGATAGCACTAAAACACAATAGTCTGAAGTGTTCTATACACACATGATAAAGTGTATTTGCAATAGCCATGGTGCTGGATAACAGTATTTTACAAAGATGTAAAGAGCCTTCATGAACGAGAAGATCATTCAAACTATCTGCAGATAATACAGTTGCTACAGATTTGTGTTATCAGAACTTGCTCTTTCAGCCCAGTCACCCCTTGATTCTGCAGTGGTATTTTAACCTAAGCCCTACCATGGGAAGAACAAGGTCATGAATTCAGCACTACACTGGCTAACACCAAATGACATCAAAGGGAAAACAAACCTGGAGGAAAAGAAAATACTTGAGTCTGAACAGAAAGAACCTGGGTAAGTAGGCAACTCCCTGCATTTATTCTTAAAATAGATGTAGGGAGTGTAGCTGGATTACATCAGACACTAGAGCCTGTTTTATAAAAGGGGCTCTTTATAAATCTGCAATTCCTCTTCAATCCTACTCTAACTTCAAAATAAAAATTTGATTGCACTGAATGACTCTTTTAGGAAGAAGTGTTTTACCAGACCTTTCCTGAGCCATGGGCAGAGCACGGTGTTTTTGTTTCCCTTCCCTTAAACATATCCTCACAGTCTCTGGTGCACCCTCCTGGTCCCACATATGTCAGTGTCCAGGAGACAGTGATTTTGATTTCTCCAGAGCCACCTTTCACAAGATGCATCACCAAGGGAGGAACTCAAGCATAGGATGGCATTTGGAAATTTGACAAGCTCCTCATATAAGATCTTTGAAGACTTTGCACAGAGCCATCAAATCCTGTCTATCCTATTAACCCACAACTATCTTCAGCCTAAATCAGTGCAGATTTGCCACACAGATTTTGATTTTGCAGATCTTCCTGAAGATCTGATCTGCCTGTCTACATAAGCATGCTGTTTTCTCACCAGGCCTTCTGCCTTGCCAGAGAACACCATCACCTTCCTCCAAAGATCCATCTTGTCAATTCAAATAGAGCGATTTTAAGCAGTTTTCAAGATTTAAGTTTTGTGAACCACAGCAGATAGCTATCTGTAGTTAGCATTTCTCCATACAAGAATAACTTCTTGATACTGGGTTGGGGGTTTTATAATTTTTCCCAGCAGTAGTTTATTTCACTCTATCATTACAAGTGTCTCCATTGTGAGACACTAAGTATTTGTGAGAGGTTAACACATCACAGCAATGAAGACTGAACAAGAAACAGTAACACTAGGGCTGCCAGTTTGACTCAGTTAGGGCAGGTTTCACCTTGCACACCCTCAGCCATCCAAAAGACAAATGTCCAGTCTAAATTAGGCACACGTTTTTAAATCTATCTTGGAGGTAGAGAGATACTTAGAAGGAGTACTATACCCAATACATTATGAAACAGCAAAAGAGCATCTTGATCCATGTACTTCCACTGACTACAGAAAAGACCCAAAGGCAGCGCTAGGCAAGGTATCCAAGTTCAGGGCAGGTAAAACAATACCTGTCAACGAAGTGAATAATATCCAAGTTGATGAAATAAAGGGCTCTGATAATCTGGAGAAGCAATGCTCTCACAGCTTAAGTACTCAGGAGATAGCATTAGTGTTTTAGCAGTAAGTCAACAGAACTGCACCTTGAGGCCCTGAACTGATAAAGAGGCAGGACAGAAATTAGAGAAGCAGCTTTATTATAAATAGCCGCAAAACAGGTAAGTTTCATCAAGCTCCCCATACAGTTAGGAATCTCAACAACAAAAGAACAAAATGAAAACCAAAAAAAAAAAAACCACCCCAAAAACCAAACCAAAATTGGTTATAGTTTGCTTAAAGCAGAACTTCTGAGAAAGTATCTACTGCAACCAAAGAGAACAGCAGTTTCCAGCCTCTCTGTCCGGAACAAGAAAGATACTTTCTCTCCCTGATTAGTAAAGCCCGTAAGAGAGGTTGAACTTTTTTCCAAGTTCGAAAAAATTTAGTTCTGTATTTTCTTGCTCCAAGCAGCTTTCCACCCCTCCTGTTCCATGCCTTGCACACAGCATTCATACACATCTAGTGTACTTGGGCACAAAGTAGCTTAAAATTAGCACCTCTGAAACAGTGCTAACACTGTCCTCCATCCAGCTGGATGGATGGATGGATGACCATTCTTATAACAGGAAATCTGGGTGAGTTTCCACCTGCTGTGGAAAGCGCATTCTGGCTCGTTCTCTCTCTGCAGGTAATTCCGGTTGCCCAGACACAGCGGACGCTCGCCGTGAACCAAGAGCCACCTCTCCCTGCAGAGATGGGGACGTGCCGCTGTCCCGCAGCCGGCTGGCAGCCCGACCTGCGCCCGGAGGGAGCTTTTCAGGCTCCCCTCCGTTCGACACCAGAGAGCACAACCAGCGGGGCCAGACTGCGCATCCCTGCGACTTCTAACCCAGACTGCAAACGCCCAGGCAGGGCTTTTATAGAAACAGGCGGGTTCCCTCTCCCGGCTCCCTGCCCCTCTCAAAGAGGGCGATGTTCTGGCTCAACACCTGCTCTGAGGTCGCTGCCCGCCCGCTGCTCGCCCCGGCACAGCCGGACACTCACTCTCCGAGTCGCTGAGGCCACTGTCGCTGACGCTGGCGCTGCTCCGCCGCTTCATGCGCTCCAGGTGCTCTCCGTAGAAGAAGCGGCGCCGGCCGGCGGGGCAGGAGAACTCTGCCAGCACCGCGTCGAACTCGCCCAGCGCCTCGGCCAGGCCTCCGCCGTCCTCTCCCGGCACTGCGGGGCAGCGGCGTCAGAACAGGACAGGACTGGCCCGGCGCTGCCCGACCCCGACCCCCGCCCGCCCCGGCAGAGGGAAAGGGAGGGAAGAGGAGGGAAGGAAGGGGTCCCTCGCTCCCTCCCGCCCGCTCAGCCCGCCGCTCCCACCTTGCCCCGCCGGGCGCTGGGCTGCAGGAGACTTCATGGCGGCGGGCGGAGATGCCCCAGCGCCGCTGCAGCCTCCCGCCGCCAGCCTGAGCGCCCGGCAGCGCCGCCGCCCTCTTATAGCGCGGCGGGCCGGGCCGGGCCGGGCCGGGGCGGGGCTGGGCGGGGCTGGGCTGGGCTGCCCTGCCCCCGGGCGGTGTAGGTGCCCTGGCCGCCTGTCCTGACGCCGCAGCCCCGCCAGCAACAGCGCCGCCGCCAGCCGGAATGTCGCCTGTCGCCCTCCACTCGCCACCGGGATCGCGGCTCCTTGGGGATGAGCGCGGGGCGCTGACCCCAGCAGCGGCTGTGTGCAGGGCTGCTGCCGAGGGAGGATACAGCGGGCTCAGAGGGGCTGCGAGGAGGGACTGTCACGGGAAGGCAGCACTGGGTCAGCCTCACCCAGCCCCGCCACTGCCAGCAGCACCAGGACACACAGCAGGATGGGGAGGCAGCAGCTCGCTTGGAGTGAGCCTGTGGCTTTGGATGCGACAGCACTGCTGCTCGCTCACCCCCGGGATCCCCCTCCTTCCCCATCCTCGTGGCATTGTGCTGGCATCTGTCCGTGCTTATTGTCCTGCTCCGTGAGCAGTGGACACGGTCAGGGGGCAAGTGGGACAGTTAATCCCAAAGGATGACCCGAGGAGAAGAGCAGGTGGCAGGGGACATGCAGGGAGTACTCAGGCATAGGGGGCCATGGCCCCAGGTGCATCAGCCAGGATGTTCTCCAGTGGAGAGCTTTCCGTGTTTTTAGGAGGAAGATACAAGCACTTGTCCCGAAGTCACGTTAACCTGATGTTTACACATGCCGTAGCTACCGAGCATTGCTCTTGTTCTGCCTCTTGCTCGTTTTAAATGTGAGCTGTCTGAGCAGCTAAAATACCCATTCTGTTAACTACTCAATGGAGACGACTGTCATGTTGAGTTACAGCCAGAAATACTGAAAACAGACATCAGGTGCTATTCCATGAGAACGCGTCAGGAGCTATGATTTTGTTTGGGTGCTGATGAAAATATTTAGAATAAGAAGAGTCAGGGAGAGGTAAGGAAAAACATCTCTGAAAATTTTCAACATTTTCAGACATGCTGTCATTGCTCCTGCAAGATACAAAATGAGCAAAACAATATTCTAGACAATAGAACAGATTTGTTCACCTCTCCTTACTGGCTGATATGGAGGCATTTATTTATTTTTGCAATGAATCAAAAGAAGTTCTCATGGTGAAGTTCAATTGTTATTTATTTCATGACTTCCTCCTCTATGTGGTCGTCCTCCGTTTTTCTTTCTGCTAAGAAAAGTGTCTCCAAACAATCCTTTTTAAAGACCATAGTGACACAGATGGAAAGCAGGGTTAAAACCAGGGGACAGGGAGATACAAGGGCATGACGTCAGTAACACAAGCAGGATGAAAAACAATGGATGCAAGGCAGAAAGGGAACTGTCAAGGACGTGACTGGGTACAGCTCACAGCCCAAAAAGACAAGGACCTGGCCCTGCAGCTGAAGTCAAATCTCTTTTGCTCAATCACATATGATCAACCCTACCTGTACCACACACATCCTCACCGAGCACTGCTGCTTGGTCTAGAGCACAGCCTGGCTACTTAGGGGCAAAATATGTTTGAGGTCAGGCTTGAATCTGCCCATTTTCTGAAGAATCAGATAAAACAACCAAAGGCTGAAATTTTCCTGTGCCCTTCCTGCTATTTCTTGTAAAGGTGGTCAAGCAATCTCACAGCCTTTTGGGACAGGGTCTGAGGTCACATCGCAAAGAAAGAGCACAAAGGGGGATGAAGCTGTACAAGAAGGCTCGAGTTGCTTGGGGCTTTGCTGCCACAAAAAGGGGAATCACCTGCCTACTTCTCCCTTCTTATTCTCCCAGCCTACACCTTCTGCATGTCTTTTGAGCAGGTTTTTCTCATCTTCTGCTGAGCCAATTCAATGTTAGAACAGCAGAAAACTAATCCAGCAAGAGAGTGATTTTCTGTTGAACTGAGTTGCATGGCCTCAGCTCAGGGAGCTAATAAAAGGAGGGTGTGGATAGGTGGGGGGGGGGGGGGAAATTACTGTTTCCATGTAGGGATGTAAGAACTTTTCCCTGGCATTCTCTTTAAATTATTATTTTACACTCAAATTCACCATTTTCAGAATAATTTCTAGGCATGTTGAAGAAATTATTCCATAAAGTTCCCTTCTTTACAGCCATGTGTTTGGGAAGTCTTCTTTTCTTAAAACAACCTGGGCTTAAAAATCCCTGCTTGTCTTTACTGCTCCACAGACTAATCTCTTAAAATTTCTTTCAGTAAATACTCATGTTTTCTCCTAAGCAGCCTTGATTCTGCTGAACACATCTGATACTCAGCTGGTGAATTTTAATTTTCCACATAAACCATTAGCTTATACAAGAGGAAGCAAAGGTTGACTTTTATGCTATCGGTTCTATGTCAAAGACCATGTAACCATGCACATCTGTAAATATTCTTGAAAGGCCCCAACATGCTCCAGCTGCACCAGCTGCACTTTTGCCACTGCTGCCAACACGAGCAGCCCACATCTGGCAAAACGAAGAAGTCACTTTTAAGTGCAGTGCCCTGAAACGCTGCAGGCTGACACGCCTGGCTGCTCATGTTTATGGGGAGAAACATCCAACACAACTCCTAATGTAAACTTCAGCTACTGAATCCCTCCCATTTTCTGGGCAGCCGTCCAAGCTGTATTTAAAGTGAATTTCTTCTTGACCATTCGACACAGTGTCTCCAGATCCTCCTCAGCTGGTGACGCGATGTTTACAGTGGTTTCCTACTGCATTTTTAACCTCACAAACTTGTGAGCCACATAGCTATTTAAATCAACAAATCCTGCCTGTAAATGTGCTTCAGGGAAAGGCTTTTTAAACAGACACTTTGATATAGCCAAGCTGCAAGGCTTGTGAAGTATTAGTTTTCTAAACAAAACACGGGGTAATTTGGGACACAACACATTGTGTTGCTACACCAAAGAGGCTCCTTGGATGGGTTTACAAAGGCATTGGTGCTGCAGGTTGAATAATCTAGTTGCTTCCAAAGCATGGCCCAGAGATGCCTACAGATCCATGAACAACTTTTGAGACATTCATATAAAACAGGAAAAAAAAACCCAGAAAAAGAAATTTACGGGAAATAGGTTAAAATTCACGGTACATGTGCAGCACCACATGCACATACACAGAAACTGGAACTGCAGAAGGGGGAATCTGCAAATCTGAAATGACTGAAAGGTTTTTGTCTAACGAATAATTTCTTTTCACCACTTTGAAGATCAAGAATATCCCAAAATATCAGTCCTGTTGAGTAAACACCATGTTCCCACAGTTAAAAGCAGATGTTTTGTGAAACCCACACCTGCCTTCTCACTGGTATTGATACTAGACAAAAGCCAGAGTGCCATATCCCTGCCCATGGAAGCAGCCTGGGGTTTTGAATATTTAATTTTCACAAGTCTTTTAATATTTATTAGTCTATGAAAATTATAATTCTTTACATAAGTAACAATACCAAGTCATTAAAGTAGATAATTTAAAACCTGGCAATGACAAACAACAGCCCATCATCGCCAAACTTCTAACTGAAGGAAACAAGGGAACCCAAAATTTAGACAGCTGTCAAAGAGAAAACTGAAAAGTGCCGGAGGATGAAAAAGCACAGGTGCCAGTCAGAGTGACACACAGGGAAACCCAACTCCTTGGGCTGCAGAACAGGAATAGAGCAAACATCATCAGCATAACTTGTCTCACTGTGCAGCACATCATGACTCTGCCCTCAGGATGCTCGTTTGAAGGGACACAAAGGGTGACACTCCAGACTATTTTATCTTTCTAGGTGGAATTGCCTATGTGAGTTAATTGCTAAACTTGTTTTGTACCTGGGTTCTCCAGCTCAGAAAGGTGGAGGAGCAGCAATGTCAGGGCCTTGCTGCATTTGTCTTGGCAGGCTCTTTCCAGTACCAGTGTGCCTGGAGCTCGAGGCTCTTTAGATCTCTCAACCCTAACCCTAGCTGTAACCCTAACTCAATCCTGTCAGAGATGAGCCATGCATTTTACATGCCTAACTACCATCCAAGGTGTTTTGCTATGTTTGCTGCTGGCTGGGCTAAATAAAAGCTTATGACCTGTAGCTCAATCCACAACACTAGTGGGAAGAGTGAGCGACTTACAGTCATATATTAATCTTGAAATATTGTCAAATGAAACAATCTTTTGTCAGAGGTCTTTCACAGGACTTTACTTCCTCTTCTCCTGATGTGCTCTGTAGACCTTATACTGAAACCTGGAGTTATTACAGACTGATGCAGTTCCTTTTGGTTTTCTCTCTGCCCTTGGTTGATGCACAGTGGATGCAAACTCAACTCATGGACCTCCTCACAGCCACTCACAGCTGTGGCCTTGTGAGTAAACCATACACCTTCCTGCTGAATTCTGCCAAAACCTAAACTCACTTTCTCTGGGCCATTTTCCTTCTAAATTTTCTGCATGTCAAATTAACCTCCTAAATGTGCACACAATATAGCCTGTGTCTCTTGCTCTGTCTTTCAGTAACTAGAGGCAGAGTCTCCAAATTTCTCTTGAAGTTTTGAATGGATGTGTCTAAATAAATTATTGACACTGAAACATATTTATGGATTTAATCACTATTGTTGCAGTTGGATTAAAAGTAATTTAAAGTGATAAAGTAGAATTGTAACCTATATTGACATCACTGGAATGTAGAGTTGAGTGTTGAGCTTCTGTCCACAGTGAAGAGATATGCAAAACCACTAAAGACTGAATGTTCTCGGTCAAGGGACTTTGGCTGAGCACTGCATGGGAAAGGGAGAGAAGTTCAGATAAGGAGAGGGATGGTAGTGAATAAAGAAGAGATAAAGAAGTCTCAAAATAACTGCTTGCTGCATTTTTGAGAGAAAATTAAAGGATTAGTGTCACTTAATGAAAAATATGTTCATAATACAAATTTTACTTGGGACCATAGGAATTTCATCTCCAGCTGACTTCTGGTGATTTCAGTTTCTAGGCGTTTTACTTGTGCTTGAGCTGGCTTCTTTTGGAGTAAACTGAACTGAAAGATCAGCCCAAATGTACCCCAGCTTTACATGTGACTTGTAGGTTCCAACCAAAGTCTTGGACCTGCAAACATTAATTTTTTTTCTTCTGTACTCAGGAAAGTACTCCCTGAATGCATGTTCTTCTTTTCATTAGTGTAACTTAAAGCTAACTTTTAACTGTTTGGTCATAAGAGACAACTGCTAACAACTTAATTCCTGGTCACATTTGCAGAAACACCTTTTATATTGAGCTATGAGACAAGACCTTTTCCTCTTTTCCACTTTTCCTCATTGGTCACCAATTTTTTTCCAATGATGCCTCTATTTGTTTAGCTAGTGCAAAACATAAGCTACATCCTAAGAATAGAATGTGTAGGAGCAAAGCAAACTGAATGGATTGCTTTATAAAATTAGAGCTACAAGAGTTACTGGGCTGTAATAGATATTACAGCCAGGTTTGAGGGAAAGTTCAATCTTGAGTTCACTAAAAGTCACCGTAAAACTTCATGCCCCTCAGAAAATCCTCAAAATCCAACTGGACAGAGCATGCTCTGACTGTATATAGGGAGTAGATAACCTAATAGTGGCAATGGAGAGAGGTAAGAAGCTCCTTTTCAGAGTGAGATCCCTTCAGATGTAGGAGAAACCCATCAAAACACTGCTTGAAAGCTCTACTAGCATTCCTGGATCTCAATGCAAGGGATTGGGTGTTATCTGGTAGTCTTTCCCCTGCAGTGCAAAGGAGCAACCAGAGAACAAGCAGAGAGAAGTAGACAAAAAGCCAAGAAAATGTGAGCAAAGGGACCATGGCAGTGAGCCAGGAGGGGGAGAGAGCCTGGCATTTGGAGTGCTGTGTGGCAATTAGAGGTGAAGAAATTGCCTCTATTCTGGCTCTGTGTTCAGGAAAACAAGGCTGTGCATGTATCCTTTGCATGGGGAGATTGCACATGAGACTCTGCTTAAGGCTGAATGGAGGAAAGACTTTGCTCTTCTTCCATTACGTACTACCTCAGCTGAAGTCATCCAAATGACTGAGTAGCAGTAAACATCAGTTTTAAAGTGTAATGTGGAAAAAAAAAGGAAAAAGCATACATATGAATGCAATGTGAGAAATTTGTTTCCTGTGTTAGGCTGTGGGCTCTGGCTCAGGGCAAACCACTATTTCTATCTCTACCTGATGTTGCTGGCACCATACCAGGGTCCATGTAAATTAATGTGCTGGATCAGGAATTCGAGAAGCTGAATTCTTCACTTTTCTGCCAGTGCTTCAAAACCTTTCATGAATACCCCTCCATCAAGAAAATTGTACTATTTCAAATGAAAATGAAAAACAGTTGTTGTTTTCCACCTACTTTGGCACTGAATTGTTGATAAATTGAGGAGTTAGGAACGCTGGATACTGTGCTACTTTAGAAAAAAATGTTAATTTTGTCCAAAGGAGAAGGAATGTTGACTCAAGAGTTTGTGATTACATACAAGAAAGAAAAATGGAAATTTAAGGCTTGAGAGTCTTGTATTTAATGAAAAATATCTGACACACAAGCAACATTGGAAGCAAATTTAAAGTCTTGTGAAGTCAAACATATAAGGGAGCTCTTATGTATTAAAATAATAAGTTATCTCTCCTAATTTATCTCCTCCATTAGTAAAGGTAGTGAATTTTCCTGGCAGATATATTTCACAGCAATGTTATTTGCTGTGACTAAAAATGGCATATTCTGTATTTTCCTATTGTATTTCACACACTCACATACACAGAGCCTGTTTGGCTCCATCATCTTGTACTTCTTGTCCAACGCTGTTTGAGGACTGTGTGTTTCCAAAGCCTTAAATCTGGCCAGGAAATAGAGTTTCTAAATGGATGTCATTAATAATGATAACAAAATAATGATACAATGATAATAAAAAATACTTGTGGCCAAAATACCTGGCCAAAAAGATACTAACCACATCTAAAGGAATAAAAATATTCCTTGCCCAAGAATTCTAATTAGATTTTCCTGGGAACACTGAATACCCTCTGCGTTTTGTGGTGATGTCTTGGTTTGTTTTTAAAAATGTACATGGGTTTCCATCTTGTTGTTCCTACTTGTCCTTCTGTGACTAAACCAATATTTTGGTTTTTCCGTGGTGTATTGCATTAATCTCAAGGAAACTTAGACCAGTATAGCCACAAGAATGGGGAAGTCAGGAATGGCAGAGGGCACTGGGTGTTCTTCCCATCCATCCCACTGAAGCAAACTACCAAAACAAAATAAGGCTGACAAAATCAAGCCTTACTTTCCCTCCAATGCTCTGTTGGCTGTAAGGCAGTAGGAGGCAAAGGGAGAAGTCAAGACTGCTTGTTTGCTGAAGGCATGTGGCTACAGAGGTCAGAACAGGAGAGGAGCTCTTCAATTATTTGTGTTGCAGTAGTGCCAGTCATGGACCAGGACCCCATTGAGTCAGTCACCATACAAACGTGGAACAAAAGCGGTAATCCTTGAGCTTTGGTTACCCAGTAATTCACCCCTCTTTAAGGGATGGGGATTTGCATATTTATGGTTGGGAAATAACCATGTTTTAGCCCATTGGAGCCTCTCCTGTTCCGAGTGCACAGGGGATTGTGTAGATGGGAAGAAAAGAATCAGTGTTATAGCCACTGACCATGTACTGCACCCAGCCCTTTCCTCTGAGTGAGGCAACTGCACTTCATTTTAGGAATAGTTATTGAGCCCTGGGTTTTTTCCCCATTTTTCTCAGCTTCAAATAATTTTTGTGACACGCCATAGCAGCATCCTGTCTTCGTCACAAATGAAAGTTAAGTAAACCATGCTCTAATTCTCCCAGCCAGAGGGAGGATCTGTGACAGCAACTTCTTCCATATGCTCATTTTCTATTTTCAACTCTTATTTCATAAATAACAGGCTTTCAGAATTGCTCACTCCATACTGCCCAGCTTTATTAGTTGCATGTCAACAGCAGAGGACTTGCATCCAAAACTAGAGCCAGAGCATTTACACAAGAGGGAAGCAGTTTAAAAAAATAAAAGAACATGAAATGCCATTGAAAAATGCAGGCTTTGCCACTGTAGACCCATAAAAACCACAGCTCTGGGCATCCAGATTTATCCTGCCATGGCACTGAAAAACATTTGTGTTATGCCACTATATCCAGGGTTTCTTGGGCCATAGGTCTTCCTGAAAGCACACTTCAAGGAGCACACACCTACTCAGCACTCATACAGCAGGGTGCCAGGCTTGGCACTTGACACAGATGTGAGTTTCCTGTTAGAGCAAGATTGCAAGCCCTCAGCGAGTAGGAGGATGCAACAGAGGAAAAGAGGTGGTCACCAGAGACAGAAATAGCTCATGTTTTCTGGAGGATCTCTGCAGCCAACTGATATCATGGCAGGCCATGTACCTGTCCAGACCAGCACGGCCACTGCCCACAGTGGTCCTCACTCCTCAGGAAGGCCAGGGCTTCTGTCAACATGGTCAGTGTTCATGGGGAGGTGTCTAATAATAAAGAGCCAAATGTAGAGACAATTTTCTTGTGATCAGTTATTTGTTGCTGCCAGCTCCACAATGCCCCTGCTGCCCAGCCCTGGCTCCTCAGAGATGACCAGGATTGTGAGATTGCCTGGGAAATGTGGTAGGAAGAGCAAGACATGATCATAGCAATCCCAGAAGGATCACAGTTTCTTCCAGAAAAAACATACTTTCTGCCATAGGAAGCAATTGAGAGGAATTTGTACCCTTCTTGAATGGAAGGCCATGTACAAAATATTCAATATTCCACCGATGTGGGGACTGCTCATGAAATATTTGATTAGACATTGCTGTCTTTTCATTGTCTATCCGTCTGTAATTGGTTGACAACCAACGTACTTTTGCCAGGTAAGGTTCATGCTAAACTGCTGTTTTGAATCTGTTCACAGAAGCAAACAGCAAATGCCAGTGCCTGAAGTGGAAAGAGGCTGGACAAATACAGTGGGGAGAAGATAAAAAGATTTTAGCAACACATTGTCAGATAAGCTCAGGAAATCACATGGATACACATCTTTCAGCTCAATGTGTTATAGTCTAGGTCGCACATCAGAAGCAAAAAGAAAATCAGCCTTGCAGATCTCAGTACTGCAAGAATTATTTTTAGATGTCTGGCACCCTGAGGTGCCCACAGCTTTGCACTGAATATAGGGGTGCCCCTAAATACAGCAGGGCTGTCCAGCCTTCTGATTTTTCAAGAATTCATTGCCTACTAAAACAGAAAATCTTCAGTGAAGGCATAGGCTCCCAAAGAGAAGATTGAAACCTATTGTTATGACTGCAGGGCTGTTTGTTTCTCATTGCCTGTCCCCTGGAGACCTGATGGGTCCTTCAGTGTTCACAAATGACACAGCTGAGTGCTGTGGTCCTGAGCAGTGCAGAACAGCAAGGGACTCACTGACATTTCTGCACCACTTTGGGGATGGATACTCTCCAGTGCCAGAGCCAATCACCTGTGCACAGTTTACAACCTGGATTAGCTCTACAACCCCTGAGCAAATGAATCATGCTGTCTCTTACGGATCCCAAAAAAACATATCCATGACAAACCAAACGGCTTCATCCCATGGTATGAATTTCCCTGGACATGTATTTAGACATGCAGGGAGTGTGTTACTAATAGAAGAAAAGATACTCTACCTTCAGGAACTCTCAGAGTTCATTTAAAATAAAATCAAATGCATGGACTAGCTAAAATTTGATTAAACATCTCCAATTACAGTTAAGAGACTCCTTTGGTGCTTGATGCCTTTTGTGGATTCCTGGATGTCTCTTGCAGTACTGTTTACAGAGCCTGGCCTCAAGCAGGTATAGTTTGCTTACATTTACAGATCGGTTTTATGAGCATTTATTACCTGTGGAATAAGCCTTCGTCTCAAACTAGGAGTTCCCTGTGCTAGGCACTGTATGAGGAACAGGAAGACTGTTCCTGCTCTGGTCCTCACTTCCTCCCTTCTGGTTTGATTTAAATGTGACCATCTATCATATGAAATCAGTCCTAGAAATACCATGTATTTCCTTCTTCCATCGTACTGCATACCTAAAATACATCTAGAAACCTCTCAAAACCTGAGCCTCCTCTTCAGTGCTCACAGCACATTCTCAAATACTTTGTCTAGACTTGAAATATGTTTAAGCAGCAAAGTCCAAGGGGGAAGAGACAACATATTTAGTTCATGATAATTTAACTGGAGTGAAGGCCAATCTTCAAGGCCAACACCTTCTGCCTCTCTTCAACAGCCTGAAAGCAGGAACAGGGTTTTGTACAGGACATGGGATTTCCCAAAAGGCCAATATGATCATCTGTGGGCTCAGACACCTTTTCCCAGTGCATCTGTTCTCAGATGGTATGAAGTAAGTCCAACCAACTGTGTTCTCAACTTCAGAGCCCCACATCAATGCCTACAGACAGCTGGGTTATACAAACACGAGTCTGATTCAGACACAGCACACACAAAACAAAGACCTCTCTCCAATGCCTGAAAGGAAGAACAAAGATAAACACTCTCCTATGCTCTGACGACAAAACACCACCTGACAAGACTTCAGCCTTTTGTTACTATGAAAATATTCTGGATGCAAGGCTTCCCTCTAGTGGAAAATCCACAAACTTTTCATTAGGAACTGCAGTTAAGCCATGGAAAAATAAATACCAAAAGTACATAGGATGTTGCTGTTGAAACAGTAAGTGCCGAGTGCATTCACACATGACAACATGATTATGCTTGAACTTTCTGTGTCCCACTTAATGCTTGACCTGTTCTGAGATGCTACAGCTGAAGAGATGTGAGAAACTGCCCCTTTCACCCTAGCTGCTAATTCAGGACTAAACTTTTGCTATCCACACATGTATCAGGTCAGGTTTTTCCATTAGGGCCTGGGTTTTGGAACAAGCTTATTCCTTATGATGAGAAGTTTTTCAGCCTTGGGGTACACCTGCCTGCCCACCTGTGGAAACAAGAGAAGGAAAGAGGGGGTACTCGTAACGAGATGGCAGTACCCTACATGAGATCAAATGCTGGGTCAATGAGTTCTCTTGACATTTATGCTGTTAAAACAGCTGGTTTGTGCAGGGATTAGTGATAGGGATTTTAGAAAAGCGACAACAAACCAGTTCAAAACAAAAGGTTTTCAAAGATCCTGAAAACAAGACAGGTGAGTAAATAAATGTACTGCAATTAATAGCAATAAAAATGAATGCATCCATAGCTTCACATCCAGGCTATGATGGAATTTTGAAGGTGTCACTAAAACCGGTAAAGAGCAAATGAAGCCTCATTAACTTATAGAGCAAGTTACAAAGCAGAGTATTTCACACAATCACAGGGGTGCTACATGAATGCAAAAGCTGCAGAGTATCTCCTGGGGGGATGCAGCAAACCTAAGACCACGGCAGAATTCTGCCCAAGCCTTGTTGCTGCACACATATCCCAGTGTGTAAATCCTACATTCATTACATATTTAGGAAGCACTGCTGCTACTTACCATCATTCTGAGCTCCTCATAAGATGATTTCATAGACCTTGAGGGAGGGCCACAGTGGATCCAGACTGAAATGCCAAGACAGGCAGCTTCTAGCACCAGAAGTGCAGCGTTTTTGATGCCCTGCTAGTCAGCGTGGATAAATCCTGAGCCATGATAGCTCACAGTGCTGACACAGTGTCCCAAGCAGCAGCAATGCCTGTACTGCAATGGAAGAGGAGCTGCCCTGCCTCAGATCACTGCTGCCATGCTTCCCCTGCACTAGCTCTGGCCATTGTCTGATGAACTCATTAACCACCAGAAATCAGAGCAGTCAAAACATAGTAATTTCTATCAGCTCAACAAACCGAATTTAGCTCTTCTCTCTGAACAATCGAATGCTGCAAGGCTTGTTGAGATAAACGAGGTCCTGCATTCTGCCTACAGCTTTGTGTTGCATTTGCGTATTTTCCTTCTGCCTGGACACCTTAAGGTACCAGCAGGTTGTTGGTGTTGCACAGCGCACCCGGCACACCTGCAATGAAGATGAAATTTGGAGACTGGACTGCCAAACATCTGCTACCCCAAGAAGTTCACAACTGCAACAACAGCCGCGAGGAAAACTCAGCAAACTGCATGCCTCCAGTAGTTCTAAAGGAAAACCAAACCACAGACTGAGTGACAGAAGACTCAATTTTCAGAATTCTCCTAAGTTCCTACACTCCTTAGTCCAGATATCAAGCCTATTAATCTACATTCTCAAGGAATCCACCACTGAAAGGCTACCCTGGGTGTTTTAGCTAAACAGTACAGGACTGGATGACCAGTCCTATCTAGAGTGCCACAGCCTTCTTTTGAAGGCCTGAATTAAATCTCTAGCAACAAAAGTATTATCACTAAAAAAAGACAGAAGACACGGTAACACTTTGTGTCTTCACTGCATGCAGCTGATAAAGTGGTTTTCAGGTGCTGCTGAGCCTAAACAATCCAAATATGGTCCACTGCCTTTCCTTGCCTGATACATCTTTGAGCAAGCAAACACCACATGGTGAATACCTAAGACAAAAACACATCACCATTTCTCAGGGCAGTGTGCTACCATCATAGAATCACAACGGTTTGGGCTAGAAGGGACCTTAAAGACCATCCAGTTCCAACCCCCTGTCATGGGCATGGATACCTTCCACTAGACCACGCTGCTCAAAGCCCCATCCAGCCTGGTCTTGAACACTTGCAGCTGGGGCACCCACAGCTTCTCTGGGCAATCTGTTTAAGTAGCTCACCACCCTCACAGTAAAGAATTTCTTCCTGTTATCTGATCTAAATCTACTTGATTGCAGTCTGAAGCCATTGCTATTTATAGATAAACACCTCAATCTGCTAAATAGTCACTATTTTCTCCTTAACAACTTACAGAGTTAACATTAAACCAGTGAATGTTGCAACTCAACAGAAACAAAAACCCTAATGAGAATGATGGGCTAAAGTTTGATGTCCATAAATATGCAAAAATTCCAAACCAAAGGCAAGTGTGTACAAAATAATTTATTACAGCATAACATATGTTGGCAATATTTTACAGTGAATTTTCCATTCAACAATTTTTTAATCTAAACAGATGACACACAAAGGAGAATTTTAATTAGAACAGTTTATTTGTCTTAATAAAATCCCCTCTTCGTGAACTGGTATTTGCCTTTGAGGGGCTAGTTAATATTACTGAAATTATTTACATTGCAGTGAAATAAAAACAAACCGAGATTGAATGATTCCATTACAGTTTCCAGAAAACAGTTTTTCTGTACAAGCCACAGTATAATTATGTTTTGATAGCAGTTCTTATAGAATGTAAAGCTGTCATGTGATATGTAGCCATTTTGTCTAGCAATGCTATGCTTTAAATAGGTATATTAGATTTAAACTTCCGTTTTGATGTGTTGTATATTTAATAGTTAATGAACCAGAATACAAAGTAAGAAAAAAGTTCATTATGATTTGTAGTCAGCCTCTTTGTGCTCCCTTAAATAGTTTTAAAATGTAAAACACACTTCTCACACACTGTTTTGCCTTGCAGCACCTACAGCAATAGTATTTAGGCAGGAGAAGTTCTGGAATATTGGCCAAAAGTAGACAACTAAGACTTTTAATGGAGGTAATACAGCATATCCAGTAGGGTGTTTTTATGATGTTGAGAAAAAACTGTATTCCCCATTACTGTACCTCCTGCATTTGCCCAAAACTGGAGCAGCTTTTTTCAACCTAAGTGTCAATAGATGAACAGACGGGGAGAAACCAGAAAGATGAAGAAGGGGGAGATGGAACAAAGGACAGACAACAGTATTCAAATTCATTATGTCTTCTCAGGGAATTGCTTCAGGGTAATAAAACTTTAAAATGTTAAACTGACAATAAAATTAAGGAAACAATAGCTATGGAACACAAGGTAGATGGAACAGTTTTTAAAAAGCCTTAGATATTTGTTGTTTTGTTTTTTTTACACAAACCTAATCTTCATATCTGTCAACACTGGTTCCATATAAGACACACACCTGACAAAAACATGCAACCCCCCAATGCTTTCATTGTTGCTGTGCTTCAAAAGAAACCAAACTGACCAAAGATTAAAAAAAAAAAAAAAAGAAATCCAACCAAAACAACCCAGAAAAAACCCTAAAGAACAGTAAAGACAAAGAGGGCAATTCAAGCAGCACTTCAGTCTTAATCTGCTAAAAACTCTCAAATGATAATTTATTAACAAGATATGTTCACATATATCTGTATATGTAACAACACTTAAGTGAAAGCAGTCTTTAATATCCATATTATTGTGAGGGAGGGCTGATGAGTTTTTAAAAGACTTAAACCTGTACAAGTATAAACATGAAAAATGCTGATTAAAGATGTTTACATAAATATTGGCAGTTTTCATTGGGAGGAAAAAAAAACCCTAATAGCATACTCCATTTATCTATCCAAATATTTTGTTTTAGACACCTGTTAAAGATATTAAAATACAACCTGGAAAAGTAACCCTGATCTGTATCCAGCCAGCATGTAATGAGAGTCAGAGTTTCATAGATGTGTGCATGTAGGTATACACACACATGGGGGCTTGCACACCCTACTTCAGATTTCATTGGACAGCAAATCATGGTTAATGGCTGTGTGATTCACAGATGCAATGCTGCTGTTGTCCTCATTTGTGGCAGGCATGAAGGCAGATGTAAAAGGAAACAGTTTATGACACGCTGCTTGATATTCTTCACACTGAGCATGGCAGCTTCCAAAACTGCCATCAAGCAATGCCTCAAAAACCTTTGTTAATGTCTAAAGAAACAAAAGTAAGAGTTAATAAATGCAATTCACAATTGTTTTATTACTAAAAGCACATACTGTTAAACAATATTAGTCTGAGCAAACAGGTTTCTCTGTTGGTATTCACAGATCTTTTACTGACAGGAAAAATTTGAAAACTTGTTCTTTCAAATATTAATTTATCATGATAAGTGAAGCATGCACATTATCCTGCATTAAATTATACACTATTTAAGATCCCACACATTTGGGAGCTTTATATACTGTATCTTTTACCTTCACATTTTTGTCTCTCATGTTTTTATCCAATCTAGTTGCAACAGCAATTGCTTTTTCTTGTCTTGATTTGTCCAGGAAATACATCATCTTTGCACCTTATCACAAGACAAAACACACAATGTTTAGTTTTCCTAAATGCCATACTGCATATATGGACACACAGAACCTTTAAACTTATACATAAACATGAATTAGACTTCTTACAAGTTTTTATAAACTGTATCTTCCTCCCTTATTTGTACCTGAACACTAATGAAACTAAAGCCATTTTGAAATTTATTAGAAGCATAAGGATTAAATAATACAGGAGACCTGTTCCTGCAGAAGTGACATGCCTTACTTGACTGACAGGTCTTCAGTGAAGAAAAATATCACTGAGTACATCCATTACAAACCCTTCAAATCAGCAGGCTAAATGGAATACATCCAACAAATGTACAAGTGAGTAATTCTCAAAGACACACTGAATTCTTTTCAGAAATACTGGAGGTAAGTGAACAATAGCTACTAAACAATTGTGGAACATGGCCCAGTAAAAGCTCAGGCCAGGCCATATGGCAGATTGCAGGGCCATGGCTGCTAACCCTGAGCTAAGGACACAGCTTAGGTACAAGGAAAGTGCAGTGCAAGTTCAGTGCAAGTTCACCTGGACTACATCTGTGGAAAGGAAAACAGTGCACTATGTAACTATACAGCTTCTTGCACCACCAACAGTTTATCAAAATTGGCCTGGGTATCTCTACAAAATTCTGCTCCTCCTGTCACAGCTGCCTTAACTTAAAATCTCATCTTAATGAACATGTAGGCATTTCATGTACTTTCCTTTGCCCAAATACAAAGTCCAGACCCACCCCACTACACAATCTACTGCAAAACCCAAAAAGCTCAATCATTTTGTGAGAAAAGTTAAAACCCCACATTCCAGATGTCTTTTGTTTTTGCTCAACTAATTTCCCCAATTATTAGTTTTCCCAATTAAATAACTTTTTCTAGTTCTTACTGCTTCTCATAGGTTTCAGAAAATAAATTGCTAGACTCAATGTAGAGCCTTTATTGCCCCAAACACTTGTATTAGCCTAGTTGCATTTGCTTAAAGTTAGGGAGACTATGGTACAGAAATTGGAAAGAGGTTCAAAGTCAGCTTATAGTTTTATACTAGAAATTTTAAGCCAAGAAAACACTCATTTGTGCTCTCAGACTTAAAATTTAGGTCTTTCAGACCTTCACATTTGCAAACTTTAATTAAACAGAATTGTTCAAGGAACTTAAGAATTGTACAGTAGGTAAGTCAATTATCTCAAACCTGCTCCAGCATAAACAGAAGGCTGGCACACAGCTGAAGTCCTAAAGCTACCAAGAACCCCTCCAGTGACTGTACTGTTTTCCATAATACTGGAGGTCCAAAAAATAAGACCTGTAAATTAGCCAGTGAGATGCTCAACAATGACAAGAGTGGAAGAACACATCTGTAAGATCTGGGAGCAATTGACTGCTGAGATATCTGTACTTCTCAAATCTTGAGCCTGCTTGCAGGAAAGGGGTGCAATTATTTGTCTCAAAATGTTGCGCTGAAACACAGACCTTATAGAAGCCAATGGAATTTTGTGGTATTCTAGCTAACCTTTCTTTAGGAGAGATGAACAATCCTCTGAAGCTAACTTTTTCCAGTTATTCTGGAGAGACCCTGGGTAACTTTTAAAGACCAGGTGAGGTTAGCACTAAGGACTTTAAGTGCCTGATAAAACTACACTTGCTTTTGTTTCTTAACTGCTGGAAATGCATTTTGTTTTCTCTACCAGCTTATCAAGTGACATCAATTTTTATTCCAAAACTGTCTGTAGTCATTCAACTCCAACTTCCTTTGACTTAGCTCCAGCAGCTACTTGTGGCTCTTCTATATAAATAGTATCTGAGTGTCATATTGCAACATTTTCACCACTGACCATGAAGCAGAAAAGCAAAAGCTGCATAACAAATTCATCATGGTACTTTTATTGATGCTGTTGCTATGTGACAAAGTTATGAGTAGGAACAGAGACATTCCAGCAGAAAAGAAAACAGGGAAAAGCACTTGCTAATAGATACAGGATTTTGTCTCATATTTTCTAATACTTCAAAAAGTAGAAGCTGCAATGGGAAGGATGACAGTGCTTCAATACTTGAATAACTGTGGTGATTTGATTGCATTTTTTGAAGGGAAGGAGCAAGTTCCTTATGCATCTAATAAAAAAGTGAAGTACATTAAAAAAAATGATAAAGGCAGACAGAAATGCCCTCCCACCCCAAAATAAACATGTGACTTTCTGGCTCATTGGAATTTATGTATGAAGTCACAGAATGGTCTGGATTGGAAAGAAACTTAAAAATCATCTAGTTCCACATGCCCTGCCACTGGCAGGGACACCTTTCACTGGACCAGGTTGCCCAAAGCCCCATCCAACCTGGCCTTGCAGACTGCATATAAAGATTCTCTATTTACATCACTTAAATCATCTCCTTTTGAAGAGCATGAAAAAGTTAAACAAACCTGACAGTTGGTGCTGAATGGAGGTAGCATTGTGTTTGAGAAATTCTTCATTAAAACTCTCCAAGTTTTTATTAACAAAGATTTTCTGCATTTCTTGAGTTAGGACCTTGCTTACAATTTCTGGGAGGTTACTATGGTCAGATACTAGGAGAGGGAAGGCAAGAGGGAGAGAAGCAAAAAAGGCCATTTAAACAACTGTAGAAAACACTGAAACCACAGACATGACAGCTAAAAGTCCCAGTTTTAAAATGTGTGCACAGAAACACGAAACTCAGATCAAAACACGTCAACACAAATATTGCTGATGCATTTACAGATGAAAAATTCCTAAAGGGTGCTCTGTTGTGTAAACTTTCTATTACAAGTTCACCACATATATTGTTTCAGTCAGAATCTCTCTGATGTATCTGCCACTTATTTTCTTAAAACTTAAGGTTCTCCAGGATCCTTAGAACACTCACATTGCTGTGAACTCTAGACAAAGCGAGTTGTTGGGTCCACCTGGTGGATTAATGGAGGAAGGAATATAATATAATACATAAACAGTACACTGGGTAGCACAGCCTGTGCTTTCTTTGGTATTGCCAAGGAAGAAAACCCATTTGTTTTTATTTTGCTTAGTATCAGTTTGTGTTTCTGGAGTATACATCACAAAAAATATATCATTATTTCCTTGTAGAATGTAACTTCTTGTATCTTTATAATTGCATACTTCCTACACACATACCAGCTTTAGAGAATTTAATCAAGCACTCATGTAGCCATGGGTTATTACTGTTGATAGCAAAAGCTCTTTTGACAGACTGTAACATTAAGAGAAACTTTCCTGAGGGAAGAAGAAAAAAAACAAGTATTAGGAAACCAAGATTACGAAAACAGAATTTTTTGTCTTCATTATCAACTACTGTTTTTTTAGTAAATCTAGTACAAATATTAGAAATATCAGTTTCTACACAGAATTAGAAGGGAAGTTTATTTTTCTATTCAAATTGCTTAATAAAACAGAGGTTCTTGCTGCTCAAACTCTGGCAACACTGCACAGATGTTATCTCTTTACCTTTGGTTTCCTCTACATAATTAAAGATCACACCACAAATACCTTTCCACAGTATTTATGAGTATATACTATAACATACTCTGCTCTCAGGGCTTTTTTTTGTTTAAGGGTGGCTAAACAAGACCACTATTTCCCCTGTTATTACTAGATATGATGCAAACCTTAGTTTCAGTCAGATATTTATTCCAGATAATTTTCCACTACACTTGGATAACACAGGCTGCACTGAAGGATTAAAGTTTTGTAGAGCAAAAATAAAATTAAGCAGTACTTTACCTTTTCTAAAGTATATTTCAAATGCTAATAAATGTGTTTCTATATCATCTCCAATAAGATTCTTAAGTGGTATAAGGAACTTAATGGCTTCTTCTAATGGATTTTCTACCTGTTTTAATAAAAGAACAGTGAAATTTACAGCTTAAAATAAACATCAAATAAAACCCACCAATGATAGTTTCTGTTATTCAGAGCATTTAAATAATCAGAGGTCAAAAGTGAACTGAAGCTAGCTCTCTGAATTAAACTGAACCACAACATTTTTATTTTAACAGCAAGATTTTGAGAAGTGCTTACTCATCATTTCATGTTGACAAAGACAGCATCATTGCTAACTCTGGCACTGCTTGAGTACTCAGTATTGTAATTTAGCATTTAGGAAGCAACTAAATACAAGCACCTTAGACAACAAGCTTGAAGTTACTGTGACAAAGCAGGTAGTTCTTTGTGCTTAGAGAAATACTAGCTCATGTCCTCTAACTTTGTAAACTGCAATAATTTCTGTTACTTTTTCCTATTCACTGTATGAAAACCAGATTTCTTCAGGCAAAACACATATTTTTGTTCAGTACCTATTTTAATCAAGTATGGCCTACTGTTTGGGAAAAAATGCCTGAAATTTAAGGAAAGTAACAATATTAATGTAGAACTTGGATTTACTGAGGGAAAATACTTTTCTTTAGTGTAAAAATAGGTAGACTACAAAAAGATACCTCTGCATGCAAAAACTATTTTATAAAAACACCTAGATTCTTTTAGGAGAATCCGATAGCAAACCCATCTTATAGGCTTTTTATTATAATCACACTAGTTGAACATGAAAGACTATGCTAACCCTTTCCAGTTTTTCAGGAACCAGCTCTTCCCTAGGTCCACTCGTTTCCTCCTCCTCTTCATCTCGCTTTTTCTTTTGATTTTTTTGCTGTCGTTCTCTTTCTGCATGCTTTCTTTCTTCTTCTAGTTTTGCTTTTTTCTGTGCTCTTCTCTGCTTACTAAGCATTTTCTTCAATTCTTTGGCTGAGAGATTTTCTACAGATTAAGGTAACAGACAACATATTAACAAAGTATTTAATTCAAAACCTTGTTTCTCTCAAACAACTCAGACGTTATTATGCTTCTCCCCACCTCAAAATGACAACTTTTACATTCATTCCCATAACTACCAACACTACACAGGCCAACATTGCTGCTGGATTACTATTTACAGCCTAACACAACACTTATCTTGCACAGTTACTCTTACATGGCTGTTACAGAAACCTCAATGATTTCAACAGTTAGCTACATAAAGTTGTTACACCTGTCACAGGTTTTACCTTAGAAAATGAACGTCAATACTAAGCTCTCATACCGAATGTAGCTCAGCTTGCTTCGAATGCTATCTAGAAACATCCAGATGGATTTACATTCCATCTGAAAAGACTCTAAACGTGCTGTTTTTCATTAAAGTGTCTGCCAATATACAGCCATGATAATTGCATTAATTTCATGCACATGCCATGGGATAACTAAATGGAAACGATCAGTTTAGCCGTAATAAATACTGCAGCATCCACTCTGCTTACTGTGGTGTTTCAGTGAGAATATGATTTTTGCTAAATGTGGCAAGGGACAGAAAAATGGGCTCCCAAGGGACTAACACATCTTCTTTGTGGCTGTGGCACTATGACCTCTCTGCTCAGGCCATCCACCATTCTGACAGTGGGAAGCAAGTGCTCTTTTTACCCATCCACACAGTGCTGCCTTCTCCCACAGATCAGCCTCCTGAATCCCAATGAAGAGCAGGCAAATGAACTAACATGACTTCTTGAATGCCACCCACCTTTATAGCTATGATATATTGCTATCCTCTGTCACACACTGATCTTATGTTATATACAGAAAAAAATTGAAGTTGGAGGGAAAAAAATTGCAAGTTCAACTGTTCAAATATGCCTCTTTTTATATGTACTTCATTATTCATAGGCAGGTATAGAAAAACTTACTATTCGCCTCTGAATAAAGGTAATATTGTATTTACAATATTAAGTGGCATTTTTGTTTTATCTTCCCTTTCTCCCCATGTCAAATATTCTTCTCTTTGCAAAGAGCCAGACATTAAATTCACTGCTTTAGTCAACAGCCACTGCAGTGCTGACAGTAGCTGCAATTCCACTAAAGGAGAAGCAACTATTTATTTTAAAATTTAAAAAATTCTTAAATAATTTGCCACTGAATCCTCTGACTTCCAAACCACATAGCACTGGCTTGCTAAGAAAGTCTGTTTTCCATTTAATGTGAGTTTAAAATAATTTTCTAAATGTATTAATATTGCTAATACATTTACCCATGTATTCTTTGGTCCTCAAGTTATATGAAAAGTGATTAAACTCAATGCAGTAGTAACTAGCATTATGATGTAATAAATTAAATAACACTAGATCAAAAATGAAATTCTTACAATTCAGACTGCCTTTCCACAAAATCTATCCATTGCTTCATAATTCAGTAGTTAATATTTATCTAATGGCTGAACTGAATCTGATTTAAATGTTCTGAAATGCCACTCTTCCCCAGGTACTCCCATTACAGCTAGATTCATTCATGTTCTAGTTCTACAGAGTGATGAAGCATGAACAGAGAGAACTCTAACATGTTATCTGTGATCTCTTTTCAGTTATTGTGACAGAAAAGAGAAAAACTTGTGTTCTATATACTCCATAACACATAACTAACTTAATAAGCTTTTAAACATGTCATAGGCATATGAGCCTTCATTAAAGTGTAACTACCTGAATTCACTTCTTGTTCTTTGCTTTCATTGGTAAGAGGATTATCATGGAGCTTCAAGTAGATTTCAATTGCTGACCGAGCAGCCTTGAAGTAGAAGGCATGTTTCCTGAGCACATCTTCTAATCTCAAAAGGTCTACATAGGCACGAAGAGTCATCTTTCTCATGCAGTACGTGTGGAAGTCAAATTGATCATCTGTTATCTCAAAAAAATGCTTCAAGAAAAAAAGATGAACATACTCAGATAATCATCCTTTACTTAGTCTATTTTTTATTAGATAGAGGTGAACAAAGTTACAACTGATACTATTTACAAGCAATATTTAACAGGTATAGAAATATCCTTATAATACTGACTGTTCAGGAGAACCTATTGCTAGGGAAAAATCTCAGTTAACAAAGCCTATAATGTGATTATTCAAAGACTTAGGCACTCTAAAAGCCAACTGAAATGTGACTGTTCTGATTAAAACACAATTATCAAAAGTTAATGTATAAATAGCTGCATAGTAAGGAGACATGGTGTGTTATATTGAATCCTTTTCTCTTCAATAATAGTCTTTCACATAATAGCTAGAGAAGACATCTTACCTATCACAATAAAGCATCAAGTATTAACCTGCTTTTAAAAGTCATTATATTAGAAGCTTTATATGCTTCCAGCATACAAAACTGTGGTGATCACATCAACAAATATCTTCACTGGTGCATGAGAAATACTGGGGAAGCAATGGATGGTGTTTGCACCTACTTACCCTTTCTACTTCATGACATTTTTTCAAGGCATCACCGTACTTTCCTAGCCTTTGATAAGCTGCAGCACATTCAGTCTGGAACCACATACACTGCATCTCATTAAGGTTCTCCATAGCAGAAGTGCCTTCCTGAAATAAGTGTCATTATCAGGTTTTGCTATTGTAATTTACCAGCTGTGTCTTTCAACTATGGCTGGAGAAAACAATCAAACCTTCAACTACTTGGAATACAACAGGAAATGACAAACACCCGGTGACTGAGAATAATACTTGTGATATTCTATGCTCTCCCAGATAGAAAGGAATAGATTGAAATGATAAAAAAACCCCAATTATCTGAATATTACTGTCTCAACAGGTTTTTAAAATTAACTCATGCTTGTACACACAGCCTCACTTCGACACTCAGGGTGCCCCCCGGAAACAGGACTATATAAAATAATTCCTTAAGTTCAGCAAACAATTTTAGCTGTTTTTCTCCACATCAAGTAAGTGGCATCCACCAGTCTAAAAATTCATTGCTTTATCATGTAGTATGAGTAATTATGTGTTTCTTACAACTTGTTTGTCTAAATAAGTGAAATTAGATTTATACTTGATATTTTGACAAGAAAAAACATCCTAGGATTGAGACTTAATAGTTTTAATGCTCTAGACAGAGAGAAAGCAAACTAGAAAAAACATTCCACATATCATTAGTATTAGTCATCAGGTTTTCAGAACAGTCTTTATAGCACAAAAAAGACCCAGTTACACTCACAGCATTTAATTACTGAGGATGAGATTTATCCTGTCTTTCCAGATAACTATGATAAAGTTCTGTCTCTCTTGCTTTAACACTTCTGATAAGCAATTATGATGAGTTTTAGTAATCAAATTTTCAATCATTCCTAGAAATATCTAGAAAGCTTGAATCCAATTTCAAGTGTTATCACACCTAAAATTAAAAATAATAAAGGAGCCTAATTTGTTTATGTGCTCCAGGATATGCCACCAAGTAGCTGTCTTCATGTTTAATTACATAAATTATATGAAAATCTGGTATCTATTAATCCAAATTTTGTTCAGTGTCAGAAATATAGAATTTAAGTGCTTATCCCATCTTTTAAGGATAGACTTTTCTTTAACAAAATTTCTGTGTGAAATACTAGCTTAAAGGAATGAAATGTCCAAGTCTAAATTAATCTTAATGCTAAATCATAATGAATACAGTACATACTCCTGTACAGCTAGCTCACATAGTACTAAAGGGAAATAAGGTATCCATCAGATGAATTTCAAAAGACATTTGGAAGTATGGAAATAAAAATACTCCTAGACAACTACCTTTGAACAACCATTTTTTCCAGTATTTACTGGATCTACACAGCAGGAATACTGCATCTTGTCTCTGGGGTCCCCAGCACAAGAGGGACACGGGCCTGTTAGTGCAGATTCAGAGAAAGCCTGTGAAAAATCCAAAGGCTGGAACAGCTGTCCTGTGACAAAATGTTGAGAGAATTGGGGTTCATCCTAGAGAAGAGCAGGCAGCCTCCAAGGAGACCTTACAGCAGCCTGCCAATATATACAGGAAGTTGATAAGGCAGACAGGAAAGGACTTCTCACCAGGGTCAGCAGTAACACCAAAAGGAGCAAAAGTTTTAAACTAACAGAGGGCAGTTTTAGACCGGATGTAAGAAAAAAAAAAAAAAAAAAATCTTTACTGTGAGGATGTGACAATACGCTGGATTACAGTTACCCGGGAAAGCTGTGGGTGCCCTGTCCCTGGAAGTGCTCAAGACTGGGTTGGATATAGCTTTGAGCAACCGGATTTAGCCAAAGATGCTCATACCCATGGCAGTGGCATTCAACTACTCCATATTTAAAAGGCCCTTTCCAATACAAACCTGTCTACGATTCTACATACTTCCTTACCACCAAGTATAAGAGCATTATAATAAAAATGGATATTAAAAGATATTTGACCAAAAGTTATGGGTTAAAAACAAACCAAAGGCAACCAAACCATCTTTTAATTAAAGCAATACACTTGCCCTTGTGAATTTAGAGCACATCTCCTCTGCATCCTTCACCATATTTGCTCGCAGCATGTATTTAGCACATTTAGAATTGATAAATCTGTCTGCAGTATCCAAAGACTGTGCTTCATCCATCCATTTGGCAGCTTCCTTGATGTTACCTACATGCTGTTAGGGAGAAATTAAATAGTTAACTTTCAGTAGAAACCTGCTATTGACCAGCTCCTGAAATCTGTATTTGTTACTGATATTTCTCCATCAGAACTAAAAGCCAGTGTTATTCTCACTCCCCCCACTCCCAGAGTTTTTTTCAGCATTACTATTTGCTGTAAGTTGTGACTGGCTATGCAAAACCCAAATAAAAGGGTTTTCATTTTCTTCCTGACAAAACAGTGCCAAAAAGAAACCCACATGAAAACTGATGCCCATAACCACTGCTGAAATACTACCCACACATTCACACCAGTTTGACGGGTTGTTTTTTTTTTATAAACTAGGTACACCACATGTCCAAATTCCCTTTTTACCTTGTAAATTTTTGCTTTTAAATAGAATAGTTCTATTAATGTTGGAGTGCTTGCAATTGCAGCATTAATGTAATCCAAGGCCAAAGAACACTGGCCAAGTTTGTCAAAGTGCTGTGCCAGGAAATACCGAACCCAAAGCAGTGTTGTTGGGGGCTCTTTCTCTCCATTTTCTGCAACAAAATGGGAAAGGTTACAATCACCAGTAAGGATGAAGACTGCATTTGAAAAAATGAAGACAAAAAAAACCTTGGCAAATTCAGCAAATATTTCTTGTAAAGAATTCATTTACTAGAAAGTATAGTAACTACTTCTTTGCAAAAAGTATTAGCACTTCAACAGTTTTTGATAACTTCCATAAACAGTATTAGTAATTACAGGGTAATGAATATAAGACCACAGAAACTTACCACATGTACTAAAAAGGTCACAAGTTTTCAAAGAGGCTTCATAACCAGTAACAAGTTCCTGGATTGTAGAAACCTATGTATAAAAAAGTATGTGCTTAAGTTATGCTTTACTATAATTTTAACAGAAAATAACACACTGAAAAGAATACTCAGGCAAATTAGAGAAACAACACAAAAATAACTACTTAATTTGGGAAAAAAATGGATGTATCTTCACATAGTTTACTTCACCTTTCACAAGATATTTTTGATCACCCACTTTAACTAGTGATGTAGCAAGAAAACAAGTTAATCTCAGGCAGCTTATGGCAGAAGGTATTCAAGTACATATGATAAGTATCTTCTTAAGTAAAAATTCCATAACAGAACTTAATTTATGCTGTTATTTTTTTAAGCATCGAAACCAAGCCAATTAAGTAGGTACTTTGAAAAAGACTTCATTAACTTCCCACAACAATGGAGAAACAGCAGAGACTTCTGTCGTTTTTTGGCAGGTGGAACTGTATTATTAATTATTTCTGTTTTGTTTAAGAGGTATTGTTGCCTAGAATGCAGGTTGCTTCTTCTGGAAAAAAGAAAAAGACTATACGTTGACTAACAGAAGGCTAATACTTTCTGAAATCAGACTTTGTCAACAATACTGTTTTCCATTCCAAGGTTTAAGACTCAAAATTCACCCATACAGTTTTAAACTCACACTATACAAGTCTGATATTTACAGTAAGTACAAACATTAGGACCTGTACATTTCATCACAACAATTCCAATTCCAGGTCTATGGCTCCCAAATACCACTTAGTATTTCTAAACATTTTATGAAATGCTCAACGTGTTTTGCAGCTTCATTCTAAATATGCCTTCCATATCCAGCAAGTAAACAACCAGCCTCCTAAGGTAACAAGAACAATATTACAGTAAGAAATACGATCTATGTATATACACCCAAACCACAGAAAGGACTTAGTAAGATCTGACTGTAAGCATGGCAGGACAATGGCTACACTCCCCATTAGGTGAAATCTCTAGATGGTAAAAACCCAAAACTTCAATAGTTAAAATAAGATGATCCTACATTTAAAAAGCTGGTTGCAAGAGTAAAACAGAGTTGTAGGGAGATGGCAAAATATTTCAAGATATACTTTGGAAGAGAAGGGAGAAGGGAATAAACCTTGTTCTAGAAGATCAAAGATACAACTTGAAGGATACCACTTCAACCTAATTCAGCACAATAGGCAAAAAATGTTTCAAAGAGAGCAGAGAAAGCGACACACCCAACTCACATTGTAGCCACTGTAAATACCCCAAAAGTGTAATAAAATGTATAAACACACACATTATGGAAAGCTCTGTGCAAATCCTGTAAGAAATGAGTTTTAGTAGCAAAATCTCATAAAATATAATAAAATGTTCCTAGACTTGAAATAACTACAAAGTGATAAAGGAATGTTAAGAAGTCATAAGTAAATGGAGAAAGGCAAACAAATGCATGAAGTTGTTCTCTGGCCTGCCTCAGACATCCGCTCGCTGAAAGAAATCAATACCCTCAGAAAATATTTGAAGATTCTCCTCTCAAAAAAAAAAAAAAAGTTTAAAAGCAGAAGCATCTGCTTCAGGTAGCAGGGTTGCAATGTTATTTCCTTGCTGCCGCTTTTCACTGTAATTTCCAAGTATTCCCAAAGTTATCCCCATCTGGCTGCTAGTAACCTCATAATCAGTGAACTATGTGTAAAGGGAGAAAGACTGTTTCATTTCTTGAATAAGAACACCCCAACACCAAACTCTACATATACATGTATCCATTACTGCACACTCAGGAGTATGGCTTCACATCTGGACAAAGAGCATGCTACCACCAAAAAGAACAGCATCACCATCCCTGAGCCACATGTGCCTGGTCCCTACTTTGGTTGAGTGCTAGTGACTATATCCAGGGTTACAAGTGATTTCCTCCCTGTTCTACCTTGGTGTACTGATGCCCAATTCAGTGCTGATTCCATCATCAGTGGGCACTGGCAGTGGACAGATGTGGGACATCCTTGTACAAAGGTCTTCAATCAGCTGACATTAACAATGGAATCAAATACTCTTAATCTTAAAACGATGGAGAATACCAAGCTGTAATCTGTTGTAAAAGATGTCAAGTTCTTCCAAATTCAGAAGTCTGCAGTGGCTTTGGCTTTTGCAGTTCAAGAAAATGCACTATAATTGTCATTCTGGAAGCCATTAAGAACAATACAATTGGAAACAAGTGTTCAGTGAAAGGAACAGCTAAGAAAATGCAAATGAAATGGCTGGATTATTGCAGACATACTTAATGAAAATGACAGTATCTTTTCCCTTACTTTTTATGCTCATGCTTCAGTCTCTTGCTAGTAATTTAGGAAAATAATTCCAGGTTTGTGTGCTGCTTCAGGGTGGAGCAAATGATATGGAAATATGAACCCTAATTTCTGTGTCCACATCAACTGCAAATTTAGTTGCAAAATCTGTCTCTTGAATTTGCTATTATCTGTATTCTAGAATCATCATTGCCACCTTAAAGGCAATAGTATTTTACTATTTCTAAAAGGTACAGCACTCTTCATAATTTTATAATTTCTAAAAACTGACCTGAGGTATCTGGAAATAGCATTATATTGACCACATACTAATTTCAAACAGAATTATTTTAGGAAAATGGTGTGTTTATTCTCTTGCCATTGAGTTGAAAAAGCTTAAGGTTATCACAGAAGTGTAACTGAAGTAATCAAAAAATCTCTAATTTCATTACAAAAAGACTGAATTAATTTCTGGGGTCACCAGTTTCAGAAGCCTTTCAGTTGATCAGAATTTAAACTTCAAACCTTTTCATAGGTCACTACCTACACCTTTCGTTTTAGTATGGAAGAACAATGAGCTAAGCAGCAAGAATCCAAGAAGGAGGAAATGGGCTTTAGCCTTATTTGCATGAACAAGTGAAGTGCTCATTTTTCCTCCTATACCCTAAAGATTAAAATCGTGCATGCTCACACACCATTATATATTCTTGTCAAGTGTAGCAATTCTGAAAGCTAAAAAAACATCTTGCACACTTGGTACTACTTGAAGCAAAGACTCCACAAAGACCGTAATGCTATTCCATTCCTCTGCAACTTACTTCCATTGGAAAGGACAGTTTTGTAAGTAAACTTGGAGTAAATGCTTTAAAATGAGTAGCTGAGAAATACAAATAGACTGGAATAAATATAATGCACATACATGTTAATTTCTTTTTGAATTCGAAGTAACAAGAATGCAATTCACTTGAACTCCAACTCTGAATTACTTTTCTTCTGTGAGCACTAGTTTGAATTTATCTGTGTAATTTGATTACACCAAGATAAATTTTGTGTCCTCTTTTGTAAAAGACGGCCTAAAGGGAAAGTGATTGTTTTCCAGGTAAAAGGCTGATGACTAGAATTCTTCTATTGTCTTTTGAAGCTATCAGAGTGTTACCTATGGGCCCACCATGGAATGGAAATCTGTGTTGCATGCTATGCCATATACCAAGTGACTCTGCTACAGAAATTTGTCTTTAGACAAAAAAAGGCCTATCAAAGGTAAGAACAATGGTATGGGGCTCCAAAATGCAATGTTAGGGCTACAGTAGCCTAAATTTTAGTTTGTTTTTTTTTCCTATATTCCATGTAGTAGTAAGTTGTATGAAATGACAAAGGAATAAGAGTAAGGAGAACAGCAATACAAAAAGGTTAAGAAATATCAATAAATAAATTGAGGTGAAATACATCATGGAAGACGAACTCAACAGCCCACTACCACAAAGCAAGGACGCAAATTTTTCAAGTAAAAGGCTTAAATTTTCTGATTTATGGACACTAAATTACTACATTGATTCCATATCCTATTACTACATCAGTTGTGTAAAATATTTTATAATAGACTTCAGTTTCAATGACAACCTTCCAAACACCAATACAGTATTTACTTCAATGAAACAACTGCAAGAAAAGGAACTGAATTATTGTAATGTACTATAAAGGGGTTAGACTAAAGCTGTGTCAATAGCCTTTTTTCTTTAAAGACTTCAGAAAGTTAATTTATTAGTTACAAATGCTACATTTAAATATTTTTGTTTCATTTGCTTCTATTAGAGTTCAGTAAGGAGTTACCAGCACTTCCAGTGCAAACAACTTAAAAGCTACTGTATAACAGGCAGTTTGAGAAGCAATCCATATGTTGACATTTGGCACAGGTTTGAGTCCCTGCTTTTTGATTTCCTGAGGACTCATTAAGTATTATCTGCTCTATTCTCAAAGCCAAATGACCAAAGGAGAAACTTTGAATACTGCTACTGAAATGTACAGTTTCAAGGTGCACCTATAAAGCTGCCCAAACAAGAAAACATGCTACTGATCAGTAGATACAGATGCAACAGTGGTCTTAAGCAAAGAAAAATTAGTTATGCATTAGTACAGGTAAATCTTCAGGCAAATCCCAGAAACACTTTCAGATCTGTGTTCCAGTATGTGCTTTCATAAAAAGATTTCACTGTTACAAAATTCATATGTAATTAAATACTGATTCAGGCAAGGGGTATTTTACACTATGGTGCCTTGTCCACCAGTGTGGCTAGCACAGGTTTTTCCCATGAGAAGTTTTCTTGTGTTTTGTAAATAAAGATAAAGTTTGGATGCTGTTGGAACAGTGTCCCAGAACTTGGACAGTGCAGGCCTGGCCAATCAGGCCTGGGGGAAGGCTTCTGACTGACCAATCTGGGTGACTTTTGAGAACTCTATATATGTGATGAAATCAAAACAATAAAGGTCATTCCTTCTTGCCACTGAGAACTGATGCATTCATTACTCTGCTAGCTGCTCAACAGCGACACACCAGCAGCAGGGATAAGAACACAAAACAGTGAGTGACATTTAAAACACTGAAATGGTCCATCATCATGCCTCAATCCATCACTTCTGGGTATAACCACACAGTAGGAGACTGATGCTTTAGAAAACCACTTTGAATGCTTCCTCCTTATGGAACACCTAATAAACATACATACTAAAAGCTAAACATTTGTGTGTTATGGGCTGTTTTGGGATTTAAGAGAACTGACACTTTATAAAGACCAGCTATTCACAGTTCTGTACTGCATCCAGAGTAGTTTCAATTGTTCAGTTACTTTAATGAAAGTAATTTTACTCTCTTTCAAGTACAGTTCCTTGCAGCCTACTCCTAAACAGAAACCAATGCCTTTAAGAAGATACTGCTGCTCAGAAAATAGCCTCACCTTAGTGTCAAGTCTACAAGCTTCTGAAATATCAGTGTCTCATATTGTACATATTGTACTTTGTTCTTCAAATGGAATTCAATGGATCCTACAAGTTTCAAACCCCCATGAGCTGGAGACTCTTCCACACAGGAAAACTTTGGCTAGTCCTTTTCATAACCTCCCACAAAGGGATAGAGGAGGAAAACTAGACAACAGTTTTCAGTAGGTGACCTAATGAGGCTTCTCTTAAGAAACTTCTGGGTATTTATTTGGCAATAATGAGAGCAGATAGATACTAAAAAAATAGAAATATCAAAAGAGTCTCACCTACTCAGATTCATCTGTCTCAGAAAGCTCCTGAACAAAGACATAAGAGAAGAATGACATAGAAGAATCATTCTATATTCAAAAGCCATCTAGTATCAGCCGGGAAAAAATGAAAAGTCTGGGTGCTTCTTATTCACCTACACAACAGACCTCATTTGAGACATCCAATCCTGAAGTACATAAAACCTTCAGTTAAGGGAAAAAGACATGTACAATTCAGTAATCAAAGCTGCCTTGGTATTACCAAGCAGGTGCCTTCCAAACAGTTAGCTGCCTGAAAGCTCAAATGTTTTGGCACAAGAATCAGATATATTTTCTCTGGGCAGGGCCTTCATTTCAAAGGCAGTGTTACATGGAGCATTACCTTCCTAACCTTCTATATGCAGACAATTTTAAAGACAACTGTAGCCCTTCCTCAGGAGGGCAATGGGATGCTGTCAAACTTGTCTCCCTCCTTCAAAATAAGGGTGTAATTTCACAGGAACATCTTACACTGATAAAGCACTTCTACTTTTCTAGCACAAGGACACCTAGTGCAGAGGAGCTGGAAAAAGAGACGGAAAACAGCCAGGATAGGGGATATACAGATAACAGAAGGTAACAGAAGGGGATACCCTTCATGAACCTACTCATCTTCCACAGGATGAAGGTCTTCTGTGCTAGAAAAGAAACAGGATGATTCCTAAGACAGATGTTCTCAAATCTGGAATCTGACAACCTGACTCAGATGTCAGGCAGCTCCTTATGATTCAAAGCGTGTGGTCTTCACCACTGGGAAGCTGGATTTCTCAGCTGGTTCTGAAGCTCTAGAGTGGGAGGAAGACTGCAGAAACCAACCTGAAAAGGCAGTATTTCTGCATATTACACTTTCACTTCAGACAAAATTATGTATACAGGGGAAAAAGGAACATGTGTTCTTGCCCTTCAAAGAAAGATTACATCACCTGTCCTTGAAACTTTGCATTGAACCACCTTTCTCCTTAAATACAGGATTCTCCACAGAGGTACCTTTCCTATAGAAAACTTGTTTCTTGCATATAACGCATGGTGCTGACAACACTGGCCCTGCTGGTCACAGAAACTGATTCCAAAGCACCACTTATTTTGTCATCAGCAAATCAAACATCTCTGAATTGGACGAGTACTTATTTGAAAAACCAACTCCTAAAGATGCAAAAATTCTACTTTAATAGCAGAAAAGTATGTCTCACATATGAATATGAATAAATATGAATAAATCAATTCCTTGATATTCATCTCATAGTACAACTGAACTTTGACAGTATCTCCCATCACCAGCTTTGCAAGTCATCGTACTGAACAAAGCTTTCTGGTTCCCAGAGTAAGAAGAGTATTGTTTATGCACTTCAAATTCATTCAAATAGTATTCTTTATTCATTTAGTTCAGATTGTGACACCACTTTTCCAGTACAGCAGAAGCAGCATCCACTAGACTTGGTCACCCTTATGTCTACTGGAGAAACTGAAAAATAGCTGTACTTTGAAAATATCTAACCCCCTATATCTAGATTATATATCTGGATATCTCCATATCAACAGATTGAGATATCTAGAAACCATTTGCAAGTGGTTTTGCTACATAGTACTCAAGGGAAAGCACTGTTGTGCAACTTCAAAACAGTCAGCCCTCATCATCTAGAAAAAATAGGATACCTAGAGACTGAATGACAAATAGCCCTTTAACAGCAGTTGACAGTGCTGTCCCTGTGCCAGAAAACCATGTTGATATTAACAGAAAGTCCTTGTGACCAAAACAGGAATATCTTTCACAACGCAAAGAAACAGACAGTACATACCCTGAAGCAATACTCTAAATGCCTCACGGGAAATGGAGAAGCAACAATAAAAACAGTCCACAAGAGTACTATGTCAATACTTGAAATCTTTGCTATAACAAGATGTTATCTAAGAAAGGGATTAGAAGGTGCTCACAACATGAAGAAGTGGTATCAATAGACCCTGAAAAATATTTATGAGCTTAGTACCAAACAGAATAAGACTGAAAAAACATAATGCAGTTGTTGGCTCAGAGTTCTGGAGAAGACCTTTGATGACAACTTTTTAAACAGGGTTTGCAGCTCATCTGTGGTACACAGTTAACAACACCAAACCAAGCCTTTCTTGAGTTGTCTCCAGTACCAGTCCATTTCTGAGACAGTGGTAATCATTCACACATACACACAAAGCCAGCCAACACAACAGAGCTGAAAGCTGAACCCACAAAACAATGATGATTCCCACTATAATAAGCTAGTTCCTTGTTTTTCTTTTGATTCCACACTCTCCACACCATTCTAAACAGAACCTTCCCCAGAAACAATTTAGCACTTGAAAAAGCTCTGACACAATGACAGCACAAACAAGAATGTCTCCTGTTGCTCACAGAGACACTTCCATAGTCTCCCTGAAAAGGGTTACTTGATTGCTCGTGATGAATGAGTTGGATATAGCTTGGCAAGGAACTTGTACTCCCTTCTTGAGAAGGGTCTCTAGAGACACTGTGATGGAGAATTTTGGGTTCAGACCCAGCTAAGTTCTGCCCATGTGGTAAATCTGCAGTCTGAAGTTCCCATCCTTACAAATGCTGATGCTTAGATGTGAACTTTCAGGCCTGCAGAAGGCCTGAAAGTAGCAGAGACACACTTCTGATAACCTCTGGTATCCAGCAAGGCCCTGTCACATGATTAATGGTATTTCAGTCCAAGGCATTTTGTCCATACCTTTCTGGATGGAAAAAGGAAGGAAGTTTCAAATAAAGAAGCTGCCAATATTTTTCCCTTTTCAAAAAGAAGAAAAAAACATCCTAAATTCAATTAACCACATGGGGAGAAAAGGGCAGGAGGAAAGAGCAGCTACACATTAGAAAAAGTGTTTTACTACAGCCTAATGAAGACAAGAAGCATCTTCATCTGTAGCCAAGAGGTGATTGGCATGAACTGAGATCTGCTTTTCATCCAGGCTAAGAACAAAACATGCCAAACACATGAGCCAGCTGGCACACTTGCACTGCACAAAAGGTCTGAGTTCAAGCTCTTCCAGTGTAATCCACACAGGAAGATGTTCATGGGCAGCCACCAAAAAAGTTGCATTTTCTATTACTTACTATAATTTTATACAAATTAATATCTAAGATCACAGCATCTATAAGCTCAGACAGTTCAGAGAAGAACCAAAAAAATTCTGCAGCAAGACTCAGACTGCTTGATTTTGATTTTTTTTAAAGCAACATTTCTCCATTATTTTAAAAATGTCCCAAAACCAACTACTTTGAAACGTAAGATTTATCAGTGTGAAAAGGAAAATGTGTAGGTTATGCAAATGACTGAATATTTCCATTTTTAGTCATGGCAGCCATACACTAGCTTACTTGCAACTACTTTGTCTCACTTAATAAGTTTTTGTTCCACAACTTTTTACATAGCTGAGAGAGATTTCCCTCACCCAACGAAGTATGAACAAGCCTGCAGAGAATATTTAAATAAATCACTCCAATTGTAAAAGCCCTATTTAGCCTCACGTGGACAACTTCCATTGCTTACACTTGAGTATATGGCTAATATCTGAATGCAATAAAGAAATCACAAATAAAAACTATTTTACCACCTCACACCATGAAAATAAAACCAGAAAAACAGGACAACCAACCATTTACTTAACACAAGTCACCTTACTTATTCATCTGTGACATATGCAGATGTCAAGGATGCAGCTTTACTGTTTTGTGTAATACACAATGAAAGCATTGCTTTAAAACTTAACAGCAATTCACATGTAGGTACATGTCCATTTTTTAAATTTACTCAACTAAGCCATCAATACGCACTTCTGCTTCCCTGAGAAAACCATTTTTAAATGTGTGTCTATGCTCATGTTGACAGGGAAAGACAAAAATCTGTAACCTGCACTAAAACACACATCCTTATGCTATCATGGTTAGTCACCAACTTTAGCATTTCTCAGTGTGTGGTAGCTAAGCAGACATTTAGTCTCAGGAATTTCACCACAGAGCTACCAGCTTATAAGGACTGACTAATCGCAAAGCAATAATTTTGGACTACTGTATTTGAAACCACTGCTGTCCATTGCTGCTAGCACTGCTAACATCTAATCCTGAAATAAAAGAAGTGAAACTTCTAGTGTCAAAATGAACACATAAGCTATCTGAAACACCAAACTCCAGAAGAAAAAAACTTCCTCCATTTATCTGAGTCTAGTTTGCATTTGTCATTCAAAAAGTAGCTTGTAACATCTATTCCGTATACTTGCTCTGCTGAAGCAACATGCCCTTAAAAATAATGCTATGTACAAGTATAATCAATTGGAAAGTTTATAGCAGCTGTAGTACAATACAAATTCAGAGCAAACCAATATTCTAAGACGACTCTCTGGTCATCACATGACCAATTTAATGAGAAACTGGTTTTCTGAAGGCTTTCGGACAAATTTGGGGACTGCACTAAAGAAAGCAAATCATTTCACATGAGCAAAACATCAGTAGGAGCAACTATGAGCAGAGATATTTAGATAATTTCTTGTGGGTCTCCAAATGGGTTATTTGGAGCAGTTAATCCCAATATAGATCACTCAAACTAAAAAAGCTCTCTTGATAAAGTAGTTCATAAATCAGCTGCTACACCTGTCAGCTTTGGCTTGCATGTTATCTCACAGACCCAAACTGTCAGCATCAGCATGTTTTACACTCCCCATTCTCACTGCACAGTGGAAGCATCCTATCCTTGCTGTACCTACAATAATGTTTCTCATCCTTCTCCTTCCTCTACTTATTTTTAAATTTCCTTACTCCTTATGATCCAGCTGCACAGTACAGCTGTACCAGTTGTTAGCCAGGTCCTGGGTAAATCCACTTACCGATCACCCATCCTGGAATTTGACTTAAAGGCACTACTTCCTAACACTTGAAGTAATGGAGTCAGTATGAACAAAAGGCTGTCCTTAGTTAATCTTACAGAGCTATTTCTTCTAAAAATGCAGGGTTTCCTAACAGAACTAATGTTTTTTACTTCCTTACGTAATCCATCAATAATTTGCAGAGGACATCTAACTAAAGAAAAAAAAGAAAGAAAACCAACAAAAAACCATCAGTGGCAACTTGCTTTATATTCCTTTAGCTTCCCACATTAAGGCAGAAATATGCCTTCTTTCCAGAAAGGTTAAAGAAAGATCTTCACTGAAGACAGCCTACCTTCCTGTGTAGATAGTCTTACACCTTTTTTTGAGACTGTTGTTTCTGACGTTTCTTCCAGCCAGACATTTTCTCTCATCCAGTATTTCCTCACAGTCTCCATGATTTTAGATACTCAGAAAAAGGGCACATGTGCACTAATGTCGAGCTTCAATGGAATCAACCAATGCACCTGCAACACAATCGACGTAAACCTTGATGTTGACTAATTGAAGATCTTCACTCTTTGGATTTTTTATCTCATGGATACAGAGACCAGCATGTATGGGGAACCAAAGAGGATTTCAGAGCACTGATCAAGTACAAAGAGAATTTTCTGTGGAGGAGGTGAAGGCAGCACTCCAAGATCCATTTCTTGTGAGGAAGAGTAACAAATAAGGCAGTTCACAGATATTTCTAATACATCTGGACTGTAGCTTATAGAAGGTGAAAATAAATATACCCCATATAATTGCATATACTTGAGATTTTTCGCTTCCAGCAAAGACATTCTGCCAAGAGCCACAGTTACATTCACTCTGGACAGTAACTTTGCATAAACTTGTAATAATAAAGTGACACTCCTAAATGCTAGTTTTTGCTTCCCAAACATACAAAAAAGCCTACAGCTTCTCCTTGACATAAAAGTTATACCAACTGTGCAAATTTTATTCAAGCATAAAGGTATCAGCATGATAAATATAAATAGTCAAGTACTCTTGCTAATCAGAAACTAAAAAAAACTGGTAAAATTATTTAATAACCCTCCATATTATACAGTAGGCTTTTTAAATTAATGGTTTTTCATAAGTCCAGCAAACTCAAGGAAAATGGCATAAGTTGCTGATACTGATATTTCGGTAATAACAAACTTTAGATACGAAAGTACTAAGCAAAGCATAAAAGCTATGAAAACACTTGTAGCATAGAAGAAAAGCCCAGCAGCTAGACAGTTAATCTCTTTCCCTACACAGGAGACTAAGACACCCATATCACAGCACTTAAATTTACACACAGACTATATTGTGTTGAGACATTTTCCTTGTAAATGCTCCATGTTTCTCAGTACATAAACCCCCCATATATGCAGTCACATTTCAAAACTTTTCATTTACATAGTAGTAGTTCAAGTGATTATTCCAAAAAGTCTCCGCAAATCATGAAAATCACATTATTTGTACTATTACAGAAATAGCAACCATAAGTAAAAAAATTTACTATATTTATCTATTTTAAGCTGTGTTTAAAGTAACATTTCAAAGTTGTAGAGGAAAGTACATTATCTTGTTAATAAAACCCCCAAAACACAACCACAGAAGTTTGTTTATGTTGGATGAAGTTTTTGATTACAGCCTCCCTGCTATCCTTCTATATATCTCACTTGCTTGGAATTAATTCACTGTAGTTAGTCACCTACAATTCTTAGTACACAGTCCTTGCTTAAAAGTCACAAAGACCAGAAATTCACTTTAAAATACAAGTTACCTCCAAGTATGTTTATGAATTGATGATGCAAAACCTCCCTATTTTATGGCAAGATCAAGAATATCAAGTGAATAAATTTTCAAAGGCAAGATGAGAACTACATGTTTTAAATGTTCTTAAGACACTACTTTTTTTTTCAGAAATAACTATAGTTCTTCAAAACACACTATCATCTTTGGCACTACTACACATAAGCACCTTTCATAGCATGTGATTTTTTTTAAAGTCACATCTGTGGACTTTCCAAATGAGGACAGCCAGTATTTTTTTTTCCCCACATTTAATCCATCCATCTTTTCAAGTTTGGCATTGCAGAAATGGTTTGTTGAGCAGCTCCACTTGTAGCTTAAGACCACAACATATGACAAAAACCCCCAGATTTAAAATTGTACAGACTCAGAAATTGGTACTCAAACACTTGCACACCGTACTTTTTCTTTCAGCAAAAATGGCAGAGTGGAAAGACAGGGCAGAACGTACAACTGGGAATGTGAACCACTCTGTCCACAAGTCAGGGCTCTTAGATAATCCATTCTGAATTGCATGAGAGACTCATAAATCAGTTCCCTAAGAACATCATCTGCTGGCATCCTATAACTTCCATGTCTTTTATCTTCACCTTTAACATACACAGCACAGAAAGAGCAAGAACTTTTCAGGTGCAGAAGTTCTACATCTTAAAACTCCAAGATGAGGATGACAGCTCATGGGACTTGTGTTATCAGCTCCCATAAAGCAAGCTATTTTTGGGTAAAAGGCCATCTTCTCTTTAAATATATGCCATTGTAATTGTCACTGCAGATCACAGTAAGGCACCAGGTATCGGGAAGAGCAGATATAAGTAACAGTTGTTAAAAATTGAAGTCCTGATCTCCAAAGCACAGCACCTCATTTATAATCTCACATATGGCATCTGACAAGCCTTAGACAACCGTGCCACTGAGCACCTCCCAACAGCTGTGCATTTACACAGCACATCAAGGATAGGGGCAAAAGCACATTAACCCCCACCATTGTCACATCAATAGTCCCTGCTGCATAATGTTACTAACACCAGCAGGTTTGCTAGAACAAACTGGCTCCATCAGCAGAAAATTACTCAAACTGAAAATGAGCTATCACACCTGAGAAGTTAGTCTAGATGCAATTACGATTACTAGAATTTTATCAGTATTTTGTCCTCCACTTTTCCTTCACCATATAGATGGGGGCAAACTCATCTTCAGGGAGCATCTACATCAACAGCCTGGCCAAACAATTACTGATTCCTAAGACTGATGTATTCTTTATGCAACTCTTTTTCTCTAATTGAGACTATAAGCAGATGATCACTGACAAAACACCAAATGCACAACACTGTCTATTAGAATTTGCACTGTGAAATTTTGCAGAAATAAAGATGGATGCCATATGTGCCACTTTGAGAGCTCAAAAATCAAGACTGATGAAGGACTGTACAGAAACAACCATATGTGATCCGTAGATCACATCCTTAGCCTAACCCTACTGCACTCTTGAATAAACAACCTGGTTTTTGGCCAAGTACCAAAAGAGCATCAGTTTCATATGCTTCACATGACATGTGGTGAACCATGCGTTTACTCGCATTTAACCTAATCCTAAAGTGAGACTGCAGTTCTTCAACTATGTTTTGAAGTTAATTCATTTCTGAAAGGCAGATTCTGTGACAAGTTCTTCCCTTTGTGAATAGCCTGAAGCAAGAAATTCTAGGAAGTGATTAGGAGAGCTCCGCTGGCAAATGGATATAAAAATCCCAGCTGAAGATTCCAAATTACAGTATCTGGATTAGGGATCTCAGTGCTTCTGTATACAGGCATTCATGTATATCAACATTGCAGTCTCTACTGTGGCTCTCTGAACAGTTTGCTACAGTGTCTTAGTGCTGCTAGACTTGTATAAAATGTATGTGTGCCCTGGCACTGCAGTAGTTTAGACGAGCTTGCCAGCTAGCAAGTAAATGACTACCAGCTGGTCCTGGATTTGAAGGTGAAACATAGTAAAAAGATCAAGAATAATGAAGGTTCGAAGAGACCTCTAGAGAATGCCTAGCCCAACCCCTTGTTGCAGAACAGGGGTCAGCTGAAGCAGATTATTCCTGTCCATGTCCAGTCACATTTTGACCATCACCAAGAAGGCAACTGCACTACCTCTTTGAACAACCTGTTCCCATGTTTGACAACCTCTACGACAAAAGTGTCTTTTCTTTTGCTCAAGTACTTTAACTCGTGCATATAATACCTTGTCTCTGGGCACCAATGAGAAGCATCTGCCTTTTTCACTCTCCCCTTCAGTTAGTTACATACACAAGATCCCATCTGAGCCTTCTCTTCTCCAGGCTGAACAATCCTAATTCTCAAACTCTTTGTATGCCAGACACTCCAGTCCCTTCATCAACTGTACAGCCTTTCTCTGGGCTCTTTCCAGTATGTACAGCCTGGGTATTGGGGAGCCCTGAACTAGACTCACCACACCAGGTGGTGAGGGCTGAAAGAAAGAGGATCACCTCCTTCAACCTCACCGTAGCGCTTGTGGTGCTTTTACTAATACAGCGCAGGATGCCATGGACCTTCTTTGCAACAGGCTACATTGAAGGTTTATGCTCAGTTTGCTACCAGAACCCTCAAGGCCTTTTCCACAAAGCTGCTTTCCAGCTAGTCAGGTCCCAGCCTAGGCTAGAGCATGGGCTTAGTCCTCCTGAGGTGCAGGACCTGACTATCTCCCTTCGTTAAACTCCTAGTCAAACTCATTCTCTAGCCCATCAAGGACTCTGAATGCCAGCACAATCCTCTCAGGGATCAGCCACTCCTAGTTTTGTATCATATGCAAGGTTCTTGAGGGATACACTGCCCCATCAACTAAGTCATTAACAAAGATGCTTCCCACTGCTGGCCCCAGTGTTACCTACCTGGGGAACCCAGCTAGACTTCATGCAGCTGATGACAACACTGAGCCTGGCAGCTCAGCCAGTTTTCAGTACAAATTACTGTCTAGTAAGGTGTGCTTCAAGATGTTGTCTACGTTATCACGGATGGTGTCAAAAGGCTTGCTAATAAATGGGATCAACGGCTGTCCCCTTGTATGCTAAGAGAGTAATTTTGTTAGAGAAGGCTATTAAGTTAATCAGGCATGAATTCCCCTTCATAAATCCATCCTACCTACTGGGCTTTGTGTGTTTGGTAATCGTTTCCAGGATTATCTGCCTTTCCAGCTTCACAAAGATTGTGATCAATCTGACTGGCCCATAGTTCCTCAGATCCTCCTTTTTGTACATCTTAAAAACGAGGGAGACATTCACTCTCCCCTGACCTCAGCAAACCCCATCCATCGTGATCATCTTTCAAAGACTGAATGGCAGTGCAGTGACATTATCTAGCTCCACTAAGAGTAGGAGATGCATCCCAATCAAGGTTCAATGAGCACATCCAGTATGTTTAGACATTCAATAACTTGATCCTCCACTACCAAGATGCATGCATTTAAGAAAGCAATTGAAGTGACACCCACATACCCTCAAAAAATCACAAAAGTGGTGTACATTCTCTGTTGCCTTGATATACCAAACTTGATACTTGACCAGCAACTCTTAGAAGACTACCAGAAGACTCACCACAAGTGTTGAGCTTGAAATGAGAATCTTGTTAGGAAAGATGACAAAAAACAGTATCATGGAAAGCGCTTTGAATTTTACTGGATTCTGTATCGTGAAGAAGTGTGGAGTCACATTTTCACATTTGCTTTATTTTTCAGCATAACAGCAAAAGTTGTCTATGAAATCACTGACAATTGGTATCTTCTGCTTCTCCATGCTACATAACAGGAATCCACTCTTGGACATGTATCATCAAGAGAGCACTACAGGCACCAACTAGGCATCAGTTGAGCAATCCCCTGCTGTTCTGTTGCATGCAGTCACAATTAGAGAATATATGCAGGTGCCTTAATTGAGTCTCCTTCTGACTTAAGAAGCATCCTAGCAGAGGAGCAAAAGATTTCTAGAAGATCAAAAGACAAATATCACCATATCCAATGTTTGCCTTGATGCTAGCAGATAGGAGAAGATGCAGGTTGAGAAGCTAAAAGAAATTTAAGTACCTGCCTGGGACATGTCTTCCTCTCAGGAAGACAAAGCACGTGCTGTATCTGCCAATTAAAGCCATAGACTCAGTGCATGAAGAGTAGAGTTTAAACTGTAGATTTACTGTCACCACCACCATGATGTTGTTTAGGACAGAGTGCCTTTCCTTCACAGAAAGTGCCTTTCCTCCTCTTACCCCAGAGGGCTTTCATTTTGTGACAGAAATTATCCAAATAAAGTTAACATGAGGGAAAAAGGTCTGAGAAACAAACACAGAATGAACTTACGAGAGTTTTGCAGAGCAGTAAGACATGCACAGGGTTCCCTCAGGATGTCTTAAACAATAGCCAGAACCAAGAATATGTTTCAAGAGGAATTGTACTAACAGGCAAAGGCTGCCATTTGAGAAGGTGACTGAACTCAAGATTAGTTCAGAAAAATTAATATCCAACTCAGAATGCAAAAGTCCCTTAACTCTAGTAATCTGTAGAGGAAGCTCTCAGCTCTTGTTCAGATTAGCCGTTTCCTTTCTTTTCTCCAAACCTCAAGGTGAGTAGAACCTGGTGCGATGCTTTTTACATTTGTGAACTTTGCCTTTACATAACCACACTCATTGACCCTACTTCATTATGACCAAGGGTTTTCACATTTAAAAAGCCTCAAGCTGCCATATAATGAATAGAAGGAAAGCATGGACAATTTCTTCACAACATACAGTGGTTACTTCAAGAATTATCTGACACAGGCAGCGAACATCATACTTAAAGTATTTTTTTAAAATACAAACAAAGCCATTACGACAGTGTTCCATCAAATGGTTTCTCTAATATTTTGTAGATAAAAAGTGATCTGTGACTGAGTATCAGCAGTGATGTACCACTGAACACAGTCTATATGATGTTATAAACTTCCTTTTAACAAGACACTCTGAAAAATAGTGTAAGACTGAGTCTGGCAGTCTCTATCACCCTCCAATTGACCTTGTCTTCAATTGGAAAGACATAGAATCTGGCTGTGTACCAAAGTAGCAAGTTAGGAAGTGATTAGTGCATGCCTTTGGTATCTGCTAACCAGGAGCACAGTAACTATTATCACTTGAGAAATAACTTGAACTCTACATCCTAACTCCTTTTACACCTCATTCATGCACATAACCTGTAGGAAATCAGTTGCCAATATTATAAAAAGTAAACAGACATCGACTCAGCTGGCCTTTGTCCAACAGTTCATCCTGCAATTCAATGCCCCTCTCCTTACTTCAATATTAGACTAACTTTATGCTACAGTATGGTATAGAAATGCATTCAGGATACTGAACATCTGGCATTATTTTTTTAAGTATGCAGTATTTCATAATCAAAAGTTCTATGCACAGCACAATACATTGATCAAGTTAAAATGACAGTACAGTTTCTAGGCAAAAGACAATTGTTAGCTTCATTTCTTAGGGCTTCTCACCCTTCAGCTTGAACTACTTATGTCTCCTTCAGTCTAGGTGGCTTCACAAAGAAGAAACAGCAAAAAATAAACCAGTTCACATGCTACTTTATCACAGTAGCATAACAGCACAAAAACTGAAGAAATCACAACCTCATTTGAAGAGCTTTAAAGGATTAAGCCACGTCTTGTATAACTTCCTTCTAAAACTATGGAGAAAAACAAATTAGATCACCGACTTGCAAGCAGTAATGGACCACAAAGCCTGAAACTGGATCACGCTGCAGAAGCATGCACAGAAATTTACAGCAAAGCCTGCTTAACCCTTTCTCCCCATCAGGTTCTGCAGTTCTTTTAAAGTCTGCTTTAACATAATTATCCATAGGTTAACAATTCCCTTCTAGAAGGCAACAGTATTGCTGCGAGTGATGAAACCTGGGACAAGCAGTGATGGATTTCACCACACCATCTCTTACTTTCTCAAGCACCCAAGTTTCACAGTTACCAAATCTTGAACAGGTTCCTTTCAACCCAATTGTGGAGTCAAATATAAACCTCTGCACATCACAAACTGAAGGCAAGGCCAATACACATACATTTTTTTTCTGCTTCAGGATTATAGGCAAGACAGATTGCATAATGCAATATGAAGTATATTTGATTAGAAACTTATTTATTAAGGAATGTTTTACCTCAAAACAAGTCTTCCAGTACACATGGAGCTTTGTTGTTTTTTGGCAATCTTCCTTTATTGAACAGATTTCAGATTCTCATGTCTTTGGTTACTCAAAGAAAGTTTCTCCCAGCAATAACCTTAAGATTACTTTTCTAATGAAACAGTTTAACATTTCCCACTTATGGCACCCTTCCAAGATTTCACCCAAAGGATCACAAACACTTCTACTTACACTGTGAAGGAGGATGAAAAACACCATTCCTACTTAACCAAAGTAAGCCTTATTCTTTTATGAAATGATGAAGAAGTTGTACTCCACTCTCTTCATCACACTAATACTCACACAAGTACGTAAACAAATTCCAATTCAGTAGCTGAAAAAACAACATCCCATGCACCCAGCTGGCACTGCAGTGATTTGAGTTTTAATTTTGGTGGAACATTCATTAATTCTTTCTGGAAGCAGCTGGGAAAGCTTCCTTAATGTTAGTTTCATAGATAGAAAGTACTCATGTAATAGATACTTGGGGAAGGAACCTACCTAGCACAGCCAAAAGGCTGAGGTACCAACTTACTGCAATTAGAAAACATTTTCCTGAACATATCTGACAAATGTTTTCCTTCTCTACAACCACTCTTTTTTCCATGCTGTTCATGAAAGATCACAGACCCACCTGGAACTCTAGAAAGAAGGAACTTTGTAGGCTTAAATACTAACTTGTTCATCAAATCCTCACACCTATGCCACTCCAAAATTGAACTGCAGTTGACTACACCAAACTACATTTGTTTCCAAAGAAACATGGGGAGCATTCTTCCCAACTGGTAGAGAAATCAGAAATTTGCTAGGTATCTTCTAGTAGACATAACACAATAGTGACTACAATCCTCTTTCAGTCAAAATATACCAGTAATTTATGTGAAAAGCTAGTACTGAGCTCTAACTTAGACAAATTAGATATCCAAATACAGTATTTTCCTGAAAGATACATTAGCTTGCTGCAATGTTCTGCCCTCAACCCCTAAATTTTACAAATTCTAAAATTAGGTGTCAGGGACTAAAATTAAAGTTACTGTTAGTTTCAAACATTCTTCTGTTACACTATAGCTATAGGCAAACCCAACCAAGTGGAATGTAAAAGACAGCCTGCCCTGGCAAAGAAAGCACGTGAAATACAACAAAAACACTTTTGCAGACGTTAGCAGCACAAACAAATCCCAAGCTTCTACTCCCCACCACGCAGGGTTGGAGTAAGCAAGCAGCTGCACAGTACTTGAGCTGACAGTTGAGGTTAAACCACACCACCACAACACCAGAATTCACCAAAATTATATCAACCATGGCAAAAGTAGAGACTACAGAAGTGTACTGAAAATTTCATGTTTGAATAACTCACAAAGAAACTCTTAGAAAGAAGAATGTTAGTTTAAATAAAGGAGTATTCACTGCTGGTTGAAAAGCTGCATCATGTATTTAGGGTTTTCCAGATACAAAATTATCTTCTGAACTAGTCATGAACAGATTAGAATACCCATAGTGTTTGTAGCAAAAATAATATCTGAAGGGACTGATCTTAATTATTCTGTTTTCTGCACATTTTGGTAATATGCTTTAATTTCAAAATTTATTTTCACTATATCTTACTGTCAAGTTTGGAAGGAAAAACTACATTTGAAACAATAGTTCTAATGTGACTAATAATTATTCTAATAATTCTAATAATTACACCAAAACTGTGAGGTTAGAAGTACAAAATTAATGCACTGAAGTTTCAGCTAAAGATTGAAATAGGAAACAAGCCTTTGTGATAAATACTAATGTATTAATGCAATTCAGAAATGTACACAGAACAATAGCCACCTCTGTTATCTTAAAAGCATTACTTCTGGTGACATCATAAACCATAAGTTTGAAGAATCCTCTAACACTTGCACTCAAAGTACACAGAGTTAATTATCTTTGATTTTTCAAGAACCTCAGTGCACTCTGCACCAATCTGACTTAAAGCATTTTGACATCAAGTGATCATTCACATATGACAAAATAGCACATTAGGGAAAAAATTGTTCAACAACTGTAATTGGTAGGTTACAGGAAAAGCTACATAAAAACTCTTAGATAGTCTATTAGAAATTCAATACAAAAGACTTCATTAAAACCAAATAAATACTAAATTTTACCTTTTCTGGATTGTAATATAAAGATTTCAAAGTGGTAAACAAGGGTGGGCAGCCTTTACTGAAGTTAACCCTCAGGAACTTATCCGTTAGTTCTCTAAATTTTTCACCTAGGAACAAAAGTGTGTTTGGTTATATGTCAGTGATTGCAAGTGTTACAAAAATATACGCACTAACTGCTGTGCAACTCTGGGTAACAGAGGAACTGAGAAATTGCACTTAAGGGTTTTTATCTTTCCTGTTTTTAATACGACACAAATATGCTCCAGTTTCTTTTTAAAAAAAAAAAAAACAACTCAGACTGAAATGCTTTAGTTGCTAGTCTTCAGGAGATTGCTGGCAGACATGGTAACAGTCCTGAAACCTGCAAAGTCTATTAAAAAGAGAAAATTTGAAGTGCTGACTATAGAGGATGTAGGAAATGCTACGTAAACAAACACTGAAAACACCCTATAATAATAAGAATACAATGGAGATCTTCAAAAGCTCCATCAATGGAGGTTTTCTGAGTAAGTTAGACATATATGTGTTAGGAGTAGTGCAGATATAAAGTATCCTGATTTGAGGAAGAAGGATGGATGAAATGAACCTTTTGCCCCCCTTCTAGCCCTGTTTTTCTGAGAAGTGATAGGTTTTTATTACTTGTGATAAGATTGGTTCTTGAATTAGAAACTAGACTTCTTTGTTTCAGAAATGTGAGATCCATACCAGGATCATCTCTATCAAAGTATACTGCAGAAAGCTAAAAATCTGACCTAATTATATTTTCAGTTAAAAATTACAATACTTGCAGTAAGTGCTACCTTTCTGAGAAATGCTGTTTAAAAAAAAAGAAAAAGCAGGATTTCAAAGAAAAGATACCCAGACAGGAAAACAGCTGGTTTTTGTGTTTTTATTCCTATGAAGAAAGTGACTGTTTTCAGTTGGGGGGGAGGTGGGGAATGGGGTGAGTTTGTTTGGTTGGGTGGGTTTGTTTGGTTGGGTTTTTTCTATTATTTTTGTTGACTTTGTTTGCTTTGCATAGGGATGAACTTCAGTTCCTCTCTGTTGTGGCCTTCTCTAACTTTTTTAACAAGGAAGTAGCATGCTTCACATAATACTAAGGTTCACACATAAAACTGACAAAACTGATGAGATAAACTTCAATAAGAACACATTTAAAATTTGATTAACGGATTGTTTTTAGATATTCAGAAAATGAAGACACTACTGCTTTGTATACAATGTTTTAATTTACTTCTATCAATTCTCAACAGTCCTATGCTTACTGTTATCAGCGCTGTTGCTAATAGACACTGAGACTAATGAAAGTAACTCTCACCTTGCTATACTAAACCAAACTGCTGTATATAGAAACCCCTACTACCTGTGGGTGGGGATCCATAACTGGACTGCCAGCATATGCTTTATTACAAATGAATTAATTAAAATGTCTTGTCTTGCACTATAGAAACTCCCCTACATAAATAAAAATTCCATTTCAGTTTTTCCTGTTGAATTCTTCTAATTAATTTTCTTGCTGGAAAAATCGTAATTCAGAATTTAGGAAAGCAAAACTTAAATTTCCATGAAATACCTATTTGTTTATAGAAAGCAGAACAGTTTTAAAACAAAGTCTGAAAAAAAAAAGCACACAGCTGGGCACCTACCTAACACAAGAAGCCAAGTTACAATTTAATGTCTGAGGCACAAACCTGACCACAGGAGCATAAACATATCTAAAACTGGATGGCCACACACACAATTGATCAGGAAAATTGATTGTAACAGCCTTCCTCCAAAAAGGTGGATTCCAGCTTGATCTAGGAGCTATTTTTATCTAATACAGGGTTAGGATGCAATGCATGGCAAAGTCTGGACAAGCACTGTTAATATAAGCCTGCATTTTAGAGTATTTTAATTATTAAGAGTAATTTAATTCCAAATCAAACAGCTGTAACTGATCAGTAGCCACACTGGAACAGTAACTGTATTTAACCAGAAATTCTATCCTCTTGAAATTTGCAAGTATTTTTCTGCAAAGATGTTTCTTTCTACACCTTCTCATTTTTGCTACTAAATCTGACCTACAGAAATTCTTGTCTCCTGTACTTGCAAGCATAGAAAATCATTTAATAAACAGATTAATCTCTATGGGATCAAAAACAATCTTACATGTTCATAAGCTTAATAAATAGGTTAACAGAAACAAGTTTTAATTTTGAAAAAATTCTTATTTGTTGTGTAAAATACTACAGAAAGTAGCCAAGAGATTTTTCTTGACCAATCTAATAATGAATTTTGCTTTAATTTATCCTACTGTTATAGCATGAGCAACTAATCCTTGTTACTAGACATACCTCTCCTTAAATGAACATAAGATGTGAAACTACACTGTCATATATAAGGCAACCTAGAGCAAAATACACAGTGAAATGAAGTCAATAGCAAAACACAGTATTAATAAAGATATAGGAAAGCATTTTGCAGGTTATTTCCTTGTTTGCTGTGCTACCATAATCTTATTACAGAAAAAAAAAAACAATTACTCATCACCCAGCTTTTCAAATTTAGCTGAAATGCCTTTAAATTTGCCCCTGTATCTTCAAAGAAATGGAAATACATAGGATGAGAAAAGGCACAAGTGGCAACTTCTTACGAAGTTATTAAAATCTTTTGATTTTACACAACAAATGTGTATGCACATCCAGACACACAAGCAACAATAGGGAAGTATACTAACTATGCTCTAGAACATTTAAAGGCACAAATGTGGTGCTCAGTAAATGAGCTAAGCTAAAAACTAACCTTATAAATTGAAAAGCATAAGCAGGTATGTTGGGAATTTGCAGCTGACCTCAAGTTTCTTGACACTTGATATCTAGCTTACATACTTTCTACAAGTCTTCTACTAGACTTTCAGCAGTTAGACAGCTACACACTAAGTATGTATTTTTATGGTATTTACCATTTCAGTCAGCCTCCTTCCTTCTACTTTGAAGGAACATAGCTTTCTATTTTCAGGAGTATATACATTTTCCTTCCAAAGCTAAGGGTATTTGTACACTGCATTTCAAAACAAATTTTGAAAGGGAAAAGACAAGAACTTGGATATAAAATGAAATGCTACATAATACTGCAGACCTTTTTGTTCCTTTTCTTATTAAACTAGCAGCACAAAGGTAGTTTTTTCTTGTCAAATTAAGTTCTAATGGTTCTACAATAAAGTATGGTGTACAGTAGGTGTACATTTTTACAGCAGAAGTATGTGTATTAAAGATCCAGGAGGGGGTATGCATATACACACACTCATACATTGAATTAAAGTGTACTATACCCTACATTTTAACTCATGATTCTTAACTTGTATGAAGCAGAAAAATTATGTACAGGAATTCCTACAATCTACATACCATTCTGTACTGTAGTTTTATCAACACAAATATTACATATATCATCACAGTTGAGTGTATGAAGCTTTTCTATCAACTCCTAAAACATAAAAGAATTTTGTCTAACCCAAGAGAAATGCATACATCTGATTTGTCTGCATGTTCAATTAGGTATTAAATGCACAAGTAGATATTAAATGCACATTAAACAGCCTGATGAAAACTACAGAAAAAAATAAGAAAAAAACTATTACAGAACAGATATGCAACTTGTTACCTGAAACAAAGTTTAAAGGTAATCTTCTAGGTGAAACTGCTCTGGGATGTCTTTTACTAACTTCTTCATAAATCTGAAGCCTCTCTTCTAAAGTGCCTATTATCAGCAAATATAATAGATGTAAGTGACAGACAAAAACCTATTCTTTTAAATGTCTTTAAATTATGAGAATTTAAGTGTCAAGAATTAATTGAGCTAGATTCCTTATGTGGATTTGGAACAATTTAAACATTTCATGTTATTTTTTCCAGTTAATCATAAACATTACTTTGTAAAATTGTACTGAGAACACACTGTACATACAATATGCAACTACTAGCATTAATCACTCTACAGATAAACTAAAATTAAAAAGGTCCATTACCTTGCACATTCAATCACACAGAGCTGGAGTTTGGTTTCTTTCAGTTACATGCTGTGCAGACCCATTCACACAGTGTACAACATTCATAGCTTCAATTAATGTTTTTTCACTACGCATCCATTTCAGACACATTTAAAGCATTCAGAGAAATATGTTGCATTTCTAAACCATAGGTATACAAACAGCATCCTACACAAGCATGCCTCTATTATAGGTCCTCTGGTGACAGCAAAACCAGGGTACCACGTGGCCAGTGTTAAGTGCTGAGCGCCAGAAGTCTTTACACCTTTATGTTTAACAAAAATAAAGCTACTTGAAGATTTTCTGCCCACTCCTCCCCTTTCCCCCATAATATGCTTTGGAGCTCCAATGTGGTTAGAAGTTAAATAACACTAATCTTTTGCTTTAAAATGCCATTTTTATATAATTAAAATCAATTTTGCTTAAATATTAAACTCAAACAATTTAAAACTGAATGCACATATCAAGACTACAATACATGTATATTTTATAAATATAAATATATTTGCTTTCCTTTCATAAGAAAAACAGTTTATCTTGTCACTGAGCTCAGATGTTGGGGAAGGGGGGGGAATCTATTACCCAGTGTCTCCAAGAGATGTAGAGTTAATTAAAGTTATACTAAAATATTGTTTGGACTGGAACTAAAGCACATAAAAGCCCTAATTGAAATCACAAGTTGGAGCTCCAGAACTTACCATGGGGGAGGAAATAGTCCTAAGACCACCTAAAAAATAAAGTAGCATTATTAGTTTTATAGAATTAGTACAGTTTTAGTCTACATAGGATTTTAATAGGTCAAAACCGACTGGACTGATTCTTTGTTAAAAATGACATGCTTTCATCAGCATTTGTTATATCAGAGAGAATAACTGAGTTCCTGGGTAATTTAATTTCTGAGACAATAACCATGTGATTCAACTCTATGGATACACCAGGAAAACCACTCAAAGGGCAACACTACACTCTGCATATATGTAACAAATGAAATAATTTCCATTACCCAATCACTAGCCATATCCCCAGACCTCATGAGACCTAACTGTAAAACTTTCTAGAAGAAAGCTGGTTGAGAAATGTAATGCAGCTATAACATTCACAAATAATATAATTGTTGGCTTATGATTTATGATGTCATCAGAACAACTCCAATAAACTTTCACTGATTAGCCAAAAACTAAATACAAAGAAAGCATTCCTGTGTAAATGTAAACACTCTGGAAAGTTATCACTGCAAAACACTTAATACAGCATAAATAGTCGCAATATTATAGTTTTTTAAAATGAGCTGTTTTTCCTGGAAAAACACAGTAGCAGAAATGTGAGCTGGCATTGGAGTAACAAAGGTTTTAACACATTTATCACCTTTACCTTCAAAATGCCAACTTAAAAAAAAAAAAAGGTGTTTTTTTCAGATAGTCTATCCTAAAAGGCCATCTGAAATAGGTATGAGTATTTCTCTACATGCCCTTAGAAAGAGGTACCAGCTAATCAAGTTCCAAAATTACAATTTTATGTTGTGGCATATGATAGCAGTCTGACAATCAATGACTAGACAGGAATTAATTGCCATTCGGTTTCCAAGTTCACATGTGGCAAGAGAATGTTCTTCATGTAAGCATCTTAGCAAATGCCACCCTTAATTCCGAGAAATACTCACTGTCGATATTCTAATGCACACAAGTTTTCCAGTGAACATTTTAAAAATGAATGAACACACTATATGATATTCAAGATCAGAAGGTACATAATTTTATGCAAAGTAGAACTTTCTAATCTAAAGCAGTACCACATCAAACAGGAGCTCTAAGTGTAACCCATATCATACATATTTTCACTGTATCCATGTAGCTTAACTTACTGGGTTGCAGGGCCTTTTCCAAGCCTTCATAATAATACCAGTTTTCTGCATTACGCTCAATTAACTCTTTGTATACTTCACCAGCTTCTTTCAGTCTTCCTAACTTGAGTAACATCTCTCCTAGAAACAACATAGTACAGAACTATGAATGACATGAGAAAACATTTGTGAATAAAGTTTACAATACCAGATATATAAAATCGGGCTTAAGCATTCACAGGTTCTTAAAAAGAGGCTTTATTTTCCCAGAGGCATTTGCTGTGTATTACAAATGCTACTTGAAGCTACCACACATAGAGCTTAGAACAATGAGCACCTGTGAAAACAGATTACCTGAATGTCTGCATCTGAGTATTTAGAACAGCTGTTGGGATTATGAAACAAACAACCAACTCCTCCTTCCAGGACTCCAACACACAACTAGGTGAGTTTTTATCAGGCTGTTTACTTAAGCACATTTTTCACATCAACTAACCAGTTTTTAACCAGTTAAATCACACTGTTTTGCTACTAAGTAAATGGTTCTACCATAGCTAGCTTGCATGGAATTAATCTTCTTCACAGCAGCTCATTCTGGGCTGTGTTTTGGGATTTGAGACAAATGTTGATAAACACACCAACATTTCCACCACTGCTAAGCAGTGGTTGTAGACCATCAAGGCTTTGTCTTTTTACCCCCACTCTGATCCCCAGCAAGTAAACCAGGGTGCAAAATGAGGTCAGACTGCACACAACCTGGACAGCTGATCCAAACTGGCCCAAGAGATATTTTATGCTATATAGTTTTGTTAGGTAATAAAAATTGATAAGGAGTGTTGGGGCAGAAAGCCCAGAGACTAGCTGAGCTAGCCTGTTTGTGGGAAGTGTGCCGTGACCGCATCAGTTGAGGATCTGGGTTTGATTTTCTATCCTCTTTGCACCACTTCAGCTATCTTCATCTCAATGCACAAGCTCCCTTGCTTTTGTCCTCCCTATTCTCTGTTCTGATTTGACAAGTGAGACTGGGTGAAATGAGTGGGCAGCTGTGTGGGGCTTACCCACTGGCCAGGGTCAGCCCACCACAATTGTGCAAGCAAGGGGCAGCTGAAGAATACATGCCATTACTCCACATATTCAGAAATCCATATTAGCACATCAAATCCACTAAACAACTGTGAGTTATTTTTAACCAAAAAAGTCAACTTCAGTATTCACTTGGATAAGTAAGTGCATTAGAAAGCTTGAAAAGGAAACAAGAATTTGATACTTCAGTCAAAAAAGTAGAAAAATTGTCTTTGTACTTCAAACAGTATTCTTTAGGAATTTCTTTTACATAAGATTAAAACTGGGTTATAATAGTTCTGAGTCACGGAAAACTACCCTAGTAAGTACCATAAAATAGGAAATCTGAGATTTCCTCTATTTCTATGTCAGCCCAAGTTAAACTACCTGTATCCACTACCCACTTTGGTAGGAAATACTGCACAAAACAGTACATCTGTTGTTACCGGTTTTCTATAATAATTGTTACAAATAAAGATGCTGGGGTTTTTTCCCTTTTACTGCTTTATCATCTCTGAAAGCCATTAGCAAAAATTTCTAACAAAATTGGCTAAGGGAAGAATATTTATGACTTACCTTTGATTTCTTCTACTATTAATTTATCACATATTTGCTTTTCATACGTCTCTATATGTTCTAAAGACTCCTGAAAAAGATCTGCCTCTCTCATCACTTGATTTTGATATAAAATCAGTTCACTATATTCATAATCTATTTTATTAGGAGGAACCTGGGGGGAAAAAAAACAATGTATTAGTTAACATGTACCTCAAACGTATGCAGTATTACAGAACACAAGATTTAAGCAATGGAATATAATCAGATCTATTTATATACCCATTTAAACATTCAAAATGCAAAACTCCCATTATTCACAATCAAATCAGATTAATTTAAGGATACCCTTTGTTAGAGAATATTTTAGAAGAAGTCCTTTATTTCTCTTTTTTCTATCACTGTGGCAAGCTAATTAAAAACTGAATTATATGAGAGAAAGCAAAGATCTTAATATATTTTCTTTCTGAAGGACTTATGCAATATACAATTTTAACGTAAGTTCTACAGCAGGTGGCTGGGGTCTCACACTATCATTTTCAGCATACCAGAACTCTGGATCAAGCTATTTCCAAGAGCAATGACCCATCCATAGCTTGACAACTGTAATTTTTCAGATAGGCAACTTACACTATTTCTCTCTAACCAAGTGTTCTCCGCACTAAACTTCAATCCCCCAGAAAATGTAGTGCACGAGCATACAGAGTGTTTGCAAGTAACAGAATTATTTTTAGGTCTGCTTCCATTCGCACACCTAGGCCTTTCTACAGGCTACAGTACAGCTAGTGGCTCATCCACCTCGCAGTGCTACAACAGCCAATGAAGCAGGGCAACATGCAAAATTATTCCTCTCAGAGATAACTCCCTAAAGTGGATTTAGGCAATGAAAGGTCTTGCCAGAGCTGTAGTAATCCTTTTCATGCTAAATGCTCTTCACTAATATACACAAAAGCTACTCCAACTGCAAGAATGTTAGAGAGCAAATGCAATCTCCAGACAATGCCCAGCAGATCAATAAAACAGTCTGCTCTATGAAATATGCTGTCCCAATAGAAATTGTAGGAGAGACTTATAATCTGATTTTTTACATAATAAAAGATGAAAAACAGTTGAGTTTGGCAAATGTTGATGATGTTCTTTCCTGTGACACTCCATACTTTGTTTCTTCCTGAGCAACCAACACTTTAATGTCACATTGGTCACTAAACAGTTTACTATTACTTCCTTTTTCCCTGAAAAAAGCTTTTCCTCAGTCTTTAAAGAGACAAATAATTTAATAAAAAACCACAAAAAGCCAAAACATTAAACTGGCTGAAAGTAACATTCTTATTAAGAATACTGTCCTAAACTATTTCTTCCGGCCCTTCTGTAAGCCCAATTTGATTTTATAGGACTTAACATTCCTGATAACATGCCCTTCAAATTTTGAGAAGCAACTTTTACAGTACTGCTGGGCATTTTTAGAAATATTTGCTTTTACATATAAGTGTTCTGAAAGATAGCATAACTAAATAAAATACTACAAAGATGTGTATATCTGACAAAGAACATTACTATGAAAATAACATCAGTCAAGTACTTTTTTTAGTAGCTAATACAGTATAGCGATGGAAGAAGACTAATATCTTGCACATACTAGTCCAGCAGCTAGCACAAAATTCTACCCACTTCTCAAAGTATATGTCTTATCTACAGCTCCACTTCCATTTCCACCTTTGCTCAATTTTTAGTCTGTATTACCCACTAGAAACCACTAATAAAAACGTTGTTACCAAGAACGCATTTTTAACTGTTTCACGGAACAGACTCATGAACAGGGGTTAAGCATTAAGCATGTCTTCCTGTTTATCCTTACTGCAATGCCATGGAACAAAACTGGAGAGCACCAATTTAATTCTTTCTCCTTCACCTCCTCCTAAAAACATCCTTTGCTCCAACACAATACACATCTCAATTCCAAATTCCACAAGCAGCATAGCTTTTTGGCACATAATGAATTGGTTTTAGGCCTTCAAAACACAGGTTACCCAAAAAACTGTAAAATATATATATACAATAAACAGATACCAACTGACCTCCTCATAGCTGTTTTGGCTCAGTAGGATAACAAAAACATATGTAAAAAAATCAAATTAAATTATTCTTACAAATAGAGCAAATCCACCTGAAAGATATTGCACTTACTATCACTCCATTTAAAAACCTATTTTAAAAGTAATTTTAAGAAAAGTCCATTTTCAACAAAATTTTGAAACTTCACCAATTTAATGATTTAAGTATGTAATTAATCAGAAAGCAAGCAGTTAATAATCCCAATACTTAACCTGAATAATCAGATTGTCTTATAAAGATGCTCTATAAAGAGAATGTCCACACCATTGTTACTGCTGCTCAATACATCTTTACTCCTCCCTCCCCCAAGAAGAGTTATGACTCTTGCACAAGAGATGCCCAACCTTTTCCTGAACTCAATTCTGCTGCTTCAGAATAAATTTCTTCCTCTCCTCCTGGACCAAAGAAGGATCAGCTTTACAACTGCAGATGCCCTAACAACTGTCACTGAAAGAATGTGACAAGATGCAGCCAAAACATACCTAAGAGCAGACCCCCAAAACTCCAGAGGTTTTCTGTCCATATCTGTATTTGTGGGCCTGATGCGAAAATTAGGAATAAAATAAAAATTAAGAATAAAAATTGTTCTGGAAAAGAAGAAAGGAAAAATGGGACATATAACAGTAAAACAAATTGCATAGTTGTTTTACACCTTGGTTGCCAAAATTTAATTTCTGAACTGACTCTTACATAATTTGACTTAACTTGGGACAGCACAAGCTGTTACATTTTCTGCATTGATATCTACATTTAACCTCATACCCTGTTTTTGACTGAAATATTGTGCATCTGGCCAATTTATAGCTTTCAGATGACAGGTAACATTGATCTTAATACACTAAGAGGCAGAAAATTCACCATTTCCAGTGATAATGTAGCCACTAGAATAAAACTGTCAATGACAAAAAGCAATTTATCACTTCAATTTGTTGATCAGCTTCCTGACACTACTCCTTCCTTTACTTTCCCTAATAAGCAAGCTTCCTAACTGTTACTCTTTCCAAACCCAGCGTTCAATTTGTACTAAAATCACCTAGGCTTTTTTCCTGTTTACAGTAAACAAAAATACTCTCCAGACAGCTTTTTCTCTAGTCCTCTTATCTTGCCATATTGCTCTTTTAGTTTTCTAACTTTGACGACAGGCTTATGAGTAAGTCTTGATCTATCAGCAATCACGGCTTTATGGATAAAATCCCTGCTTCTCAGAAAAAAGTGTGTATTTTACTTTTTACCCACAAGCTTGCCCTGAGGGACAGTTTTACAATAAACTAAGTCAGTGTAACTGCAGCCTGGATCAACAAAGGCAGCTCACTTCCCTCTATTATTCCCTTTCCTCTTTGCCCTGTCACCTCACAATTGTTCAGTTCAGCCAATCAATCCTTCCAAACAGTGATTATTTTTCTGTCACTTTGGCTTCCTGAACCAACCCTCCACAAGTCAGCCAGTGCTGCACAAGGAAGTGGTGTGAGCACACAGGAAGAAGTCAGATTGCTGGTTTTGGCAACAGCTTGTAGCTAGATTAGCTCCATTATTTTGTAATACTGCATCTTCAGATATTCACCTGCAATCACTAAAATGACAGTTCCTTGATCTTTTTCTTAGTTTTACTGATTGGTTTTGGCTGTTTGCATTCACATCTGAATGGACTGAGCTGCCTGAGTAATTCAAGTAAGTAAGTATCATCCTACATTACTATTACTTCTCAATTATTATGACCGCAGCATTTTATGTAACATGTTACATTTCCATCTCTATTCATTAACATGCATGGTAATCAGGCCTAATACAGATTGCCATACAACTCCTCAAAAACATCAGCTTGTTGAAGAGTCACGCTCACGAGTCATTTGGATACACTTCTGTCTTTCAGCCCTTTTTTTAAACCCTGTTTTTAAACTACCACCCTTCTATTGCAGTCACATGCAATTTTCTCAGAAGTAAGATACAGAAGTTCACCTATCAAGTTGAGTGCATACAAAGTACAGGGCAAGAGGGGAGATTTGGGAAGGAAAGTAAGCAAAAGACCTCTTTAAAGATCCACAGAATGTCCTGAACTTAATTATTTTAACCAAGGGACTGAAAAATCCAGACACCTCAAAACCAGTACATTTGGAGAGTATTGTGGAAGAGCCAGTGCATGGCGAAACAGAGCTGTGGGTTTGCCTGGACTTTTCTGACTGTTCTGGATCCCAATCCCCTCCAGCATTTGCGGTTCTACCTGGGCCTGCACTCATCAGGGAGCTGGCACAACATAGCACAAGACTATTTTCAAGAGAAGTGGAACTAATGTGTTATTACATATTTTTAGTGTTTTGGAGGACCAAAGACAACATACCACTTAACAGTCTCTAACAATCTCAAAAGCAGGACAGGCTTGACAAGACTAATTTCCTATAAAACTATGTGGTCCCACATCTGTAGCATATTTCTCTCCTTCAATGCTTAAGCAGCTTTTCCACCACTTGCCTTTGCCTGACATGATGCTAATCAACAGTTAAACCAGCTCCCTGCAAGTACAAGCAATCTTCCTATTTGTGGGAATTTCCAAAATATCTCCAGTTTTATCAGAAAATGGCATCAGTGCTTGCGCTCATCTTAGGATCACCTTTGTTTTAGGGTGAAATTTGAGATGGTGGTATCTTGCAAAGCAGACTCAACTGATTTAATAATTCATCTACAGTATTTAAATCTGGCTTTGTCACTAGACTGAACAGTGCATCATGACTGCCCTCAAACAGCCATATTTACACACAACCTTTTCTAAAAGACACCACCACTAACAGCATCACCTCCATTCTCTCCAAGGGGCCAATACCACTAGTAAGCTCTTTTAGTCCTTGAAAGAGCCTCAGTTTCTTATGATACATTTGCTGGTTTTCTATTATATATTCTTTCTTTCCAACTCAAACAGTCATTTTGACACCAAAGTCAGACTGGGCTCCGCTGACTCATTTGAGAATGACAACTTTTTGGTTGTCAAACACTCACAGAAGATGACCCAATTTTGATATAAACTTACTGTTTTCAGTTTTTACTCAGTGCAGAAGTTATAGCTCTTTTGAAATATCAAGCTATATATACTTGGCTTGCAACATCCTTTTTTTGACTGCGACATGTGATCAAGACAAACACCGGTCTCCCCTCGCAATTTATTTCCTTTCTTACACTTAATCCCATATACAACAAGTCAGAAAGGATATGAGACTTTTGTTTTAAAAACACACAATCTATAGGTCAGGTAGTATCTTAGTATTTTCACACAGCACTTCTAAGAGGCCTTCCCAGCTGAATGGATCTACAAACATGGGTTTTTTCTTTCCATGTTACAGAATAATCAACACATCCACTCTGTTCTGCTAATCTAGACTTCATAGTTCTGCATTACCAGTAACAGAACATGGGAATAGTCTCTCTCTCAAAGAAGGTTATACTCAGTGATTTTAGCTTTGTACCATTTACTTTAGTCTGGTCTCAACAATACCAAGTCTTATCAAAGAATTTTCAGCTGCACTTTCACGTTACTCTGAAACCAAGCACTGACATTGAGTGTATTATATACAGATGCATACAAACCATTGAAAGTATTTCATTCTTAGTAGAGATGTAATGCATCCAGATTATGGCAGGAGAAAGGGCAAATGAGCACATCCAAACTATTAAACTACTTTCTGTAGTTTCACCTACTGTAAAGGGGCAGGATCATCACAGGACTTCTCTGACTACAAATTTTATTCCTAATTCATAATTTATTTCTATTTACAAAGAACTAATTCCTCAGATTCTATCCCTCATACAAAAAGTGTCCTCTTTCCACACCAGGAAACCTTACCTGCTGGGTTTTCCTAAACTCTTCAAGTAATTTTAAGGCCATATCATAGTCTTTTAGTAAGTGGTATGCAATGGCATATCCAATCCAGGAAGCACGTTGTGTGGGGCGCAGTTGAAGCAGCTGGTATCTTGTCTCCTTCAGTAAAAGAAAGGCAATTTTAAAAGAATAATTTTTAACCAGAGTTATTACACATTCATCATGATTTAACACCAAGACAGCTAATATTTTAAAATAATGTTTAAAAGCCCTAGGCAATCTGAAATTCTAAAAGCATGGGGAAAAGCAGCATATTTCTGTTTGATAAATCCGGAGGCTACATTGTAAATACACGAGTCATGGCACAAAGTATAAATTCTATTTGTTGAGACACAGAAGATGTCATTTTCAAGAGCACCTCTTAAGGGCCTGAATTATTTCCAAAGATAGAGCTTTGATATCTCAGAAAGCACTTTCCACTAGAAAGGACAAGCTCACTGCCACTGACAGAGTGCCATTCACTCTCCTCATGCCTAGGGACAAAGTCTTCACACACCACTGCAACACTTTTCAGAACTTCTTTCCAAGTCAAGTCATATACTCAAGTGAGTTACTCTGTTTTCCCTTTGCATTAGCAAATTCATGGGAATTAACATCCTTAGTAAGAAGACCAACTAATACCAAGCCCACAGTGCAACCCTCTACTTCACATGAAACAGACAAATCAGTTCAGCCATTTTGAAACTACTCACTGCTGTCAGACAAATTTAAAGATTTTATTTATAATAATAACCATCACGTAGTTTCCGGAATCAGTCATCATGAGGCAAGTTAACCACATATTCACAAGAAACGTGACAATGTATTTCTTACCAAAAACACCTTCAACATTTGCACCCAAACCACTGTCTGTAGTGTTCACAATAGCATGGTAAGTACTTCTACTTGCTAATACCAGTATTGTCCCTTTTTGCTTACTATTTTAATGAAAAATGAGTTAAGAACTATTTTTTACAAGGTGATTGGTGAATCCAATTGCATAGAAAGACTTCTAGTTCTGTTCTCAACCCTATGTAGAGCTCTACCACAGTATCTTTTCCTGCTTTCCAAAACAATCGCTTAAAACATTTTTGAAACAAAAAAAAGTAGCAACAGAAATACTACCAATAAAAGGCTTCACAGTGAAACAGAACAACAAGAGAAAGCTAACAGCAGTAAGTGGGAATTCAAAGAGAATACTTACTCTATAGCCTTCTAAATCCCTCATCTGGATCTGCAGCAGAGAGAGATCTCTCAAGATCTGTAGGTTATCTTTATCCAGTTTGAGTGCATTCCGGTAACACTTGATGGCTTCATCATATTTCTTATCTGAGCGCTGCAGAAGACCATAGACATGCCAACCTAATGCATGTTTAGGAAGATACATTTATGATTTTCCCAAAGTAACTGCAGTGCACTTGTGTTACACACAAAACAAATTGACATCTTCCTTGAGGATCAGTGCCCTTATAAATGAAGATGGATTACTGAAGCCAGACTCTACTGACACACTGTAAATTATTCAGTGCTTCAAAATATTTTTTTATGAGACTTTACTGCTTAAGTCACATTCAGAACCCCCTGAGCATTGTTATACAAATTAAATTATCCAAACTCCACAAAACTGTAGAAGTTATTCCCAGAGATTTATTGTTTAAAACATGCTACCATAATTACAGTAGGAATTCTTACTCATAGAAGTTCTACTCTAACAATGTAATTTGTGTACAAGTTGTTACAAATTTTCCTCTCTTGCCTATCTGTAACCTCAATTAGACTCCAGATTTTACAGTAAGGAATAAACACAAGGCTCCTCTTGATTCATTGACAAAAGGGAAGCTTAGCATTTTGTAGATCAGAAGTCTGTCACAATCTCAGCGTCTTAGATTTCCATCAATAATGTGCCATAGCAAAAACATCAGGTTTTGTACAACAAAGGATACAGACATGACTCTTCACATCATTCCGAAGTCCTTTACGAACAAATTCATATGCTTCTTCCTTCTTCCCTAAGCAGTTCAAGGTCAGTCCTTTCATTGCAAGTGTCTCTGTAAGAAGTATCAGACACTTATGTTTCTGACTTCCCATATGCCAGCTTCACAGTGCAGATATCCTTTGAAGTTGTTACACAGTGAAGTCCCCCATTAAAATATACATTTACATCAGGATAGCAGCCTCGCATAGCTGAAGACTGTCACATGGAAGCATTTCCTGTCTTGAAAAGACCACTTGCAGAGCATCACACAGATATGGTGAACACAGGCAACACAAACTTTTATTAATTAAAAAATACACTTAACTGGCTTCAAGGGAATTAACAATAAACTAAAGCAAATTTAGAGAGCTCCTCGACCTGTATTAAAGCTCCAGATAGGAAGACCAAAGAAAAAGAGACTGGTGTCATATCATAAGAAACAAATCTGTCACACTTCCCCTGTTACAGACTTCTTACAGAGCATTAATTAAGGGAAGCACATTTCCTGCTACCATATTTGGAGTGTAAAAGACCTTCTCTATGCCATATTTTAATCAACATTCTGAGAGGCACAAGATTTTATTGGTGTGACTATTGCTCTCCCTCTTCCCCCATTCTTCAAGGCACACAGTAGGCAAGCAAATTGCATGCAATGCATGCACTATGCCTGAAAGCTGTTCAAGATTCGTATTTCAGGGCTTTTTTTTTTTTTAAGTAAGAGGCCACTTGTTTTGGTCCCTGCCAGAAGATTAGTCACTTTTTCATCATAATACTCTGATTTTCCTCCAACTACAACCTTTTCTCCAGTATTAGTGGCAACAGCCTATGATCTCAAGGTCAGCTGTAACAGCAGTTTGAAGCTGTATTGATAGACCCATTTAACACTGTTTTCCTGTACAGTACACTTATAAGTCAATGATGACCCAAAAGGAGTCAAGGGGTTTTTTTGTTGTTTTTAAGTTGTCCTACATCCACACTGTAAGAACAGAGAGAGCCAGAATGATAATTTCTAAATAATATCAAGAACTTTGTAAAAGAATATCCCCACTGTGGAAACAAGAGCAAGCTACTCCTGCCTTCCCACATCAGGGTGATAACCACTCAGCCACACCAATCCATTTGCCATCTTCTCACTAAACTTTGAAACTCCTTTTCTCTGAAGCTAAATGTGACAATAGTGCAGCTTTCCATCAGATCACTTCACTGGCTTAGTTCTGCTTCAGCTGTTCATTCCAGGCTTTACTCTCAAGCTTCAAAGCCATTAGTGGCTCAAAGCCCAAGTAGTATGTGGTTTGCCAAGGCAGCTAGCTGTCCTGGAAAAGTTTAAGAGGCAGCAAGAGCAGAAAAGACAGATCTGTATACTCAGATGTTATAAAAACAGAAGTGCTAGTAGAGACAAATGCATTAGGTCAGAGCTGGACAAACCACTCCAGCTTTGAAGCAACAAAAAAGCTACTTTTATCTCTAGGGAAGTAATGAAGACAACAAAGAAACAGCAGACATGGATAGAAGCATGAAAAGGATTAGTCAAGTATTTTGCCAAGATTTGACAACATCAAATAGGAAAATAATTTACTGACACAGTACATGCACACTCAGTGTTAGGTTGCTTCAACAGCAAAAAGCCAAGAAAACTTCACAGTATCAGAAGCAAAGACTATCTGAACAATGTAACAGAAACCTGTAATACAATAAGACTAGAGTATCTTATCAAGGATGTAAATAGAATTTAACAGATGTAAATAGAAGCAATATTTTGCTGCCCTGTTTCCTACAATATTTATCAGAAAAGCATCACCAGATTCTATCTTCAGCTTCAAGTTTTAACAGCAATACTATTACACTTAACTTTGCTCCCTTTAGGTAGCAACTTCATATGCAGTTCAGAAAATTTAAGAGTATGAACTTGATAAAAAAACCCTCCAGATTTTTAATTTATTGGCAGAACACATTCATGTAATATTCAAAAAAAGGCTGGGCTTACTTTAAATAGGAATGTAAGAAAAACCCACACTAGCATTCTGACCCAGAAACCTAGAAAGGCAAGTTGGAAGCTCCACTGAAGTGTTGCTTCCACCATATATTTTCATCTTCAACATCCCACTGCACAGGAGTGTTCAAGCTAGAGTGGAAACTTGGTCTGAATGCCCAAAGACCGAAAATCCAGAGTAATTATTCAGTTATAACAACAGAATTATACTCCCCAACAGGCTCCTTTCTTTCTCAATAGTATAATACAGACTGATAATGCATTTAAGCTCACGACAGGAGACAAAAACCAAAATCTTGAGTCTGCAGTTACCTCCATGTTCAGCAAATTTTGGGTTAGAGAGGATCATCTTGCAGAACTTGAGTCCATTTTTGTACTGTTTTTGTTCATAACATTTCTGTAAAAGAGGCGAAATACAATCACTGAAATGCATTTAAAACCACCGTAGCTTAACATACTATTACTAACGCAGTCATTCATCCAGCAAGGTATGGTGATCAGATCACTAACAAGCTCTAGGCAAATACAGCTATTCATTTAATTGCCTTTTCTCAGCATTCAGAACATGCAGCCAATACTCTACCTCATGGTCTACTTTTTTATAAAAACTAATTCCTTTTCAAAAGAAATAGGAAAGCGAAGTAGCAATGCCTACTTCAATTCAGAAATTCTTAAAATAGATAACACAGTTAGGAAACTTTTGAGGAAAATTGGTCTCAAAGGGTCTAGACATTCCTTTCAAAATCCCACTTCCCTGGCCTAGTGACTTCCTAGAGCAAGATCTCAAGGCAAAAGACTTTCCTAGTTGCCCATATAGACTTTTGGAAAGATGAGAGAAACTGGGAAGGAGGACAGACTTATTATAACCTCAGAAATCAATACAGAGATATCAGGGTGGGAGAATTTAACTGGGTAATAAAAAAGTAAAATACCTAATTTCTACCTGAATAGTACAGCTAAGGACTGCTTATAAATTTATTTAGAACACCATTTACCTAATTACTAGGTAAACTGGCAAACAATGTCGTTTAACAGTGGGAACATATATGGAAGAAACAAAGAGGGAATGCAGGTTCCCTTCCTTAGGAAGATACTGCCTAAGTCAGTAAGGTTTTAGTAATTTCAATCAACTACTGATAACTACAGGAGACCACTAAAATAAATCTATTTAAACCAGTTAAAGGCATACTTAAGCTTTTTAACAGTAAAGGTCACTTAAGCTTTTTAACTGTAGAAAAACCACCAAACCAGGCTTTACTTGGCATAATTTTCAGTTAATAAGGAGTATTGTCCTGCTGTAATTTAGACAGCTATTCTCAGGAGAACCTATGTCATTTCAGTTGTGCGCTTGAGTGCTTTAACAGTCTCTCATAGATCATTCCCACTCCATCAATCTTCCAGGACAAAGGCAAAATCTGTGTTAAATTAATATGGAGTATAGTAACACCTTGGCAATCAGGACAGATCATTGCATTACTTCACAGGGTAAAAGCAATACAGAAACATACCTATGCTCACTTTGGGGTAATTGGCTAAGGCAGCAAAACAAGGATCCTCCCCCACTCTGTGGGGAAGGGCTTAACTGCAGACAGTTTTTAGGTTCTTGTTGCCTGAAACTCAAGACACTTGCAGTTAACCATGACTAAGTGGAGATTAAATCATAGAACCATTTAGGTCAGCAGGAACCCTCGGAGGTCACCAAAATCAACTCTCAAAACAAAAGACAGCTAACCTTGATGTTAGATCAGGTTGATCTGCCTGACAGACTTCTGGCAGGATGGCCAGAGCTCCCATGAAAAGCAAATCGTTACACTATGGGAATTAACATTTAGAGCAACAGAGTTTTTGGTGGTTTTTTTTTTAACTGAGAACTAGTTTCAACATCTTTTACCAGAAATAACCTAGGTTGAGCAAAACTTGGAGTCCCCTCTATGGGAAGGCAAAATTCTCCCATGCATCCACTTTCTTTGTTAACCTAAGTTGCTCAATATGTTTAAAGAATCATAGGAAAATACCAATAATGTGCTAAGTACGCTTTCTAAACTTATTCAAGTATGCCTAAAAAAGTAACAACAGTGAACATTCATCCACGGTTCTACAACTCTAGCAATGTTGAGTGAAACCCCAAATATACAGCAGTACTTAACCAGAAGCTATTTGAGTCAAGTGTGCACTTAAAATAGATTAACTACTGGAGAAATCAGATCCATTATCCTTGTTTTGACATTTTTATCCTATAGAGTTCAGTCTCAGGCCTAGAATAAGAACTGAATCAAAGATAATTAGAGACAAATGTGATTTTTGGAGGACAGTCAAGATCACATTTTCTAAAGCCCAACAGATGAATGGAAGAGAGAAATTAATGCACTCCACACTGAGAGGAAGCATAAGTTCAATATTCACAGTTTTTTGGCTTGCTGATAAGACAACCAGCATCCTTATCTTAGGTTAAGAGAAGACCTCTTACAGCCTCAAGTCCAAACTTTAATCCAGTACTGCCAAGTCTACCACTAAGCCATGTCCCAGAGTGCCACAGCTAAATATCTTTTAAGTATCTTGAGGGCTGGTGATCCAACCACTTCCCTGGGCAGCCTCTTCCAATGCTGGACAACTCTTTCAAGCAAAGAAATTTTTCCTCACAGCAAATTTAAACCTCCCCTGGTGAAACTTGAGGCCATTTCCTCTTGCCCTGAAGCTTCTGGGAGAAAAGACCAACCCCCACGCTGCTACAGCCTCCTTTCAGGTAGTTGTAGCCTCCTTTTTTCCAGGCTAAATAATCACAGTTCCCTCAGCCACTTGTTCGTAAGACTATACTTGTAATACTTGTCAGTAAACACTTCAGCTCAAAACCAGACAAAGCATTTGACCACCTTCTTGTTAATAGACAAAAGAGGGTCTGACTTCAGAAACATAACAAATCAGTACAAAATGCAACTTTATACAATTCCCCACTCATGGATCAAATCTTGCTTGTTAATCAAAGAGTGACTTCCCAGCCCCATTTCCTCCAAACACATATGTGAACGTGCATTTGTAAATGAGTTTTGTATTTATACCAATAACCAATTAGCTTAAATGTATACCAACAGAAGAAAAAAGGGCTTAGGTCAGCAACACAAATTATTTGTCTCTCATCATACACACACACACACACACATATATATGCACACACATTGAAAGGTCTACAGATTCAGTAACACGGACAAGCCCGAGGCTTTTAAAGCATTCAAACTTTTTGAACAGACTACTTTCAAACTTCAGTCTGTCCAAAAACTGTAGATGAGCACATTATGCTCCACCTGTATTTTGTTTATAGGGGACCAGAGTTTGATAGCGTTTGATACCATCTCATTCTGTAGCACAGATGGACATTTCATAGTTGGGAAGTCTGATGTCTCCAAACGTGTTTAAGTTTATTTATCAGGACAAATGTAGCTGAAATGCATTCATTAGTATCTGTCCCACTGCATTAAGTCTTTGGTACATTAAAAGCTCAACTTAATATGCTGAGTTTTTTTTTTTAACTGCCTTATCTGTTGTGCTTAATGTGATGCTTCCTATCACCCCAATGGCAATCATTTCCTCCTAGAACTAAAGCAAAATCATGAATGTTTATACACTTGAAACCTCAAAGGGAAATTGTGGCAAGGCCCAAATGTTATCCAGAACTTTTGCTAACAGATGTTTCTGGAAGAATGCTACCTGATCTGGCAAAAATCTAGTTTTTTCCCTTTTTCAACACTTTCAGGTAAGTATCAAGTGCCTCTAGACAGATGTCAAATTGGCACTGCATCTAAGAAGTAATTATAATTGTAAAGGAAAAAAATGCTATTAACAAGGACACAAAAATGAAAAACAAGAAAAGACGACTTCTGTATTACAATGCTTTGCTGCATCTACTTAGCAAAATGCTAAGTTCATAATTTTTTTTGTATTGTGTCTTTTTTTTTAAAGACCCAAAATGCCTTCCACCCTTTAAACAAGACAAAAACCCCTTCCACTACTACCTCTAAATATAAAGAGGATCAAGGATCTCAATCACTAGCCTTACTTATGAAACAGAAGAACTTCACATATCACTACTTAATCATGTCATTTACATCTAAATTATGTTTAACTATTTACAACATCAGGTTATTACAGGGATGCTTTCACAAACTACATCTCCCTAGACATAGCATCTGCTACTTTGAAAAAGGCCCTGCATTGAGAGAACAGTTAAATTTTTCACATACATAGTTTAATACACAGTTTGGCAATTTTATGGTTGAAGAACATCCCATTATCTCAGACATTAACAGTCACTTCCAAGTCATCTTAACAAAAAATAATCTCAACTGGCGACTCAGAGAGACTGCAGCTGCAGCAACCAATTCCCTTCCTCATGCCACAGCCCCAGTGCCTCTGAAGGTATTCAAGAGATGTACTATTTCATAAAGTGTTTTAATGAAGGCTAGATAAAGAGTAGCATCACATTCAAAGAGTGAGGACAGCTATTGCATCAAACCAAATAGCTGTGTTAAACATAGCAATCAGTTGAAGATGTCACTCCTCATGGCAGGGGGGGTTGGACTAGATAGCCTTTAAAGGTCCCTTCCAACCCAAGCCACTCTGTGATTCTATGTGCAATTTCTTTAACAATACTGCAATTTAAAAATTGGTTTTGCTGTCTCTTGACAAGAATGTACTAAACACAAAATCCAAACTATTACAACATTCTAACATTATTCTCCGATCCTATCTGTACAGCCCATGTTCTGTTAATACAGGTCTTGCACACCAATAGGCTCCCTTGCCAGAAACATGATGGAGCATCAGAAGCACCAATAAGAAAAATAAGCATTTCAAACCAACTGAACAATTTTAACACAGCTGAATAAATACAGCTTCAAGTTTTATTAGAAGAACAAGTGATAGAATCATTAGATTGGAAAAGACCTCTAAAATTGTGAGGTCCAGCTGCCACATTCTCACTAAACCATGTCCCGAAGCGCCATATTTACATGCCTTGCAAATACTCCCAGGGTTGGTGACTCAACCAGTTCCCAGGGCAGCATGTTCCAGTGCTTAACCACCCTTTCCATGTGGAAATTTTTCCTCATATCTGATCTAAACGTCCCTTGATGCAACTTGAGGTCATTTCTTCTTGTCCAGTCAGTTGTTACCTGGGAGAAGACACTGATTTCCATCTCACTACCACTTCCTTTCAGATGGTTGTAGCAAGTGGTAAGGTCTCCTCTGAACCTGCTTCTCTCCAGGCTAAACAACCACAGCTCCCTCAGACACTCCTCGTAAGGCATTGCCTGTTTTAGTCTTCCCTGCTATTGTACTTCCATACAATCCTTCCTGCAGACCTCTCAGCACTCAACAGTTTCAACATTCTTCTTGCCAGGTAGTGTCTTTGCTCCTGTTGTGGTGTAGAACTCGGAGGGTGTTTGACAACTCCTAGGATTCATTAAAAAAATTACTCATGTTTGCAATGCAGTGTAACACTGACTGAAGTGCTAAAGAAGGAAATCAAGGACAATGCAGAACATCAGAGTCTAGGGAAAAAGGACAAGGCTTACACATCAAGCCTTACGGAAGAATGCTGGAACTCATTTATGCTGGAAATCTCTCTCAATGGTGATCAAGTTCAGTAATAAAACCCCTCAAAATTATCAGTGACACTGATTCTGATCAGCACCTTTTCCTGGGAGCTATCTGACAAGTACTTTGGGACTGATCAAATTACTGATACACATTACTGACCAGGCACAATCAATACAGGAACATCAGCACACTGTCAGTATTCTTAATTGGCATTTAACACTTGGACCTTTTAAAAAGCCTTCCTTGTTTTACTGCACATCTATAAAACAATGTCATCAGCATGTAACAGACAATCTATTTCATACAGCAGATGATAAAATTAGTTGTCTAATTACCTTAGATTTTAGGCAACACTCAGTAGCTACTGCTTCTAAGCTAATAAATAATTACTAAATTATTCACCAGCTTGATAGCAAGGTCTGACCATCTTGTTTGAAGGAGTTGAGCATCTGTGCTGGAAATGCTCCTTGTATTACAAAATAGATGGATAGTTGCGGTATTGATATACAAAAAGAAAGCATCATGACACCATTCAAGTTCAGACAGACCAGAAACTTCTCCATGAGGTTTTCCAAACAGCATCCCTCTCTCTACACTGATTTCAGTTCACCGATGTTTTACAGAATGAAAAAGAAATATCAGCTGGAAGAGGCTTCAGGTCATGGAGGCCAGGAAAGCCCTGTCTCAAGGATCTTTAATTTCTAGTCCCAGAGCAACCATTCCAGAGTATCAACATGTTCTTCTACACATTCTCCACACCCTACTGGGATTTTATATATGCATGGCCATCCCATGACTGCTCTTACTCTGCTGGTGAGAGCAGTTAACCCCATCATCTGAAATAAAAAGAGGAAGACAACCTAGATACATCCTTGCTTGCTTCGATTGTCAAAATGGACAGGCCACATCATTCTTTCCCAGACCTAGGGACTTAGCAATGCAGAACAGTGCTTAGTCAGAACGAGCAGCCAGCACCACATGGTGGTAACATTTTGATCAATGTATTAATGTCACAGTAATATCAAAGCTTTCACTGTCATGATACTCTGTATAAAACATTTTTTCCTTTAACTGGATTTTCACAATTATTCAAGTTCAAATCATCAGAAGACACAAAACATTGTACATAATGCAGCTGGTAGTAACAGTTGTAATCACTGCTGTTTGTATTATTATTGGCAGAATAAAATTGATATTGTATTTATTACAGGAAAGAACATGTATAAGAGAATGTTTCTTCACCCTTTATTGTCATAGACATTTTTAACAGCCCTATAAACTACACCTCTTTTAAAAGGAGAAGCTACTATCAATAAGCTTGCCTTCAATAAAAACCTTGGGTAATTTTGTGCTGTGCACACACACTCAATACTATTTGAATTCCTAGAATATCCTTTGCTTCAAAAGGGCAGAAACAAGAAAGCAGAGTAGAAAGAGCTCTTGCTGACAAGTACTCAGCATTTGTAACTTTCACACTGCTTGACTTAATACAGTTCTCTCCTGTTTATGAAAACGTGTGTGCCCCTGCAAAGCAGAAATCATAACAGCAGCACTAGAAAGGAGACAAAGTCATAGCCTCGTCAGACATTTTCCACTCGCTTTCAATCTGCACTTTGTGCAGAAGTACTGAAGACACCAATCTGCCACACCTCCTGGGATGAATTGCAATTTGCTTAGCAAGAACAAGACTAAGCAGGTGGCTCTACAGCCTAGTGGAACTGCATCTGAGAGCAGTTAAGTAAATCAAACTATGAACATCAGCACTGTTTTGTGGGATCTGACACAATACATACTAAAATAAATATCAGGCTTTAAAAGTTACAATTCTTTAGGCATCTTCAAGCAAGTTCAAGACAATTACCAATGCCCACCTTCAACATTAAATTAATCTCAACATACTCAACACAGTGATTCAGCCAAAAAGTTGCATGAATCACAACAGATCAGAGCAGAGATCAGACACACCTGGTCCAGGCCTCTAGAGGTAAGATACAAGCACTGGATGCAGAGACAGAGGCTTATGAGTAAGACAAGCACTACTGCAGCTCTCACCAGAATGTTCTCAGCCTCCAGTTTGTGCCTCACCAACTCCCCAAGCACACAAAAAAAGAGGCTCCCCGCCATGCATCTAAGAAGGACCCCCTAAAAGCGTCCAAACCTTTTTGTATAGCTAATACATCATGCAGCAAAGGGTTCTACACTATAACTACCTTTTCATTAACAACTTTTTGTTTGGAGCCTGCTATTTTGCAGCCACCATTCCTACCAAAATCCAAATGAAGCACAATAGGTTGAAAATAGGTAAGTCCCTACTTAACTTCTCCAAATGGCTCAACTTCTGAATCTTCTGTTAAGTTCTTTCTCTCTCCAGAAGGTAATTTCATACTTGCATCCTTCTGAGGAGGCTTGGAGGTAGGACCAGGTGAAGGAGCAAAGCACACAGCACCGCAAATGTAGACTTGCAGTGTACTTGAGCAGTGGCATAACAGGATCCTCTTTCCTGGATTCACCAGTTTTCAGTGTACAGGGAAACTGTTTTAACAGCACCTCAAATACCCGTAAAAATCACAAATCTTAGGAGCAATCCATCTCCCATGGAGAGATATACTACCACAGCCCATAGTAGGTCTATACTAAATTCAGATTTCCAAGTTTATCGACAGCCAATTTCACTTATTATGACTCAACTTACTCCAGAAACAAGGAAGTTTTCAGGTGGCCTTGGCTTTTTGTGCCACAAACAGTTTAGAACTGAACTCCTCTTCCTATTCAGTGTTTGTTCTGTTCCACATAAGCAGCCAAATCAGAAAAAATTCCAGCATAAAAGACAAAGAGACTTAACTCTGAAAAGTTACCATTTTTTAAGGAAAAGTTCCTGTATGAATAAAAGTCCAGAGTGAAGAAACAACCCACAGCATTCCACAGAAGCCTGCTTTCTGAGCCTTGCATGATGACCTTCACAAATTCCTCCTGAAAAATTAAACCAAGAATATCTGTTTGGGATAAAGACTTCTCCAAATGAGACTCCCTCAAATCACTGGCAAATGTGAAGTGTGATTTTTCCCTTATGAAAGTCTTACTGACTGTCACCATTAGCCTGGTATCTATCCTCCACAATTCTGTCATTTTAGTAGTTTGCAGCTGGCCAGCCATCCTCACCACCTCGTTTGAAAGTCCGTATCAAGGAAACCGCCTACACTCTTCCTAGGCTGCCTGTCCTTAGCAGCACAAGTAACAACCACACCAAGAATCAGTCTTCAATTACACCAGAAGATTTTAACTTGCTGCTCCAAACTCCTGTCTTTGAAAGGAAAGGATCTTTAATCTTAGAGACTTCCAACTTCCATTGCTCCAGTGGTGGATTATAATGGCTACCTCAGCTATGGTATTTATCTCATTTGGGAGGCCCTCATTAGTACAACAACATACCTTCCCAATTGTTGAGTTTAATAGCTCAGTAACTCCTCCAGGTAATTCCTAGGAGACTGACTAGTTGCATGTTTATAAACCACTGTTATTTCATTAAATAAAATTTAAAATAAATTTTTAGAATTCTATGCATACGAATGAATTTAATTAAATCCTACAAACACTTGTACATTCCTATTTTATCAAAGAATAAAATCTCTTAATATTGTTGAAGAAGTTGGAGAACAAAAAGGACATTACACAAAAGTTGAACAAGTCCTCAGACAGGGCACTTTCAAAAATTTCTAATGTTTCCTCACCCTCAAAAATGGAAAATACATGCCTGAATGAACTGAGCTGCAACAAGTCACTGCTGCAAAGGTATATACTTGTAGATTTATTGTGTTTTATTACCTGAAGTAAGCTGCAACTAAAGCAGCAAACCTTATTTTATGCAATAACAATATGTAGAATTCACTAAAAAAAAAAATCAAAGGATTAGTCATTTACAGGCATGATACTATCCATGTATTAGGCGTGAAACAAACATCAGAACATACCTTATACTGCATGATCCTGGGCTGACACCAATACTTATTAGAATACAGGAAGCATTTCTTAAAACCAAAAACAATTTAGCAAGTGAGCCATGAAAGCATGACAAGAACCCCAAGGCTTTCCCCTACAGCACTTACAAAGACTACTGCTGTGCCATGTCCAGACAGAGCTGATTTGATTCTATAAATCCAATGTTTAAGACCAACTCTGAAACAGTTTATAATATGGATTCTTGGGTGAAGGGAAAAAAGAATCAAAGCTGCTTAAACTGCAACATACTCTGAAGGTAAGCTTACAACTCAAATACAGAAAATAGAAGATCTGGCTAAGCTGACTAGAAGTAAACACCAAATACACATTACTGAACTTCAACCTTAACAAGAAGCATTTCTAAGTACGACGAGCATGTGTTTTAGATTGCATCTGCCCCATTCACTTAAAAAGTCACCCGAGCTGAAGACTGACTTTAAGAAGAAGCATACCAGCACTCCTGTATTAGTTCTTATTTATTATGCTTTTCTCCTTCCATGAAGAGGGAACAGATTCAAATACTTCATCCATGCCTTCTGTGAGGCTGAAAAGTACAAGACAAGAGCTTGAAGCCGTTCAGCCCCTTCCTCACAAAGAACACACCTGTAGAGACCAACAGACCTTGCAGGGGATGAGCAACCAGACTGAGAAAAAAATCTCTGCAGAAGAGTGGAAGTATGGCCTAACAAACAAAAGAGAACTGGAAGACAGAACAGAGCAGGAAAGGAGCTCTAGCACTACCTTACAGTAGCCCTGATCAACTAGAACTACTACCTATGCTACAATTGCTATTACTTCCCTCATCACCTAATTGCTAGTTTTAAGTCAGCTTGTTCAAGCACTGCCAAGCATGCATGCACACAAACTGATGTGGCTTAAAGACTATTTATTCAGCTTCTCGAGCAGACTTCCCAGCTTCCATTGAACTCCAGGAGGCCACACTAGTCAGGGCAGCTCTGACAGCTTTGCTGTTAAGTGGACACCTTGTTCAGAATGTTGATGACCTGTCTCACATATTACATACACACACCAAGTCACTGCAAAGGATTTCTCATGATCTCCAAATGAGCTTCCCATTTCATGACTGCTATTCTCTGCAGAGCGTTCATAAAAATACTTAAGTCTTAATATATGAGTACAGTTTCCTTGCATCTGTTCCAACTGATTAAATCACTACATGCTTGTAAGGTCTTATTATGCAGCCTCCCACATAATCCCTGCCCCCAATTTTTGAAATTACTAGGGATCCAATGGGCATTTTGAGTATTCTGGCAGTGCCAAACTAAGCAAAAGCTGGTTGATTTAAAGAGTCTTTAGCACCACAAGCTATATTACCACACAAAAATACTCTGAGATATGTCAAGCAACCAAAGGGTTCCATTTGCACTATGCTGACATTAGTATTCCAGAAGTGAATCATGAAAGAGTCAGAGCTAGCTAGAAAAAAGTAATAAGAAATTAAGTTTCAAGAAGTGACAATATATGAAGAGACAAGCCCATAATTTTGTGATCAACACTTTAGGAACTGCAACTGGCCACTACACAGCACCAGTTAAAGGCTTCTGAAAATTTTAGAAAGCAAGTAAATTTCTGTATGAACTTCAATTAAATTTTATGTATCTCTCTTCTTCTTGCCTAAGCACTAATTCCCAACAGTTTTATCCACCGTTTAAACAAAAAGAAACTGTCTAAAATATGATCTCCAGAAAAGCCATTCTATAATTCAATCCAAAAAACTTTAGAAGTGGCTGCTACTGTGAACTTGTCTGCTGCTAGTAAGAATAATCACTTAACTGTTCTAATATTAGTCACTTATTTTTAGCAGAGAGAAAGAGGAGTGCTAGAATGACTTACTAAGATGCATACCATAAGCATGCAGTAAGCAACAAATCACCATTAAGAACTATTAAGTTTTTTAAAACCTGCATACTACCCAAAGCAGGCAAAACAAAACAGCTCTGAAGCACCTGCTGAAACACACCAGCTCGAGTACATGGGCTTACACACACTGCTTGAGCTCAGCTTCCTGAAGCCAAAATGCCCACATCTGAACCACAAAGTATTGAAACGAGCTAACCAATTCAGAGATAAGTAAAGAAATTTGTGCCTGCCAGCAGGATTACTTAGTGTGCTGCATAGACGTCCTCTGCCTGCAGACTAGTAAACTGACACAAACCACCTAAATTTTATTGAGGCTGGAACTCCATTACTATTACACTGACAAGTTCATGAAAAGGATAGTGCGGTGCTTTCTTGTCTGTGGTGTTTTTTTTTGCCTGGGGTGGGCGGAGAGGGGGCTTTTTCTTTCCATAAAGTGTTCGCATCATAAAGAATACAGTGATTGAGTTAGAAACTCACAGCTAAAGTGAACTCCTTCTTCAAAGTTATCTCACAAACACCAAATGTCTTTTGCACCACCAAGCCTCACAGAGCTGAAGTAGCCCAGCTCAAAGAAGTTGAGACAAGTCCTCCAAAGGACGCACAGAAGCAGGATACTCCAATCCACCAGACGTCTTCAACTACACTCAAAACCGCTGAGCGAGCGAACTACTTTTAACCCGGTCTCTACAACAAAACCGACGCTCTCGCTGGAAATGAAGCGCCGATGGGAATCAGCCAAGCAACCCCTGCTACGCTCGCACCGTGCCTGGAGCTCTTCTCCTTCCTCCGGCGGGGAGGGGAGCGGCGGCGCAGCCCGGCTCGCCCCGCAGTGCCCGCGGCGGGCGGGAGCAAGGAGCTCGGCCACCCGGGGAGCTGCCCGGCTCCGTCCCTCCTTCCCGCCCTCGCCCGGCCGGGGGCCACACCAGCCCTTCCCGGCCGCAGACACGAGCAGGGGCGGCTCGCCCGGCCTGCTCGGCGGGCCCCAGACAAAGGAAGGAAGGAAGCGAGGACGAACCGGGGCGAGGAGGCGACGGCAGCCCGGCTCCCCCCGGGCGAGCGCGGCCGCCGCATCCGTGTGCGCTCAGCCGGGGCCAACTCCGGCGGCGGGCGAAGTGACCCGGAGGGCACCGAGCGAGGCCGGCGTGCGAGAGGGAAGAGGAGGGAGAATCGGCGGCGGGAGGAGGAGAGAGGAGCGGGGCCGGTGGCTCACCAGGATCCGCTTGAAGAGGTTGCTCTCCTTGGGCGGCAGCGGCACGGACGGCATGGCGCGGGCGGCCCCGGGACAGGCACGGCTGGCGGGGGTGGGGGCGGCCCGGGAGGGGCGGCAGTCGGGACGAGGGAGCGGAGGAGGGGGAACGCCGGGGAGAAAAAGCCCGAACTCGGCGGGGCGGCGGCGGCGGCTCTTTAACTCATAGCCCTGCGCCGCCCGCCCTCCCCGCCGGCTCCCCCGGGCCCCTCTGCGCAGCTGCCGGGGCGGCCTCGCCGCCCGCCTGACGCTGCAAAATGGCCGCCGGGGTCTCCTCGGCGCAGGCGCAGCGCCGCTCCCCTCACGGCCACCCCTCCGCCCGCCCGGCCCGGGCACGCAGCGAGGCTTCCCTCGGTGGTTCCCGGCGCGGTTCCCGCAGCGCCGGCTGGAGCGCTCCGCTCTCGGCGCTCACACGGCCGCCGAGGAGAGCCGGGCTGCCCGCAAGCCTAGCGGGGAGGCGGCGTTGGCACGGAGCGCAGCCTCTGCCGGCGGCGGGGCTCGGGAGGCTCTGCGGGCTTTCTGCCCTGGCTGGTATTTAAGGAAACAACAGCAAACTTGGCAGCCAGGCTGCGAGCGAGCGGGGACGGCCCCCGTCGCATTAAGGCATTTTCAGCAGTTGGTTATGTAAAACTTGCCGACGCCGTCGTGCGCCCATAGAACAACGGCGTTTATTCATCGCTTGGCTCCTTCACCGAAGGAGGGCTAAGGTCTTTTTTTTTTTTTTTCTTGTCATTCCCAAAAATCGTTCTTCAAAACAAAACAGAACCAAAACCACCAACAACCCGGAACACTAAAACTACATGGCCCGGGGCATTACTTAAGAGGAAAACTGGTTAAACTGTCAAGGTTACAACCAATTAAAAAGACCATCTTACAGGGAAAATAAACTAGGAGATTTCAATTGAAATCTCTGTTTACGAAATTAACGTTTAAATAAATTATATTTTGGTATTTATTTCAAAGTACCTTAGTTCTGTAATATTATGGTTACCCACCTGGAGTCACAGATTATGAACATGATAGATACCCTGCAATAAAGCAGATTTGCGAGAAACAGTAACTCAGCAGAACCAATTAGAAAATCTCGGTACTTAATATATTTTATTTGTAGATTCTATTGTATATTTTATTTTATTTATTATTATAAGTAGATGGCTGTGAGACTGAAGATCCCAAGCAGCATGTCCTTGACTTGACACAAGCCTTGCTGAAGTTGATGACATGATAGCTGCTTTCCTTTCTGGCTAACAGAGAGAACAACAGAGCAGAAAATTTCTTGGAAGAGAGTAACCAGGATGTCTGCCTAACTTGAGGACTACCAATTAGAAAAAAGAAGAAAAAAAAAAAAAAGGGCATGTTTAGGAAGCTTCCTGAGATGAAAATAGCAAAGGTGAGGAGAACATAAAGTTTTCCTATAGCTCTTTTTAGCTGAGCCACCAGCTTGCAGATGCTTTTTTGTGAATGGTTATTGGTTTCTGTAGTGTTTTGTTAATCTCTCTAGATGTATGGTCTGTAATAAGGAATATGTCTCGTGTTTATATTTCTCACTTTTTTGTTCTGGCATGCTTCTAATGATGTCAGTCAGCTGGGTCACTGATGACAGTATGTGTGTTTTCCAAACACAGGACCCAATTCACTGTTCTTCCTACTGTATGCTGCAGTAGTGCTGTATTGGGTATCTGATTTTTACAAAGCAGGACTATTATTGACAGGGATGGCAGCCTTGGCTTTGGCCTGCAGCATTACTTTCAGAGCCTATGTGTACCACGGCATGTCTTCAGCACTTTCTACAACTAGCTGAAGCTTTGACTCCATGAACCCTAGTTTCTGTCTTAGCAAAAGACGTGTTATGCCTCTGGTTGGGTTGAATGATAAACAGATGCATCATGGAGATGGGTCAGGCAAATATTGTGCTAGATGGACCTTTGGTCTGAAGCAATAAGGCTGTTCCTGACAGCTAAAGGTCTCTGTTTCCCCTGCAACTCCAAACACGGGAATGAATGCTGTCTGAAAACAGGCAAATTGCAAATAAGAGGCAGGGGTTCAATTTGCATCTAGATGTGTCCATATTAAAAGTCTGTGTTAAAAGCAGCAAGAAAAGGAAAGCAGGGAGGCAATAAAAGAAACATTTGTAGGCTAGCTGAGAGAGAATAAACAAAGAAATGAGCTTTGTGGGAAGGCAGAGCTCCAACTGAAAGTGAGGTTTGGGAGAGCAGTCAAGAAAACTTCTTGTCATTTTATCCCACTGTGCTGGGCAAAACAAAGCTCTCTCTACAGGCTTTGTTAATAAACAGGACTGTATTCAAGATGCGTATGATTCTGTCACAATTTTTTCTTCAAACAGGAAGAATTCGGAAGTCTGAACTGTTTGGGCTGAAAGAGGGGAGCAATATGAAAGTGTTACATACATTGTAACAAGCTTGCTGCTTTTGCAGTGTGTGTCACTTTATTCCCTGACCTGTGGAAGTTGTGGTGAGATGCTTGCACACCACTAAACCCAGTTAGGGCCCCCTGGGTGAAAAAGAGCCTCTGCGTGGGCATGGAGCTGCCTTCAAGCCAAGCACGTTGTAAGGCCTGGAGCCTGCTCTGTCTGATGAGCAATTCCTTTGCCTCCAGTTACTAAAGCTAACTGGCAGGTTAGGAGTGCCAGGTTTTAAAGTACAGGACCACCATGTCTATCCCGAAGCCTGAGAGCCCAGCTGTCTTTCTGCTGTCCCTCTTCCCTTCTGCACCCAGTGTCACTGTGGGCTGCTGTGGTAGCTGAGGAAGGTGGTGGCACCCTGCCCCAAATAGCCTGTGCCCCATAACCCCTGGTCCTCAGCAGCTCCATCAGCAGCTGCTGCTTCAGCCATGCAGGTTTTAAGGCATCGAAACAAACTGTAAGAGGGGTGGAAGCACAGACAGAAATGGGATTTTACATCCCTCATACTCAGTTCCTGTATTACAGTCTAAAAGCACGCAGTAAACTTTGGGAAAGAGTGTATTTTACATGTTTTGAATATGAGATGCATGGACTAGGTCCTGTGGTGGATGGTCCCTGGCAACCCTGCTGACTGTACAGCGTCCAGCCCTGGTCTTGGCTGTGTGGCCCCTGCAGGCTGGTAGGGAGGGAGCAGGACTTTGTTGCAATTCTGTTTTCACACTTAAGTTAAAACATTCATCCACAAGGCATAATAAAAACTGAACTATGATCACGTTTAATCAGAGGATTTAATGCAAGAACCATTTGTGGCTGGAATAGAAGCTGATTTGATTTTCCTTGGCCTGCCCTCTTTTAAAACCAATTTCAGAGCACACGGTCTACTTGCAGTTTCATGTCCTTATTAGGTTCTTGGTTGTCCTCCCAGAGATTACCTTCCCAAGACTTTTAAGTATCAAATTTCATATTTAGAATACCAATGCAAATATAATTTTAATTCTTCATTTCACTGAGCCCCAAAAGTCATAGTGGAAGAAGAGTGAGGTACAGTGGGAGTGGTGCCTGGCAGATGGCATCTCTCATGGCACATCACTGTGTGCTCAGGCCCGGGGAAGCCAAAGTTTTACCTTGTTTGTTGTGAAACATACTTTTTAAGGAAGCAGCAGCTTACTAGCATAGTGATAATCAGAATGGTAATGTTTATTAATATTTTGTTTGCCTTTAGTAGCATAGTAATAATTCATTTTAAATAGAATTGAATAGTGAGCTTTGACCCAAAGTGGACCTTAATGTTATTTTATTCAGACTCCTCTGAAATTAATCCTTTACTAACCAGATTTGGAAGGCAGAGGCTGCCTTTGCCGCCGGCGTGGCTCGGGCGATGCCGCTGACGCGCGGCGCGGGCAGCGGCGGCGAGACGGGAACCGCGTTTATCCGCAGGCATGCTGGGACCGGGAGTTCTCCCGCCGCACTTCCCGTCTGCCATGGCCCCGCCACTCGCGGCGGGATCCGTGCGGCGCCCGGGGCTGCGGACGGTGAGTGCCGGAGCTGCTCCGCGGGTACCGGGGAGAGCAGAGCCCGCGCTGCCGCCCCCTGCCCCGCCGCTCATCCTGCCTCTTCCTGCCTCCTCCAGCCCGCTCCTGCCTCTTCCTGCCTCCTCCAGCCCGCTCCTGCCTCTTCCTGCCTCCTCCAGCCCGCTCCTGCCTCTTCCTGCCTCCTCCAGCCCGCTCCCGCCTTCCCCGACCTTTCCCTTCCCGCGCTTCCCGCGCGGCTGTCGGGGGCTTTGCTCGGGGGAGCCGCGGTGGGTGGGAGGTGTTCCCCATCCAGCCCGTGTGCACTGAAGTACAGCCTCCTGCCGTGTGCCTGCAGATCCGTATGTGCCTGAGTGCTGCTGCACGGAGCCGGTAGCATCTTTGGTTTTTATAACCTCTGAAGGTGTTCGCGAGGTTGAGAACTTCCGTGTCTTGAAATTATTTTTTGTAATTATTATTTTAGTAGGACAATTACGGTTGTCACTTTCGCCTACTGGTTGTGATTTGTGATGTGCACGAGGTAATTTTATCACATTAAAAAGTTATTAGAATCTGGTTTGGAGATCGTTTAATAGGTCATCTAATGCTCATAGCTCTGTAAAAGTTTTGTATGTGCTTATTTTTGCACAAATGTCGTGTGGCAACACCTCTCTGAGAAGGAGATACCTTTTTTATTTAAAAGCGAAATTACTTTGAAACTTTTGACTTCCTTGAAGGTCTCTGTCATGTCATTATTCACTTTTTTTAGGCGTTAAAACCCAAGAATTTTATTTCCGAGAGTCCAGGCAAAGCAATTATTGTTTGAGTATGTTGCTTCTTAACTTCAGCAGTAAAAATCAGTTAGATTGTTACAATTAATATGTTTAATGAATTAATTAAAATAAAATGTAACATTAATATTTTTAACTGAGTTGATGATGGTTAGCACTTAGCCAAACAACAGTTGGCCCTATAAAACTGTAGGCCAAGTGTCTCAGAAAAATACAGGAGCTGTATTTCAGATTATCTGCTTCTTACTCACTTTTTGGATGGAAAATATTATGTTGCTTAATTGTAAATATATCATGGTAAGGAGTATACAGGGAACATAAAGCACTGTTCCCATGTCTTCTACACATATGCATGAGTGATTCTATGCAAGTGTATTGCAGTCCTATTGACTGATCTGTTGTGTGGTCATTTACTAATGTCCTCCTTTTATGGTAGTGCATACACTAATTTGGTACATAATTCTGGACACTTCATACATTCTCTGTATAGAATTCTTTACCTCTAGTATGATTTGTCTTCTCAGCAACATTTTTCTTTCACCAGTAAGGCATTAAATGGTTGGATTTTTCCTACGACACACATGGCAAAATGAAGCTGTTGTCTGTAAGGCGTCATCTCTAGGAGCTTTTCCATAGTATAAATAAATTGTTTGAGGAGGTGAGAAAAAATACTTTTCCAACCCTCAGTCAGTACAGTGGTGATAAGAACTTCTGGGACTAAAACAGGAATAGTTTTGTCCATTACAGTTGCTTTTGTGTCTCTGTAATCAAACCAGGATATTGGCTTGGTACAGTCCTTGTGTTTGTTTGTTGTTGTGGGTTTTTTTAATAGAATGATTTCTTTTTCTACATAATAACACTGGCCCATGTACTGTCTACTTTTAATTTCAGGTGGTGGAAAAATAAGAAACAAAATGAAATCTTTCCAAAAGGTCTGTCTTTTCAAGAGCCTGCTTGCCAATTGCTACTGTCACAGCCAACTTGACAGCTGTCTTCTTCCTCCTGTTGCAAAGAAGATAAGCTGTGTGGTGGGACTGCACAACCATGGATCTTGGAGGCCAAAGCCTTTATTGGACACAGCTAGATTCACTCTGTCTTTTAACAATTGGCACAGGAAAAACCATCAGGGTTCTCAAGCTTTGTGGAGGCATGAGGCTGTGCAGAAGTATCTGGAGACTCTAAGCAAGGAATACCAGCAGGTTAGTCATCTGTTAAGTGCAGACTCATTAAATGACTTTGAGCAAAGAACCCTGAGGAGAAGATGCGCTGATCTGTCCCCCATTGCAGTTGCATTTCAAGAAATCAAAGAGGCTGAAAGAGAACTTCAGGAGTTAGAAGCGATGTGCACAGGTACAGGAAAACACATCTATTTGCTTGCTTCAGAACAGCAGCTGTGCTTGTGATAAATCTCATTGCCCAGCCTTTGATCAGTGAGCACTGGAACACTCCCTGGTCCTCCCTGCTCCTGGGAGCTTGCATGCTGCAAGGACTTTCTGCATCCAGCCACATCCTTCCATTTTTCATCTCACCTCACTTTAGTTTGAGGTCTTAATATGGTCATTTTGGGAGAGAAGGGATCTTCTGGAACCTCAGGGATACCCATCTAACAGAAATAGTTGGGGAGTGTTTGTTTTGATGTTAGTTTTTGGTAGAACTGGGAGCAGTTTGAACTGAAGAAAAAAAATTAGTGAGCCTAAAACCTTTGATAGATGCAGACCTCAGCCGTGTTATTTAAAATGGGATTCCATCTGGCCAGTTCAGTGATATTTATTGAGCAAATGACATGAACTTTCATTAGACCCTGAGTTGTCAGTTTCAAATTTAAATGGCAAAAGCTAATATTTCTTTGAAAATATTTGGGCAGTCCTTTAAGGAATTAAAAGTGATGGTTGTCTGGGAAACTTGCTTTTCAATAGTCTGCTACAGTAGAAGTTGGGGTAAAAAAGAAGTAAAAATTGTTGCTGTTTTTTGTACCATTTGAGACTAAAAAGTACAAGGAGAATAAAAGAATTTACAAAATAAGTAATGGTGCAACATTTGGGAAAAAACCTGCAACATTGCTGTGAGGAGGTGCACACAGTAGGCATCCATTCTGATACAGTGGTAAGTATTAAGCCAAGCGAGAGAATCCTTGACCTGGGGGGAATGGGGCTTACATTAAAGCAGGGAAGGAAGGGAAAAATCAAAGGACAGGAGAAATCAGTACCCAGCAGTGTAAATGGAGGAGGACAAAAGTTCATGGTGCTTTTCAGAGAGAGGGCCAAGGGGTGTTGACAAAATAGCAAGAGCCATACAGAAATAGAGATGTAACTGTAGCTTATTTGGACAAGTAGAAAACATTTGTATTCTTTAGTTTTAAAAATAAATAGATGTTTGTGCTTTTGGGAAAAAAAAATTAGTTGTTTAAAATATTTTAATGCTCAACCCTCTTTAATTTTCTTCACTGGAGAAAAGAGGAGAAAGAGTGAAGGGGACAAGGTACAAAAATTTAATGCTGAAAAGGAAATGTTCTTGAAAGAATTAAAAAGTATTAAGTAAACTCTGGAAAATTCATATTTCAACTTAGGCTATCTTTGGATCAAATGAATATAATGAAGAATTTTTCCAATTCCGTAAGTTGTGATATGGATGGAGTGAGTTCTAGTTGAAAGAAGGGAAAAGAATGGTAGAAAATTACAGCCAATAAGTTAATTAAATGGAACCAAATTATTCTGTCCATACCGTTTATCCTGTGGCCAAGTTAAAACACAGATGTCCCCTACATTTGGCTGCTCATTGTTTTCCTCTTAGCTCCCTAACTGACCCTCTTCTCTCTAGTACCTGAATTCCTGAAAATTGATGTAGGATTTTATATTTGCAACACTCAGTGAAGCAGAAAAATACTTCCCAGTTTCCCTCTGGTGATGTGAGTCACGCAGTAGGTTAAGTGAATTCTGTTTTGCAGGGAGGTAGGAATGGGATACCAATCCTTTGAACCTTAAGCTCATTGGTCACCTCCAGACCATCTCTCACCTCTTTTGACAGAGTGAATTTCATACTGTTTATCTGACTGATCAATAAACATACTTTTTGGACCAGCTAGAAGTGACTGATAGTCCAGTTTTATGCTGCAGCTGAGACAAGCCTGTGGTTTCCATGCTGGCCACAAGGCAAAAGGTTTTCACCTTCTCTTTATTGCTTTGTTCCATCACTCCCAGCTACTCAAAGCTGGCTTCAACCATTTCCTCATTTGTGTTGGTAATTGTCCAGTTGTAATTTAAATCTAGTTCATCTTGGCATGGTAAAAACATACATTTATTCAACCAGACTTTCTTTTTTAATTTCAGTGAGTGAACTTGTTTCATTTTCTGATAAGTGAAAAAGTGGTAAAAAAGCTGGTAGAAAAGTGGGAAGAAAGATGAGAAGCAGAGGGGGCTTCCTGTTTTAGCCCCCTAAATAGGGGTTTTCCACTTGGCTCCAATTGTCTTCCAAGTTTCTGCTTAGTGTATTATCTATTGCTCACTGATCAGCATTTTTAGTTACTGTAAGTTGGAGCCTCCATAGCAGAAAAGACTTGGAGCTTCTGTGACCTTTACCTGAGATTGTTTCGTAGTTTGTTAGTAAGCTCCAAAATGTGGAAAGTCGAAGTCTAATCACAAGTAAGATACCTGCTACTCCTTCCAGCACACCTGGAAAGTAAGATCATTGAGTTAACAATGTGCATCCTGGCTTGGGCTGCCCTTACTTGATTATTTTATGCTGGCAAAAGGCTGCAAGCTTTTCTATGCTGCAGTGCATGTCTTTGGATAGCTGAGTTATAATTTGCTCTAGGTGAGATTGGCTAACATCTATTCCTATTGTTGGAATTTAGAGCTAGACAGCAGAGATGAGAAACAACTTCTAGAACTTGCCTTAGAAGAGAAGGAAACCCTGGATAAACAAATGAACACGTTGTGCAGAAAGGTGAGCCTGAGGTAAAATTTTACAGCTTTGTAAATAACGGTGTCAGAAAAACGTTCCTTTATGATCTTACCAATAGATTCTGACACTTGAGTGTAATGAAACAGAAGTCCAGCTTCTGTATTCTCCCTGAAAAGAAGTGGCAACATTAATTATTAGTAAGCTTCTTAGTGACAGTTATGTCTTAGAAGCTGATTAATTGAGTCATTTCTCTTGCTTGCTTGTCTGTCTGCAAATGCTGAAGGGGATTAAAAAAGTGGTGAGTCTGTGCTGGTGAGAGCTGACATCCTAGTAATCCTAGGAACTGTAGCAGTGGAACGTCCACTCCTGAAAGATTTCTGATTGGAACTTGCAGTCTTTCACTTTCTCTTCAGCTGACAGCACTCCCTGAGTGGGTAAAATATCAGCAAAGAAGTTAAAATGATTCAGTGGATACCTCTGTGTTTGGGCTCATTTCTATATTCAGACTGAAATTATATGAAATGGGACTTTCTGAAATATAAGATTAATGTAAAGATTGGCTGGGTTAGCTATTAACTTTGTCTTCATATGTAGTTGGGGCTGGGGTGGGTGACCTGGCACCTGACTTCGCAGGACTGGATTTTCAGCTAGCTTTCGTGTGGATGTACCAGCATGTCCCATTTCCACACTGACTGCACTGAGTTGCAGTGGTCATTGGACAGTTTTTAGTCCTACTTAACTAGTTTGCCAAAGGAAAGCCTGGCTGAGTCTGCTCAGGCTGTGGCAATTGGGAAGGCTGGCTGTAAATTTGATTAAGAGAAGATTCAGGGTCATGAAGGAGATAATGGCATTCTTTTTTTTTTTTTCAGCTTTTCCAGCTTCTAGTGCCAAAGGAAAAATATGACGGAAGTCCTGTCATATTAGAAGTGACAGCTGGCAGAACAACTGGAGGTCAGCAAAGCCCCTGCAGTGAAGATTACTTCAAACCTCCATCCAGATCTATTAAACCTCTTATGGGTTATTCTTAATGCTTTTTTTGTACTTTATTGGCATAAAGTAATACTTTCTAAAGATGACCATTAATCTGCCTAATGACTGGGGTTAGAGTTGCAGCTAAATCTAAAAACTGGTGACTGCTGTTTATGTGGTAATGCCTTTTTATTTTTAGGGGACATCTGCCAACAGTTCACTAAAGAAATGTTTGAGATGTACCAGAACTATGCCGACTACAAACGTTGGACCTTTGACATTGTGAACTACACGCCGGCTGAGATAGGTACAGCAGCTCTTCAGAGATTCCACCAAGACAATGAAATTAAAAGCTGTGTTTCTCTGCTGTATTTGTCACACACTGTTTGTCTCTCCAGGAGGGTTGCATCATGCTGCTGCTCATATTTCAGGAGAGAATGTCTACAGGCATCTGAAATATGAAGGAGGGACTCACCGAGTCCAGCGAATCCCTGAGACGGGCATGTCATCAAGAATGCAGCGTATTCACACTGGAACAATGTCAGTCATTGTCCTCCCTCAGCCAGAGGAGGTAAACTGTTAATTGTGGTGGTGAGGGGGTGCTGTACCACTGCTCACTCATTTCGGCAAATAGGTGTTATTTGAAACCACGTTACTGTTTTGGGGATTTCATTGGTAACCAAGTGCTTTGTGCAAGTCCCAGCAAATGAACCACTAGTGCTGTGACTCTGGAAGGTGATAGTCCTTGGCTCTGTTCCTTATATGTATAAATGGATCATCAGAAGCAACTTTGCAGAGATTTGCTGTTGCCTGAAAGGGCATGTAAATGTGTGATCATTTCATTAAGTGTTCCAGCCCTAACACTGACAAGGCTCACTGCTATGAGTAAGCCAATTTTAAATTACATCATGCATTAAGACACGGAATATATCCAAGAAAATACTCAGTGTTGCATAGTAATGTGATTCTGCACATCCTTTTTTTTTGTTTGTTTCATTTAAATTATTTGTGTCCTTCTCTGTTAAATCAAGGACGGTCTCCTTTGAATGTGAATGAGTGTGTTGGCTAGTCTGTCTGACGTCTCATTGGTACCAACAGGTCTCACTTAGACCAGCAATTTACACACAAAATAAACAAAAACAGATCCTGTGGGCTTTCCCTGCACCTTCTCCTACTTCTTTGTAATACTTTCCTTGCAACATTGATCAGATCTTAATGTTCCTTTCCCATCCACTGAGATCAGACTATGGTCTAGGTCATCATGGACTCCTATTTCCAGTGTGGCAATCCTTACTTGGATGGATCTGGATACACCTATTTTTTCCTCAGTTAGATGATTTTAAGTACTGTTGCAAGAATCATTCAGGCTTGACTCATGAACAAGATCCTTGCACTGCTGTTAAGAAGCGGTTTTTAAATATTTGCTTACTTCTTAGTCTCTCTGCTAGGGCTAGTGGTTTTACAAAACAGTGTGATTTAGTTTTGTTTCACATTCACACACACACACATACTTTGTTTTGTGAAGGACCTGGAGTAAGAGTTTGAAAAAACATGTGAAATGTTTAATGCTTTTAAGAGATATTTTACACTGCATTTTTAAAATTATAACGATTATAACTGCTACTTAGGTACAGTTGTACAGGAGCAAATTTTTGAGAAGTGATTTCTTGTTAATGCTGAGTATCACTGACATCCAAATATTTTCAGAATGAGCAGGAAGTAGTAATTTTCTTTGATTTTAGGTTGATGTTAAAGTGGATCCCAAAGATTTGCGTATAGATACATTCAGAGCCAGAGGAGCAGGAGGGCAACATGTTAACAAAACTGATAGTGCTGTAAGAATTGTGCACCTTCCCACAGGTAAGTCTGGCTGTACTTTTTTAATCACACTAAATCTGTGTCCTGAAAAGACAGCTTGTGATGCTGCAGGTTGTCTCTTGCAGGGTTGGGCCTTTTATGAGAAAAAGGAAGTGGCTCCTTCTGATTCTGTCACTCCTGTAGCAAGGCAGTGTGAGAAAGGGGCTGTGTACCAGGGGCACAGTGATTATGCCAGTTTTGTGTTTAGAGGCAGTGTTTAATGAATACACTGTCTTTGAAGGATGAAAGAACAAATGGAGAGTGACAGGGATGAGGTAGAAGATGTAAATAATTTGCACTGTGTGCTCTGTACCTTTAGCAATAATGGCCACTGGCAAGCAAGGGCGTGCTTTGCCCAGCTGCAGTCTGTGTAGTTACACGACTGATTAAAAAGAAGGCTTGAAGATTTTCATTCAGTACTAGATAATGCTATCATATGGTGGATAGAAAGGAAAATTTGTATTGATGGGAAGGTGGTGTGTAGACTGGGCAACTCTATCTTTTTTTGGCTTTGTTTTTATTGAAATTTAGTGAGCTTCTCTCCATACAGATGCAGAATCACTTTAGGCACAGGAAATTCCAGTAGTGACCTGAAAACAGCTGTTCCCTATGTGCCTTTTTCTTTCAGAAATCAAATGGGAAGTACTAAATTTCTTTTAAAGGCCTTTATTTTGCTTTATCTCATTTTTCATTATTAAGTTCAAGACTCACTGGTGTTGATTAGACATCCATTTCTACTGGAATAATGAATTTTCCAGTCTCCAAGAGCTTATCTGGACTAAGATTTGAAAAACTTGTGTTACACTCTTTTAAACATGCTCCTGTAGACTGTTCAAATTGCATTTTTAACATATGACAGCTAATTGGAGTGATCCCGTTTTCTAGAGGCAATGTCAGAAACTTCTGTGCTTCATGAAATTTTAAAATATCCCTGACTTTTCTGTAGCACAGAACAAAGCCCCCTGGTGCAGCTGTGACAAGTTTAAAAATGCCCTAATGGTTCCGGCCAGTGCGTTAAAATGACTTTTTATCCTACAGCTGAAAGGCCCTACAAACCAGCACTCCAGTAGGTTTAATTTGCCTAATGTGTTAGAATTAATTTAGCTTGTTTGTTCTTTGTTATAATGGGCTCTTGGATCCCTCTGTAAAGGACTGTCAGTTGAGTGCCAGCAGGAGCGCTCACAGCAGCTGAACAAGGAAATAGCTCTGCGCACACTGAGAGCTAAGCTGTACCAGCAGATCATTGAAAAACAGCTCAGTCAAGAGCAGAGCGCCAGGAAACTGCAGGTGAGGACAAGTGGTGAGATTTGGAGAGGATGTTGTGTTGTGGATTTGTTTCTGATCTCTTTGGGTGATGGGGACAGAGCAAGTGAAAGGTTGTGTCTAACCAGGGGTGCTTACAAGGGAGAAGGATCTGCAGTTTAAAATGGTAAATCTGCCTTTACTTACCCCAGTTCAATTGTAGACTTCTCAGGCAATGAAAAGAGACATCAACTGTGGCTGGAAAGGAAAAATCAAAAGACTAGCTGAAATTATTCAAAAGGCAAAACTCAACATCCTGTATTGAATGCCCCTGTTAAGGCCAGAGTTACACAAATTAAGCATTGGTAAAAAGTTAATATTCCATGAAAACTAGGATCAGAAGTTCCTAAAGGAGAGTGTTTTAAGACCATACAGAGCTTTTGAGAGAAACAAGTAAATAAATAATCCTGCCACTATGCAATTAGGTAGCAGTTTATTTGATTCAGTTTAGGTAACCTTTTGAGGAAGAAACAGCTTTGGTAACAGTTAGCTCACATTATGCTGCAAAGTGCATTTTCATCTCAAAATGTCCTATCATTCTTTTCCCATTCTTCGAGTATTTTCCCATTTGTGGTACAAACTTCAACTGTGATCTATTGAAATAAAAATACTTCAGAATTAGAGAACTATTCAGAACTCCATACTGTCCAGCTTGGCTATTTAATGACTTATTTCAGGTTGCATTTAAGTGTATTGTCCCTGCAGATTATTAACCCCACTGTTGTAAGCAGTAAGCCGTTTATTTTTTGCTACTAATTTCAGTTTGAGAGCCTTCAAAGCTGCATAAGGGACTTACATGTACATTTATATGAAGAGTATGAAAAATCAGGCAAAAATAAATTACCTTTCCTAATGTTTCAGAATTTATTCAAGAAATTCCGCATTTAGAAATTCCACGTTTATTTCTCTGAGCATTTTTTAGCGTTTAATTCTCCATCTTAGTGAAGACCACAGTGTTTAGTGAAGTGTTTAACCACAGCAGTGCAGCATTCGTGTTTCTGCTTTAAAAGTCAGAATTGCTGTTTGCACTCTCTCATTTCACCACTAGAGGGCAACTTAATTTCTTAATCTGAGTCTCGGTGCTGATTTCCGACAGCCTCGCGTTGACTCTGCTGCTTCCCTTACTAACTTTAATTATTTTTGTGGGGGCTACAAACCACCCCCCCTCCAAAAAAACTCACTCGTGTATTTTTTTAAGTGAAGGCTCTCTTACCTCACGTGACCTTTGAGAGTTATGTGGTTCTTCCAGCTACAGAGCTGGAACAGAAATGTACTGGAGGATATAAAAACTTGGTCTGTGATACAGAATCACAAACAATACAGTTCAGTAGCGCCACAAGATTTTAAAAAACCCTATGTGCCAAGGCAGTGACCACTAGATTTGTAGTTGGAACAGGTTGATCCATTACAGTTTATTTTAAGTATCATGTTTTAGAGGAGTATTTGATTGTTTTAAAACGCAACTTAACAGATTTTGGTTTTTCCTGCTTTGCTGCAGTTGGGAACAAGAGCCCAGTCAGAGAGAATTCGTACTTACAACTTCACCCAGAACAGAGTCACTGACCACAGGATCTCATATGATGCACGCAACATCAAGGTAAGGGTTGCTTATAAGAGTATTTAGATACTTATATTTGCCATATATATATATATATATATATATATGTAAGTAGCCAGTTGTGCTCTGACAGGACATGGTAGTTTTAGAAAGCCTAAAGTTTCTTTCCTGCCTTGTTGTAGTCTTAGAGATTACTGCCATAGGCTATAGCTCACTGGCCTACTTCTCTGTGTATTTTTCTCCTACTATATGAGTGGAAAATGACCAAGCATGTAGTCGTCAATGAGATCCATGAGTCCCTTGGCCAAACTGGGCAAGTGATATTTCAGATTCTTGCAGCATAGTACATCCAAACGAGAAACCTGACATGAAGGACTTTTTATTTTTGTTAGGCCATTCTTTCCTTCTTGTAATGCTGGAGTGAAGAATGAGAAAAGCTTTTATGTTTGCATCACAGGCCACAGTAAAAGAAACTGAAACAATGTTTTCATTTTAGTATTATCTGAGATCTTGTTTCTGAGTAAATATCTACATATGGCTTGAATCTTACTGATTGTTCAACCTGGAAAAGAGAAGGCTTTGAGGTGACCTAATTGCAGCCTTCCAGTAACCAAAGGGAGCCTACAAGAAAGAGGAAGAGAGATTTTTACAAGAGCATGTAGTGACAGGACAAAGGAGAATGTGTTCAAAATAAATGGGTTATATTTAGATTAAATATGGGGAAAAAATTCTTTACTGTGAGGGTGGTGAGTCACTGGACCAGGTTGCCCAGAGAAGCTGTGGATGCCTCATCCCTGGCAGTGTTCAAGGCCAGGCTGGATGGGGCTCTGAGCAACTTGGTCTAGTGAAAAGTGTCCTTGCCCATGGCAGGGGGTTGAAACTTGATCTGTAAGGTCCCTTCCAACCCAGGCTATTCTATGATTTTATTTGTTGGGGGTTTTTTTGGTGGAAAAAACCTCCTAATAATGGTTTTTTTGTATTAAATTTATGAAAAAGAAAGTTTAGGGTGATCCCTCAACATTTTGGCTTAGGTGTCCAGTGTGCTGTAAGTGCAGTTGCATAAGGAGCAACACTTTTCAAACTGTACCTACAGGTGTTCTGGGTGACTCCAGAGAACACAGGGCATACTGAATATGGTTCAAATTTTTCCATACTGGATATGGAATGGTTCATATTTAATGGAGTGCAGAATAATGTGGCAGAGGAAATACTTTCATGATTGCGTTAAAGTGGCTTTTGTTAGCCAGTTGCTTAGTGTTTGGATATTTCTTGAGTGAAACTGAACCATAAACTGCTAACAAAGGTTTGATGAGCTTTGCTTGCAAAACAGCCCCTCTCTTGTCACAAACAACAGTATTTGAGTGAGGTTCTTCAATCCTTGATTGTTTTTGCAGGGGATTTTCAGGTAAGTGCATGGGTTACATGGAAGTGTGGCACTAGCTGCTCTTGTTGCTGCCAGAATCAATGTACCTTGCACGGGTAGGCAGCTGATGTCCTGCTGCTGTCCACCACTGCTGCTTTCACACAGTAGGGACCTGCAAGGGTGAGCAAGTGGAGACCTGCAGGAAAAGTGCATTTCAGGGGTTTGAGTAGTTGGTGTTTCAGAATAATGCTGAAGGTCGGTTGGTAATGCTTTTGTCGGCTTTTTTTAATAGGAAATTCTAAGTGGGAAAGAAGCACTGGATAAGCTAATCAACAGACTGCTGGAGTTTGCTGAGATAGAGGCTGTCACCCAGCATCTGGAAAATTTGCAGGCCTTAGAAGGAGGAGGCTGCTGAAGACTTTGAGTAAGGTTAAAACAGAATTGTTGTGTTTGTTAGCAGAATAAAACAGATGTGTTTGTTGGATGATACACTGAATAAATCTATTCCTCTGTTTTTCAGTGTGTGATACTACTCTTTTTATATTTTGATACAAGTAAGTTGCATTTATTACAGCAGCCCTGGCAGAAAAGAGCCAGCTTGGAGTACTGTGTGCACACTCCTCCTGTCTTGGCAGATGGGCTTTGTTAAGCTGATCCTTCTCTTGACCATAACGCAGGTGAAGAGATGCAGAATTGTGATGGTGGAGCAGAATAAATACCCCATAGTGCACTTTTTGTGTCGTGGTGGGAGTTCTTCCTCTCCACGTGAAAGAGACTGAGCTCCCCTAACATGGTCTAGAACCTGGCCTCCTGAATACTACTTATTTTTACACACTTATTGTGTGAGCTTCCTAAATGAAATTCCTTGGAAATAACTTTGTGTGTGTTATGATGCTTTATTTTTTTACAGTAAATATACAAAAGCAAAGGGAGTGAAGAGGCCAGGGTGTTAAAAGAGAAGCCCATTAGCTTTCTTCCAGGAATTCTTGGGTCAGCTTGTGGTGGGACTGGCCCACGTGCTGCAGTGGTGTGTAGAAGTATGTGCTCCAGTTTTAAATTAAGTTTATGAGGTAACAGGCAGCTCCTTGCCTCCTGGCAGAGAAAACGAGTTCATACTGCAGATGCATTTTAGCAAACCAGGTAGCTCTGGAATTTGGCTCCTGTCCGTGGGAATGTCTGCCTTTGCCTGTCCTGAGGGCGATCCTGTGTCTGCAGGGCACACTCAGCTTTGACAGGACTCATGCTCATGTTTTACCCCATACATGTGTAGTGCTGGGCACTGAGCACAGAGCACTGAGCACAGGCAGGCAGTCATTGTATGCCTGACTCAGGAATGCTCTGTGCTCAGTGACACAAAAATGGGTGCTCTGCTCAGCTGGGTTCACTTGCGAGATCACGGCGTTTCCTTTTCATCCTGCCTATCCCAGGTTCTGCTGTAAAGCTGCTCTGCACTATCTTCTGCATGTGAACAGCCAGTTCATTGTTATGATTTAAATTATGCCTTGTGGTTGGTTAATATTTGCATTCTTATTTGCTAATCATGAATGATGCAGTGTGAGGAAATGTCAGGTAATTTAAGAAAAATAATTATTTCAATACTGAGTTCTTGTAAAGGGTGTAGTTTTTACTACTGTATATGTAACAACAATTGTAACATTATTCAGTTATATGAAGAAATATAGAATTTGTACCAGGAAAAAGCAGGAAAACTATACTTAGTTCCTCAGTTCCGGAATTATTTTTCAATTCTTTTGTGTGTTCCTATCAGCAAGCTTTGTCTGACAATTTCTGACTTGCTTCCAATGCTTAAATTACAAAAGCTTTGGGGCTTCAGTTGGGTTGGGTTTCTTTTTTAATTGGAAGCTCTGTAAGCCAGTCAGGAAACTTATTACCATTCAATTCAGGATTCATTTGAACTTTGACTTCTCTCAGTATGCAATTCAGGAAAAAAAACCCTCCAGGAAGATCTGCAACTGAGCTTGTACTTCTTGCAGTGCTGACAGACTGGCAGTAACTATTATGATCAGCTGTAGTAGAATATCCAGCTAAAATGGTTATCCAATTACCATGCTCACTTTGATTATGCAATTAAATTAACCAATTTATTTTATTAATTATATCTCTCAAACAGTCTTAGAAGCTTCTTAAGAAGTACACATTTTAAATAGTAAGATTCCACTTCCAGGACTAGTAAGAGAGTAATATTTCTGCAGGACCTTAGGGATATTTATGATTGATGAATTTTCTGTAGCCCTTTTTGTGGTTGGTTTTGTGCAGTGATGAGAAAAGGGAAAGCAGACAGCAGCTACTCTTTTGTACTAAGTTTAGCATGTCCCAAATGTAAGCATTGAAATTGAGCAGCTGAGTTCCTTCTGCCAGCCTGGCCCTGGAGATCCTGAAGAGTCTTTGTCCTAAGCTTTTCCTGCAATCATGTGTATGTATGTGTGTCAGCAAAATACGGCTAAAATAGAGTTTGGGATAGAGCAGAAATACTTCTACAGGAGGTCATTGCCTGCAGTGCTCTGCTTTACTAAGTCACGTGTATTTGCCTCTCCTCATTAAGAACACATTATTTGAAAATGTTTTGCCCATACTTTAAAAATACTTGAAGCCATATTTTATTCTAAGTTCTTCCAGCCCAGTCTTTCTGTGGGATGTAAGAGCTAAAAGATTGTGATGGGGTTTGACTGTGGGCTGGCACTTGTCCTTGAGGATGGGATGTGGGGTATAATACTGCTATTTCTGAGATGTTTTCAGGATGGAATACCTCAGCTTGGGCTTTTTGGCTCCTACAAGCAATCAGGACTTTCAGCAATGAAATCAGTAGCAAGAAATCGTACAGTACCAAAGCACAGGGAGGAAAAGGGAAAACAGCTTCTCAGGGAGAAACAAACAGCCCCGGGGGACAGCACAGCAGAGCAAGAGGAGGTTTCTCTGCTAAAAACAGCCTTCTCCTGCAGCTTTCCTTGTCAAACAGTGTTAGAACAAACATAAACTACCACCCCTCTGCCTGGCTTCCCCTCAGCACCGTCTGGGGAACTGAGACCTTACCCACAGACGTCACGTTACAGCTTGTGCAAGGCACCAACTTCACTGCTCTGCAGATCCTGCTGATTGCTGTGAAATGTAGTTCTTGGATCTCCTTCATTTCTCTGCTGAGGTCTCACGCAGCAGCGTCATACCAGCCAGGAGGGAAGCCAGACAAGAGCTGCGTTTGCCTGGAAGTAGCCCTTCCATGGCAGTGGATTAGATGGATGTTTACCCTGCAGAAGGAGGGCAGCCCGGGTACCTCACCTCGATTGCTTTCATTGAGTCACCAAGTGTGTATTTGACTCCCAGGGCCCTGCTCATCCTTCCTAAGGCCAGCAAATATATAACACTGAATCACAATTGGTTACAATCAAAAAGCTCATCTATTTGGCTTTATTCCGAATGTTACTAACAGTAGCTGCAACAAACCTTACCTGAATTCAGTTAAAAATTTTTAAATTAAAAATCTTAACCAAGGGGTTTTGTTACTCATAACTGATGCACAGAATAAACCAATTTCCAGTAACTGCTTAAGGCTCTACTGGAAGGCACACAGACGCTCTCTTGGTAGCCACAAAATAAAAGTATTTCTTTTAAGAAGCATTTCCATATTTACAGACCTATTTTAGTTTTTATTTACGCCAGGCCCCATTTTTAACAGAATATGCACCCCTAAATCAGTAGCAGGAAAACAGAACAGATGCACAATGGTAACGTAGATTGTTCAAATGAAAGCTTTATTCAGTATCTTCATATAAATTCCAAGAGCTTGCAATATTTTGTAATTGCAACTGAGAAGCAGCTCAAGAGAAACCAGCTGTTTAACTTTGCAGACATTACTTATAAACTAAAACAAACGTTTTTCAATCACCCCAAGCAAGCCATTAAAATCCACTGTCTCCAGCCCATGGTCTGCACAATGCTGTCTGCTGGTTTTTAACATAGGCTATTTCTGGTTTTACAGGTAAAATCAAACCTGCTTTTGGGAGTCCTGGGAATTCCCAAAATTCTCTAGGAATCTCTGAAATCTGGCTCTTTGGGAATCTTTGTGGGCAAATTTAGCATTTTTGAGATTATTATTTGCAACACTTTTTGCTTTGTAGAGAAACTTGAATAAAAGTTCTATCCTGAAACATTTCACAAAGCTAAACATGTTAATCACACAAATGGTTAACACAATTCCTAAGTTAAATAATTTAGCAGGTAGAATGTAGGGGGACTCAAGAGGTAGATAGAAGAGAGCCTGAAGAGGTCTGGCTGACAAAACAGAACCCAAGGGTTGCCACAACTGACAGCAGGAGGTATACAGACAGCTTTTGTACCAACAAGCAAAAGGATTAAGGGATGCAAACGCCGCACGAGGAATGGAATGGGATCTGTCTCGGGGAAAAGGAATTATCAAGGAAATCAAAAGAGCACATGGAGTCAGGTCTTGAAATAGCTTGTGTGTTGCTGGAAAACAGACAGGGTTCTTCAGGGCATGGTGCAAACAGGCAGCAGAAGAGCTCGGTGGGAGCTGGGATCTGGACACATGGTAGATACAGAACACAAAGCTTTCTGGAAATCTCAGCAGAGCAGGGGAGGTGAACACCAGAAACAGCACAGTGGTGATACAGAGAGTTGCATATCTGGGAATGCTGGAGGAAGACTATTCGAGGAAGACAGCAATAATAAGACAAAAAGGGGAGACTACTCAAAAAACAAATCAAAGAAACCAAGCAGCATGAAATAGTTTTTTACTCCCTTTCTGAGATGCCAAAATTTGCACTGAAATCAAATCACACCTAGGGAAGAAAAAAAAAAGAATATTTTTATACAAGCACAGGTTAATGAATTTAACTCAGATCCATGTCATGACCAGTTCTTTCACTTCTAAAACTGAATATTGGGACTGGATGATGCTGCAGGCACTGATTTTATCTATCAGGGTCTAACAAAACTTTACCCTAGTAGGTAGGACAGTATGGATTTCAATCTACAAATCCCCAGGTGAAGGATTAAAATGTATTTTAGCCTAACTAGGAACAAGGATTATTCTATAACATGGGTGAAATTGAGCAGTCTCTGCACAGCTCCTGGCCCAACAAAATAATTTCTCTTTTTTTCTGTATATGCAATATATTTGCTTCTAAAAGCATCAGCAGCTTCAGGCAGGCCCTGCTGTAAAAACACACACAAGTCTTACACTGTGAAGCTGCCTTTCTAAACAGACAAGGCAGATGAAAACATGAGTCATGGAAAGAAAAATACAGAGCAGTGAATTGACTGGCTCGACACCACGCAGAAGAAATCATCATCAGAAATTGCAGTGACTCCCCCTGCTCTCTGGCTCTCCTCACATTGCTAATAGTGTCTATGACATCATATAAAACCAAGGGTGTAGTCCTCACTCAAGGAGCTTGCAATAAAAGCAGGCAAGCAGATAAAAACACAGTGCATGATCAAAAACAGATCAGTCAGAAAAGAAAACACTTGGCTGAAACAGTAAAAGGAACATTCCTTTGTCAAAAGCTAGTGCAGCCCAAAGAAGGATTAGCAGATGAGGAGTGTAACTGTGGCAATACCTAGAGGATTCCTACAGCAAATTCTAAAAGCAGAAGATTTTGCAGGGAGACAGGACAGAAGGGAGAGAGATCTGTACAAAACAGATGTCCTGCAAAAGCAGTGTCTGCCTTAAAATCTTACACAAGCCAGTATTTTTGTGTAGAGCAGAAAATATTTGGTTTAGATACACAATAAAGAAATGGAATGACAGCATGGTGCAAAATTAAACAATGGCTTTGGATATATCAAAATTGATTCAACTGGTCCTTTTTATAACTTACACTTAAGAACAAATAATTAACTGGCCTCTGACTTTCAGAGGTAGAGGAGAACAAAGTGCTGTATTTCTTTGTGAAATGCAGGCTTTAAAAGTCACATCAGCTAAAACCACACGTATGGTATTTAAACTAACTTTACTAGCTGTGAGTAAAGAAAACTTTTAATCTTTTTTCCTAATGTTCTGGTTTGTCTATTTAACACAATACAAAGACCTTTGGTTCATATTGCAACTAACAGCATCTCCACAAGGAAACAAGTTTAGAACACTCAGTTTAAGAGGTGTTTAAACATCTGCTTGAGAGATTTAGTTACAGGTATCTTAAACCACTGCCTGTGGCCACTTTAAAATGACAAAACATTTTAAAGGTAAGATGCTAATATTTTGAGAACCTCACTTAAAGAGGAAAGCTATCCTCGTCAGAGGATATTAAAAGTGGAGCCTACAAAAATACTTTATACTATTGGATAAAACTGTACTAATAAACAAAAAAAACTTTTCAGAATTCATAATGAAATGTATATACCTTAGGCTTAGAGTAACAGAAGTAGTGTGAGTACAGCACTACAAAAAAGGTCTAAGAACAAAAAGAATTGTGCTTGAAAGGAAAGCATGACCAGCTGGTAACTCAGCAGCTGACAAAGGAGCAGAGAGAACTGGATCTAGTGGTAAGTCACTGGTAAGGGTATCCATGACAGACAGCATGATGTGGTCATGTGAAAGGCAAAGAAAGGTTAGGGACATATCAAGAGTTACTTCCAATATGCTAAGGAAGTATTGGTAACATCATGCGTGGCCTCAACTGAGGTAAACTAGCCCAGGGAAACCCATCTAGGCAAGTGTAGTCCAGGCAGACTTGGGCTGGAATGGATGAAGAGAAGCACTGGTGAAACACTGAAGGTCCTGTCACACAAGGACACTGTTTGTGATTTCAAAGAGAGAAGATGTGATGGATTCAAGATGAAGAAAAGCTGCTTAGCTCAACAGCAGGACTTGTGTAAATTGGGAAGAAGAGTAAACTGGCCACAAGCACAAGGAGACTTCAAGTTAGAACAGGCTCCTGGATGCCAGAGTAATGTTCAAGTAAGAATTCAAAACCTGAAAAATCTGATTAAGAAACTCTCTCCTTGGAGTACATGTTGTACATTCCTGCATCTAGGACTTAGCAAGCATCCTGCATCTCTAAACAACAATCCAGAGCCAGATACTACAGGAAATTTTCAAATTTATCAGAACAAACATCAGACAAAACAGCAACCCCGAGGAAGCCAAGGAAACTCATGGGATTAAAAACAATACTTAATTCTCTTCTAAACATAGAACAAAAGTCACAGAATAGGAAAAAGGACTCTGGCTTCCATTGTAATACACAATAAACCAGATTCCCTGTCTTGCACTCCTTTCTTAACTGATCAAACAGATTAATAGTTGTTTTCTCAAATTTAAACTCGACATTTACCAACTCTATTTTGCTGTACTGACAACTATTTTAACTGCACTCTTTTTTTTTTTTTTAATTGAGACTCTCCTGAACAAAACATTGTGAGCCTTAGGAATAGAGACACAGCTTTTAACAGATTATTTGGATCTTTATGGTTCACTGTTTGATGGCTGGAGAAGCAATGAGTGCAGCTATATTCTGACAGAGACAGTGAATCTTGGTGATGCTAAATGCAGACAAATTGTACAAAGTGAAGAAATCAAATCTACAATCCCTAAGAAATCATCCAAGTCTTCTTGGACTCTACAGCCATCAGCTCTGCTGATCTTTGGTTTTCTCCCCTATGGTACTGAGAATGGTGAAGTTTCAATACACTCAGGCCCTCTCAGCTTATTGAACACTGCAACCATGCAACACACACTTCTTATCAACAGAAAAAACAGAACCACTGCCAAAATGGTCCTGTATGTTGTAGCAGGGCCAAGTCTCTAGAATATTTTTTCATTAAAATATCAGGCAAGAGTTTTATTGCTGGTAAAGAGACAAAAAGAAAGCAAGATCAAAAAAAGAAAACTTGATAAGTAAAAGAAAGAAAAATTCAAGCAGACAATAAAGCAAAATACAACCAGAAGACATCACAGAAATGTCTACTCCAACAGGGATGACTCTAGTGCTGTTACTACAAATTAGGGTTAAAACTTCTGCAGAGGTTTAATACATTTATCATGCATGTATGCAAATAATTTTTCAGAACATCATTTGGAATGGGTGGCACTGATGTGACTAACTCCTCTAAAAAGAGCTTTCAAATGATCAGTTTGAAATGTTGGCAGTCTCACCACCTACTCTTTTCCAAGCAATCAGACAAAGGTTAGTAAGCACAATATTTTACTCACTAGTGGAGAAACTACACCACATAAACAATCTTGGGGGATGATTTTACTCACTAGAATATGCTATTGATCCAGTTCCTCTCTAAAAATAAAAGGTCTGCTTCATTTTTGTCAGATTAGGGATTACTACATTCTCACATATTTAGAAAAGGAGTAAAAAACCTTATGAAATGTATTTAAATCAGCATACACAGAGCAAATAGAATGGCATGGTTAAAATAAAGAATATATGTATTTACAATATTGCATAAGTAATTTAACACAAACTTCCATTCCAAAACCAATCACATCAAAATAAAATAAAAAAATAGTAACTCACATATTTTTAATACCTATAAATCCTTAACTTCTATCCAACATTTTCTTTATAAAAGCCTGTTTAAAATATTAAACTTTAGATTCACTCTTGCTTAAACAGAACCTAAAATGATTTGTTAAGTATTACTGATCACTTAGTCTTTGTCTCAAGTTTCTAGATTTTCCATTTTCAAATTTCCTCTTCTTAAATGTTGGCACCCCTTCTGTCAGGTCTCCAAGGGAGGTGACTGTCTTCTCTTTAAATACCACTGTTTCCTCTTCTGGAACCTCTAGCACTGGGGTTGCTACATTGTCACTCTCTGTATTTGGAAGCTCCAGGTCCACTGTTTCACTGGGAGAAGAGAGGAGAATGTAAAAGGTTTAATCTACATGGACAGAACAACATGGTGTACTGCAGACAGCAACAGCTATTTTTATTTGACAAAGCAGCTGTGAGCTAGATGCAGTCTTCTGGTCATCATCATGACAGGCATGAAGGAAAAACCCCATGTTCTTTGTTTTTCTCTGTGTCAGCTGCCATAAAAAGTAACTAACACGTCATTCTGTACAGAACTCATAGCATGGCCCAAGCACTTACCATGTAAACAGTCCTGCAAGAGATAACAGGGCTTCATGTCTGTAAATTTAGGAATATTTCAAGACAGTAGACAGTGAGTAATAGCAGTGGTTCACTGCCAAAACACCAAGTCATTTTCCTCAAGTGTCCATCCTGAAGGGACTGCATGACAGAAGAGACCCAGCTCAGCAAATCAGCCAGTGACCCCAAGCCAGGAAAGGTGGCTTTGGAGGGCAGGATCACAGCTAATACTGATCCAAACAAACCAAAGACATCAACTAAAAATGACCTGTCAGTTTTATGGGGTCAGCAGCGAAACACTGCGCTCCACAAGGGTTACCTGGGGCACACATGTAGGACAGAGAAGAACTGAAAAGTCTGCAGAAGGTTACCTAAATCACATGTCCATCAGGAGTCACACCAGCACAACACTGCTGCAGAGATATTGGCCAATCCACACAAGAATACTTTTGCCATTACCAAGTGTTAGTCTGATGTCAGCTCGTGTACTATACCCAGTTTGAGGTGCCATGCTTCTAGAAGACATGGATCTGCTCCAGCACCCAAACGGGAGCCATAAGAATGATGGCAAGTCAAGAAAATGCAATTGTTGCAGTATCCCAAAAATGTAACCTCCTGGAAGTGGTTGGTGCTGTGCCTAGACTGAATTTACAGTAAATAATGAACAACTGCAGTTGTCTCATTGACAGGTGTGTTCATCTCAAGCCTGTCTATTAATGTACAGACTGACCTATCAGGTTCAGTAGCTGAGAGCACTCTTTACTACAGAGTGCTTGTGGTTTTTGTCCAAAAACCCAAAAGAAGTTCTCAGCTCAGGAGTCAAGGAGTAGTTTAGCTGGTACCATACAGGAGGTGTTACATGAACATTATTGTCTCCAAGGAAGTGCATCAGTGCTTAATTTAGTATGAACAATGTCGAAGGCCTATCTGCTTAAGAATTTAGAACTAATATGTTAGAGAATGGAGTAGCATAAGGAAGAAGACTTATTCTCCTAAACCTATTTTCACCAGACTCCTTGAGGGACCCACAACATGAAGCTGACAAAAAAAGAGCATATTTCTCAAGGGGAAAAAAAAAAAAAAAAAAAAGATCCACCTCAGGCATTATTCAGAAAAACAAAACAACCCTTCTGATCAGATGCACTTCATGAAGCCATCTGCAGTTCATTGGTCTGACATGGGAGAGAGAGAGATAGAGAGATCATAGGAGCTCCTGGGGCAGCTGAACCAGATTGTGGAAGGAGATGATGTTAAGCTTAGAGTAACAACATTTAAATATTTGATACGCAGCCTCTGAAAAAACAATGCATGACTATGATTCACTTCAATTTACTTTGTACTCACGGTAAACTTCTACACAAAAACCAAAACACCACCTCTGTCTGCAATGGAGAGCTATTACCTAAAATAATCACCGTGAAAAGAATTGTATTTGGGCAACATTTCCAATCACAGCTGTGTTAATTCCACCAGAATTCAGAAGAAAAAGTTTCAGTTCTTGAAAACAACATTAAGAAAATAATGATGTTAAAAAGATGCTCACCCTGCTTCTTCTTGTTCTTCCCCTACTTCCTTAAGTGCTTTCCATTTTCCATAAGGATTGGCCTTGTCAGAGCCATCGCTAGAGGTTTCTTGGGAAGCTGATGTACTCTCCTCTTTATCCACGGTTTCTTCTGACTTAACTTCTCGCCATTTCCCATAAGGGCTTAACTTTTTAGCTTTAGGAGATTTTTTCCCTTCCTCTGATTCTTCATTGTTATCTCCTTTCCTCTAAAGAGGAAAAAACCCATCTTAAGCAAAAATGCCTAAATAAAAACATAATGTAGCTTTATTTTACATCTTTTATTTGCTACTATTATTATTATCTACTTATTATCTACTATGCATGCTTTTCAACCAAGAATAACTTGAAACAATAAATTCATATTGTGACATAATCTATGAATTTTTCTTCTTGAGTATTCATCATGTAGATGAAAAAAAATCTTTACTGTTACAAAAAATTAAAGTTAGAGAATCCCATCTACCAAGGCTAAAGTTAGCAAACTGACAAACAGACTTGAAAATAAAGCTTAGCATATTTTAAAATAAGGAGGAAAAAATTCACATACAACTTTCTGTACATGCACATGAACACACTTTATTACTAATACTGGTAGCAGTTTATAATGATGCACAGTGACACAAAAACATGTATTGTGTACAATTAATATCTATCTAGGAATACATTTTGTATTTAAACTCTCTCTGTTCTGAATAACTAGCTCCAGAAAAACCATCTGACTCAACCAGAGACATTATCACACTCTATATCTTAAGTTTCAAATTTTTGTTTTAAACATATAATTGGAACAGATTTTGTACTGACATTGCTGTCAATGTTTTTTCTCAAATTAATAAGGAAACTACAACGATGCCATTTTCAGTCCAAAGAATTCTGTTAAGGTCTATTGACAGACACATTTACCAATGAAAGACTGAAGTCAACCTCACACTGAAATCCAAACCATTTTGTGGATTATTTCAGAGAGATGACAGTGACCTTTCTCAGAGAACATCACATTCCTTGTAGAATTCAAGGTACTTCTGGTGAGTTGAAGGAAAGATCATGCTTTCTATTCTGCAACAGTGCCACTAATGAGCCAAATAATTAAAGATTCATTTTATTAAGAAGTGCAAAATTTTACTTTCACTCACACCTTTTAATCTTGTTTCAGTGAGTGCAGCCTACCATGAAACATAAAAGATACAATTATAATTTTCCAATATAAGATCATGTATGTAAAATAAATCTGAAGAAAACTTGCCTTGAGGTTTGTTTCTGAACTCTCTGCTTCATTCTCACTATCTTCTGAGTCTGATTCAGACGCTGTTTCTGCAGGCTTGTCACGTTGACCCTTCTCATTTGAAGATGAAACAAAACCATCCGGTTTCTCCCATGTGGATACTGTCCAAGACATTTGAACAACTGCATTACTCATGCTTCTCATTTTGATCTGTTATTGCTTCAACAACATTACCTTTAAAAAGCAGTGCTGCCTTATGCAAAAATACAGCAAATAATTTAGCAAAAGGCTTTTGCCTTTGTTTGGTACATTTGTTTTAATAACCATAATCAGAAAGATAACATTTCTTCCCAGCAGAGACACAGTCATGACAGCCAAGTTCAGTGTTGATAAAACTTGTTTTAATTAGCTCTTACAAAAAACACCACACACAGTGAACCATGACCCACAAGACTGTGGTCCCTCTCATCCTTACACAGCACAGAAATAAAAATTAATTGCCCTCTAGATGTGCCTATTTGATTTGAGCTGTTCATTGATTGCAAAGAAGGATAAAGTAAAGAATGGTAACTGCAAGCCTCAGGTCTCCAGGCAGATAAACCCCTTCTGTGTGCTACTTTTCTTGGCAATGTTAGGTCTCTAATTAAAAGAGCTCTCAAGCAAACAAGGAAATACAAACATCAATCTGAAAATATATTAAAGTACGTACAGGATACGTACATACACCTATATTGTCATTCTCAATTAAAAAGTAGTATTCCACTAAATATACTGAGAAGAAATATTTAAATAAAAGTTGACTCTGGTCTTAAAACTGGTTTTAGTAAGAATAATGTCAAAGTAAACCAGCTTTCAGTCTATAATTTTATATAAGCTTTCAGATGTAAAAAACCCTACTCTTTTTTGTAACTGCAAACAACACAACAGCTAAGTGCCTAGATGTATCTCAAAGAAGTAAAGATGTAAGAAGCTGGCAATGAATGACTTTGCATGAACAGCACAGTCTCTTATGGGTATTGCTGTCACCTGGCTTTAGATTAGTAACTGAGCAAGTTCACTTTCCCAGGTGCCCCATACAGCCAGCGGATTAGGTGCAGCCTCCCAAAGCAACACTCACAGCACCAAGCCAGGAGCCATCAGTCCCCTAAGTTTCATGTCTGACATGAGGCACTTATGACTATTTGTATCAGTTAAAAATTTGTTTTGTCTTCAGAGGATGGGATTAGTGTTAACAGAACAGATAAGGAATCTTCAAGCATTTCTAAGACACACACAGCTATTTAAATGTGAGGGATCAGTTTAAAATCTTCAAAAGCCAAAATTCTGACAAATGGGATGATTAGAAACACATTCTTCACAAGTGTTGTATGTCCATGAGGTACTTAAAAGAACAGCAAACATTGGCATAAAATATATCTGAACTTGGAAGGCAGTGTTTAAAAATAACTAACATCTCCTCTCCCTTTCAAAAGAAGACACTGCAAATCATTTGGGCAGGGGAGTGGCCCATTGAAAAACTGAAGGATTTTGGATTGGGTTTTGGTTGGTTTCTTTTTTTTCTTATTCTTGGCATCATTAGCAATGCTGCTTCATACCCAATGGCAGAAGGAAAACTCAGAACCAGCATAAAAATCACTTGCTCTCCAGAGAGGCATCACTGACCTTAAAATTATTCAAACAGATTTAGAAAACAGCTGCTATTCTGAGGGAGTTACCACAAAGTTCCCCACGTAAGGAAAAAAGGAGAAAAGAAGTAGGAGGTAAGATTCTGGACTTTTTTATCAATGCTATGTCAGCAAGAGGAAGAGTTTAGGAGATTCTTACTCAGTTCTATGTGCCCATCAAAACAAAATCCTGTCCCCTTCTAGTTTCCAAATTCTACTTACAATAGATATGTAGTAAAGAAGAATGCCCAGTTTACAATTACAAGTTGAATGTCCAGAAGAACCTCTGAAGCACAAATGTATACACACTGACAATGCAGCTCTAAGGCCAGTGCTGACTTAAACAACTATGTTATTTCAACTAAGACAGCAAAACCACAAAAACTTAGTAAAAAACTTAGTAAAAAATGCAGTTATTTGCGAACCAAAAAAACTTTTCTGAAAACCCTCTCTCCTGAAACAGAGCTTAACTGGAAAGAAAGCTCTCCTTACCTCCAGTTTGGGTGTTATAGTAATAGGTATGACCATCTTCAGTGACACCTTCTACCCACTCTGCTCCCTAGGAAAAAGATACAGGAGGTCATGAAGAAAAGTTTTCAGGATCAGGCAAAGCATCACTTAAAAGACTATTCAACCCTTAAGTACTTTTTTTCTGTGATCATCTTACTGGTTTAAAGCTTGAACCCGTAACATTGTTAGAAAGTATTCCCTTTGACTCAAATGAGATGGAATTCTATAACCTGAGATACTGCAAATGCACATACACAATTGTTTTTCAAATAATGGATAATTAGTATGAGGTTGTATATTAAATGTTGCTATACCATTTGAATTACTATATAGGCCATGATTTTACATGTTTGGGGTTTTTTCAAAGTATTCACCCCTGAGGCTGTAATTTCCTATGTGTGTCATTGTCTTTACAGGAGAGTACTGAAAAAATTCTCTGAGAGACTCAGGTCTTCGTGAGGGCTACAGAAAACCAATACTAATAAATTCTACAAACAAAATAAGTTCTACACAAATACAAATTTGTCCCAAAATAAAACATTACAACAAATAATTATAGAACCAAACTTTGCATGCCAACAATTTTGCTTCTTTAGTAGAGCACCAATTTCAACAATGCACTGTTTTTCCCTACTGATTAATAAATAAACATGAAATGTGGCAGGACTTCCTTGTATATCTTTGTGAATATGTAATTTTTTTTTTTAAATCAGCTACAGCTATATAATCAGTAATTACCCACGATCTAACATCTTCCTTAGGAAATTGGGTTTTATCCCACTTACACACTACTACTTCCCTGTTTTTTATGTACCAGTACTGCCAGCTCCATGTTGGCAACTTCACCAAATGTTATTTTGGCATTAATGAATGTGTGTATATATACAGAGATATATAGACAGGCTTTTGCATATCTATACATTTGCTTAATACTCTTATTAAAACTTTGGGGTTTTTTTAAAATAAAAACACAATAAAATCCAAAGTTAAAGTTTTTGCACCCACTCTGCAAACACAAAAAAAAAAATGTACTGGTGGATTCAGAGCAGGCAAAGGCAAGAAAGCTTTCAGAATCAAGTTTCCTCAAGGTTTTGCCCTCAGAAGTTTCAGTGTGCTAGTTTTGACAAAAGAAGCAAAAGCAAAGTTTATTTTAAATAGAAAGAAGATAAAAAACCCCAGTCTTAAGTAAAACCTATCTTTTTGTTTTTTAAACAATTAGATCCTGAGCATTGTAGACCTGTTGGTCAGAGGTTTTCAATAAACATCTGACACTAGGCACACTGAGTATCCCATGTCATAAATACTAACAAGCACACTGTCTGTCTAACTGGTCACAGGTACTCCAATATGCCCCTTCATTACTCTGACCTCCCCACCTCTTACAAAGTCTGAGCAGCAACCCAATGTGCTGTAAAACCAGAAAAGCCCCTGAATCTCAATCTCACAATATATTGCAAGCATGCCCTTTGATTTCTGGGCAGTAGGTCCTTGTTAAAAATCTGGAATGCTCCCAATATCCTTAGCTCAGACTAAATAAGGGAGCAATCAACTGCTTGTTTTTAGCTATAGTGAGAATAACTCCAGACAGAGTGAAGTCACTGAGTAGGGTGAGGGAGGAATGGCAAAGTACAGCTGTGTGGTGTTAGAGATACTGGAGGCTGAAGGTGTGTGCTTCTGATAAGGCTAAGATGAGCTAACTTCAAAATGTTGCCAAGAAGGGAGTGCCTTCTCGCCCCCAATCTTCTCTCCCCACATTGACATTTTTTTCTGATTATTCAGAACGCTGATAGCAAGGAGGTAACTCTCCAAAGCACTAACCTAAACTCTGATGCCTTCACTGCCTGAACTAGTTCACTGTCAGGGCAAATATGTATCAAGGACCGTACAAGATTATTTTCAGGAACACCTCTTTCAGTGGAAGGCTACAGTAATGCTGGCTTTAAATATTGCAATGCTACGCCTTGACTGAAAAGATAAAGTTGGAGTGCTGATTAACAAGTTGTGCAAACCCACAGGACAAGGGAATCAGAAAGCCAGCGTAGCACGTGATGTGATGATACAGAGCTACAGAATGTCAAACACTCTGAAAACACCAGGTTTTTTTGAACTCTAGTGTAAAATCCAACACTGGCAAACCAAACAAAATTGACATCAAATTATAGTGTACATATGACACCTATCTTGAAAACAGGAAAATATAACATCACAGGAGTGTTGGAAAAATCCTGTTTTTAATGCTGCAAAGCACAAAAAATCCTGGAGTGGTATCATAGGAAAACCCATTAATAATAAATCTTTCTGCCTTTGGACTATTCTGCAAGCTTTTCTGTACCTCAAACAAGAAAAATTAAGTAACATACTAAATTACTAATTTTGCTGAGTAATTGCTTGCAAATAGGTTCCATGATCATAAGAAACCCAGGAAAACCACAATTTATTATGTAATTGCATCGTAAGGCAATCACAAAAAATAGGCATTCCTTTTTTCCAACTACCTGACAATGCAATCTCGATGTTGCCTTAGATAAAAGGAGGCTCAACTATTTCAATTGTGTAGTAATGTTTTCATAATTACACTTCACTCAAAAAAGGCTTAACAGAATTTATTTTTAATTTCCCAAAGGCTTTCAATTTTATGGGCTGAAGCATAAAAGTAGTATATTCTGCAGGAACCCAACCACCACTAATTACTTCTGTTCCCTTGACAGACAAATTAGCCAAATAGGATTTCTATAGTAAAACTGCAGTTTATCATAAAGATTCAACATATTCAAATTACGTTTTCCTAAGTTTACAAAGGGCAAAAAAATTATCCTCTGCAATCAGAAGATTTGCAAATCACTTAGATTATTCCTTTCAAGTGTTTACAAGGACAAAGAAAAATATGAATAATTTGATTACCGTTTGCGAGTTTTGAGAGTTGCCTTGGAATCCTTTAGGTTTCTCCCACTGAGATTCTGAAAAAAAACAAAAGCATATTTTACCATCATTCAATCTGGTTTATATTTAATAATCTTTACTAAAAACAGATCTAAAGGATATGACATAGATGTGTGCACACATATAAACAAATAATACATATAAATACACCTCACTGGGGTATGAATAATTCTTGGACAAACCATGGTATGAACAATAAACCAAAGTATCATAATTGCAGCTGGCTTTACTGGAGCTAACAGCCCTCCAGACTCTATCACTACACCTGATAGAGAGATACAGGATTTTTGGTTAAAAAAAAAAAAAGAAATTACAAAAGACTGCAGTAAATACTAATGTCAATTCCTTACATTCATAAGGAACAGTTTGTAACGCTCTCATTAATCATGAAAGAGGGTTGCTTTTATGTTCTAGAGTAGATCACAACACACAGCTCCTCAAGAAAAGTGAGTTAGATAAATCCTGTAAATGTGGAAAGATAATCAGTTTATTTCACATTCCTGATCACAAAGCTACTTCAGGAAGAACACAGCTATCTTTGTATACTTAACCCCCGGCAGGCTAAACATTTCCAGAAATTCTGGAATTACTGCATTCTTCCATTAATAATCAACAGCAAAACCAGTCTGAAATTCTGGATGCCCAAGTCTAGAATGTTAAATACCAAAATTTCATCTAATTGTTCACAATAATCAGCTTTCTACTGAAAGAGCAGAGGAGTAAAGAAATGCAGACAGTCTTTTCTCATTTATATCCAATAATTACATCTGCACTTGCTCCTCAGTAGCTTTTACCTCCAGTTTTTGTGTTGTAGTAGTATGTATAGCCTTCGGGAGATAATCCTTGCACCCACTCCTTCGTTTCCATTTTTGGTAGCATTGAGGCGTCCTGAGGCATCTTTTTTTTCTTTTCTTTCTTTTCCTTCTTCTCTTTCTTTTCTTTCTTTTCTTTAGTTTCCACTGTATTACTCAGCGTTTTACTCAGGGTCGAACTGGAACCTACGTCATCTTAAAGAAAATAATACCCTTTAAAAATGAGTCCTATTTTGAACTGAAATATTAGTCACTTTACACAACAGAATATAGGAAATGTTGTCCTTATAAGTATTTTCAATAATGAGTGAAAATCATCAGTATTATACTCACAGCAGGTGCACTTAAAAGACTGTATGAAAAGAATATTGCATTGCAGTGCTCCTATAGCATCGTAACAAAGTCCAAATTTACACGATGAGTAACAAAGCGAAAAATCATAAGGACCAATGAGCTCTAGCTAAACAACAAAAGAGAAACTGAAAGAGTTACGAAAAAGTCAGCTTCTACAGGAGTCTGAACTACAAACTTGCTTTTAAAGGATGGTATGTCTTCAATGTACAGATCAAAGGTACTTGCTGAGCTGCAAGCTGACTAGGAGATTCTCATCTCCACTGTTTGACACCAGTGGGAACCCAGCCTCTCCTACTCATACGAACTTCTGCCTCCAATTGGCAAAAGTGGAACATAAAACTCATCAAAGGAAGCTGCACTGCTGATTCAAAGCACCAAATACAGCCTATTTTCTGTTAAAGCACTGTTTAATTTTTTTACCTCAAATTCGATTGTTCCATGGATCAGAGGACACCATAGCTATAAATACACTGTACTGCAACTTCTACTACTGGCAATTTGAATTTGCAGACTCTTTTTTTTTTTTTTTTAATGAGCAGCAGTCCTGGAGACCTCATCTCTCATTCCTAAACCTAATTTAAGACAAAACTATCCTATTCAATATTCTTTCGATTCTGTCTTTAATCTTCTGGCAGCTATATGAACTACCTGGCTTAATTCCAAGCCTTTTCATATCCTCTTGATACGCTTTCATTGCAGCCTCCTCCATTGCTGCAAATTCTTTTGACATGTTTTCTTCTTCTTTAGCCTTTTCCAAGCTTTTCTTTCTAATCTAAAACAAAACAAAAAACCCCCAAGAGAATAAATTAAACCAATCTGATAATAGAAAAGAGTAAAAATAAGCATTTGTGCAATTAAGATATTTGAGTTACCTCACTAATTCTTTTTGCCACATTTTCTTTATGATTCTTTCCTCTTTCATGAAACTCAATGCTCTTCAAAGTAAGAAAAAAACCAAGAAAAATAATATGAATTATTAAAACCAGTTAATTTTAGTCACTTAAAATTTAGTTAGACTAATTCTAGTTGAACAAGTCTAAACGTAACCTGTTCTGAGAACACTTACAGCAAACACTACAGCTATAAAATGGCTATAGGAATACAGGAACACTGAGAAACATGCAACAGAGAAATTATGAAAAATCAGTGACACTCCAAAGTGGTGTCATAAATTCTCATAGAGTATTTATAAGATTTAACTTTTTTCAAATAATACTGTTCACATGTTAGAGACAAGTAACAGGGAATCTGGGTTCCCTCTTCATGCTATCCCTTCCACGTATCATCATGATTTTTCTTCCTCTTCACATGCAAACTTTTAAAAACCATATGGGTTATTTAGTGCACCAAAGAGTAGCTACTGCCTTTAATTAGATTATGCTACATTTCACAAATATCTCATGAGCTTAACCTAGTCTGTGGGTCCAAAAATCTGAAAAAGAGGGAGAGAAAGAGGAAAAGGCAAAGTGGGAGAGTTGGATAACTAAGAATAACAGAACAGTCTGCAAGCCAAAAAGCTGCCAGTAAGACTGAAGCCAGTAGGAGCTGGAAAGAGTTCAGAAACTCCCAACAGGTACACCAGTGGAAGTCCTCATGTGGTTCTCACAAAAAACCATCTGTGCTCATTTAGGTGTTCAGATGTTAGATGCCTAAGCCTGACCTGGTATCCCTAGAATTTCCTAGCACCAGCTGATGTGCAGAGGATGCACATCCCAGGATGACTCATCTCATTTAGAGACAGACTTTATAAGATACTCCAATCCAAGAAGATACCTGCAGTTCATGTGAGCTAATTAGGTATCTTACTGTAAGCCAGAGGAAGCTCAGCTGTAGGAGTACCCCTGGCATCCAGTCAGGAATGCAAAACATGTTTCTAAGGAAGACACCAAGGTGTCTAGTAGTCTGCAAAAGGCATCTGCAAGTCAGAAACACCTTTCTGTAACCCAGTCATGTTTCTGTGGGCTGTGTGAAATGAAAGAAACCAGCTTTAAGAGCTCAGAGCCCTGGCTGTACTGTGCCTACCACATACAAACAGTGCAGATGCCAGGTTTTGCTTTCTACTTGCACATGAAAGCAAGGGAGAGGCACAGACAAAGTTTCAAGACAGACCAAATGTTAAGATGCAGAACTTGAAGAATAAGTAGGGTCAGATATTTAGTCCTTATCTGTACTGCCAAGTAGAACAGCACATCCCATCTTGTATGTGGTATCTGGCTCTGATATAATATATTTTAAGCATCACAGGCATTACAAAGGCATTTTTATAAAACAAATTTCATTCATCAACAGACTAGTATCAAAAAGTGATGTTAAAAGCTTGTAATTCAAATTCCTAGTATTTCAAATAATGGACATAGTATGGTAGACCATCGTACAGGTCTGTTGTCTGCTATCCAGCACTTGCAGTAATCGCAGAATTTTTTAGGCTGAGATTTCCAGTAATCGGCCCTGGGGAAAGAAAAACAAAGATATATAATCTGAAACAATAACCAAAGCCACAGGTTTTCATATATATTTATATGTATCTTCAGAAACTAAATTTAGTCTCCTTTGGATGATTAAATACTAAGAGTTTGGTTTTCTTTTTTTTTCTAAAGAAAGTCTGAGGAGCCAGTAAGAGTAGCTGTATTAACAACTGTGTCTCATAAAGCACAGTTCAGTATTGGGATTTTGACCATCTGACCTCCAAAAGCTGCAAAATTTTTACAACTGAGGTGGTGCTGTAAGAACCAGAAATACAAGACAAAGCAAGCTAAAGATAAACAAGCAGCTCTAGATACCCCATCTAAACACAGAATGGTCAGAAAAGTGCAATTTGCACTGTTTTTCATTAAAGTGTTGGATATTGTGCACAGTGAACTCAGCAACACAAAAGGTGCAGCTCTGGACAATGCTGAGCTACTGTGGGGAATGAATCCTAGACCAGATTCTGTGGGGTCACAGACATGGCAGTAAATTGTTTGGATGTTTCAGAGTAAAAATGTAAGCACTTCTGAACCATGTAATTAGATAAGTGAGGAAACTCTTCAGAGCTCACAAGTTAGTATATTACAGTATTTAAAAACAACACCAGCATTCTCCAACGGATCCTTCTTCATCAAAAACCACTTTCTAATGCCAGGTGAGACTTGCATAGAAGCAATTCTATCTCTCATTGGCTTGCAGCAACAGACACAATGCTTTGGTTCAACAGAACACATTTGAGCAACAGACTTCTATGTTTTTAAGTTAAAATGAGAAAGAATGAGGGACAAAAAAAATTTTTAAAAATATTCAAGATTACACTGAGAACATCAGAAAACTTGAATCTTGGCCTTTTGTCTGAAAACCAAAGTACAAAGTTCAAGGAAAACACTTCCTGACATTCTTATTCAATAAAACCAAACTTCTTCCATTCACAATAATAGCACCCTCGATCCTTATGATACCTGTGACCATATCTTTAATTACAGAAACAGACCTGATCAACTCAACTCCTAAAATTTAAGCAGGTATCAAAATATACTCTCCTACCAGAGCTTCACATAAAAATACAATTACCAAAAGATTATTTAAAAGTGCAAGTATAAAGGATGTATTCTGCAAAAATGTATCACCCTATAAGCAACAGTGTGTTAGCAATGCACAGCTTTTCGAGCAATTTCCTGGAAATCTAGAAAGAAGCAGCTGGGCTTTCCCCGATTTAAACAGAAATCCACTCATCCCTAAACGGTGTACTTTAAAACTATGATTACTTAGTCACACAAGTAACCTTTAATTAAAAGGGTTTTTTTGAGACTTATAACAAAACATACTAGGGACAAAGCCTGAGAAATCAAATGCTCTGGCTGGAAAACCAGCTGAGTGGGAGGGAGAAATTCGAAGCTCAGAAATACCTCAACATCCTTTTTCCTACTTGAGCTATAAATTGCCTCTAAGTCCTTTGACATCATCTACAATAAATTCCCAGCTAAATGCAGAGTTAACCTTCCTAAGGCAATGGACCAATTTTGACAAAACAAACTAGAAAAAAGCCTCACTGCATGTTTTGGATGTACAAGAACCTCTGTTTTCTTCCAAGTTTAACCTACACAGGAGGCTCCTTTCTCTTCAACAGAATCAAAGTGCTAAAATTAAGACTGTACAGCTGCACCCACCACAAGTCAAGACCTGATAATTTGACAAGCTGTATTTTCACAGCTCTATTTTTCACCAGTTTCTTTCCTAAATGCTACTGAACACCACATGTGTTTGCAAACCACTGTAGCTATACAGAGTAATCACTCTGGAGAACCTGAGGGCACACCTGTGGCTTCAGTACAAATCCACACATCTTGATAAAGTCTTTAAGCTTCATCTCCTACTGGTTTTGATAAAAACTGGAGCTAGTTCTCTATTGTTACACATAAAATAAATGTAAATGGTACTGTGTGCAGATATTCTAGGAATCTTAAGTCCTGTGTTTCATGATTAATGAAACTAATTGTGCAACTTATGATTTCAATTCTGTGACTTATGAGCATGAAGAATCTTATACACCAAATAATTCTCTTAAAGATTTTCTACTTGAGTTCACACCACTGGAAAAAAAAAAGTGAGGTCAGCTGAAATATCCATCGAGTAACATCTGCATTGTAACAACAGCAGATCCTGCAAAGCCCCAGTGGTGCTGTAATGAGAGCAAACCAAAGTGGAATATGTGGAAAGGAGCAGCAACTGAAGTGAGCCCCCACTTTATTGAGATGCTACAAGTGCTTCATGGGCTCCAGTCACAATCCAGATCCATGACAATTTTTTAAGTCTATGATTGTTTTATCAATCTGACAAATACAGGCTTGAGAGTAGATGCTCTTAAAGTGGTACAGAGGTTTTTTAATACTTGAATAACTGCACAAGTCACGGGAAGCACAGTTATTTTACAAAGTCATTGCAGTCAAAATGACACAGCTTTTAAGACTCCTTGTCTTCTGCCAGAAGTAAAGTTAAGGCTGATTCTTGTCTTCAGCTCTACAGCTGGGCCAGCCTCCTGAGCACCAGAAAGCTGGCCAGCTAGCCAGTGCAGTCCATCTACCTTTCTTCCTTTCACGAAAACCAAGAGACAGTCTAGAGTAGATCACATCTCCCTTGCCCAGATTCGCAGCACTGCCACATTTCCCCACGTGTGGCTCCCAAAAGGGGGACTGGTGACATGGGACCCATAGCTGTGTGCCAGTTTTACTGTGAAGCTCTAACTCCTGGGAAGGGCTCTGACCAAGTCTCTTTGGAGCCCAACTTGCCAGAGCTGGCTGAGCAAGTCAACTTGGCAGCCTGCTACCAGGGAATGGGGCAGCACTGATACAGATGTGTAGTGGGCAACTTCTGGACAAACTGCTGTAGACTCATCCAGAGTTGGAAATCCCACACTAACTTGCAACAAAGTTATGTCTCCTCAAGAACAGTGGTTTTCTTTCAACTTTTACTGGTCACATAACTCAGAAGCAAAATGTTCAACAGTTTAGGGGGCTAAGGGGAAAGGAGGGAAAAAGAGGAAATTAACGTCAAACTGTGCTTTTGAAACTAATGAAATAAAGTGCTGCAAACAGCAGAGTGCAAATTGTATCAATGTTAAAACAATGTTTTAGATTTCTCAAATTAATTTAAAACATCAGCCTGAACAAGAAGACAAGAAAGGACAAGCAACAACTCTGCAAGAGTGCCTGCTCCATCTGCTCTTCCAAAAGATATGAAAATGAAGAAACTCAGAGAGAAAGCGCTGAGACTCAGGTATTTATACTCTGCACAACTCATTTCTTGAGCCAGGAGAATCATGCAGCCTACATTGCAGTGACACATCCCAGCACAGAAAGCACGTGTTTGGGAGCATGTAAAGGGGACAGGATCTGTCAAATGTTCAGGAAATAACCTGCAGAGTAACTCAAGTACTGGAGTCCAGGGCCCTGAACCCTCAACCTGCAAGATGCTTCTCCTCACAAGTTACTTTACTATTAATATTTCAACAGGTGGTGCAAACAGCTTTCCTCATATAAGGGAGCTTAAAAACCCTCGTAAAGTAGCTATCTTGAGCTGAGACAGCTTTGCCAAACTTTACTTGGAGGTTGGGCTGGAGGATTTTGTTCCTACCATGTACTGAAATTAAGGGGGGAGGACAAACAATTGGTTTAGCTGGTTCTGAACATAATAAAGAATTTGGCTGTACAAAAAAAATCTGGAAATACTTGCTTTGAATAGTTGTGTTCTAAAATATCTGACTTGAAATCTGGCAGTGATGCAGGGGGTTTATATCAGAGATGTATCTGTCCAAATTATAAGCCCTCAGGGATAAAAAAACTGCATACAGAGGCACAGCAGTCTTTGGTTTGAGTATCTACAACCTCCAAAAACTTTTCAAGAATTTAACATACTTTAGCTTTCTGCAAGTTTGAGCACTAAAGAGCTGCTACGTGCATCATCACCTTGAATACACATTTGTGAAGTAGGATTCAAGTTCTTGACTACACAAGCAAATTAATTCAGAGTAGATATTGTGGCTGCTCCACAGCAGCCACTCAAAAGGACAGACTCTGATACTATTTCTGAACACTATTTGGGATTACTGTGTAAAAACAAAAGTAATACTTCTGAAACAGAAAGTAGAAAAAAAACAATAGAAAAAAAAATCCCACTTATTTCACAACAGAACCTCCTCCACATGGGAAGCTGTTCCAGAACAGCTAATTCCAATTCAAATATCCCAGTATTGGTGAGACCTAAAACTGCAATGCTAACATTGGCAGAAAAGAAGGTCAAAAATGTTTTCTTTTACTGCGCAGTCAGTCCCAGTGCCATGGCCCTTAATGACTCACACTCCCAAATAATTCACAGCAACTCTGTTCATTCATAGTGCACGAACTGTACCCTAAAAACTCTTCTTCAATAAATACCCTTAACATTTTTTTAAAATGGTATTTAAAAGTAAGTCCTACAGAAAAGAGCATCCCTGACACTGCAAGTACATGGGACTGTTCTTCTGCCTAATCCCAGCTTGTTTGCTTTCTAATAGATCACAAAATATATGTCCATATGTGGGCTCCTACAGAGTAGAACTGGATGGGAGTTTCACCCACATGAAACATGGCAGTTCTCTGAAGGGCCTTGTTCTTCTGGCTTTCAAGTTGATTATATTTTTTGCAATCCGTCTGTAAATTCTAATTTAGAACCCAAGTATCTATTTCTTGTTATTATTATGTTAGGCCCCTGTGAACTACATACAAACTACAAAATCCCATGGAGAACAGAGTTTGCAGAAGCTGCTCAGCCTGACCCGTACTGTTGAAGGTCATTTGCATGAACCTGCTTTGCCAGACCTCTTTTCTAAATTGTAAATCACAGAATCATTTAGGCTGGCAAAGACCTTTAAAATCATTGAGTCCAACCCTTAGCCCAGCACTGCCAAATCCACCACTAAACCATGTCCCCAAGGGACATATCTACATGTCTTTTAAATACCTCCAGGGATGGTGACTCAACCAGTTCCAATGCCACAAACACTTTTAATATATAAGAATGCACAAAGATATCAGGGAAGGCAGCCTTCTGCATGTATGGAGCTCCAATTCTCTAGGTCATCTCCTCTAACTTCAGTTGTCTAAACAGTGAGATAGAGTCATCTCCGTTCTCCCTGTCAATAGATGGAAACTGTCATCTCCAAAACACCACTCTTTGCATCCTAAGGAGACACTTGAGAAGCACATTTGAACTCCTTAGATGCTTGTTTCATCTTTATACAGGGAACTTAAAGCAAACTGCCTGAGTCAGCCTTCAAAAGTTAAATATCTGAAGTCAGGGATATCTCTGGAGAGCAGAGGTCTGCTGCTGTAGATGCAGAAGGAGGATATGGGCTACGTCAGGAAGAATGTGATAAGAATTAGAAGGGAGGAAAAAACCAACAACATAAATTGGGTCAGGAATCTGTTCAGATATAATTTTAGCAATAACTAAAATTAAGAACGCTGCTGTACATAGCACCAGCCTGCAAGACAGGCTCACACAGCTAACCATCAAGTACTGCCCCACACACAGACCTCTGAAGAAATTTTTGACCAGGTTAAGATTTTCTTTTCCCAGCAGCTAAGTTAGGATATCTTGAAAAGTAACAGAAACAAGCAAATAGAAATACCATTCTATATGCCACTCTCACCTAATAAAGGCCCCAGCCTGTAGTTTCACACACCCACCTCTCCCAAACGTGGTCAGATACTAACACAAATTTAAATTTCCTAATTAAAGACTTAAAGAAAATAGTGATAGCCAGGTAAAACCAAGGCGCAGACGCTTTCCTTCACGCTTCGCCCAGAACCAAAGGCGCCATAGGAGGCCGCAAGGTAGGGGGACCTGGGAGAGGGAAGGAGGGAAGGAGGGAGGGAAGGAGGGAGGGAGGGAGGGAGGACAGGTGGACGGAGAGACGGGCAGAGGGAGTGCGGGGGAGCGCAGGAGAGAGGGGGGGGGAGGGAGAGTGGGACAGGGGACAGAGAGGGGCTGAAGGCGAGGGGCCGCGGGCCCCATCCCCCGCAGCCCTCCCCTCCCCGCCCCGCCGAGGGACGCCGAGTGCCCTGCCGGCGGGAGGAGAAGCTGCCCGGCGTGTGTTGGGGCGATAAGGGCACGGAAGCGCAGCCGAAACAAACAAGCCGCAGAGAGGGGCAGGACGCACGGGAACAGAGGGACCGGAGCGACAGTGAAACACTCTCTGAGCGGGGCGGGGGTCGCCGGCCGCAGCTGGGACACGGCCGCAGCCCCACTGCCCCGAGCTCCCCACGGCCCGGCCCGGCCCCGCTCCGCTCCGCACGCCGCCAGCCCTGCCCGAGCCCGGCTCGCAGGGCGGGGGCTGTGCCCGCTCCCTCCCGGCCCCCGGCACTCACATCGCCGCTCCCCCGGCAGCAGCGCCGCCGCTCCGCTCCGCTGCCCTGCGCTCCCCTCCGCTCGCCGCGCCGCCGGGGCGGGATGGGGCGGTGCCGGGAGAGGGAGGGAGCGCGGCGACGGGAGCCGGGAGGGCTCAACCGGCGCTCTCCTCCCCGCCCTTCTCCACCTCTAGCCGTCGCCCGCTCCTCCTCCCTCGCCCCTGAGGAGGAGAGCGCTCAGCGGGAGCCGCCCGGAGAGGGAGAAGGAGTCGCGGCCGCTCGGTGAGTGCCGCCCGCCGCCCGAGTCCCGCGCTCGGGGGCACCGGGAGGCTCAGCCCGCTCCCCTGCGGCGGGGAGAGCCACCGGGGACCCCGGGTTCGAGCCCCGCCGCCGGCAGCGCCCCGTGCCGGGCAGTCCCTGCCCCGCCGCGCCCGTGGGAGATGGAAGGTGTGGGGAGAAGGGTGGTGCCGGGGTGCGAAGGGGCTGGGGAGGCGGCGGGCCCCGGCCGGGCGGCGCTGCGCGCCCTGGGGCGGCGGCCAGCAGAGCCCCGTCCCGCCGGACTCCGCTGCCAACTTTCTGGGAGTTCGGGCGGCGCGTGTGTCGGGAGGGCTCCCGCTGGTGCCGGCTTCACCTCCTCCTTCTCCCCGCTGCCCCCGGCACCGCCCTGCCCTCCCTCTCTCCCTGCCTGCCTCCCTCCGGGCCGCCTGTCGCTCCCGCCGTGGTGGGGCAGCGGCGGCGGCAGAGGGGCCGGGGAGAGGGAGGAGAGGGGGGGCAAGGGCCGGCGCCGTCCCGGGGCGGCGGGGGACGGGGACGACACGGTCCCACTCGGGCGTCCCCGGCACAGCGGCTCCGGATCGCCTTCTCCGCTGCTTCCCCCGCTAGTAAAACTCACGCCGGGCTGGTGTTCCACAGCTCACCCTCACCCCTCCCCGCCCAGCCCTGTGTGGCTGATCTCCCCACGGTTCTGCGAAAAAAGTCGTGTTAATTCACCGGCTGCAGCTGGCAGCCTGTTTGCTACAGTCACGCACAGGGGTGGAGGAGAAGCCTGCGGAGTGAGTCATGGCTGTAAGAGGCCCTCCGGTTGTTTATGGCAAAAACAGGGGGGTGGCTCATTCAACATGTGGGAAATACGGGGAGTAGGAGTTGCCGCGATCCGTCCTACAAGGGCAAGGCGGTGGTACCTGTTCTTGGCACCCCCGCCCCAGCTTGCTGTCCGGCTGTCTGAGACAGGAGGTGGGGAGGTTGCCTTTTCCTCTCACAAGGAGGGCTTGTGGTCAGACTGTCATAGCTAGCTGCAGGAGTTTTGCATTTGTCAGCAGTTCCTTTATAAGTGTACTTTTTATGTAGTTTGCAACTTGGCTATAAATATATGCCCCGGGTTGAAATTTGGTTGATGGCCTCTTCTCCGTCTGTGCAAATTTTGAAATGATCCTACTTAGATGCTGAGTGGAAATCCATGGAAAATGCTGGCTTTTTATGTTTCTTTCAACTTTAAAAGTTTAGCTGCTTACACACATGGACACATTTACAGCTGTTAATAAAAAAAAAATTTCTTCCCCCCCCCGCCCCGAGTTTGTTAAATTGGGGAAGAGTTGAAAGGCTTGGCCTCTGAAGACATTGGTTTTTAATTAGTGCAGCAGAGACTCTGAAGGCTTTGACAAGGTCCCTGCTACCTCGAATGAGGGCACCAACCTACAGAAGGGATGTGGGACACTGTGTGTCCACACAGCTCTGACCCCCGAGTGCCAGGGCAGTTCAGGTGCCTCAGCACTGTGGACAAGAAGCTGGTGTTAAAATTAAGGCAGAAGACGTTAGCTTCACTCAGTGGGATTTAATTTATTTTTCCTTTTTCACCGTGTCCGTTCAATTGCTGCTTCTGAGAAAGGGAACAAGCCCAGTATTTAGGAGGTTTCGTTTTGGATACCTCTGTTTATGCATTTATCTGGATCCCGTGAAACATGCCTGCCACCCAGTGGATGTCGCTGATTTCTATATATTCTATGCGTTCACCGCCTCTCCCCTGTGCCCAGCCCTGCCCCGTCCGTAAGTTTGCAAAGCCAAGCGCTCAGGGTGCCAGGCCCATCTGTCTGCCGCAGGATGTGCCCGAGGATGGTGTTGGTTGTGACAGAATGTGCCCCTGTCCTTCCCAGCCAGCTCGGGACCAGAGGTGCATCCCCCAAGGTGTAGCAGCTCTCTGGCTGGGCAGCACTGAGAAGAGGTAACATGAATGAAGCAAACAATTGTATGCAGAGGGAGAGGCAGCTTCATAGCTGAGACTGCTGGAGAATTGGATTTTGCCGCCCTGGCCTTTGCTGTTGATTTCCACATAAACATAAAGGTTTTTCGCCCGTAGTCGGTTGAGTTTTCTGGGAGCCTGGCCTGAGTCCCCGGAATCTGCCTCACAGTTATGCTGAACTTAACCATCTGGAACATAAGTGAGAGTCTGTTTGCCCTCCATGTACAGAATATGTTTTGCAGGTCTAAGCATGTTAGAAATACAAGCCTTGAGTGTCAGAACTGCTCACTCAGAGGTCATAGCTTTTTGCTTTAATCTATCTTAGTTTCCAGTACTAAAAAAAATGTGGATAACTGTATCCTTTATTCTTACAGATGACTGCACTGATGAGAACCATAAAAGAACCTAAGAGAAAAGAAATAATTTCTTCTGTGATTTGAAAGTGTGGTGATGCTCTAGAGAGCAAGGGCAAAAAGAGGAATTTGTGTGTTAATTATAGCAAAGCTTCAGTGGGAAAAAAATGTGACCAGGTCAGTTGCAAATACAGATTGATCTAATTAGAGATTGATGCGTATTAGCACTAGGAGACATTCTTAGTTACTGTAGACCACTTATTTCTAATAATTCCTCAATTCTGCCCTGCTTATCATGTTTTTAATACTGCATTTTGTGAGTAATTTCCTAGGTTTTCTTTCCCTGAGGAAAAGTGCTAAAAAGCAGATAGGCAGCCTCGGGTAGCTTATGTGTGTCACCAGTTTTCATCAGCGGGATTCCTGATGTAACACCTGGGACTCTGCTGTCAGAGCCCCCTGTTGAGGGTAACCAGCGGTGGTAGGTCATGGCTGTGGTCTGTGCTGCTGTTCTTGCTCGTATTCTGAGTACCCGCTGCTGTCGTGGCCTCTGCCAGCCCTGATGTAGAAAGTCTGGAGCTTCCTGCCATTTCCTAGGTTGGAACATTTGGCCATTTGAGCTGCTGCTGCCCTATCCTGCACTGGCCCTGGAGGAGAAGTTACTTATTGCTGCGGGGAGGCCTCTGTTTGATCACCATGAGGAGTTGAGAAGAATACAGATGTGGCCTAGAAAACACCAAAACACCTACTGAAAATGCACACAGTGCAGTTTGGTTTTGAACATTTGACCAAATGCAGGTGGACTTTTTGTGGGGACAGCAAAAGGGAGACCTCCAATATATGGGCTTCACTCATCATGCCAGATTTCATGTCTATCACAATGGGGAGGTGGAAGGGCATTGTAGCCTTTCAAGTTTGCCAGATACCTGTTGCCATTGGGAGACAGTATTTTCCCTGTTTTGTTCTGAAAACTGCTAAAGTATTTTGGCTGAGTTCTTCTAATCACAGTCTGCCTCTTTCTGCACCCCTCACTCCGAGGTAACTTCTAAAGCATATGGAACAAAATTTAGCCTGAGGCAGACATTCAACTTGGAAAATTTCAACCCAAGCAGTCAAAGTCTGGCCACGTTACAAGCAGCTGGAAGCAGCATATTGCATTGGAAGTGTTCAGCAGCTGCCTAATAGGCAATGCTACAAGCTTCATCAATCCTGTGTATATGTTTATGTACATGGAAATATGCTGCTCAATTACATTTACATTATTATTATTTGATTGGTTACCTGGTCTATGAACTGGCAGCCAATTGATTCTGTTTTTTTTTTTTTTAAACTAGAGAATGAAACCTAAACATCTTTGGTTAACGCTATGAATGATTTTCCTTACTCACATGATTCATTGTTGTTTTCCTGGCTGAAAAATTGAAAACTTTAAATTGGAGCCTCTGAAATAAATGACAAGCCAGGGCTTACTTGTTCTGAATCCTTCAAAATAACTTAAGAATTGTTAAAGACCAGTTTACAGTAGAACTAAAGCAAATTGCTTCCCAGCGTTTTGAATTGTAAAAAACCCACATCTCCCAAATTCCTAAGCTATTCATCAACTGCTCTATTGTAGCAGACTCACCCTATATTGTGTCCCTGATATATCTATTAAGTCTGCAGTGAAGTGTGAGTTTAAAACAATTGTGCCATGGAGTCACTGTGGAATAAATACCACAAACATTGGCAAAGTTGCTTCATAAATCTTTCTTAGTTTAGAGAGGAACTTAGGCGTGCCTTTCTTCTATGGGAGTGCAGCTGTTACTTGTGAGGTTCCCCGGGGGCTGGATCTTGGTGTAAGGCTGGTTAATATATTCACAGCTTTTGTGATGATATCGCATCGTTACCAGTATATTACATGCAGGTTTGTGCATGTGTGGAACAAGTTACTCGTACACCATACTCCAAATAATTTTTTTAATATGATCAGCATCCATCAGAAGGCATTTTTCGTGTAGTGACATACAAAGGAGCCAGGATTGTGGTTACACCAGCCGGATAGGAGACTGTCTTCAAACTGGTAATTTATTGAAACTGAATTTACTGAAAGAAGGCTTAAGAATTTGTGCAGAGAATCATCTCAACAGGAGTTTTCATTGCAATACTGCCACTGAAGTGTGGTCTTTGGCTGTGTAGCAATATAAATATTGCATAGAAGTAGGAAAGTACGTGGCATTAGTAAGATCACAGGAATTCCATGTCTGGTTTTGCTGCTCACACGTGAGAAAGGATGTGAAATATTAATTAGAGCACAGTGACGAAAGTGATCCAGGGTTTGGAGACCAGGTGTCACAATTGTACATCTGAGAGAGGAAATGATGCCTGTATATATCATACACATGTGTAAGGAAAATACCTGATATTGGTTGACCATCCAGTGTCTGAGAGGTGAAGTTTGGTACATTGTACCTTGAAATAATAAGTAGCGATGAGGGCAATAAAACATTGCAGTGGGTTTACAGTTGCTGGAGTGTTTAAAGTGAGATGGGACTTTCTTCTTGAAGATGTGCTGTCTTGGTTTGAAAACAAACCAATGGGAGATCACAAGTCAAGATTGAAATTAAAAATAAGTGAAATAATACAAGGAAAAGCACTGACAAAGTCAGATACAACCTAACACCCTGTTAGGGTGGTAGTAGCAGTCCAACTGAAGTAGTCCAGTTGGAGCGGTGATCCTGTGAAGGTCTAGTCTCCAGCTGAAGATCCAGTAGTAGCTCTCGTCCTCTGGGAACCCAGTAGACAGGGCCAGCTCAGGCAGTTCCAAGGCCAGGTTATATCCACGTGGGAACACCTGGTTCCTCCCTCCTGGGCAGAGCATCCCACAATGGGATGAGATAAGTCCATGAGTCACACGGTGGGTCCCTGATGGCCCATTGCCTGTCATGCGGGGTGGGTCGTTAGCAAGTGATAATAGCTAACGGATGGCTCATTGCCTGTCATCCAGAGTGGGTGATAGCAGCTAACGGCCCACAGCTGGTGGTAATAGAATACTTAACTACATCAATATTGCAACCTAGGACATTATCCACCCCTTATTCTATTACCATCTACACAGTTCTCACTCAAGATAAGGTCTCCTTGTGGTACACAACAGGTTTCCCCATCTGCCTTCATCACCCACCAAGTATAACCAGGTCCTTGGGCAAAAACCACTCCACGGATGGGTTTGCCTTTGCCTGAGGTGGGACTAATCCAAACAGTCTTTCCTAAAAAACCTCTTACATGTACCACAGGGACTTTATCTCCATCCACTGTGTGCAAAGGTTCGGACTCGGCAGGACCGGCTCGATTGATAGAACCCCTTGTGTTAACCATCCAGGTGGCCTTTGCTAAGTTCAGTTCCCAATTTTTGAAGGTTCCCCCGCCAAGTGCCTTCAAAGTTGTCTTAAGTATTCCGTTGCACCGTTCAACTTTCCCAGCAGCTGGTGCATGATAGGGGATGTGGTATATCCATTCAATTCCGTGTTCTCTAGCCCAGGTGCGTATGAGGCCATTCTTGAAATGGGTTCCATTGTCAGACTCGATTCTCTCAGGGGTACCATGTCTCCACAGGACTTGCTTTTCCAGACCCAAGATGGTGTTCCGGGCAGTAGCATGAGGCACAGGGTCGGTCTCTAACCATCCTGTGGTTGCTTCCACCATGGTCAACACGTAGCGCTTTCCTTGGCGGGTTTGGGGAAGTGTGATGTAGTCAACTTGCCATACTTGCCCATACCTGTACTTTGACCATCGTCCACCATACCACAGAGGCTTCACCCGCTTGGCCTGTTTGATTGCAGCGCAAGTCTCACAGCTGTGGATGACCTGTGAGATGTTGTCCATGGTCAAGTCCACCCCTCGGTCACGAGCCCACCTGTATGTCGCATCTCTCCCTTGATGACCAGAGGCATCATGGGCCCAACAAGCTAGAAATAATTCTCCTTTGTGCTGCCAGTCCAGATCCACCTGTGACACTTCCACCTTGGCAGCTCGGTCCACCTGCTCGTTGTTACGATGCTCTTCATTAGCCCGACTCTTGGGTACATGTGCATCCACGTGTCGAACTTTCACGGTCAGCTTTTCTGCCCGGGCGGCGATGTCCTGCCAAATCTCAGCGGCCCAGATGGGTTTTCCTCTGCGCTGCCAGTTAGCCTTTCTCCAGCGATCTAACCATCCCCACAGTGCATTGGCTACCATCCAAGAGTCGGTGTAGAGATAAAGCCTTGGCCATTTCTCTCGTTCGGCAATATCCAAAGCCAGTTGGATGGCTTTAAGCTCTGCGACCTGACTCGATCCACCTTGTCCCTCGGTAGCCTGAACAGCTTGTCGTGTGGGGCTCCATACTGCAGCTTTCCATTTCCGATCTGCGCCTACAATTCGGCAGGAACCATCGGTGAAGAGGGCATAGTGTCTTTCACTCTCCGGCAGCTCATTATATGGGGGTGCTTCCTCGGCACGTGCTACTTGCTCCTCTGCATCTTCTGAAGATAATTTAAAAGTCTCACCTTCAGGCCAGTTTGTTATAATTTCCAGAATCCCAGGGCGATTCGGGTTTCCAATACGGGCGCGCTGTGTGATGAGGGCAATCCATTTGCTCCACGTAGCATCAGTGGCATGGTGGGTAGAGGGAACCCTTCCCTTGAACATCCACCCCAGTACTGGCAGTCGGGGTGCAAGGAGAAGTTGTGTTTCTGTGCCGATCACCTCTGAGGCAGCTTGGACTCCTTCGTAAGCTGCCAAGATTTCTTTCTCGGTGGGAGTGTAGTTGACTTCAGACCCTCTGTAACTTCGACTCCAGAATCCCAGTGGTCGGCCTCGGGTCTCGCCAGGCACCTTCTGCCAAAGGCTCCAGGACAGACCATGGCTCCCGGCTGCAGAGTAAAGCACATTCTTTACCTCTGGTCCTGTCCTGACTGGGCCAAGGGCTACCGCATGAGCGATCTCCTGTTTGATCTGGGTGAAGGCTTGCTGCTGTTCAGGGCCCCAGTGGAAATCGTTCTTCTTGCGGGTTATGAGGTAGAGAGGACTCACGATCTGGCTATACTCAGGGATGTGCATTCTCCAAAAGCCTATGGCGCCTAGGAAGGCTTGCGTCTCCTTCTTGTTGGTTGGTGGAGACATCGCGATGATCTTATTGATGACCTCAGAAGGAATCTGACGCCGTCCATCTTGCCACTTTACTCCCAGGAACTGGATCTCTCGGGCAGGTCCCTTGACTTTACTCTTCTTGATGGCAAAACCGGCTTCCAGGAGAATTCTGATGATTTTCTCTCCTTTCCCAAATACTTCCGTTGCTGTGTCCCCACACACAATGATGTCATCAATATACTGCAGATGTTCTGGAGCCTCACCCTTTTCCAGTGCAGCCTGGATCAGTCCATGGCAGATGGTGGGACTGTGCTTCCACCCCTGGGGCAGTCGGTTCCACGTGTACTGCACACCTCTCCAGCTGAAAGCAAACTGGGGCCTGCACTCTGCTGCCAGAGGAATGGAGAAAAAGGCATTGGCAATATCAATGGTCGCATACCACTTTGCTGCTTTGGATTCCAGCTCATACTGAAGTTCCAACATGTCCGGGACAGCAGCACTCAGTGGTGGTGTGACTTCATTCAGGCCACGGTAATCCACCGTCAGTCTCCATTCTTCACTGGACTTACGCACCGGCCATATAGGGCTGTTAAAGGGTGAGTGAGCCTTGCTGACCACCCCTTGGCTCTCCAGATCCCGAATCATTTTATGGATGGGGGCCACAGAGTCTCTGTCAGTGCGGTATTGCCGACGGTGCACTGTTGCTGTAGCAATTGGTACCCGCTGTTCTTCAATTCTCAGTAGTCCTACAGCAGACGGGTTATCTGAGAGACCAGGCAGGCTATTCAGTTGTCTTATGTCTTCCGTCTCTACGGCTGCTATCCCAAAAGCCCAGCGATGTCCCTTCGGGTCTTTGAAATATCCACTCCTGAGATAATCTATGCCGAGGATGCATGGGGCGTCTGGACCAGTCACGATGGGGTGTTTCTGCCACTCATTCCCAGTTAAACTCACTTCAGCTTCCAGTACAGTCAGCTGCTGGGATCCTCCTGTCACCCCAGAAATAGAAATGGATTCAGTCCCCACATACCTGGATGGCATCAGGGTGCACTGAGCGCCGGTATCAACCAAAGCCGTGTATCTTTGTGGGTCAGACGTGCCAGGCCATCGGATCCACACAGTCCAATAGATCCGATTATCCCTTTCCTCTACCTGGCTAGAGGCAGGGCTCCTCTAATCCTGTTTTTGGTGGACGATGTTCTTCTCCTGTAAATGTGTTCCTGAGGTCCCTTCAAGAGGATCAGTCATATTATCACTTCCATTCTGTCGGGGGGTCTGTCCACAAGAGACTGGGGCAGTGTTGTACCTAGATGAGCTTCTTGAGGTGGATGTTTCTGTTTTCAATTCACGTACCCGGGCTGCTAAGGTGGAGGTGGGTTTCCTATCCCACTTCCTCATGTCTTCCCCGTGCTCTTGAAGGAAAAACCAGAGGTCACGTCGTGGAGTTTGTTTTCTTTCCCTGACTGGAGTACGTCTGCTCCTGATGGCAGAGACTCGGGTTGGTTTCGGTGTGACATGGAAAAATCCTTCTTTGAACTCTTTCCTTAGTTTCTGGAGGCTCTCTTCAATCAAACTCCGGACTTGCTCGGCCAGGTTTGTTTCTACCGATGAGACCTGGGTGCGTAGTGGAGCGGTGACAGTGTCCTCATAAATTCTCAGTTTGTTTGTTAACACGCCCACCTGGTCTTCGCCTTCCCTCCACTGCAGTGTTGCCAGGTAACGAGAGTATATCTCTGGTCCGAGCCGTGCGAATCTTAGCCACCTTTGTGAAGTGCACCGGACATTATCTGGGCTCTTGGGGAATCTCTCGTTGTCTGAGAAAATGATCTCTAGCACGGCCAATTCCCTCAGGCATTGGATACCTTGTTCTATTGTGTTCCATTTCCTTTGGTGCATCTGGAGGTCTTCTTTGCACAGGTATCTGTCCCGTACACTCAGCAGCAATCGCCGCCAGAGGCTGAGAGTTTCCTGGGTTTTCCCAATCCCCTGGTCAATGACCACATCCTGAGACAGGGATCCCAGTTGTCTGGCCTCACTTCCATCCAGAATAGTGTCATTAGCTGCGGCGTCCCAGATACGGAGCAGCCAGGTCAAGATGGACTCATTCGCCTGCCGGGTGAATTCCCTCCGTAGGTCCCGCAGCTCCCCCAGGGATAGAGAGCGAGTGATGATCTCCGGCTCTGTGTCTTCTGCTGGGTGAGATGGTCCTGCCGCATCCTCATCAGTCGCTGTGCGGACTGATTTGCTCTTGGATTTCTTTTTCTGGACGGGGGCAACCGCTACTGGCTTTGGCTGTTCTGATTCGGCAATGGTCTGTGTTGAGACATTGACTGCTCCTTTGGTTCTTTTCCTCTTGCCTGCTGACTTGTTTCTTTTCTCCTCCTCTTTGAGAATACGCTGTACAACACCAGGTATTGTTCTGTTTCTCAGCATGAGGTACACTGTGCTGGTCGCAGAGAAGAAAGAAAACAGAACTAACAGGAAGATTATGCCATCCTTAGCATCCAGAGAGAACTCAATGTTGTCAAAGACGGTTGTGCCTGGCCTGAAATGCTGGAAGAAACCACTCTCTCCTCCTAGCCCCAGAGGGTGGGTGCGATTGCTGAGGAGGTCCCAGACGAAGCAGCTCAGGTTAGGCCAGGCAGACAAAGTTGAGTATATATTCCGAATGGTATTCATCGCCTCACACGTTACCATGCAATAGGCATAATAAACCAATACAGCAATTCTCATGCCATTCCCTGGTCGCAACAGGAGCAATGCAACGGGTAGATAGTTTCCCATTTGAGGGAAAATATAAAGGGTAAGATACATTACCCACATAGACAGGCTGATCATCATGGTGATATGATTTTCTGAGTTTCCCCAGGTCGAGCCCCACGTTGGGCGCCAAAATATGTCTTGGTTTGAAAACAAACCAATGGGAGATCACAAGTCAAGATTGAAATTAAAAATAAGTGAAATAATACAAGGAAAAGCACTGACAAAATCAGATACAACCTAACACCCTGTTAGGGTGGTAGTAGCAGTCCAACTGAAGTAGTCCAGTTGAAGTGGTGATCCTGTGAAGGTCTAGTCTCCAGCTGAAGATCCAGTGTAGCTCTCGTCCTCTGGGAACCCAGTAGACAGGGCTAGCTCAGGCAGTTCCAAGGCCAGGTTATATCCAGGTTGGAACACCTGGTTCCTCCCTCCTGGGCAGAGCATCCCACAATGGGATGAGATAAGTCCATGAGTCACACGGTGGGTCTCTGATGGCCCATTGCCTGTCATGCTTTCACTTGTTTTGGTGGAGGATGTTTCCAGTGTGTGCAGAAGGGGGAAGGACTGTACTCCATTCACCTGCATTATTCCCTGGACTGGGAAAAAAAGATTACTTGCAGTGCTTTCCATGTATTGTAGCACATGTTGCTACCTTGACAACATTACAATAAAATGCCGTACTGCAGAACTTGGCTGGTTTTTGCTTGGGTCAGGAGGACCATTTTTTCTTGGTGCCTAGTTTGACTTCTGTGATTGTGATTAATTATTGTGTTCTTTCCTCTAGAGCATCAACATCTGGCGGCAGCTGGTGACAGGATATTGGGTCCTCATTTTACAGAGTCCTCTCCTTTTTCCAGGTTGGTGTATTGTCTTTCTTTGTTCAGGATACTGTCACTTATATTCAGGGCTGAAAAAAAATTTCCTGCCTTTAGATAGGCAAGGACATTGCTCACAGTTCAGAAGCCAGCTGCTCAGTGCTCTTCCGTTAACCATCCCTCTGTCCTTCAGGCATTCCTCTCCTGCAGCCACATCTGCTGCAAGCAGACAGAGGCAGGGAATGTGCACATGGCCTGGCAGCAGAGCACCCCCGGCAATCACTAAAACAGCAGAGGTTATGTTGGTGAAATCATTTGTAACCTGGAACATGACTGACTGCCTGAATCAAGTTGAAGCATTACCTGCAATGCTTCTTTTCAGGCAACTTAACAATAAACCTGAAGGTTTAATTTGGCCTGGGAATTGAACTTGAGCCTAGATAGCTATGAGACAATGCTTTATAATTCCATAGTCCATTCTTTTTATATAACAGACACAGTTTTTTCCTCTGGCAGCCTGGCTAGAACAAATATACTCTAAAGTGTTGAACTATTTCTCTCTGTAGAAAACTTACTTTATTGCATGTACTCTAGTGTATATAGTATCACAAGTCTGATGTTCAATCTTTCACACAGTGGTTTTGGTTTGGGTTTTTCATTCACACTTTAAGATATACTATGGATGTTTTAAGATAATAAAACATTTTCCGTATAGGATGAGTTTACTGGAAGTTTTCTTGTTGAGAACAACTGAAACTTGAGAAGACCAAGTTCTTGTAAGTCACTATTTTTAGAGTTGAAAGCATGTATATATTAGTGTTTCCACTGACTTGGAAATACTTGAGCACTCCTCTCAAACATGATTGTTAAATATGCTTGCCTCATCTGCCCTATTGAGATGTTCATGTTTGAGAAAATAGTGACAGTACAGCCTTCTAGGGTTTGGCCCATATGCCTGTTGCTATGTTCATTGGAGTTAATAGTAATGCACTATTGGTTTCTAGGACATACAAGATCAAACTTAATAACAGAAGTAAAAATCAGATTGGATGTTTTCAGTTTAAAAGAGCTCTAGTTAGCCTATTTAATAAATTTCATCTCAAAAAGTGGCAGAATCAGAGAAGGAATGATAAATTTGGAATTTTATTTTGATGTTCCAGAACCTGCATAAAGCCTGGGTTAATATGCGATATTAGTATTGCCACATTGTGTCTGTTTTGAAAGTGCACTCATGGGTTGTAGTTTGCCACTTTGTGACATCTTACTGTGTTTGTAATATGTAGTGAGTTTCATTCCCTTCCTGGTTGTAAGGTGAAACAATGTTTGAGGCTGAGATTAAAATTGTCAGAGTTGTGAAGTGTCCATCTCAGGGGCATATCAAATTTGAAGATGATACTGTTAAATAGTTCCGCTATATAGCTGACTGTACACTTCACAGGACAAATTTATGTGTGTAGGATAATTATGCACCCAGACAATGGAATTAACAAATACTAGAAATAGTAGTAGGACTCTGTTTTCTGTCAGGTTTGATCTTCGCCCTCACCACTGCCAAATGTTACTATAATCAGAATAGTCAAGAGTTAGGTGTTTCTATAGAATGCATTACTCTGTACCTGCTATTCAAACTTCCCATTTGGTCTCTAATCCAGCACACCTGTGGCCAGTGAAGATACAATTTTGCCCACTCTCCAGAATTTAACTTTCTTCTTTTATTTGTATGGGTGTACAGAAATCTTTTTTTCTTGTTAAAGTCTACTACTAAAACCCACTTTTGTATTCTAGGCAGTGGATATCCTGGTCTTTTTTCCTCCATTAATACAATAGTGACATTAAGCAGTTACATTGTCTGGAGTTCCTGGTGATGCAGGCATCAACAAAATTCAGTGAAGTGTTTCAGCTTGCTTCACCTTTTTCTGTGACTCATTTGTGTGTCATATATTCAGGTAGGAAGCCAAGCACTCTTGAGGTCCTGGCAGAAGGTTGGTTACACAGTTATCTGCTGCTGCCCAGAGAGGCACTGCCACTGTGCCATTTCCAGCAGCTTGCACGTTAGCCTGTGTTGGATAATTCTGGGGTGTGTTTGGGCTCCTCAGGGAGGGGGCATGAGCTGGTGGTGGAGCACTGGAACTGTTGGTAGAAAAGCAGTAGGATTCTGCAACTTGCTGCAGACCTCCAAAGACCTTTTTCTAGGCAAGGGGGTATTGAACAGCATTCTGGTATTTGTTCTTCCATTCTGCTAAGAGGTGAAGTTCAAGGAGAAATTGCAAGGTCTGTTGTTTTTAAGGTCCACTGTTAATCAAGAGAATTACAGCAGATGTGTTTGTTTTAAGGGAAACTGAGGGTGGACTTTGTCACCAGTTTACTGAAGAGGTTGTGCCATCCTGTGTCATGGGATTTGGCATTTTTTTAAGATAAATGTCAAGGGAAGTGGTACTGTGGGTAAGAGGGACAGCAAGACTAGTCAGAAAAATAGATGGTGACAGTACTAAGTGTTCAGGTACTTCCATAGGAGCACTGACTGATCCAACTTCATTGTTGAATCCAACAGCCAGGTATGTTGTGATAATAATGTGTTGTCTAATGAACAATAAATCTCTAGAGCATAGTCCATAGCTATGATGTCTGCTTGTCTTCTCCACCAGTCATCCCCCCAGCAGATAGTCACTCATCTTCTGCTTGCATTTACTGCCTCTGACCTGCCAGCTGAACACAGGAATGCTGTTTCTGCCAAAATTATTTTGCTTAACTTAACCTGGTTAAAACAGTAGATTTATTTCATTCAAAATGGACTGGGGGGCTTAGGTAGCAAAGCTGAGGCAGGATCTGGTAACTGTGCTGAGAAACTGCTGGGGTAAGGGTTAAGGAAATTAGTGGTGTGTTAGTGGAGATACTGGAAATGAGATGTGTCTGCAGTATCTAAAACTGTAAACCTTTCTCCAGCCTTGTGCTGGCAGACCTGTGCCAGCATTTAAATTTCCCTGTGGTTGAGGGGAATTATACCCACATGTAGTTTTGTGCAGAGAATAGATCCCCCAGCACCTGCTTACCTCCACTGAGGTAGAGCTGAGCTCTTTTCTTATGTATTTGGATTTCCATGTGCTCTGTGCAGCTGTCTTTCACTAGATGCCTTTTCAAGTGAAACCTTCATCTTAAGCCATCCAAAACAAACCTTTAGGGTTTTTTTCCAGGTTTTCCTAGTTGGCCTAATTTTGTAAGTTAAAAGATTTGGTCTTTAGGATTTGTAAAAATATTACTAAGAATTTTTCAAATTCACTTTTCAAATGTTAATATTATCATGTAGCAAAACTTGGCAACTATTACAGGTGTAATATTTCAATGAACGAATGAACTAGTTTGTGACCATGAATATACTCTCACTATGATGGTGAGAGACAGAAATACACTTTTATATTCTTTGCAAATGATCGTTTGTGAAAATTTTCCAGGACAATTCTATTGATGTTAAATTGTTTTCATGTCCTTAAGTTTACTGATACACTTTTATTATTATTGTACTCTTTTGGGAGGGGAGGGGAGGGGAGATGATTGCATCATTGCATATCTTATGTGGGGTGAATTATTGCATGTGCCTTACCTAAAGTCTGATGTTGCTTTGCCTCTAGATGTACATTTTGAGGCAGTCTAAAGCAGAGGTCAGACAAAACAGATTTTCAGGACGGCATGGTTTCAAGATGGTGTTGGCATAAACATGTGTTTTCTGTGAGACAACCATTATGGTAACCTTTGTAGATGTTGTGTTTTGTCCCTCTGAAATAAAAGCTGCATCAGAGATGGGGATTTGTAGTCTCTGTTTTATGGTTGCTGTGTGACTAGCAGCTGAAAGGTCAAGTGATACATGAGGCTGTTACTGTACAAGCCCTCTCATTGTGTTTACCAGGTAGGTGGGATTGTTTCTTCTTTTCCCAAATCAATACACATTAGTCAAAGAAAACTACTAATTTCATGTTTCCCCAAAGGGAATAAAAAAAGAAATATAGAGAGAATTGCCTTTTCCATGGAGAATTACTGCAAAATGTGATGTACTTCACGTACTTTAAGACTCCAACTAAGTTTCAGGTCTTATGTCTTTGCCTCAGCGCCTGTCAAGAAGGTTACTTATTTTTTTGAATTCTTTAATCCTCTAAGTCTCATGCATTTGCACTTTCCTTGCTTTAGACTGACATCAAGATGTAGTAATGTTAAATGTAGGTAGATGCTGTGTAGTTTGTTGGAGTTTTTGGCTTATGTGGTGGACAACCATAGCAAGTCTTCCCTTTTTTTGGAGTAGGAACATCTTTGTTCAGATACAAGGTTCCATTCTGTATATGTTACTATCAGACTGAGAAGTAGTCTTGCTATGGGTGTTTCAATAGGCAGGAGTATTTGTGCAGGTGTGGTTTAAGGGAGAAAACTGTGGTTCTTTTGCATAGCACTGTGATCATGTTTGCAGGAAAACTGCTTTTTTAGGAGAGAAACCTATCCTAAGTGGGAAGTATTGGGGAAACCACTGAATTTGGATACTGTGTTAAAAAATTTGGAGGATGGATATGAGAAGGTGGCATTATGAACTCTGTCACTGGTACTTCATTTTTTTTTTTGTGCTCCCTCTTTCTTACGCAGTTACATTTTTAAATCATGACTTTCAGTTTGTTACTGAACTGGAGGCAAGTAGAAATAAAAATACTGATGGTTTTTGTTTTGGTTTTTTTGTTGTTGTTGTTTTTTTTTCACCATTCTGGAGAAGAATCCCTTTTTTGGGGTTACTTGTTTCATCTGCCAGAAAAATATTACTTGCCATCTCCAGATAAGCAGGGAGGAAATGACAATTGTATGTGGATTCTGACTGGAACATGATCAGAGCCTGGGTGGCTTAAAACCAGATGTCTCCATGCTTTTGCTCTGGAGAGCCACCACAATCAAATTTTCCTGTCTTTATTACAAAATGTATCTTGAATGTTCATTTATATGCCTGAAGAATAGAGGATAGAGCTGGGAATGAAAGAAAAAATGATAAAACAAATTAGAATGGGAAGGGAGTAGAAAAAGGCAATCCAAACTAGCTTTGTCCTTTTAACTGTAAGGATATGAGCCAGGAAAATGAGACACAGAAGAAATTGAGTAGTCCCACTGGTAAAATTGCAATTATTTAATCTCCTATTTAATAAGTGGGAGCTAGATCAGCCCTTGCAGAAGAATGTTGAGTTTAATTCATTACCCATAGTGAGAAATTTATGTCTCTCTCATCCAGTTTAGTGTGTGTAAATTTGTTTACTGAAGGATATTTTTGTGTCCTTTTTAAGAACAAATGTTACCTTTTGCTAAATTTAAGAAAAACAGACTCAAATCTGAACATTGCTATCAAATAACATTGAAGACCAGTCATTTGTAATTACATCACAAATTTCTTTCCCCTTGTCTCCCGAACATTGTGTTAGTGTGATGTAGTTCTGAGGAGATTAAGAGCATAAAGTGTGGACAAGCAGCTTTTTTACCTAATTAATTATCAGATTTTCTAAGTGAATGGTAGCCATCAGTGAAGCACCAGCTGGATATGACCAAGGGTTCAATCTGAAGATCTTCCAGTTCCTTTTAGACAGTCTGGACTTACTTTGCTGTGCTTTACAAATTAGGAGGAAGGTACAGAAAGCCCTGAGCAAATCTGTGGAGAGTCAGGAGTGCTTGTTAGCTTGGGTTTGGTGCCAGTCATTAGACCCAAGTGGAAAGTAATGGGGAAAATGAGGCAATAAGGCCCCATCAGAGATGTGGAGAAAAAGGTTATATGAATTAGCAGCCTGCTACCAGCTCTGTTTTATCTCAGTAGTGACGTTAGTTCTTTTTTTTCCCAGAGGATTTCAACTCTTTTTACTTTCAGTGTTTAATAAAAGTGAAAGTAAAGGGATGACAGGGAGCTATTTTTTTGGGTCTTTTCTTGCACAGCTAGCAGAAGCATATTTCTGCTCTGCTCAGAGTCAGAGAGATGGTGTGGATGAACAGGTGTTCAAGGTGAGGTTGGGTGGGGCTTTGAGTGACCTGATCTAGTGCAAGATACCACTATCCATGGTGAAGAGGGTGGACTAGATGATCTTTGAAGGTCCCTTCCAACTCAAACTATTCTATCATTCTCTGATGTTGATGGCATGTCAGAGAGGAGCTTTTTAACAAAACAAGAGGACAGTGGTCCAGTGGAGAAGGACTTGGGGGTTCTTGTGGATGAAAAGCTGGACATGAGCCAACAAGTTTGTGCTTGCAGCCCAGAAGGCTGATCACATCCTGGGCTGCAGCAAAAACAGCATGGCCAGCAGGTTGAGAGAGGTGATTCTCCCCCTCTGGGAGATCCCAGCTGGAGTACTGTATCCAGCTCTGGGGTTCTCAGCAAAAAAAGGACAATGACCGATGAGGAGCAGCTGCAGAGGAGGGCCATGAAGATGATCAGATGGCTGGAGCTCCTCTCCTACAAAGTCAGGCTGAGAGAACCTGGAAAAGAGAAGGCTCCAAGGAGACCTTATAGTGACTTAGAGAAAGGAGGGAGAGAGTCTTTTTATACTGTCAGATAGTGACAAGAGGCCATGGCTTTAAACTGAAAATGGGCCAACACAACTGCTAAATGATTATATGCTGTTTTCTCCATTCCTCTGTTTTGTTTTGTCTATGTAGATTAACAGCTTTTTGCTGCATTAACTCTGACCTGCAGATCCCCAGATCCGATCTTCAGCTTGTTCCGTTCTGCCTATAAACACAAATTGTTCCCTGGGCATTTTACCTGTTGATTTGTACCCAAAGCAGGGTGCTCTCTCCTCCATTTTCTCCCTATATGGTATCCAGCTGGCATTTCAACACAAAAGTGCAAATCTGAATTTTCTGATGATGCAGGTAGCATTTTTCCTGTTTGCTATGTGGTGAATTTTCCATGTATTGTATAATTTTGTTCCATAAATCGTGTACCTCTAGATCTGACTTCTGCCAGAATGGTGCAAAAATAATATACTTGGGTAGCTTTGAAAACATTAAGTGGATAATGTCATATACTTGCCTAGAAAGGGGAAAATTAGTATATTTTAGTATATTAAGGAAAATTAGTATATTTTCAGAAAGTGAGTAGAAACAATGTACCTAACACTGTTACAATCACCTGGAGCCACAGCACCTAGATTATTTAGGATCTTCTGGGGAAGCAGCAGCCTGCTGTATGCAAGTAAGGATTAGAATAAAAGAATTAAAGTATGCTTGTTTAGGATAGGGGAGTTCATTTTCTCATAAGAGAGAGTAGCAGGGAGTAAGCTGCTTCTAGCTTATGCAAAGCAGCAAGGGATCATATAAGAAAAACAACAGGCCTGAGGATGAGGGCAATTTATGAAAAAAAATAAAAACAAAAAAGTAATTTTCTTACTCTTTCTCCTTCCTCAGAAAGATCATTGACCACTGTCTTAAAAAAAGGTTGTTTTAATTGCTGTTACTCTGAATATTAAAATTGAATTAATTTGATGTTACTCTTCAATTACTCACACAGGAAGATTTCTGTGGTCTCAGTCACAAGTGGTATATTTTTGTCTGTTACGCAAAGCTGGAAAACATTTCTAATGAGTCTTGCTAAAAATGGGGAGCATTAAAAGGAAAAGTTCAAGAAATAAAATTAGTTACAGAGAAGCAATGGATGAAACACTCTGAATTTAAGCTACCATCCTAGAATGTGAGGACTCCCTCAACTTAGGTATCTGTTTCTTGATGGTGGAGGGAGTTGAAATCACTCAGTTCTGATGGGGTGTTTTTCAGAGCACACATATCTTTAAAGCTGATGGGCCCTCAATAAATGCAGGACAAAATGGATTATAAAGTTAAACATATATATTAAAATGCTAAAGAGACAATATTAGACTGAAATAATAAACATAAGTGCATATATAGTACTTTGAATGTAGCATTGAGAATACTAAGTCTTTATGATCGGTTGTTTGGGGAGAATATTGAGCTGCTTCCATTAATAACAGAATGACCTCTGTTAGTAGAAAGCAGGATGAAAATCATGTGTGAAACCGTGCCTGCCATAATGTCTTCTTGTTCTCTAAGCTTTTGGTTCCCAGTTGTGATTTTTGGGCTCCCTAGACCAAGAATGAAGAAAGATGTTTCCTGGGAGGCTTTTAGAAAACACATCATAATAGCAGCAATTCTTTTTGGAACCAAACCTGCATGCCTGTTTAGGATATGTCCAGCTGTTGTACCTTTTTTATGGCTGCTGTACCTGTTTTATGGGGAAGTGACAATAGCAGAGGTGATGGTTTGGTTTCTTCCATAGGATCTCAATCCCACAGGATTTGCTGATAAGACTGCTTGCCTGGCTCAAGATGAGCAAAGAGATAGAATCTGTTGTTTGTGTGACTTGAAATGTAGCTGACAGATAAAAATGTTTGTCTTCCAGCAGCCAATTCCCCTTCCCAGCAGTGCTGAGCTCCTCGACACCCCTCCTTTTTATGACCTACAGTCTTTACTTTTTTTCTTCTCTTCTCCATGATTTATGTGTTCACCAATTGGTTAATGTAGCATGTATTTGGATAGGTAAGCCTGCTACTAAAAGTATTATTTCCTGAACAAGCAAGTAACCAGGTTACGTTTCTAGCTAACTGTCCTTTAATAGGCAGGTCTCTAACTGAGCGAGTCGTGATGGAAAATTGATTCATTCATATGAGCTTACTCTTTTTCACAATTTATTTTCTATCTTCTGCCTCTCCAAGTTACCACTTTTATCTTTCTCCATTAATTAGAGCAGCTGGAAGAACAGTAATAAACACACTTTCCTTTCCTTTGTGTTCACATCCTGAGCAGTGCAGAAATACCCTGTTGCATTCTTGTAAGCATCTAAAATATTCGTGGAACTTTAGCTCAACATTTTTCTAAAAATGATGTTGATCTGGATTTCCTTTAATTCCATGAATTTGGTGTGCATCCATGCAGGGAGTCAGCACAAGTGTGTGAGGTAGACAATGTGGCCTGCATAAGGCAGTGGGATTGAAAGGGTAAAAGAAATTGGAATAGAAGTAAACAATTTTTCATCTGATTGGAGCAATAGAAAAACTTGCAGCAACCACCCTGACATGTGCATATGTTGGATGCTCTTTGTGTTATTGTCTAAAACACAAATATGGATAAATAATTCCCTGGTACTTCTTTGAGATATCAACAGTAATTTCCTGTAGCATGGATGGCTTTCTGGAACCTCATGGCTTCTGCAACCTAACTCTCTGGTCTTTAAAAGAAAACTAATTAAAAAAAGGAAAAAGAAAGAAAGAGGCAGCTGCAGAAGTGCAGCTTTGGGTCCAGAGCTGTCTAGCTAAGGGCGGTGCCTGGCTGTTCTCCCTGAGGAGAGGGTTTGATGGGGAACATGATGATGCCTTCCCCTCTCCTCCCGCCCTGTATAAAGGCCAAACAATAACAGCAACAGTGACACCGCCGTGCTGTAACTTCCTCATGTATCTGTGCGCTGGGCTCTGCGTGTATCAAATACTTCGTCTGTGATTAATAGCATGCCATGCATAGAAACTTCTAAAAATCTCAGCTTCATTCTTGATTTTATACTGATAAATACAGACATTAAAAAATCCTCTGTAAACACTGTTTTGGGGTTTTTTCTTCTTCCCAGTATGTGTTTATTATTCATGAATGTGTTGCAACATCCAGAAATGTTACGAGTGACTCACAGAATGAGAAGAGGAAAAAAATACAGTTATAGCTTCTTAATGAGGATTCCTCAGCCAACTACAAAGTGTCCCAGTTAAGAAACCACTGTTTGACTATATAAAATTCACCCAGTCCTCAGTTTTATGTTCCTTCTGGATGTATTTACAACATAGTTTCACTTGGTATATATTTCTGTTCATTCATATATCTGATTTTTTTTTTCTTTCTTGTATAAGGCATTACAACATTCTGACATGAAAAGGAAAAACAACAGAACAACATGTTTACAAATGGTTCTGTATTTTGTGTTTGTGTGTGTAAGAAAGGAAAAGAGCAAAGGCTTAGTTTACCACTACTGGTGTAGTAACATTTCTAGTGGTTTCAGATTGAACTTGTAGTCTTGAAAAAATATCCTTGCAAAGCTTCCAAAGCAAATACAACCATCCTGTTAATGCAGCATAGCTCTCTGATGGAGTGTAATAGTAGGGGATCTGAAGCTTGTGGGATGATGTTGGGTGCTGTTCTACTTCAAGAATCAAAACTGACTTTCTTTCTGGAAAAATTGTCTCATGTTCTTGGAATAATCTAAACTTTTCTTTCATTCATATGTTTTTGAATTTTAGCAGTATTTATCAATTTTGCTTCATGCCTTGTACCCCCTCACCTTTGTATCTTTCTTGCACAATAGTGGGAAATCCGTATTTGCTTAAAAGCTTTGAGTGCAAATCTGTAGAGACAGATAGGCAACCTCATACTTGTCTTTCAAACCAGCTGTACACACAAGTGATCATTTCCTTTGTAAAGTTAAGGACCTAGCATAATCTTACTGCAGTCGGGATTGTATAGATTTGTATGTTATTAAAGTATATTTTAAGGAATTTTCTGGGCCGGTGCACATACTGTGTGAGCATTTGGAATAAAAACATTATATTGCTGTGCCCTTGCTGGTTCTCTTGGGATATCCAGTAATTATTACCGTACAAAAATGAGTTCATTTTGGCTTTGTTTGTTACAAGTATGTTGTAGTGAGGTGTTCCAGATATAAAATAGTGTTGCCTTTACAATGCAAGGCTGTGCTTGGGCCTTAATTAGAGCTATACTATTTTCTGCCTTGTTTCAGAAACAGGTTGTGCCTTTTCAAACAGTAAGCTCTTCTAGATTTAAAAAAAAAAGTAAATCCAGATAGAATTACCTATTTGTTGGTATAAAATGCATTCCTCTCTCCATTTTCTTCTGAATAGTTGCCTTATTTGTTGTAGGGTGTGTGCTGGAACAGTGTCTGGAGATGGTATTCAAAGATGTAAGGAAAGTTGGCCTTTTTGGATCAGTTTAGTGACTCTGAATGAAGAACTGGTAATTACCAAATTATAAGTGAGTTGGATTTTAGGATGCAGGAGCTTTAACTGTCTGTCTGAGTATGCTAAGAGTGATAACATTAGGTGAGGCACAATGATTTCTTATTTTTCACCTAGGAAAACTTGGTAACATTACATGTATTTTGCAAATACTTACAGATCATGGTTTAACTCTTTTTGTTTCATGGTTTTTGTGGAGTCTAAAGCTCACTGAGAGAAGAAGTACGGCGTATAACTTTGCCCTGTCTTTATTTTCATTTCTTTGCGTGACTTGCCTTTGAGCTGTGAGTTTACAAGTGTGAGTTCTGTCACACCTACTGGCAGGGGTATTTATAGAATGTTAAATAACTTCCAGTGTGCTTTCCGAAACAAACTCTACAGAGGGAGGGCAGACCAAGAGCTAGCTCAGGTCAGAAAGTCCCTCAGCTCTGCCTGTAGCATTCCCCAGAAAATTGATTTTTTTTTTTTTTTTTTTTTTTTGGTGAGTGTTGTGCAATCATGTGAGCCTTAGGGTGAAAATTTACCTGAGTTCTGGCCCAGTGTAGTTACCATCCACAGAGGGAGGTCTGATGTCCTTTATTGGCAGTGCTCATCACAGTCTGAGCTGGTTCAAGAGCAGCCAGTGTTCCCTGTCCACCTCAGTCAGCTTTCTGCCACAGTAATGCATTTAATAGGATTGTGGAAGGCTTACCAGGTACCACATGGACCAGAACCAGTGCAAGGAGAGAATGGGAAGGGAAAAGTGTGGTCTGGGTTGGTGAAGAAGTGCCAGGGAGAAACTGGAGCCTGTAGTTTCTGGCTGAGAGTGAATCAGAGATTATCCTGTGTCAGAGCTGTATCTGCTACCTGGATTTTTGCAGTCTTTTCCTCCACAGCCTGCTTGTCAGTAGAAAGGAGAATACACCCAGATTTTAAACCATTCTCAGAAATATTGAGATGTATTACTTCTTAGCAGAGGCAAACCTATAACAAAAGGAGGAAGGAAGGAACTTGAAAAAGTGAGAAGGAGTGACTATATAAGTAGATTTTCCTAGAGGCTTGGCATTGCTGGGATGTGACCTAGGAATACCCTAGAGGTGATCCAAAAAGAATTTGTGCAAGGCTTTACAAGGTCAGGGGTTTGTAGCTGTGTGGGATGTTGCTGTGCTGCTGGCAAAGGCAGCATCTTTACCAAATCTGCCTTCAGTAGGAAACACTGGAGGCAAAGCTGGAAGCATAAAATGGATGATGTTAAAGCTGCCTGGTGCTTGGTTTTGAATCCACTTAGTTTCAGACACCTCTCTTGTCCTTCTGCTACCAAGGCATCATTTCTGGACACTTATGTGACCATAGACTTGAGAAACACTCCCTCATGTGTTTTGAAAGGTGACATTTACTATCTGAAAGATTCTGATTAAGGGTAGGATGGCCAGGATACCTTCCCTCTCAACTTCTGAAAAGTATGGTGGCCTTTTTATATGCACTTTGTTTACTACCGCCTTTCCTTTTCTACAATTCAGCTAAAGTTCAGAAGACCAGCACAGTGTGAAAGTAGACTGTTTTTTATTAAATTCATTGTGCTCTACTTTCCCAGGATGCACTAAAATATCACTGAACCATACCTTTAAATTGCAATTAAGATAGCTCCATGGGCTGCACTCCAGGTGTCATCCACATTTCTTCTCTGAGATGCTTTTTTATTGAAATCTCTGAAAATGCAAGTTTGTAGATGGCAAACGGTTGTCTTTAAAATATTACAAGTGCATTGTCTGAATTTGCGATTAAGTTGTTAAATAAAACAATGGTAAGAATTTTTCTATACCTAAAATCCTAGCAGAGGCTTCCTCTGGGCATAGGAGTAAGTTACTTTATAATCTCCTGATGCAATTTCTCCATGCATAAATATTTAGGTCATTATGCATCTAGCAGCATTAGAAACCCATAGCAGTGTCAGTCTGTGTTTTATGTGGCATCTACCCCTGTGGGAGGTGTCAGTCCACAAACCCAAAGTATCAGGACAGTAACACTGTGATAGATGTATATCATATTTACTACTAGTGTTTCCTGGTGTTGTACACAAAGAGAAAAGAAGGTGGAGGAGTTTGGATGTTAAGAGTTGGGTGAAAGCTGGTTCAACTGGTGTCCTTCCATACACAGTGCGATCTTGCGTATCCATTGCTCAAGTGTTCCTTCGGGCCATAATTGGGAATGGGATTGTTAGAATTTTTATTCCCCTTCCAGGGACACCTGAGATGAAATATTTGGCAAAGCTTGAGGTACTGGGCTCCTACAAAAACAAATACAAACCAGAAGTTTCTTAAATCAGATTTTTATTTAGTCTTGAGGCAGAGTTTGATGAAACCCCGAGTCTGTATGAGGTGATTGTATGAGCATGAGCAGGGTGATGGGATCTCCTCTTGCAAGAGTGGAAAGGAGTTACAGCAACTTGAGCTGCTTTAGGAATGGTACCACAGGGTATCATGTAAATGAGGGCTTGCTAGGGCTTCTCATGTGGTGAACTTGTGTATAATATAGCAGAAAAATAAAAACCTAAGAGCTTTTAGGTCTAAGGTTGCTGTTCCCTTTCCTTCAAGAAAACACTATTTTTTCCTCCCCAACCTCCATCCAAAAATGAAAGCTGAACACAATCACGAACCTTCCTTTTGGCTTGTATTTGTGAGACTAAAAGGTATGCCTTTCAGGTGGGGCAGTACACCTCCAGAGCACATCATTCTGGTCTGTCCTTGCATGGCTTCAGTTTCATGCTGTCCCTTGTGCAGGAGTGCTGCTTTGGTCTGCTCCTGTGCCTCCTGGCAGCCCATTCCATCCTGCCCTTGCAGACCAGTAGCTTTCCAAGCCAGTTGTGAAGGACGGTGGCAATTACCAAAGCAGGGTATGAAAAGAGAAGGGCTTGCACGGAGTCGTGCTTGAGGCCAGCAGAAGTGAGAGCCACATCCAGGTCTCTCCCATGCCAAGCCCGCTTAGCTGCACTGCTACCCTTGGAGCACATGCTTTGGCATGTGTTTCTCTGCGAGCTGGGGCCAACAGCAATGTGAAAATTGTATTATGCATTATTTATTTATTTATTTGTGCAGCCTTAACTTTTCTGCTGTTGGGCTCCACCCTCGGCCACGCTGTGCGGCTGCACAAATATTTGCTCTGGGAAACAGTGGGGGGAGTAGCTCCGTGTGAGGAATATAAGCTGGGATGCAGTGTAGGGGTAAAGCTGTTTAAATTGGCTTAAGCTATGCTGTTGGTCAGTGTCTAGCTATGTCTTTTGGGCAAATGGTGATCTAAGTTTCATGGAAGTATTCATCCCAGCAATGGGCAAGGTCACTACTTCTTCAAGCCAAAATTATAATTAGCAAGAAACTTGATACTGTTCAGGGATGAACATCCACCTGCATTCTCTCTTGCTAAATATGTTTACATTTTACATATGCTTTTTAAAAAAATACTGCTTCCAGATTTAGCTTAGAAACAGCAAAATGTTTGCATAGCTTGTGCTAATGCATCACTACAAAATTATTTTTCAATTTAGTTGATTGCCTGGATAAGACTGTGTTGTTTCTTTCCCCTCGAAAACATAACTGTAAGATTTTCTTTAATTATTAAAATGGTGCTCTCCCTGTGCCAATGCTACAGTTCCTTGTAACTGCTGTGCACCTGGGTCAGATTTCTTGCCTCCATGCCCCATGATTTGCAAAGGGTTATGCAGCACAAGAAACAAATGCTTTTAGATGTAAGGTTGGATTAGACTTAAATTGTTGGAGAGAAGGAATATACATACATCTGTTGTGAGAGGTGGAAAATACATAGTGACTAAAATAACAACACAGTGTTTTCTTCTCACAGACTTTTTTCAACTGAGAAATACAAATAAAGACATATTTTGATAAAGAACTGTAGTGAAAATACTTTAGTAGTGACTTAATTGATGCATTTAATCAGTAAGTCATAAAAAATGTACTGCTGCTTCTTTTTTCAGATCTTCCACTAAAGCAGGCTGCAAAAATAGGATGAAAAGTATATCTAATAAAATCATACATTGGGATGATTAACTGCCCTTTAAACAATAAACTGGGACCCAGTTTTGCTTTTAAGTGCCATGCAGGTGTCATAAAGGACTCAAACACTTGGAAGTAATACCAAAATTTTCTTCTTGGTAATTAAACATAACCAATAGTTGGAGATACGAATGTCCATAAAACTCTGAGTTTTGCTCAGCGCAAACTTGTGAGACTACTGTTTAATTGTTACTGGGAGCATTAATGACAGCTGTGCTGCTTTGGACTCTGCCTTTTTGGGAATTGGTGGAAAACCAGTGCACGTGCCAGCCTGCAAACAGAGCATATGCATACCCGTCCCACTGAAAGAAGGTGAAAGTAACTCTGTCCTCACCCTCTGTGCCACGTTTTTAAGACTGCACTTCTGTCAGGCCTTTCAGAGTGCCCTATGCAATCACAGAGCCCATCCCAAGCACCAACACTGCTGTGGGCTAGACGGCTTCCAGCGTGTTATTAGGCACAAGGGTTTGTTTAAAGAATATGAACAGCATATCAGAAATTTACCAGTAATCCCGGGAACCCTGGTTCTGGCACTGGCTGCCTGTCCATGCTCCATTGGATGCTGCAAAATTTCCCCAAGCATTTTGGGCCCTCCAAAGTTTTGCTTTTTTTCAGGGGTTAACCACTTTGGTGTGAACAAGATGATATTGTTTGAAAACATGACATGTTCCACAGAAACATGTTTGTTCATTTAATTTAGGATGAGAGAACATAGTCTTAAGCTGTGTCAGGGGAGGTTTAGGTTGGACATTAGGAAGAATTTAATCACAGAAGGGATGGTTCCACACTGGAATGGGCTGCCTAGGGAGGCGGCAGTCACCGTCCCTGGACGTGGCACTTGGTGCCACGGTCTAGTTGACGGGGTGTTTGGTCATGGGTCAGACACGATGATCTCAGAGGACTTTTCCAACCTAATTGACTCTGTGAATTATTACTCACGGAGGGGAGCGGGGTGGGATGTTTCGTAAGGATGGGAGGCGTGGGCGCGCCGTCTCGGGCAGCGGCGGGGAGCCGGGCGGGTGCGGGTGCGGGAGCGGGCGCCGGGCGGGACGGCGCGGGCCGGGCAGGGGCGCGCTCCGCACACGAGGAGACGAGCCGAGCCGAGCCGAGCCGAGCCCGGGCGGGTCGCGAGGCTGCCGCCGGCCTGTACCCCCCGCACCCCGCCGCCACCTGCGGGCCGGGCCCGGCCGAGCGCCGGCCGCCGCCCCGGGGCGTGTCGTGTCGTTCCGAGCCGAGCCGCCCGGCCCCGCGGTGAGTCACCGTCCGGGGCCCGGGCACCACTTCCCCCTCTCGACAGGAGCCATTTTAGCTGCACGACGCTGCGGGGAGGCCGGGGCGGCGCCGCGGGCCCCGCGGCCGGGCGGTACGTGCTGCCCGGGCAGCGAGAGCCGGGCGGGCGGGCGGGCGAGCGGGGGGGACGCGGCGCCCGGGGCTGCGGGCGGCGGCTGGCCCTGCCTCGACGTGCGGCCGCGCCCGGGGCAGCGCTCCGCATCCGTCGGGACAAACTGCGGGGAGGAGGGAACTTCTGGAAAAGCGCAGCGCCAGGGAAAAACCAAAATATAAATTGGGCCGTGAGTAAAGGGACGTTTCGGGGCAGCAGCGCGTTGAGGTGCCCGAAGCTGAGCCTGTTGCTGCGGGCAAAGGGCACCCCGGCCGTGCTCCTCTGAGCAGCGCGCTGCACAAGTGTGACAGCTGGCTTGTAGTTCTGCTGCGGTTTATACTTTGGTCGCCTTTTCAGCGTGCGGGGGTGCCAGGGAGGCTGCCGGTCTGAGCCCTCCAGCCGCCGCTCAGTGGACTGTAAAATACACCAAATTTATTTATTCTGAAGGTGCGTGTACCTGGACTCGGCTAGCATGGAGCAGAGCACGGTCCTGAGCGGTTCGGGCAAAGTGTTGGCTATCAGCGCTGCGGCTTTGAGCACCTTCGCTCCACTGCTGTTCGCCCGATGTGGTCCGTGGCGACTTTAAAATGGCAGATTTAAAATATAATTTCAAAGATAGATAATTTTCTGCGCCGGCGACCTTAAATTGAAGTTCCCTTTCTGCCGAAGCAGAGCCATTCGACGGTAGCCGCCACGGTGTCGTTTTAAAATAGGAGTTAAGTTGTTATGTGGGCTGGTACTCACCTTTTCCTGAAAATGATTAAGAAATGGAAGTTATGGTGATGGTGTACACGGCAGACCAATTACGAAATGAGCTTAATGGTAGTTGTAATGGGAGAAGAAAATCTTGGAGGTAATTGTGGTGCATCAAATTGCTTCATAAACTTTCAGTGGATGAAAACCACCTTGATTCTCCTAATTATGTACTTCTGAACTCTAGCACAGTATTTTGAAAAAGATTCAGTGTTTCCACCTTTTTTGAACAAAAATAGTCTTTAGAAGTTTTGTCTGCATATATAACTTTGGATCCTATATTTCAGTCTTTCACTTGAGAAATCAAATTTGATATCTTCTTACTGAAAATTAAATGACAGGGTATTTGAGCTGTTGTGCACAGGGGAATACTTTCGAAGTTCATTTACTGGATGGAGCCTGTATCTGAGAAGTATAATGGAGTCTTGCTTAGTAATGTGCTCAGTTGCAGAGGAGGGAGAGAGGGAGGCAACCATTAAGTAAATGGTCGTGTTTTGGGTGAGGCTCTCTCTTGTCTTCAGCCTTCCCAATGTTCACCCAGACCTTCCTTCTCCATCTTACAGTATGATGTGTTTCCACTATCTTTTCAATTTAAATTTTGCCTTTTTTTCTTTCTAAAAGCAACACGTTTTGCAAGGGTTTGGGAGTTTTATTCGGTGCATTGTTACATGTTGAAAAACAACAGAGAAAATGATGAAATTACAGAGGAACCACTCGGAAAAAATTGTTTTCAGTTAGTATTAGAAATTTTTTTCCTGAAAAATTCTTAAATGTATTTGCATCTTTCTTTTTATCATCATGACTTTTATTTTCAGATCATAGGGCTCTCTGCTTGGGGCTGGCAGAAAACGACCCTCCCTTTCCTTGTCTCTTTTCTCCCCTCCTTGCTTTTGCACCAGACTCTCTTGAGGCGTCCAGCCTTAAAAACCTCAGGTTTTAAGTTTTTCTTTTTAAGTCATCTCCCAAGCTGCAGCTGCTTATGTTGGGAAGAAGGCTTTTTGTGTACTAAGGGGTAAATGGTTGCTGCTTTTTCTTGATCAGGGCTTCACGGAGGAGCAGTTCCTCTTTGAAGGCAAAAGCTGCCATGTTCAGTCTGTCTTGCTGCTGTACAAGAACTTTGCCAGGGCTGCGGACGCATCTGTGATACAGTAGTGTTGCTTGGAAAAAGTGATTTGAAAGTCCTCCCAAGACTTACAGATGACAGCTTGGACAGATCTAGAAGGCAACGAAGTGGATTAGAAGGTACAGAGAAATGGTGTTAGTTTTTGTTGATCTGTATAGCTGAAGCCTATGTTTATCTCAAAAAAAAAAAAGTCCCCCTCCTCACCCCACAAGGCAGGGATCTTTTAGTTTGGATTGAGTTTGTGGTTGTTGAGAGATGAGCCATAGGAGTAGTGTCATTAGATGCCAGTTAGCTTGAACATTATTTCCAGATCCATGCTTTTACAGAAGTGTCGGTTTTCTAATGTGCTCTTTTCTCATCTGTTGAATATTAGAATTGTCAAGTCCATGATCTTGGTCCTCAAATGAGAAGAAGAAAAGAGGTAGACATCCAGATTTGAAGAATGTTGTTGACCTTGTGTAGCCTCATGTTTCAGGATTGCTGCAAATTCATACTTCAATTGTGTGTGTTACTTTTTGGACACTTCATGTATGAAAAAATCCGAATGGATCAGGTGTATTTCAGCACAGCCGTATTCAAGGGAGGGAACCGTGGCAGGACTGTGCTAAGTGAGCTGAGAGAAAAGAAAGAAAAATGGAGGATTTCCTCTGTGTTAGAGGAGAAGCTTTGATCTCCAAAGCAGCTTTCTCTTCTTGTAGGTGTTAGCAAAAATTTCTCAGCTTTTGCTTGCAGATTTTGTTGTTTTCACTGACAGTTTTGGTAACAGGCTGGAGTTTTGTTGGGTGTGTGAGAAGGAGCAAGGACTTTCCCCCACCACGGTGATTCAGCACAGGAGTGGCAGGAGGTGGAGTTCACCTTTCCAGCCTTGGTTACGATCTGCACCATAAGCCCTGAAACTTTGCTACATATGCCAGTGATTTATGGTGCTTATAATTTTAATGTCACTGATGTGTTTTAGAGATTATTTGCTTTCTTAAATCTTACCTAAGGGTTTCTTCACAGATAAAGTAGTTGACAGAGACTATATATACTGGAATTTTAAGTCTTTTGCTTATCAAAAGTCTGCAGCAGCCATGTGAAAGGCTCTAGACGTTTTCACTTTCCTGACCTGACCTGGCTAATCTGTGTAGAGGTAAAAACAATTCATTCTTCAATGTGAGCCTGTCCTGCGGCAAAGCTTCCCACTGTGTCAGTGTTTGTGCTGAGAGGATCCCATTGGATAGAGACCAAAGTTTATGCATTCTTACCTTGATGTGCTTTAGGCCTTACCTGCCAGCCACCTTCAGTGTTGAATCAGAGGGCTGGAGCTCAGGTTATTTATTTGTCCTTAAAGAGATCATTCCTCTTGTGTCATGTGTGAGTTTGTACTAGGTTCAAGCATGCTTCAATGTGAAACTGAGAGTAGTTTTGTTAGCATGGAGAGAACCTCCAATTCCTAAATTTGCATGTTCAAAGTATTTCTCTCTGTATTGGAGGAAAAGATATTATGGTTAGGATAATTTGTTAGGAATAGGAATGCTGAGTACATAGGTTGAAAACTGTGGGAAAGAGTTGCTTTGGGATGGATTGAATGTCACTGTCTTCTTCTATAATTAGACATTTTAGTCTATTCCTAGAACACCCTATATTTAACTCATCGTCAACATTTCTATGTGAATATACCAAATACATTTTTTGTTTTGAGGAGAGTGTTCTGCACTTCTTGAATGTTGCCGTTAGTATACTAACGGTCTCATCGCTTCACTTGTGAGCTCCTTCCGCATTTCCTTCACCTTCTTGCATGGTAGTGGTTTGACTTCTGAGGTGGGCTCAGTATAAATGTCATCCCACACAACACTTGCGTTTCTGAGTTGGAAGAAAGGGGTGAACTTAGGTGATTCAAATTGTTGTCTGCTCTTGAGAGAAAGAAACATTTTTATATATTGTGGCTTCATATACTGTTTTGTCATGCTGGATGTTCCTCCAGAGTTTCTTGTGTTTTTCATGAGATCCTTTGACAGAGTGAATAAAGCTGACAGGTTAGAAGAAAAATACCTCACTTTTCTGAGCTTTGTATCAAGAAATTTCTGCTGTTCTCCAGTTTTCAGCTATTTCGGTGTTTATTTAGTTTTAAGTTGCAGATAGGGAAAGAAGCAGCAAAATATGATTGTGAAACTACAGTTACAATTTGTGATACCCAGTGACCGCTGTCAGAAAATTAATGTTTAACTTGCCCTTCCAACCAGACTCAATTTCAAGTTAAAAGCAAGTTCACAAGGGCAATGTCAGTTTCCCCCTCTTTGTGCCTGCTACATGTGCTGCCCTACATAATTTTGGAGCTAACATGAATAGTTTCCCAAGGATGTGATGACATGGTTTGTTTTTAGTGGAGGCTGTCTTACCAACCAGAAGATGACCCTCTTAGGAAGAGCTTTCATGAAAACTGTGTCTTGAAGGCACCAGGGCTTGCACATTGTCTGCTGATGACAGAATTTGCCTGGCATTGTCCTCGGAGGTGGTGGTTACATTATCCACTCACATCCTCTTGATGTGTTTTCTGTTTTGTGCTGTCATTCCCCTGTCTCCAGAGCCTCTGTAAACTATTTACTCTCTGAAGCTATTCAAGCTTTGTCCCAATGCCTGTAAATTAGGCATGCAAACGAGAGCATTGGCTATCAAGAAAATAATTATGAAGCTTATGTGCTGTGGAGGGCAAAAGATGGCAAACTGCACACATTGCAAGAATTCACTTCTGTCTTGTGGTGCCTCCGAACCGGCGTGTTGAGAGCTATGTGAGCCCAGTAAAGTGCTCCAGGTACTCTTGGTGGGAGCTGTTGAGAGACCATCTTGTTCGTTTGAGTTTTTTTTTTTTAAGAGACCAACTTATGTTTATTTCAAAAAGAGAAAATAAGGAACTGTAGAGAGGAAGTGTCTATTTGGGGACTTTTTTTCTTTACGAAAGAAAGGTTGTTTAGACATATGAATGAAAATGAAACTTTCTGTGTTGAAAAACAGTCTAAAGTTTGCCGAGGACGGCTTGCAGCATTTTCAAAAGTGCTGGTACTCTTCCGTGAAAAAAGTGTGTTTCTTTAAGTATCAGTTAAAAGCAACAATGAAATAAGTTGCTTTTGAAGCAACTAAGTGAAACACAGTTTTAATTGGTCTGAAGGGGCTGTAATCTGAGCAACCTGATCTAGCTGAGGCTGTCCCTGCTCACTGTAGGGAGGGTGGACTAGATGACCTTTAAAGGTCCCTTCCAAAAGAAACTATTCTATGATTCTTACACAGAAACCATTAATTTAGACTACTTAAAAATGGACTGTGAAGGGATTTCTGGAGAAAAAAAAGAGCAAGAAAGTTACTTTTGGTAGAATGTTTTCCTATTTATGTGCTTCTGAAATAGATATATCTGATTATGAATGCTTGATGTAATGCAATGTTCTACCATTTGCTTTTAAAAAGCTAATTGTCTTTTAGTATAGTCATTCAAATGACATGTGTTACATGTTGTCTCAGTGGTACTGGACTAGAAATAATTCTCAACAGTAAGAGATGCTGGAAAACTCTTGCCAAACTACAAGATAAGAGTTTGGACTTGCAAATGTTTTTTTTTAAATAACAGGGATATTTGCAGAAAAGGCTTAATACCTTTGATGCCAAGTAGCTAGAAAAGTATATTTTGTGTCTAGATTCTGGTGTTTGTAATGTTTAAAGCTTCTCTTACAGGTGCCCCATGTTCAGGTGGACTTAGGAAATATTTTGTTAATTTGTACTTGCACAGTTCATAAACAGAAAAGCTGTGATGACATTTATTGATATACAATAACATGAAATCTGTGCATTTGAGGGGAGAGATGGTAGCAGTTAGTACTTGCAAATAGCTATCTGGGTAAAAATCCCATTGCCCCGAGAGAGAAAACCCAGAACCACTGATGCATGCATGCATGCTGCACAGATGCAACATGGCAGTCAAAAAAGGAAATAATAAAAAAATCAGTGGGAAGTTTGGTGGGCTCATTTTTGCTGCCTTACATGAGGATCTGTAGGTGGAGTGAAACCTCTACTGTGTGGAGAGAACGGTTTCTTTCTGACAGAGACTGTCTTGGGAGAACGTCTTACTGTCTGTCGTAAACAAGCCTGATATTTATTAACTAGATGGGAGAATAATGCTGGTGCCTTTATGCTGGCTCTGGTATTTTCACACACTACGCTTACAGAGCTTAGTTTCCCACTGAAGGTGCTTCAGCCTCACACCAGCTACTTTTTACTCATAAGTGAAGGCAGTGTGTGTTACCTCCCTGCTGGCTTGGTGGCACATCCCATTAAACTCACGCAGCAGTGGCTTACGTAGATGTGCCCTGGAGCACAGAAGGGAGGTTTGGGCTAAGCAAGTTTTGCTCTGATATTTAACCATCCTGAAGATGATGGGTTGTAAATCTTTAAACAGCTCATTTGGCATCTGCCCAGGCCCTTAGCTTGTCCTTAGGTAAGATTCAACAGCAAAGCTGTATTAATTGAGGTAAAGGTGCAGTTTAAACTCTAGACAGAATATGGGAACTTACACCAGACTAATTTAGTTTAAAATGTGCCTTTAGTGAAACAGTCAGGTGGACATGGTCATTTCTGGATGTTTCCTTGGCAGGAGCACTCATCCAGCTGCTTGAGGACTGCCATCCTCATTTTTTTCTTGCTGACAGCATAGGTTGCTTCCTAGTGCTTTATTGTCTTCCCCGCCTATCTGCAGTCCAAGCTGTTTGCAGGAGCAACCCTTTCCTTATCTGGTTCAGCCAAGATGAGCTAAGTTGGCAAGTCAGATGTCCATGCCACGGAAGTTGCTGGGCTGGTTGACTGAACCAGGTTAGGGATTGATTTCAGAGTGGTGGAGCTGTGGAGTTTGTAAGAGCTGGGGTTGAGCAGTAAGGGGAAGGACAAAGTAGCACAGTTGTCCTTGGAAAAGGACCATTTTTCAGGGCCAGTGCTTCAGCAAAGCGATACTTAGGATGGCTGACTAACTCTCTTCTACACGTCACATTAAAACTCTCTTAGAAACTTGTTTTCTAGTGAGTTATCTGATCACCACAGCTAGATGCTGCTGATTGAGAAGAAGAGTGTGTTAATTAATAAATTAAGTATTAAGAGTGTGTTAATTAATAAATTAAGTATTGCCCCATGTTATATAGTGGCATAAGTCTCATTGATGTAAAATGGGAGGAAAATGTGTTTGCTTGTTAGTTTGGGATCATGTGCAAATAAAAGCTTTCGGTGAAGGGCAGAAGCTTGGGCTTTTTTGTTCTTTTTCCTTCTGGGAGAAGAAGGGGAAGGAAACATAGGGATGAGAACTGCACTGCTGCAGTTTTGAAATAATGTTAACGTCTTGCTTTGTTTAAAAATATTCTAGTTATTCCTGTCTGCTAAATCAGGTTATTGAAATGAAATTATGACCTTTGCTCTGAGCCTGAAACAATCCAGAAGGAAAGCAGGTGTTTGGGAAGGTTAAACCTCTTACCTCAGCTGGGAAGTGTTCTGGTAGGGCTGAGGTTCTAAGGGTGCCATATTCTTGTTGAGACGAAAAATGTAAGAATGAGGAAGAATTTCAGAAGTTGATTATGGTCAGTTGCCAAGAGCAATGCTGTGATAAATTATTAACTCATTGCACTGTACTGCCTCGTAGTGCAAACAGAATAGCTGGTTATTGTGCTCTGCTTGGTAAGTCAACACTGTAAAAAATTCCTCAGTTATCTGGAAAATGTCTTCTTTGGGGTGTTTATTAAAGGGATATGGTAGAATTAAAAAGCATGTTCGCCTCTGTTGAAGCTGGTTAAAATCAGCTGGTTAAAATCAGCAGTAGAAATCCATGAAGGCAGTTTCTTTCTTTCTGTGTGGGGAGCTTGGTCAGAGGCTGTTGGTCAGCTCGGTTTCACTTTTGCTCCTCTCTTTTCACGGTGCTTTGGTGAGGTGTGGTCCCTCCTACTTCCCCAAAAAGCACACTGGAGCGAGGCACTTGGGCTGTTAGTTGCAGAGACATGAGGCAAGTTGAGTCATAGCTGTTCTGCTGGAAAAGCAGTGCTGTGGAGACCACTCCTCCAGTGTTAGCTATAACTGAGTCAGAAGAACAAATGCAGGGACATGCTGTTTGGAGCCTATGGGTGCCTTGCGGATGCCGTGCAACAGCAGTCTTGAGGAATAAATTTTCAATTTTTTAAGAATTGAAGTCATCCTGATTTTGGTTTTGCTTTTATAAATATACATGCCACAACATTTACCTTGGCATTTTTGCTTAAACTATACAGAGCTTGGAAGCTTAGATGATTTTAAGGTGCCTCAAAATAATTTATAAAAGAACAGCCCCCATCCCTTATATTAGCCCTATGCTTGTTACATTAAATTTCTAAGTTAATAATCTATAATTTGCATACTAGATATGACTAAGCATGTAAATATTGCTTTTTGTGTTTGTTATGCTTAGTGCTAGTACCAAAGTAATACACCATGAAAATAAATATGTATGAGAATGTTGAAATGTTTGCTGTAATAAAATCTGTCATTCTGTAGCAGGACACTGATGAACTTTCAGGGTTAAAAAGAACATTCAGCTTGAGAACAAACCATTTCTGGACCAGTGTCAGCATCTGCCACCCCAGTTTTCTTAGGAAAACATTGAATCCTGCCAGTACACGTTGCAAGATATGACCAACGTGACTTACGAACTAAGAAGCAAATCTGCAAAATGCTGTTGGCTACATAGTATTGTTGGAATCTGAGATGGAAAATACTTTTTTTTTCTTTTTTGGTTCTCCTTTTGCCAATCCAGCAAAATTTAGTAAGGTTCAGTTCATGCTGCAAGGCTTTTTGTTCAGAAAGACTTTATAGCAATGATTACTTTTTGTATCTTTTTTAAAAAATTTGTTGGCTGCTTGGGATTACTTGAGTACTTGTCAAGGGTGGGACATGTGCCTTAAGGGGATGTCAGAAAAGCTGCTGAAGCAAACTTTCTCTTAGTGTCTGATGGGTCCTAGTTTAGGGCTTTTATTCTGATTTCCAAGACATGAAGGGGTCAAGCATTCAGTGACATGGAGGGATGTAGTCTTGTTTTTTGAGGCAGGGGACAGCTGGGGTTTTGTGGAATAACCCAGGTGGTCACAGAACTCACATGGGACCCCATGAAAGCCGGGGACAAAACATGCTCTATCAGAGGAACCTAGCTGAAGAATGTGTTTCTAAGTTAGAAATGAGCAGAATTTGGAGCCTGCTCTTTTTCAGGGAATTGCAAACCTCTGAGTTTGAGATGGCTGTTCTAGTTACAGTGCCAGTCACCAAATGTAGGCATTTTTATTCTGAACCATTTTGGGAGGGAATGGAGACTGTGGTAGGATGGAGCACCTTGGTTCCATGAAGGGTAAAATGTGCCAGAAGCTCCTTGAAGTCCAGTGAAGACTTGGACTGCTTTCAAGTATATACAGAAAATCCTCCTAGGCTACAGCAGTACATGATAGTGTCAAATCAACTAAATATCTGCTGTTTGATATATTTCCCAACTTAATTAAATGACTGACATGTCTTCTGTTGCTTTAATTTGCAATCCTGCAGATAACAGCTCAGAACTGGTTTTCCTCAGTGTTATACCATTTGGTATATACCGCCATAGTTGGCCATTGGTGAAGGAAGGATATGAGGCCATCTTAATAACTTCTCATCCTACTTGAAAATATAGTTTTTTGACTCACTAAAGAGATTATGTTTTCTGACAGATGATATTATGGGGAAATCTAAGACTGAGCAGAAGACAGCTTACAGAAGGGCTGAGTACAGCATATTGCTTCACTAATAGATATCATAGAAATTGTAGCTGTGCTGGAGTTTCTGCTTTTCACTGAAATTCTGCTTTGTCTGGCAGTTGTGCTTACCATGTGCTTACCATGTAGGTATGCTTTTTGTGCTTACCATGTAGGTATGCTTACAAATGCTTCTTCAGTTTTTCAATTTTGCAGTAGACTAATAGGTGTGTTACTCTAGGTATAAGTGTTGGAAAAGCCCTGTAGATCATTAATCTGTTCCCATTTGTAGGACAGGCTGGTCATAGAAAAAGCTGGTACTGTATCTCACAGTGGTTTTTTTACCACTGGTTGCGGTTAATTTCTGAAGAATTCAGAGAGAAATCTTAAAAGATTTTGTCTGTTAAGTAAAGTAACTTGGTTTCTTGTTGATGTACAAGCCTGTTTGAGGAAGACCAGACTCAAAAACCTCCAGAGCTGTCCTGCCTGTTGTCCTGGGCCCTGTTAGATGAGAACGTGCCACCAGTATTTTGTACCCTGCTTTGGTGGCCTTCTGGGGCCACATTTCAATACGCTTGACCTGTTTAGTTCTTTATCCATCCATCTGGCTGGCTTTGTGCGCATGGGCTTAATTCACTTTATTTTTTTCTTGTTTCTTTAGAGGGTGTCCCAGAGTCTCTGCTCCCCATGGGCAGCCATGGCCCGTGCAGGGGCCCATGGTGCGTGGGGCAGGGCTGGCTGCGAGGGGCAGGAAACACTGGCGGCTGAGCCCAACTGGGTCTCTCGGGCTGAGCTTCCTGTCGGTTAAACCACGAGCAGGGAGCAGATGCGCCCAGAGGTGACAATGCTGCTGCCACCCCAGGCAGCCATTGTGTAACCAACTGTCTTCTCAGCAGCACTCTGTGCTCCTGCGCTCGGGGCCTTGCTGTCCCTCTGAGCCCCTTCTTTAGACACCTGGGAGTAAAGATCACGGTTTGATTAGCTCAACAGAAAGCAGGACTTGAGCTCCTGAAGCGTGCATTGTAAAAGAGTAACCATGGGAGTTATCCTAACACAGTGAGAGCTGAGGTCCAGCGTTTTGTTCTCCGCGGCTAGCAGTGTGGGAGTTTTTAAATTCATGTGAGAAATGGGCAGGTTGGGCCGCAAGTCATGCAATTTCACAGATATCTTTCTGGACAGGTAATTGCCACATTACCTGGCCAGTTTTTATTGTAAAACTGTGATCTTTGAAGTGTTTCCTTTTAATTTTTTCATCTCAATACACTTATGGTTTTGAGACAAGTCTGGCTTTCAGTTAAACAGCTTTTTAGGAGTGCACACAAAAAGCATATAAAACCTTCTGTTGTAAAAGGTGCAATTTTTTAATGTGCATTGCGTGATTTCTGAAGATATGCAAGTTATTGCAACATAATTAATTTATTGAAACTGGAACTCCAGTAGTATCTCCCCCAGCATCAGACTTTAGAGAACCAAGTACTCTCCACATCAAAATTATTTTAGAACTGAAACTGTGCATTACATTTCAGCCTCTTTGTCTCATTTGGTGATCTTTTCTTCCTCATGTGGCAGCATAGCTTCTAGAATGTTGGTTTTTTTTCTTAAACTGTGTATTTGTTGACTAGCCAGCATTGAGTAGGGATGTCTTTGCTATGTGATAAAATGTTTCTGTACTATATACTCTTTAAAATACAGGGTCTCAGCCAGAGTAGCACATTCCCACAGGATGGGGAAGAACAGAAAGGTTGTTGGGACAGTGAGATGGGATGGGTAAGGGTTTTTTTGTTGCTGTTTGTTTGGGTTTTTTTCTCCTGCTGTGTGTTGGGCAATGAGGCACTGTGCATTGCAGCCTGCGTTAGAGGTTTTGCATGCATAGAAGAGGTGCTCTCGACACAGGCAGGCACAGCTCTGAGCTCCTGGTCCCTTGGGTTTCTGCAGGGCCAGTAGCCAGCACCACAAGGGCAAAACTCAGCGTTTTGCCTCTGTGAAAGGCACCAGCTCTCACATTTCTAACATAGCTGCGCTGGAAGCCTTTCACGGTGACAGGGTGGTTTTGCTGGCCTTTTTCCCTTTCAGTCTTGAGCACTGTTGTTCTCTTTGCTGTCTTGTTTGAGGAAGGAGAGATACAAACAGCCAGAGAAACAACCCCTGATGGGAGCACATAATAAAAGCTTCACAAAACTGCTTGAAGTGTATGGCATCTTAAAAACAGGCATAGATTCACCCCCACACAATTCTGATATTAATTCATTGTATCTATGGTCACAGTAAACAACTGAGACTTCACAGAAGCAGATGAAATGTTAGACAACAGAAATTAAAAAATGAAAGGAGGGTGGAGGATAAAGGATGGATTAGAAGCTATGTAAAGCAGCGTGTGTCTGCATTACCTTGTTTATTGTACTAGTTGATCTTCCATCTACCTCTCAGCTTTCCCTTGTGTTTTCTTATTTTGCCTTTTTTTGGTGTTTTTTTGCTTTGTTTGTATTTTTAGTTCTTCATTGTGGGGTTTTTTTAGAGTTTTTTATTTGTTTGGTTATGGGTTTTTTTGCTTTTGCCTTTTTGTTTGTTTGGGTTTTGTTTGTTTTGTGGTGTACAGTGGGTGGTTGGGGTTTTTTTTCTTTATTTTTCTTTTTTTTCTTTCTTTTTCTCTCTTTTTTCCCCTCTTGTTTCTGTGTGGGTTGAATGTTGTGCTGGGAGAGGAAAGGGTAGGTTAGAAGTGATAGATAAAAAACATTCTGTCTCTGATTCCTATGATAATTTGCACGTTTTCATAACAGAGGTGATGTCTGCTGAGGAGCTTCTTGTGTGCTGAGGCTGTGGTGCTGCAAGAAAAGCTGGAATGTTTGTTTTCCAAGAGACGTAAATGAAAATTGTCAGAGGGCTGGAACACCTAGCCTGTGAAGAAAGTAGTAAGAGAGTCGGGCTTGTTCAGGCTGGAAAAGAGAGGACTCCAGAGAGACCTTGTTTCAGCCTTTCAGTGTATAGATGAAACTGCTAGGAAGGATAGAGATGTTTTACTGAGTCCTGTAGTGCCAGGAAAAGGGCACTGTTTTTTGACTGAAAGAGCATAGATTTAGACTGGACGTAAGGAAGACATTTTTGTCTGTGAGGGTGGAGAGGCAGTGTCGTAGGTTGCTCAGAGAAATTGGAGGTGCACTATCCCTGGAAGTGTTCAAGCTCAGCTTGGATGCTGCCGTGAGTAATGTGATCTAGTGACAGATGTCCCTGCTCATGGCAGTGGGGTTGGACTTGGATGGTCTTTAGAGGTTCTTTCGAATCCAAACCATTTTCTGATTCTCTGCATTGGGGCCTGCATCAACACCTGATAATTTAGCCAAGTCACGTAAGTGATCTAAGGAAGAACCTTTCATCCTTAGGAAATGCAGCCTACCTTTGCTCCCATTCATTATACGGAAAACTTAGAGCAATCTCAGTCCTTTCTTATGGAAGTGTTTGAGGTTCTTAGAATGAAAGAAAGGTAGCAACGATCTTACTCTTTGTGGGTCAAAGCGGAACGATCTTACTCTTGTGGGTCAAAGCGGGGAAAAGCTGTAGGCGAAAATTATTTCTTGGTGAAAGAAGCAGTGTGGGTGATGTCTCCTCATCTCTCTGTATGACACTGTCAGGGTTTCTGCTTTGGGAAGCATAAATGGACTTGTGCAACAGCCCCATTCAGGAGGTGCCTGAGAGAGGGGCTGAGTTCATGCTGAAACTTCTATATTACTCTCTCTGCGGAGCCGAGAGGAGGTAGAAAGAGATCTCCAGGTTTGTGAGCCAGTGGCTGCGGTGAGGTTGTGCAGTTTCCTTTTGCAGAATGAGACCAAGTTGGGCACACAACTCAGCACAGGGTGATGGGGCGATTTTATGTCTTCCTCAGGTGATTTGGTTTCCCCCCAGCCCTGTGTGCTGCCTTGCTTCCCCGCAGAGCTCAGAAGTCAGGCTGGCTCACAGAGCCCTGTGGTAGGGGATACAGCTGAATAGCAAAGGCACATGTGCAGCAGCCACCTCTGATGCCTCATTTAGTTCTGCAAAAGACACAGGAACTTAAATGATGAAATGAGGAAGAGGTGACATTTGAAATTCTCTACACCTGATTTGTGGAAGCTCTGAAAGTTTCCAGAACACCCTGATTCTGTAGGTGTTTTCATGCAACACTCATAAATTCTGTGTCAAGTTCATTTCATTAGCAGTGAATTCCCGTGTCTCCCAGGAGCAGGTGTGTGCTCATATGAGTGACTTAGGCTTCAGTGTTCACTTCCCCAGACATTACGAAATGAGAAATACTGGCCTGTCCAGACACTGCCTTCCCTGGAGGGATCTTTGCAGCCCCTGCTCCTTTTCCATAACACTCTAAAGAAAAATCTTTTTTCTTTTTTATTTTAGTCTTGTTGGTCTTTAAGTTGTGCTTTGTCACTGAAACCCCATGGTGGGAATTGTTAGCCTGGCAACAAATCAGAAGATAATTTATATTCTCTTAAAAGCCAAATTCAATAATTTGAAATTCCCCAGACTAATAGTCTCCCTTCTTAATCCCACCCCATGCAAATACTTTAGAACATGAATTTAAGCTACACTGATCTGTAAAAAGAAAAATGTACAAATGGCATGGAAATATTAGTTTCTGTCTTATTCTGCATAGCTGCAAATTAATGTGCAATTTATTACTGTAATTATGCTAAACGTCATGAAGCGTATGCATTTGCAGAATAACCTGAATGAATACATTGCATTTCAGGGTGCATTAAAATTGGGAGCTTGAAAAGTGTTACCAACTTTTAATTATGTCTTGAGTGAATGTTCTTCCTCAACCTATACCATGTGAGCAGTCTCTCTCCTTGCAGATGTTATAAAGGCATGAATTTAGATATTCTCTGGTTCTTTAACTATGATTTTTTTTTCTGCAGACATTTAAATGGTGTTGGTCTGTAACACGTTATGTCCTGGATAGATGTTCAATACAGCAGAAATATCTGTACTCTTCATACTGTTAATGCTGCTTCTCCCACTCAGGCAGCCTTCAGCACCTCATTGATTTAACCCAGCAGTGGCTTTTGGGGAAGGGCAATACTGAACAAATAGGTGGAGGGCGTTGTTTTAAAAATGGCATTTGGTTCAGGACTCTTGCTGTGCGGGATTAAAAAGCAAAGACACCATTGTACTCCAAGTCCAAGGACTGGTGGATGTAAAGCTGGACATGACCCAGCAATGTGTGCTTGCAGCCCCAAAAGCCAATTGCATCCTGGGCTGCATCAAAAGTAGCGTGGCCAGCAGGGTGAGGGACATGATTCTGCCCCTCAGCTATGCTTTCCTGGGACCCCACTGTTCTGTGATTCTGTGAAAACAGCTCAGTTCAGTGAGTTTCTGACTAGGAACTTGAACAATAATGATTACCTTTTGAAAAGTTGGCTGAAATAAGACAAACATATGCAAGAGGGAAATAAGAACAGTGTAGAAGCATTTGCCTCTCAAAATGTTATTATTAAACCATATCAAGTGAGTAATGCTGAAGATGCTAAAAGGGAGAAAGAAGGAAAGGTGATGACCAAGATTGTAGATAGAAAGCTCAAACCGGCAGTTTTTCTGCAGGGATGAAGGAGCCATCACTGGAAGGCTTGGAGACAAGGGAATTCTGTTCCTTTTCTTGTGTACAATGGGGAGATACTCAGTGTGTCTACTTTGGATGAGATTAGTGGGATAACCTGCACATAGAACTCTTTGTGCTATGTGCTCCACACCCATAAGCAGTTGGCTGTCTAGTAACAAGGTGGTTTGTGTACCAAACAAGTTACAGCGAGAGCCTGAGGTCTGGGTTTTGTTGGTTTGGGGTTTTTGTTTTTAATTTTTTTTTCTTTCTTTGTTTTGCTTTTTGAAGTCCCTCTGGCTATATAATACTCACATCTTCTAACCAAGACCATGTCCCTCCCTCCATGTCTCAGTGCTCTGTGTGTGTTGGTACTTTCTTAAAGTTGTATCCAATCTCAAGTTCAGTTTTAAGCTAATGGTTTGAAAGTATTTCTTAAGTTCAAAGAAAACTGGTCAGCAGGTGACTTTGCTCCCTTTCCTGCATGGTGCAGGAGACCTAACTTAGTGTTTTTACTTGAGAATATGTGGAATATTTTGTTCCTTCTTGCCTTTCTCTTTGGTGAGCTGTGACGCTGGTACGAATTGCCCATGCAGAAAGCACATACCAGCTCAGAGCCATGACTCGTGCTGAGGGAAAATATATATTTACAACCTTCCAACCCAAATTAGCCTTCGCCCTTCTGCCTGCACGTTTAAAAGCTTATGTCCCTCAGCCTATAATTTTCAATAACTTTTTGGCTTTGGTTAGGCTTTAGATGGCATGTGAGTTGCAGATACAGTGATCTGTAAATTATGATACACTGGAAATCAGACAGAAGATTTCACCTCAGAAAGGAGTCACAAACCTCTTGTCTTGGGAGTCTGTCTTAAAGATGTGGAGCTTGTTTTGGTGTCTTGTTTCGGAGACCAGGTCTATCCTGGCCTACATGAAGGCTGTCTGAGCTACTGTGAAAATCCTTTTTAAGACAAAAATTAAGTTGAATGCTCTTGTGTTAAAAAACTCCAGACAGTTATGTTAGAAAAGACAAACAGTGAAAAAAACCACTCCAGACTCATCAGACTTGGAGGTTAGCGGGAGGGAATTCAGAAGTCTGAGTGACAGCTCTGACTTCCCTGTATGCAACTGTTCCCTATCAGCCTTCCTGATTGTAGGTATGGTTTGGTACTTTGCACCTCTTCTTAAATTACCTTTCATTCCTGTTGCTACAGACTTTTGAATCAAGTAATTCTGCTTATGAGATGTTAGGAGGTGTTGTCACTCATTCTTGGGTTGGGCTTTTTTGGTTTTTTTTGGTTTTTTTTTAATCTGTGTGAAAGCTTAGTGCAAATATCAGCTTCGTGATTTTGACAATAGGAGATGTGCCTTCATTTTTCCAAGAGATTTGCTGATGGAGATGTGTCTCTCCTGTCCCAACCTCATGACTAAATCCCTGCCTGAGCTAGGAATAGTGTTGGACTCTCCAAGCCCTTAAAAACAAAAAAATCACAGTACTACTTGCTTTAGTTCACTCATCAAACTATTTCAGAAAGAACTTCTAAAAAGAAATAATCTCAATTGTTGTGACTGAGTGGGTGACAAAAGGGACCTTTGGGGATTTTTAGGGAAGGTGTGTTGTTGGGGCACTGTATAGGTGCTGTGACTGGTTACAGTTTGGAGAAAACAGGTCACTTCTTGCCTGGTGCAAAAGTTCTCACTGATTAATTCCTGTGGTATAACCACTGGAAATGTGTGACTGAGTACCTAATTTCTTATGTTTATGGGTAAAGTCAAATGAGGCTCTTTGTGGCAAATAGATTAAGGCATGGTTTGCAAAAACATTTTTTAACTGATAAGCTTTATAAATAAGACTGAAAATCTGATATCTATGTTTCACCCATGTATCATTGTTAAACACAGTGTTAACTTAAATATAAATAAAAGTCTTCTTATAAATTAGAATCTCTCAAAGACCAAAACGCTTGTTTAGTGCCAAGTTAGAACAGCTTATAGATAAGTCTTAGCTGCAGTGCTTTGTGGTATGGGCTGTACTGTTTCTCATTACAGGCCCTCTTATCCATTAATTTTTTGCTTTGGTTTGATTTGGTCTGTGATTCTTGTCTAAAGGACTAAAAGTTACTCAAGATTTAGGTCAAAGCAGCATGCAAATGAAGTTCTTCTTGTGTGTTTCATCTCTGCTTTCTGAGTTATCTTGCTTGTAAGAGTGTAATGTATCACCTTATATTCTCAGCTTTAGCAAAATGCACCACTGGTCCCAAGAAGGATGCCTGAGCAACCCTGGATGAATTGTCAGAATATACATATTTATTTGTTAAAACTCTATTTAAGTCCAAGATGCATGATGAGCATGTAAGAAAGCTAAGGTACCTGTCACACAAGAGGAGGTGAAATACCTTGTGTAGTCCTCTGAAGCACCACTGTCACAGCTGATGGCTGTGGGATGGCTGTGCATCTTGTGCAAAGAGGGAAATCACTGCTCCTTTTTCTTCAGCATTGCAGGGTTTGACTTGCCACTGTCTAAATTGTAGGCCCTAGTCTGTGGAAATAGGGTTAGCAGGACGTCTTCCAGAAAGGGAAGTTGGGCTAAAAGCCATCAGGGGATGGTGGAAGAGCCAAGTGCAGGACAGCACCACATGCCAGCTGGGCAGAACAAAGCCAGTGGGGCTGGGAGAGCCGCGGGCTGGAAACGCCATCGCCTTGCGCCATGCCGGTCACGTGCTGAGAACGAGGCTGCCTGCCTCCTGCTGTAGCAGCAGGGGTTGAGGAGAGGCAAGGAATTAGTGTAATTACATCATCTTGAACCCAGAATGCGGATTGGGGTTTCTCAGATCTGCCAAAATAAGTGGCAAGTGCTTCCAGACCAGGGTTCTCGTTGGAGGTAGCGTGTGCAGGTTTGTCTGGTGGGCATCTCAGAGCCTCCATCCTTGGTGTAGTCTGCCTGTGTTCTGCAGTTCCTAAAATGAAAGCTCATGCCATCCTGTAGCTGTGAGGGGAGAAGGAAAAACGACTCCTCTGCTGTAAATGTTTTGTAGGTGATACATTCTAGAAGAAACGTTTGTCCTGTTGGCAGAAAGGGTTAAGCATTGAGGGCAACAGGTATAGGCAGACTTAGGTATGTGATATGTTCGACTGTTTTGCAAGGTGCTATAAATGTTGGCTCCGTGTAATCTGATACCAGGGTAGGACAGGCTAACCTAATGGAGGAAAATAGACAGCAATGTAAAAGAACTGGAAATTCAAGTCTAGCTGACTAATACCAGCCTGCTCCAGAGACTTTTGACTGTTCATTTTGCTGACAGCTGACAGCAAATGAGAGGCAAACAGAATCATGGCCTAATCTGCTCTGTGTTCATACAGATTTTTTAAAGACACTGCGAAGGTAAGACGCTTTACGTTTCTCAACCTTGCAGTTGCCGAATGCAACCTTAAACATACACATCGCCGACAAGAGCAAAGTGCCAAACTGGGGCTTGGAGTCCAGGTCTGTGAATTTGGGAAAGGGGAGGCTTCAGCAGGTTCTGTGTGGATTAGTTGGTGCCCCTTTCTAGCTGGTGCACATCAGTTAAATTCAGATTTCTGAAACTGCTCAAGTACTCATACATAGAAATGCAAAACACACAGCATTTCTATGGCTACATCAGAGAGTAATTTTGAACTTGTTTAAATATTTTGTTTGTTGTGCTTGACAGTCCAGTTAGAAAAGTTTTTTAGAAAATTAATTGCAAAAGGAAATCCACGGAATGCTAAAAATCTGTGTTGCAGAAGTTGTAATGGGGCTTTTACAGGGCTGGGTCCTGTAGCAACTTCTGCCGAATGCTGAAAAAGTCCTGTGGGAGTTTAACTCCCTGATCTAGAATTACTGACACTTGGCTGGAAGAGGTTGCCTGGAATAAAAAACTTTTACCTTGAACTTGATCTCTGCTGGCGTCCTTTTTTTGTTTTCCCCTTTAATATATGTATTTTGTGTTCATTTACAGTGCAGCTAAAAAAAAAGTTACTGTTTTTGGCTGTCCATTTTTCTTTGGCAAACTTAACTTTTACCTGCAGGTGATTTAAAAATGATGACTGTCTTACTAATTTATGGGCAAGGTAGTTTTAAGAGAACGATTGACAGTTTTATGTCAGTATTGGGTACAGACCGGGAACTGGTAATTTGTGAAGTTTGACACCCTGCCAAAGCAATTATATTTAGTTTCTCTGATCTTTCTTCCTCCCACTGCCACTACTTCATTCTCCTGTATGTATGTATTAATCAAAAGAGAAAAAACCTTTCAGGGTCAAACAGTTCTTCCCCACTCCACCCCTCTTTTACGAGTTCCCTCATATCCTGTTTTAGCTGTCCTGGAGTTCAGCCCTTCAACTCTTTCTGTATTGAGATCTTTCACTTGGAAATCAGTGAGATTTGACTTATCTGCAGCTCTGTTGTTACAGATGCTTATAGGCTTGTGGTCTTAATGCTCCATAAAATGTTCTATTAAATGCAGAAACCACTCAAAGGTGCCTTCTAAAACATTTATTTTGTGTCACTGGGATAATTCATTTTGTTTGCAGAAACTTCTGAACCATATTTGGTATTTTATCAATTTACTGTTTTTTCCGTATCTTTTTTAAAAACAGCTTTTAGAGATTCTGTGCAGTGTAAAAAATAGTAAGATATATTTGATACTAATGTTATTTATTAATGCTGGTAATTTGGTTATCTTATTACAAGACATAAAGCCAGTCCTGTCTCTACAAATTTACTATTGGATAAAATAGCAAATGCTAATTGTTGTAGGAGAGGAAGTAATGAGAGATCTTTTGTTTTCCTTTCTCTCTGTAATTGGTGTCACTTACCTCTTGATGAGCTAGACTAAGTGGACACTTGCAGTGTCATATCAAACTTGTAGTCCATCTATTCTGGTTTTGCAGTGTTTGATATATTACTATTTTTCTGGGGGAGAATACGTGAATCCAGAAGCGAGTGCTTAACAGGAAAAAAATTACAGCAAAATCCTACATTAAGAGACGTGTGATTGCAATCTGCATTACTGGAGGTTTGTCGTGTGTTAAGACAGCTCTTTTCCATTGTTTAAAAAGCAGTCCTTATGTAATGTGGCTGATTTGGTCTAATTACACTGAGCTGTTTTTAAAACATTTTACAATTTTACAGAAGCTTTTGACTTCTGTCATGTCTGTAGCAAGGAGTTTGAGCAAATACATCTAGGCTGATGCATTTTTAATTGCTTTCCTTTCATCCTTTCAAAACTAGTTGCTTCTTGACTTAATTGAATGTCTCCTTGTTCTCATTTTATCAGCTGGGAAATATGATCACCTGATTTTTTCCTGTCTTTACCAATAGTGATGAATTAACTACAAAAGGCAGAATTGAAGGACAGACCAAATTAGTGATTGCCAAGTGTTTTGGACCAGCAAACCACACTTCCCAGCCTCTGCATTTACAGGACATTTAATATGCATGTGTACTATTATGCAGTAGCAAGAGGAGAAGCAGGTCTTTGCTGATTGTTATGTTTTCAGCTGGTCCTTGGATCCATATTACATTGCTAAACAAGGCCATGCTTTCAGAAACATTCCCCATGACCAAACCTGTTGGTTGTTAGGCAAAGAGACTTTTTGATAGCCCTACAGAGAGGTTCTTAGAAAGACAAGCAGTCATGCTGTTGGTTGCCAGGGAGCTCAGTGTGTGCTTGTGGCCAGCGTTTTTCAGGTGGTGGAGGCCTGACTTGCACACACCCCTCTCTCCTTTTTGTCAGTGCCTTTGCACAGATGTTAGCTTTCCAAGGCTAAGATGTTGGTGCAGCTCCATTCCCCTGGCTGCTAGGCTGACTGTGGAATTCTTGCAGGCTCGGCAAACTGTGTGACCTCTCCATGCACTGCCTGGGGGACACTGTCCTTTTTAAGGGGGAACCAGTTCATGTTTGTTTGGCTTCCAGTGGGTGAGGGGAAGATCAAGCTCAATATTTTCCCAGCAGCACTGGGGTGCTGATGAGCAGCAATGGGTGGAGATGACCTAACTGGAAGCAGAGAAGGAGGACTTTCACATATCCCCTTGTTGCATGGAGCTTCAGTAGTAAAGTTGGGGAGAGCCTGTCTCGCCTCACTATCTTTTAGGTCTGGCCAGTTGGTGATAGGCTGGTCTTTTGTTGCTGCAACATAAATCACTTACTTATAGTGTTGTACATCTACACACCTATGCTGATTTGGGGCTACCTTGACACATTGAGCATGCTGGCAGGAAAGGATACAGAGGAAAAAAAGACTCATCCATGCTGTAATTTTTTTCAGCTTTCCCAGCAGTGCTTTGCCAGGTTGCTGGGTTTGTGTACAACAGCTGCATTACATAAATGTGCTGAATAAAAGGGACTTAAAAATATGAGGGAACATGGGAGATTGGAAGAAAAGGGTTTTCAGGGGTGGGGGAGTGTGTAAACAGTGCTGGAGCCATTACTGCTAATAGTCTGGAAAGGAATCTTGCCTCAAATTAAATATTCAGGCTAGAAGAGATAGTTGCAAAAAGAAAGATGAAAATTTTATTTTAGGGATTTTTTTTGTGATGGCAAAGAGCTTGTTGCCTGTGTTTGTGCTCTTTGCTCTCTTTGGAGTAAGCATCTGTTTCTACGTCTAGTGGATTCATTTAACTTCTTTTATATTGACTGAATTCTGTGTCAATTTGGGAGTTTTATGCTTGTTCATACTTAACAGATGAACCCTCTTACTCTGTCCTCCTTGCTGTATATGCACTGGGAGCCTGTGGTGACACAGGCTGGTTTCCAGCCGGGCTGCAAAACAGGGATTTATTGATAATGATGATTTCTTTGTACTTAATGAAAGCTCAGCAAAGGTCACTCTGTTGGCTTTTATTATGTCAGCTGCCGTTTGCTCAGTTTGCCCTGGGCAGCGTGGATGCTCTCAGAAGATTTGAGTCTGTTCCTTATGTTGTTTCTTTCCTTCCTCAGTGCTACCCTCTTACCATGTTCTTTTTCTATATCTCCTTTAATTTGTGTGAGTGGTTGAAATACTGAGCCTTCAGAAACTTTTTGTGCCAAGTGACATATACTAATTTGTTCTTTTTGTCATTTCATCAGCTGCAGATGCCCTGGATCTAAGGACATGCTACAAAGCCCTTGTCCTGTGCAAATTTGTAATATTTTGGAAGTAGGAGTAGGAAAATAGGGAAATGGAAAAATTAATCCATGGAAAATGACACAGAATAATAAACTGTTAACATTTATGCTTAGTGTGGACTATATATGAAGATAATTGTGGGTGTAGAATTTCTGCATTAAGAGAACTGCAATATCATTCAGCTTTGCCCTCTTTTTAAAGAAAACCTGACTCTACAATGATACTTGTATGTTATCTTAAAGGGATGTGACTCTGCAGAGGGTGAACTGACTCTGGGTAGAACTGTCCTTAACCTCCACTGGTAGAATGGAGTTAGAATTTTGAGTGAAATGGTGTAGTTACCATCCATGTGTTTGTCTGACCTCACCTGAGATGGTTTTCAGTCCTTCTGTTCAAGATTTCCAGGTGATGTCTTTCATCTTCCCTTTCCTCTCATTCATTCCTCTCTTTTTCCTGTATCCAAGATATTGTTGAGAAGGGGTTCAGCTTTGCATTTCTGTGAAGGTCTTTGTGATTTCTAGGCTAGAGCTAATGCTATAGACTGTCTTAGGAAAACAATGGGAATAGCAATCTTAAATTATTTGTCCCTGTGTTGAATGAGTGAAGCTGTTTTATCAGTAACTCAGAATTCAGATCTGTACTTGAATCTTAGAGCAGCTAAGCTGGTTCTTATTTTAAATGTATGAATGATCTTATTAATTTCATGAGAAAGGCAGTGCAGGATGATTACAGTCATCTTTAGTAAAACTAAATGGGACTGGATCCAGTAGCTTGCTGGAGGCATTTTTCAGCTCATCTGGGATCCTCTCTACCAAGACTTGAGTCTTCTAAGCTCGTAGCTGACATTTAGCAAATTTTTGGGTTTCTGCCTGGTACTTTCATGCCTGCTACACCTGCTCCAGTGTGGTGCCATTATCTTATTTTGGTCTTCTGCATTACAGTGATTGAATGCTGAGGCAGTGTGGCCTATAATACTGGCTCTTACTATCAGGATTTGAAGGAGAATTTGTGGATTCCAACATGGAGCCTAGTTGCAGTGTTGCAGCTTCACCATAGGGACCAAAACTTTGGTCTTTCTGACAAGGTTTGTTGAACTGGCTCAACAGGGCTAGGACTAACTATAGATATAAATGGTGAAGAATGGTGGGAAAAAAGTTATTATGTCTAGCTGATGTCTAGGACGAAATCCTACAGTGCATCTTCTGAGGTACTAGAGTAGCATGTACTAAGGCTTGAATTGTCTGAATGCACTTTTTGACAGACTGATTGTGGAGATTGTTTCTAGATGTTGAAATCAGTGGATGAGGGGAGTTTCCAGGGGGATTGAAATAATTTATTTTTGGTTCAGTTTCAAGGATTAAGCAAAATTAAGATGTTTATTTATATTTCTGTATTTTAATGCTGCTTTTTGTCATATATTTATACAACAATTAGTAAAAATGAAAGCAAACCCTTACTTCCTCTCTAGTTCTGAAAAATTACATCCAATTTTATGATAATACATATTGGGTTCCTTTTCTCCTAGGATTATTTGTCTGTAGTCAACCTTACTGTGCATGTGAATACAATGTGCATGTGAATACAATTTACACATTTTATGCTGTTTGCAAATAACTTATTTTCTACTTGCAGATGTATGTAAAATCAGGCAGGGGCTAAGTGGCATTATATAGCAAAAACAATAGTTATGTTGTTTGTGTTAGCCTATAGACAGCAGGACCCTGTGATAATTGGAATAATGAAAGCACAGTTTATAAAAATAGATGTGGAGGAAAATATAGCTGGTTTAGAATTCTGCTGGCTTCTGTGAAAAGCTGCTCTTGTTTTCTCCATGGCGGAGAAAATAATATGGGTTAAAGGAAGCCACTTTTGCATTATTTTGCTGTGCTGTTATTGCCCAATAGATCATTTGCTATTACTATATACTGCTACAGAAGTAATGAAAAATACCCTGCAAACAATAATAGTCTGAGTCCCTTTCCTTTGTAAGGTTCGATATAAAAGCTCGCTAAAGCCTATTCACTCACTTGTTGTTGGCTTTGGTACTAATGTTGTGGTTAGATGTTTCTTTTGTAAGAAGAATGTATCATTTGACTTTATTTATGGAGCCCTCGGTGGTTTTGGGGAGGGGGAGTAGGGGAGAAGGAACAGTCTCACATCACTGCATCACTGCAGTGCAGAATTCATAAGACAGCTTTTGACTGACTATTTCTACAGTGGTATCAGATGGTTAAGAATTTCATGTTAGCATAAAGTGTGACTGGTTTAAGTAGTGTTTGTGGGATCAAATGCATTATGCTGCTTTAGTCTCTTAAAGGCTAAGAAATCATGATAATTAGTTTTGCATTGAGGGTTTTGTTGTTTCTTTTTTAAAATAAAAGGAAATATTTCTTTATGGCTTTTAGTAAGTTTGTGGCCACAGCTTCTGGATCTTGTGCATTTAGTGTACATCTTGGTATTGTAGTATCCACTGTAAAATATTAGTATTTTACAGAATAATGAATAACCTGGCACTAATGGAAGAAAATGTCAGTTTCCAGTGCACATTGGGAACTTCTAAAAATTTTTACGGTAGCTTCACCTCCAGTTCCCCTTATATTTATAGGCTTACTGGGTATCCTGTGTCTCCAGTAGTAATTCATCCCGATTTGACATCGACCCTATTAATTGTTACTGACCTTAGAAAGTTACTGGGTCTTAAGAACTTGTAGTCTTTGTTCATACATATGGCCTCAGTCAGTTTAATGACCATGATTACAAGCCCTTGCAGTATTCTGGCTCTGGACAATTAGCTTAACCCCAATTTAAACATAAGTCTCCATTTGGACAACTGAGGAGGTTCTTGTATTTCCCTGTTTGCCTTGTGATCCTTTACAATGAAGTTGCTCTTCACTGTTTAGAGGGTGTGACATAAAATATTATTTAATCTTGTTGGACAGTTACAATTTATTCCTAAGCAGTAACCAGAATAGAAGTTGTATTTCAATAAATTTCCATACCTGTCTTCTCTTCTGAAAAAGCTGGTATATCCCTGTTGGCATAGATTGACCCACTTGAATCACTGTCTGTAGTAAATACTAAACTATGTATTATATAGTTATGTATTTTATTTACAGTCTGGTATACAGGATGGTAGGAGTTTGGGGTGGGCCAAGTTGGGCTTAGTCCCACTGTGCTGGCAGTGTGTGTCCTCCTAAAAGGCAAGATCAAATAATTAAATTTAAGGAGGTCATCCAGCATTGTGTGGTTGCCTGTAATGCTTTCATTGCCATAATGCTGCTGAAGTATGGAGAAAGCCTTGTTAACTATTCAAGTCAACCAGTAAAATGGCAAGTGCTGAGGTTGAATTGTCATGGTTCCTACAGCACTTCCTTCTCTGTTCATACATGCAACTCTCATTAAAGCAAATACTCTGTAGTTAAGGTTGTGGCTACTCTTACAAATCTTTTGACAGCTAATTAGAGCACACTTTGGAAGTTGGGGAGGTTCTCCTGTTTGCATAATCTTGGGTTTCCTGATTTCTTAGAAGGATAGGATCTAGTGACTTAAATGCCTAAATGCTCTGCCATCACTACTTAGGAATTTGGGAATACCACAATCTATATAGGAAAAACAGCTGTTACATTTCCTAGAGTGAAGGAGTGCAAGTCTCTGACATGATCCTCTCTAATTAAATTGCTTGGCACTGGGGAGAGGAAGATGCTCTTCATTTTTTCGAGTTTCAGCCTACTGCAAAAACAACGCAAAGTTAAACCTCCTGTATAGAGGCAGATGCTCATCCTCCCCAATGGCACTGAGGTTGCCCAGAGGTTTTCCTGGGGGTCTCAGTCTGGATGGGTACATGTTAGATCTCTATCCCTTATTCTTTTGTTACAGCAGCTTTTAATCAAAGGCAGTTTAAAGAATTTTGCTCAAAATGCTAGGAACCACACATTTTGCTTCCTTTAAAATATATGGATTTCAATTCCTAGGCACCAACATACTCCTTAGGTTCTTAATTTTAGACACCTGTTTCTGTTATTCTTTTGAAATGGTAGAATTTTTTATTAAAGTATGGGTCACCTAAGTTGGATATGAAGAGTGCGTTTTGTGCTTGTCTCTTTCCCCAGAGGTGGTGCAGCAGCCTCTTGGTCAGCTCACCTCAAGCACGTTTACCTTTGGCACCAATGAGTAACAACATGGGAGCTGTGGGCACACATCCCTTCACTGAAGCTGTTTACATTCTCTACTTAGGGAATTCTTTTTTCTTTGTACTGTGCAGTTTTTTTGCCGGTTCTAATTTGCCATGACGTGGTCATTGCTGTTTCCTTCCGGCTGCTTGTGAGCCGCTGGTAGAGATAAGGGTTCGTTTACAGCGCATTTTTAGCATGAAGCTGAGGATCTGCTTCATGTAGGAACGCGGGGACTCTCTGGATCGTACAAAGAATTTACTTATTGGTTTTACCATTTTGACACGGAGGTTCAAGATCCAGAGCATTTTACTTGCAAAACAACAACTTTGCTAAATTTGAACTGTGTGTGAAGAAGAAATGTGATATACTTGGGATATCCTACAGCTGAGTAGGTCAGTCTGAGTTTTGTATTTTTACTTTGAACAAACTGTGGAGAGGAGAGGTACTAATGAATGTGAAAACTGTGTATCCGAATCAAAAAAAAAAATGGATTTTCTTTTTGCTAACTTTCATAACTTTTCTTTAGTGTCATGCTTTTAATATGAAACTCTTTGATGTCTTATTTCCTGAAACAGTTCTGTTTCAGGGAATGAAAATTCACATACATTAATCAGTAAAAGTAATACCTTTGGAGACACAAAAGTGTCTGACTTCCTTGGACGTAGATAGAACAGTTATGATACGTGGAAAGCTTTATTGCCACCACTACTATTTCACATCGCTAAAGTAATAATTTTTTAATGATAATTTTTTTGTTTTTCCCTTCACAGTGGTGAAGGCTATCAAGGTGGGAAGAACAACTCAGGAAAAGATTTGCCTTGGTTTGTTTCCCTTTGAGAAGAGAAGAGCCCAGGAACACTGATGATCTAAGAAATACGAACACTGATACTCGATTCATTCTGTGATCCTGCCTTTCTGCCCAGCTGGACCTCAGTGAAGTTCTCCATTCTTTCACATTCAAGAACATTTTTCTTTGTATGTGGAGCTGAGACCTGGGAATGCGTTATTATGGCAGCAGTTGTACAGCAGAATGAGCTTGTGTTTGAATTTGCCAGCAACGTCATGGAGGATGAGCAGCAGGTATGGGACGGTGTAAGAAACCATATTTGTACAAGTTGGTGCTAAGACCAGTGAAACACAAGGAAAAAATGTGGTGTAAAACACGAAAAGGAAACATTGAGGTCATTACTGTTGCAGCAGATCTTTGTGCAGTTTCAAAAGCTTCCTGTTGCTTCCTGTAACTTTTGTGGGCAGAACAGAAATTGGTTGAAATGTTATAACCTCTGCAGTATTGCAGAGACCTCCTCCTCCAAAAATGTTTTTCCTGTTTTGCTGATTTGTGCCAGTAGAATCCACACATGTGTGTTATAGACTTCCCAAAATTCTGGTACTTTATAATAGTTTCAACTTTTGTGGTGTGCTAGAATAAAATTCTGAGTAGAAGTAATGGTCACCCTGCAGATGACTGGAAGGGACAGTATGTACCTTCTCACTGTTACTTACAGATTGGTTTTAAATTGTGTTACTGCATGCTGGTTATTCAGAAATAAGCTTGAGAGTAATTTAAATTTGTTTCTTTTACAGTGCAGGGAAAATATGTCTGTTTCTACCGGAGCAGTCTCTCAGTTAGGTGTTGATTATTTAAACCACATCCTGTGAGTCCTGAAGCTTCTGTGTAGGTTTCCTATTGTAAAAATCATGTGGCTTCTCTATAGCTGGTGGTTAAAATTAGAGTTTGCATTTTTTAACAAGAAATGAGGTGTCTGAGTACTGTGCAGAAACAGTTCTTAAAAGGCTAAGTGCCATGACAAACAGTTCCTCTTTTTGTTAATGTGAAAAGCATTTATTCTCGTCTCTTTAAAAAAACCCCACTTTTGCCTTTATTATCTTGTCTCTGGTTTTTCTGTATGGCCTAATATCTGGCTGGGTCACTGGCCTTCTTCTGCTGTCAGAGTCATGCGATCATTTCAATGAATTGAGTGTTGTCTGTCTAAAGTGCTAACTCAGTTTTGGGTGGAATTAGTAATGTAACTTCCTTCCCTGTATTTTTCCAGAGCTTGTGGTAGCCTGGGGATTTAGATATGGGAATTGCACAAGTGAAGTTGAAAACGATCCTTACTTATTACCTCTCGTTTCTGGCTTTACTTTACAAGCCAATAGGAGTGGGGAGAATTGAGGCAGGGAGGGCTACTTCAGTGTGGTTCCTGGCAGGGGTAGTGTGAGCAGATGTGGTTTTGTTCAGTTTAGCCATGCATTCTGCTTCTTGCCATTTTTTCAGATGCTCACCTGAAAAACTTTAAAAATACTAAAGAGGGCTCAGCAGGACAGTAAAACCGTCCTAAACAAAGCTTTCTCCAGCTTCAGAACAATCTCAGCCTTTATGTTTATCTTATAACCCCACTAAATTCTGCTCCAGATGAAGTCTTAAGAAAAGATGTCCTGTAGCATACCCTAAAGGTGATGAAATCAAAGATGTGAAAGGCCGAAGATGGAGGGTGCATAGCAGGAAGTCCATTGCTGCAGTCAGATGGCAAGCTCCTTTTAACTCACTGGGTTGACTTGATCAGATATCAAAGATGCTACAAAGATGCATGTAGCCAGCTAAGGCTGCATGGAGGTAGATCTTAAATACTCAGTTGTAGAAGAGAAGTCCTGCACAGGTGAAGACCTGGCAAACTGGTGCAAGGCTTAGTTTGACTGAAGGTTCATAGTACATTTGCCCAATAAAACTGCTTCTTGCATAGACTTGATTGATCTTTTCTTACCACATAGGAACTATTGCTACTCCTAAAGTTTTAAAATTCTGGATAAATTAGCTGTATTTAGACATGGATAACACAATTTTTGTACTTTGCAGAAATTTTAGCTCTGTAAGTGCTCTGTGTCGCAAAAGCATTTTTTTCCATCTTTGTCGTGTACAAAAGGTGTCATTTAACTTATCTGTCATTTATTTTATTTTTGCTGGCATTGTAAGATCTTTGGTACTTTTCTTCTTGTCGAAACTTTGCCTGGAGCTCTGTTGTGCCAAGGGCTGTTTGGACACGGAACAGCTGCTAGGAGAGGTTCAGGGTCTAAGTGACAGCTATGCTCAGTATTTCAGGGAAGTCATAATTCATGGTTATTTTATTTAATTTTTTTTTTTAGGTCTTGGTTAAACAACCATAAAATATGAACAGTCCATTTGCAAATGTAAGCATTCAACATTCAGTGGCAGATGCCAATGGGAGGGGCTCAATCACATGGACCCACGTGAACGGGAAAGGCTTGCTCTTATTGGCTTTATCTTTAGCAGTTTAGGAAATAATGATTTTTTAATTTTTTTTGTTCTTGAAGGGTTCATTTATCACATAGTAGATCTGTGGTGAGGAAGAAATGAAATGAAAATATCTTTGTAATTTTCAGAAGGGAACAAGTGGCTTGGGCTAAGGGTACTGATAACCTGTCTGGCTTCTGCTACATGTCAGCGATCTGGTTAAAAGAGAGGGTGTGCTTTTTTTTTTTTTCCAGTCTTTTTTGTGTTTTTGTTTTGTTTGTTTCGTTTGGGCTTTTTGTTGTTGGGAGACAGGGAGAGACTTGCACACATGAAACTGGTCAGGAGTTCCTACAGGCTTCAGCTGAGTCAATGTTGCTGCCTAAACCTGCTTCTCTTCCTGTCTGCAGCTTCTTCTCTCAATGCCTTTTCATTTAGTCCTTTGTGGACTTACAGCTAATGTGGTATTTGATCAGGACATTCCTAATTTAAAAAGGTGAATAAAAGCAGCCACAGTGGCTAGATCCCTACTAGGAAGTTTTAAATGGTGCCAGGGACAAGTTGAATCATTACAACCGTTAAATTACTAATATGGTTCCCAGCATGACTACTCTGTGCCAGGAGGTGCTCTCTCAGATGGCTCTGCTGCATGTAGTAACCTGTGCCTGAAGACCTTTCTGTATGTCTGGGGGATGTTTCTCTGTTCTCTTCTTCTGATGAAGAGGGGTCCAAGCCCTTAGGTTGAACCATGACTTCTGCACCATCATCTCATGCCTAAATTTGCTCTTCCACATTCCCTGATATTGCCATGGGCTTTCCGAAAGATTAAGCCACCTGGTGAAGATGAAGGTCTGCATTTTTTTTGCTATTTCCAGATCCTGCAGAAGGTTTTTCCCCATTATCCACTTGCAATTTTATGAAGTCTTTAAGGAAAATATGAAATCTGTAATGAGATTGTCTCCCCAGGAAAGCAAGCATCATTTGTTTGCCTGCAGCATCCCTCTGTGCAGTTTGGTCACTTCTCAGATGCTGGCAATGGGAACACTTTTAAAGTCAAGAGGCTGCCTCTGCACAGGGACCTTCAGCAAGGGAAAACCAAAGGCTGTTTTCTAGTCACTAAGGTCACTTTGCCTAGTTTTGTTTAGTTTTCTGTTTTTTTGTTTGGTGGGGGTTTTTTTGCTTGTTTGTTTGTTTTGTTTTGTGGTTTTGTTGTTGTTGGGTTTTTTGGGGGGTTTTGTTTGTTGCTTTTTTTTAAATACATAGCTATCTGTACTGCGAGTTTGAATTCTGTTATTTGATTAAAAAGACAGTTGTTTTTTCCCTGAGGTTTCTCTCTCCTCTTTTTTTCCCCATGTAGCTTTTCCCTTCTCCTATCTTTTGCTTGCATTTCTTCCCACCCATCACTCACTTGCACAAAATTTATTCCACACCAGTTAGAAGCTAGTCACTGTATTCCTGGGACAAGTTGTCATTCCTAAAGATTTGTAGTATGAGAAGACAGTACCTCCAAAGCAGAAGAAATCTCCTTCCTTATTTTCCATTTCCACAGCCAGGATGGTGTTTTAATCTTCTGTCAGTTGGTGACGGTTCATGAGACAATTTTCAGAGAAAAAAAGAAACACCTTGTCAGCATGTCAAACACATGAGAAGAATTAGGGAGCAGGAAGGAAGATTGCTGCCTTTAGTCCCCGAAGGAGCACAGGGTTCAGTTTTCAGGGGATAATGGAATATAACCAATGCTTTCAGAGATGTGCTCAAGGAACTTTCCATGGGCTTCAGCATCTGTATGAAGTTTGCACTCCTCTGAATTGTTAAAGGTCGGTCTACAGGACTGGTTTATAGAGGGATTTAGTGCCTGAGGTTTGGGAAGGTTTCAGCAGTAGCTCAATTGCTTTATGTGTCCAGCAGACACGGGAGATAAATTGAAGCCAAGTCAAAGCTTTGGTGGAGCTAGGGTGTCATATTTTACCTATATTTTGTATGAGAAAAATGAAGCAGCAGAAGAAATATAAAAATACACAAATTGTTCTTCTATGGATCTCTGTATCGATTTCTTGAAAATCATTGCTGATGCTTTAATTTGGGACTTTTTAAAAGCTTTGTGATAGTTTGCAGTCTTCCTTTTTGCTAGTGTGTATAGAAGCATGTCTGTATTAGAAATAAATTATTTTGTGATCTTGCTATTAGAGAGGTAATTTAATTTGTCTTAATTGAATCACTACCTTGTTGTTCTTGATTTAATGTTTTCCCTGTGTGTAATTCTCATTACATACTAGCTTCAAAGGGAACAATAGTCAAAAAGGGCTCTTCTGCAGTTCCAAGCGTGTACAAAGTTATTTTTGTGTCTTACAAAACAACAAATCTAGAGGAAGGTTTAGCTTGGTTCTCAACTGGGATTCAGGTGCTTTCCCTGAAATCAAGAACATTATAGAAATACCAAGGTGAGATTTTACCTCTCAATAGTCGTATGTACGTCTGTGTACATTAGTATTAGCTTTTAAAACTGAATGAAAGACTTGTTAATGAAATCATAACCAATTTCAAATACTGTACAAAAAAGCAATGACCAATTCCACAAAAATGCATTTCAAATTAAAGTTGTTTGCAGTTGTGTGAATGCTCTTCTGAATAGGAGCATATTAGAATTTGTTTCTTCCTTTGCTTTTCATAACCGTGGCAGGAAGGAAAGTCCATACATTGTACTGCTGTAGGGTATGAGTTGGAGGCAGGTGTAACAATAGTTTTAAAATGAAAGGCCACAAGAAGCAATGTTCGCTCTGATTCTTCCAGTTGAAAACTGTGATTAAGTTAAAGAAAAGCACATTCAAAGTGTCTTACCGTGAGTGAATGCTTTTCTGTTTGTGTCCAGTCTTTTGGAAGCATAGTGTGTCAGCAGTTTCTTGGATAGTCCAGCACTGTGTTGAGGTGAAGAGATACTGCCCTGCCATGGGGATTTCTCTGCCTGCAGACAGACACAGTATGTGTATGATGGTTGTTTCTAGACATGGTCAAAATACAGCTTCGTCTTGCAGAGCAGTTCAGATCTGATCATATGGGTCAAACCAAATGCTGCTGAGCTGTGTGAAGCAGCACAATTCAGTACCACAAGAAAGATTTTGGTCAGTAATGAAGCGTGTTTTAGAAACATATGGATGTTTGTGCTTTTGTAGCTAGGTTTCATAGCAAAGTGAGTAGGGTGTAATATAAATAGGGCTTTGAGAAACTGATCTGAAAACGTGACAATCAATTTTATCTGTGTTTCATTTATTATTCTGAAACATTTTTCTACAACTTGTCCTCTCAGAGGCCAAGTCATTGGTGTGAGCATCAGTCATTAGAGAAGGACAGTGCTGAGCCAGAGTAATTTTCTTCTCCAGAAGCAGCTAATGTAAGGCTTATCTTGAGCACAGGCAACTCGATCTGTGGCTGCAGACACTGCAGCTATTGAGCTGGTGCAAGGGCGGAAGCCAGGCGAGAGGAGAGTGCCTTGCTGCACAGACATGGCAGGGAGGAAGCTGGCCACTTGCTGATGAGTGTGGGGGACACACATGTCTGCACCAGAAATGAGCACTCCAGCACCTCCACCCTTTTATAGCCAACACAGACAAATAGGTGCTTTTAGGGTATGGCATCCTATCGTAGCACAGGAGCCTAAAACTGGGCAGGGAGATTGTGCCCTGGAAATACAATTTCTGTCTCTTGGTTGGGAAAGAAACCTGGGGTTCCTAGCTCATGTCCAAGTGCCTGAACCACAGCTGTCTGTAGCTTAAGTTCCAGAGGTTATGTGTTGTGGCATATTACTGAAACTGAGGTATTTAAACTATTTTTAGAATATAATTGTATCTCAGGAAGGAGGCTGTAATGGACTATCTATCCTTGTAGCTTATGGAATGTATTGTTGAAAATAAAACTTTATTTTAATCCATGTATTTTTTTTATTTTTCTTCTCTCTTTACAGTGCTTTATGTTTTTTTTATTGATGTGGCTTTTATTCAATCAAATCTGTTTATTCTTCTCTGGAAGCAAATAGGATCAAGGATGTCAGGGTCAGTAAACAAATAGGATGCAAAATGAGAACCCCACTTTTTCTGAGGAATGGTAGGGACCTCTTGGCCATCAATGGTTTCTGGTTTCTCAGCTCCAGCACAATGCAGCATTGGTTAGAGGTGGCCACAAAGGTGTAGGGTAGCAGCTGTCTCGTTCCTTGACTTGATATCCCCCTGTCATCTGGCAATATAATTGCACAAGAGGGTTTTAACTGGTCTGTCCTTTGTTCATTTTTATTGATCTTCCACCATTCTGCTCTCTTTTGAAACATGTTTGATAGAATAGGTCATTATTTTTTCGGTCTTTTTTTAAATTTTGGTTGTGTTGTTTTTTTGGTTTTTTTTTTGTTTAAGAGACTATCCATGATAGAAGCCTGTTAAAATACTATTTTTGTTTTCTAGTACTTCCTTATTTGCTTGTTGCCCTTTACCACAGTTTTTGCTGAGACATGTTTTACAAAACACAGAGCAATTTAAAGTGGTAATTACTGCCTTTTAAAACTTCTAATTGCACTTTCTACTTTCAGTACTTACAGTCCAGACTCTTCCCTAGGAGAGGCTTCCTCACATAGCTGTTGTCTGCATTGACCTGATAGCTCTGATATAATTTTCCATAGGTGATGGTGTATGCAGTGGCAAGAGTGAGACATGAGCTATTCCTGAACAAGGGCACGATCATACAGTTGTTTTTTTCCTTGGGTTTTTAACTTGTGTGGTTAAATAAAACTACTTGATCTTCCTTCCAGTACCTGGAGGAAGCCTACAAGAAAGATTGAGGCTACGAGAGCATGTAGTGACAGTACATGTGGGAATGACTTCAAACTTAAAAGACAGTAGGTTTAGATCAGATACTAGGAAAAAGTTCTTTACTGTGCGGGTCAAAGGGTACTGGAACAGGCTGCCCAGAAAAGCTGTGGATTCACTATTCCTGGAAGTGTTTAAGGCCAGGCTGGATGGAACTCTGAGCAACCTAATCTAGTGGAAGGTGTCCCTGTCCATGGCAGGAGGGCTGGAACTGGATGATCTTTAAGGTTCCTTCCAAACCAAGCCATTCTGTGATTCTATGATCTGTACATATCTGTGCTCTTCTCTGGAGGGTGGGACCAAGTACGTATACTGGTTTTGTCAGAAATATGTTTTAGCAACTTTTTAGTTTGTTTTCTTGTTTGTGAGCTTGACATGTTCATATCGTTTTATATTTGTAGTGAGGAAACCTTGGAGTTACACTAGACTTTCTTTGAACCTGTTCTGCTATCATGAAATACGACTTTCTTCCTGCAAATGACATTTTAAAAGACTCACTTTGGAAAATACAGTGTCTATAGTAGATAGTATTTTCTGAAAACCTCTTCCTGTTGAGTGGTTGCCTTTTCAGAGAGTGTGCATCTTATTGTTATTGCTGGTCAGTTTGATTTCTGTTTTCCAGCTGCCTCTTTTCTTCTGTATCTGATGCAAAATGACTATCAAGACAGAAGGATGATGACTAAGAGGAGACTCAGGAAGGAAAGTGGTGAGGGGGGTGTGGTGTGAGTAATGTCAAATGACTAAAGCCATAAGAATTAGAGAGGGAACGTATTACAGCACTTACATCAGCCCATTACACCCCTTCCTTTTGTACCAAGTGTCCCCTAAAATAGTGGTCTTCAAATAGCCTCTCATGGGAAATTTGGTGCCTGTGGGAGCTTTGTCCAGTCCTCACAGCCCCAGGACTCCTCCACCCTCAGCTTGATGGGAAGAGCAAAAGGTCAAGGTGTCTGCAGCAAGTGGCTCACCCAGTATTATTGCCAGCAAAGTTTAGCACTTACTGTGCTGTGCCACTCCTCTGTGTTGTCAGCTTTAATGCTGCAAAATTGTGTCGTGCAAGTCTGGTATTATGTACTGAAGTAAAGTCAGTGCAGTAGATACTACAGTGAAATTCAGCCTCTGGCTCCTGGTAGAACACTGCTGCTATTTGCTTTCATGTGCTGAAGATCATCTTGTTCTCCTGTCAGTGTAATATCCAGGTGCTGTGGTATACATCTGTTGAAGTATTTGTCATTAAGGGGTTAGATTGGATGCAGTCTTACTAATGTTTTGTTGTTTGTTTTTTTCTCCACCCCTTAGCTTGGTGATCCATCTATTTTCCCTGCTGTCATTGTGGAGCACGTTCCTAGTGCAGAACTCCTACATAACTACTCTGGCTTAACCTGTGTGGATGAACCTAGTGACATGATCACTGAGAACTCTCTGGATGTTGCAGAAGAGCAAATCATAGAAGATGATGATATCACCCTCACAGGTTGGCAATAAAACCGTTTCTATGCCATGTCTTTGCACCAAGATGGCTTTGACTGATGGTGGAAGAAAGTTTAATGACAAAAAACAACAGGGAGCAAAATGAATAGTGGTATTGAATGCTGTTAATTCTGTACAAGACAGGGAAACTGACATTAATATTGTTAGCAGGTGGCTTGCAATCCCAGTGGCACAGCTGATAATGGTGAAGAGTTTCATCCATCAACAGTGATTAAGGCAGAGTCCTGCTCAGAGTACCAACAAGATTTTTCTTTGTTCTTCATAGGTTTTGTTTACTTTTACTTAATAGATGGTACATTCCTAAGTAAACATATATACTAAAAAGCTGGAATATGCAGTTTGAGTAGATGTACTGCTTTTAACTTCCTGAGTGTCTATAATTGTAAATTAAAATGTTCATGCTAGCGTGACTTACTGGTGTAAGTATATTCAGCATAGTATTAATTTTGGATCTCTAATAATAATTAACACCTACAATAATTCTGTTAGAAAAGGAAATTCTGTTAGAAAAGGTAGTCCCAAAGAAAGAACAATTCTCAAGAGGAAAGCTCAAAGATCTGTCACCTTTTTTAAAAACAACCCCTCACTGAATGCATGTATTTGAAACACTTGTGCAGGAAAAGTCTCTAAGGTGGGGTAGGTACTTTACAGAGAGAAGTCTTCTTTCAGCACTAGGCTCCACACCTGGATTGTCTCCAGGGGCAGAGACAGCTTGCTGGTTTCACTCATGCTTTTAACATTATATCCAAAGACCAGCTCTGATACAATCTTTTACTACCAAAAGCAAAACAAGAACTCAACATAACTTGACTTGAGGAACAGTTCACAGAGTAAATTGACATGAGCTGTTCTCAGTGAATGGTTTTATCTGATGAAAATGGCTCCTTTTTTTTTCATAGTGGTGAATTATCTGTGAACAGACTGTGACCATACAAATAAGTTAGGTTATTATTCAAGAAGGTTTTACATACTCAAACAGTATTTCAAATTGAGACCTCTTGCCAACTTGCTGTTCATATTAATTATTCACACTGCAACTGGCATTTCCCCAGTGTGTTACTTAAGCACCACTCAATGCATCTGTGTGAATTTCATAGCAGATCATTTTTGTGACTCCATATTCACTGTAATATATTGTGTGTGAATTTTTACTTGCATGAGTAATTGTGAAACTCCACTTTTGTGAATGCCCTTGTTAACCTTTTTTTTTTTTTGTCGTTGGTCACATGAGAAGGGTTTGCAAATTGCTGCCAGAAACTGAAAATATTTAATCCTTGTAACCGATGATGTGCAAAGGTTTGTGGGATACTTTGGAGGCAGACAAGTACGGTATTGTTCCCATCATCCATTGTAGTTCAAGAAATCTGGTTTTCTTTAAAGGCAAAGTCCTTAGAAATTGAGAGCTGCCACTTTGCAGAGATGATTGTTGTGAAGGAGATGTTAACTAATTATCTGTGTCGCAGTCTCCATCCTGTGCATGCTATCGATTTCCTTAGAAGGGAAAATGGATGAATGCAGGCTGAGCAGGGACCAACAATGTGGCCAGAAAGCTCCTGCTCAGGACAAGGCAGGCAGCACTGGTAGCTCAGCCCCTGGTCTCTGGCAGGAAGTCTCCAGCCTGACTCTAATGGGGCAGAATTTGGGGCCCAGGGGTGCGAAGGCACCCCACAGGAGGTGAGGAGAGGACATTGGGGAAGGAGGCCCCTGTTGCCTCCCTGCCCACTGTGGACAAGCATTGGCTGTGGTCACAGCTGCCCACTTGAACTGCACGACTGCTGTGTGGGAGAGACTCCAGCTCAAGCATAGCTTGCTGTAGGCTGCCTCTGAAATGGGGCTAATCATAACCGAATTTTCCCACCTACTCTATTTTCCAGCTCCTTCTTCTTTTTTCTCCGTTCTTTGAAGTTTCCTTCTTGATTTTATTCATGGGTGTGTTTGCTCTCAACAGTGAAATGTGTTGTTTTGCTCTTTGAAGTTAGTACCAGTCTTTTCAGTCACTTCCACGTTATGCCTTTGAGAGAGGATCAGACATCATAAAGACTGTACTAATTCCACATTAAAATATTTATAAGACTGAAGTGCACAACAAAACAAAACTGCAGCCACCATAATTTATGAGTAAACATTACTGAGCGATGACTGCTTAATATGAAGGATTTAGGTTTTTTAAAGTTACTAGTTTTTCAGTACTATTTTATGACTGTCGTCCACTGGGCTTCTCTTTTCTCCTAGACTAACAGAAATTAGCAATAGGCCTCATGAAACTGAAGCAATTAGTTTTTAGGGATCTATCTGCAGAATTGTGGACACTGGTAGACTTTTTCATCTGGTGAATGTTGCTTCAGCCCTTCAAAAGTACAGCTATTGCACATTGGTAAATACTTACCTGTCATATAAATTATAATCTGCAAAAAACTGTAAGACCAACATCTGTTGCACATGAAACCCTGCTGAAACATGGCCAGCAATCAGCTTTTTAGCTATGGTAATGCTCATGCTGTAATTTTTTTCTTAATGAATAGGCAGACATACCTTATCACCCTCCTCTCTAAAAACACTTTTCCTTGGAAGAACTGTGATGGCAATTTTATGGTCAGTTTGTTGCCAGTCTTACAGGATCTTAAATTATTAACTATCATGTAGTAAAGGGTGATTAACAAAATTAATTGGAGCATTTGGCTTTGAATGAAGTTTTATCTCTAACGGGAATTTTGAAATACTTTTTCTCTGAAAAATATGGGGGATAATGTTTTATGCAGAAGAGTTCTAGGCAAACTTGTCAGATGGTACAATTTGCTACACTTTGTATATCTTATTAATGTGGCTAGTTATGGATATAAGGTCCCCAGGAAGGAGGAACTAATTGGATTATGTAATTCCTGAAAATGTTTTGGGTTTTTTTTGTTTGTTTGGTTGGTTTTTTTCCTTGTTACATTTTTTCTTAACTTTGTCATTCTGGTGAGTTTAATTTATTAAGAAGAACAGTTAATCGAAGTCTGCCATTTTGTGGTTCGCCTGTTCTGGCATTGTTTTCATGGCATCAGGGAAGTGACTGCACTGAGACAGTTCGGGGGAATGAGAGAGCAGGGACAGAAGATTTGCATTTAGATGCCCTGTGCCCTAGTCTGGATAAGGGAGCATGGAAGTGTGCATTTTCATAGATTAATGGTAGTACTTTATAACCAGTTCAGAAGTTATTTTGCAACATTTTGAAGTTTTTTAGCATTTGCCTAGTACATTTTGTGGAGTGCTAGCAGTCCTGCACAAACTCAGCATCTCTGGTGGTCACTTCTGGCGCTACAAAGAAATGCAAAGGATCAGTTGGGTGGAAACTGAACTTCACAGCGTTGATCTGTGAGGATTGTGAGTTGATGAGATGCCAGTTTTAAAAAAACTGGTTTTGGTTTCAGTTACTTTGTAAAGAAATTATTCACGGCTGCCTGTAGCTCTGGCTAAAACCAGAGAGGGGTTTTTTTATATACCTCCCCAATGAGACAATTTTCTTTACAAATTGTAAAGCCTTATGTGAAAAAGAAAATGGTGATTTGCAGGTCTCCTGAAATACCTGTGTTTTTAAACTCAGTTTTCCAGTGTTAGATAACAATCAGCTTAGAGTGGATACTAAAAAGCAAGTATTTCAATTTAACAGCCAGCTATTCTGCAAAAGGGGGGGTCTCTATCCATGTCTAATGGATCTCTTTCTTCTTTTAGAAACTTTAGATTTCTTCTGACATTATTTTGAGGCTCTGCAGTCCCTGTTTTTGTCTCTAGTAAAACCAGCAGTGAATTTAAACACAGCTGTGACTAGCACAGCCTTTATCTTGGCCTGGACAAGGACTCATGTTGTCCACTCTCCAGAGCTGCCAGCCACAAAGGAAGCAATGGGAGTGGGACAGGATTGCCCAAAGTGGTGTAAAAATTTCAGAAAAGGCACATTAGACAAGAGCAGGGAAAGCAGGACTTTGAACTGAGGTGGGGAACTTTCAACGTGAGGCATAATTTCAGAGCAGAAAGCTGTGTTTGGGCAAGCCTTGTGCTAACGCTGATTCATAGGGAACCTGGATTCACAGTAACTGGGCAGAAATTGGCATGCAGAGGCTTAGGTTTGTGGCTTGCTCAGATAAACAAAAACTTGTAGAGTACCCTGGGAAAAAACTGAAGATATTTTTAGGTGTGGTTTTCCCCCATCCCTCTCTTTTTCTCCCCTTTTTCTTCTTCGCTTTTCCTTTTTTCTTACCCATTTTTTCTTCCCTGCCTCTTTTTTCCTGCTTTCTTTTTTTTCCTTTCCTCATTTTTTTCAGCTCTGACTTTGGCAAAATGTAACAAATAAGCCATTTAATTCCAGTTCTTTCTAAATCTGGGACTCTATCATATCAGCCAGGGATTGGAATACCATTCTGCAACATTACAGAAAAGCTATAATTAGAGACACCAATTTGCCTTTGGTGGTTGAGTTGGTTATCTCTGAGCACTGTCTCATGTTGAGGGATGCGAATGAGCATCTTGCTGTTAGAAGGACAAAGAAGTGGTCCTCCACTTTTTCTGTGAGGTGCCCCACACCTTGTTTGTATTAGCTCTTGAGTTCTTGTAATTTGACTTGTTAACCCAGCAACACTCCCAAACCTTTTCAGACATTTTATAGATCTCAGTTGCCTCACTGTGTGATAAAAAAAGCATGAAGCCTGGCATGTGTTAAGTGACAGAAGTTTGGATCACGAACCAGGGACAGAGGTGGGAGGAAGAACTACAACCCTTGGTTTTTTCAGCAACAGGGAAGTATTAACTTGTCTTAAACCACTTTGTGAAATCATCATCTCAAAAGAGGCTTGAAGGGTGTTAGCAAGAGCATTGGAGAGGTCAAGAAACTTAATTTTGCCATTCTGTGGATAGAAAGACAGTGCTGCTACTTGTAGAGGAATACACTTGGTCCACGTAGCTCTGCTCACAAGCTGGAGAGAAATACATATTGAGCTCTGGGTGGGAGCTGTGAGCTGCCAACCTTTGGAATAATAAAAGGCACGAGGGTGGCACCTGGGCCAGGCAGGCAATGAACAGTGAGAGACAAATTACGAGCTGGAAATTGCTGATCTTTTGGATAAGAAAGGAGAACAGAACAGGTGACAGCAGTGGCATCAAGGTGGATGGACACAAAGAGGAAGAAGGAGATTTGCCTGTGCGTGGATCATGAGGCTGTTAAAGTTCAGGGGTTCCTTGGTTGGGGCCCTCCTTGGGGGCAGCAGCTTGGGCTGTTCCTGCGTTACTGCACCTTGAACAAATGGCTGTATGGAAGGAGACATCTGAGACTCTGCAATGGGAAACCTGGGGTTGAGCTGGTGAGGGAGTCTGGTCTGTGTGAGTGGGGTGTGTGGGGAGCCAAGGGGGACCTTTTGGTCACTGGAGCCTCCTGCTGCAAAGGGGCTTTGGTCCCAGCAGTGACAGTCTCTGGCCTTGGGATGTGATTGCCAGGGAGTCTTATGAGTGGTCAGACTGGGCAGTTTCCTTAGCATGCTTATATATTTTGTGAGCATCAAATTACATTAATTTCTATGTTTACATTATTTATATGCCTATTGTAAGTTCTTTTCATTAGTCTTGGATAGTGATGGTAAACTTCTAGCCACATGGTGTAGCAGAGATGTAAAACTGGCAGCCTCTGCCTCACCTGCTATTATTCAGAGTGAAGAATCCGCCAGCAAGTGGATTTGGTCCTCCTGCAGCTCTCTGTGGAGAAAGCAGACAGCAGCAGCTCTCTTGTCCCTGCCTTCAGCACTGAGAACCTGGGAGTACCACTGCTGGCTTTTAAATTGTTTGTGGCAATGTAAGCCAGCAACACTGCATGACTTTGGCTGAGCTGGGTTGCGGCAGGCTAACCTTCCTGTCCATTCAAACAATATCAGAACTGACAACAGCTGCTTTGGCAGTGCTGTGTGCATATATTTATATGATATGACATACTCCTTGAGGTCTTGGTAACGCTGGTAGATGATAGGGAAAGTTCCCATCCAGATAAAACTTAGAACCAGAAGCGATCAAGTCATCAGCACCAGTCCAAGTGTGAGCATGGCCACAGACTGAATGGGCTGTGCATGTTCTGTCTCCTGCTGAGATGGCCAGGCATTCCCTAGGGATGCTGTGTGGCTCTTGGGGCTGAGATGCTCTGGGTCTGGGCTCTTGAGCCTCTCATCTGCCTGACAAAATTGTCAGTGACTTCTCTGCTGTCTTGCTCCAAGGCTTCTGAGGTCAGGACCTTAGTCCATATTCACTTCCTTATCACACTGTCCTCCACTGTGTTTCTCATTTCTTAAGACTGTTTGGAGACATCAGCCAGAAAGTGCAGATGCTTAACTGTCTGAATGTCTTTGCATTATATAGGGTGGAGGTGGTCCTGTAGAAAATAGGACTACTTTATTCAGTCTTAGCCTGAGCTTCTTACGTTTGTGGCATTGTGGGGCTAAGGTCAGGAAAAAATCCTGAACGTGGGGAAGCTTCTGTAAATCACTGCTGGGTGGAGGAGGTAGGACTGATGCATGGATGTCCGCATTCATCTTTGCCCTCTCGGAAAGATACAGTTGCTGAAGCTGTAAATATTTGGGATGAAACCAGGCTTTTTTGTTTGGTGTGTTTTTAATTACGTAATTGCTTAGTGCTAATTGAACTGGGTGCTTTGTTGTTGCTGTGATGTTTTTAAGGTTGAAGTATAGAAATTCTGACATAAACTTCTTGCTTTTGTGCACAGAAATATTCCAAGCTCATTGCATTGTGTTTTAACACGTTTCCTTGCTCTGTCAGTCAGTCTGGGTTTCGGGGGTTTTTTTTTGGTTTGGATTTTTTGTTTTGTTTTGTTTTTTAATTTGACTGCCTCACCCAAAATTCCTGAAAGCTTAACAGGGAGAGGGAGTGTGAAGCCTGTGAAAGTAACTGAGGTTTCTCAGTATCCTAAGCAAGGGAATACTAATGCTGCCCTTTTTTTCACTTTGATAGATGCAAGTGAATTCCCCAAAGTTGCATCAAATTAATGTCAAAGGATAAGGAAGCCCAGGCCAAGCGTTTCCATTCAACAAACAGTAATTTCTAAAAGAATGTGTTAAGCAGTTTTAAATAGTTATGGTACCAAGAACTGCCATCTATGTAATTTTTCATGCTACAGTTATTTTGAAAAAAATCATCTGGTAAAGTACTCTTCCAGTTAAACCAGTATTATCTTCTTGGAATAGCTGTTATTTTGCAAAATGATATTTTATTGGATTTTTTTTGTTGTGTACACTCGGATGACCTTAACGTGTACCTTAAGCATTATAATTAGTGCTCAGGAGCTTTAGGTTTATCTAATGGCTGCCCTCATGAGATTGATGAGGAATTGTCTAGAAGGCAAATTTTTGGAAACGTTTTCTAGCCTTCCATATTGCTTTTCATGTTTGCTTTCCAGTGTGTTCTTGGAGCCTGCACTCTCAGATTGCAATTCTGTAATTTGCATGAATTTGAGTAGTTTAGGATTCAGTTATACCTTTACATCACATGTTCTCTAACAGAACTTGTGGAATATTTTCTTGTCTCTCCTCCAGACTAAATGAGTGGATAATTTTGGTGAGCATCTCTTTTTTAGAGAATTCCCATTTGTTCGTAGAGCCACAGAATTGTTATGGTTGGAAAAGACCTTTCAGATCATCAAGTGCTACTGTCAACCCAGAATCGCCATCATGTTCACCATTAAATCATGTCCTCATGTGTCATATTCACATATTTTTCTGTGGATAACACATCAGACCACCATAAGAAGTTAGCAATATTGCATTTTTAAATAATATTCTCTGGAATATTGCTTGTGGTAGTGATATTTCTTAGATTCATGGATGTTGTGTCTTACTGAGAGGGGTTAGAAAGATGAGGCAGAAACAAAGGGTTTGTGTTGAGTTTGTTTTGGGGTTTTTTATACATCCAATCTGAAAAATGTGCTGCACTAAATAAATTATTGCAGTGTGCATTTTCTCCCCAGCTAATCTGTTACTACTCATCTAGTAGAAGACCATGTTTATCACCTTTCCTTTTTTTTTTCCCCCTGGAAATGAAATAGGAATAAATATAATGTTAAGCTTTAAGTGTAGTTTGTAGCTTCTTAAATTTTATTTTCTCCCTTGCTTTTAGTTGAAGCATCTTGTCATAATGGAGATGAAACAATGGAAACAATTGAGGCTGCTGAAGCACTTCTCAATATGGACTCCCCTGATCCTATGTTGGATGAAAAAAGAATGAGTAAGTTTTTTATGAAAGAAAATCCAATCTATATTTGCCATGTTTATTTGTGAAAGGAGGAGGAATTCACTGCAGCATAGGTCCATGGAATTGGTAAGATTTTGTATGACTTCGATATAGTCTTTATGCGCATAGTTTGGATATCAGAAATCCAGTGTTGTATGCAATAAAGGATTTCATTGTTGTGCTGGAGTTGAACAGGAAAGGGTCAAAAATTACAGAGGGAAGGTGTGAATGAAGTTTGATGGTTTAGATTGCAGTGTTTTGTTTGGTAGATGTTTATGTTGTCAGGATAAAAGAATATACACTTGCATTTGAAGATTTCCTTGAATATGAATGTGTGATCACCAGATAATTGTGCTTTTTGTAGGGTGGTTTCTGTCCTTAAATTGTTCTATTTTAGTAGTGCTTCTGCTTGTGTTAGATGTTGTCAGCACTTATATTGAATTATGAACTAGTCTTCTCTCACTTGAAGGACTTAAGTGTCATAGTTTTGTTTTATTCTGTGTTTGAATTTTTGCTCTAAACCCAGCTTTTTGAAGTCCTCATGGCTGTGTGAAAATACTCCTTTTGTCCCTTTCCCGTAAGCAGCTATGTTTGGTGCAACCGAAGAGGAAGAAATGGTGCCTCCTATCACACACGTGTCAGTCACGCTCGATGGGATCCCTGAGGTGGTGGAAGTTCACCAAGCCCCAGACCCTTATGCTGAATCACCAGAGACTCCAGAATTTGAACAACCAAAGAAGAAAAAAGGTAAGATGTTGCTGGGGAACAGCAGCGTGGAGCAGGAGAGTAGTGGGTAGCACGGTTGCTTCCCTGTGGGTGTCTGGAAACATTCTGGGTGTCAGGCCAAAATAACTGAGTGGGCTCAGCCAGAAATGTGAGGAAAGCATTTTCTTCCTGAGTAGTGTGAGCACGTGTACTGGCGCTTAGACTAATGATGTTTAGTCTAAGAGGTAGCAATGATAACTTATCCTACAGGACACAGGATTCTCTGCTTGTTCCTATTTATAGTTTCTTCTTCAGAGCATAATTGCAATACAAGCCATAGAACTTTTGCTGCTGTGAATTGTGAAATACTTTCATTAGCTCTTATGTAGCTTCAATTTGATCAGATACTTGATTGGTTCAGAATATGGGATGAGAATGGGGAGGGTTGTTAGCTTTTCTTAAATATTACTAGTTGTTGGTTTTTTTTAATTAATAATAGCTACATGCTATAGTAAGTGTTAGTCCCATTTGTAATAGATTACATTTCCATAGTGTAGTGATATTCCATTGCAGTCGGTGCTGTGCCAGAGAGTAATGAAGTGGTGTTAGCCAGACATTCTGCTCCTATTTTCCCATCCTGCTTCAGTGTGGACCCCTTTAGAGGCTCTGAAGCTGGTGTCTGCTGGAAAAGAGAATCATGCTATACACAGATATTAGGTGTTCTTGCAACAAATTAATATAAAAAGAAAAATAAACTAATAAACTAATTATGTTTCTGGAGCTAATCCTAGGGCTCATCCTAGAGCATGAGGACTTTAACACGTTCCACTGTGTAATAACGTTTTACAACAGGGCTTCTGCTACCCAGCCATACCCCTGCGGAACAGGAGTGCATTTTTGCTGCTACTTTTGTGCTAATTCCAAATGTTGGGAATTGTTATGTGTGAGAGAGAACTTACGGGCCTGTGAAGATCTTGGGGAAGCCTCCTGAGCCCCGTGTGTGTCACAAGGTCTCATAAGGACGGGGTGTAGGTCAGGAAGTCTCTGATTCGCCTAAGAAAGCTGAACTGAAACTGCTGCGGGGGAGAGCTTTACCAGCAGCTGCCCCGAAAGTGCTGCTGGGGAAGCTGCTGTGCTGTGCACACTACTGTGAGATAGCCAACTGCAAGAGGATTTTAAACTGGGGTTTTTTGTTTGTTCTTTTCTTTCCTTCTTCTTTCTCAATGTTGACTGCTGTGTGGGTCAAAACAAGGAGCTGCTGTCTGCCAGACATTTAACCTCTTTGGTTTGATGCTTTCATAGTCTTTCGTGTTGTGCTTCTGCTTACTCCCACTCCTTCCTCCTCGCTAGCTGTAGGTTAGAAAACCAGTTGCTTCACAGAAAATGTGTGTTTTTGTTTTAGAAAAAAAATATACTAGAAAAGATGCATCAGCTTAGTGTTTCATTAAGCACTAATTTTCCGTGAACTTGAGACTTTGTGAGGTGGATGATATAGTCTGAGTGGTGTACAAGTGTTATTTCAAAATGTCTGGGGATTTGTAATGTATTGTGTACAAGAATTGCTGCAAAATGTTATTGAATTTGCAGTGCTCTTTAGGATAATGTGCAGTGTGTGGGTGGGAGTCTTTTGAGGTTTTGTTTGTTTCTAGGGTTTTAGGTTTTTTTTAAGTACAGTCTGTTTCCCTTCCTTAGGTCAGTTTTGAGGCATGGCAAAGGGTGGTGATCATTTTGCCCCATCCATATCACGCATGATTTTATAGGGTTTTAATAATTTTTATAGACTTCTTTTATAGACCTCTAACATATATAAACTATTAGCTAAACTTTGAGGGTGCATAGTGCAGAGCACTGCCAGTCCCTGGGCCAGAATGGCACTGCCAAGTAGAGCTCCTTCAGGAGAATGTTCACCAGAAGCAATGTGGTGATTTCACTTCCTTTCCTTTTGGCCTTATTGCTGCATCAGGAGAGCTGTATGCACCCATCTGCTCAGCTCCAAACCCGTGCTCAGCATGATGTTTTTATTCATGAATGTCTGAGCATTAGCTGCCCAGCTATGGATCAGAAAGACAGGAAAAACAAAGGGATGTCAGAAAAAGAGACTTGGAAATTTGCTATATTAATACCTTCAGTTTGTGTTTGCTATGGAAGGTATCTGGCAGCAGGTGGTCACATAAGTTATATATGTTAAATTTTATATATATACCATTTATTTTGTTTGTACATGTATTATTTTTTTAACAAAGCTCACTGAAAATAGTGCAGGAAAATAGATTTTATGTTTTCTGATGTGGTGTAAAAAATATTTAGTCAGGATGAACATCTCACTGCCTAATATCACCTCAATTTGTTGCGTGCGTTTCTAACCTGAAGTGTTTTACAGCCATGGAAATTGGAAAGTGAAAATACCAATTATAAATTCAATTAGCTATCCAAAATTATGGTAGCACCACCTAATGCTTAGCTCTTGCACATTTTTTATCCTTCCTCTTTGTAAAATTCTCTACTAAAAAGGAATTTAATGGTGTAATCTGAAAAATAACAAATTCATGCTCTGTTGAAGCAAAGGAGGAAGTGTGCTAGTGCTAAATGTGCTTTTAAAAATACTTTCTTTTAAACAAAGGAAACATATCTGGTGCGTCTCTGTTAACTGTTTTTTTGATGGTATCAATCAGCACATGGAGATTATAGCTCACAGTGTAGTCTAAAATTATCCTCTTAAGCATCTCTAGCCCAGATATTGCAGCACTAACAGCAATACATTTCTGTAAACAAGTTCCACATTCTTCACTGGTTTCTAATTTTGGATGGGCTTCTGGTAGAGTCCTGAAGTAGTCTAGGCTGAAGAAAGAGAGCCTAGAATTGCTCTTGCAGTAGTATTCACATTTAGTAGCCTAGGTTATCTCTAATCAGAAGTGCATAAATTATATGGGATCAGTACTTAAGTTTCCTGAAGCTGACCAGGAATAGTTCAGTCATGGCGTAATTGAGCTCTCATCCATTTTATTTTCTTTTAAGAACTGAACTCATTTAGACGTAATGTCTAATTTAGTGACATCAAAATAACACTCCCTACTCCTTAATGGCTACATTTACACCTGTGCAAGAGGGGAAACAAGACAACAGAGTCTTCCCACAGCTCAAACAGGGGAGAGCACTTAGCCAAAGTTATCCTGAGGGACTTCATGTGCATTAGAAGCTCATCCATGCAAGAGTGACTTCATCTAGGACATTTTAGGTAGAACAGACATTTCTGCATCCTACAATGGTGAGTGGAGAAAAGCTGCTAAAAATGTACTCCAGTAATTCTGTCTTTTTCCTTTCATATCATGACAGATGAAAAAAAACAATGTTGTAGGATTTCGTTCTCCCAACTTCTTTCAAATGAAGGAAGACATTACTGGCCAAAACAGTGGGTGTCATTTGTGTCCCATCCTCAGTCATGAATCCTGTGTAAATGCAAGCAAGAAAATTAGAGAGCTCCAGGTATTAGTTTACTCACTATAGCTCTCTCAACGAGCCATCCCTCCTCCCCCATGCCCTGTCAAAAAAAGAGAAAGGTACAAAGATGGATTTTGTCCAAAGATGGACAAGACTGCTAATATCAAAAATTGAATGCTTAAGCCAAAGTTTCTTATAACTTCTCTGTAGATACCTGGAAGTTTAGAATGAGGGGAATAGTGCAGGCTGGCACTTTTTTTTTCCAGAGCTTGTGAAAAATCCTCTCTCACTCTGCGGCAGAGCTGTTTCCTTAGAAAAACAGCCCCTCAAAACAAAACCAAAACTGGAAAGTTAGATTATATGGTATTGCACAGACCTTTTGGTCTTGCCTCTTTAGAACATCAACTCTTTTGAAATGAAATAAATAGAAAAATAAATTCCTTTAGCTTTTTAACTATGACCGTATTCTATTTGAACTGGAAATATGTTTCCCTGAGTCTTGTGTCTGCTTAGTCTATTCTGCCTCTCAAAAAATCATAAGTAATAATATAGGTAATGTCAGTGTAGTAAGGGGTCACTGCAAAACCTGGTAGGATAAATTGTTATTTCATAAGAAAGTTCTGAAGGTTTCAGATTAGTTATATCACCTGTAAAAGCTGCTGTTGTAGGGAATGAGAACTAATAAAAGAATAGGTTCTTGGTTTTATATTGCTAAACACTTCAGCATGACTTTTTTATCCCCTTATGTGTTGGTAGTTGATTTCTCAACATTTTCAAATGAATGCTCTTCATTTTTGTAATCAGTTTTAAGTAACTTCTTCCTTTCAGTCTTCCACACCAGAGAGAGCCACCATGCTTACCACTTTAAAACTGGTATTTTTTCAGAGCCTGTTACTTGTTCTTCTCTTCATAAACAAGTGACTTCCCTTTACCTCCAGCCATTGTAAAAATTATATAAAAGACAATAGGATTTAAAAAATGTTTGTTTCAAATGACAGCTTAGTTTGCTGCTGTCATTGTAGACTTGCAATTGATTAAACAAGCAGACAAGTTTATTTTGTCCCTAACTTCCATTTTGGCAATGAGTGAACCTGATAGTGCTCTGAATTTTATCTAGCTTTTTCTGTTTAAACCATTGCACATAGTTAATAGGTTATTTTTCTCATCTTGTCTGTTTTAAGTGCTCTTAAGAGTACCTAAATAGCCACAGAAATTTCCAATGTACATGGACTTTGGGAAAGTGTGTAGTGTGGTCTTTTAGAGCATAGGACATCAATCCTGCCATAGAAAAAGAAGTTTGGCATTGAACTGAGTTCCTGACTTACTAGAAATTTAATCTTTTTTGAATTGGAGAAACAAATCTCTTCCCTTTTTAGGTCATTTTCTTTTTAATTTAATTTTTTTTTTAAGCTGCAGTTGACTTACTAGTGGTTTATTTCAGGGAAGAAACCGAAACCATCTCGTTCTGAGTCCCCTACTACAACTCCAAACATATCTGTGAAAAAGAAAAACAAAGATGGAAAGGGTAAGTCAAAGAGTTGTCCCCAAAGTTTTCAGAAGGCCATTGTTTCTGAGTGAACCATAAAAAGAAAAAATTCAGTTCATCACCAATTCACTTGTGATGTAAACCTGTCTTACATTTAGAGGTGGTTAACATCTCAAGGCAAGGAAAAGATGAGCACATGAGTTTACCTTGTGAAATATTGCATTCCTTGGGAGAATAATGTATTTGTCACTTTAGTTGCAAGTGTTCTTGGAAACTCTTCAATGTCCTTGTAGAGTCTGCTATGTTTTGAGTGAAATCTTGGGGAGTGCTTTGCATTGTATTAATGTTTCTTAGGCTGTGGTTATTTTGACAGATGATCTTGAAAATGTGTTCCATCTGTGTATGTGTAATTCTACATGAGGCTAACCAAGGCTGCCAGTTGGAAGCAGGAAGTATCAAGCCCTGAAGTTTGAAAAAAAGTTATAGCACAGCTTGAAGACTTGGGCAGAAAACTTGGGGGTTGATACTTCTTTCATTCCTCCTCTGTTTCAAAGGTAGAAATAAAAATAAATGCCACATAACTCATACAATAAATCATTTTCCTCAGCCTGAATTGTTCAGTAGTGCCTGTAAGTTTTGTCAACAGCTGGTTTGCTTTGCTGTGGGGTCCAACACCTGCAGCTGTGCCCAGGCTGGTGTTTGAAGGAAAGACTGATCCCTGGCCCCAGCGAGTTGTGCAGTGCTCAGTGGGAGCTGGGAATGAGCCTCTCCTGTGTCACAAGAGCCTGCTGGTACACATGGGGACACATGTGCTTGCATGTGTGCAGTACTTGCCAGGACAGCAGCCCAGCGAATCCTGGGCACTGGTGGCTTAAGAATGTTGCACTCTTGATGTCAGAAAAATCTCTGCTTAGACAAATGAGTATGTCAGGCTTTTTTCTTTGGAAGAAGCATTTTCTGCAATAACAGGAAGAAAAACCTGTTGGCAAGCAGTAAATATTTAACATGTTAATGCCATCAGTTTTAAGCCTTGTTAACTTCTTCTTTTAATCAAAACCCGATTTTTAAGTAAAAATGAAAGGAATATCAGAGAAACGTCCAAGTGATGCTCAAATGAAATGATAGAAAATATGGAAGCAGCTAGCCACAAAATTAAAAGATGGAAGAGTCTAATGTTTCTGTTGATGATAGCAAGGATATTCCATAATTCACATTTGTCCATTGTTACAAAATTGCTAATTCTGACTGGAATAAAAAGGAGTGTGTTGCCTGAAACCACTGCTTGTTATGAAAACAATTTGTTTGGCATTTTTAGGAACATAGAGTTGAAGTGAAAACCATAGAAATGCAACCAGCCATGGCAGGGAAGCAGCTAGAAAATCACGAGAACTGCCTGTCAGTTCCCTAAGGGGAACTTGTATGCTAAAATAAAAAGCTCTCTCAACATTGCATGATGCAATGTAGAGAGAAAACTGAGTTTTCCACATATTTCTTCTGCTGAGACTCAGAGGAGGTTAAATATCCTGCCTGTAAGTAAAGCAAACATGTTTTTTGCAGCCAGTCCTCTCCACAATGATTTTTAGTGTCAAAGCAGTGACAAATTTTCAGGTTGCCTTGATGCATCTGATGATCTTTTGTCTAGACTGCAACAAAAGCACCCTGGATTAGGTGGCAGATGGCTGGGAATGCTCTCACTCCTGTCTGACATTGTGTCTTGTCTAAGCAGTCTTAGCCTTTGCCTTTGGGGTATCTGAAGGCCAAGAGGCTGTTTTATGTAAGCTGAGAGACATTTGTTGCAAAGGCAGTGTTTTTTCTCTACGAATGCTCATTTTTCAAGCTTCCACCTGCTGAAGGAACTGCTAACATTTTCATATTGCCAATGCTGATGACTTTGATGAATATTTGTCAAATATAGTTTATAATATTGTATCATGGGAATTTCAATTTTTAAGAGATCCCTTATTGAAAAAAGTTTAGACTGGTGGTCATTTTGGTTGAAAAAAATCTGCTGGACTAAATTGAAGCTATGAAAAGGGATCATGTCACCTTCTGATCTGCTGGGCATAATTTTTTGTGAAACTTCAGCACATGCTATCCTTGCTGTGTTTTTGCACAGCTACTTGTGGGAGGTGATACAAGAAGTTTTTTCTTGCTTTCTCAGACTAACAGCTAAGAAGCTTATGTGCAGCTTCAGATTCCCAAAAGAACATCAAACACCAAAAGCCTTAAAAAAAAGCAGGGAAAAGGGTCTCATTAGTTATATGAGTTTAGACTCCTTAAATGTGGTTTTGGAAAAAATATGCAAATTTTATACTAGTCTTAAGTATTCACAATCTGTGATTTTAATATTCTTTCTTTATATGTGGTAAACACTGAACAGATGTGATGGATTTCCATATATAAGTGTTTGTGCTCGCTTGTTTGTAAAATGAAATTTGAATGTTGTCTACCAGCAAGCATAGGCACTCAGTGGATTAAAAAAATTACCTTTTTCTGTACTTTGTTGTTGAAGGTTTGCCTACCTCAGCTCATATCACTGATTGCCCCACATAAATCTCATTGTGAAAGGCAAGGATTTTGTTTAGCCTTTTAAAGGATTATAACACTCACCTCCATTCAGCAAAGCATTTAAGCAGCAGCTTAATTTCCAGCATTTTTAGGGGATAGAACTGAACATGTCCTATTCAAGGTAAAGCAATAGGGACTGCTTCTGTAACTGGATTAGGCAGATAGGTGACTAATGCTGTCTAATGTTGGTGGTGGGAACAGGACGGCTGTAGGTTGACTGGTGTCTGGCTGTAAGTTACAGAGCGGCTGGGGTGTTTTACACCTAGATTATAGTAACTCACAAGGATCTCTTCCAATGCCCTTCTTAATTTTAAGATTATTTGCATAATTAATAAAATATGGCCAGCTAACTTTTTTTTTTGTCTGAAATACGTTTATTCTAGGAAATACAATTTACCTCTGGGAGTTCTTACTAGCACTGCTTCAGGACAAAGCTACATGTCCTAAATATATCAAATGGACTCAAAGAGAGAAGGGCATTTTCAAACTGGTAGATTCCAAGGCTGTGTCCAGGTTGTGGGGAAAACACAAAAACAAACCTGACATGAATTATGAAACAATGGGCAGAGCTCTCAGGTATGTGCCTTTTTAATCAAACACTGTTTTTATTGCCTTATTGTTTGTATGCATTAAAGGCCTCATCTAATTCGTATAACAACAGAAAAATTCAGTGTTCTATTAGTTTGGGAAATGAAAAAATTATTTCAGCAAAATAAATAAGCTAACTAGAAGTAATCCTCGCTAACCTCAAGTCCAAGTCTGTCACCTTCAGTTTCAATAGACATTTTTCAGTGCTGCTGCAAAAGCTGCATCTTCACAGTCAGACACAGACAAAGAAGAGACTGAAGATTTCAAGCAGGGCAAACCTTTTAAATAAAATTTGAAACTCTTTTCAGAAAAAAAATTACCTTCCTGTGTATTCGTTAAATTATTTTGACATGTTGCACATGATTCTGTCTCCAATGGAAAATACAGTTTTAGAATTCAGTTCTGGTTTCAATTCTTTGAACTTGTGTTTATGGACACTTTTAAAACATAGAATCGTGTGCCACTGCCTATCAGGCCGGGAGTTTTCTCATACATAAAAATCTGTGCAAAATAAGTAGACATCCATGAAACTTCAGTCCTCTCAGTTGATTGATAGTTGCCCAATTATCAGTATGAGCAATATGCATTTATTTTCATTTCCCCTCACCTTGGTGTGTGTGTAATTTCAAGTTGTCATAATAATTTGTAAATATAACAGAGATAGTGCCCTCCTGTCCTGTTCCCTTTGCTTTGTAGTAGCTAAAATGTCTGCCTGTGCTCACTGGAAATATACATGAATTCAGATAACTGAAAGAGCTGTATGAGTCAAAAGGAGAATTGAAAGTTTCATGCAACTTTTTACAAAGTGTGAGTTGATAGCAGAGCTGCCAAGTCATGGAGTTCTTCTCTTTCTCCTCAGAGTTATCTAAGGTTGGAGTTAAAAGGTGGCATGAAATACCAATAAAAAAAAGTTGTTTGATGAAAAAAGTACACTATTAAATTGGCTACTTTTTTATAATGAAGAAACTAGACACTTAAAAATTTGTTTACTTGCTGCTGCTGTATTTTCTTGGAGTTTTGTTGCTTTGTTTTGTTTTTTGCAAAAAACCTGTGTAACTTGATGTGTGTGTGCTTTGAACAGATACTATTACCAAAGAGGAATCCTCGCTAAAGTAGAAGGTCAGCGCCTGGTCTATCAATTTAAAGAGATGCCAAAAGATCTCATCTATATTGATGATGAAGATGCGAGCCCTAGCACCGAATCATCAGATTCAACTCTGCTCTCGCCTGCTGTGGCCAATAGAAACCAATCAGGCAGAACTAGAGCATCTGCAAATGCAGGAACAAAGGGAGGATCAACCACAGTGGTAAAAACAGGAAACTCAAAGCCTGCTAAGCTGAAGGAGCATGTAGAAGTTGTACAGCAGCAGACACCTGGCTTGACTTCAGAAGTTTTGAGGACAATGCAATCTCCACAGCCAGTACAACCCGCTCAGCTTTTTCGGACAGTTCACGTAATGCAGCCATTGCAGCCCCTCACAGAAGGACATGCAGCTGTAACCAGTAATGTTCCAGAAGAATCGTTAAATTCCTCAGTTCAGAATATAAGGTAAGAAAATGTACAGAAAATACATATTTGAATAATAATAAAGTCACTGGGTGACGGCTAGATAGACTAGATTCTTTGGTTTGCTTCCAACAAATGCTAGTCTCAAAGTTTGGTTGAAGTGAAATGATGTCTTTGTAGCTCATCCTAGGAATTTAGAGTTACTACAGCATAATGTGATGTACACAGAGAACTGCGCTGCCTATGGTGGAGGAAAGCTCATCTTTTCCATGGTGTTAGGCCTCATGCATACCCTTTACAACAGAAAAATACACAACTTCTCTTTAAAATTGGCATTGTCAGTTCTGTCCCACAGCAGAAGCTGTGTTTTCATGTCTGCTTTTACACCATTTGGAGTCTTTGCTTTTGAATTATACATAGTGAGTTTGCATGATACCTTCAGAATTATTTTCCTTCTTGCTTCTTAATTTTTCTTTGGAAGAATTTTTTTGTCATCTTTTTAATCCTTTGTATTTTCCCCAATTACCAGGGAATGCTCCATATTACCTGCTCTAGCATTTTGCTGCTGTTACAAGAACAAGTTCTTTTGATTTTAGGAAACAATTAACAGAATAATCCTTTGGGAGCTGTGTATTTGCAGACTTTTTGGGGAGATAGTCACGCTTCCATGCTTAATTTTTGAGTCAGCTGACTAACACTACACAGCAGTTAAGCACCATGACTCTTTTGTACCTACCCCTTAGTAGCAGGATTTGCTTCTAAAAATGGACAAGGGCAGTATAGTGAAAAGAAGGCAGTACAGACATAGTTGAGGCTGTAAGTCAGGAGAATAACACTACTAAACACGAATAGAGGGAAAGTTCAGCAATTTGCAGAGTTAAATAGCTCTGCGCTAGACCTATACTAGATTATGTATCACAAACAGTAGCAGTAGTGTAGGTGGTATAAAGAATGGAAACAATAAACAGAAGTATCCAAAAGACTTAAGGCAGGCAACAAGTCCAGCTTAACATTTGGAAAACTCTTCAGTGACATGACGGCATCCAGTTACTGCATTACACTATTTCACAGTCAGACCTTGGGTAATAAGCTAAGGGGGAAAATGTAGAGATTAGAAATGTGTGAAGTTCAAATGAAATAGAAGCCTTAAATCCTTAGAGCTCTTTATTACATTGGTTCACATCCATTGTTTTTAACTAGAGCATTATTCCACGAAGTCTCTAATTGCAGTTCACCAAGATGACAAAGTGTCTTAAATGAAGGAGAAAAAAAGGAAGCATCAAATCTTTTCAGAATGGTATAGAAGTACTGCTGATTAAGAAAGTTTATACTAAGGGGTCTGAGCAGTTAAGTAAAAGTAAAACCCATAATCCAGACGTCTTTGGTTTGCTTTTAACCACGATAGAAGCTGCAAAATAGGTGCTGATGAGTGCTGTGCAATAGTCACTACCCATTTCAAGCTCTCAAAATACAATTTATGACAGATAAATTTCTGTTCAGCTTCAAAGGGTAAGCTTCAAATAGTTGGTTGAGATAGAATGACACACTGAACATTTTTTGGAGCACATGTTTTAGGTCTTGTTTTATAATAAGGCTGAAACAAAAGTTTGTTTGTTCAGACAGCTGTAAATCTTTAGCAGATGAATGTGTTTGTGTACACATTCTGAACTGCTAGAGTAGCGCTTCTGTAAGGGTGGAAATGAATGGTCTGCATGATTTTAAAATGTACAGAATGTATGACTGCCATTGTAGGCTAAGAGTTGACAAACCTTGTGATGTATGCATACACTCTGTGGTATAGTGGTTGGAGTCACTTTATAGTATGGGAAGCATGAGGACAAATAGCAACTTTGGTTGCCAATTGTGTTCAGTCTTTGGGGCATGTAAATAGCCAGGGTCATTTGGACAAAACAGCAACCAGGGTCTGGTAATAATTCTCAAAAGGTTTTCTGATGCATACTGGTTCGTGGTTGGGCTCTGCCTTGAAGCATGAGCATCTTGAACCCATATAATTTGTCTTATGCAATTTAGCTTCTAAAGTTTTATTCATGTAAATGTTCACTCCTCTTCTTCTTCATGGAAATAAATGTTTTTCCCTCTGCAGCAATTTTCTTCTGTTGTGTTGTGAGAAGAAAAAAAAATAGAGAAAATATTGTACGTTTTTGAGGTCAAAACAATTAGTTTATTACACTTAGCCACAGCCTTCAGAGAGTGTCTGAACGTGCATCTTCTCTGCTAAGGGATTTGGTAAAAGAATCATATTTGAATATTGTTGTGAAGTGCTTGTGTCACCATCCCTGACCTGCCCTAGACAGCACTGCATGCTACAGACCACTCCCAGAGCATCACTGGGACTGTTGCAGCCCAAGGCCCAAGTTCCCCAAGGCCTCTTGGCATTTCTCAAAGGAATGGGCATGCCAGTGTAAATCTGTGTTGGCTCTTGATATGAGACAGGCAGTGACTTCATTTATAGCTGCACAAAGCTTGTATCTTACTCTGAAGTGGAAAGGTCTTGGCTTTTGGATGGCTTTTGATGTGCTTTTTGGACAAATTCTGGTGTTGCTCTATGAAAGGGAGACAAGGAGAAGTGTTACAAAAGATAAATGCCACTTCTTCAGCCCCAGTGCTTAAACAGAAAGGCTGTGATGTGTTAACTGAAGCTTGGGAAACAGGGCAGGAGCAGGGTCAGGTCAAGCAAAGTGGGTTTTGCTGACTGAGGAAAACATCTAGTATCTCCAGTGGGAATATTTGGAATTGTAAATGCACTGCTGTTCTGCAGATCTAACTGTTGTGGCTTGGTGGATGCAGCCACTGTTGCTACAGTCTCCAGTCGTGTAACTGGGAGCTGAGTTTGGCACCACATGTTTCCACTGATAAGACAAAACCAAAAATGCCTCTCTGAATGAGCATTTTATTGCTTATTTTTTCCAATGAGTCAGCTTTTATAAGGAAGAAGAAGTTTCTTTGAATTTAGCACTTGTAAAATTATTCTGCTTAAACCAGAATAACTGACACAGGTTAACCAGAATACATGGATTATTGGAGTAATTTTGCTTCACCTTGGAATTAGGAGGCACTGGCCTGGGATTCAGCTTTATGTTCATTGGGTCATTCTGAACATTAAAGGGCATCCTTTCTGTTGCTCCAGAAAGTGCACCTCTCCTGTAAGGCTAACCTGGTCTAGGGCATCCTACAGGGCTGGAAGGTGCATTTATTTGGATAATAAAATTTCTCCCTTTAAATTATGAGGACTGCAGATAAAGAGAGATACATTTTCATTTACCTTTAATCTAGAGTAGTAGTGATTTAAGATTGAGTGAAAAGAGATTCTTGTGTTACCTACAGTTCAGAGAATATCATATAGGAAGTGATTTTAAGTTATATGTCTGTCTCTGATAAAGACTGTATGGCACATGGCTGAATCTTCTAGCTGGCAGCTCTGTATACCAAGAAACTTGCAATTAGCTGACTGCTGACAGATCCTGTGCAATGCTTTATCACATTTCAGATTTTTAGCTGCTTTTGTCAAAATTCAGTTTACTGTTTCTTTTTTGTACTTGCAAGTTGTCATTGTGATAGCTTGGACAGAGCATGTTAGAAGACCAGAATCCTGACTCAGTTCTGTAGTTGGGGGAAAGCTAATACAGACCACTGAGAGACCGATGGGATATGCTTTCTGTGTTCACTTCTGAATGGGAGAACCTTGACAGGATGAATCAGCCACAGTTTTCATCTTGAACTTTTTGTAACTTTCAAGGAAGAAAATTATTTCTGAAGGTGACACAAGCATGGATTGCAGAGGCAGGATCCTGATTCAAGAGGAGGAGGATGTAGCTGAACATGAATCATGTTTTTTCAGGGCATGAGAATTCTGTGTAAGAGCAGTGATGAAGCCAAGAATTTGCTGACAATGTGTATTGGTCCCAATAAGCAGAGGCATTTTCCTTTGAAAGTCATATCTACCCCAAGAAAACACATGCTTTCTTTTCCATAATCTGTTTCTGTGTCCAGGCTGTGATGCTTTGGTGGCCTGACTCCAGCAATGCTGATGTTGAAAAAAAGATAGATTTGTCTATCAGGAGTTTATCAGCTCTGAAAATGTGATTACAGCTGCTATTTCAAATGAAGTGTCTTCATCTCTTGCCTTATATAGACATTGGCTTGTGTAAGTTGCACGGTGAATGTCACCATTATTTTCTGTAATCATCCTTCACACCCTATCTGTATTGGCTTTGCTCGAGCTCACATAACCCCACAGACACAGGGAACCAGCCTGGCACTGTCCTGCTGAGACTTTGTATTGACCATCTGCTTCCAGTCCCTTTTTCTTGACTAAGAGCAAGAGTTACATCTGCATGATCTCAGCTAATGTTGTAGCTCATCAGTCCTCTGCCATTTCTATAGGTCTCCTGAATAAAAGTCATCACAGGGGTAAGTCTTGGTAAGGAGCTTGCTAGGTCTCCCTGGGACTTGATGGGGAAACATGGGCAAAAGAGGATGATGCCAGCTGAGGACTTCCAGATAATTAGAAGCAACTTCTGAAGGTCTTCCTTTGATTGGCCACCATTAGTGCACATGCTTTGCTTCTGTTTGTAGTTACACAGTTATCTTCTGTCAGTGCTCCAAAGGCAAACCTGCAGTTTCAGAAGCTCTCCAGCACTCAGACTAGTAAATATTGTTGGATCTGGCTCACTGTTGCCATAGCCTTCCCCAAAGGAAGGGAAACAGGACGGTTGCAAAGAGCTCATCTCTGTAATCTCTTGAAAGTGAAGGCTTGACTGCAATCCAGGTTTCAGGTTGGTGAGAAAAATGTCCTTCCTGAGGGAGGTGCCGGTCAGAAATAGGCTGATGTCATCTCAGTGGGCTTCTACAAGAAACTGTCACTTAGCTTACAAAAAGGTGCGTTTCTCAGAATGCATTTACAATATGAACAACTTTTATTACAGCAAAGACTTTGGTTACAACCAAACATTTTTATTTTCCTGCAGCTGAAGAAGACTTTTTCTTAAGCCCACTTCTGATTTGATATCTGTGGTATGCAAGAGGGTGGCTGCTTATTGACAGAAAGGACTGCAGTATCATCTAGTCAGATTAGTTTTGTTTCTGCACAATAAGAAGCTATACACAGGAGCTCTCTTTCCATGTCTTTGGCATTGTTGAAAGAGGTGGAGGTTCTGCAGGTCTCTGTAGTAACAAAGTTCCTGAATTTTAATTCAGGTGGCTGTGCAGTTTTCAAAAATTCTGGAAAGAAGACTGTTAGACTTTGTGGTTCAGTAAAAAGGACACCTTGAGAGTTGAGTTGTCTGCTTCTGTCCTCTCTTACCTCTCTCTATGTATTTATTAATATTGGTTTGTTTCATTTTATTACTGTGCTGTGAAATACTTTGTTTACCTTGGCTTGTAGCTTCAATATTTTTGGTATCTTCTACGTATCATAAATTTTACATAAATTACCATGAATAAACTTGTTTTTCTTGCCTGTCACTAGTTACTTCTTGATGAGCTAATAAGATATTGCACAATTCTAGGCCATTAACAGTAAAAAGTGGCCCCAGAAACAGAAGATCATTTTCTGTCAAGCTAAAATGACTTCAGAATTTTTGTCATTCTTTTCTCAGTTGTAATCAGATTGATTTATGGCAGCGTTTCCTTTCCATCACTGTTGCTCAATGTTCTTGTTCTTTTTGAAACCTCAGCAGCAACTTTTAAAATAATCACCCAAAAGATTTGTACCTTAGAGAAGAAAGGGTGTTAGCAAAATGACAGTGCATTTCAGAAGCATAGCAAAATATAGACTTAAAAGCACCTAAAATTGTGTAGACCAGTGTTAATAAATCACCTTAATTATTCTGTACTTTTTTTTATAAAACAGACAAAACTACTAACCAAGCTGTATTTTTTTTCAATTATATTCAAGGCAAATAGTTTCAGCAGATAGATTTTTTTAGTTAGCAGACAGGTTTAACAATTAAGGCAAATGTCTTGCTTGGCCACCATTAGCATAAACAAATATTTATGGTGTGCTTGTACAGACAGCTGCTGCATGTTTCCCTTGTAGCAAGTTCACATTGTGTGTGTAAGCATATATATATATATGTACAAGTTTATGTATGTGTGTATCATACATCTGTACCTTGGCTGATGGAGAACACAAAGCATCTGGAGTAAACCTCAAGTATGGGACTGACTTTCAAGAGAAATAAAATGGCTGAAGATTAATATGCAGATACTAATTACAGTGTGCTGAGACAAATGGTCTGGTTTTGTCTCTTGGAGCTGTTGCTCCTACTGCTTTGCAAATACCTTCGGCATTGATTAGATGCAGTTCACACATTTTGAGGTTATCCTGCAAAGTCACTTGGCAGCTAGAAGCTTTTATATTTACAAAACAACTACAGAACAAAGAAGTAGCTTCAAGGTAATACTTGGAAGGCATACCAGCACAGGCCAGCAGCTTCAGCTGCTGCTTTCAAAATCGCAGTTATTGCGTTATTCTTAATCTTTTAAACTCAGGTAAGTTTCTTCATGGATTAAACAACTGGCTTGGTATCTATTTTGATACTTTTGATGCTTTTATAATGGCAAGTGTCAGTTACTGTTCCTTCATAGCTGTTCCATTTACATTGCTGGTCTTTGTAGACTGTCCTGGGTTGAGCTGTACCTATCTGACATTTTGATCTAACTACAAGTTTGTTTAACTGTTGGTAGTTTACTTTTTTTAATTTTTAAAGAACCTAGTGGATGCCCTCATCCTGTTACTCTTTCTGACACAGACATTAGTGAATTTCCTATCAAAGTCCCAGGGAAATTGCTGGGGGAAAAAAAATTGTTAACCCTGATAATCCTTAGGATACTAGGTCTGAGCCTTGGTACTGTCATTCTGAGCCTTGCACTTTAGGCTTGGTTGTTGATACTTGCTGTGCCAGCACCAAGTTCTCCAGAAGTTTGAAAGAAAGAAGCAATCACTCTTGCTGGTGCTTCACCTTCAACCAGCCTCATTTCCATGAGCTTCTTCCTTGGGATGTCTTCAGCTGTGTGAAGAAGGAGCTCAGGATTGACTCTGGTGTCAGTTGCATCAAATTTTGTGTCACGGTTATGATGGTCCCTGTGACGAGACTTGTGTGGGATCCTTGTTGGCAAGGATTTGGATTTGTTTTGCTATAGCAGCATTGCTGGGTACTGCAGCCTTTTTTCATGGGAGGAAGAGAAAGCTACAGATGGAAATTTTGTTCCTTGTATTACCAAGCCATATGGGAGCTGGGGAAAAGATTGCCTGCAGTAGGAACTGGCAGCTGGAGGATGCTCAGGGAAGCACCCAAGTGCTCTGAGCCTGATACCAGCAGGGTTACTGGGGCTGCTCTTGCTGGAGCAGTCTTTGGAGTTTGGCCAGAGGCCTTTCCCAGAGGACTTAGCTGCGTCAGACATGAGAAATCTTCTACATATATTCCTTCACTTGTCTCTGCTGCTGCACTAAGAAAGGGGGAGTGCAGCTTCCTGTGTGGTTGGACTATGGCCAGCAGCAGCATTTGCATCCACATTGTCCCATATCTTCAGTACCATGTAAGTCCTGCTTTGGTAAGCTTTTTGTTGCAACTGTGGTAGCCAGAGTATGGTTTTAAATTGAAGTTTTGAATATGCTGAATTGGATCTGACTGGTCAGTGACTAAATGCTGACAAGCAGAATTTCACAGAGCTGTGAAAAATAGATCCTATATGGGCAGAAGGACTATAGAATGGAGGACATTCCATGGTAGATGGAATAATAGGCATGGTATAGAAGGCAACCTTTACAGCATATCTGAGGTCCAGTCTTCAGAAAAAAGAGCAGGCAGTACTGTGCATGGACTTGAAAGTACAAATGTTGACAGTAAATTGCTTTCCATCTAAAGTGATTCAGCAGGAGTAGAAATAAGCTAGGAGGTGGGGATAGGGTTTTTTTGTTTGTTTGTTTGTTTTTGGGATTTTTGTTTGTTTGTTTGTTTGTTTTAATTTTTATTTTTTAGAAAACACAAGAGAGAGCTTAAGACTAAAAATGGGGAGCAGGGCAGGTAGGTGAAAACACTAATGAGAAGCAGGAAGGTTGGAGAGAACTCTGCATGACAAACAGAAGGAAAGAAAGATTTCCAGAAACAGTGTGGCAGGGAGGGCTGGAACAAGCTGTGGGAGGGTGTCAAAGCAGTTACCCTTCCTTTCCTCTCTCCCTCCTCTGGTAACCATTTATGTTTTCTGGGGGTTTTGTTTTGTTTTAATTCGCATGACTGGAGCATGTTTCAACATTAAAGTCACCACTGTGTACTGCAGTAGCTGTGTACTCCAGCAACACAGCTCTTAGTCCTCTAGTGTTGCCCCCACAGTTCTACATCTATTGACAGTACCCAAGTCTGTGAGCCTGCAACTGTTGGAATCACTCCTAATTTAAAGTGATGTTTTGGGAGCAGGTTCTGATCAGTTGTTTTACAAGAAGGTGTGTGTGAGGCTGGCAGACAGAGAACTCAGTGTCCTGGGAGTATGAGAAGGTCATGCCCAGACACTGCTATAAGTGGATACTTTGGAATAGAGTTAAATGGTGTCAGGACAATTGAGGCCTGACTTAGGAATTATTTAGGCTCCTGATTTATTAATTACTTGGGGTAATTTTTGAAACTGATGGCAGATGTCTAACGGGTCAAGCTTGTGATGTTGGTCAGTGCTTGAGATGGAGGTCTTAGGAATGATTCCCAGGTTTTCTGATGAACCACTGAATGTCTCAAAGGCAGGCTATGCAGCTTGGTGATGGCACTATGGTTTGTGTGGGGTACCTTCCTTTACTTTGGAAACCATCTTGCTGAATTCAGGGGTCAGGTCCAGTTCCTGTTTTATTAGGAGAGATTCTACTTCTTTTGGAAATGTTGGGTGAATTAAATGTTTATGATGCCAAATGTTTTTTCTATAGTAAATGTATAATTATTTTTTCAAAATTCAGCATAGAAGTGTTCTGACCCTATAATCTTTTCTAATCTTAGCAGGACTTTACAGACTCCAGCCCAAGTTCCAGTGGTTGTTTCTCCTGGAAATCAGCAGCTGCATACTGTAACACTCCAGACAGTGCCTCTTACTACAGTGATAGCCAGCACAGATCCAGCCTCAGCAGCACAGAAGTTCATTTTACAAGCCATTCCTACTTCCCAGCCCATGACGGTTCTTAAAGAAAACGTCATGCTACAGTCTCAGAAGCCAGTCTCGCCTCCTTCTTCGATCGTGCTGAGCCCAGCACAAGTTCAGCAGGTGCTCACCAGCAGCGTGCAGACAATTTGCAATGGAACAGTCAACATGGCTTCGTCTCCATCCTTCAGTGCCACTACCCCCGTGGTGACATTCTCACCCAGCAGCTCACAGGTGATGTCTCACCCATCGGGCACGGTGATCACTTCTGTCATTAAAGCACCAGACACGAAGCAGGTTGACCCTCAAGAACCGGAAAAGGAAGAGAGTGACAAAGCAGAAGACACTGAGCAGTCGGAGCAGAGATTCCAGCAGCAACCATTTGTGATGGTAGTGTCTAGTTCGGATAATTTCCCATCTAACGTGCAAGTGAAGCAAGAAAATGAGCCCTTGGAACCCAATTTGTATTGATAATTAAATAATTAAAAAAGAAAAAAAAAGACCCTGTGGATGATTATTTTCATAAATGTGATGGGACCTTTTCAGTTATGTATATATGATTTGATTCTGAAGCATGATGTTGCAAAGCTACTTAATTTCCGCAGTTAATTATTAGAATTCATGCTTTAGGATGGATTTTGATTTTCTGTTAATTGCTAAATGTTATCATATAAATAAAATTATATATTACTCATTTTTCAAAATACAGGCATGAAGGAACATGCTTATTATGCTATGAAGACTTTCTCCTGAGGTTGTTGGCCAAAGTTTCAAACTTCTTTCTTATGTTGTCAGTCTGTTGCTGATTTACATTGCAGTAATGTTATTGTAACCTTTTCTGTTTAATCTGTATGTGTATCAACTCTGCAAGCAGCAGTTAGTTCTAGTAAGACAGTTTCATTCCATGTGTTTGAATTTTCATGATCGAGTATCTGTTTCATACCAGCCAATGACATCAGTTTTAGACTTTGATAACCAGGTATCCTCTTGCATTTTTTGCAGCACAAGCTCTTGTGTGTGCAAAATTGAATATACACTCCTATTGAGAGTACTCGAAACATATATTCCAGTAATGGACAATGCCATGTCTATATTTTATATGAAAACATCAGATATATTTAATTACAGAAGCTAACGGCATCACTACAGGTGCAAATGTTTCATGCCATTTTGCAACTATGAAGCTTAACAATCTTGCTTTCTACTTCAGATTATTTTGTAAGGGGGGAGGGAAATTAAATATATACAATTTATGCAGGTTTTTGGAGATTAATACTGCTAAGAGTTCTTGTTTTTGATTGTAAATACTGTATATTCAATGTTGCAGGGAAGTTTTTTCAGCTAATTTTTTTCCATACAAATTTTTGATAGATGCAAATAAGATCAATAAGATCGTTACGTTTAGAGGTCTAATGTTATATGTATTCATATTACAGAGTGACTTTGTATTTAAAGACAAATTTTTAAATGATGGAGCCCATTGAACCTTGGGTCCTTCTTTTGTATTTTTAATTGGTTTATTATGAAAATAAATCAAATGGAAAAACATTTTTCTGTATTTACTCTGAAATGTTTTTATATTATTATAATGTTTTGACAATCATCATAAATAACCAAAATACAGTGAGAAACAGGACAATGTGATTGGTCAGTGTGGGTCTGTGGTGGGACACGAGCAATTAATGAATCACTTCTGAACAGACTTGAATGCACTCAGTGTGCTGTGGGTATCCTTTGAAACAGCAGTGATGTGTGTTTTGTAGCTGAACTGAAGGTTCATCACTTTCCAGTATGTTACAGACAAACAACACAAAATTTTGAGCATAATTCACAATGGTTATTGCAGCTTGTATGATACAACTGACAGCCCAAATTATTAGGGCTTCAAAAACTTGCATGTTGCAGTGTTTCAACAGAGGGTGAGTTAAAAATGAACATGATGCCTGGTATTATGATTTTATCGGTATAAAATTAAAGGGAACGGACTTTCTATGATTGAATTAATGTTGGAGTTTTATTGATTGCTGGATAAAGTTAAATATAACTTTAAGCACATGAGTACTAGAAAAACTAATAAGAGCAGAACTGTGGCAGAGATAGTTTGGTCTTGCTGCACAGAAGAAACTCTACAAACTATTGAACAAGCAGTTCTGTGCCACAGCTGTCATGTTAGTTCAATGTTTCTTCCCTCTGACTTCCATGCAGTCGAGCTTCCACCTGCAAACCCAGCAAGCCCCACGCCATTTAGAGGAGGGCTGGTCATACCCACAGCGGTGGTTGTTTATCTGGCAGCACTCCCTGCAGATGGGGAGTGCTGGCAATATTGCTAGGAATGTGGATAAGCATTGTGGAAGCAAGTCTGATAAAAGTTCTCGTCCTGAGGGCTCTGTTAGATTCACAAAAGTGCTGGAGGGGGAGGCTAGTTCTTTGAATCAAACTATAGAGTAGGGATGTTTTCCTATACTACAAGTATTTCACCATTCTAGGAAACCTGAATTGAAAACGCTTGACTGACATTGGTGTTTTTAAATATGCTTTGGTGATTTACTGGAAATGTGGGAAAAAAAACTTGCATCATAAGGTTACAGCTTCACCAACAAAACTTCATGCCATAGATGCAGCTATTACACAGGGAAAATGATTTGTCAGTTTAGTTTATGTCAGTTGGAGAAGTGGAGAAAATCTCCAGCAGCTGCAGCAACGTGTCTCCAGCAGCAGACTGTTGTGTAACAGACAGTAACTGGAAATCACTCCCTCCCCAGATCCCTTAGGCTCCGGTGTGCCAGCCGGGTGGATCTGTACTTTGAACTCTCTTTGGTATGGCAAAGGAAGGGAGAAGCTGGAGTAAATCATAAAATGAGGGCTCCCATTTGGAGTTTGAGCAACCTCTCCCCTGTCACAGCTGCCTCTGTGCCTGTGGCAGCAGCCAAACAAAACACGCCAGCTCAAATCCCAGCCACATCTGAGTCAGAAAATAAAAAATTGAGGCCACAGTTCTTTTCCACACGTGTGTGAGGCCACGGAGGAGAAAAAGGCACTTTTATATTTCTGAGGCATTTCATGGGAGGAAATCCAGGGAGCAGGAGGATGGAGGCTTCAGGCTGCCTTTGGGGAGCCCTGTCCACCACCCAGGACACACTCCTGTTGTAGCCACTGCCCAGCACCAGCTCTCACACCGAGGAGGGATGTTTCTATTTTTTATTGTGATATGCACAAAGTAGGGAGCTAGGGGGTAACCCACAAAGGGCTGGTTCTCTGATTACCAAAACTTCACAGTGGTTATAAATTTTAACAAACAAAGGCATCAGCCTTCCTTAATTACAGATTATACGACTTTTTCATTAATTGGTGCTCTAACCCCTATTGCTAGTGGTATCATTAGCTATGAGGAGGCTTAGGTTGGACATTAGGAAAGATTTGTTCACGGAAAGGCTCATCAGACATTGGAAGGGGAGGCCCAGGGAGGTGGTGGAGTCACCGTCCCTGGAGGAGTTTAAGGAATGACTGTACTTGGTACCACGGTCTGGTTCACACGGTGCTGTTCGGTAAGGGATCGGATTAGATGATTTCAGAAGTCTTTTCCAACCACGCCGATTCAAAGATTCTGTGATCTCTCCCTTCTCCCGCCCGCGGGCACAGCTCTTCCTTCCGTGAGGCCTGGGTCCGGTCCGAGGGGTGGACAGTGGGTCAGTGGTCCCGATGTCCCACTGCCGGAACGACCTTTCCCCAGTCACTGCCCAGCCCTGCTGCCTTCACTGCCGGCGGCTCCCGTCCGCACAGCCCATTCCTGTGCTCATTGCCTTCCCTTTGCCTTTAAAACGAAACATTAGCCAAGCGCATGATGCTCACGACGCAACTGCGCAACAGCTTAATCATAACTGGTTGCGCTACAGCTACCGGTTAACAACTGAAAAAACAAAATTGCAGCACTGTATTCAAGTCTGTCGGGGCTCTAGCCCCGAGGGGCCGCGCTTCCCTCCGCCAGGGAGGAAGCGGGCGGGCGGGAAGGCAAGGGAAGGCAAGGGGCGGGGGGGCAGGCAGGGGAAGGAAGGGGAAGGCAAGGGAAGGCGGGGCGGGCAGGCAGGGGAAGGAAGAGGAAGGCACGGGAAGGGGCGGGCAGGCAGGGGAAGGAAGAGGAAGGCACGGGAAGGGGCAGGCAGGCAGGCAAGGGAAGGCGGGGCGGGCCTGCGCGGCCGCTCCCCGCGCCTCCGTCCCGGCAGCCCTCGCGGCGCGGCCTGGCGGGTGGCGTGCGGCGCGGGCGGCTCGGCGGCTCCAGAAGTTTCCCGGGGGCGACGGGCGGCATGGAGGAGGAGGCGGGAGCGGCGGCGGGAGCGGCCCTGCCGCGGTGAGCGCGCACCCCGGCCCGGCCTCCCCCGCGGCCCCGCCGCACGCCCGCTGACGGCGTTTGTTTCCTCGGCAGGTTCTCGGACGCGGACGTGGACCGGGACCCGGGGGCGGCGGCGCAGGTGAGGGCCGGGCCGGGCCGGGTCCCCTGGGAGGCTCGCTCCGGGCAGGTCGGGCTGCAGGGGAGCTGGGCGCAGTCCTGGCACAGCACTCGGGCTGCCTGTGTGGCAAAGAAGGAGGAAAAAAAAAAAGAAAACAAACCAACTTTCATGTAGGTAGATGGTAGTTCACGTAACTAAATCAGTTAAGATTTGTGGGTATAAAAGGCCGAAGCTTAGTGAAGAAAAGTATCCCGTCTTCGTTTGTATTCTGTGCTGGTCTGGTTTTTTTCGTCTCCATATATTTTTTGGGTATGAGGACTGATCTTCCTCTCATCTCCTCATAAAACAATTTTCATATAGTGAGAACGATCACTCACTGGAGCATCCTCACTGTGGACGTGGTAGAGTCCCCAGCACTGGGGGTTTGCAAGACACGAATGGACAGGTTGCTAGATACTCTCATCTCGGCTACCTTTCCCATGAAAGGTTACATGAGATGATCTTTCGAGGTCACTTCCAGCCTGATCTGTTCTATGACTTTATCAGTTAATATGTTGTAATGTGATTTCTAAGGTTATTTTTACTTAAAACAGACGGTTGATGAGAAGACAGAATTGGAGGGTGGATAAGTATTTAACTACTTGGGAGGGAAGAAGATGTAAATAGTTCTTGTTGAAGAGAGGGGGTGGTAGAACTGTAAAATTATACTAAATTGCCTTTCCACAAAGAAAATGGTGAAGCTAAGTTTTTCAGTTTTTTGGGGTTTAGGCTATAACTTGTAGAGATTTTTCAAAGGATGAATCTAAAAGCCGGTTTGGAATAACCAAATCTATATGGCATAATAAAAGTAATTCGAGATCTAAAAAAACCGTAAGTTTCACATTGTGTGGTGAAAAAACCCACCAGCAAACAAACCAAAAATCCCTGACACCAGAAGGTCTTCAGAAGTGTTAAGGAATACTGTCAGAATGTGCTTTTTTATTTTTTCCTATATTAATGTAGTTGTTTTGCTTTTCTAGCTTATATTTCAGTTCTCTGTGTGTTCAGTGCTTTAGAACATTATGTAACACATTTTATAGGCATTATTTAATGTCTGACACAGTAATACTGGTGTCAGTTGTTAGACCTTTTGTCAAATTCATGGGTTGAGTAGGCAGATTGTGCTTGGTGGTCTCGGAACTGTTAAGTCCCACAGCTCAGACAGCATTTTGCTGACTTAGGAGCTCAGGTGTCCAGGTGGTACACTCTGCTTGCATGGTCTTAGGTGTGGTTTCTGTGTTCATGTGCTTAATATTTCTAATGTGGGAGACGATTCTGCATAATGGTGCTGTGTAATGCTTCCATACCTGGCTGGACTTCTGTCTAGTTGGCCTGGCATTTCTGCACTGTGTCCTCAGGATTTTTGATTCCTTTAATTCCTGGCGATTATGCTTTGGCTTTCTGCACCTGAATCTGATGCACTTGAAAGATCATCATCATTCTTTTAATACGGTCTGAATGATAAAGCTGTGAACTCATGAATGACTTTTGATTTTAAGTTGAAAAAGTAGGCTACTATGTGGAGACAGAAAGCACCTTCATGTAAACTCTGTATCAAATTTTCCAGTGTATTTAGAAACAGATTTGCAATTTGGTCACATGGCAAGGGCCTTTAGAGTCAAAATATGCAGAAAGTACATGCTTTAGTGTGAGGACAAAGTCTAAGCTGGTTCTAAGTGACTGTTGCTGATGTCCATAATCTGGAGTTCCCAGAGCTAGTCCAGTATTACTTGGCTTCTCACACAACCTGCAGGAGTTACTTACTCCATGTGTGTGTGTGCCTGAATGAGTTGTGGTAACTTTCTGATAAAAAGCACACAAACAGGGAAGTTTCATGCAGTTGACAATGCTTGGCTTTGGTTTGCTTTGCTTTCCCGGTGTGAGGGTTGGTTTTGTAGGAGAATCCATTTGTATGTTACTGACTCCAGGCAGTGCCTCTGTCATCAGCATAAATCAGAGGAAATAATGTTTGGGGGGAGAGATGATCTGTCATAGCAGTGACTTGGCACGTGGATGTGCCTGTAATGTTCAGTGTCAGAGTCAGACCCCACTTGGTTTTGAGTGTCAAAAGTACTTCACCTCTCAGCATAACATGAACCAGTTTTAATATGTGAGTTGCCTCACGTGCCTGCCATGTGGAAAACCTGTAGCCGTGAGTATTTCCATAATGACAACTGCTTTTGAATGACTTTAAATCTCAGGGAGGCCTTGATACGATTAGATCATGTTACAGTTGTCTACTGCTTGCCCCTTTCTTCAGAGACCCCCAAGGATTTAGATTTATGTGCTGTACCTCTATACAGGTGTGTGCACCTTGCACAGCAAGAACTCGTGCTCCTGCTAGAAGCAGCTGCTCTGGCCACATAACTCCTAGTTGGCATAAACACTTTATGTGACATCTGTTAGACAGAAAAAGTCACTAATCTGAATTGGAACTAAGGCAAGCCCTCCTTCTCTTTTTTCTCTGGCTTGGCGGGACAGAGTTTTGGCAATTGTGCTGTACAAATATTTCTCCAGATTTAAAGCTTGTATCTTAGCTACATTCATGCTTGCAGGATTCCAGGTGGAAGTCTGAATAGCAGTCAGGTAACAGAGTTACTCTACTGTAGCAGTGTACTGTAGTGGCTTTTGGAAGACTGTCTTCTAGCAAAGGGAGGGCCTTCTGTCGCCAATAAAGAAAGAATTGGAGATGCTCTTTCCAGATGTGTGCTTCAAGTCATTGTGATTTTATTCTGTGTGCAAAGTCATGAACTTTTCTCAGAGAGAGCAACGTATAATTACTTAAATCTGTGATTCCAGTGGTTCCCCTAACAAAGGACTACTTTACACTTATTTCCATTGTGTAATAATATCTCCTCTGAGCCCTGTGCTCTGTAGATCTTTCATTCTTCTGCTTTTGTGCTTAGCATAAATTGAAACAATCTCTTAGGCTTTCTAATATGTGTTGTGTGGTATTTCATAGCATCTCCACAGAGGTGTTTTGACATACTTTCCATTGACTTCCAAATTCCTAGTACTGCACTGCTCTCTAAAATCCAGCAGACCTGTGTACAAGTATGCTGAGAGTTGTAGAAAGGTGTTTGGAATACAGTGGCTCATCTGTGTTAGACCTCATGTTTAGAGCATTTGAAATCCTGTTTGCTTTGCAGTAAGAAACAGGCTGCTTGAATTTGATGTAATTGGCAGGTTCCTTGTACTTCTAGCTCTGATGTTTAGTTTTGTGCTTGAGAACTAAGCAACAGGTAAACAGAAATGCCAGCTAGGATTTTATCTTCTGAAGAGTCTCTTAGTCGGCAGAATATGGTACTGTGTTTTTATGAGGATTTCTGAAGTACCATTTCATTTTTTTTTTTATGTGTGTTTACAGGAACTGACAACAGCTTTGGAAAGGAATCCAGCTGATGCTGAATATTATTGTCAACGAGCTTATGCTCATATTCTTCTACAGAAATATGCTGGTAACATCTTCAGTCTAAGAGTCCTTTTACAAGTGTATTTTAACACATGTTTTACAGTAGGTGTCTTCAGTCTGAAACCAAATACAGTAATGAGAGGAAGTGTTATCTGTAACTTAATATGCTGCTTTGGTGTTAATACATAATCTTGCAGTTTTCTTAGATTGTCTTGTTTCAGAAAAACTTTCAGTGAAATGGGCTTTCTAGAGTCCCAGCTTTCTATTTAATTCCAGCCTAGTATTATCTTGATAGCTTTTTATAAGGAGACTTCTTAGGCAGATTTTGAGATTTTTGCATTTGTAAATGTCTTCCATTGTTGTGTTCTTGGTAGAGACTGAATCCTGTCATGGTAGGAATATGATAAGTGAATAATGCCTGGAGAAAAGATAAACTGAATAAGATCCGGTTTATTTTTTCTTTCCAGTGAAAACCAAACAAACAGAATCACACTTCAGATCAAAGCAGAGGATTTCACTAAATGGAAGTTATGCTACATATTGCATAAGAGCTCTCTAGCTCCATGAGGGATTCATGTGTGGCAGTTGTGGCTAGTGTTAATTCAAACAGTGTGATTTGTGTGCAAGCCAAGAAAGATAAGAGAGTATACCCTAGAAAAATTTTACTACTTAAAGACTTGACAATTCACTCCCTTTTATAACGTTATAATTATGTTTCTCAACTTTAAACTGACTTTTAACAGATGCAGTTGCAGATGCAAAAAGGTCTCTAGAACTCAACCCAAATAATGCTGTAGCGCTCCTTAGAAAAGGGTATGTATCATTTATGGTACTTTAAGAATATTGTGAAAATCTGTAGGTCAATACTAGAGTCTGGATTACAGTTCTGTGCAAGCTTTTTACAACACTGAAGATGAATAAATTCAATGCCATGCTGGTTGCAGCCTATTTGTAATAAAGCCATTTAGTTTGGGGTTATTATCTTAATGCCTTCGCCATTTCAAAAACACACCTTTTGGGTAATTTAAATTCTTACACATCATTTTAACTAGTATAGCATGCTATCTATAGACTGGATTATGCTGAAAAGTAATTACTGTTTTCTTGTGGTTTTCTTTATTTGTGCCAGGTTAGGTGAATATCATATCAAAAACTATGCATCTGCTTTAGAGTCTTTCAGAGAGGGACAGAAGTTGGACAGTAAGTATTAAAGTTTCTTGTGTGTGCAGTACTCCTTATGTTAAAAAAATGGGTAATGTGTTAGGTTAAAATTAAGACCAAAACTTTGTGTTTAATTTTTTTTTTTTAAAGGGCTAATGTATTGTGTCCCTAACATCAGCTTGTCTGACTTTTGGGAACCTTAGTGCAATCACTGCATAAAAGTGTTCAACTGTTTGAAAATGTGTATCAACATTCTTAGCAATTAATATCTGGTTTATTTTTTCTTTATAAAAGGGGAGTGTTTTCCTGCTTCCTGGAGGTCTTGAAGATAAATAGTGGCAATGTTGTAGTGTTAAGAGTCATAGAAAGGGTTTTCAATAGAGCAGGTTCCCTTATATATAGCTGGAATTTCCTCTTTAAGAGTTTGATAGACCAGTCTTTAGAAAGAATGTGCAACTTGATGGAAATTCAAACTGACAAAATGGATTTTTATCTCACATTACATATTTAATTATAGAAATATATTTATTATATCTCCTTTTTCTTCTTACAGTGTTGGCTTTCCAGCTGGACTTGTGCACTTTTTAGTTTGGGAACACTTAGAGCTTTTTTAAAACCTGACTTTATTCAATAAGCAGGAAAAGTAGTTTAAAACAGAAAGCTTTGTTAGAAGACATGGGGAGGCACAAAACAAAACAATTGCAAGATGGTTCTCACTCCTTTCTCTTCTACCCCCATTGTAAATTAAACCTCCTCTCTTCCAAACAGCAAGAGAAAATGGTAAAAAAAAAGCTCCATGAAAGGTTACACAGAGCAAAGTGCACTAATCTGATAAGAATTGTCATGGTCTCACATCTTTCAGCATGTTGTCTTACCTGTAATAGTAGTGGCTGGTACATGTAGGCTTAGCAAAAATTTAATTACTTTGTTTCTCCCAAATAAACGATCTAATCCTGTTTTAAAAGTGGAGTTTCATGGAAGTGTGAGCTAATTTGTGCTTGATGCCAAGTGATCGTGCTGCTTACTACTGTTGTGCTTGCTTAACGTCTTCTTTCAGTGTGTTAAATCTGCAGAAAGCTACTATTTTTCAAGTCTGTCTCCCTGACTGAATGTGTTGAAATGGCCCAATGAAGGGTCTGAGTGCTGAAAGCATCACAAATGAAGTGGCAGGGCAGTGTTGGGCCAGTGGAATGGTGGTAGAAGGGGAATGTGGTGAAATTGCAGCAACTCACAGCTGTCAGTTTAGGTTGTCCTGGAACAGGAGTTGAAAATAAGAAATTTCATTAAGTTCTTTCTATTTTGCTAGTTTGGATAACAAGGTGGTCTCCACTAGTTTTACAGTAGAGAAACAGGTTTGTCTTTGCACTCTGGTCAAGTTCTCTATTTAGTAACTTTCCATGAAAGGAAGAGATTCCTTCTGCTGACTTACGTAGTTTTCCTTACTTGGTAGGTAGCTTTTTGTACATCGCCAAGCTCATCACTGCTGAATTTAATTGAATGACTAATCTTTGTTTTTCATACTCTTGCCCCACCCCAGACAGCCAGTATCAATTTGAGGATTTTCATGTGTGTGGATAAGCTCGCATACCATTTATGTTGTGGAGTACAACACAGAGCTGCAGATATCTTTTTAGATAAGTCACTGAATATGAGGATCCTCTTGGCTAATTCAGAATCCCTGAAATACAGCACATTTTCCTGTGTTGAATGGCTTCATTTCTACCTGTTTGAATTTAATTTGCTGTTGTTTTGCTGCTTACTCAGTTGAAGTATTTCTGAAACTACCTAGCACTACCTGATTACTCTCTTATCTGAAGGTGCTTTCCGCTGTGCTTCCTCTGTCTCATTACAAAATTCTGTGGCCTGCTGTGAGATGAGTAGTCTCCTGAAGGCCTTTTTAAAATTACAGACTTCGTTGATTCTCTTTCATATATTACCTAATTTGCTCGTGAGTTTGTGTCAGTAGCAGAATTTACCTTTGTGGAATGTTTCATGGATCCCAGGTGAAAACAATTGTGAGCATAGACATTTTGGCAACACAATTAACTTCCAGTTAAATGTAGCTAATGCAAAATGAGCAAAGCACAGAGGGAAAACTTGCCACATACACTAAGCAGGCGATAAAGAGAGACTTCAGCTGTTACTGCTTTGGGGAGAATTGCTGTGGTGGGGAATTTTTTGCTGGCAGAGTGGGTTTCTCTGCCACACAAGTGGCAACTTTTTGTTCCTTGCAGTTTGTAAGGGCTGTTTTAAATCTCAATCTGGAATGCTGACAAAGATGAGCTTCCTACTTGTGCTCATCACTAGTAGGATTGACAGGCCCAGGGTACCACAGCAACCTTCCCATTACCCACCTACAAGGATATCAAAATAGGAGTTGATGTGATGAGCTGTGGAATGTACAGTGTTTCTTTATTCTGTGAAATAACATTAGAAAGCAATGCTCCTTTTGCTCTACTGTGCAATTCATGTGGATTTTTGCAGTTCCTGTTGCCTGGGTTGAAGAACAAGTATAATCTGGTACTCTTCAGTATGCTATGTGGATTTAGGACATCACACTCAAATTTTCTTGGGTTTTTTGCTGTGACCACTGAATAAATTTAGTAAACGTGGAATGTGGCAATTTTTTTAAGAAACCTTCTTAGTGGGTACTTCTCTTGTATTCTAAGAGTTAGTAGAATTTTAGTAAGTGAAGTCCCAGTTAGATTTTCTGAACTATAATGATGAGTAGAAATTGTTCATATGTTCTTTGGGAGGATAATACAATTTTAGAGAAAAAAAAGGTATTTTTCCTCAAATTATGAAATATGCCAGGGTGCAGGGAAAGAGTATGATCTTCTGTGAAAATAGGAATGTTAACACTGAACTTTAAAGTATATAGTATATAGATGCATAGCAATCTGGTCATAGGCCATGGTTAAAAAAAGAATTCCTCATCTGCTGATGAGAGAGGCTGGATCAGTTGGGACTTTGCTTAGACTGCAAATCTTGGAAGTCTTGTTAGGTTACAGTGCTAAATTTTGAAAATACTGATTCATTTAAATTGCAGGAGAGCTCTGGAGCTCAAGTAATTCTGTGCTCTGACCAAAAACAATATTAGTTTTGAGCTTGCATTGTTTTCTTGGGTCTTTTTACTGTTGTTTTCCAAGTATCTCCAAGACTGAAGATTCTAAAGTCTCTTTGGACAGCCTGCTTCAGTGTTTGACCATTCTTTAAGTAAAAGAATTGGTAACTTTAAAGATGTCTGGTCAGATGGTGGAGGAAAAGGGGAGAGGAAATGGCTTGAGGAGCAGGGCAGCAATTTTATGACCCAAGGTGCACCTCAAAATTCACGTGCATTTTGTATTTGGAGGGTTGGGGTACATTGTGTAGCTGCAGTGGAGTCAGATTAAGTGTTTACATGCATGTCTGCTGGGAGCTCTTTCGTTGAGCTTCTTCATGTCCTTTACCTGTTAGTTGACAATGTGAATTCTGTCTTGTAAAATAAGAAAAAGTTCAGCTATTCTTAGTAGTTGGTCAATAATGTTGCCACTTTTTTACTTTTTTCGCTGTGAAAGATTTTTCTGGGAATATTGTTGAAGTAAGATGATGGCTCTGTTGTTACGCTAGCATCTTTTTAGCTATTTTCCAGTGAATTAATTTCTATCTGGGGAGCTTGTTTCCAGGAGAGAATACTTGGTGTTTGTGAAAACTTGCACAGCTTTGGGTTGTCCACACAACAGACAATCTCTTCCAGCATTTCTCTGGAGAGGAAGTGTGTGACTGTTTGAAAAAATAATTTAAAGAAAAATGGAAAAATGTGTAGAACTGTACTTCTTGCTTTCTAAACAATTACATAGGGGTTATAGACTGGAAAGACTGGAGAGCAATAGCCTATTTGTGTCAGTTAGACAGAATCTAGTTTCCTACAGATTAATTAGAATTTAATTAAATGTAATGTATAGTGGAGTTGTATGAAAGTACTTAAAACCTAAGTGGAATGGCAGAGCTTACAGAAAGATAATAGGAAATAACACCTTCTTTAGTAAATTGATACAAGTTTGGGATGGATTTATTCCAATTGGCAACTGAGAGGAATTTTTCTTCATGCAATACATGTAGTACGTGAAGAGTTTTAATATTCCTGTGTTTGATCTCTTCTAGATGTAGATGATACCTTTACTGTTTGGATTAAAAGATGTGAGGAAACACTGAATGGTAAGAAAAACCACATTTACTTCGTAAGGTATTTGATATGCCCTGTTCTTGGAAGCTGTGTCATGTTTTTCAAAGATTCACTACTTTCCTCTTACTTAGAACAAAATAATTTGTTTTTTCTTTTTCAGAAGTCACATTTTTCTCTCTTGTTTCTCTTGGAGTAGTCACCCTTAGCACTTGTATGCTTCATTCATATTTAGAGGAACATTAATACTGGGTTTTTAGTGTAATAATTAGCTGTGCCAGGAGAGTACCTATTTAAAGATCAATCATAATTAATTTTAACTTATTTTCATACACAAGTGCAAACTAATTTTAACTGTAGAAGTGTGTGTCAGCTTGCTATCTAAAACCTACATCAAAATAAGTTTTCAGGTCTCGCAGAATATAAAGTTGGAAAGAGGTAGAAATTTGGAGATTTTACTCCTTGATTCCATGTGGAAAGTACCATAGGTGTTACTGGCTGTTCTGGTGGCTTATCAGTGGTAGTCACTGAGTGTGAGTATCATTTCCTTTCATAGCTTCCTATGGACAGACAACCCTGACAATTAACTCAGCCAAGAGCAGAGTGTCATCAAAGTGCTTAAACTGCCTGGGGATTTTCATGAGACAGAGCAGAATAACTCATGTAGTTTTTTCCTCTGACTGCTGTGACTTTCCCTCTTTGTGCTACACACTGGAGAACAGGACAGTAGAAAAGTTTGTGTCAATGTGTTGACTAAAAACCAAATAGAGTAGAACCCTTTTGTGTTGTATAGGGATGAGCAAATTTCTGCTTTGTGAGACATTTTTTGCTAGGTTTAATTTTATTTGGAAGATTTAGATAAGTGATTGGCATTGTCTTTTTTGCACAGAAAGATTGCTTTGCGTGACAGTTTCCTCTGAAAAGTTATAATACCTTTATAAATTATAATATATCTATAAATTATAATATATATAAAATTACAATTATAATAAATTATGACTTTTTTCTTTAATGTCATAATTATATTTTGCAGTGTTTTATCTGGTCCTCATAGGTTCTCCTGTTTTATTCTGAGTATTCACTGTTTTGTCTTTCTTAAGCTGTTTTCTTAATTCTCTGATACACCAGCCAAACAAAGCAAACAAACCCACCAACAAAGCAGTAACTCTGATTTCTTCATTGCAGCTTAATATTAGGGTTTTTTTTATCTTTGTTTCTTTTTGTCACTGTGCATTCTAAAGAAGCAGAGGGAAATTTTCTTTCTTTCCAAATGTATTTAATCTGAAATATTTTACAAAAAATATTTAGAAGAGGAGATACCAAGCTATAGTTTAGATACAGGTATTACAGTATATTTAGGGTCATATGAGTGAATTTCTCTGCCAAATTTCTATCTCATTCCTCACTGGGGTTTGCCTGGCATGAGATAGAAATGTGAGAGCTTTGTGCTATTCTGATGGATGGATGGATGATAAACCTAGTACAGACTCCCAGAAAGTGGTTTTTAAAAAAAAACTTTTGTTTCCTGTGATGTTGTTTTCATTAAAAAAAAGGCCTGCATCAGTTTCAGGTAAGCAAGGGAATGGAAACTTTGATTCAGTTAATCAGAACATGCTTTATATTAGAGATGTTGGTTTGCACAAGTTGCTGATTGAAGTCTGATTAAAAAGCAGAGTGTCATGAAAGCAAAACAGTAGCGGTAGAATTGATGTGTTTTTACCTCCTCTGCTGTTGAGACTGGAATAAATGCAGGATGTCTAATGTATCTGAAGCAAGCTAGAATAAGATTGTGCCTTGTAAATTCAATATGTCTTTTTCTGAAAATGCAACTCTTTTCTTTTTGCAGCATCACAGACAGATTTGGTAAGACATTTTCCATAACATGTTTACTATTTTGACTTTCTTGTTGAACTAGAGTATACTTTTGTGCTTCAGTGGCTTTGTTTCCAGGCTTTAAAAAGAATCTTTCCTATTATATGCAATTCTGAAGGATTTAACTTTTCTTCTAAACATGAGTGCTTTTATTTGAGACCAAGGTTGCAAAATTTGAACCTTGAAAACTCTTGAGAATGGTATACAAATCTGGCAATTACTGTGCATTCATTGAGGTAAATTTTAACTTTCTGGCTTGCAGTCTGCAGCCTAATTTACAAATTAACCAGCTGTGGTTAATTATGTTGTCAGTAATAAATTGATAGGGGCTGTCAGAAAGTAACTTTTTATATTTTTCCAGAAGCTTGTGAGTAGTTTGCGCAGACTTTTTTTTGTGTTGTAGCCTGCTCAGCTTTCAGTTGTGATTTTGTTGTTTTTTTTTTTTTTGTTAAAGTCTTCATAAGAAATGTTGAAATTGACCTCTACTTTTGGTTTTTTGTTTTCTGGGGGGAGGGGGGAACAAAAAAGGGGGGAAATTTGCATTGGATATTCTTCTCTCTCTTCAATAGTTACTGAAATTTTTTACATTTTAAGAATAGTGTAGAGGAGAAAAATATACAGGAAGCATGGTGATAGTATGTAAAGACAAATTTTAGATTTTAAATGGTTTTATGTTTAAAAGTTAAACCTTGAATTCTCAGACCTATTTCAGGTTTCCTTCATTATTTATAGATTAGCAGCATAGTCACTGGACGTTTTTTAGGTGTGCACATTATCCAGGAAGAAATGAGTTTAAGCTGAATTTAATTGCTATTTTTAAAATATATTGAAGTTACAGACTGACATATTTAATATAAATTGACAGTTTTTAATTTGTAATCTGTCATAAATGACTAAACAGTGAAGAGCTCCACCTGTAAGTTAATGTTCACACAGAAATTAAGGAAATGGGAGCAGTTGGAATGAAGAAAAGGGGGGCAGTCGGTGAAAATTATTTGTACTTGAAAAATACTTCAGTGATATATTTTCACTTACACTGATGTAACTTTCTTTCCAATTGAATGTGCTTCAACTGGAATACACAGCAGCAGCCTCTGCCACCAAAGATCAAGTAAGTTGACTTTAGCTTTACTGTGAAATTTAAAGTAATTGACATAGAGCTGCTCTTTGGCTTGGGGGTTGGAGAAGCAGGATAATGACTGTGGAAGGTTTTTCGGGGGTAACACTAGAAACGTGTCAGTCTTAAGTGAAGTGTTTCTCAGTGCCATCACTTTTGTTCAGACTAAAGGGTACTTTCAGGAGGTCAAATCCAATCAGGAAAGAGGGGAATAGCATCAGCATTCTCGCTTCTGTTTTCTCATTCTCATGCTGGGCTTAATTCAAAGTCTGTTCCATTGTGCCTGGTATAGGTAATGCTTTTGTTAACGATTCTGAACTAAAAAGTGAATGGGTTAAGAAACTGATCTAATTTTTTAAGCTGTGTGATTTAAAAAAAATTTTTCTTACTTTTTTTTTCAAGATATGACTGGTACCAAACAGAATCTCAAGTAATTGTGACCATAATGATCAAGAATGCACAGAAGGATGATGTCAGTGTGCAGTTTTTGGAGAAAAAGGTGATTTGTATTTGTTGTTGATACTCATCCCTAAATTCGCTGAGACGTGGTTCTCAAGACAGTGAACATTGTATGCTACAGTAGCATGAAAAGAAGGGTTTGGGTGCTGTTCTGCCTGAGCATCTCTTATGTACAGTTGTGCTGCACATGTGTAGCCTGTCAAGTGATTTGGGATCAATGGCCACAGTAGTGTCCATAGGATTTAAACACAAGCAGTATGAGGTGTGCATGCTGCAAGGGAACATCTGGCTTTCAGCTGCCAGATGTGTGGAGGGGTGGGGGAAGAAGTGATTTGGACTTTAATGTTAGACTATTACATGCATCTGGAGCAGAATTGGACAGAGACAAGGTATTCTCAAAATAGGTACAAATGAGTAATATTTTGCTCTAGGACCATTATAGAAATAGAATGAATATTGGTGGGTGGGTTTTTCTTCCTTTTGGCATCACTAAAATTGTTTGTAGCAGCAAAATATATTTTTTAAGGAAGTATAGTAATCTCTTTTAAGTACCATATGTTGTACCAATGAATTGCATGTTTGATTTAGCTGGCAGTATTGAAGAGTCAGGTTCTTATTCTCAATTCACTTGATACTTCATGAAATACCAGAAGTACTTGGTTAATACTGTCTGCTTTAGGTTGTTAAAATAGTTTGAGCACTTGCTCTGTAGTTTGCATGTAGTGGAAGAGAAGTTGCCCAGTGTTTTCATGTTCCATTATAAAATGTTGATAATGCATTGGTTGTGTAATTCCTTCCCTAAACACTTCAGATCAAGCTGACAAGAAAATAGGGTTCTTGAGTATGTGTAGTGAGAACTGAAATCTTCTGTTTGTTTTTTAGTATATTTTAGAAAGATCTTGTCTAACAGTGCAGTCGTGTAATGGCATGGTCTGAAATGATACTAATTTAATCACTTAATCTGTGTAAAATGACTGTCCTTTACTTGAAAATGGAGCTGCTGCCAAAGATGACCAGAGATATGTTTTCAACTTTTAACAGATGAATGCATCAGTGAGACTTCCATCAGGTGAAGACTTCAACTTAAAGCTTGATCTTCTTCATTCTATAGTGCCAGAGCAAAGTACGTTTAAAGTGCTTTCAACAAAGGTATGCTTCTTAAAGTGTAAATTGGTTCTTTGACTGTTCCAGTCCTGAGAATGTTTCTGCTCTATTGTCTCTCTGCAACAGTCATAATATCTTGCTTTTCATAAAGAAATGCCTTTTCTTTCTTCAAGGTGTCTTTCAGCTGCTGAGAGGCTTTCTAAACTTCTGCAAATATCAGAAATAGCAATATGATGCTGCTTATTGAAGTGCAAATGACAGACTTATGTTGAGGATTCTTTCACTTGTTGCTAGAGAAAGAAGACTGTGATCTTCACTATTAAAATTCAGGTTTTAGGAAAACATGAACACCCTTTTACAAAGCTTCTAGGAGCCAGTCTTGCCTGGTGAAGCATTGTTATCTTTGTGTGCCTAAGAAATAAAAGTCAGACTTGGAAGACTTCAGTGAAATAGTTCTCTACCCTTTCATGGCTTCTTGCTGGTAAAGATTAACCATGCAGGTAACTGTCCGTGGCTTTTCAAGAGAGTGTATACTGTACTGAAGACAGTACTTGCTTGGAGACACATGAAAATGGCACGGTGTGAGAGAATACTTTTCTCTCAGCATTTTGTTTCTTCTATACTACAAGTATAGGAAAAAAAAAGTGGTCTGGCATTGCATTTCTTGTTGGCGTAGTGGATAGACAGACATTCACTTTGTCCACAGAGCCAAGCATGTATCCCCAGTGCTGGAATATGATGTTGATTCTTCTCTTGTATTTCAGCAGTGGTTTTGCAGAGCTTATGGAAACTCTCTTCTTGTACTCATGTTCTGTTTTACCTGTTCCATTCTCAGAAAGGTACCTGTAGTAGTTCTTGCATCATTTCATGGAAGAGGGACTTCAGGATGGCATGAGAAGATTACCACAGAAAGTTAGTCTTGTTTTTCCACTCATTGTACAAAGAAACCTGGGCAGGTTGTGTGATCAAGCACTTCAATTATCCCCCACAGTGTTTAGCTTATGTGGCTCAAAGCATGTAGAAAAAATAGTAGTCCATTAATATTTGTATACATTTGAGTGGAATGGGGATGGACCTTGTCAGAAAGAGTAGCTGTGAGGTCCTGTTTTCTTTATGTTCTTGCCTGGCTTGTGTTTTATGTTTTTAATGTTGTCTTGAAGTTTGCAATTACTTTCTTAGGAAATAGCTACATGCTACTGAGCACTGTGAAATGTGCTCGACTTTGTCTTTCCACACTGCCATCTCTAGCCTGGGCTTATCTCTGAAATAATCTCTGGTAGTCCAGAGCCTAGTTTACACTGAGGTTCCAGAAGTGGGGTGAAAGCCTGATGTACATTCAGGCAGAGTCTGAACTGTAAATGTTTCGCATTTGTTTTCAAAAATTATTGTTCCTAAATACATATGAGAGTTTATTTTGAGACAAAATGGGATAAGAGGGAACAGAGAAAGTGTTCTAACTGCAGATGTCAGTGCTTCAGCATGTTCTTATCTTTGCAGAAAGGAGTAGTATAAGGCTATCTGTGAAGGCATGGTGAAGGAATACAATTTAAACCATACCCCAGCTGGTTTTTATTCTGACCACCAGGTGGAGTCTGGAAGAAAAAAAAATTAAAAGCAGCTCTATGTTAAGTATGCAAAGACTTCTTTACAGGTTTAGAATCTTTTCCTTAGAAAAATATTTAGCGCTTTAAGGGAATGATGCAGCCTTACTGTTTGATTACTGGAAATTCAGATTTCTTTTCTTAGCTTTGGCTATGTACTTGGCTTTTATGAGCAGCATGGAAAATAGACAGATATTACTTTGAGTAAATTATCTTACTGATTAGAACTTCGGAAGCTATTCACATATTTTGTACTATTTACACGAAGTCCCTTTGTAAGGGCTTGGAAAGAAAGACATAATCACATTATCTTCCTAATTACATGAACTTCTTACTGTGCACTCCTAAAGAAGTTGAGTTTTCATGGGATAAAAACAGATCTATTCCTGTGCATTAATAATTTCAGGTAAGAATAACTTCATTTGTTCATACTGCTTTATGTTGTGCTGCTGCTGCTTTGACTGTGTGAGTCACATTGTCACTAATACATGGTAATCACTAGGCCACCAAGACTCTGGCCTTTCTTTTTCAATTATATGAGCAGATATATGAGGAAACAGAGTGCAATGTATGAGCAGGTCGTGTGGTGGATAATTTGGGTTTTCCACGAGCTTCATACGACTAATAAATGGATAGAGAATGAAACAACAGAACTGACAGAGTAGAAGAATCCTGCATATTTTGGAACTAAGAGAAGCTGTAGAGGGTTTTCTCAATACTGCTTGAAATTTGGCATCACTTGACAAATGCAAAGGAATAAAGGTAAAGATGCAAATTCAGGAGGAGAAAATAGCCTTAGCTGTATTGCAGAACTAAAGTAACTGCAAAGAGCAGACAGAACTCACAGACTCTGGAATTGGTTATTTCAGCAAGTGTTGACAGTGGTGAAAAATACAATTGCTAGCATAAGGATTGTTCCTTTCCAAGCAGTGAAATTAAAATTACACCTTTCTATCAATCCATGC